>NC_090269.1:329520961-330800461 GCF_040414725.1 Anabrus simplex
GTTTATACAATATTGTCTTTATTATTTTGGCTGTGAACATTTCGCTTTTCAATTTTCAAAACCGAGCTGGATAGCTGCAGTTGCTTAAGTGCGGCCAGTATCCAGTATTCGGGAGATAGTGGGTTCGAACCCCACTGTCGGCAGCCCTGAATAAGGTTTCCCGTGGTTTCACCATGTTCACACCAGGCAAATGCTGAGACTGTATCTTAATTAAGGCCATGGCTGCTTCCTTCCCACTCCTAGTCCTTTCCTGTCCCATCGTCGCCATAAGGCGTGTCGGTGCGGCGTAAAGCAACTTATAAAAAAGAAAAAATATATTTTCAAACATATCGCAAAGGATTTCAGACCGAGGCTGCTGTCCAGCAAGGACGATGTTTTCTCTTTAGCCTTGAGGCGCTCGGGCTGTGGCAGGAGAGCCCTCAGCAGGTTCCTAAGTTAGCAAAAGTGCGGGGTGCGGGAGGAGCCTGCAAGGACGATATGAGCTTCTCAGGGGACGGAAGAGTGCAGGCGGGAGTAAACGCTGTCCGAGCGGAGCCCTCAGCAATATCGCCAGCCACTTGACAATATACCTAAGCTTTTTTCCTCCCTCCTCTTACATTAACTGTTGCTTGAGATTAATTCCAAAACATTTTACAAAATAATGAATTCTATTATACTGACTGTTGAAACAATTGTTCTATAAAAAACCTAAAATAAAAATTTAAAATGTAACCCATAGGTAACGGCACGATTTGTGGGTTAGTCAAAGTGTGAAAAATGTGAAAAGGTGAAAAAGCATAAAATGAGCGAGAAACACATAAACGCTGGCATTGAATTTGGTATGCTTGGTAGAGTAAGTATCTGATGCCAATTAGACAGTGCAAACAGAGTTAAAATTAAACAATCAAACGAACAGTTTTCGAAGAAGCGATACATTCTTAGTTAATATATGCTACTACATAAGTATTGTGGTCAGTTTGAACTAGCGCTCAGGGGTCACGATGAGACAGATACATCTGACAACCCAGGTATTTTTCGAGGTTTTCGTGATATTGTCTGATTTTTTCTGCGAGATCGTTCTGTGTCGAAAGCACCAGATTTCTATTCAGCTAATGTCATCAGATTATTATTATTATTATTATTATTATTATTATTATTATTATTATTATTATTATTATTATTATTATTATTATTATTATTATTATATTTAAGCTTAAAATATCGTGGTGCTGGTCAGTGAAAAATTGACCGATTGGGGAGAGGGAAGAGACGGCGGCACAGCTCTTCCATACTAAAATGTCACGAATACACTGGATGAACGGTAGGTGAAAGATCTCTGGTGACACATTTAGTGTTTGCCCAATACAATTAATTAAAAATCAACCACAGATCACCCAACAGAGATCTGATTTACTGTGTCCTCTGGTAGAATAAAGTGGAACGTCAAAATTGACGCGCAGGCAGCTTAGATAGCGTCAAATCAAAATGCCTGCACACGGTAGCCGAGACCATTCTATTATTGTTGTTGTTCTTCTTCTTGAAAATCCACGGCCTGTTTCCAATCATTCGATCGGGTCAGGAATGGGATGAATGAAGCCCCCATCTTGCGGCAAGGATAGGAATTGTGTCGGCTGCCGAGACCTGTCACACTCCTCTGGGGGCAATGATTAATGAGTGACAGATGGAATGAAATGACACTTTTGAGTATTGCTGGAAAGAAATATGACAGGGGAAACGTGAGTATCCGGAGAAAATCCTGTCCCTCTTCCGCTTTGTCAAGCAGAAATCTCACATGGAGTGACCGGGATTTGAACCACGGAAGCGAGCGGTGAGAGACCGGCTCCCTGCCGCCCGAGCCACGAAGGCTCTGTTTCATTCATAATCGATCTTGGCGAACCACGTAAATAACTCTTCATGACCTCCGTTCCATTTGGCGCCAATATTCCTTCATTCTCTTGCTAAAAGCGTCTTTCTTTTCAACCGTCCAATGTTGTTTCTCCTCGGTCGCTGTGTCTGGCTCTAGGAACCCCTTAAATGTGTGTATCTTGTTCCTGAAAGTGGTTCTGTTGTGGATGTCTTCAATCATGATGTTCATTTCTTGCAGATCCTTCTTGGTGTTAACAAACCATGTGTCATAAGAGTTGACTTTCCTATTGGGCTTGTTGAAATGGTTGAACATTTTTTTTGTGAATCTGTCGTCAGACATTCTTGAAATATGTCCAAAGAATTTAACCCTTCGTTTGCGTAATGTATCTGAAATCCTGCTGCATGTTTTATATCGTCTATGTTCCTGCGTAATCAATATGTATCACCACATTTATTTTAGTCCAAGATTTTTCTTAAAATCTTTCTTTCCTTCTTCTGGATTTCTTCAATGTCTTTCCTGGTTGTTAATCCAAAGCATTGTGAAGCATACATACACTCTGGTTGCATTACTGTCTGATAGTGTCGTAGTTTAGTTCTAAGAGAAATCATTTTGTTGTTGTATGTGTTTTTCCTAAGGTGGAATGCAAGCTCCATTTTCCTGGCACTCTCGCACTTTCCTTCTTTACTGAGCCCGTTAGGCTGAAGTATCTCACCAAGGTACTTGAATTTAACAACTGTATTTATCTTACTCTCCTCTGTTGTCATTAAGTACCTTGGGGATTCTTTGATGTTGGTCATAAAATCGGTCTTTTCAAACGATATCTGCAGGCCGGTTTTCACTGCTATCTCTTCAAAAGTGTGAACTTGCATTACAACTGATTTGATGTTCTCTGACAGAAGCACAAGATCATCAGTGAATGCTAAGCAGTTGATAGTGATGTTCTCTTTCTTGTACCCTATCCTTACTTGGTCTTTAATGCCTTTTTCTGAGAGTACATTTTCCCATTGTTTGATGACCTTGTCCAGGACCCAAAAGTGGGGACAGGCAATCTCCTTGTCTTACGCCTGTCTTGACTTCAAAGGGTTGGGATATCTCACCCTCTGAGCATGTGTTAGGGTCTCCTTTATTAATTTTAATGTCTTGTCTTCTGTGCCCATTTCTTTAAGGATGTCATACAGTGTGGACCTATCGATTGAGTTATATCCTTTCTGAAAGTCTACAAACAGTGCTACGTATTTCTTGCCTCTGGCAGCTCTGCCATTCAGTATTGTCTTGAGGTTCCAGATTTGTTACACAAACGATCGTCCTTTCCGGAAGCGTGCCTGATATTCGCCGATTTGGTCTTCAATGCTTTTCTGGTTATTAATCCAAGGTATTCTGAAGCATACGGGCACAATGGTTGCATTACTGTCTGATAGTGTCTTAGTTTAGTCCTAATAGAAATCGTTTCCTTGTTCTATGTGTGTTTCCTAAGATGGAATCCAAGCTCCATTTTTCTGACTCTTTTGCGGTTTCCTTAGAAAGGTTCGTCTTAAATGTCTTGTAAAAGTCCCTCGTGTTATTCTGCCATGGATAGGATCTCGTATGTTTCTTGAAGTAGCGAAATGCCTCTGTAGTTATTGACATCTGTTCTGTTCCATCTTTTGTGTAGTGGATGTATCAGCGCTAACTTCTAATTGTCGGGAATCTTAGCAGCGTTCCAGATGTCTTGCAGTAACTGGCACGGGTTCTTGATCATTTGGGGGCTCGCATGTTTCCATACTTCGGCCGTTATCGAATCTTTACCAGCTGCTTTGTTGTTCTTGAGCTTCTCAATCAGATTTATGATTTCTGCTTCATCTGTCGGTACTGACTCCGGGTTCTGTTATCTGTGTTCTGTAGCAAGCTTCTCTTGTGGTACTGCGCAGTTAAGTAGGTGTTTAAAGTATTTCACCCATTGTTGACAATTTTCTTTGTTGATTGTTGCGAGTGCCATCCTCCTTCTTAAAGCACAAGCTGGATAGTTGGTATTTAGAAAGGTTCCTCTTAAATGTCTTGTAAAAGTCCCTCGTGTTATTCATTTGGAAATCATGTTCTATTGCAACCAATTGTTCTTTATTGAATTTCCTTTTTCCCCCTGTTATGATATTTGCGGTTGTTTTTCTTTGTTCCTTGAAGCTGTTGTAATCTTCCTGTTTCTTTGATGAGTACCTTCTTTTCCATCCTTGCAATCTAAGTGATGTTGCCTGTTCACATCTTTCATTCCACCATGGATGTTTATGTGCTTTCTCGAGTGTTGCTGTTTCCTTGGCTGCTTCTACCATGGTCTTCTGCATCTGCTTCCATTCAGTTGTTTCAAATTTCGTCAGTCCTTGGTACCTGTTACTCTGTTCTGTTTCAGCATTTGAGTGTCGAAACTTAGTAATCTATTATTAGATGAGGTTATGATCTACAGTATATGTGGGCTAGGGGATGCTACTGTTCTGGTGTGTGTGTGTTGTAGCCTTATTGTTACTCTGCAACACAGGAAATACAGAGAAGCAGTTATGACTGAAGTATCTGTTGTGCTCATACAACAGGTCCGAATATGGGCTAACCCATATCATTGTAACGCCATACAAAAAAAGAAGCTTTGTCTACGTCCTTGAACAAACCTACCATTAAAAACGACAATCAAAGTTGAGGTCCAAAGACAGTCAAGTTGCTATTGATAAAATAGGGCTTCGTGTCTAGAAACTATCAGAAGATGGCGAAAGAGAGTCAACCAGTGGAGTAACGCAAGTAACAAGAGAAACCCTTTCGAAAATGGACGAAAGGTCTTCAAAATCACATGATGAGTTTGTACTTTTGGAACATTTTCTGAATGTGGAGGATAGTGAGCTTGGAATGAATCAAGGGAACTACCAGGACGACAAGGATGCTTGCTGCATGTTTTTGTGAAGGACTTTTCTCTGAAGACTCGAAGGGACTACTTGAGTTATGCATTTTGTGTTTAAAATGTGGGTACACAATAATTGTGCGGATGAAGAAAAGGATGTGTACATTTGTGACTTTTCTGAATCGACCTGTATTACATTTGGAATAATCTTGTTCAGAGTCCCAAATATTTTAGAAATATATCGTTCGTCTTATTTAATCAGTTTACCATCCAGGGTTTGTTTTTCCCTCGGACTCAGCGAGAGATTCACCTCTAACACCTCAAGAGCATTGTGTTAGAGCGTGAGATATGTATTCGTGGATACAACTGCGAAGGAGGACCAGTACTTCCCCGAGGCCGCCTCACGTGCTATGCTGAACAGAGGCCTGTTGGGGTATGGGGAGATTCGAAGAGATAGGCAGGAAAGACGGAAGGAAGTGTCCGTGGGCTTATATTAGGTGACATCCCGGCATTTGCCTAGAGAAGAAAAGGGAAACCACGGAAAATCACTTCGAGGATGGCTGAGGAAGTAATCGAAACCCTCTACTCAGTTGACCTCCCTAGGCTGAGTGGACCCCGTTCCAGTCCTCGTACAACTTTTCAAATTTCGTTTCAGAGCCGGGGATCGAACACGCGCCTCCGGGGGCGGAAGCTAATCACAAATATGTAGTTCTTAACTTTTTAAAGTGTATGTAAGTTTTGTTTAGTATTAATATGTTTCGTTTCAAATGTATCTCTTTTGCATGTATCTGAGGAGTATTTAGATTGTTCCTTGTCCATCGTTCTTGATTATCTACTCTTTTGACACGAATTTCGGTATCCTATATTCAGAATTTACTTGTCAATATACATATTTCACTTTGTAGGAAAATATCATAATTCGAAGTAAAGTAAGTCTATTTTCAACTTATTTCAACACCAGCTGTGTCAGATCCCGGAATTAAAGCGGTAGCCCATATTTAGACCTTCTTCTCTATCATTATTATTATTATTATTATTATTATTATTATTATTATTATTATTATTATTATTATCCATCTTCAAAACTCCCTGTCAATCTCGTGCAGTACTGTATCGTTTAGCTGAATGTTGTTATCTCACGGAGCGAAGGAGCTGCATCTCTCCCTAGTCTGGTCTTGTTCAATTTAATCTTGGTGTCAGGAGCTAGACACAGCGGTGTACCTATAGACAACGACTGCTCCTCGTTGGAAAATTTAATCCGAGAAAAATGAGGTGGGAGCTCTGGGAGAGGGGAAAACTATCTTTGGGGAGTGGGGATCGTACAGGGCGGCCCGCAGTCGGCAGAACGCTCGTACTGGCTGTCATTTTATTAACTGAAACGCAGTTGTGGTCCTCATGCTCTGTGAAGATGGTTAAGGTGGTGATGAATTCAGTTGCAGTTTCAGAATAAAAATATGGGTTGAAAATTTTCCTAACTGGAATAAATCAACGATGATAATCGTGCCATGACTGCTTAGAGCCCGAAAGTTCATGCATTTGCATAATTTTTCGTAGAGGTTATGTATTGAAACCTTTCACTATGTTGGAATAAACATGGCTGACGGCCGAGCACACGTGTAAATGATAGTTAAACATTGGAATATTTGTATATGAAAAATGAAAAAGTCAATATCTAATATGCAATTGTTTTACTTATTAATTTTTCATTGTTTTTGTTTTATCCATATGTCTAGTTGTCGAAGAATAAAAACCAGTTTTGTTGATCATTAAGGGGAGGAGAATATTACATATAGTTCGTTTCTGAAGAAAATATGATGCTACCAATATATCGAATGGGTTTACCTTGAATTAAAGAAAAATGTATTCATGTACTACTTGCCAATGGCATATGACGGAACGTTATTTATATATAGTTTTAACATGGGTTATTTAACGTGAACGAGCGACAAGTTGTAAAATAAGCTTGTTAGTAGTAGTAGTTCAAGAATATTTAGGCAAGTGTGTTTCAGTTTAGATCAACTTGTGTATCACGGGAACTAATGTGTCTCTCAAAGTTTTAGGTCGAAGAGCAAGATGTGGAAGTTCTAAGTGTAATAGTAGCAATTGAAGACATGAAGGAGTAAAATATACAGTCCGACTCATTGCTGAATGGCCAGCGTTGAGGCCTTCTGTTCAGAGGGTCCCGGGTTCGATTCCCGGCCGGGTCGGGAATTTTATTCGCCTTTGATTAATTCTTATGGCCCGAGGACTGGGTGTTTGTGTTTGTACCAACACTTTCCTCTTCAAACTCAGCCAACACACTACACTACCAACTCTATAGAAATACGCAATAATGATTACATCCGTCCATATATGGTTGGCGTCAGAAGGGCATCCGGCCGTAAAACAGGGTCAAATCCACTTGTGCGACACAGATCGCACTCGCGACCCCTCGGGTGTGGGAAAAGTGGTAGAAAAAGAAGAAGACGGAACTGCTACAATCGAGATTATTAGGGCCTATATGAAATTTACGTGGATAATTGAAGAATAAGACACAGATTTCTTTTTTGAACGCAGGCTGTATTAACGTGGGTAAGAATTGTATAGGATCTTCAGATGATATAATAAAAAAGAGAATTGTGAATATAGGGTTACGTATGAGCTAATTTATCATGTATGCATGGGTACATGTCATTGCATAAAAATGGTTTTGAATGCCCAATGTCTTTATAAATCGTTACGTGCAAACATTTCATCACATTATTATCTATAAACAGAGGAATAGTGTTTATGTTAGTTGTCATCTTTTATTGAATATACATTTGTATACAATTTGTTATCTATCTTTCAGCATAATTCTATATTGCAAGTTGATTCAAGGAGTGCTATCACTGGAGGTTATTGCACAGCATTATAATGTCTGAATGTTGTTGATCTTGTCATTTCTTCGTTATATTTATCGCTGCAACGTTGTTCTTAGTGTAAGTGTATTTGTTTGTGGTTATTTAGGCGGAGAATTACCAGATTAGAGCAGCGGTCTTCTTCATGCAGTGATAGCTATTTCCTTCGTTGTTTCTTGTTTCCTTGAGTTTCAACATCGTCTGATATTGTGGTTGTATTCTCCTTTCAAGTTAAATATAGTTATTATTTGAAATGGTTGACATTTGGACGAATTTCGCGTAATTTCTGTCTGCCGAGGAATAATGTTAAGACAAGTAGAGATTTATCGCCACAGCTTCGTAAGCACAAGCATTACATACATTTCGAACCAACAATCGATTTTTTTTTTTCGTTATTTGCTTTACGTCGCACCGACGCAGATAGGTCTTATGGCGACGATGAGGCAGGAAGGGGCTAGGAGTGGGAAGGAAGCGGCCGTGGCCTTAATTAAGGTACAGCCCCAGCATTTGCCTGGTGTGAAAATGGGAAACCACGGAAAACCATCTTCAGGGCTACCGACAGTGGGGTTCGAATCAATATTTTATCATGTTACATAAGTTTAATTAATGATTATTCTTTTCAATACATGTGTTGGTTTATTTTAATTTCCAGTCAGTCCTGTATATTATTTGGTTACAATTCACGTCACTATGTGCGTTTGACGAGAAGCTGCGGCAGCTTTTAGGTACGACACTAGTTACGTACTACACTCTTACCTACAAACATTAGTCGTGACAGACAATGCTAGCTCCTGCATATTCCTTATTAAACTGTTCGTTATGCAGTACTCATTAAGTGTAACTAAAGCACAATAATTGTACTTGAACTTTGAAACTTCACATCAGCACCTCAATTCGCAAGAGTCACGAAACCGATGTTTATTGTCAGGCCTTGAGACTTGAGATAGGCGCATGCGCGGCGCACCTCTTACCGCGCATCCACGCGATTCCTCGTCAGACGACCATAGCATGTTTTGACTGGAGCTATGAATTGAAAGCGGAGTTCGGACCGTATTTTTGCCGGTAGTCGCGATTGTCAGCTCGACTTGTTCATTCATTAACTTATTTCTTGAATGAGAATTATTGTAACTGTAAACGGTATATTGCCATTTAGTTTGTTGTTTCCAGATATTCAATTCAACGTATTTAATAAATATTAGTGTATGTTGATGTCGTTCCTTAGTAATTTAGTAGTATCTTACCCACGTTATTATCGCCTCTGACTGATCCAAATGAACTCTTGTAAAATATACCCGCATCCCACAGGGAACTCTACGCCTTAGAGGTTAGCTTCATATTTCTCGCTGAGTAAAGGTAGGGCACAAACGGGTTTTAGTATGTATGTATTATGTACTAACGATGGTATTTGCAGTTGTCTGAACGTGATTTTATGCTGCATATAACTGCATATTTTCGTAATTTTAAAAATTGCATCATATTTCCTATATTTTAATGCCTATATGGCATATTTTAACGTTTTTTTTAAAAGTTTATTCTTTTCTTCCTCTGGTTCATACAATTGAAAGGGACGTCGCGCGTGATGATGCAACTCGTCATGTGCAGAGGAGTGATGAGGTGTCGTACGATGAATTCCCTGTTGTGTCATCATTGCTTGTTTTATACGAGGTCGGGAAGCCTATAGCTTTCAGTATAGGTGATATCAGCGGGCTGCGTGTTAGACAAAAGTTACACTTATAATGTGTGTTAAAAGTGAAACTAGTCGTTTATAAACATTCTCTTAATCATACTGAAATATGCCGTAAGTCAGATCAACTTCGAGTGATAAATTAAACAAAATGAGTTTTCAGGTAAGAAAAATGCAGGGAATGAGAAAATATTTCTAGCAGTTTAGCATGTGAACAGAAGAAACTTAAAAATATTGTTGCCAGAAAACTTGCATATAAAGCGTCTCTTCGTAAGCAATTAGTAGAGTGTTTAGGGAGTAGAGTTAGTCAATTTTCTCATGAGGTGTGCGAAGCAGTTTTACCTGCTGATATTCCATTGTGGAGAAATAATAATCCAAATTTTTTAAAAAATGCCAAATATACTCAACGTAGTCTCATATTTTTTTTAAACTAACGGATCGGTTAGTGTGGTTGTCTATTAATGATAGCATTAATCATGCATGCTGTTTTATTGCTAATGTATTTGCCAGTGTCTTAAAAATGGAACAAACGACCATAACTTTTCTTCTTATATGATTGTGTCATTTGCCGGCCAAATACAATGAACATGTGACCCACTGTGTGAAGGATATCTTGAAATTATTATGGCATTCTGGTATTGAATACGACCGGCTACTTTCCTTACAGAAGCGGATAATTATAAGTAGTAGAGTCATTAAGTTCGTGGACTGGGCCGTCTAGTGTGGCTGCGATGCACTACTGCCGAGAGTTTGCACATGATGGTGCCGTGAAAGTTCTTCGCTAGTCCCAGTAAGAGGCAGTTGTACGCTCACAGTGTAAGCAGAACCATGGTCTCTATTGTGAAGGGTAGTTGAATGTGAGCAGATCACTACGACGGCAAAAAGTTGCGAAAAGGCAGGCCAAAAGACATTCTTGAACTGTTAGCGCGAGTCCACGAACATATTGACTGCAGAACACAGGTGTACACTGTGTTGCCTACATTATAGGCGCCAGACCACGAACTTATTGACTGTAGTACAAGAGTGTACGCCGTGTTGCCTGCACTGTGGGCGCCAGTCCACGAATTTATTGACTGTAGTAGTATGGTAAAATCAGGATAAACACTGAAAAGTTAGTTCATGCTCTTCATCGCATTGCTGAGACAATAAACAATTATTTCCCTTGTATCGCCTCTAGAGAAAATGGTTTTGTTAAATCCCTTTCGAGAGTCCAGTTGTTTAGACAACGGTACCTAATATTCCACTTCCTCATGGACCAGTGTTAACTCGATGAGGAACTTACCTTGAAAAACTGAAATGGCGTATGGCTTTTAGTGCCGGGATGTGTCCGAGGACTTCGGCTCGCCAGGTGCAGGTCTTTTGATTTGACTCCCGTAGGCGACCTGCACGTCGCGATGGGGACGAAATGATAATGAAGACGACACATACACCCAGTCCCCGTGCCAGGGGAATTAACCAATTTCGGTTAAAATTCCCGACCCTGGCGGGAATCGAACCCGGGACCCCTGTGACCAAATACCAGCACGCTAACCATTTAGCCATGGAGCTGGACGAGGAACGTGCCTTAATGCAGCCTTGTATTCAGCTTAGTACACGAAAACAGTCAAAGTGGTTATTCATTCATTGGACTCGACTGATGCTGCATCAATAGAAACAGTTCAAAATATTTTCACGGGCGGTGAACTACAAGATAATCTTGTTTTCATATGTGGACATATTTCTTACCTACCAACATTCATCACGTCGCTGGACACTGTAGAAACTCCCTTAAATGAACCACTAACTGTTTTTGAAGAAACAATATGCAATCTAAGTTGTGTTATTGATTGTGTGGGACAAAAGGTGAAAGATAAAGTGAGTCATATAACTTCAAATAAACCTGGTTGTACACACATCTACGATATTTGAGTCGTTCGTGAAGGAAACCCGTCTGTCACGTCAAGAGACTTACTTCTCTCTGTAGAGCAGTTCAGATCATTTTAACAGGGATGCAGTGGTGCCAGAACGCACCGGAATGGAGTCTTAAATCTATCTGGAAAGGCAGAACGCAGTCTGACACCTATTCTCCTTTAATTTGACTTAATTTTATTTGTTTTATAACATTTTACTGTTTTAAATATCCCACAGTATTCCAAAGGCCAATGGTGAAGAACTTCTGTATCAGATCACTACTGCAAACTGTATTTCTACATACTTACACTGCTTCATCAAATGTCTGGAATGTGTGATATTGAATATTGCCCACTTCAAATTTCTAAATATGTCAGAACTTTAAGTTTTTAAATTAACAACCATACAGGAAATTTGCAGCCATGGACGTCATGCTAATAACTCCTACTAACTGACATAAGAAAATATATCGAGTGCATCCCTGCTTCAAAAACATTCATTAATTAGACTCTTTTTACATGCAGTAATTCTACTATTGTATACCACCACCTTAACCTTTAACCTCATAAAATAAATAAAAAATTAATCAAAAATAATTAAAAAATAAATAAAAAATTCCTATTCTGAAACTTTATATCTAATGCGTTCCCAAAAATTGAACTACACGATTACTATGAAGTAATAATAAAAGTTGAGTAATTACAACGATACCTTAATGATTTCTTGCAAACTTTAACTAAATTTAATTGACTCAAAAGCTTCCTATACTAATACCTAATTCTAAAAATGAATTATTTACAAGCTACGCATTCCTAATTGCTTAGAATGGGAATATTCACTTATCTGATTACTGCATTGTGCCTTCCGCTCGATCCTCGGTGAGATCCATGCTGGAAAGGGTTAGAATTCCATTACAGCGCGATCGTTCTTGGAATATCAGGGGTCCAGAACTGAGTCGCTCTTTCCTGCGACATGGTTTGTATCTCGTTCTCCACTGAAGAAAGCTGTTGCATCAACACAGAATATTAGCCGTACGTTCACGTAAGTTCAAATCAAACTCTACAGTAATATGAAGGCCATCGTTCCACACTGAATTTATGCCCTATTATTTGGGTTTTGGCGTGGATTACTGTTTAAAGAATCTATTTATGCATCTTTCGATAGTTAGTTTGCCCACACTAAACGTCTTCCTTTGATATGGTCGGCACTGTTCCACCACTCACGACGCTCAAACTGAGGATAATAATCCCGTCTTTACATGTCTAAGAAATTTACAAAATTCGGAATCTACCACATAAAATGAGTCGTGAAATGTTTCTAAATAATCTTATGTAGTCGAGCACGGTATTTCAATATATTGTTTCCATTTACCACCGCACAAAGGAAATATTTACAACCGCTTGACGTGCACATTGCAACGTGTCTCCTCCAAGACTGACTGGAGTGTGCGTTTGTCTCCCCTATTTATTTTAAACTGGCACAAGACTCTAGAAACCTACCTGAGAGGATATCAGTCTAATACATAGATATCATGAATATAAATGAAACAGTGCGTTCGAGAGGTGGATAAGATGATCTCATGATTCTTGATTGTATGTGGAAATGAGTTCGATCGTAAACTTCTTGCAATTGCCCAAAACGTCATCACCGCCTTAGAGGCAATCGGGGGAATTCCCGTAGCAGGCTATATGTTCTGTGTATCGCGTGGGGACGCTTCGTTTATGTGATAGTATCATAACTGCGTAATTTATATTACTCGGGAATATATAACACATCCCTTCCGTTCAATTTTCCTTCTTAATTCTGAAGAGGCATATGGTGTGATTAGTTATCCTAATTATAGTGTAAAGCGAGGTGCAAGTTTAATTTAACTCCACTTTTTCGTCCCGTGAGGCTGTCTATCCATATAAAATTTCTGTGCGGAATGTTGGTTCTCTGTGATTTTCACCACCAAGGCATTATTATGGATACGCGCTCGAGATCTGCTCTCTTCTGATTTCGTCGCTCAATTATCTCCATCGCACTCGCTCCTTGCGTGGAAATTTCCATGGCATCAATCCTCACGCATCCCCTTCTCGTATCCCCGCACGCCAAAACAGGACATGCTGAATACATTTTTTAAGTATATGTGCCTGGATCACTAATGCATGGCTCTGATACGGCACAACCTTATGCACAACAATGAAACATAGGACGGCTGAGGACACAAGAATCACACAGCGTCAGCTTCAAGAAAATGAAAAATACAACACTCTCTGTAAGCTCCTTAGATTGTGCGTGTTTGCATTTTATTGCCGTTTCTAAGTATTTTTTCAATTAAAGTGTTACGGAAATTTCATGGATCACAGAGGTGTAAGAAGGTGCTGGGGTGAATGGGCGGACAAGGAATTGACCAGAGCATAATTTAATGCTTTAAATTTTGAAATTTTACTTTTTCCTCCCTTTTTTCTCATAAAATCTGATAGATAGAAAATCTGAATAAACAATATCAATATAATAATTAACTCGTTAGTTCCAACAACAACGACTTAAAGTCCAACAATCAGGTACAAAACTAGAGAGAATTATCAACATGTTAACATACGAAGGAATGAGAATTATAGCTCTGAAACAGGTACACTATTTTATAAGAGCATATTTGCTCCATTGACTTACATAGCCTAGGAGTCTGAGCTTCAAACTTAATACAGTCTAGCCTCTCAGAGGCATAAATTTCTTATAGCACACAAGGTTATGCCTGACAATCTTCAAGAAAGATATTTACGTCACTTAGACCTGTTTTGGGCTTATCCTCTATTCAACTTTTTGTTCCAGAATCATAAACAGGGGCAATGAGTGCCCATACTAAATGGACTTAATGGAAAAAGAAAAGGGTTAAACATCATTGGCCCTGAACAAAATGCTAGGCTAGAGAAAATATTCACAAAATTTCTGTATGGTTCATAGATACAGGAGTTGGAGAGTGCAGAAGTGTTGACAACCTTGACGCAAGAACAAAACAATCTTCAAAAACTAAGGTTAGCCAACTATGAAAATCAACCTTCCCTTAAGAATAAATTGTCCTTAATCCCGCCAGAGAGGGCACTTAAGCCGATGGTGGAGACACTTACACTCCTTCTAGAAGAATGTTTAAAACCCTAAGAGAGATTAAGACCTAAAGATACAGAGGCTAAGCCTGTTCTACAGCGGAGTGACTAAATGAGAAACAATAAATACCAAAAGAGTGTTAAGAATTGTAGATGATTAGAAAATTTAGTCACCCCACCCCAAGATGAATGGGAATCAACAGAAGGTAATCACTCTTTGTTCCCTTACATTACATAATGCTCAGCAGGGATTTGAGCAGAGTCCTCAGACTTGCCGAAAATCTACATTTGAACCATCAAATTAGAACCTTACATGAATAAAAGGAGTTTGAAACCTTCCCCTCAAGCTATCTACCAGAGCTATCAAATGTTAAGACAATTCTGCCATTATCTTGAGTTGCTGGGTCTTTCGAACGCCGATGTGCGGCCCCTGCCCCCTTAGTACACGCCGCACACAATAAACTCGAGCGATGAAGATGACGATACAGCCCTAAAATGCCCAGCTTTTATAGTATTTCGAGGGGAAGTTTCCAGAACTCTACATATAGGCTAGATAAAATATTCACAACATTTCTGATTGGTTGATAGATACAGGAGTTGGAGGAGGCAGAAGTGTTGACAACCTTGACACAAAAACAAAACAATCTTCAAAAGCTAAGATTAGCCAACTATGAAAATCAACTTTCCCTTGAGAATTAATTGTCCTTAATCCCTCCAGACGGGGCACTTAGGCCGATGGTAGGGACATCTAACAGTTGCAAACCAAAATATCTTCCATAAAATTAGTTCAATTCAATAACATAGAGATAGCCTTATAGAAGGCGCGCAGTTTAACTGGACGGAGAATGTATACCCCCGGTACATAAAGTGTTATAATGACAAATACTGTGTAGCTTTTATGCTATTTTATTTTAATTTATGTTATGTGGAACTATATTCTAGGTCAGTTAAGTTGGTATTGAACTTTTATGTGAATTTGAAAAATACCTTCATTAATGTTTTGCTATTATTGTTATCGTTATTGTGCCAATTCACTGCTCCCAAGCAGGTCTAATTGGAACAAAAATGGAGTTTGAACCATGAGAACATCATTGGTAAAGCTCAGAATATTCCTATATGTCAAAAGAGTACTGTTTTCGTCAGGTACTTGATGAGAAAGGAGCATAGAAGGCGGTGGTAAAGAAAGACGCAAGAAGATTGTTAAAATTTATTATTGGAATTTAACATTCGATTCGCACTGAAGGTACAGAAGGAGAACCTCGTCCAAAACTACTCGAGAGGAAGAACAATATCGTCTAGATGAAGTTTAAGATATCAAATAGATAAGGATTACTGTCCGCGAACTATTTTGCGAGATATCGGCACTGAATAATATTTCACTTCGAAAATTGAAACTGTCCCTACAGAATAAAAAGACTTCCGTACTACTACTACGTCACGATATCTTTATAAAATGACATGTTAGCCGGTATAATTGACTTTGAGAGGCCGCACAGCAGTGAGATCAGCATAGCGAAAGAGAAAAGAAAAACGTTTACTACCAGAACTGAATTGAAATATTCGTAGATACATTACAAGTCTTAGAGTAACCTAAAGATCATTTTTAAGAAGCGGTATTCCCATATGATATATAGATTATAGGAGGCTATACGTGTAAGATGACGAAATTAACCATCCTGACGTTTTGTTCTTTTTTGATTGCACAAGAGAGCAAGAACATCATGCACTAAGGAAGGGGAGGCACAGCCACCTAGATTATGGCGACACGAGATGACGGATCCAACCCATGATGACCGGTAACCGACCGAGACTGTCCCAGGAGTTCCCAAGTAGATCAGGGAAATGCCGTGAACCAAGCCTGCATGTCTAACTACCGAGGCATGTGATGTCAACGAGGGAATACAGAGAGAGATAAGTCATTGGAGTTATTATTGTGAATGAAATTAATTTCTTTTGAAAGTTCCATCTTAATTAATATCGTAGGAGTAATAACATATGAGAAGACGACTTCTATAAATAGGTTAGAGGTTGGTAGGTAATCATCTGACATAGACGTCAAATCCATATATAGGAGGCAGTTAACCAGTGATAATTAGATATTCCGTTCGTAATGCTGTCAATATTAAGTGAAAAGAGGTTAAGTTTCTTCTTTAGGTGAATGATATGCGACGTTGTGGTAGTCACTACGTTTGTAGAAGAACATGTGACATGAAATTTAGTGGAAATGAGATCGTATATAAGATTTTGAGGGCTTAATAGTAAAATGTGGCGATGTTTATGAATTTGTTCAAGATTGAGAATACAACGGAATAATTAGGTGAATGGTCAATGATGGCATAATAATATACGTCATGTTGAAATGAATTGATGTGTTCAAGGTAATGTAGAGTGTTATATGAGATGAATAATGTGAAGTGATGGTTCTATATGCGAGTAATGGTAAGAGATTATGATGAATAATGTTGGTGATATTTATTGTTTCATCGCAAGTGAAGTTTTAGTTTATTTTAGCGATGATATTGTTTCAATTTGAGTATTTTTGAGATGATGGATGATTACAATTTGTTTTCAATCAACCGTTGATACTTGAATAAGCCACATATAGCGTAGAATATGATCTCAGTAACGTTCTTATGTTGATATTCAGACGGTAGATCATCGAATAATTCCTAATAAGAGGGATAACATAGAAATAGCCTATTTTCATGTGTTTCTTCTAACCACAAGAATTCTTACTCAGGTTAGCAAAGCTAGGAAGCTTATTTTACTGCATTACCCAATATCACTGGTAATTTTTCTTCACAATTGAAGATTGTTAATAGTTGATAGAGTCTTCGTACAAGGTAGATCACCTGGAAGCAGCATGGTCTGGTTGAATGACTGTCAGATATAGATAATAGTACCATATTAGGACATAGATAAGCACTTAAATTAATTAAGACTTACAACTAAGAGAACAATTTGAGTAATTTTCAGGCATTATGTTTTGATCATATTTTTCCGAAGGATATAATAACTAAATGAATTATCTTTCTCTGCAAGAAGAAAGCGCTAAGAATCTTGAAAGAATGTTAGAAAAGTGTAATACATGTTGAATATTATTATGGTTTCTGGAAAAATTTTCTCATGAATAACCTATTGTCCGTAATTGAACAAGATCAGTTACAATCAAGCAAAATCGTTACACTGTGATGGAATTAGCAAGTGGTTGATGAAGGCGAGATAGATTGTAGAAACATTTCACACAATAGTTAATAAGATGAAAGATGTGATTCTAATTTTTGGTTTGTAATTCAGTCGTAAAAATTTGCGTCCAATGCATTTGATAACTCTCAATCGACGACGTTGTAAATAATGTAATCTTATATATTTCCCTTCATTCAATTAGATGCATCTAATATTTTCAATCTAATATTTCCAAGACATTTCCAAGATATTATATATGTTTTTTAGTTTAATTTATATAACATCAAGTCAGTTATTTATTATCTACTTTCTCGAAGAAGAATTCAACATTTAATTATTCTCCTCAAGTTTCATTTTCATTTTAAAATAAATATTGTATTGTAAAACTTAAGCACTCTTTCAGTGACGTCTTAGAATAAGTGTTAGATGTAAGTGATGATTGTTTTATATTTTTATGAGCCAAATGGCTAATCAAATTACGGGTAGGAGCCGTCCACTACGTCGATCAGGTCTTTCCTGCAAGCATAAGCCGGCGATCTTTTCTCGAATGCGGAACCCAAAGCCCATAAATTCTGAGAAACGAGAAATTAAGTTATATTCGAGCTAGCCTGGATCTCATGCGACTCGATCTGGCAGCGGGAACGGCGCATTATATTTATTATTATTATTTATCAGATAATCTAGAAAATTAGTAAGATGTACATATAATAACTAATTGACTGTGCTAGAGACAAATATGTTTTAACTAGCAAATATACCCGCGCTTCACTGCGGTATTCTACATTGTATACGGCTTTCTACATAAATTACTATACACGCTGAGAGTAAGGTTTTATCAAATTGTATATCTCTTAGCGTTATCCGAGAAACACCATGGAGATTTCCCCATAACTTCCTTCCGATATAAGGTGCGCGTTGGTGAGTTTTGATGATCAGACTCCTTTTTTAGTGGCTTTCATGGTTGGTCCTATGATATTTTCTTGTATCTCCTCTATTTATGCGTTTGATGGAGTTAGAAACTATGAATGGGGTGAAATTTGGGTACTGTTTTCACACATTGCTTTATTTTTTGCATACTTATGTGGCAGCTACAATCATAAACTTTGGCTCGCATACTTATGTGCCAATGGGCTACACTCTGCGGTGCTGTTGAAATATTGACAACCACCCTTAGTGCTATTCGAGGACGATTGTAACCTCCAACGGTATTCCGCAGATATCTCGCAGAATGCAGCTTTGATGTCGCTCTCGCCTTCTAGCCAACGAACAACCAAGAGCTTACAGTAATGATGACGCAAAGGGCATTATGTTACTTCCCTGCTGGCAAGCAGCCAGAGACGTTGCCATTGTAACCGATAGGTTCGTTGTCGGTCTACGACAGAGTACTGAACCCGCAGAAAATAGTAATTTTCTCCGTAATTTGAAGAGTAAGCGAAATTATACTTTGTAGAGATAACAAAACTATTTAAAATATGGGACGTTTCGCATATAATCCACAGATTTTACAGAAAATCAATACGATGAGAAAATATCAAATAACTCGTTGATCTCCCTATAAACCCCCAGTCTTTTCCATGATTCTTAAATCATATGCATATCAAAAACAGCTCCTGGGTGAGTATAATCTAAATATGAAGTTTGGTCGAGATATATCCAGCCATTTTACCGTGGTGGTGGGAAAGACAGACAGACAGATAGACAGACAGGTAGACAGGCAGATAGACAGACAGACAGAGAGATAGATAGACAAACAGACAGATGCGAAAGCTAAAAACCACTTATATGTTTTGAGTTGACCGAAAGCGGATAAATATCTGAAAAATTGGCAAAATAAACGAAATTACAGTCATCGAACCCCCTAGAACTGTGTTTATATCGATAAATGATATTTTTCAATCGGAAGGCTCGAATCAGGGGTTTATCCAAGTCATGAGAATCAGGATATTCCAGGTCTCATTTCTGTGGATGACATCCTTCTGCTCACATTGACTCCCGCTAGCATGCAGGGAAGTATAAATGAATAGGTAAATTAATTTAAAGAGTGGAATTAAAAATTAATGTACAGAAAACAAAAAAAGATTACATTGTCCAAGAATGAAAAATGGTAGATGGGTTGGACGAGATTAGAAGTTGTCAAGAAAGTAGAATATTTGGGTATGATATTAAGTGGAAATGGAAAAGGGTCAGAACAAATAAAAAGAGCTAAATTAGTTTACTGATAGCTTTTAACATTTCGGATAAAAAGGCGCCCAACACTGATTACGGAGTTTAGGCCTATACAAATGTTTTTAATGAATTACTTAAATATAGGATGTTGTACGGAGCAAAGATATGGTGAGTTGAAGGGAAAACTTATAGACTTGATGCAATTACGAGTAGATTTGCTAAAATTATTATGGAACTACCCAGTTGTTCAGCTAACTGTGGAGTGAGAATGATGTGCAATGATGTAAGTCTGCAGACATATATTGTTAAAAAGATAATCAAATATTGGCTGAGCCTGAAGTTGGTATCAGAAGGCGAAGTGTTACAGATAGCCTACCAACACCGAATGAAATATCAGAACCAAGGATACTGGGTGGATGGGGTACGGAACATTTTGGAAACGATAGGAATGGCATACTACTGGGATAGGGATTGCATAGAGCAGCTAAGAATATGTTTTAAAAATAGTTCTAAGAGTTAATGATATTGAAAAGCAACAAATTGCTTCACAATATAAAAATAAGAGGTAGCTAGAGGAATTTTGTGATGTAATTGGGAGAATGAGGATAAATATATATAATAACAAATAACGAAATGAAGGTCATAATATGGTAGTTAATGGAGGCACACAGAAATGAAACATGCAGACAAAATGGAGGTGCAAATAAATGTTTACTGCGTTCTGAAGAAACGGGATGGGCACACCTTATAAAATATTGTGTAAAGACGAGGGAAATAAGAGAGAAATTTATAGATGAGGCGGATATGAGAGAAAGTCAGCTGTATGCGATTGTAAAGTTATTGAGCAGATAGTTGATGTATCCGGGAAGAATTGCAACATTATTATTCATTATTAGGGGAATGTGGAGTAGTAAATTGATAGAAGGAAAAGAAGTAATTCATGCTGGAAAATATAACTCCGTTGAAGTCTAGAGCAGTTAAGTACGTGGATTATAGTTATATCATATAATTAATTTATCCTCATAGTTTTATTAGTCTGCTTTTATTTTTATTTCGATAGTCAATATTGACATTCATTTCAGGAGTCGGACATGATGTGTAGGGACTGAGGAATGACTACTAGTTGACCTCTTTGGTTGGGGGGGGGGGGGTCATATTTCTGGGGTATCTGATGAACCTCTATAGCATGTCCGAGAAGTTTCATTTCCTACAATAATGTTTCTGACACACTTTTTGGGCCATTCTTTCTCTGTTCAATTTCTAAATCACTTACAAGTGTTAAGTTTTGATTCATGATATTTTCCGGACACCTTATTCTTTATTTGTGTTTTTACTGCATGTTTTTCAGTTATGCTATATTCAGTTTTGTAAACTGCATGTATCGAAAATTAAGATTAAAATAATCAATACCCTATCCCGGATCTATGGTTTCTGAGATTAAGGGAGATGGGTATTATCTTAAATCTCCTGGTAACGCTATGGTTGTAAGTTTTTATAATCCATCAGCTATAGGTAGTACAGACATTGAATATTAAAGGATACCGCACTTAAGACCAGTGATTTTTAATTTTATTTAGTGAATATCATAGAGATATACAAAATTATCTATACATATATTTTATGACCATCCGTTGATAACAAAATTTACAATTGAAGCTCTTCACACCAACGGAAAATGCGCCATTTTGTCCACCGCACGTTTCTTCTCTCTTGTCAGATAGTGGGTTATAACTTCTCCTAAGTGCATCTGTCGCATCTAGAGTATGTGATAAATCCACGAAGAACAGCAGCAGCAGCAGCAATAACTAAAGTGGAGGAAAACATTTTAGAAACGTTTTACACAACACCTTTCAGCAGATCTGCCTGGAAGCTATCAAAGAAAGGTACTCTGATATCTGTCTTCATTGTGAAGGTGGTCCACGCCCTTACCCGTGGAGATGATCTAGAGATACAGAGAACTTTTATTCAGAATGTTTTCGAACGCCGATTTGGAAGTTAGGAGGAAGTTGGAAGATACCAGCAGTCTTGCAGCCAAAGGAAATAGGTTATAAGGATATAATCAACCAAGGACTATTCGTTCAGACTTGACCTAACTGGCTAATGCAACAAGTTGCAATGGTGGTTACCATTCAGGCAGTGGTGGTGGTAGTGGAGAGTGCACTTTATCTCCTTTCGGACGCGCAGCTTACCCAACACTTATTTCCTGATGCCTCCGAGGCTTGAGTCGTCCCCGCGACTCGGTCACAGACTGATCCTCAAAACAGATCAACAGTCCTTGACCTCGTCTGGAGTTCGGCTGTCACCCCAAGGACGTCACCAAATCGATGACCTTGCTTCCCTGACCTAACGCAGGAAGCTTTCGTAGAGGTGATGGCCCCTCCCCGCCATCACCCGTGGCGACCATCCAATAAGTCGATGCGCTTTGTCGCCCCCGGAATCCTTTCGGACGCGCACCTCATCCCACGTATTTGCTAATATCCCTGAATTTGCAGTCGTTCCCGACACTCGGGACTGAATCCCCAAACAGAGAAAACCCCTGTTCTGAGGAGCAGTGACCTCGTGTCGAGTTCGGCTGTTACCCCGTCGATATTAACAAGTACAGTGGGGGAGTACCAGCTGCGATCGCAGCAGGCTTCCCCGTAGTGATGGCCCCTCCCCGCCATCACCCGTGGCAACCATCCAGAGAGTCAGCACGCTTGATTGCCCCCGGAATCCTTACGGACGCGTGCTGGGTGAACGGGGAATAGCGAAAACCTTTCTTACCCATCTTATATTAACTGAATGCGGACTGCACAGTGAGCGAGTTGTTCAACAATAGTATGTATCCGTCGTGTCTTGGTGCTGACGGTGCACCGAATGTGTTGTGACTATAGAGCAGAATGGAGGCTTCTCCCAATCCCGTGATTTCCTTAAAATTATGTTACAGTAAGGAATAAGGTCTTGAGAAAATAGAACAGAGTTTATCTCGTACATTATATTGCTTCCTACCGGAGGATTGTTGAATTGGGCTGTCAAACTCCTGCTCTCGCATTCTATTCTGGACACATATTACTTTAAGGATATCAAATACTGTAGTAGTGTTACTACTTCAATCCTGTAGATGGTGCATCACGCTCAATGATCAGTGATTACTACGTATCGCATGTATTAAAAGCTGATATTTCCTCATACATTAATACGTTTTTGTGGCAATAATAAGTTTGTACATTTCCATAGAAACAAGTCCGACATATCAAGCTTCCAAAAGTGAACCGTAATATAATTTCCAGTTGTTCAGAGTATTTCCTTCGTGATATACAGGCCATATCGAGGCTTTCATCGACCCGAGAGTCCACAAGCATGTCCCATAAACTCTAAATACTCCCTTATATAGCTACGTAAAGTATTCCCCTCTCACGTTATATCAGAAACAGTCATAAATAGCATGTTCAATCTAACGTAATTTTAACGTAATATGTACAGGCTTGAGTTCTGGCTTATTACGTTTAATTTCAATAATCATTCAGTTGCCGTAAATTATACTAATCAATTCCTTTCGGTAAGAACCTGTGAATCTTATTGTTATACAAGAACCTGAAAGCCCTTGTAACTCTTAACTTGGGAGTGTGGGTTGGAGACCACGTGGTCTTTTTCTGTGTTGGTATTGTTTCCACTTAGGGTAATCCCGGTAGAGTTGCCGCACTTTTAATGTCTTTTGTTATATCTCGGTATATTTACTTTAAACATTGTTGCAAATTCATTGAGCATAATTTGAAAACATGTACATTTGATCAGAGATGAACAAAATATTGGTAATTGAAAGTAAATGGGAAAAAGGAGGGAACAAATATATTGTTGCATCAGCGGCGTCTCTCTCTGGATCCCGGTATAGATGCCGACTTTGCTCGGGAGAGATGCCGCAAGTAAAATAATTAATGACAAAATCAAATTTAAGCCTATTTCTTCAATTTTAATATAACCGAACACTAGAACGTACTACAAGACAATTATATCCATATAATATAATCATTCAATGGTAAAAGAACCTATCGGATAATTTACAACATTAAATTAATCATATTTTAATTTCGATTTACTATGAATGTGCATGTGCAATGGATTCTTCACTGTGTTATATAAAACCCCACGGCACTTAACGCCCTTGAAAGGGCTCAGGCCTGCCCAGCGACCGCTGCTCAGCCCGAAGGCCTGCAGATGACGAGGAGCCTGTGGTCAGCACGACGCATCCTCTCGGCCGTTATTCTGGGCTTCCGAGACCGGGCCCGCCATCTCACCGTCAGATAACTCCTCAATTCTAATCACGTAGACTGAGTGGACCTCGAACCAGCCCTCAGGTCAAGAGAAAATTCCCTTACCTGGCCGGAAATCGAACCCGGGGCCTCCGGGTGAGAGGCAGGCACGCTATCCCTACACCACGGGGCCTTCGTGTTATATAAAGGAAAAATCAAAATGAATATAATTCTGTCCTGACACAGTAATTTGAAAACATGTCTAAGGCAGGATTCTTGAATCAAAAACTGATGTTTATCCTCTTACAAGTTTTTACAGATTGTTTCTTAAAACTTTGTTCTCTAGCAATCTTGCTGCAACAGTCGTTATATGTGGAGCAAGATTCATGCAGCCACTGTTTGTAACTCAAACACTAGATACAGTCATCCTTTTTTGAATATCAGTTTGACTTCGGTGATTATTGAAGTAGCTGTACCTTCTGGACCCAGAGAGCCTTTTCCCAGATTTCCTGACTGCATTCTAAGTTTCAGTGTTCGTTTCGTCATTATTCTGTAGTATTATTCTGCCTCCCTGATCAGTATTTCCTTGGCTTTCAGTCTTTTAACAGCCTCTCTTAAATTTTCCTCTGTCTATTGAGGTCTTTTAACAGTGCCCTTACTTTTATACTGAGCAGGCATGCCGCAAATTTTTATTTCTGAAAATAATATAATTTTATATAATAAAATAATGTTACCAATGAAATCAGTAAAATAGATTATGTATATTAAAAATTGTGAGACGATAAAATATTCGAATAAAATACCGGTACACTCTGAATAGTATTGAATGTTTCCAGATCGCTTGTAGAATCTGATAGCAATGAGGCATCTCACCCGGATTGTTGTGCGGCAACTCTCCCAACTATCAGAGAGAGACGTCGCACCCTCCTGTTGTCATACCTCAAGGCTATCATGGCCCAAAATTAGCTTACTCTCAACTACAGTTATGCTTCTGACGTCTACTGTACTAAAAACGTCTGATTTAAGCATTTGAAGCCAACTCAATATACAATAAATTAACACATGGAAAAACTTTGTCAGGAGGAAACGTGTACTCGCCTCAAGATATCGGCTATAATTAGCGTAATATACGAGCAAATTTCGTCACACTCGCAGACAGTAGTTCTTCCTTAGAAACTGAAAAACCACACATATTGCCATCTAGCTGTAACGATGGGAACCTTTAGCTAGAGTGTATGCGGCATCTCTACCGGAGCGGCATCTGTCCTGGATTTACCTTATTTGTGCCAGGCTCCTCACTTTCATCTATCCTATCCGACCTCCATTGGTCAACTCTTGGTCACTTCCAACCCCGACGGCATTAGGTTCCCAAGGCCTATGGAGTCTTTCATTGTCACACCCTTCGTGGTCCCTGTCTTTCTTTGCCCGATACCTTTATTTTCGACGTGTTGGATCCCTTCCATTTTTCTTTCTGATTAGTGTTATATTGAGGATGGTTGCCTAGTTGTACTTCCTCTTAAAACAATAGTCACCACCACAAGAACATGAAAATAACATCGTCACTTTCTTGTTCCACCGGGCGAGTTGGCTGTGCGCGTAGAGGCGCGCGGCTATGACCTTGCATCCGGAAGATAGTGGGTTCGAATCCCACTGTCGGCAGCCCTGAAGGCAAATGCTGGGGCTGTACCTTAAGGCCACGGTCGCTTCCTTCCAACTCCTAGGCCTTTCCTATCCCATCGTCGCCATAAAACTTACCTGTGTCGGTGCGACGTAAAGCCCCTATAAAAAACCTTCTTGTTCCATTCTTTTGCGGGTAGACCTACAACCATTCAAGATCTACAGGAATGATTATATGTAGGCTTGGTAATATACGTATTTGCGTTTTGAAATCTTAAATTTAGCATTTTTTAGAGTTTATACATTTTAATGAGCTTTCTTATAGTGTTCTGAAGATAGATATAACATATGAGTTTATTCATCAAATGGCATAATATTAACGTGAAACTAAAAATCGCATTTGCATAGAGCTAGCAGTAAAATAAGAATGAATAGAGTGCAGTAGAATTGTACATTTATTTTAAATCGATATAGACTAAAGCATAATACAGGAAAAATCAAATTTATAATTGACTAGCAAATGTCCCCGTGCTTCGCTACGGTATTCTATATTGTATACGGATTTTTACGTAAATTATTGTACACGCAGTGAGAAAGATTATATTAAATTGCACGTCTCTTAGCGTTATCCGAGAAAAATCGCATACGTTGCTTCCGATGGGAAGTTTTGATGATAATGGCAGGCCACGTTTCGTGCTTCAGTTCACAATCGAGTTCGGGAATTTCTACTATAACGACATGCTCACTTGCCTAATGCCATTCACAATGGAGATGGGGAGTTTTCATTATAAAGAGAGAAATACACCACAGAATGGCAGTTTGGTGTTTCTCTTGCCTTCTGTCCAACGAACAATCACGAGTTTACAGGAATGACGACGAAAAGGGTATTACATTACTCTCCTGCTGGCAAGCAGCCAGATACGTTGCCGTGGTAACCAGTAGGTTCGCTGTCGGTCACTCAAAGCAGGGCATGGAACCCGCAGAGAACAATAATTTTCTCCGTCATTTGAAGAGTAAACGAAATTATGGACATAACAAAAGTTGTTTAAAATCAAGGTAAGTTTCGTATATAGTCTACCGATTTTACATAAAATCAATAGTATAAGAGAAAATTGAAAAAAAACCTGTTCTGGCCTTCCTATAAAACTATTCTGTCTATTCCGTGATTTTTAAATCACATGCATATCTATACCTGCTCCTGAATGAGTAGGCCTATACTCTAAATATGAAGTTTGGTCGAGATCTATCCAGCCGTTTCACCGTGATAGTGAAACAGACGGACAAACAGACACGAAAGTTAAAAAGCTGATACGGTCTTGAGTTGACCTAGAACAGATAAATATCTGAAAAATTTGCAAAATAAACGAAAATACAGACCGCGGACGCCATATAACTTTATTTATATAGATATAAAACCATCTGCAACTGAAAAAGCCTTTTTAAATAATCGATTAACCCTTGAGTTACGGGAACACAGAAAAATAATTCTAATGTTTTGCTATAGCTGTGGTGTACAGCTTCTCGCCCTTTTGATTTTGCATTTTCTTAATATATACAGAAGTATATTGGGACATTTAAATATAACTTAATACAATTATTTCCCTGTCTTAATTGGTGAAAAGCCCTTCTAAGAAACCCGTTACACGCTCGTTCATCTTTAATTTGTCATTTCATGAGTGGGTCTGAAACCTATTTCTGTTACCAATGCATTTAAATATGCCCCATTACCTCCTGTGACGTAGAGAGAGGCTGATGCTTGATGCTTGTTGTTTAAAGCGGCCTAACATCGAAGGTCATCGGCCCCTGAAGTAGAGAGAAGTTTCTCACTTTACACAAGTGTTTTGTGGGACAACAGATGAAGCTTTTCAGTCGAAGACGTGCGCAAGGTGATGGTTGTGAACTGCAGTTCATCAGTGAACATTGGCGACACGACCACTTCTCCAAACCTCTTAAACAATACTGTAAGGTTATTAATTTATTACTAATTCGTCTTTTCATCAGTCAAGCGCCATTCATCCTTCCATTTTAATAGTGCATAATTTCTGGCATATTTTGAGTTTTTTAAGAGAATATTTGGATGCATATTTGATAATAATTTTGGGCATGAGCTTCCGGTATACAGACACTTGTACAACGGAACATCAGTCGGTTTTCTGTATGCGAGTAGGCCTAGTACCTAACAACAAATTTCATCCACACAATCTGCGGTTATACCAGAAGTTTCATGATCTGACTTCGATACTTGGGTAATACTTTGTTAATGGATATTACCGAAAAAGATAAAAGACTTTTCTATCAACAATCCTTTCTTTCTTTTTTTTTTTTCGGTAACGATTTTACAAAAATCACATTACGTAACATCCAACACATCTCAAACATGCAATTTGCGCCATGTTAATATGCGTGAATCAGTAAATCTGTGAATTAAGAAGGATGCATAGACACTTAATCAGGCAGGGGTATACAGTATAGTATGGAATATCCATTATTTAGCTCACTGCATAGCTAAGGTATGGCCACACTCATAACATGTAACTTTATTCATATTATTACAAATTACTTTCACACATATCACTTCGTGAAGCCAAAGAAGCTGCTTTTACACGCTCCTTGGCGATAGCTACAGTAATCTATGTAGCTTCATGATTATTGTAGAGATACAGAAATTGTTGCCTCGAGCTTATACTTTGTCGATCTGGAAAAAAAAACCCACCAGAAATTCATTAACACTGTGACACAAAACAATTTATATACAAAACACCTACATGATATTTTTGTGACAACTACCCGAGGCATTTCTTTCACAGGCAGGACGAACCCTAGGCCTGTCTTTTTGAGAAATCATTATCCTTAAATATGTAAACGGGCCGATGACCTTCGATGTCAGGCCCCTTTAAACAAGCATCAAATATGTAAACAGCAATCTGTTAGAACGGAAAGTCCCTACATGCTATATTACGAAAACGTGAATAATATAACAATGATTACAAGAGGAGCAAAACCAATTAGAAAATAAACAACAATAATAAATAATAACAATAGCACTATCGAAAATAACAACACGCGGAACATCAAGACACCAAAATAGTTCGCGCAAGAATGACGAAATCAAACATACGCTGGCAACATGGAGCGCTTGATATAAAATACACAGGGCACTAGCAAAGTTTTGCAATACGCAAAAACGGTTGGCTGGATAACATTGTTATGGTGAAAAGAGGGGTGAAAACCGGTCTAGCAGACAGCAAGGCGCGACCTTCACACCAGTTATTACCAAGCAGTGGGATTGAAAACAAGTTAAGATGTCAGTGTGGTCTAAAGGTGAAAATCGCGCAATTATCCGCTACAATTTTGCTTGTGGATTAACTATTGACCAGTGCCTAGAGAAAATGACTCCTGTGCTGGGGAAAGACTATCCACATCGGACAACAATTTTCCGCTGGTACAAAGAGTTCCAGAGGGAAAATCTTGGGGTTGAAGATGATCCTCGTTCTGGGCGACCGTCTGAATCAGTGACTGAGGAAAACATTGAAGCTGTGAGGAAAATGTTGCAGCAAGAGAGGCGGTTGACATATTGGCAGGTAGAAGAGAGCCTCCACATCCCTGCACCAGCTATTCATTCCATTCTACACGACCATCTCCCTGTTAGAAAGGTTTGTTCCCTTTGGGTGCCCCATTCACTTTCAGAGGAACAAAGGGCACATCGAGTGAAGTGGTGCCGAAAAATGCTAAAACAGTTTGAAAATGGGACTTCGCGTAACTTTACAGGTGACGAAACTTGGCTTTATTATTACGATATCCCAATAAAATCCCAGAATAAGGTGTGGCTGTTTGAAGATGAGGGTACTCCTGTGACTGTGCGAAAGTCAAAGTCAGTGAGGAAAAGGATGATTGCAGTATTCTTCACTAAACGGGGCATCCTGACTCGGATTGTGCTAGAGACACAAAGGACAGTTACTGCGAAGTGATACAATGAGACTTGTCTGCCTCAGATCATCCAGGCTCTCAAGGTCACGGCTCAACACTTGACTCTTGCATCACGACAATGCTCCAGCACATCGTGCTACTGTAACAGATCAGGGTTGACTGTGCTTGATCACCCTCCATACAATCCTGATCTGGCCCCATGTGACTTCGCACTTTTCCCAGAAGTGAAGATGAAGCTGAAAGGGCAGCGTTTTGCATCCGACGAGGAACTTCTGGCAGCACGGGATCAGGAGTGTGAAATTGTAACCGAAGAAAAGTGGCAGAGTTGGTCCAGTGACTGGTTAGAATGTATGGAGAAGTGTATTGAGTGCGGTGGAAATTATTTGGAAAAGTCTAAAGCGTTCACTCACATTGCAAAACTTTCCTAGTGCCCTTTGTATCAACCTGGATGCTCCCGCCCAATATGTCACGTTCATTTCATAAATATAACCACGACAGTACACCTCATTTTGGCGCCGCCGTCGGTGTTGGCATTTGCCCTGTAACCGCATAACCTCTGGTGACGATCCAACCAGCCTCTGGGCTGATGACCTAGCAGACACACACATATAATGCAAGTTAAAGGCAAATATGGAATATCGGGTCGTTACACAACATATGTTGTCTTATTACCCGAAAGTGTCCTCCGTAGCATACCGGTTAGCACTATTAGCTGCCGTCCTGGGAGGCTCCAGTTCGATTCTCGTTACTGCCAGAAATTTAAAAATGGAAGGAGGGCTGGTATGTGGTTTAAATTGTACATGCAGCTCACCTCCATTGGGAGTGTGCCTGAAAAGAGCTCCAACGTCAAGAAAACTGGCCATTGGTCGACTGTCAGGGGACATGTCCTTGATTCCACTTTAGACGTCTTATTCTGTGCACATACAGCTCTGTCAGAGCCTTCTGTACACCGTCTGCAGTGGCTGATGTGAGGTCGGATGCCAGCTGTCGTGTTGTCGTACGGTTGTACCGTCTCACACGTAAGACCACATAACGATCCTCTTCTTCGGGACACACTTTCGGACGCAAAAACTGGTCCCAAATACTAGAAACAACAGACAGATGGACATTAAGCCATCTTACCACATCAGCTAGCGACTATCAAGCTTCCATTCGTTCGATCGTCCATCGCCGCAGAAAGAAGAGAAAGAAGAGAGAAAGAAGAAGAGCTGCTCGACTAAGTGGTATGTTCCGGGCTGTCAGCGGAGAGATGGCGTGGAATGACATTAGTAGACGAATAAGTTTGAATGGCGTTTATAAAAGTAGGAAAGATCACAATATGAAGATAAAGTTGGAATTCAAGAGGACAAACTGGGGCAAATATTCATTTATAGGAAGGGGAGTTAGGGATTGGAATAACTTACTAAGGGAGATGTTCAATAAATTTCCAATTTCTTTGAAATAATGTAGGAAAAGGCTAGGAAAACAACAAATAGGAAATCTGCCACCTGGGCGACTGCCCTAAATGCAGATCAGTATTGATTGATTGATTGATTGATTGATTGATTGATTGATTGATTGATTGATTGATTGATTGATTGATTGATTGATTGATTGAAGTCGTCCAGGCGTCTTGTCTGTGCCATAACTGAATGTTTCCCACAGTGCATGTGGAAGTTGGACGAGTACATACAGTCAGGGCGTCAAGAATTCAAAAAAATAATAATAATAGAAGTACCATAAGGTTCAGGATGAAATTCAGGACACCAACATCTATAAGTTCGAAACATAGGCGCCAACTCCCATGCATATAGTGGTACTGGGACGCAATTGTGTTTTTGCTCTAGTAAAAATATTTAGTATATTCACCCTTGCTCCCTAACAGTTGGCGCCAATGGTTCCAAGTAGTGTATTTGGGTAATTCCATGTCGGCTGTCCCATCCACTACCAAAAGCCACACATGATATATGATGTTAATGTTAAAAATCAAATAGAGAAATAATAAGAAGTATACTTTAAGTAAAATACCAACTTTACAGAACACTCCAAAATTATATAATATTCAGTATTATTTGCATAGATTTCTAAGATTTGAAAATAATTTGCTCTGATTTTTCAAATTCAGGACATTTAGGTATTTAAAAATATTCAGTCAGGACGTCGGGACACAGGCTCATATTCAGGACAATCCCGCTTTTTCAAGACGTATGGCAACCCTACCTGAGGTTCATTCAGCCTGCACCAAAAATGAGTACCAGGTCAATTCCTGGGAGAAATTGCGGCCCGGCATAGAGCTAACCACTCTATCCCCCTCAGTGTGGAGTTTACAAATAGCGGAAGCCTCTGATACCTTTTAATGACTGACATGCCAAATAATTTGATTTCACCTCATTCCCGACCCCACATCAGAGAACGGAACTAAGGGGTAAACAAACATGTAATTTCATGCTAATGTAGTCGGAGGCACCTGAAATAAGAGGTAGCTAATTGGGATTGTATAATTAAGACATATTTAAACTTACATTTACATGTCATAGAATCGTATAGCAGAGAAAGGAGAACGGCAGTACGTTGTAACATACGCGTGCCCTCATAATGCTCCTTAAAGCAGGGTTTACAACTTCATAAAGGGGCCGCAGAGAAGCGCGAGCCTGCATTATTTGCTCGTACGTAGAGTTTAGTGGCTACTTCCTGGGGCTCACCCAAATATTTCCTCCACAGTGGTTACCAAGGAAACGCGTTTACTTCTGTTTACCCACGATGTATCATGGGGCTGGGAATGACAAGCCTACATAGGTCTCCCGGAATGTTGGACACTATGTGAGCCATTTCGGCACGACTAATGAAAAATAAAGTTTAAGGACGCATTACCCTATATATTATTTCATTTAAATACTCGTTTTTAGAGTATTTATTTTATTAAGAACTAGCTGTTACCCACGGCTTCGCTCGCGAGGATTTGGTAATTTAATAAAAATGAAATGTTCTTCGGTACTGCACTAAGACATTATCTGAAAATCCCTAAAGTATAAAAATTCACAGAAAACTTGCATTTCATTTACCCCAGAACCTCTTTGTAAACCACAATTGTGGAATTGCCTTATGGGGATAAGATCACTAGGCTACTGGCAGAGCTAAATCTGGAACATGCGTCATGGAACTCTACATGTGAAAAACAGTCCTCTTTAAAATCGAAAAAAAAAGGAGGGGGGGTCTTTATTTCTAAAGGAGATTACAAATACCAATTTTCACGTCTGCAACTTCCTAGTTTTTGAGATACGAGTATCATCATAAAGAGAATTCAACTCCTTCTTCACTTATTTTCGATCTCCAGCTTAGATTGATTTTCTGAAGACAAAAAGTTCGTGTTTCTCTATTTTTAAGGGGGATTACAAATACCAATTTTCACGTCTGTAACATGTTAAGTTTATGAGATATACTGTAGATATACTCATTTAAGAAACTGCCCCACTCCTTGGCTGAGTGATCAGCGTTGAGGCTGTCGGTTCACAGGGTTCCGGGTTCGATTCCGGGCTGAGTCGGGGATTTTAATCGCGTATGATTAATTCATCTGGCTCGAGGACAAGTTGTTCGTGTTTGTCCCAACACTCTCCTCTTCATATTCACTCAAAAAACCAATATTACCTACCACAACAGGAACACGCAATATCTCACCTGAAAAACCTTAAAGATGACTGCTTGCGAAGGCTGAATATAATGAAGATGCTGGCAGCAACGAACTGGGGGCAGACTACCAAGTGCTAATGAACACGTACAAATCCATTATTAGGGCTAAATTAGACTATGGCAGCATTGTATAAAATTCCGCAAGAATGTCTTCACTCAAAATCCTTGATTCCATCCAGTCCACGGATCTTCGAATTGCTCTAGGAGCCTTCCGTACCAGCCCAGTAGCCAGCATTCAAATAGAAGCAAATGAACCACCACTCGCAATTAGACGTAGACAACTAAGTTTGGCCTACGCGCTCAAGGTAGCAACTATGAGTGAATCAAGAATTAAGTTGTATGCTTTTCCTAACAAGCACCAAGGTACACACATTAAATCAGGATCACAACCACAGCCTTTCAATGTCAGAATAGCCAAGTTTCTTGAAGAATTAAATTTAAATATCCCTCCAATACTCCTCGCAGACGACTCTCTTAATGTCCCACCATGGACTATTACCCTTCGAACAATTAACTTTGAAATAAATTACAGTGTCAAAGATGAAATTGACAGATCTCACTACCATCAATTATTTCTTGAAATTTCTAATAAATACCCAAGGCACACTGCAATCTATACTGGTGGATCAAAATGTGAGGAAAGAAATGGATGTGGGATTATAGGTATATCCTAAACGTACCGTGCTATACCGATTGCCTGACTACTATACAGTCTTCTCTAATGAGCTGTACGCAATAAAGCAGGCTATGCTACATATTTTGAAAACCAGCACCTGCAATAACTCCTTCATCATTTTTTCTGATTCAAAAAGAGCATTTAACGCAATAGAAAGTCCATCATCGAAACACATCCTTGTACAAGAAATACAACTGTTATTTAACAACACCATGAAAGAAGGCAAACAAGTCATCCTTGTGTGGATACCCTCTCATAGAGGTATTCAAGGCAATGAATCTGCTGATCAGGCAGCTAAAGACGCTACTTATCTCCCGCTAGGCGATCTAACAATAGCTACCCCTCACACTGACATTATTGCCTATGCTAAAACGAAACTATACCAACAGTGGAAGACAAAATGGCTTCAAACTTCAAACAGCAAACTCCACGAAGTAACAACGGAATCTACAGTACAACACTATCTTCACAACCTTCACAGGCAAGATCAAATCCTAATATCTAGAATACGGATCGGCCACTCCAAGATAAGTCACAGCTACCTCCTTGAGAAGAAACTGCCTCCCATCTGTACAGCATGCAATAGTGTGTTGACTGTGAAGCACATCATTACAGACTGTTCACTGCATGACAAATGGCGCCAGTACCACGGTATACCTAAGGATATTAAGGGGGCACTCTCATCTTCTTCACTGTGCAAACAAATTATCAAGTTTTTCAAAGACACTGGTATGTATTCAAAAATTTAACTGTTCAGTTTAAAATACCAAAATCTTTTATATTCCTTTCATTCTTCAATCGACTGTAATTTAATGTAAATTCTACAGTTAGAAGTCACGATAAGACCTTAGGGTTAAAGTGACTCTAAATCAATTTAAAAAAGAAGGTAGTCAGTTGACAGCAGATAGCGAAGATGGATAGAACTGAAGTCCGTACGGAGTATGTGATTTTCAATAAATATTTTTGATGAGGTATTTGAGTCCCAGTTGCAGAGTAAAATACGACGTGTTATCGTAATGAAGGTGAGTCCATATTAGTAATAGAAATATAAGGGTTATGTGCATGGCGAATTTCGTAGAAGTAGATGCCGGTGATGTGACGAGTCCGTTACAACTTTCAGAACGATGTACGATATTAGATGACAGCGCTGAGTTGGAAAAGTTCAGTTCTGAATGGCCAGCGTAGTGGTCTTCGGTTCAGAGGATCTCGGGTTTGATGTGTAGAGAAGAAAATACTCGTTTCATTATGTTTGCTTGAGCAGTCCAACGCAACTTTTCATCCAGGGTAATGCGAAGGCTAATTAAGACTGCACGATGAAAACGATGGCGCTGTAAAAAGGTATTCTCTTAGATGATTTACAGCTAAGTGAAGATCATCCAGAGCCACAGGTACAGCATATAAATCTGGAGGCCATAGCCTATATTAGTATCATCAAAAATCCTAAGGTTTGGTTTCCTCTTCTTGAATTTGATTTCTTTGATTAAGTTATCTATAACGTCTATTAGATAAACCCATTAAAATGGAGGCGAACTGAAACCATGCCTAACTTCATTCGGAGTAGGTAGTTGCTTCTGTTTCGCATCTCTCTATTCTTATCACTGAAGTTGAGTATTGTGAATGTACTTCCCTTCCTTGTACTTGACTCATCATCTTCAGAATCTCAAAGTGCTTAAACCAATCAAGGTTAAGAAATGACTTGTATGTGGATATTCCCTTTTTATTCGAGTATGTGTGGTCAGACGTATAGTACGTGATGCTCTTACACGTCTACAGTATATCTATGTATATAAAATAACTTGTCCTGACTGACTGAGTAAATGAAATGCATTTTTTCGGCGCGTTTTTATATTTTAGGGATTTTTAGATGTCTTAGTGCAGTACCGAGGAACAATTAATTTTTATCAACTTACGAAATTCTCGCGAGCGAAGCCGTGTGTAACAGCTAGTTGTAGATAATCTCGCTGCTGTGAGAATACTGGAGCTGACGTTGCCATGGTTACGGCAGTTCATTTCTTTATCCGATTCCTAGAGCAGGGGTAGTGTGGTGCCAATATCTCCACAACGGTTGGTTTTAGGGCCTTAAAACATGATTCTCGGGTCCGAGTTGTGTTCTTTGCGACAAGGGGCTTAAAATGAGCTTTGCATCGTCCTTGTACGACAAATTCGATATTTCGCCTATATTAGCCTAGTATTTTAATATCTCCCTATGTCGCCCTCCCCTCTCGAATTATTTTGAAAATGAAATATATCCTATAGCACTCAGGGATAATGTATTTTTAGAATCGGTCCAGTAGTTCCTGAGATTAGCCATTACATACAAACAAACTTTACCCCTTTATATATTAGTATAGATATATCACAAAAAACTAACATGTTACAGACATGAAAATTGGTATTTGGAATCTCCTTTAAAAGTAAAACAACACAAATTATTTTTTCAGAAAATCCACTTATGTGGTTAGGGGGAGGTGGGGGGGGGGGGTGAAAAGAAGTAAGAAAGGAGTTGAATTCTTTATATGAGAATATGTATATATCTCAGAAACTAAAGACGTTACAGATGTTAAAAAAATGTACTTGGAATCTCCTTTAAAAATAAATGAACACACTTTTTTGAAAAATCCACTTAAGGGGTGAAATAATAAAATGAGTATCTTCTTCTTTAACCGCTTTTCCCACACCTGTGGGATCACAGGTGCAAACTGCGTCACACATGTGGATTAGACCATGTTTTACGGCTGGATGCCCTTCCTGACTCTACCCCGTGTGTAGGGATGTAATTACTAATTCGCGTTCCTGTTGTGGTTGGTAATGTGGTGTCTTGAGTGAATATGAAGAAGAGAGAGTTGGAACAAACACAAACAACTTGTCCCCGAGCCAGATGAATTAATCACACGCGATTGATATCCCCGACCCAGCTCGGAATCGAACCAGGAACCCTGTGAACCGAAGGCTCAAAGCTGACCACTCAGCCAAGGAGTGGGGAAGTTTTTAAAATGAGTATATCTACAGTATATCTCATAAACTTAACATGTTACAGACGTGAACATTCGTATTTGTAATCTCCTTTAAAAAATAAAGAAACACGTAATTTTTGTTTTCGGAAAATCAACTTAAGCTGGAGATCGAAAATAAGTGAAGAAGGAGTTGAATTTTCTTTATGTGGATACCTACTTATATCTCAAAAATTATAATGTTACAGACGTGAAAATTGGTATTTGGAATCTCCTTTAGAAATAAAGAAACCCTTTTTCTGTCCGACTTAAAAGAGGACTCTTTCTCACATGTAGAGTTCCATGTCGCATGTTCCAGATTTAGCTCTGCCAGTAGCTTGGTCATCTTAGCCCCAAAAGCCAATGCCACAAACGCGGTTCACAAAGAGGCTCTGGGGTAAATGAAATGCGATTTTTTTTGTGAGTTCTTTATACTTTAGGGATTTTCAGATAATGTCTTAGTGCAGTAACGAAGAACAATTAATTTTTATCAACTTACCAAATCCTCGCGAGCGAAGCCGTGGATAACAGCTAGTTATGACTAAAGATGGAATTGCGATTATGAAATTATAATGAAAAACTAAACTAATTTGAATAGTGACCCAAAGGAATTTACTGTGGGTTTGTTTATTGTAATTTTAGGTAGGTATTCATGAGTGTAAAGCGCGAGGAAACAAGCTATTTTGTCAGTTCAACATATCGTGCAATTGTCAACTTAGTGCTGTGTAGGCCTGCATTTCGGTGTTAACCATGACTTGCTATGTGTTCTAAATGAAGAAAATGCTCGGCCACCTGAGACCGGACTGGGTATATAACTCCATTAACACGTCGCATGCTAGGGATTTCAGTAATCCACGCTAAGCCCTCTGTATTCAAGCCGAAGCCAAGCGCTCCTCAGCGCCTCCATGTTTTCTGAGCCCGTTCCGCGCTGGCGAGGTCTCCTGGGAGCCGTTCACCATCGATTACATGACCGTTAGAGCAGGCAGGCGGGATCCCTCCGTCTCCAGGCGGCCCAGACGGGGAGGGAGAGAGAACGAATCAAGCGAACGCTAGTGAGATAGGGGAAAAAGAAAAAAAGTAACCTTATAGCGATAAAGAATCGTAAGAAGGAGAAAATTAAGAAAATGAAAAAGGAATGAACATGAGTGAAGTTGTTTTGGGAGCTCGCTGAGAGATCCAATTAGATATTACTATTTTATAAGCACCAGTGTCTTTCTCTGCGAGTTCTGCTTCTAATATTATTACTTCCAGGATTCTTAAAATTCTTTTACAGCTATACTCTGTTTTCTGAAGTGAAATAATCATCAAGAATCTCATTGTAACCACCATATTGTACGTCATTCCTCGCAGGCGAGATCTCAACTCATAAATTCTCAACTCATCCTACCTATTGCATAACAGCTTTTACGGCTTCCTTATTAGCATTTTACCAGAGTAATTTCGATAAGACACTGCGACCTTGCAAAATATAAACTAAATGTTGGGCACCAGGAATAAAATATTCACAAAATTACGAATATAGTGTATATCTTCAAGAGAAAAGATAAATTAAAAAATTAAAATTAATGAAGTCTCAGTTGAAGTTGATAGGTCTCAGATCGTGTTCGATCCTTCAGAAATCCAATTCCGACCTCACCCACACCTAAAACCGTGCTAATGAGGGAAAGCAATCGGGTAACTGAATTATATCAAAATGAACTGGTATTCCTACATTTGAATAAGAGGTCGTTTAGACTACATCTACAGTAAGTGCAAGGGAAGATTACTTGATGTTGCTCTTCTTCTTCTTCTTCTTGTTCTTCTTCTTCTTTTTGTGCCTTCATGAAGGTTGGCCACAATATTGGTGCCAACATTTCGATCCTCTGCCGCCCTCGGAAGGGCATATGAATTCAAGGTCGTTTCTCATCCATGAATACCTTCTCTGACCTCGGCCACACTGACCTTCAATTTTGTCTTCTAAAATTATCTGTTGAAGGTTGTATTTGTCAATCCCTATGATATGTCCAAAATACTCTATTTACATTAATTTTAATGTTGCAAATAAATAAATAAATAAATAAATAAATAAATAAATAAATAAATAAATAAATAAATAAATAAATAAATAAATAAATAAATAAATAAATAAATCAATCAATCAATCAATCAATCAATCAATCAATCAATCAATCAATCAATCAATCAACCAATCAATAACAACATTGCCGTTGATTTTTACAGCCACTCACAATCATGTAGCTTTTTTTGTTAAGTTACTCTATGTATTATAATATAGACTAATCGGCAAAGGGCGTTATCTGAGATTCCAGTTCTATACTCATAAGCCTACCATTTATATGCCTGAGAAGACGTAAAGATCCAAGGCCATAGACCTAGCGATCCTTGTAAAGCACGACCCCGGTGTATATGAGTGTCTACGTGTTGAATTTCAGTTAGTGTAGGCTAATTCTTTGGACCTAGGTTCGGCGTAGCCACCAGGACTGTGAAGTAATGGCAGTAGTCCTGCATTTTGATGTAGCGAGTACTGCGGAATATGACTTAATGTGTGTAACACTGTTTCTAGTCTCTTAGCATTAATGTTTAGCCATTGGAGTTGTGTTTACAATTCGGCCGAAGTAGAAAAGGCATTCATCCGAAGGATGAGAATTCGATTCTTCATCATTCTCTGTGTGTGTGTGTGGTGGTGGGGGGGTAGAGTACACCCACGGTGTCCCCTTCGTGTCGTAAATGGTGACTAAAGGGGGCCCAAGGTGTTTTCAACTTGAGCATGTGGGTTGGCGTCCACGGTTCCCTAGCTGAGTCTGGCATTGATTCCACTTACTTATGCCAGGATACTCGCTTGTTATCCGACCTCCATTGGTCAATTATTGCTCTTTTCCGAAGCCGGCGGTATTAGGTTTTCTAGGTCTAGGGAATCCTTCATTTTCACGCTCTTCGTGGGCCCTCCCTTTCTTTTGCCGACAGCTTAATTTTTCGAAGTGCCGAGCTTGATAGCTGCAGTCGCTTAAGTGCGGCCAGTATCCAGTATTCGGGAGATAGTGGGCTCGAATCGCACTGTCGGCAGCCCTGAAGATGGTTTTCCGTGGTTTCTCATTTTTACACCAGGCAAATGATGGGGCTGTGCCTTAATTAAGGCCACGGCCGCTTCCTTCCCACTCCTAGCCCGTTTCTGTCTGATCGTCGCCATAAGACGTATCTGTGTCGGTGCGACGTAAAGCAACTTGTAAAAAAAAATCGAAGTGTCGCACCTCTTCCATTTTCTTTCTGATTAGTGTTAACAGAGGATGGATGTCTAGTTCTACTTCCTCTTCAAGCAATAATCACTACCACCACCATACCATAGAGCCGCGAATTCTCCCATGGACAGTGAGTATCTCTCTTTGTCACCATGTAAGCAACTACACCATGTAAGAACAATTTAATGTGTCACATAAAAGATAAGAGAAAGCTGGTTTCACTGGCTGGCATTGACATGTCCTGAGGACGGTTTCCTCCACCGTTGCCAAAACCACTTGCCACCTGGAAACTGAAGACCAACCAAAGCAAAGGTGAAAGGGCATAATCAATAAATAAAGATATACAAATCGTTCGCCTGTACGCTGAAGATACATTTGGTCGAATTAAGTGGCTTTCCAAGATCTGTGAAGTAATGGCAAGACTCTACATTAATACGCCAAGATTTTGACGACATTATTATTAATAAGTTTTCTGTGTTCGGTGTTATATTTTGGATTGAATATATTCAGAGAGTGCATTTGAGATTGAGATATGAAAGACTGCTTGTGTTTCAGCGAGATGAGATGCCCACCTACGTCAATCCAAACATGAGCTTACAATGAAAGTGGGGAAATCGAACTCGAGGGATGTTTTGACAAAATTCTGATGAAATGAAATTATTAGACTGGAGATAGATAATCTGTAGGTGAAATTCTGGAAACATAATTATCAACATTTATAGAATACTAGCTGTAGTACCCGGCGTTGCTCGGAGAGTTTTTGAATATTTAAGATTTGTATTACCAGTTAGTTACTTGTGAAGTGATTTTTTATAGAATTCCTTTGAAATGTTGATTGATATTTTATGATCTATTACGTAGTTTTAGAGTTATTAGATGTGTTTTATTTCAAGTTTTAGATTATTTAATTTTTGAGTAGCTTAAAACTTTGTCCTTGTGGAAGATCGAATTGACTGGGAAGTATTTCATCCTTTCAAAAAATAATTTGATAACTATATGCATTTACCCGTCGCGCTACAGATATCATGTACACGACTTCAACTGTTATTGAGACTGTCACCAATCAGCCTTGCGACCCCAAAAGCAGTGGATTCAACACTAATCTCGGTAATTTTTTGACTATTTAGTCAACCCCCGTCTCAATACAGGCTGAACGGGACTTAAACGGTATCCAGAGCGTCAAACTTCGTATCAGCGACACAGAAACAATGGATTCGACATAAATATGGGTTATTTTCCACTTTTTTTACACGTCATCCCTTCCCATTTCCCACCCCCAGCGGTGTCTGTGATGTTTCATCTCCACAGTACTTTTCTTCAGATGGTAAGTTATTATGTGCAGGCCTACCAAGTATCGTTGAGAGGTATTCTGGAACATACCCACATACATCCATAATCTCGGTTATTTTTATATTCATTTTCACCCCTTCTCAACCTCCATACTGATTGAGGCTCGAGTATGACTTAAACCATGCAGAGTGTCACAGTTCAATTCACCGACCTCGTAAACAATGTATTCGACATTAATATCACTCATTTTCGTTTATTTTTATATTTCACCACCTCCCCTAGGAGTGCTAGGGGTGTTTTACCCCCACAGTATTTCTTCATATAGTAAGTCATATGTGTACCAACTTTGTATGAGGGCTCTGCTGGAATAAACACACATACATCCGTAATTTCGGTCATTTTGTACATATTATTTTTGAACCCTTCTCATCTCTATGCCGATGGGGGCTGAATAACGACATCCGGAGTGTCATTATTCACCTTAGCGACCCCAAAATCTATGGACTGTACATTAATATGCGTCGTTGTCTATTTTTTTAAATTTCACCGGTCTTCTTGTGTTTTTTTAATAATTCATCCCCGCCCCATAGCAATTTAGAAATGTAATTTGCAAATAAATTCTGTAAGGGAAGCGAACGGCTGGGTCACTGTTTATAGGCCTAATTTCGTTATCCTCAAAGTCAACAAAAAATATAGTGTACGATTTAGCATTTTTATTAGGAAGTACTAATATGTGACAGAATTAATCTGTTATTGCGTGTTTCATTTCAAAACTTAATTACTAGACTAGCGCAATTATGTGCAAACACTGGAGTGTAATAGGTCTACATACGTTTACTTCCTGCTTTGGGTCGGTTCATTCCACTGTCCATCATTTCGGCACACGATACTCTCATGAAGTATTCTTCAGTATAACCTAGTTTCATTTCGTCCTATTCTCTAAGTGGCAACACTGACTTCTTGAGTCAGCCCTAGTCAGCCGGTATCTACTATGTGCGTCTGACGACAAGTCCCGGCAGCTTGTACGTACGGTACGAGTAACATATGCTACAGTACTCTCTTAGCTACAAACGTTAATCGTGACAGACAGTGCGAGCTCCTGCATATGTTATTCCTTATTGAACTGTTCATTATGCAGTGTTTATTAATTATTGTAAATGTGTAACTAAAACACTATGAAACTTGACAACAGCGCCTCAGTTCGCAAGAGTCAGCACGGACGGAACCGATGTTTATTGTCAGGCCTTGAGACTTGAGACAGACGCATGCGCGGCAGCTGGCGCACCTCTTACCCCGCATCCACGCGACAGGTCGTCACACGACAATAGTACCGATACACTGCAGTGTTGTGTTACAGGTCGTCACACGACTATAGTACCGATACACTGCAGTGTTGTGTTACAGGTCGTCACACGACTATAGTACCGATACACTGCAGTGTTGTGTTACAGGTCGTCACACGACTATAGTACCGATACACTGCAGTGTTGTGTTACAGGTCGTCACACGACTATAGTACCGAAACACTGCAGTGTTGTGTTATAGGTCGTCACACGACTGTAGTAGCGATACACTGCAGTGTTGTGTTACAGGTCGTCACACGACTATAGTACCGATACACTGCAGTGTTGTGTTACAGGTCGTCACACGACTATAGTACCGATACACTGCAGTGTTGTGTTACAGGTCGTCACACGACTGTAGTACCGATACACTGCAGTGTTGTGTTACAGGTCGTCACACGACTGTAGTACCGATACACTGCAGTGTTGTGTTACAGGTCGTCACACGACTGTAGTACCGATACACTGCAGTGTTGTGTTACAGGTCGTCACACGACTGTAGTACCGATACACTGCAGTGTTGTGTTACAGGTCGTCACACGACTGTAGTAGCGATACACTGCAGTGTTGTGTTACAGGTCGTCACACGACTGTAGTAGCGATACACTGCAGTGTTGTGTTACAGGTCGTCACACGACTGTAGTACCGATACACTGCAGTGTTGTGTTACAGGTCGTCACACGACTATAGTACCGATACACTGCAGTGTTGTGTTACAGGTCGTCACACGACTATAGTACCGATACACTGCAGTGTTGTGTTACAGGTCGTCACACGACTATAGTACCGATACACTGCAGTGTTGTGTTACATGTCGTCACACGACTGTAGTACCGATACACTGCAGTGTTGTGTTACATGTCGTCACACGGCTATAGTACCGATACACTGCAGTGTTGTGTTACAGGTCGTCACACGACTATAGTAGCGATACACTGCAGTGTTGTGTTACAGGTCGTCACACGACTGTAGTAGCGATACACTGCTGTGTTGTTACAGGTCGTCACACGACTGTAGTACCGATACACTGCAGTGTTGTGTTACAGGTCGTCACACGACTGTAGTACCGATACACTGCAGTGTTGTGTTACAGGTCGTCACACGACTATAGTACCGATAAACTGCAGTGTTGTGTTACAGGTCGTCACACGACTATAGTGCCGATACACTGCAGTGTTGTGTTACAGGTCGTCACACGACTATAGTAGCGATACACTGCAGTGTTGTGTTACAGGTCGTCACACGACTATAGTACCGATACACTGCAGTGTTGTGTTACAGGTCGTCACACGACTATAGTACCGATACACTGCAGTGTTGTGTTACAGGTCGTCACACGACTATAGTACCGTTACACTGCAGTGTTGTGTTACAGGTCGTCACACGACTGTATTACCGATACCGTGCAGTGTTGTGTTACAGGTCGTCACACGACTATAGTACCGATACACTGCAGTGTTGTGTTACAGGTCGTCACACGACTATAGTACCGATACACTGCAGTGTTGTGTTACAGGTCGTCACACGACTATAGTGCCGATACACTGCAGTGTTGTGTTACAGGTCGTCACACGACTATAGTACCGATACACTGCAGTGTTGTGTTACAGGTCGTCACACGACTGTAGTAGCGATACACTGCAGTGTTGTGTTACAGGTCGTCACACGACTGTAGTAGCGATACACTGCAGTGTTGTGTTACAGGTCGTCACACGATTGTAGTACCGATACACTGCAGTGTTGTGTTACAGGTCGTCACACGACTATAGTACCGATACACTGCAGTGTTGTGTTACAGGTCGTCACACGACTATAGTACCGATACACTGCAGTGTTGTGTTACAGGTCGTCACACGACTGTAGTAGCGATACACTGCAGTGTTGTGTTACAGGTCGTCGCACGACTATAGTGCCGATACACTGCAGTGTTGTGTTACAGGTCGTCACACGACTATAGTAGCGATACACTGCAGTGTTGTGTTACAGGTCGTCACACGACTATAGTACCGATACATTGCAGTGTTGTGTTACAGGTCGTCACACGACTATAGTACCGATACACTGCAGTGTTGTGTTACAGGTCGTCACACGACTATAGTAGCGATACACTGCAGTGTTGTGTTACAGGTCGTCACACGACTGTAGTAGCGATACACTGCAGTGTTGTGTTACAGGTCGTCACACGACTATAGTAGCGATACACTGCAGTGTTGTGTTACAGGTCGTCACACGACTATAGTACCGATACACTGCAGTGTTGTGTTACAGGTCGTCACACGACTGTAGTAGCGATACACTGCAGTGTTGTGTTACAGGTCGTCACACGACTATAGTAGCGATACACTGCAGTGTTGTGTTAGAGGTCGTCACACGACTATAGTAGCGATACACTGCAGTGTTGTGTTACAGGTCGTCACACGACCGCAGTAACGATACACTGCAGTGTTGTGTTACAGGTCGTCACACGACTATAGTACCGATACACTGCAGTGTTGTGTTACAGGTCGTCACACGACTATAGTACCGATACACTGCAGTGTTGTGTTACAGGTCGTCACACGACTGTAGTACCGATACACTGCAGTGTTGTGTTACAGGTCGTCACACGACTATAGTACCGATACACTGCAGTGTTGTGTTACAGGTCGTCACACGACTATAGTACCGATACACTGCAGTGTTGTGTTACAGGTCGTCACACGACTGTAGTACCGATACACTGCAGTGTTGTGTTACAGGTCGTCACACGACTGTAGTACCGAGACACTGCAGTATTGTGTTACAGGTCGTCACACGACTATAGTACCGATACACTGCAGTGTTGTGTTACAGGTCGTCACACGACTGTAGTAGCGATACACTGCAGTGTTGTGTTACAGGTCGTCACACGACTATAGTACCGATACACTGCAGTGTTGTGTTACAGGTCGTCACACGACTGTAGTACCGATACACTGCAGTGTTGTGTTACAGGTCGTCACACGACTTTAGTACCGATACACTGCAGTGTTGTGTTACAGGTCGTCACACGACTATAGTGCCGATACACTGCAGTGTTGTGTTACAGGTCGTCACACGACTATAGTACCGATACACTGCAGTGTTGTGTTCCAGGTCGTCACACGACTGTAGTAGCGATACACTGCAGTGTTGTGTTGCAGGTCGTCACACGACTGTAGTAGCGATACACTGCAGTGTTGTGTTACAGGTCGTCACACGACTATAGTACCGATACACTGCAGTGTTGTGTTACAGGTCGTCACACGACTATAGTACCGATACACTGCAGTGTTGTGTTACAGGTCGTCACACGACTGTAGTAGCGATACACTGCAGTGTTGTGTTACAGGTCGTCACACGACTATAGTAGCGATACACTGCAGTGTTGTGTTACAGGTCGTCACACGACTGTAGTAGCGATACACTGCAGTGTTGTGTTACAGGTCGTCACACGACTGTAGTACCGATACACTGCAGTGTTGTGTTACAGGTCGTCACACGACTATAGTACCGATACACTGCAGTGTTGTGTTACAGGTCGTCACACGACTATAGTAGCGATACACTGCAGTGTTGTGTTACAGGTCGTCACACGACTGTAGTAGCGCTACACTGCAGTGTTGTGTTACAGGTCGTCACACGACTATAGTAGCGATACACTGCAGTGTTGTGTTACAGGTCGTCACACGACTATAGTACCGATACACTGCAGTGTTGTGTTACAGGTCGTCACACGACTATAGTACCGATACACTGCAGTGTTGTGTTACAGGTCGTCACACGACTATAGTACCGATACACTGCAGTGTTGTGTTACAGGTCGTCACACGACTGTAGTAGCGATACACTGTAGTGTTGTGTTACAGGTCGTCACACGACTGTAGTAGCGATACACTGCAGTGTTGTGTTACAGGTCGTCACACGACTATAGTAGCGATACACTGCAGTGTTGTGTTACAGGTCGTCACACGACTATAGTACCGATACACTGCAGTGTTGTGTTACAGGTCGTCACACGACTATAGTACCGATACACTGCAGTGTTGTGTTACAGGTCGTCACACGACTGTAGTAGCGATACACTGCAGTGTTGTGTTACAGGTCGTCACACGACTATAGTAGCGATACACTGCAGTGTTGTGTTACAGGTCGTCACACGACTGTAGTAGCGATACACTGCAGTGTTGTGTTACAGGTCGTCACACGACTGTAGTACCGATACACTGCAGTGTTGTGTTACAGGTCGTCACACGACTATAGTACCGATACACTGCAGTGTTGTGTTACAGGTCGTCACACGACTATAGTAGCGATACACTGCAGTGTTGTGTTACAGGTCGTCACACGACTGTAGTAGCGCTACACTGCAGTGTTGTGTTACAGGTCGTCACACGACTATAGTAGCGATACACTGCAGTGTTGTGTTACAGGTCGTCACACGACTATAGTACCGATACACTGCAGTGTTGTGTTACAGGTCGTCACACGACTATAGTACCGATACACTGCAGTGTTGTGTTACAGGTCGTCACACGACTATAGTACCGATACACTGCAGTGTTGTGTTACAGGTCGTCACACGACTGTAGTAGCGATACACTGTAGTGTTGTGTTACAGGTCGTCACACGGCTGTAGTACCGATACACTGCAGTGTTGTGTTACAGGTCGTCACACGACTATAGTACCGATACATTGCAGTGTTGTGTTACAGGTCGTCACACGACTATAGTACCGATTCACTGCAGTGTTGTGTTACAGGTCGTCACACGACTATAGTAGCGATACACTGCAGTGTTGTGTTACAGGTCGTCACACGACTGTAGTAGCGATACACTGCAGTGTTGTGTTACAGGTCGTCACACGACTATAGTAGCGATACACTGCAGTGTTGTGTTACAGGTCGTCACACGACTATAGTACCGATACACTGCAGTGTTGTGTTACAGGTCGTCACACGACTGTAGTAGCGATACACTGCAGTGTTGTGTTACAGGTCGTCACACGACTGTAGTACCGATACACTGCAGTGTTGTGTTACAGGTCGTCACACGACTATAGTAGCGATACACTGCAGTGTTGTGTTACAGGTCGTCACACGACTATAGTAGCGATACACTGCAGTGTTGTGTTACAGGTCGTCACACGACTGTAGTAACGATACACTGCAGTGTTGTGTTACAGGTCGTCACACGACTATAGTACCGATATACTGCAGTGTTGTGTTACAGGTCGTCACACGACTATAGTACCGATACACTGCAGTGTTGTGTTACAGGTCGTCACACGACTGTAGTAGCGATACACTGCAGTGTTGTGTTACAGGTCGTCACACGACTGTAGTAGCGATACACTGCAGTGTTGTGTTACAGGTCGTCAAACGACTGTAGTAGCGATACACTGCAGTGTTGTGTTACAGGTCGTCACACGACTGTAGTAGCGATTCACTGCAGTGTTGTGTTACAGGTCGTCACACGACTATAGTAGCAAAACACTGCAGTGTTGTGTTACAGGTCGTCACACGACTATAGTACCGATACACTGCAGTGTTGTGTTACAGGTCGTCACACGACTATAGTACCGATACACTGCAGTGTTGTGTTACAGGTCGTCACACGACTGTAGTAGCGATACACTGCAGTGTTGTGTTACAGGTCGTCACACGACTATAGTACCGATACACTGCAGTGTTGTGTTACAGGTCGTCACACGACTGTAGTACCGATACACTGCAGTGTTGTGTTACAGGTCGTCACACGACTGTAGTACCGATACACTGCAGTGTTGTGTTACAGGTCGTCACACGACTATAGTACCGATACACTGCAGTGTTGTGTTACAGGTCGTCACACGACTATAGTACCGATACACTGCAGTGTTGTGTTACAGGTCGTCACACGACTATAGTGCCGATACACTGCAGTGTTGTGTTACAGGTCGTCACACGACTATAGTACCGATACACTGCAGTGTTTTGTTACAGGTCGTCACACGACTGTAGTAGCGATACACTGCAGTGTTGTGTTGCAGGTCGTCACACGACTATAGTACCGATACACTGCAGTGTTGTGTTACAGGTCGTCACACGACTATAGTACCGATACACTGCAGTGTTGTGTTACAGGTCGTCACACGACTATAGTACCGATACACTGCAGTGTTGTGTTACAGGTCGTCACACGACTGTAGTAGCGATACACTGCAGTGTTGTGTTACAGGTCGTCACACGACTATAGTAGCGATACACTGCAGTGTTGTGTTACAGGTCGTCACACGACTGTAGTAGCGATACACTGCAGTGTTGTGTTACAGGTCGTCACACGACTGTAGTACCGATACACTGCAGTGTTGTGTTACAGGTCGTCACACGACTATAGTACCGATACACTGCAGTGTTGTGTTACAGGTCGTCACACGACTATAGTAGCGATACACTGCAGTGTTGTGTTACAGGTCGTCACACGACTGTAGTAGCGATACACTGCAGTGTTGTGTTACAGGTCGTCACACGACTATAGTAGCGATACACTGCAGTGTTGTGTTACAGGTCGTCACACGACTATAGTACCGATACACTGCAGTGTTGTGTTACAGGTCGTCACACGACTATAGTACCGATACACTGCAGTGTTGTGTTACAGGTCGTCACACGACTGTAGTAGCGATACACTGAAGTGTTGTGTTACAGGTCGTCACACGGCTGTAGTACCGATACACTGCAGTGTTGTGTTACAGGTCGTCACACGACTGTAGTACCGATACACTGCAGTGTTGTGTTATGTGGATTAAGCGCGTTTTAACTTTTACATTAGGTATTTTAAGTTATGGCACATTTAAATAGGCTCCTGACCATTTCCATCAGATATCAATCCATTCCTGTGTCAATACTTTTAATGTCCCTGAGAGGAATGCAGGAAATAGTCTCGGGGATGTGACACACATTAAGACTATTCCACTGCTGCTATTACTAATCACTTAATTTTCTAAAAGTGTACTTGCTCTACTCCAGTGGTTGGATATCAACACGCAAACTGAAGAGAGAGAGGTTTAATGTTGTTGTGCAACTTGTTAGATAAAATCCCGTCATTCAGAATTCAGGTCCGCCTCTGTGGTGTAGTGGTTAGCGTGATTAACTGCCCCCCCCCCCCGGAGGCCCGGGTTCGATTCCAGGCTCTGCCACGAAATTTGAAAAGTGGTATGAGGGCTGGAACGTGGTCCACTCAGCCTCGGGAGGTCAACTGAGTAGAGGTGGGTTCGATTCCCACCTCAGCCATCCTGGAAGTAGTTTTCCGTGGTTTCCCACTTCTCCTCCAGGCGAATGCCGGGATGGTACCTAACATAAGGCCACGGCCGCTTCCTTCCCTCTTCCTTGCCTATCCCTTCCAATCTTCCCATCCCTCCACAAGGCCCCTGTTCAGCATAGCAGGTGAGGCCGCCTGGGCGAGGTACTGGTCATTCTCCCCAGTTGTATCCCCGACCAAGAGTCTGAAGCTCCAGGACACTGCCCTTGAGGCGGTAGAGGTGGGATCCGTCGCTGTGTCCGAGGGAAAAGCCGACCCTGGAGGGTAAACAGATGATGATGATGATGAATTCAGAATTCAGGACCAAAGACGGAAAAAGGGTGAAAATGCCGAAATATGAAAAACGTGGTTTTTTGCTATAATAATTTCGTGTGGCTATTTCTAGCCGAGTGCAGCCCTTGTAAGGCAGACCCTCCGATGAGGGTGGGTGGCATCTGCCATGTGTAGGTAAGTGCGTGTTATTGTGGTGGAGGATAGTGTTATGTGTGGTGTGTGAGTTGCAGGGATGTTACGGACAGCACAAACACCCAGCCCCCGGGCCATTGGAATTAACCAATTAAGGTTAAAATCCCCGACCCGGCAGGGAATCGAACCCGGGACCCTCTGAACCGAAGGCCAGTACGCTGACCATTCAGCCAACGAGTCGGACGGTTTTTTTTTTTTTTTTTTTTTTTTTTGGTAATAAGGGAATGTGTAGCCATGCCTCATATGGTCCTAACTTGTGCATGTGCCGGAAGCCATTAGTTTAGTTGGTAGAAAGTTCAGCAGGTAGAGCCACAGTCCAATGTGCCCAGCTGAGTTTGTGGGGAAGGGTCTCGCGCTGCAATTCTTCTGTGCTCTCCATTGTGTCAGTGTGCTAACACTCATATATTTTCTAATTTCTGAGCAACTTAATTAAATAATGGAAGCTAAATACTGTTACGTAATTATGTAAAATATACTGGATGTAGTATACTTGCATTTCAAAGGCCGTAGGTAATCATGAATTCCTGGTCTCATTTAGTAGAGTAGGGTGAAAGTGCCATTGTGCTAGGGAACTTTATTATTGGAGTTTTCTCAAAAACATGTTTCTGGCACTTTCAACCTTTTCCATCTTTGGTCCTCAATTGTCTTTTAACACAAATACTTACCTCATGGCGTATCTCATCTTTTGTACTTCGAAATATCATAACAATAATAATGTTATTGGCTTAACGTCCAACTAACTACTTTTACGGTTTTCGGAGACGCCGAGGTACCGGAATTTAGTCCCGCAGGAGTTCTTTTACGTGCCAGTAAATCTACCGAAACGAGGCTGACGTATTTGAGCACCTTCAATACCACCGGACTGAGCCAGGATCGAACCTGTCAAGTTGGGGTCAGAAGGCCATCGCCTCAACCGTCTGAGTCACTCAGCCCCCGACTTTCGAAGTATCAGAACATGAAGCTACTGGAATTCACTTTCGCAAAGAAAATATTACAGGATGCAAGTTTCTTTTTTCTTTTCTTTCTTTCTTTCTTTCTTCTTCTTCTTTTTAAATTTTTTTATTTGTTTAACGTCGCACTAACACATCGAAGGTTTTCGGTGGCGGAATGGTGGGAGACTGAGAAGGTAGCGGGCGTGGCCTTCATTAAGGTACAGCCCCAGAATTTGCCTGGTGTGAAAATGGGAAACCACGGAAAACCATCTTCAGGGCTGCCGACAGTGGGGTTCGAACCTACTATCTCCCGAATGCAAGCTCACAGCTGCGCGACCCTAACCGCACGGCCACTTGCTCGGTACATGCAAGTTTCACTTATCCCAGAGTTGGTATAGAAATATTCAAGTTTTTCCTAAACTCAAAGAAGAATTTCAGAATAACAAATCTGAAATTCAGAAATGGCTAAAACAGTCTTTCTCTTCACCGTATTTAGGCCTACTTCACAAAGAAATATCTGGTGCCTTCGTGCAATTCATTTCCGATGCAAGAATGTGTGAAATTTTCAGATTACGTCTTGTCAGATTACATTGTGACGTCAATCTTTCCTCCGATTCTATTGGCCGCGGTACCCAAAATTGTTATACCTATTCCCAAGAAAGCCGATGCTGACAAGTGTGAAGATTACCCAACCATTAGTTTAGTATCTCACGCCTGCAAAATTTTAACACGTATTCTTTACAGAAGAATGAAAAGACCGGGCGATTTGGCCGTGCGCTTATGGGCGCACAGCTGTGAGCTCGCATCCCGGAGAGAGTAGGTTCGAACCCCACTGACGGCAGCCCTGAAGATGGTTTTCCGTGGTTTCCCATTCTCACACCAGGAAAATGCTGGGGCTTTCCCCTTAATTAAGACTACGGCCGCTTCCTTCCCAGTCCTAGGCCTTTCCTATCCCATCGTCTCCATAACACCTATCTGTGTCGGTGCGACGTAAAGCAACTAACAAAAAAAAAAAAAAAAAAAATGGAAAGACAAGTTAAAACTGAATTGGGAGATCCGTTTGGTTTCAGAAGAAATGTAGGAACACGTGAAGCGATACTGACTTCACGCCTGATCTTAGAGGATGGAATTAGGAAGGACAAGCCCACGTACATGGCATTCGTAGATTTAGAAAAGGCATTCGATATTGTTGATCGGACCAAGCTATTTGAGATTCCGAAGGTGATCGAGATCAGATACCGGGTACGAAGAATTACCTACTACATATAAAAAAAATCAGTCTGAAGTGATAAGAATCGAGGGCTTTGAAAAAAGTATCAGCAATCCAGAAAGAAGTGAGGCAAGGCTGCAGTTTGTTCCCCCTTCCCGTCCCTTTCAATGCTTACATAGGCAGTAAAGGAAAACAAAGAGGAATTTGGAAAGGGAATCAAAATCCAAGGAATGGAAATCAAAACCCTGAGATTTGCCGATTAAATTGTAATTTTATCTGAGTCTGCAGAGGATCTCCAGAAGTTGCTCAATGGTATGGACGGAGTCTTGCGTAAGGAGTACAAGATAAAAATAATAAGTCCAAAACAAAAGTAATGGAGTGCTGTCGAACGAAGTCAGGTGATACAGGTAATATTAGACTAGGAAATGAAGTCTTGAAGTAGATGAATACTGTACATAAAAGGCCTCTCTTAAGTAAAGAAATTTGCTCACTTCAAACATTGATATAGAAATTAGAAAGATGTTTTTGGAGACTTTCGTCTGGAGCGTGGCATTGTATGGAAGTGAAACATGGACGATAACAAGGACCGAAAGGAAGAGAATAGAAGATTTTGAAATGTGGTGTTACAGAAGAATGCTGAAGGTGAGATGGGTAGATCGAATCACGAATGAAGATATACTGAAACGAATTGGTGAGAGGAGTTTGATTTGGCTAAATTTAACGAGAAGAAGAGATAGAATGATAGGACACATCTTAAGACACCCAGGACTTGTTCAGTTGGATTTTGAAGGAAATGTAGGCGGTAGGAACAGTAGGCGTAGACCAAGGTATGAATATGATTAGAGCAGATGTAGGATGCAGCAGTTACGTAGAAACGTTTAGCACAGGATAGGGTGGCATGAAGAGCTACAACAAAGCATACTATAAACTGATGACGCAATCAACAACAACAACCCGAAATTAATGATGTGAGCATTAGCAAAGCATTCGACAGCAAACCGGGTGATGAAATTTGTTTGTCGAGTCTTCAGCCCGGAGACTGATTGAATCCTCGAAAGTAATACCAAATGCTATGCGTTTGTAGGGAAACTGGTGGCAGTGCCATGATGAAGAGTGAAGTAGTTTGCCATTGCTTTCCTCACTACGCCAGAAAAATGCTATTGCAGCACGACGAGCCCTATGTGCAGCATCTTTCAAACATTTCGAATATCATTACTCAGCACCACCCATGTCTCAGCAACTCCACACTGTCTCAGCTATAAATGAGACTGCAACTTCGATGAAAGCTACATTTCGTACTGGCCTGTGCCAACAGACAGATGCAAAAAGACTGCATCCAACAGGGAGTAGCCATAGGCTAGTGCTCCTAGTAAACTTGTATATAAATATCGTAAATAGTATTTTATGTCTATGGATTCAATATATTAATTTTATTATGAACCTACCGATTATTGGTTTAAGTGTCCGTTTCATATAAAGGCCTATTTTAGTATTCTATGAACAAATACTGAAATAAATCAACAAGAACTATTCATAAACGTAAAGATTACTAATCTCCATTCATATAATAAATTAAAGCGTTTGGATGGTTAAGGAACTACTACATCTGAATAAGTCGGTGCATCTGGGTATCACACACAGTACCACATAGGCTACTTACTATCACGTTGTTTCTTAAGTGGGTCATGCAACGAAAGAAAACGTGAAGGAAGTCAGAGGAAAATATACACCAGGGATTGTTAAAAGTGAATACATTGCCTAAATGGTTAGTCCTTTTAAAATGGAGACTACCAACTGTCCAACTGCCATACAAACATAATTTTCTTCCTAACTGTAAACACACAGCTGTTAGTGGTATTTGACTACAAATATTTCCTATAAAACGAATGTCTTGAGAATCATTTATATTATGAATTAATGAACCAGCACATCTAGAAAAAAGAGCCTGAAATAACGCATGCGTTAAAAGGTGAAAGTAGGCTAATTTTGGAAATCCTATCGTTAAAATTCATTGTTAATCCCAGTTGACTTAAAGTTGACAAGGCAATAATCTTTTTTCAAATCAAATTCAAAATTAGCTCCCAACCCAGCTTAGGCCTGCTTTCATACATAGCAATGTGAACGAAGTATGAAGCTGATATGTAGCATCTATTTACGGCTGTCTTCAAGTGTTCTATTTTCCTACAATTCCTGAGATATGAAGTTACTTAGCAGGGAGCTGAATCTTTAATGGGTACATGTTCAGTATACTGATTATTTTCACAGCGAATTTTATTCTTCTAAATAAATTATCATGAAGTAGAATATAATTCCTGTGGATAGGACACAATTGGGACTTAGCGTATTTAGTATGTTATGAAAAATGAATACGACTCTACAGTATAACACTCATCTACAAGAAAAAAGTGTGCTACTAGAGAAATTTTAAGTGTTTTATTCTGTTATGTTGCGCTGAATCCAGATCCTTAATCAGATTTATCGTACAAAGCCAGTGTTTGAGTTATGGGACTCTAAACATTAATTATAAATCTTACTATTCAGTAATTATAGACCTACCTGTACCGTAAGATCAGAGATATAAATTGAGCTCATTTTATCTATAACTCCGTTAAAGGGCTTGAGACCTTGGCTTTTCCACTTATGTTGGTATGTGGTTGATCGCTGTAGGAACTAGCAGAAATCATCCGTCATTCTCGCACTGTATTGACCCTGGTACCTCGATTCATTCGTTGATACGTACTGATGGAAACTCTTACCATGCTCGTCACTTCCAGCGCCGAGATTTGATGGGAAAATGTCAACGTGTGAATGAAGAAAGTGCATTTTTAAAGACATACGACAGGCTGGATTCTGAAATGCTCTAAGCATGTTAGCTCAGCATAATTATCAGCTCGATAAGGAAATCATCAAGGAGGCCATGACTTCAATATATAGTCTATGAACTCACTTATCTAAAGATGCAATAATACAGTAATAATATAAGTAAAATTATTCTAAAGGCATTAAAAATGCAAAAATTAAAAAGTATTTTAAAATTGTAACGTGATAAAAAAACGGACATCAGAGCAGTAATCGTCACGCTCAAATTAGGTTTGGTACACTTGTTTTTGTTCCATAGCCGGGCTGAGTGGCTCAGACGGTTGAGACTCTCGCCCCCTGACCCCAACATGGCAGGTTCGATCCTGGCTCAGTCCGGTGGTATTTGAAAGTGCTCAAATACGTCAGCCTCGTCTCGGTGTATTTACCGGCACGCAAAATCCTACGGGCCTAAATTCCGGCACCTTGGCGTCTCCGAAAACCGTAAAAGTAATTAGTGGGATATAAAGCAAATAACATTATATTATTATTATTATTATTATTATTATTATTATTATTATTATTACTACTACTACTAAACCACTGTAATCAACAAGCGTGAATGCCATTGTTTTCAAGGCTCTCAAACTATGCACAAGACACACACATATACACTAAGTATAGGCCCTACATTAATTATATTAATAATTGTTTTAGTAAGTAAGTCCTATACGTCCTGCTCTGTGGTCTTGTGGTTAGCGTGATTAACTGCCACCCCCAGAGGCCCGAGTTCGATTCCCGGCTCTGCCACGACATTTGGAAAGTGGTACGAGGGCTGGAACGGGGTACACTCAGCCTCGAGAGGTCAACTGAGTAGAGGTGGGTTCGATTCCCACCTCAGCCACCCTGGAAGTGGTTTTCCGTGATTTCCCACTTCTCTCCAGGCAAATACCGAGATGGTACCTAACTTAAGGACCGGCTCCATGGATAAATGTTTAGCGTTCTGGCTTTTGATCACAGGGGTCCCGGGTTCGATTCCCGGCAGGGTCGGGAATTTTAGCCATAATTGGTTAATTTTCCTGACACGGGGGCTGGGTGTAGGCCCTATGAGTCGTCTTCAACTTAATTTCATTCTCATCGCGATACGCAGGTCGCCTACGGGAGTCAAATCAAGAGACCTGCATGTGGCGAGCCGAACTTGTCCTCGGACACTCCCGGCCCTAAAAGCCATACGCCATTTCATTTCATTTACCTAACCTAAGGCCACGGCCGCTTTCTTCCCTCTTCCTTGTCTATCCCTTCAGAGGTCCCTGTTCAGCATAGCAGGTGAGGTTGCGTGGGTGATGTACTGGTCCTCCTCTCCAGTTGTATCCCCCGACCCAAAGTCTCACTCTCCAGGGCATTGCCCTCGAGGCGGTAGAGGTGGGATCCCTCGCTGTGTCTGAGAGAAAGAGTTAGATTTTCCCTCGGACTCAGCGAGGGATCCCACCTCTTTCGCCTCAAGGGCAGTGTCCTGGAGCGCGAGACTTTGGGTCTGGGATAAAACTGGGGAGGAGAACCAGTACACAGGCATTTGCCTGGAGGAGAAATGGGAAACCACGGAAAACCACTTTGAGGATGACTGAGGTGGGAATCAAACCCCTCTCTTACTCAGTTGATCTCCCGAGGCTGAGTGGACTCCGTTCCAGCCCTCGTACCCCTTTACGAATTTCATGGCAGAGTCGGGAATTGAACCCGGGCCTGCTGTGGTAGCAGCTGATCACACTAACTACTACACCACAAAGGCGGACTAAGTACAGCCTACACTAACTAGTATTGTTCATCATTACCGCACACGCTGGATATCGTACATGCTTGAAATCTTCTTTCTAAGTGTAGGTAAGTATGACCGCGGATACAAGGCAGTTTCGTAGAATATTTAAAAAAATACTCTGCTTAATTGTGTTAATTTCATCTTCAACAGCAGCAGCGTAGCGTACGCTCTTTTATTTACCACTGATGCATACTTGAAGAGCGAGCGTATTGTAGTTAGACGCATTATAACAAGACCAACCCTGCTTACGACGTCTTTAAACTTCCATCATATTTCTTGTCTGTCTTTTACTGCGAGTTCTCGCAGCTACAATTTATGCCGTGTGTCTGGGTGTGGGAGCTGAGAACATAATGAAGCTATTACTGCGAGGATACTGTTCCAACGGCAAGAGAGGGAGTGAGAGGGAAGCTGGCTTCATCATGGCGTCTGTAATAGCAACGTAATGGGAGCGCAACCAATAAAAAGCCGAGCTCTGGATTAGCAAGGCCTGCTGCTACTGTAAAGCAAACGCGCTGCTCAGAGCGGCGATAGGCACTCCTCCAGCAACGATAGTTTCTACTTGTGCAGTATTCATTGTGAAATATTCTGTGCACACGACCGTGTTTTGTTTCAACCGCTACTAACACTAAACATGAGTCGACCATGACCCTTTCCTCCATATTGCGGTCTCATTGCCATGGTTACCTAGCTCCGTGGTTTCTAATCCCTTACCTCTAGCTTACGACGTATGAACACAGCAATATTTTCTCTCTGTCTTCCCATAAACACATTGTATTCACCTTTCTCCTTATAATATTCATGAAACGTGAATGAATGGTGAATGATGTTGCTGAAGAGGGAAATAAAAAGGTAATTTACGGGCAAGGACTGCTTCAGTAAAGTTTAAACTACTACAAGAACATAGGGCCTATAACATTCAGAGAATATGTTGGTTGTAAAATGCGAAGAGTAGAAATACACGTTTGACTCTTTATTATAATAATAGAGGAGTATTTACCGGGCGAGTTGGCCGTGTGGTTAGAGGCGCGCGGCTGTGAGCTTGCATCCTGGAGATAGTGGGTTCGAAACCCACTGTTGGCAGCCCTGAAGATGGTTTTCCGTGGTTTCCCATTTTCACACCACGCAAATGCTGGGGCTGTACCTTAATTAAGGCCACGGTCGCTTTCTTCCAACTCCTAGGCCTTTCCTATCCCATCGTCGCCATAAAACCTATCTGTGTCGGTGCGACGTAAAGCCAATAGCAAAAAAAAAGGAGTATTTTAAAACGTCAGAAAATTCCTCAACCGAGAAGAAATAAAAGGTCAAATAGGTTTTGATTTCCGATGGTTGACAGTTGAATTGTCTGTAGTAGAGCAAAAAAAAAAAAAAAAAGGAAACTACGGGTGTTTTGATGATGATGATGATGATGCTTGTTGTTTAAACGGGCCTAACATCGAGGTCATCGGCCCCTAATGGTACGAAATGAAATAACAAAAAATTCAAATTCATTCACTGACCAAAATAAAATAAAAAATATCATGAATAATGAATGGATGGACATGAACCCTACAAAAAACAGTGGATCAGACACAAAAAAAAAGGGTCGTGAATAATAGTATTACTGACGAAGGGACCATTTATAAAGCACAATGATGCTTGATGACCTATACAAGGGTGCAAAATCCACGACTAAGGCCCCACAGAATGGTACATGTCGCGAGTAAAGTAGAACCATGGTGTTTGTCGTTTTGGGGTACTGATCAAAAGTAGCGAAACTCACGGTGGTCCACACAAGATGGTACTACTCACAAGTATTGCAATTCGTACAGGGAACGCAGACCTATGGTGTTTCTCACACAATGGCGCCACTCATAGTCAACGCAAACCGGTAAGGTTCCTCACCTAAGTGTACCAGTCACGGGCGCCGGTATTCCCGTGGTGTTCCTCACATAGTGGGTACCAATCACAGGCAACGCTGACCCACGGTGCCTCTCATATAGCGGTACAATTCACAGGCTACGCCCAGACCCGCGGTGTTGCCCACATGGGTACAACGCACGGGTACTGGAATCCACCAGGCCAGGCTTTTTACTGCAACTAATCACAAACCTATTTCGTACCAAGTTAGTGATACTACTCGCAAGTACATGCAACCCATGGTGTTCCCCGCATGATGGTACGAATCAAGAGTAGTGTCATGGTTCTAATTCAATCATCCCTTGGTCATCCCGTTGCAGTCGCCTCTTACGACAGGCAGGGGATACCGCGGGTGTATTCTACATGTGCGTCCACCACCCGCAGGGGGTGACGGGTGTTTTAATAAATAAATAAATATAATTCACTATACACCACCATCACAGACAACCATTCGCACTTAACTCTGTGTTCGTGCTGGGCAACCTAAATATTTTTCTGCGGCTATCGGAACACACACTCTACACGTGCCGTCAATGAATTGCACGAAAAAACTGTATACATGCCGAAACCCAAGACTAAAATATATTCTTCTATATTACAATTGATTTCATAAACTGGCTCTATTTTTATTAGCAAGACGATATGCAAGTGGCTATACTGTTAAGATGTTGATATTTTTTTTACAGTCTCTAGTGTGCGGCGCTGAAGACTTTGAGTATCAAGTATTAAAATTAACACCACTTACCTAAGCTAGCTGGCCTGTCGCCGTTAATTGCTGTCGGGGAAGGGGCCACAGCTCCGCCTCGAGAAAGCTGTAAGTGCATGCGTCACCCAAGCGACCTTAAATTTCGCTGGGGGTAGCTCTCTATCGCGCCGGCAAGGAAACACAGCTCGCTGGAGAAGCTGAACTGCGGTAGTGCGAGCGGATTGTCGAGACAGCTGTACTTGTCTTAGATGTTCGCAATTTTGTAAACATTATAAAAAGCGTTCTAAGGAATAATTAGAAAATGTTAATACAAAATTCTTTACCCCAGCAGCGCTGGGGTAGATGGGGTTCAGTGCACGCCATTCAGAGTTGTATTTAGTTTCGTAGATGAAGAAATGAAATGCCGTATGGCTTTTAGTGCCCAGAGTGTCCGAGGACATGTTCGGCTCGCCAGGTGTAGGTCATTCGATTTGTTTCGATTCGATTTGATGAGAATGAAATGATGATGACGACGACACATACACCCAGCCCCCCTGCCAGTGAAATTAACAAATTATAGTTAAAATTCCCGACACTGTCGGGAATCGAACCCGGGACCCCTGTGACCAAGCCAGCACGCTAACCATTTAGCCATGGAGCCGGACATAGATGAACAGAAGGCATATAACAGAGTACCAAAGAAAGGATGTTAGTCGTAGGCATTATGGGATTAGGGATAGGTTATTATTGGCAATGAAAGGCCAATCGGGCCGCAATGAGAATTTACGGTAGAACGAATTCTTGGTTCAATGCAGATTTGACAAAGCTGTAATCTTTCATCTTAGTTGTTCAGAGCATAGGACTACATGGATCATTTGCTGAAAAGTGCATGGAATGACAGAGCAAGATTCTGTTGGGTGGAAATGTAGTTGACTAAGCATTTGTTTGATGTATGCCAACTACTTGTTCTTAATGGAAGACTGTGCTGAAAGCCTGGAATAGGCCTATAATGTAGGCTATTTCCAGCTTGAGAAGCGGTGCAGTGAGTATGATATTTACTTCTAAGGCTGAAATGATGTCAGTAGCAAAGAAACCTAAGAGGATGAAATGTCGGTTCTTCTTCTTCTTCTTCTTTTTCTTCTTCAAGTGTCATATTCGGTCCCCAGACGTTGGCGATCACCCTGGAGAAAGCACCAATTTCTTAAGCTAACCTGAAGAGTCGTTCGGTGTTGCTGATGCAAGTCCTTTCTATGATGTTTCGGAGCCATGACATCGGAGGTCTACCAGCTCCTCGCTTGCCTTCTATCTTTCCTTGTAATATGAAGTGTAGAACCTCGTAGAACAGGCCTGGACAAGCTGCTTTCCTGGCTTCGATGATGTTTGCCAGCTCACACTGAGCTCGAGCTCTCCTTAACTCTTCATTATTGATTACAAAATATGTCCAGGCTCTTCTGAGTATTCTCCTAAGTAATCACATTTCAAGGGCCTCTAATCTGTTCCTGGAGGAAGCTTTGACAGTCCACATCTCTACTCCATAAAGCAGTGTTGACCAGATGTACACACAAGTTCGATCTCATCTTTTGGAAAGATGATCTGGAAATCTCAATACGGCGTCTGATCCCCTTTCAGGGTCCAGATCGTCTGTTATGGTGCTCCCAATGTATGTGAATTGGCTTACTCGTTCAATGTTTTGATTATTTAATGAAATGGACACACCTTCATGGTTGTTTCTGCTAAATACCATGAATTTGGTTTTTGTGGTATTGATGTTCAGACCATATCTTAATCTACTGAAATGAATTCTCACTGATCAGACCTTAAAGACTTTCAATGGGGTCACATAAAATTGGGGTGTCATCTGCATATGTAATATTTTTTATGACGACTCCATTTACTTTCACACCTTGCTCAGTATCATGCAAGACTTTTTTGAAGATTTTTTTAGCATTTGCTTTACGTCGCACCGACACGGATAGGACTTGTGGCGACGATGGGATAGGAAAGAGCTAGGATCTGGAAGGAAGTGACCGTGGCCTTAATTAAAGTACAACCCCAGCACTTGCATGGTATGAAAATGGGAAACCACTGAAAACCATCTTCAGGACTGCTATCCTGGCTTTGATGATGTTTCCGAACTCACGCTCTCCTTAATTCGTTATTTGATTTGACAAGGCTGTAATCTTTATCTTAGTTGTTCACAGCATAAGCCTACATGGATCATCTGCTGAAAAGTGTATAAAATGGCAGAGAAAGATTCTGTTGGGTGCCAATATTGAACAAGTGCGTGTAACCCACTATCCCTCGAATGCAAGTTGACAGCTACGTGCTCCAATCCACGCAGCCATTCGCTCTGTCTTTGAAGATGTGATCAGCATAGAGGTTGAATAGGAATGTCGGGTCGGGAATACAGAACTGGAACAGGCGGATCATTTCAAATACTTCAGATGCGTATTCTCCCAGGATGGTAGTATTCTAACTTAAGCGAAATCGAATCAAGGTGCAACAAAGGTCATTCAGTAAGTTCACAATTGCGATCAATAGTAGTCTCTTCTGTAGGCAACAATTCAGCTCCCGGACGAAACTATCTTTAAGCTCTATCGGTCTGCTGCCACATCGACTTTGCTGTACGGGAGTGAAAGCTGAGTAGTCTCGGAATATCTTATTCATAAGTTAGAAGTAATAGATATGAAGGTAGCGAAAATAATTGCACTTAAAAACTGGTAGGAGGGTATTCCGAACGAGGAGACTAAGGCTATGTTAAGAATGAACTCGATGGATGTAATTGTACGCATTAACCGGCTTTGGTGGTGTGATCATATGAGATGACTGGAGAAGAAGCATAAAGAAGGAGAATAAAGAAAATGGTCAAGGAGGGTGAGAGGAGTACGAGGGCGAATCAAAAAGTAAGTTACACTTGCAGGTTATGGCCATTTATGAAACCACTTTCACATAGGCAACACGGCTATGACAACATGGAATGTAAGCTCACTTTTTCACATAGTCCTCAAGAGACTATAAACATTTCTCGGAACGGTTAACGAACTTCTCGATTGCACATGCGTAGAAGTCATCTCTAGCGCTATCTAATCACCTGGAGACAGCTGCTTTCACCTCCTAATCGTTTCGGAATTAAAGAAAAGTGACGGGAAAAATTGAGTGCCGGTGTGATTTTGCTGCACGATAACGCAACACCTCACACGGACCACCAAACATCCGAGCTGCTGCAACGATTCACGTGGGAGGTATGGCAACCACCGAGCACAGAATAACATAGAGATGGCAATGTGTCGTCTGAGTTGAAGTCAGTGGACACAAGCGGCCGCCATGTTGTTTGTACCAAAACATTGGAGACCAGATAGTGCAAGTAAGTGAACAGTGCGCCACGTGTGAAGTAAATAAAGGAAGTTGTGTTATGATTTTAAAATGCCGACTTGTGTAGAGCATGGATGTGCAAACAGAGCTTCAAAGAAAATACCAGGGATAACTTTTCACAGGTAAGCAATATGTTTTTGAGAATATTCAGTGCCGAATTGATTTCCCCTTGAACAAGCAGTATAGGTTAAGAAGCCCCTTTATCATTTACAGTTTTCCTAAAGATAATGAACGACGGAAGAAATGGATAAGAGCTATACGAAGGGAAAATTGGTCCCCCGCACCTCAGCACCGTACGTTCAGCTCACTTTACTGAACGTGATTTTGATCGTACATCATTGTGTGTCGTAAGGCTGAGGGAATAGGCTGTGCTGAAAGGCATAAGTCTATAATGATAATGTATGAAGTGTATGTATGTATGTATGTATGTATGTATGTATGTATGTATGTATGTATACATCACAAAATAATCCTTGAGATGAATTAATTAATTTCATCAAGTGTACTAATGAAAAATATTCTCTATTTTTTTATATGATTTACTTGGTCAATAATTCTATAATAATTAGGCCTATTTACCTCATACTTACTGGTCTTCCAAGATATCTTTATTATTGACCGTGTATTATTTTATTTATAAGCCTAAATACTGTGTACATTTTTATTGTGTATGGAATTTTGAGTGGATTTGTACTGTATATGGTATCTATATAAATATTCATGGTCCATAACCTGTCTTATTCTTTCTCTAAAATAGGTCTTTATGAAAATGTTCCATTATTTAGAGCTGCACTTTGCAAATCGGCAATTCGTTTGAGCTAAATACAATCTGATATAATAACAGGCTATTTGAGCTCATATTTCCGACTTTTAAACTACCGGTACTGCGATTAAAACAGTGTTCTGGACTGTCCCGTGCTTATAATTACGACTAAGGTACTTTTCTACTGCGTTAGATACGTTAACCAATTAAATAATGTTACAGAAATCTTTCAAAATGACAGACTCGGATAGGAATTAACTAGCACTGCTGGTAATGCCAACATGGCGATGCGCGCAAAACTCGGCTTCAGCGAGCCAATGCATTGCGGTAGGCATTGCCATCTCTATGTTATTCTGTGCTCGTTGATGGCAACATCCTCCATACAGTAAAGACTTAGCGCCATAGCATTATCATGTGTGCGGTAAACTGAAAAAGGATCTCGGTGGACGACGATTCCGAAACGATGAGGAGGTGAAAGCAGCTGTCTCCAGGTAATTACATAGCGCTCGAGATGACTTCTACGCATGTGCAATCGAGAAGTTCGTTAACCGTTCCGAGAAATGTTTATAGTCTCTTGGGGACTATGTGGAAAAGTGAACTTACATTGTATGTTGTCATAGCCGTGTTGCCTATATGTAGGTGGTTTCATAAATGGCCATAACTTGGTAGTGTAACTTACTTTTTGATGCGCCCTCGTAATGCAAGATTTATGAGGTATAGGACTAAATGAGGCCCCACAGCTGGTACCAAATATGGGAGTATGGAGGCGCTTAGTTAATTCCTGGTGTTTTGCAGACTGAGCGCGGGGTATAATAATAATAATAATAATAATAATAATAATAATAATAATAATAATAATAATAATAATAATAATAATAATGGCGTATGGTCCCCGGAGAGATCTTGTGTAGGTATTTTCCTAGTAGACGGCATACAGCATAGGCGACCTACATATATAAGGCTTACCTAACATGTTTTTAATGTTGACGACATCACAAACACTCAGTACTGGGCCAGACGAATTAGCCAGTTAAGGTTAAAATCTTCGACCCACCCCGGGACGCCTTCAAGCAAAGGCCAGCATGCTAACCATTTAGCCATCAAGCTGGAACAGCTCAGACGGTAGAAGCGCTGACTGGTGCGTTCAGTCCTGGCTCAGTCTGCTCCTGTGGTATTTACAGCAGCACAGATACGTATTCTCTTGTCGGTAAACTTACTGGCATAAAAATGAATAGTTGCGGGACAAAATTGCGGTACTTTGCCGTATCGAAAACCGTAAAATTTGTAGGTCAAAATGGAACGTAAAATCAATAACATTATTGTTATTTGTTAAATGACTGATAATATCCGGCTCTATGGCTAAATGGTTAGCGTGCTGGTCAATGGTCACAGGGGTCCCGGGTTCGATTTTCGCCAGGCTCGGGAATTTTACCCATTATTGGTTAATTTCCCTGGCACAGGGACTGGGTGTATGTGCCGTCTTCATCATCATCATTTCATCCTCATGACGACGTGCAGGTCGCCTACGGGAGTCAAATATACAAAACCTGCACCAGGTCTCTCCGGAGGCCACACGATATTTCATTTTAATTTCACTGGTACTTAGTTTAGGTTACTGGTATGAAACTCTGTATTACAAGGAACGTTTCGAAGTAGACTACGTATATTGAGCAGCGAGTAAACTATCAACAGTGCTTTCAACTGACTTCTGCGGAAATGCACACAGCATCTGGCTCCTGGGATTTGAGCAATTCTCTGGTTTTCTAAGAGAAACGTGAAACATGACAGTAGAATTATATATTATTAACTGAATGTATTTATTAGTTTCTCGCATTTAAATTAACACCTTCGGCCAAAAATAATAGCCTATTATTGATAGCAGCAATAATAATAATAATAATAATAATAATAATAATAATAATAATAATAATAATAATAATAATAATAATAATAATAATAATAATGTTGTTGTTGTTGCTGTTGTTGTTTGAGTCATCGGTCCATAGACAGGTTTGATGCAGCCCTCCATGCCACCCTATCCTGCGCTAATAGTTCCATTCCTACGTAACTACTGCATCCTACACCTGCTCTAATCTGTTTGCCATATTCATAGTTTGGTCTATGCCTACCGTTCTTATCCTCTACACTTCCCCCCAAAACCAACTGCACAAGTCCTGGGTGTCTTAATATGTGTCCTATCATTCTATTTTTTATTCTGGTCATATTTAGCCGAATCTATCTCCTCTCACCAATTCGATTCACTATCTCTTCATTCGTGATTCGATCTATCCATCTGACCTGCAGCATTCTTCTGTAATACCACATTTCAAAAGCTTCTATTCTCTTTCTTTCTGAGCTAGTTATCGTCCATGTTTCACTTCCATACAATGTCACGCTCCAGACGAATGTCTTCAAAAACTTTTTTTCTAATTCCTATATCAGTGTTCGAAGTGAGCAAATTCCTTTTGTTAAGAAAGGCCTTCCTTGCTTGTGCTAGTCTGCATATTGTGTCCTCCTTTCTTCTGTCATAGTCTGTTAATTTGCTGCCAAAGTAATAATAATCGTCTACTTCCTTTAAGACTTAATTTCCTAATTTACCTACTATTTCCTGCACTCCCGACTTCATTCAACAGTACTCCATTACTTTTGTTTTGGACTTACTTATCTTCATCCTGTACTCCTTCCGGTACTCCATACAATTCAGCAATGTTTCCAGATCTTCTGCAGTCTCAGATAAAATAACAATGTCATCGGCAAATCTTACGGTTTTGATTTCCTCTCCTTGGATTTCGATTACATTTCCGCATTCCTCTTTGATTTCCTTTACTGCCTGTTCTATATAAACATTGAAAAGGGGAAACTGCAGCCTGCCTCACTCTTTTCTGGATTGCTGCTTCTTTTTCAAAGCCCTCGATTCTTATCAATGCAGACTGATTTTTATACAGATTGTAGATAATTATTTGTTCTCGGTATCCCGATCACCTTCAGAATCTCAAACAGCTTGGTCCAATCAACATTACTAAATGCCTTTCCTAGATCTACGAATGCAATGTACGTGGGCTTGTCCTTCTAAATTCGATCCTCTAAAATCAGACGTAATGTCAGGATCACTTCACGTGTTCCTACATTTCTTCTGAAGCCAAACTGATCTTCTCTATCTATCTATCTATCTTGACAACAATAATTCGTTCACTATGCTGGCCGTAGTAGCTTGCCTGCTGCCATATTTTCTTATTCATTATTAAACCAACTCCAGCATTTCTCCTGTTTGCCTTTGTGTGGATAATTTTGTAGTCGCGTGACCAAAACTCCTGCTCTTTCTACCAACGTACTTCACTTAAATCAATTACATCTAAAATTAGTCTATCCATTTCTCTTTTCAAATTATTTAATCTACTACAACGATCCAAACTTCTAACATTTCACGCTCCGACTCGCAGAATGCCAGTATCCATCTTCCTGATGATTGGCCCTTGCCGTGTAGTCCCCACGCGGAGATCCGAATGGTGAACTATTTTACCTCCGGAATATTTTACCCGGCAGGAAGCCATTATCAGTACATCATTCATACAGAGAGAGCTGCATGTCCTAGGGAGTTAGCTACGGCTGTAGTTTCCCGTTGCTTTCAGCCGTGTAGCAGTATCAACACAGCTAAGCCATGTTAAATATTATTACAAGGCCATATCAGTCAATCCTTCAGACTGCATTCCTTGCAACTTATGAAGGGCTGCTACCTCCCCCCCCCCCCCACCACCACCACCTCCCTTTCGATGAACCATTCGTTAGTCTGGTCTCTTGACAGATACCCATCTAATATGGTTGCACCTACGGCTCGGCTACCTGATTCATTGGGACACGCAGGCCCCCCCATCGTTCACAAGGGAATGTCCTGATAGATACCATTAATGTATAGCATTCTAATTTGTGTTCAACCCTTATAACTCAAACTAACTACCTTAGGCCAGTAGTTTCGTATTGGTAACCATAATAAGATTTTCGTCGAATATGAAATATATAGGTCAAGTTTCTTCAATGAATGTTAAGTGTTAACACTGCTGTTAAGGAGAATTAACACATAATTTAACAAAATGGTCGTCTCATCAAGAGCTGTTAATTCTAACAAACTGTTAATACTTGTGTTAAATTAACATGGCTGCAGCCCCGTGTTAAACTTCTTAACAACTGCTAAAAATTTCAAAATGGAGTCATGTAGAAGACGTAAGTTTCAAGATTTAATGCTGTATGGAGACTAGTTATAAACTGAAGAAGCAAAGGACAACCCATAACAAGGAAAAACGAGTTTTTAGAGTTGTCAGCAGAAATATTTCTACAAAGATCTCATTACCAAAGCCAAAATGAACAAGATACTAGAAGACATTGAAAATAGGTTAGAGTTTCCAACAGATTGAAACTTATAAGTGTCTTCAGTTCAGCTGTTGCTTATAGTTTTTACAAGGAGAGGTCAGACCCTGCGTCCAAGCGAGCTAATTCATGTACCTGTTGGGGGACACTCAGTAGTAACTCGTGTATAGGGGTTTGGGTAAATACGCTTTCGTTCCAAAAAAAAAAGAAAAGTGAGGACAAATGTCATGAGACAAGATCCGCATCGGACCAAGTAGTGATAGAACACTGATAGTGAAATAATTTGTGCATAAAGCATTTCGTGCTAATGCATATAGGCTACTATCTTTTCTTATTTCCACCATTCCTGCCTCCCCACTCCCCCTTCATTACTACTAAAGTAAAAAATTGTAATCCTAAACTCAAATAACAAAGTTAGTAGTTAAGTTACAACCAACGACCAAATGTACAAGACATCCCTGTATCCATAGCAACAGCTGATGATGAAAGAAGTCGTCATCAGAATGCGTCTGCACAAACCTGTGTTTAGCCCTGCTATACTTCACTGTTTAGCAGGTTGCAGATTATGTATTGTAAGGCGCTGCCTTTAGAGATGCGGTGTATCTTGTTCCACGATCCTCCAAAGCCGTTTTAGTACAATCTATCATGTTCTTCATACACATCCTGTATTATATCGTTCCTTACATTAGACAGTTAAGAATATCGATCTTCTTCATACCAGATTAATACGGTTATTCACGTTCTGGAGAAAGTGGAGAAACTTTCGTTGCAGGCAAGTGCTAATAGAGTCCGGTTCACCTGCAAATAAATATAAGCATTTTGTCTGCTATACAGTTGCGTAGCCAGGATCGACCGATGGGGACTTAGGGGTGAGGAGGAGGAGGGGAGGGGGTTATAGTTACAAAATGATGATAGAACATAATGAAGATTCTTGTGAGTGTGTGATGCGCACATACATGAGTGTCTATAAGAACACTGATGCAGGTGATGTTCAGACTGCAGTACACTAAAAATCTTAAATTTAAATACAGAACGAGAACAATGCGATCAAAGTCAACAGTTTTAAGCGAATGGTATGTTCAGATTACAGTAGAATGTATAATCCAACTTTCGAGGCTTTTAGAAAATAGAGTAGAGATATGTTGGTTTTACAATCATGTCTCTGTGAATGTTCAAGAGAGCCAACACTTTGAGTCGACATTCACTTGTTTATTGTCAGTTTCCGTTTATTTTCTTTTATAAAAATTCCATGGGGGGAGGGGTGTCTAACCCTCAGTAACACTCCCTTGGCTACGCCCCTCAGTCTTACGAGTGTTGAAAGTGCTTATATAATAATAATAATAATAATAATAATAATAATAATAATAATAATAATAATAATAATAATAATAATAATAATAATAATAATAATAATAATAATAATAACAATAATAATAATAATAATAATAATAATAATCACAATCACTTGGTTCACTTGGAACAGGTATAATAAAAAAATCAATATCTCGGAATGCAAAACTTAGGCATTATAATACAGTGATCAAACCTGAAGCGTTATTTGCCTCAGAAACCTTAATCATTGGTGGCGGATCTTTAACCAAAGACATTGAAAACAAGAAAGGAAAATTTTACGAAAACTGTTTGGCCCAGTTTGTATAGATGGAATATGGAGAAAAAATCATCCCAGGAGATATATTGTCATTCTGAAAAATATTCTCACACTTTTCGGAAAAGGCGATTGAAATTTTATGGACACATTATCAGAATGAACACTAACAGGCTAACTAAAAGAATTCTCAACCTGGCCCTTTCATTAAAAACCAAGAACAACTGGCTTCGTGAAATTGAAACAGATCTCCAGGAAATCAACATCTCAGAAGACATTGTACAGGACAGATGTAAATTCAGAACCAAAATCGACAATCACCACTTTGAAGACAAACCAAACACCAGAGCTACTATAACTTGGACAGAAGAACGAAGGAAGAAGCTCAGCGAGAGGATGAAGAGATTTTGGGAGGAAAAGAAGGCCAACACATCAGATAAGCAAGTTCAACCGTGCTCCTGAGTAGGGCATAACGATGTATATAATAATAATAATAATAATAATAATAATAATAATAATAATAATAATAATAATAATAATAATAATAATAATAATAATAATAATAATAATCCGTCTCTGTGGTGTAGTGGTTACAGTGATTAGCTGCCATTTCCGGAGGCTCAGATTCGATTCTCGGTTCTGCCACGAAATTTGAAAAGTGGCACGAGGGCTGGAACGGGGTCCACTCAGCCTCGGGAGGTTAACTGAGTAGAGGGGAGTTCAATTCCCTTCTCAGCCATCCTCGAAGTGGTTTTTCGTGGTTTTCCACATATCCTCCAGGCAAATGCCGGGATGGTACCTAACTTAAGGCCACGACCGCTTCTTTCCGTCTTCTTTGTCTATCCCTTCAATCTTTCCATTCCCCCATAAGGCCCCTGTTCAGCATAGCAGGTGGGCCGCCTGGGAGAGGTACTGGTCCTCCTCCCAACCAGGAATCTACAACTTTAATAGGAACGGAACAGGATGAAGGAAAACTGAACACAAAGCAACTTATGCAGTTTGTGTTTTAAGTCTATATGATTCTTTCCTTCCGTCCTTCTTTCCTTCCTTCCTTCCTTCCTTCCTTCCTTCCTTCCTTCCTTCCTTCCTTCCTTCACTCCTTCTTTCTTTCTTTCTTTTTTAATCCATTTACCTTCCACGATCGGTTTTTTCCTCGGACTCATAGAGGGATCCCACCTCTACCACCTCATGGAGTCGGATCCGGGCCTCCGGGGGTGGCAGGCTAATCACGATACACAGATCTACATACAAGTGCATTTCCTCGCACTGAGAAGTATATTAGAGACCATTTTGTCAGATCAACGTGCTTTGTTCACATTAAGAACACATATTCACGAAATCCTGTCCGTGTGACACGTGAAGTCTTAGTGTAGAGGAAGATACCAATCACGTTCATCACACAAAGTCACTACCGAAAATTGTCCAGGATGCGAGTAAAAATCGAATGACATGGCATTAAAAACATCAGATTCTATCAAATCACACTCAAATACTTAGAAATGTATTTAAAAAATATTTTTTATTCTGTTTAAATACTTAGGACATGAAATCTGGAATTTCTCTTAATGAAGTCCTCTTCTCTCCATTCTAGCATAGAATGCGAGATATTGAAATCCTGTTGCTCTATCATTGGTGCAAGTCCATCTGGCTAAACAGTCCATTGACCTTCCGCCACGCCACGCCCCAGGCCCTGGTTAGGAAAATGATATGCTGTATTATTATTATTATTATTATTATTATTATTATTATTATTATTATTATTATTATTATTATTATTTCTTCCTTTCTTTCTTTCTTTCTTTCTTTCTTTCTTTCTCTCTTAATCGGTTTACCCTCCAGGGTTGATTGCTTCCTCGGACTCAGCGAGGGATCCCACCTCTACCGTCTCAGGGGCAGTGTCCTGAAGCGTGAAACTTTAGGTCGGGGGCTTGAAATTGGGGAGGAGGACCAGTAACTCTCCCAGGCGGCCCACCTACTATGCTGAACAGGGGCCTTATGGGGGAATGGAAAGATTGAAGGGATAGACAAAGAAGACGGAAAGAAGCGGTCGTGGCCTTAAGTTAGGTACTATCCCGGCATTTGCCTGGAGGATATGTGGGAAACCACGAAAAACCACTTCGAGGATGGCTGAGAAGGGAATTGAACTCCCTTCTACTCAGTTAACCTCCCGAGGCTGAGTGGACCCTGTTCCAGCCCTCGTGCCACTTTTCAAATTTATTGGCAGAGCCGGGAATCGAATCTGGGCCTCCGAAAATGGCAGCTAATCACTGTAACCACTACACCACAGAGACGGATTATTATTATTATTATTATTATTATTATTATTATTATTATTATTATTATTATTATTATTATTATTATATACATCGTTATGCCCTACTCAGGAGCACGGTTGAACTTGCTTATCTGATGTGTTGGCCTTCTTTTCCTCCCAAAATCTCTTCATCCTCTCGCTGAGCTTCTTCCTTCGTTCTTCTGTCCAAGTTATAGTAGCTCTGGTGTTTGGTTTGTCTTCAAAGTAGTGATTGTCGATTTTGGTTCTGAATTTACATCTGTCCTGTACAATGTCTTCTGAGATGTTGATTTCCTGGAGATCTGTTTCAATTTCACGAAGCCAGCTGTTCTTGGTTTTTAATGAAAGGGACAGGTCGAGAATTCTTTTAGTTAGCCTGTTAGTGTTCATTCTGATAATGTGTCCATAAAATTTCAATCGCCTTTTCCGAAAAGTGTGAGAATATTTTTCAGAATGACAATATATCTCCTGGGATGATTTTTTCTCCATATTCCATCTATACAAACTGGGCCAAACAGTTTTCGTAAAATTTTCCTTTCTTGTTTTCAATGTCTTTGGTTAAAGATCCGCCACCAATGATTAAGGTTTCTGAGGCAAATAACGCTTCAGGTTTGATCACTGTATTATAGTGCCTAAGTTTTGCATTCCGAGATATTGATTTTTTATTATACCTGTTCAAAGTGATCAAGTTATTATTATTATTATTATTATTATTATTATTATTATTATTATTATTATTATTATTATTATTATTATTATTATTAAAACTAACCCCATGACATTACAGCCCTGAAAGGCCTTCGCCTGCCAAGCGACCACTGCTCAGCCCGAAGGCCTGCAGATTACGAGGTGTCGTGTGGTCGGCACGACGGATCCTCTCGGCCGTTATTCTTGGCTTTCTAGACCGATTGTTATTATTATTATTATTATTATTATTATTATTATTATTATTATTATTATTATTATTATTATTATTATATTGTATTCTATACAAGGGTTCTTAATTAGCATCCAATGGACTGCCTATTGTACGGGTAATTTTCTGTTATGCATTTACTTTTGGAAAAGTTCTCACAGTTCATGCCCGCCTCTGTGGTAATTAGAGCTAACATTATGAGTGAATTTGGATCGCACTTTTACGATTTTTCTGCAAGTTTTAGGTCATTTTTTGGATATTTTGATGTCTTTATATAGTATTTTTAAAGATATGTATAGGTCTTCAATATCCGAACCCTACTGGTCCAGTTGTAAATGGATATTAAAACTTTAGAAAAGTTAAAACGATTGCTAGACCTTCCAGTCGTATGAATGTCAGGAAACTTATGCATCCCGAAGTAAGAAAATATGTTGAAAATGCTCTGGAAGAGGAGATGGAAACAAGAAATATTCTGCCAAAAGGGGTAGAATCCACCTGGAATTTCATAAAACACAGTATAATTGAAATCCAGGAAACTCACATCGGGAATATCACTAGTAACAAAAGACATAAATGGATGACGGATGAAAATCTAGAACTTATGAATGAAAGAAGAAAATGTAAGACCAAAGATCCCATTCAGTACAATATCCTACACAAAGCCATACCCAGAGAGTGCAAAGAAACCCGAGAAATATGGATGTCTGACAGATTGAGGCTCTTCAAGAGAAACACAATTATTTTAAGCTGCATAAGAAAGTAAAAGGACTTTGTGGTTTGCAACGGGAACGATTTGGTCAAATTCTGAGAAATGCCAACAATAAAATCATCTTCGGTGTGAGAGGCAAACTCGAAAGTGGAAGGAATACATTGAAACTCTTTCTAAAGATGACAGAAATGATCCTCCTTCACCAGATGACAGGATAAATGAGACTAGCCCTGAAATCAAAAGATGTAGTTGTGCATGCTGAAAAACTTCAGAAGAATGGGAAAGGCACGGGTTTAGATGGCGTGTATGCTGAAGTTCTCAAAGTAATGATAGAACAGGATTCTACCGGTCTTAACATCGGTATTCAACAGGATGAAATGGATAGATACCGTCTGACTGGCTGAAATAAACATTTATACCACTTTCGAAGAAGAATATATAAGAACTGTGAATCTCACACGGAGCATAATCAGTTTGGTTTCCGAAATGGTGCTGGTACGCGTGAGACACTCTTCTCCTTAAGTGTAATGATGCAGAGATGCCGGGATGTGAATGATGATGTCTATGCTTGTTTCATAGATTATAAGAAAGCAACAGATTGTTTTTTTGGTTGTTTTTTTTTTTTTGCTATTGGCTTTACGTCGCACCGACACAGATATGTCTTTTGGCGACGATGGGACGGGGAAGGGCTAGGACTGGGAAGGAAGCGGCCGTGGCCTTAATTAAGGTACAGCCCCAGCATTTGCCTGGTGTGAAAATGGGAAACCACGGAAACCATTTCAGGGCTGCCGACAGTGGGATTCGAACCTACTATCTCCCGAATACTGGACACTGGCCGCACTTAAGAGACTGCAGCTATCGAGCTCGGTGCAACAGATTGTGTCAGGCATGAAAAGCTGATCGAGATTCTGAGATCAATTGGTATTGACCGTAATGATCTACACATAATCAGTAACCTGTACTGGAATCAAACCGCAGATGTCAAAACCGAGTAAGGAACTGTAGAAACAGCTTCTATCAGAAAATGTGTCCGTCAGGATTGTGTATTGTCACCTCTTTTGTTTAAAATTTTTTCTGAGGTAATGTTTAAGGAAACACTGAGAGAATATGCTGAGATCAAGACAAAGGAGAAGTTACTAACAACATCAGGCATGCGGGTGATACTGTTGTCATAGCAGATGATTTACCCACCCTTATGTGCACGATGAATCACTTAGTTCAGCATAGTGAAGAATTTTTCCTTTATGTTAACCCTTCCAGAACAAAAATGATGATGTTTTCTAAACAGTCAATATGAGCAAATCTCACAATGGAAGGTCATAATAGTAGAGCAAATGTCCTCCTTCAAATACTTGGGCACCGAGCTCGATAGCTGCAGTCGCTTAAGTGCGGCCAGTATCCAGTATTCGGGAGATAGTGGGTTCGAATCCCACTGTCGGCAGCCCTGAAGATGGTTATCCGTGGTTTCCCATTTTCACGCCAGGCAAATGCTGGGGCTGTACCTTAATTAAGGCCACGGCCGCTTCCTTCCCAGTCCTAGCCCATTCCTGTCCCATCGTCGCCATAAGACCTATCTGTGTCGGTGCGACGCAAAGTCAATAGCAAAAAAAAATACTTGGGCAGCATGCTGAACGATCAATGTGATTCTAAACGAGAAATGAAATCAAAACTTGAGCAGGACACGAAACAATTCATTGCCATGAAGAAATTCTTTGTAAGGTCAGATCTCAGTCTGCAGCTACGAATCCGCACGATCCGCTTCTACATATTCACAATTCTCCTATGTGGATGTGAAAGCTGGACCCTGGATCCAAGCACTGAAAAACGTATAGATGCCTTTGATATGTATCTGTATCGCCGTCTCTTGCGCATACCTTGAATACTGGAAATTTGAAATATCGAGGTCCTTCATCGGCAAAAAGAACTGTTATTTATTATAGAACACAGGAAAACACAATACTTGGGGTATGTTATGTGGAGCGAGAGTATCAATTATTACAGCTAATTATTGAAGGAAAGATACAAGGGAAACGCTCCGTTAGTAGACGGAGAAATTCATGGCTTAAGGACATTCGAAGATGGCACAGATCTACATCAGAAGGAGCTTTTCATGTTGCACTGTCAAGATCAGAGTTGGCTACAAGGGAGATGGCTTCTTGAGGAGAACTACAATATTATTTGGGCCTACTGTAATGAAACTGAAATGAAAGGCAACGAAGGGCGTGAAAATGAAAGACTCCCTAGGCCTCGTAAATCTAATGCCGTCGGGATCGGAATAGAACAAGAGTTGTTCGTCTGAGGTCAGATAGGAAGCATGGAAGCGAGGAGTCTGACACAAGTAACTGGAAGCAATTTAAGACTCAGCTATGGGAACCGTGATCGCCAGTCCCCGCTCCAATGAAAGAGAAACTGGTGTCCCTTTCAGTCGCCTCTTACTGGGATAGCTGGATGTTATTCTACCTCCCCCACCACATGGGGCGTAAATATGAAATCAGTGAGTCTCGTCTTTAGTTCTTTCTTTACCGACGTGACAGTACCCCTCTGCGATGCCGTCTCCCTCTCTACTGTATGTAGCCTAATTATAAGTGGCCACTTGTAAACAGAATTGTATTTAATTGACTATCACCTGAAGCCAGACTTTTATAGGGCGACGTTGTCATGATAGCCCAGCGGAACAGACCTCACGAAAACACACCCGCATTCTTCAGGTTGCGGTCTATAATTTGGATCAATGAATTGGACCGGTATATGAATACATATCGGTTCATCTAGTCTACAAGTAACCCTTCGACCGTGTACATCACCCCAGCCTCATATACAAACTAATTAAACTACACCAACACTCAACCTCATACATCACTACCTCTCAAACCATGCATTTTTATCACTCCTAACGGCATAAACTCCACACCAAGAGACATTTACTCCGACAAACCCCAAGGCTGTGTTTTGGGACCAATCGTATTTCTCCAGTACATCAACGATATCCCCCGCACTAACAACACTATAACAGCAACATTTGCAGACGACACAGTCCTTAAGGCGACAAGCAGGAACCCTGACATAGCCACACAATGCATACAGCAACACCTACACAAACTCGAACCCTGGTTCACTAAACGGAAGTTACAAGTTAACTTACAGAAAACAAAAACCTTACACTTCACACCGGGATACCTACAACCACCACCACCACCACCACCACAACAACAACTTACACTACACAACCAACCTATACAGAGTGTTGGCATTCATAAATGCGTGGGAATTACACTTGACTCAAGACTCAACCCACAAGAACACATCAACAACACCATACAACGAGCAAGACGACACACACTAATGATCTACCCATTAATACACAAAAACAGCACACTATCCCTGAAAAACGGAAAACTTATATACACCACCGTTATACGACCTGTTCTCACATACGCATTTCCAGCCATTGGTTTTATATCTACTGTATATCCAGCGTACAGAAAATGCAAAGAATCCAAAATTGGCTACTACACTTTGCACTTAAGGACTACGCCATTCCTACACGACATAACAAAAATTCCTTACATATTAGATTACGTGCTTACACTCTCAACAAACTTCTACAACGCCTCCTAACACCACGACAAGCCCTTAATCAATTTCCTAGGCCGCTACGGCCCAGACGGAAGAGATAAATTCCATCGCCGACCCAAATACATATTCCTAATGAAAGACATTCTAACAAACCCAGATTAAACCGCACGCACCACATGTATGTATGTATGTTTAGTCCTCAGCCCGAAGGCTGGTTGAATCCTCAAAAGCTCCGCCATCAGCTGTCATAGATGGACTAAGCATCACTGAAGAAGCATACTAGGGAAATGAGGAGTGAGGTAGTTTCCCGTTGCTTTCCTCACCGAGCCAGAAGTTGCTATTGCGTATCAGTCTGCCAAGCCCACTGAAATGCATGCACCAACTGACCCTATGAGCAATATTTTCACACCATTCATAGCAGGGACTGGCTGCAGAAGGAATGGCATTACTAGCATCACTCATACCTCAGTTACTTTCATTTTGTCAAAGCCAAGGATAAAGCTGAGACAGTCCAATGAAAGTAACAAGATTGCTCTAGCCCATACCAGAAGACATAGTGCACTGTAAACATCAGGTTCCGCCAGCAAAGGCATACGCACCACATACACGCCACTAAAACAACCAACTACAAGAAAAATTCCAATACATACCATAAAACGTCAAAAAACCCATAAAGAGACATCACCACCATAAAGATTAGGACCGTTTTTACATCCCCCATCCCCTCTCAAAGCATCACAAGCGGACTACACAACTGCCAAATAAGGCTGGTAATAATTTTTAATTCATCTGAAATACTTATTAAACAAATAGGCCTAAGTAGATGTCATAATATACGATGCAGCGTTAGAACTATAAAGCGACATTCAGCAAGGCCAGTCTCTGCATGGGTCACCAAACAGGGCAACCCACACCGTATTACTAAAATACTGTGTCAGCCATCACGAAACCGAATAACGTCGACCATGGCAACACACCCACACAACACCATAAATACATTACTACACACAAACTTTCACAAAGTGAATAACTACCTTTAAAAAATTGAAACCTTACACAGAAACACACACATAACAGGACCGACAGAGGAGCGCCAATGGGCACACCGGCATCGGTACCACACATACCACCCATCTCTTTGGAGATAGGTACACATACGGAACACCAGGGCGAAGTAAGAAAGTGAATTAGACATTGGGTGTTTAGGTCCGTATGGTACGAGTTTTATACCGGATTAGACACTATGTTTGTTGTTGTTCTTTTGTTAGAGATGGCGTCTTCTGTATGGCTAGTTGGTTCACGACTGATAGCAGGCACCGGGAAAGGCTTAGCGAGAGTTTTGTTACCACTGATCCATTAACAACTTATACAGCACATATGAGAAGCCGTGTCTTCGTCTTGAACACAAGCTAAAGTATCTGCAGTAATATTGCTTTGTAACGTTTCTGTTAAAGGTCGACTTAGCTTTTTACGGTTAACTGCCCGCACACGAGACATAACTTTTGTTTGACGAATTTCTACAGGATCGACGAAATTTGCTCATTCCAGGGAATAGAAATTTGCAGGTGACAAAGATCAGTGAAATCCACTTCTCAAAGACAAACCGACATTTACACTGAAGCTAAAAATACTGGCGGGGACAACCCTTTGGGTTATTTATTGTGAAGCAACTTGTCTGGCTGGTCACCTAATGACTTGAGTGGGTAATAATATAGCCCAAGCATGTTTCAATACACTTGGTAATATTCAAAATCTCGTACACCATATAACTATTGATTTAATTGTCCTAAGTCTACCACAATAGTACCGATATATTAGCCGCAAGAGTGTCCATTCAATGTTACGAGGGCTGTTAATAAAGTAGTAGCAACGTAGTCCAGACACTCGCAGCAGATCGGACATGCGCAAATAGGATATGATAGCGGGCAGGTGGCGGTGTTGTCGATATGTAGTGTGCATTTGACTGGCATCGAGTTGGAAGTGTTGTTGCTGTGTGGCGTTAAAGGGAAGAGTGTGGATTTCACCACTCTAAAACATGTTTTCAAAAGGTAATCAGCGTTCGTGGTTTAAAATTGAGGTTGCCCGTGACGAAAATGCATCAGAATGTTATCGAGGATTACGTGAAGCCTGTGGTGTGAATGTTTTACCGCACAGGACGGTAGTCATGTCGTAAACAACGCCAAGCTCCTATTGCAACGGTGGCATTAGGAGGTCTCGGAACACCCTCCATACTCACCAGACATGAGTCCTTGTGACTTCGAGCTGTTTCTGAAGTTGAAGGAATCCCTACGAGGCCGCCGATTTAATGACGTGGCATCTGTACTCCGCGCAGTGGGGCGCTCCGTCGTTGTCATCAACAGACAACGTCTTGCCAGCGGTCCCCTGTGGCTTCCCGACAGTTGGCAAAAGGTTGCAGGTGACTCCCTTGAAGGAATATAATGTAAGATTGTATTTCTTAGTTCATTAAATATTGCGTGCTATTAATAATGCCACTACTTTATTCACACCCCTCGTAAATCGCGGGTCGGAATTTGCATTCACAAGTGGATATGAAGTAAATTAAGAAATCCTCACATATTTTTCCACCTCATACCACTGGGCTCCCTAAGAGTTTCAGAACATCTGCTGTGGTACCATCATCTCGAACTCGGAGAGAGTCTTCTGACGGTACCTCATATGAGAGGTCGTAATTGATATTCAGACGGTTAAAACGCCTAGTTTTCAAATGCAAAATCCAATTTCAAATTTTGGGTCACTCTACTTCTTTTGCGGTTTGCACCATTTTATTATACGAATATAGGGTGTCAAATATTTTTTCCTATCGAACTACAAAAAATTCTTCCTGTTTTTGCCAGCTGCGTCCGCTAGAGGTCAGACGGATATCAAACGACGGAAGCTTTAAGCGAGTGTGACCGAGCGAGGTGACCGTGCGGTTAGAATCACATAGCTGCCAGCTTGCATTCGGGAGAAGGTGGATTCGAATCCCACCGTCGGTAGCCCTGAAAGTGGTTTTCCGTGGTTTCCTATTTTCACACCAGGAAAACGTTGGGGATGCACCTTAATTAAAGCCACGGCGGCTACCTTTGCAATCCTAGCCCTTTTCCATCCTTTCGAAACCAGTAGAAATAAATAATAAGACGAGTGTGCTCAAAATATGTCCACGCGATGAGCTTGTAGAACGATAGTTCATCTTATTATTATTATTATTATTATTATTATTATTATTATTATTATTATTATTATTATTATTATTATTATTATTATTATTATCGTAGCAGTAGTAGTTCTCAGCTTGGTTCGCGGTTAAGTAGTCCTTATCCCAAACCCTATTTCAGTATATTTTTCGCCCATAGTTCAAACATGGTTTACTAAAATATTTCTCAGCGTGAGAAATGTGTAGCGCTCAAAATTAGATTGTTAATAACAGTACGGTTATTATTATTATTATTATTATTATTATTATTATTATTATTATTATTATTATTATTATTATTATTATTATTTGCTAGTTGCTTTGCGTCGCACCGACACACATAGGTCTTATGGCGACGATGGGATAGGGAAGGCCTAGGAATTGGAAGGAAGCGGCCGTGGCCTTAATTAAGGTACAGCTCCGGCATTTGCCTGGTGTGAAAATGGGAAACCACGGAAAACCATCTTCAGGGCTGCCGACAGTGGCGCTCGAACCCACTATCTCCCGATTACTGGATACTGGCCGCACTTAAGCGACTGCAGATATCGAGCTCGGTATTATTATTATTATTATTATTATTATTATTATTATTATTATTGTTGTTGTTGTTGTTGTTGTTGTTGTTGTACCGGGAGGTACACCTCTACGGCGCACATTTAAATCTTGCGCCTAAAAGAACTCTTCTACTGGAGAAATCGTGAACTTGAAAACTAATCCTACTTCAACCTTTACTCAGAAGATGTCACTACAGTAATTGGACGTAATTTTCTTATTGTGAAGTTTCACGTACTGTATGAAATTCTACGTGTTTTGTTTACCAGTCATCAAGAAGTTTGGACCTTTTTCAACAGATGTCACTGCTAATAAACTATGATCATGCACCCTGGTGCGAAGTAGAAGAACCCTTTTTGAAGAAGTTTTGTATTCATAAGTTATATTTTTACTAAATTATGTTCATTCATTTTTGGATTGGCAATATTGATCTTTTCTTTCCACCAGTTTTGAATTTAGCCAATCATGACTTTCTGTAATTAATTTTCAGTCTATCACATGCTTCTTCCTCGATTCTGAGTGTCACTTTTGATGTCAACCTATAAAAGTGAGAGGGTGTGGCTGGTTTATTCATGAAAGGTCTCGAACTTTCCTCGAGGGTTTATAAACTGCGGATTTTCACGTCTCTTGGCCTTTGATCAACATCTAACTAAGTGCTACGTGTGTGTGTGAAGCAGGAGGCGGGAGGCGCCTCTTTCATCAGGCAGCAGATCTTCAGCAAGGTAATGGCATATTAACATCTTTATTTCTTGCTAGCTCTGCGGTTTAACCCGAGGGGGAGGTCCGAAACTTTAACTATGTAACCTACCTTTCTGAAAATGTAATTTCTGCCGGTTTATGTAAAAACATAATATCTTTAACTGTAAATCGGGGATAGAGAGTGAGGTACCCTCTGGAGCTCCCCTTCATATTGGTTTGAGGTGACTACGTTTTGTAATTGGTTTTCTTCCTCTCCGTAATGTTTTAAATTTCTTTCTTATACGAGTCATCTCCATAGTTTGGGAATAGCCCCTGTTTCATCGGCTTACTGTCCCTTAGGTTTCTAGAATGCATTTTTAGGAGTGCAAGTACTCGCCTCCATTCAATTTGTGTTTCGGGCCATTTACTTAACCTGTTTCTTTCCGCAACGGCCCAATGGGTTGGGTATTAGATACCCCTGTTTCAAATTTGTAAGTTGTGCCTTGATGGCAAGTGATTGTAATTTTCTGATATCGCCTTGCATAGGCTTTCAAAAACTGAGAGCACCTCTGCTCTTTTCTAGTGTTGTAAAAGTGCCTCTGGGAGGCTTGATATTGTGTGTTGGGAGCAAGCGCTCCAGGTATTTTGGGGATTTCTGCCCTTTTGTAAATTTATGCCCTTCTGTATGGTTTGAGCTGGAAGCTCAAAAATTGTAAAACTAGGGGCTTGTAGCCCAAGTGTGTTAAAGTTTTGAAATCTTGGATTTTTCTAAGTCTTGTTTCTAAATTGCTATGTCATTGTTATCTCACTAAGTGAGAATGTGTTAACTTGTGTTTTTAAAATATAACCTTCCATTTCAGTTTAAATTCTTTCTTGACATAGTAGTTAGACCCATTCACCCTGGCACCTTATTTCACCTCTGCTGGTCCACGGGTAACCCCGTAACAATTCTTATAGAGCCTCCGTGACTCAGACGGCAGTGCGCCGGCCTCTCACCGGTGGGTTCCGTAGTTCAAATCCCAGTCACTCCATGTGAGATTTGTGCTGGACAAAGCGGAGGCAGGACAGATTTTTCTCCGGGTACTCTGGTTTTCCCCGTCATATTTCATTCCAGCAACACTCTCCAATATCATTTAGTTTCATCCATCATTCATTAATCATTGCCCCAGAGAAGTGCGACAAGCTTCGGCAGCCGGCATAATTCCTATTCTCACCGCTAGATGGGGCTTCATTCATTCCATTCCTGACCCGTTCGAATGACTGTAAACAGGCTGTGGATGATAATAATAATAATAATAATAATAATAATAATAATAATAATAATTATTATTATTATTATTATTATTATTATTATTATTATTATTATTATTATTATTATTATTATTATTATTATTATTGGAGTCCGGATATTTAGAGAGTAATAGATTACAAGTCCGCCTCTGTGGTGTAGTGGTTAGCGTGATTAGCTGCCACCCCCGGAGGACCGGGTTCGATTCCCGGCTCTGCCACGAAATTTGAAAAGTGGTACGAGGGCTGGAACGGGGTCCACTCAGCCTCGGGAGGTCAACTGAGTAGAGGTGGGTTCGATTCCCACCTCAGCCATCCTGGAAGTGGTTTTCCGTGGTTTCCCACTTCTCCTCCAGGCGAATGCCGGGATGGTACCTAACTTAAGGCCACGGCCGCTTCCTTCCCTCTTCCTTGCCTATCCCTTCCAATCTCCCCATCCCTCCACAAGGCCCCTGTTCAGCATAGCAGGTGAGGCCGCCTGGGCGAGGTACTGGTCATACTCCCCAGTTGTACCCCTCGACCAAGAGTCTGAAGCTCCAGGACACTGCCCTTGAGGCGGTAGAGGTGGGATCCCTCGCTAAGTCCGAGGGAAAAACCGAACCTGGAGGGTAACCAGATGATGATGATGATGATGATGATGATAGATTACAATGCAAACTTGCTGATGCGGGGAACAAGTATAGTCTATCCCGCACAACGGTTACGTCATGAGTTTTGTGTAAACGTTATGTGCGCGCCCGATCAGAACTCCTAGAATTTATGTTAACCTCGTTGCATGACGCATGAACGGGCTGAACGACACTTCCTACTAACCAAATTAGTTTGCATTCTAGCCAATTACCGTGTCCGACCCCGCGGTGTAGGGGGCAACGCGTCCGCCCGTCATCCGGGGACCCCGGGTTCGATTCCCGGCTGGGTCAGGGTTTTATACTTGTAAATAATTCATATTCCTGGCCTGGGAACTGGATGTTTCTGTCGTCCTTATCGTTCCTTTCCTCACATTCAACACTCTACACCTCCTCCATTCTAATTACAGGCAGGTTCATATCACATGGTGCAAGTATTATTATTTAATCTCCAAAGTGCTGTGAACCCTATTTTACCATAAGGTATGTTAGGGTTGTAGTTTGTACAAAATATACAATTTCTGTGATAAAATTCAATACATAAACAGCAAAAATAGACATGAACAGAAATGGAAATATGAAAGTATGATATGTACAATCCTTAATACTAGAGTACTAATTTTAAAAATACCAGATCATAATATCTAGGGATCACACTACAAGCCTCCGGGACGACCTTCTCAGTACAAGCTGCTGCACTTAGAAGCATAAGTGAAATCAAACATCTGCAAAGAATGTCACTGGAGACGGCCATAAAATTTTTCCAAGTCAAGTGCTACCAACGCTCTCATACGGATGAGAAGTAATATGGGACTACCTATCATGTAAACAGCTACAGAAACTGGAAAGCATGAAACCGAGATACTTTAAGAGGGTCCTAGGGGTATCTAAATTCACCCAATCCAGATACGTGTATGTTTTAGCACGGGAAACCTTCTGGATAGAGGATTTAAGACTACAAATGCCTCTACAGCAACCTCCGGCATACGAGGAAGTGTTACGAGAACTATTTGAGAAAAGGGACTCGATCTAGGAAAGGTTTTACAGTAGAGACGCAATGATAAATAAGGATTGGATGAAAGAGGAATATGAGTTGAAACGTTTGGTGACACGCTTGCAATACACGGCTTTCACCACCGTATCTGTGCCAAGAAATCCTACCACCGGGCCAACCAGGAGTGTGTACTGTATGTGTATTGTGCAATGAACAGTGTGATACATATCACGTAATGAAGTGCAAGAAGAGAACAGTCTCTCTGAATCAATTTTGCTCCGAACAAAGTTCTCCTTGAGTGAATTGTAATTTACTTGATGTAATATGCAAATTTTGCACATTGTGCGCAATGAAATGTATTATTAATAGATACAATACATATGTCAAACAGGTAATAAGCAGACAGTATCAAATTATATGTTTAAATGCATAATCAATAAATTATGAAAATTGAAAAGTGCAGCATTTTTTATAAAATATGAAATTTAGTGTTTTTTTGAAATAGCAACTGCAAGTTAACAAATGCATCTTAAGTTCAAAACGTGCTCTCTCAAAAGCAGGACAGTTGAACAGAATGTGTTCTACAGTTTGAATGTCTTCAGTGCAGAAGCAAAGGGAGCCATTTTGTGTTGTGTCGCTCGAAGTAAGCATTGAATTTACCATGACCTAATAGCATTTGAGTTAAATGAAAGTTGCACACTATATATTTACATCCTAGCCTACTATATACATTTGAAGAAAAAACAAGTATTTGGTTACTGAGTCATTTTTGCTCGCTAACCACAGTTCATTCCAACCAGAGAGCATTTCATCCTTTACGGTTCTTTTGACAAAAGAAATCGGACATTTAGTATAACCCTCTGACAATTTAGAATTACAAGTTTCTTTGGCCAATTGGTCAGCTCTTTCGTTCCCTTTTATGGCGGAATGGCCTCGTACCCAACCGAAATATATAATGGCTATTGTACTTTGATATATTCTCTCTTACATATACTGCCAAACTGTGTAAGTTATCTTTTATGGAGCTCAGCGCCGCTTGTGAGTCACTGAGTATAGTCGCACGCGTATTTTTGTTTATGCACCACTCGACTGCTTTCAATATTGCAAGCAGCTCGGCTTGAATCACAGAACAGTATTCCTTTAGTTTTATTTTCTCAGAATGAACTTCGTCTTCACCCTCATATACCACGAAGGCGCAGCCCACTAGTGTTCCGCTGCTGGAAATGCGAGAACCATCTGTGTATATTGAATAACTGTGATCTCTGGTACATGCGTGGTCAAATACAGAGCTCATATAATCTGCTGGATATCCGGCAGCAGTATGATGTACAGGAAGTTCAAGTTCCACTCCTTCCAAATCCCGCAGATGTATTATGTTCTTCTTACAGTTGACAGAAGTTGACATGCTGAGTCCTGTGAGATGCAGAGGTTCTATATCAGAAATAATAAGGACAGCGTCAGTCGATATTGTACGGTAAGCGCGTGTGATGCGTAATGCGAAACCTATTTGAATTTGAGACAGTTTCTTTTGCGCCCATTTTTTATGCAGAACATGTTCGAAAGCAACGATACAATAAAGCACCATTGGTTGAACAGCTCCACGATATATAACCTTCAAAATGTCCGAGTTTAGTCCCCAGATGGGTCGTGCTACCATTGTCAGGCTCCTATACAATTTGGCTGCTTTGGTTTCCAAATGTTGAAAGTGCGATCTAAATGAAAGTTTGCTGTCTAAAATTATTCCTAGGTATGTCATGCTGTCTACAATATCTAATTTTTGGCCATCTAGTTTAACCACCGGTGTCTCAAATTTCCTTTTCTTGGTGACTAGCATAGCAACAGTCTTAGATGCGTTGAATTTCAATTTGTTGTTCTGTCCCTACCTTAGAAGTATGTCGAGTGCTTCATTTGCTGCAGTTGTTAAAGTATTTGTTGTTCTACCCCTAACTAGCAGTAATGCATCATCTGCATAAGCAATTAGAGTACAATTATCGGGAAGCTTCTGTTGGAGAATATCATCATAGAGTATGTTCTAGAGACCCGAGCTACAAGCAGAGCCTTGTGGGCATCCTCGATCTACGTTTCTTGTCACAGTTGTGCCACAAATGTTCAGGTGCACCTTTCTAATTGTGAAATAATTTTGCATTAGCCTATAAATGTTTTTTGGACAACCCTTCACTTTCAGCTGATGCAACACTTTAGGCCACCATGCAAAGTTGAACGCACCGGAGATATCTAATGATTCTAGTAGTCCGAATTTGTTTGCAATCGTAGATAGATTTCATCCATTGAGTCACCTTATGTACTGCATCTTCCGTAGATTTTAATGGCATAAACCCAAATTGGTTTTCATGTAAAGTGTTCTTTATAGCGAAGTTAAACATCACTCTATTATAAGTTTCTCTAAGACTTTTCCTAACACAGGGAGTAGGCTTATTGGGCGTAGACAATCAGCTGTATATTTATTTTGCTTTACGTGTTTAGGGATCACTTTTATCGTGGCCTCCTTCGAACAGTCTGGAAAAACAAAAAGTTCTAAACTTTTATTGAACAGTTTCAGGAAAAAATCAGGACAGGCACTATGAATATATTTCACAATATTTGCAGATATGGCATCAATTCCTGAGGCTCTCTTATCATCTAACTTCGAGATCACATGATTAACTTCTTTCATGCTAAAAGGCTTTTCTTTCATCTTCTATTTCTGGTGCAAGCATGGTTTCCTTTCGAAGTGCTGCCTGCCTTTCATTATCAGCATCGTTTCTAGAAAAAAAAGTCTCTACTAGAGTATTTGCAGTTTCTAATTGTGTTATTGTGAATCCAATGCCAGTGTCAATAGTATGCAGAGTAGTGCTGAGGTTACCTGTTTTACGACATACTTTATAAATTTTTCCCCAGGGATTTCTGGTTGATTCCGAGGAGCAGAACTGTTTCCAGCTATTTAATTTAGTTTGTATAATTGTCTTTCTATGTAGTTCTCTGATTCGTTTATACAAGGTTTCATATGCAAGCTTGAGAGTGTCACATGTGCATCTTTTGTATCTTCTCTGAGCTGCTAAAAAGCTATTTACGAGTGCTGTAAGTTGAGGTGTCCACCAGTAGTTCTTTGGGTGGTTGTGTGACTGTTTAGGAAGGTGGGAGTTGCACCGATTTACAACATGTTGTGTGATGCAAGTAGGAGCAAGTAGGTCGACGCCCCGAACAAACAGCATTTTTTTAAACGTTTACCGTCTAAAAATACAAGGTCTAATTATTATTGCAAATTCCATTAACTTTTTTGTAGATATTATTTTTCTAATCTATTTAGGAAGCCAAATGTCCATTTATCCTGTACATTGTGCAGTATAATAGGTACAGGAAGATAGCACAGTAGTAGGCCTATAGTTTTATCAGTTTTGCGTGTTACTTAGCCTGTGTATTCACTGGTTATGTGTAAGACAGATACAAATGTCCCTAACCTTTACTATTAAAATAACTCATCTATCTAAAGAACCATCGTATGTCGTTTGCTATTTTAAAATCGTACCCTTTTTAAAAGCCCCCTCCTTCTTTAAGTATTAAACTGAGGCCCATCGTGTCATATTTTCACTCATGTTCCACTTTTCCAATCAAGCGATAGGAGTTTCAATCCCGGAGCTATAAGCCCGAATGTAAGCTGAGGTTACACTGAGGTTCGCATGAGCTGTATGTATCCTGGTTTTATAGACGTCGTCACATTGTTCACAGTGAGACTGCACTCTCTTAAGTCATTTCCTGCCAGCCTGGCGCTTAGAGCAATAAACCAATAACATTCACTAATCCCTTGACCCATAGCAAACTCACGCACACTGACCAGCTAGACTGGCACTCCCTACTGGATTCTCAAGAATGGGGTATTTAAGAAATAATTGTGCAAATTGGTTTCAGAGAACTAATGAAGCACTTCAAAACATCCGTAGGTCACTAACCACGATTTTTGTTACTGTTGCAAATGTATCAACATATTTTAATCAATTCCAGTATGGGCATATTTTCAGTTGATAAAAAATAATTGCTATTACTTATGAATCAACCTAGTATAAGGCATAGAGTAAAGGATAGCCCATGTGAGGAGGAAGTTGTGACACTTGCACGGACGGTCACTTGCGCGGAGATGGAATGTTCCCTTGACATTTGCACGGAACACCAAACATTCCGGGAAATTACTATGCATGGGCAGTTCTGAATGACACTTGCACGAAAGTCCAAGCAGTGTTTGAATGAAAAACAGGGGAGGGAAAGGCCCACCCGGTAGATAGATAGATAGATAGATAGATAGATAGATAGATAGATAGATAGATAGATAGATAGATAGATAGATAGATAGATAGATAGATAGATAGATAGATAGAAGCCTTTAGTGTTCATTGTTTCAGTTGATACTTGGTGACAACTATGTTCCGTATTGCACTGGTGATAATTGTTCTGCAGGTATGGACTTCACCAAGACCACCAAGGGAAGGCCCTTGTTAAGTTACAACGGACATCAGTACATTGTGGATTATACCAATGAAGTTCAGCTGAATTAATGACGGTGCGTAGATTTTGATCAAAGTAAATGTAAAGGTGTAAACGTGCAGAAATTTCTCGCAGAATAGGTATGAGTCGGATAGCATTCCGAAAACTAAGATTCATCCTGTCCAACAAGGATGTTCCAATTAACCTGAAGACCAAGGTTTATAATACGTGCGTGCTACCAGTTATTACTTACGGTCTGGAAACCATGACTCTGACGAAGGAAAGTGCTCGCAAGCTTCAGCGAATAAAACGAGCCATGGAGCGGCAGATGCTAGTGATCAGCCTTAGGGATAAGATACGTTCAGAGGACATCAGGAGAAGAACGAATGTAACAGACATCCTAGATAGAGTAGCAAGACTAAAATGGCAATGGGTAGGACACAGCTCGACAAGACTACAACAGATGGACCTCTAGGATTGTTCACTAGAGACCATGGGAACACAAGAGAGGCATTGGAAGACCCCAGAAGAGATGGCTCGATGATGTAAAGGTGTTGGCTGGAACACGCTGGTTCCAAGTGGCTCAAGACCGAAGACGATGGAAGCATATGGAAGAGGCCTATATCCAATAGTGGACTGAAATAGGCTAGAAAAGAAGAAAGAAATGTAAAGGAAGAATAACGAGAAAAAGTAATATAAGTCACGTTTGCAATCCGGATGAAGCGGCGAATGAAGTGAGAAAAAGTGTAGCAAAAAAGCGTGCGAGGGAAACAGAGAATATGATTTGAACAATTTACACCGAAGAGGTAGTCGAGCTCTTCAATCGAGGCTATGAGTAGTACTGTATGTGTCTATTAACACCGGAGTATATGAAAATCGAGGCTCTGTACACTCCGTGCAAATGTCACCATCCTACTTCTGACTCACCAAGTACTGTTAGATAGAGTGAAGGGCTCCGTACAAGTGTTCTAACCTCATGAGAAATGTCTGTTCAAAAGGTACTATTTCCACTTCAATTCTTTTTAGTGCTTAGAAGTAGTTGAATACTATGGAATGCCATGGGCAATCCAGACTAGAAAGATGTAGGCCTAATTCCTTAAAAGTTGTACCATACCCGATCATGGGTACGTTCCATGTGCCTTCTATTATACGTTTCCTTACGTTCTTCCATAACTGTCTTTGGAAATACCGTCTTTTGAACAGAAACTCCTCACATATACAGGCCTACATATATATTGTATATTGTTATATCTTTAGTGCCTGTGAGTAGGAGTGTAAGTCATGTTGTACGGGGGTCCTCATTGTACAAGTCACTGATTTAATTTTCAATAGTTAGCAGGAGAAAACGATTATTAAAAATGAAAATACAATTTTCTGAAATATATTGTTGTAGTTCTATTCATTTCATACCCTCTAAGATTTTAAAACTTCAAAAATACGTCCTGAAATGCAGCTACTCTTTAGGCCTGGCAAGAAATATATTTCATAATGTTACTGTGTTCTTCCACAACACTGAATATTTTTAAACAAGATCATTAATAGAGAACAAGGATGCTGGTTTGGGTTGGGAAGAATTGAGAGAAAGAAGAAGAGATGCTCGACTAAGTGGTATGTTCCGAGCTGTCGGCGATGAGATGGCGTGGAGTGACATTAGTAGACGAATACGTTTGAGTGGCGTTTATAAAAGTAGGAAAGAACACAATATGAAGATAAAGTTGGAATTCAAGAGGACAAACTGGGGAAAATATTCATTGGGATTGGAATAACTTACCAAGGGAGATATTCAATAAATTTCCAATTTCTTTGAAATCATTTAGGAAAAAGGCTAGGAAAACAACAGATAGGGAATCTGCCACCTGGGCGACTGCCCTAAATGCAGATCGGTATTGATTGATTGAACTTGATTTTTCTCTTGATGAGAACTACCGGGCTGAGAGGCTCAGATGGTTCAACGTAGGCTTTCTGACCCCAACTGTGTGAGTTCGATCCCGGCTTAAGGCACTCAAATATGTCAGCCTGGTGTCGGTAGATTTTGTACTCAGTTGACCTGTAACTGGATGTAACTAGAAGCCTCTGGCGGGGATGTGCCTTGTGTCTGTTAAGTCATCAGCCCAGAGGCTGGTTGAATCCTCAAATAGCACCACCAAAGGTTATGGAGTAGTAGGAAAACCGCAAAAACTGATGGCGCCGCCAAAATGAGACGTAAGTTTACTAGGCAAGATGAGGAGTGGGATAGTTTGTCATTGCTTTCCTCACCGGACCAGAAAGTGCTATTGCAGTACCACTGACCCTATGAGCGACACCTTTCATAACAATCAGACGCACTGGTCGTGCTTCGAAAGACATTACTGTTAGCATTCTCGGCGTTCGGAGAGTATCAGCAAATAGGTTACAAAAACAACACCGGAAAGCAGGAGTGAAAACCCCATCTCTGGTGGCTCGAAGTGGACACTAAAACCAGGCGTCAACATCTGTAAAATAATACAATGTCAAATGTCAAATGTTAATGAAATTGAATTATTTTATGGAAAAACGGCTAGAAGAAGCAATATTTGTCGTATATATGGATGTAATAATTACAGACAGCAAAGTACGACAAAGTTTATCTACAGATTTCCAAAAATAAAGAAATGCCAGAATGAGTTGACAGGTTAGGTTAGATGTTCATATTTTACTAAACTTCCGGTTTTATAGAAACTTTACTTGATTTTATTACACTGAAAAATTACATTTCAACAATGTTACGTGAATGTATATAATATAATAGATGTGAAGCTCGCACGATCTGTTAAGCTATTTAGTTCTTCTTCCGGGTAGCTAGTTGCTTTACGTCGCACCGACACAGGTAAGTCTTATGACCACGATGGGACAGGAAAGGTCTAGGAATGGGAAGGAAGCTGCCGTGGCCTTAACTAAGCTACAGCCCCATCATTTGCCTGGTGTGAAAATGGGAAACCACGGGAAACCATCTTCAGGGCTGCCGACAGTGGGGTTCGAACCCACTATCTCCTGGATGCGAGCTCACAGCTGCGCACTCCTAACCGCGCGGCAAACTCGCCCGGTCTCTTCCGGGTAGAAATATGTTGGTATTTTCTATACGTTCCGAACTGTTTGCGGACGTTTCGAATACATTGTAGTATTCTTTGTCAAGGCGACTGAAATACCCCTATCCGATCCGACGTAGGCCCTACTCAGTCTCCCAGGCAGCTTAACAACTTTAAATCATGTGCATGAAAATTCACAACCTGTTTTCCAGTCAGTGACCGGATCAGGAATGGAATGAATGAAGTCGTCATCTAGCGGCGAAGATAGGAATTGTGCCGACTGTCGAAGCCTGTCGCACTCCTCTGGGGCAATGATTAATGAATGACCGGTGAAATGAAATGATATTGGAGAGTGTTGCTGGAATGAAATATGACAGGGAAAACCAGAGTACCCAGAGAAAAACTTGCCCCGCCTCCGCTTTGTTGAACACAAATCTCACATGGAGTGATCGGGATTTGAACCATGCAACCCAGAGGTGAGAGGCCGGCGCGCTGCCGCCTGAGTCACGGAGGCTCTAAAGCATGCTCATATATTATGTACAATATTGTTTACGTTGCGTGAACTGATAGAATCTAAGGTTATAGAACGAAACATGTCATTCTGTCTGTAATAGTGTGTATTTTTAAGTACTATATTATGTTTTGAACTAGTGTGTTCGAAAGACTGAAAGGCTTTTCGGTTCGTCCTGGGACTCCCTACGAGACAGTTCACTCTTGACAGTCTATCGAGTTTATGTAGACATTCTAGTCAAGTGCTGCAGTGTGTCGATTTATTCTTGATGACTGTGCCCTAGTGTTTTCACTAAAGTGCGACAACTCACGTAAAACAATCTGTGAATTAAGTTCTTCTTCTTCTTCTTCTTCTTCTTCTTCTTATCTTAATCTGTTCACCCTCCAGGGTTGGTTTCTCCCTCGGACTCAGCGAGGGATCCCACCTCTACCGCCTCAAGGGCAGTGTCCTGGAGCATGAGATATTCGGTCGGAGGATACGACTGGGGAGAATGACCAGTACCTCGTCCAGGCGGCCTCACCTGTTATGCTGAATAGGGGCCTTGCGGGGGGATGGAAAGATTGGAAGGGGTAGACAAGGAAGACGGAAGGAAGCGGCCGTGGCCTTAAGTTAGGTACCATCCCGGCATTTGCCTGGAGGAGAAGTGGGGAAACCACGGAAAACCACTTCCAGGATCGCTGAGGTGGGAATCGAACCCACCTCTACTCAGTTGACTTCCCGAGGTTGAGTGGACCCCGTTCCAGCCCTCGTACCACTTTTCAAATTTCGTGGCAGAGCCGGGAATCGAACCCGGGCCTCCGGGGGTGGCAGCTAATCACACTAACCACTACACCACAGAGGCGGACATCTGTGAATTAGGACGGCAAAAATTATACGGAAAAACACCTTGAAATATCTTTTTGAAAGAGGAAACAGGCCGACAGCGTGGGAAGTTCACAACTGGACACTGACTTTCTTGAAGGTGACGCAAGACCAGATGGAGATGATCCAACTAGACAACCTTGAAACTGCAGCTTATATAGAATAAAGGTAATATCATCTGTACTTTTTGAAAGACTGATTGCCAAATACCAGGGTTCTCGAAGGATTAGGCTACGTCAATTGACAGCCGGGTGGATAGGTAGACATTACAGTAGTGCAGCAGATACGATACTGAAAACAATGCGAGTGTTAAATTTTCCCCCAGAAGAGCCAACTGATTCAATCCAGATGGTCTTAAGTAAATATGGGGAGGTTATTGATCTTAGGCAAGAAGACTGGTCTGCTCAATATTCCTTTCGAGTTAAAAATGGCATTCGCGCACTTCGTATGGAAGTCAAGGAGGCGATATCTTCCTTTACTTTTATTGAAGGCTTCCGTGCGCAGATAACTTATAACGGACAAATTAAGACTTTTTTGCATGTTATTCCTCGAACTACTTGCGTCCGGACTGTCCTTTGCGCCAGCAGCGTACATTAGAGAGACGCACTATATCTGCCCCTGTTACTAACAATATGGGAGTATCAAATACCAGCGAAACGGAGAGCAACTTGACTAGTAAACAAACAGCATCGTAGTCTACTGTTGTTAGACATTCCGAGTATGATAGGGCAGCAGCCAGTAATACAGATAGGAGCTATAAACAAGCCTCGCAGCTTGACACACCAGTAGAACCTGTCGGTGCACCTACTGAGGCGAGTAAGGCCGAAGACATTTGTAAACAAACCGCTTGGATACCGGACATGGAATTAGAACATGTTCCTGATATCAACAGCGATGACTTGCCTTTGAACTCCGAGACAAAATCCAAATGAAGGAAGACAGAGACTGTTTCGCTCATTCTATAAGCACAACCAGCTGAGAGGGATGATATCATCCAGGATCTTCCACGGACAACACCTCAGTCTGCTTCAGGGTTATTGGAATTTAACGAAGGGGATAATCCGCCTCCAGTAACAAGCCTCCTACTCTCTACACTTGACACACTCCCCGAGCATGAGTCTGTAAACATCAGCGAGACGATGACGACTCATGACCGGAAAAATACCAACTCAACTCCACCTTGTGCAGAACGCGATGTACTACAGACACACACAAGCAATAAAACACACGCTTTCTGGATCAGAGACACAGCAGAGTTGAATACGAAACCACGTCTTGAAAGCCGCGGACATTGGGATGACACAACCACAGGCTCCCTTTCGGACACAATCAGTAAAAGAAATGAGACGTCTAAACTGGAAAGAAACTTCTCGCTAGATTACACAGTACAGTAGTAGAGATCCACGCCTCCATGCTGCGAAGCGATAATTAAAACCAGACGTAAACACAACTGTTTATTTCTGCTTAACTTTTCAACGCACCTTTACAACAGTGTTCGCTCCAATATGTATTTCTTCTTCATTTTTCTTATGGTCTTACATCTACTGACATTTGTCACTGTTCATGTCAATGGATTGAAGAACCTTGTGTCGCAAGCTCTGATGAATCGTTCCATCCTCGAGTGTGGTCTCAATGTTATTTTTCTACAGGAGGTAAACGAGGCCAATATAAGCTTCCTCGTGAATCACGATTACGTCGTCAATTTAGGACCAGGTAGTCGTGACACTGCAATACTTTATCCGACGTAGTTATGCATTCTTCAGGGAGAATATTATCTACTGTACTACCATAAATGGCATCAGGATAATAAATGAATGCAGCCCGTCGGGTTCTAAACATAAAAATTAAAGAAACCACCTCTTTCGACGCATCTTACCACACATTACTACATATCTTCCAATACTCTTCGATGGGGACTTCAACTACACACTAAATCCGCAAGATCAAATTGGGATTTTTAATTTATGTTCAGGACTTCAATCATTGACACATTCTATGCTTTTGTTGGATGTATGGAGCACACTATATCCTCATCAAGTACAATACACTTTCTGCAGAGGAACATCGAAGTCAGGAATCGACAGGGCATACATTTCACACCAAATTAAACACGGAATAAACAGTTGTAAAGTTATCTCCACTGCCCTTCATTGACCATCATGCTTTCTTATTTACACTAATATCTCGTAATAATGACCCGTATTTCTCTGGTCGAGGGACTTGGAAAATAAGCACCAGATGCTTTCAAAGTGAAGAATACCCTCAGCGATTTGTTACGGTACTGTTTATAACCATTGTCACCAATATAAGAGTCAATATGATAATATAGCTAAATAGTGGATCGACAACGTTAAGCGTCTCATACTTTCTACTAAAAAAACCAATCTCCTTCGAAATGACTCAAAACCTAAATAAGAAACTGGAATTTTATGACATGGTGTTACAGGACCTCTATAATCGTGAACAGGCCGGTAAAATGCGTCAGTCAATATGAGCAGCATTAAGAAAATTATCTGCGAGATAAAGGAAAAATGTTTGGAAAATCTAAGACAGCACGTAAGAGAACTTCCCTGGTTGATAAACGTTTATCGCCAAATTACGACGTACCACGAATCGCCAATTCATCCGTCAGTGGAGAGGTAGCAGCGGTGAAACACTAAAGACGAGTGAGCAGCTTCTTAGGGAAGGAGAAAGTTACTTCGGTGAATTACTATCAGGCGAAGAAATATCATACTCAGTACTGAACGAGGAGTTGCAGGCAATAGAAATCTTCTTGGACAATTATACTATATAGCATCTCCAATCTACTATAACGAAAAAGAAAATCGAATTTGTCTTACGAACGACGGTAGTCAACAAGACCCCGGGAGCAGATTCCATTCCTTATGAATGGTACAAACATTTCTGGGATGAAGTATGGAATGACCTAACCCAAGTTTCGAATTACATATTTCAAAATGAAGAAACACCTAAATTTATGGAAGACATACTCATTTTGATCCCTAAGAAAACTATTTCTACTTGTATCACCGACCAATCACTATCCTTAGCACAGAGTACAAATTGCTTACCAAAGTACTAGCAAACAGGATTAAAACACACTCCCAAAGATTATTATTGACCCAGTACAAACGTATGCAGTGCCGGGTAAATGCATCACTCACAACGTTTCTGTTATAAAAGAAATTATCTTATACTTTTTAGAAAGAGATTTCCACAAAGCCTTTGACAGAGTCGCACATGAATAACTCTGGAGAGTTATGCAGCACTTCTGATTTACCAACACCCTGATTCAGTGTATTCAAAGAATGTACAAAACTTTCTTCTCCAGAATTTTGATAAATGTGTTTTATCACATAAGATAACCATAAGAAAATCCATCCGACAAGGTTGTCCTTTGTCTATGGTTCTATTTGGTTTGGCCATTGAACCATTAATTCGTGATCTTGATAAAAATCTTATAGGTCTATGCAGATGATGTAACAGTATTAAACACCGGAAAAGACCTACCTAGTTGTTTTACGTCGCACCGACACAGATAGGTCTTATGGCGACGATGGGACAGGGAAGGGCTAGGAGTGGGAAGGAAGCGGCCGTGGCCTTAATTAAGGTACAGCCCCAGCATTTGCCTGGTGTGAAAATGGGAAACCACGGAAAACCATTCGCAGGGCTGCCGACAGTGGGGTTCGAACCTACTATCTCCCGAATACTGGACACTGGCCGCACTTAAGCGACTGCAGCTATCGAGCTCGGTCACCGGAAAAGAAGCCAAACAATTATTAGATATATTCTCTCAGGCTTCAGGTTCAAGAGTCAACTTCTCCAAATCATGTGTAATACCATTCTCTGAACCAGCAGTCACAGAAAATCCGCATGAGCTAGGAATACCATTTACCGGCAACTGCAAAATTCTAGGAATAACTTTCTTTCCTAACATGAAAGAAACTTATAACTGAACAACCCTTTTGAACCCTATGAGATTTCAACTGAAGGAAAACTTATCAATAAAACTGAACTTCATACAAAAATTTGGTACATCAATACCGATGCCCTGTCTAAATTATGGTACATGGCTCAAGTTCTTCCTGCACCACACTTGATATGTCAGCGTTTGGAAATGGCAGTTGGTTACTTCCAATGGTCCGGATACCGTTATATAATTCGAAGAGACCAGTTAAATATGCCAGAATATCGTGGTAGTCTGAAACTTGTAGCTATGGAAAACAAATGTGCTGCTTTGTTGACAAAAAATATTCGGTTTGCGCAGATAGCACAAGGTGACCCATTTGATATTGCCTACATGAACTTCCGTGCAACTGATTCGCATCGTCAAATTCTAAAAAGGCAAGCTTTCTTCAAGACATAATTAACTATACTCGACAGAATAACAACTTCATCAAATGCCCACACAGCTTATACATCCAAAGATATAGTATACCTTTTTCTAATACAGGCACGGTCATTTACTCTGTATATACAGATGAAACATCCAACGAGGGACTGGCCGAACGAACATACGAAAGAACTTTCAAAATAGATCGCTTCCTACTGAGTGGCGCACAACCATGTATAAGTGCCTACAGCCAAAACGGCACGGTCAGATGCCTGCCAATCATGTGGTCAACTGGACAATCGGGAATATCGAATAGTACCGTGTGGCAATGCAGCAGTGATATGAAGATGGACACTCAATTCATTCAGTAGGATTAGTAACAGTAGGATAGACAATGAAGGTAGCAAGAAATCCAATAATTTGAAATCAAGCAAATGTCAACTCAGAAACTCAATGCTGTTCTGTGGCTCACAGCTGGAGCAATCCACTTTAACATTAATGCTCATAATTTACAAGAGCATACCTTTGGAAACTTATTACAACTTATCCTTAATGAAAGGTGGAAAGTGGTGAAACAGTGTGCACTTCATTCAGTGTTTGGCATGAACCTGTATCAATTTTATGAAATGATACATGTGGATCACGCATTTTTTGTTTCCTTCCGCGGCGGTAGTCGTAGAATTCCGAATGGAAACGAAAAACAATATTAGAGAAGTACAAAGTGCAGTGATTTCCGCAATATTATTGTTTTTATTTGTGTGTGTACTTCACTTTTTCTCGTTATTTTTTGTTTCCTTGTGAAAAAACTCCCTGTTAGTGTAATAAAGTGAGTTCCATAGACATTAACAAAGCGAAGAATATTCTTTTTCCATAAATTGTATGGATGATGATTGTTATTTTTATTTCGTTTAATTGTAACATTTTAAATTGTCATGTAATTTGAGGAAATATATATTTAAAGAATTCTTTTAAGTTATATTTAAATGAGTAGACACTGGAAAGTAAGGCTTCCTTCTTAATAAATCATGGCTTTTAATTGTATATTGAGCCAGTTATTTATTTATGAATAATCTTTGAATTTCAGAAAATAACGTATGTAAGCCCGACTTCACGCCGTCTGATGCGGCATGCAAAACAGCGCATGCTGTTCTTACTTATATCTGAAAAAGTAATTGTCCGATTTTGAAAATACTTACATATTTGAACTTGTACGCAGATGAACTTTTAAATCAGCTGTATAAATTTGTGCCGTTCCATTTAAAAGTATGGAGTTAGTATCAATATCTCGGTTGTTAATCACCTCCATGAGACTAAGTAGCACGTTATTTTACAAGACCCTGAGTACCATTTACGAATATGAAAACAGAATGCTGATATATTTAATGATTTAGAAGTTATTTGCGTGTAATGTGTTAGGTGAATAACCTTGTATACTGTAAGTGGTTTAGTTAGGCCTAAAATGGGTGCCACTTTACATGCCTAGTCTCGTGACTAATAAAAGGTTAGAACCGCAGATCAAACATTGTTTTCTTGAAAACCTGTTCCATAATAATCTTTAACACTTTGAGAGCAATACACTATGGCATAAAAGTGAAATTTCGACATATCGAATTCATGTGTTATGTCAATAGTATCAGACGACAGCTGTAGTCTAAGTAATAACAGTCGCCAGCTGCTGGATAGCGTTTGTGACGCTATCACGTCCGAAAGCTGTGAATTTCCGAGACTCTTCCCGCTCTTATCTTTGTGAGCTATTCGGTATCAGGACATACACTTCTCACAGACGGTTCAGAACATCATCGATAAGAACCTCTGCCAAGAGACAGATGGAAAAACATTGCATATATCAAGATATGGCAACAGACGGACATGCCAATTACGTGATGTTTAATGTTCTCACTCACAGAAGGTCGTCCGTAAAATTTATGGCAAGAACTGTGTGACCCTATTGACAGCAACTGTCAAAAATACGTATATTCTTGTAGAAGAGACATTTTTTTTATTATTATGAAAGAGCAATATTCGTACATAACTTTAAGTACATGTGTCTTCATACAGTAGCGCCCATAAATCTTTTGACATAGGGTGTTCGACATCTAAACGTTAGAAAACCGAGCTCGATAGCTGCAGTCGTTTAAGTGCGGCCAGTATCCAGTAATCGGGAGATAGTGGGTTCGAACCCCACTGTCGGCAGCCCTGAAAATGGTTTTCCGTGGTTTCCCATTTTCACACCAAGCAAATGCCGGCGCTGTACCTTAATTAAGCCCACGGCCGCTTCCTTCCACTTCGTAGGCCTTTCCTATCCCATCGTCGCCATATCTGTGTCGGTGTGACGTAAAGCAAATAGCAAAAAAAAAAAGAAGATAGAAACACAAACACAGACGATCCAAATAGGCCTTTAGTGTGTAAGGATGGAGGGGAATTTGAGTTTTTAGAGTGTTTACTACAACGCAGCAGAGTCAACCACTTTTTTTTGCTAGTGGTTTTACGTCACACCGACACAGATAGTTCTTATGGTGACGATGGGATAGGAAAGGCCTTGGACTTGGACGGAAGCGGTCGTGGCCTTAATTAAGGTACAGCCCCTGCATTCGCCTGGTGTGAAAATGAGAAACGACGGAAAACCATCTTCAAGGCTGCCGACAGTGGGATTCGAACCCACTATCTCCCGGATGTAAGGTCACAGCCGCGTGCCCCTAACCGCACGGCCAACTCGCCCGGTAGTCAAAAGTCTAGGTACAGCTGGTGTTTCCTAATGGACATTAACACAAGAGTGGATGTTCAAACGTTTTTTGATAAGAACTGTTTGGATATTATTTCATTCTCAATTGTGAATGTATGTGTATTGCAGCCTCCTAAGCGTAAAGAGTAGCCTACTACACAGGGTGTAAGGAGGCAGTAATATGTGCCTTGCAAGAGACGATATCTCTGGCAGACGACTGGTATCTGTTTGGAAAAAAATCATGTTCACAATAAACCACAAGTTCAACCTCAAAAAAAAAAAGCAACCGAGAGAATAGATAGGTTAACACCCTTCTTCCATAATCGCGGAAACCAGGAGAAGGTAGGCTATTGTTCATTTTAATTATTTCTTTTTTGGATTCATGCAGTATACAAAAGTTGATATGCTATAGCATAATTATAAAACAAAGAAAGCACAAATAAAGAAGTGCCCGGAAAACATTATTAACTAAATTTAACACAAATGATTTAGAAATTTTAGAAATACTAGCCTATGATAAGAAATGTAATTTTAAAAAACGTGAAGTTGGACATGCTATAGAGGTCCATCAGATTCCTCGGAAACGCAACGCCCCCAAAGTGAGAGTCAGTACAGTAGTCCCTGCATACCACGTCCGACATCTCAAATGACTATTAAATTATCAAAACATGCCATTTAAATAGAGTATGACAGTTCATTATTTATACGCACTAACTATAATCTGTCCGCCTCTGTGGTGTAGTGGTTAGCGTGATTAGCTGCCACCCCCGGAGGTCCGGGTTCGATTCCCGGTTCTGCCACGAAATGTGAAAAGTGGTACGAGGGCTGGAACGGGGTCCACTCAGCCTCGGGAGGTCAACTGAGTAGAGGTGGGTTCGATTCCCACCTCAGCCATCCTGGAAGTGGTTTTCCGTGGTTTCCCACTTCTCCTCCAGGCAAATGCCGGGATGGTACCTAACTTAAGGCCACGGCCGCTTCCTTCCCTATTCCTTGCCTATCCCTTCCAATCTTCCCATCCCCCTACAAGGCCCCTGTTCACCATAGCAGGTGAGGCCGCCTGGGCGAGGTACTGGTCATACTCCCAAGTTGTATCCCCCGACCAAGAGTCTGAAGCTCCAGGACACTGCTCTTGAGGCGGTAGAGGTGGGATCCCTCGCTGAGTCCGAGGGAAAAGCCGAACCTGGAGGGTAAACAGATGATGATGATGATGAACTATAATCTACGTACCAAATAGCTCTAGACTTCAACAAAGTTATTTTGTCTAGGTTACCTTAGGCACAATTCCGACACTAACTAGCATGTATCAGTTCTTACCTCCATCAATTTACTTCTCCACATCCCCTTAATATTGTTGAATAATTTTGCAATTCTTCCCGGGTCCATTCACTCCCAGACGGTTAGTTTGTTTTGGTGTATCTATTTTTTGTTCATATTTTATGTTCTGCACTGTGCAAGAGGCAAAATAACTTTGTGAATAAAACTACTGCGACAATCGTAGTTGTCAAAACACTATCTTATGTCCGCTACTGCAAGTTATGCAGGGTCCATAAATAGGTAAATATTTATGACTGTAGCTGTAAGAGGTGATCCGGTCCCGCGGTAGCGTGCCTGCCTCTTACCCTGAGGCCGCGGGTTCGATTCCCGGCCAGGTCGGGCATTTCTACCTGGATATCAGGGCTGGTTCGAGGTTCACCCAGCTTACGTGATTACATTATTGAGAGGCTGTCTGATGGTGAGATGGCGGACCTGGTCTAGAAAGCCAAAAATAACGGCCGAGAGATTCGTCGTGCTGACCACACGACACCTCGCAATCTGCAAGCCTTCGGGCTGAGCAGTGGTCACTTGGTAGGCCATGGCTCTTCGGGGCTGTTGCACCAGGTGGTTTATTTTGGTTTTAACTGTAAGAGGATCAGTGTTCTTGACAACCATCTATCCATCATATTAATTGCAACAGGCACACCCTGCAATGTTGCAATGGCAGATATCATCTTGGGTACTTGATAATAATAATAATAATAATAATAATAATAATAATAATAATAATAATAATAATAATAATGTAAGGTCCGTAATGTTGTGTTAGTTATTTATGATGCTTGTAGAAGTGCCCAGGAAACCCCGTACCTCGTAAAAGCCGGTAAGTGAATGTGCGTCCCCCACAGCAGACACAACACTGCCACAGGGAAGAGGAAGTGGCGCTTAGTGGAGCCACGCCAGGCTTTTTTTTACAGTTCCGGGAGCCCAAGACTAAAACACACCCCAGCCCTTCTCCAGGACGACGCCACTCTACGAGCACTCAATAATTAATTGAACCTTGCTCTTACTACCAAGACAAGGGAACGTAATTCAGGCTTCCCTTCCAAACTATAAGTGGCTAATTCTAAAATGTAAAGGCTTCCATATTAATGAGTACAACATTTCTTTCACTCACTGTTGTGTTTTTCAGTTCCTATAACTGCAGTAATGAGCAATATTTTTGTTTTAAATTCTTCCTATACCATCTGCAGGTTGCCACAAAAACACAAAAGATACATTTTCAAATTTTGGATAGGCATGAACCTATTATTTATAGAAATTGAATAATCAAAGAAAGAAAGAAAGAATGAAAGAAAGAAAGAAAGAAAGAAAGAAAGAAAGAAAGAAACAAGAGATATGTTTAATGTCCATTTGCATGGTTACTAAAAATGGAGATAGAACCTTTCAATGCACTAATTGGTATGGTAGTGACGAAGGTTTTGGCAGGTCTGACCTGCTTACGGAAGTCCACAAAAAAGCTTCAGGATGGTGTTGCTCACTCCGACGAATGATATGTCTGTGAGGTGATACTTTTCTTTGAATTATTCAACAGCAGCTTCATATATATTTCTCTTTGCATTGACTTCCTCGGATTGATTTCCGTGAGTCTCAAACCTTGTGGTAAGGTCTATGATGTATCCTTGTGAAGAATCGCCAATTACCGCCATCACAGGAGAGATCATGAGCTTCTAGGTGAACGTTCGATCTCATATTCTTTAGAGCATCAGCGATGGCTGGTCTGGAAGCATGATGATGTGAGTTACGTAAGAATAAAATATTTTTCGGAATTCGGAATTAGAAAATTCGCTCAGGATTTCTCAAGTTACAAACCGCGGTACCATTTAGTTCCTATAACATGAATTATGTTCTTTAGTACTGGTTCCATTATGTAATAATCATAATGTTTATCAATATCTATGACAATGACATTTTCACAATTATGAAATTTGCTGAAGAATTCCTCAAGTTGCAATCCTTGCCCCATTATTTTTCTTAATAGTCTTTCCGTCCGCCTCTGTGGTGTAATGATCAGTGTGATTAGCTGCCATCCCCGGAGGTCCGGGTTCGATTGCCGGCTATGTCACGAAATTTGAAAAGTGGCACGACGGCTGGAACGACGTCCGCTCAGCCTCGGGAGGTCAACTGAGTAGAAGGGGTTAGATTCCCACCTAAGCCATCCTCGAACTGGTTTATTGTGGCTTTTCACTTCTCTACCAGGCAAATGCCGGGATGTTACCTAAGTTAAGGCTACGGCCGCTTCCTTCCCCTTCCTTTTTAATCCCTTCCGATCTTCCCATTCGCCTACAAGGCCCCTGTTCAGCGTAGCTGGTGAGGCCACCTGGGCGATGCATTGGTCCTCCTGTCCAGTTGTATCCCCAACCCAAAGTTCCACGCTCCAGGACACTGCCTTTCAGGCATTAGAGGTTGGATCCCTCGTTGAGTCCGAGGGAAAAGCCTATCCTGGAGGGTGAACAGATTAAGAAAGAAGAAAGAATAGTATGTCAATAAAAACTGTACATGGACTGTAGTATTGATAGTATTAGGTGACAGTTATAGTGTTTATTAATCCCCATGTCTATGTTAATATATAAGTAGTGAGACTGCTTGTTAAGTCAATACAACATAACTTATTGAGAATTAAGAAATGTGCTGAGGAATTCCTTATGTTGTAATTCATGCTTCCATTTTGTTCCTGTACTGTTTATAACAGCTCACCCGCCTGGTGGCCAGATCGTTAAGGCGTTGAAGCCTATATAGTGTGACAATGTGGTTAGCAGGTTCGAGTCCCGTTCGTCGAAAAAAGAATTCACCATCAGAATGTTGTCCGGCATGTTAGGGAAGGTGGAGGTATACAATGTGTAATCACTAGATTGCGTGTCAAAAGTCAGGATTAAATTCCAAACCTCTCCGCAGTACTCATATGGAGTGAGGGCATATGACGTTGTTGAAGGTGATTTCGTCCGTCGGATGGGTGCTTAAATCTTTGAGCAGACCACTTGGTGTTATTCGACTGGAGTAGGTTACGTGCCGACACCGAGTTCCTCCCTCTCTCTACCTCATTATTAATACCATCATCCTACATCCAGACGCAAAGGTCTTCATTGGGCGTCAAATAGAAAGACGTGCACCAGGAGAACCGAACATGTCCTCGCACACTCCCGGCACTAAAAGCCATACGACAAATAAAAATAAATAACAGCTGTACATGTTCTCGAGTACTGATACCATTATGTGATAGTTATAATGTATATCGATGTCTATCATAATGTTAAGAAGTAGGAGCAGAAAATAAGTACTCAACTGGACTGCCTGTCTTTTTTAGACTGATTAACAACGATGTCTTGCATTACTGGTTTACTCAAAGACGTTACGCTGGTGACGAAGCTGTTTCTTTTATGAGCTTCCCCTCAAGGGGAGGATGATATATCACCCTCACCTCCTAACAGTTCCTAAAATAATGGTGGCGCTCCTCTTGGCATCAATTAAGGAACACACATTTTATTCTAAGACAAATGGTATCACATGACGCTACCTGTCAGTGGTTTAGTAACTAAGAACTAGTGGAGAGAAACCTTACCCCGCTATACTCATATTTTCAACACCATATTTAGCTCAGGCGTGGCGTTCACCTTCCTCGCGTAGAATCTTTTGGTATGGAAGATTTGATCCAACACTGAGAAAAATGTGCATCGTATTGTCTGATCTAATATACTAACATACTCCGTAATTTTATCAGAGCTAAATTCGAACAATGGAGATTTTATTTTATTACATACTGCCGTAATGACCACCTCAATCAGTAAAGCAAAGCGTTAGCGATAAAGGCCTATGAAAAAGTGGAAGGTTTCCATATCCATGTCTTCAGCTGTAAGTTTGATAGACAGTTCAGCTCTTTACCCGGCCGCCTTTGCGTCCAGGAATTCCAGTTTCTGGTGTTAGTTGGATGATGCCCAGACCTACTGTATGTGCCTCTGCAGACGTAGAAGAGTCGTTTCCCAATTTTTCAACATCCTAACGAGGAATTGGACTCTCGTCCTCCTTGGTGAACTGAGCCACGATTATTACATGTTCTTTCCAATTATACTGGCATTATTTAATACAGAACGATATTCAAAAAATAAGTGATCACTATTACCACTATAAAAGCTAACTTTATCTAAACTTATCTAAGTACAGATTCGTGTGATACGAAAGTTAACACCAACAGTAATGCTTGTAGTCTAGGGTAATTAGAACCTAGAGAAATGTGTTCTAATTGACTGTTTGTAACAAAGGGAAACTCTTATACTAGCCTACGTTATTTTTGGAATAAATAATCTCTATGTAGCATATTTTAAAACGTGCAATATATATTTGATACAAAATTTCTGAACTGCACTATTTTAGACAATACAGTATGTTAAGTGGATCAATTTCTGACTTCCTCATTTCGGAAGAATTTAGGAGAAACATCTCGCAATTATATAATATACTGTGTAGCCTAATATAATATATATAATAACTTACACTAATTATATTTACTACTGTTCTTTCTAATCTTAAAAGTTCTACTATTTCTTTTTTTCAGTTCGTAATACTGTATCACGTGTGAGTAATTATGGAAATCCATAGCCTGTTTCCAGTCATTCGACCGGGTCAGGAATGGAATGAATGAAGCCCCCATCTAGCGGCGAGGATAGGTACTGTGCCGGCTGCCGAAGCCTGTCGCATTCTGGGGCAATGATTAATGAATGACAGATGAAATGAAATGTTAATGGAGAGTGTTGCTGGAATGAAAGATGACAGGGAAGACCGGAGTACCCGGAGAAAAACCTGTCCCGCCTCCGCTTCGTCCAGCACAAATCTCACATGGAGTGACCGGGATTTGAAGAGATGGACACACTTTCTTATGCTTTTGAGTAGTTTCACGTTATTTTCCGTAACCACAGATTCCACTGTCTTGTGTCAATGAGGAAATGAAATGAAATGTCGTATGGCTTTTAGTGCCGGGATATCCCAGGACGGGTTCGGCTCGCCAGGTGCAGGCCTTTCTATTTGACTCCCGTAGGCGACCTGCACGTCGTGATGATGAAGACAACAAATACACCCAGCTCCCGTGCCATTGGAATTAATCAATTAAGGTTAAAATCCCCGACCCGGCCGGGAATCGAACCCGGGACCCTCTGAACCAAAGGCCAGTACGCTGACCGTTCAGCCAACGAGTCGGACGTCAATGAGGAGATAGGCTATATTAAATTTGACTGTGACATATTTAATTATTATAAAATTCAAATTTGTAAGAAATCTGAAAATTGGCTACAGAGACCGGGAAGTGATATTTAAACTGTATAAAAGTCAGACATCTGTCACTCAAATAAAAAATAAAATAAAAAACAGCCGAAGCAAATATCTCAAAAGGAGTGACGCAAGGTTACAGAATCTTACCCTTCTTGATGAATCCGTATAATGAAGAGGCTATGAAGGAATTTACTGAAGTTAACACGGTTAACCAAACTACGATTCGCTGTTAGTTAGCTTTTATTGTAGAAGAGATACATGACCTACAAAAGGCTTTAGAACCTATGACCGAGAAGTTGAAGCAAATCCGTTATATAAAAATTAATAATAAGAAAACAAAAGTTATGATATGCACCTGTGAAAGTTATCGCCTATTAGACATCTGGTTAAAAGGTGACAGGTTGCAGAAAGTACCAGGGTCTGTGCTTTAATAGTGGCAACATTTTTGTGTATACAACAGGAAACGAACCAGTGTCTCTCGCCTACAGACACACACAGCACAGCACATGGCTTCTCCCAACCAGCGCTCCACCCACGTGCCATGCTGCAAAAAAGAGCGTCGCCTGTAAGCTGGTGGTCTTAAGGTGAGTAGCAATGATGTTCTTGAAAGAGGAACAGCATGGATGGATAAAGATTGAATGTGTGGCGAAAGAAAAGGGACGAACTTTTCTGCAGACTTCTGCTATTATTTTGCAGAACAATGCTCGGGCGCATGTGGGACACCTGGTGGCTGAGTTGCTCGCTCAGTGAGGCTCAGAAGTGCTCCACCAACCCCCATACTTCCTTAAATTGAACCCTTGTAACTTTGATTCAGTCCCGAAGGTCAAGAAACCACTTCGTGTCAACCGCTTCTGAACTGTTCCAGATATTCTTCAGGCGGTAGACCACTCCATTCGCACCACCCATAGAATAGGCGCACTACGACTTGTGTAACGCTGCACAATGCTGGTGAATACCTCGAGAGACTGTAGAAGTTTCACGGAAGAATATATTTTGTGTTGGTTGTAATAAATTAGTTGTCACCATTAAACCAACAACCGTCGAAGAATAGTTTGTTTATCTTGTAAACATGGACACCTGGGGAAGATTGAGAAAGGTAGACTAAGAGCCTTAAATACATTGTAGTATAGGAGTGCGTAAATAAGTCGTGCAAACATACTTTTCTAGAGTGCGGTGTGGTAAGGAACTTGTTAGAGGAACTTAGGTGGGAAACTTTAAGTAAGAGAAGAGATCAATCTAGACTTATAGGATTATATAGAGCCTATACAGGAGAAGAAGCATGGGGAGAAATCCGTGAGAGGCTTCAGTTGGAAAATAATTATATCAGCAGAACTGACCACAAGTATAAAATTAGAAGGAATTTTAGCAGAAGCGATTGGGGTAAATTTTCATTCATTGGGAAGGGCGTGAAAAAGTGGAACAGTTTACCAGGGGTAGTGTTTGATTCTTTTCCAAAATCTGTACAGATATTCAAGAAGAGAATAAACAGCAACAGAGAAAATAAATTAAATGTTAGAAGGCATTCGACCAGTTCAGGTTATTGTAAATAAAAAATGTGTGTGAATAAATTAATTCCATCTCCTGGTCTATGGAGTTTAGACAGCCGAAGTAGGGGCTGCCTGTAGGGGTGAAGTACAGTGGGGACTTCGAGGGCCCTGGGACCGCTACGGTAGCTGTGAAGGCCCTTCAGGAACTCTGAAAAGTGGTGGCAAAAGGGGCTCTGTTTAAGACGCAGCAGGTCGTTATGTAACTTAGGTTCCTAAATGGGTAAAAAAAAAAAAGTCAATAAATGCAATGTAAATTTAAATCTTATACCAGCTGTATAGTATTATTTGAAGTAATTTCACATACTGTATATTAGTTGACTATGTTTGTAAGTACAGGAGATATTATAAGTAGAATTTTGTAAACAATATACATTTATTAAGGATGAGCTGTGTGCTTAATAGAAAAAAAAATTGATTGCGTAAATTGTATAATATTGTAATCTAAGAAAATTTTCTTCTTCTCTGGTTAATTTAAAATTTAGTGCTTGACAATAATGTACGTTAGTTTACCATTTTCCACCGAGGTAGACACCTCATTTGCAAATAAAGAGATTTTGATTTGATTTTGATTTGAAGGGTTCATTTTCCTTTACACTTAAACATAGGAAAATGAACACAACGAAAATTGTTCTGATGGACTAAATATCCATATGTGGCTGGGAGGCGTAACCAGTCTTAAGGGAAATATTGGATAGGAAGGGCATTGTGAGATATGACCTTTTGCCTGAACAGTGACGATATATTTATTGGAAACCACATTATCAGGTGATGATTACGGAAACCTTAGTGAGTCTGGTATTGCATTCACTTACCTGCTTCAAGTTCCTACTTCTCACATTTACTGCCTGACCTCCCTTGACTCTTGTAACTCTTCTTGTATTTGCAAACGATTGGGAGTCTTTAAGTGTTCTGCCTTTAAGAGTTCCCTTAGGCATTATCTATATACTATTTTTCTCAGGTTAATGTCTCGAGGCACAAGCGGTAAAAGGAACAGCTTTGTCAAATAATGCTTGTCAAACACGGCCTACATAATTCTCAGCTGTGAAATGTAAGGAAGTACATTACATTTTAAAGGTTCGTGGAGTTCAGGCACGTTATTTCTTTTTGGATACGCCTATCAGTGGAAATAGCTCGCAACCGGAAAATGTGAAACGCAGCTGGCACTCGGGAAACATTTGCAACAGGCGGGAGCTAGTTGTGAGTGATCCTACTGCCCGAAGTTCAATGTAAAGTGATCGTGTTGAGAGACGAGCTCGCGTCAGACAGTAAGAATTGGAACACAAGTAATATAGACAATTTCACTTAATGGATGATATTCTCGTAAACTCCAAGTCAGACTCACTGGCTGAATGGTCAGCGATGAGGCCTTCGGTTCAGAGGGTCTGGGGTTCAATTAACGGCCAGGTCGGGAATTTTAATCGCGTCTGATTAATTCTTCTGACTCGGGGACTGGGTATTTGTCCCAACACCTTTCTCTTATTATTCCGACAACGCACTACATGCAATAATTATTACATCGCTCCCTGTAGGCTTGACGTCAGGAAGGGCATCCGACCTAAAAACAGGGTGAAATCCACAAGTGCAACACAGCTCGCACCCATGACCCCGCGGATGTTGAAAAAGCAGTAGAAGAAAAAGAATGTTTTGAGGCACTGGTAACTGGTAGCACGAAAGATTAATCGTCATTCATCTCTACTTGGATGTCATAGTATAACCATCAGACTCATCAATATAATTAATTTTCATTAATCATCATATAAAAAGTGACTGGGAAACCTTAGTTATGAATTATCCTGTGAGTAGCAATGTATCTTTATATTTCACTTGGTAGAAATTTTGAAGGAGATACAGAGTGAAACCCACGTAAAGCTGCGAAATAACAAGAAATTAAAAAAAACAAAAAAATATACGTGATAAAGAAAACTTCATAAAAGAAGAACAAACAATTAAAAATCTGACAAATTGCATTATTACAGTCTACGAGGTTTTACAAAACTTGCTACAAGTTCTGCTATCTGAGTAGGGGAATGTTTATTATATCAACCAGTTGTTAGTGTACATTTTAATATTGATAATCACTATAAAGCGACACATTTTAATCATAGCCTACCTACAAGATGTAGACAATCCTAAATCTGTGGAAAACGAGAAGGAAAGTATAGGGTAGTCTTCGCACGATTGAATCAATTCGGACGTTAGAGAAAGAATTCCTAATCAGCCTTGCTTTTACGACCTACTAACTGCTTTTACGGTTTTCGTAGATGCCGATTTTACAGGGATGTCAACGTGCCAGATATGTGTCCCGCAGGATTTCATTTGCATACAAATAAATTTATCATTACGAGGCTGCCGAAAATGAGCCAGATTGGTTTCCAGTAGAGAACACTACTTAGTATTTCTCTCTCTCTAAACGCCAGAGACTAAAACAAATGTATTTTTAAATAACCCCATATCAGAAATATTAATTGATGTAGGCCTACTATTTGACGGTGTAACTCCTCACCTCTCAGGTAAAATCCGAGGTACTGTGAGTAGTGAAGTGGTTGCGGTGGACTCATTGCATGGCCTACTCGTTTTCCCGATCTCATCCCACTTAACTTTTCTGTGCGGGGGCACATGGAGAAGTAGGTATATGAGACTCCAATTGAATCGGAGGAGGAACTCGTTGCTCGAGTGTTTCCAGCTGCTTATTCTCTACAGCTCGTGCCTGGGATCTTTGAACGTGTGCGACAGATTAATGGCATGTCAATGCAGAGCTAGTATTGCAGCAGGAGGCTGCACTTTTGAACAGTTTTTGTAAGAGATTGCAATTAAATTGAAAGTTAATAGTTTCATCCCAATCACATTAAAATGTATCTTATCAATTTCCGGTCTACTCGACTTGTGTGGGGAGCCGATGACCTAGATGTTAGGCCCCTCTAACCAACATGCATCATCATCATCATCATCATCATCGACTTGTGCGTGAACACCTCCAAGGGGTATACAATAATTGCACGTACATGAAGGCCAATGCGTCTCAGGGTTTCCATTCTCAGTCCAATAATGCTTTCAATGACCCGCACCTAAATACATTTGCCTTCACCGAAGTTCTCAGATCATTATGAACAGGAAACTATATGAAGATTCGATCATCTGACCAACCCAAAAAAGGTCATCAAGAAGAACTGACTCATGCAATAAGAGATTATGAACATGGGCACATGACCAGAATGCACGACATAAAAATAGCTGCCCATCACATCAAACGTTCTTATAAGGTTACATTAAGTTCTTTTTTATTTGTTTATGTCTTATGGCAACGAAGGGACCGGACAGAGCTGTCGACAATGGGGTTCGAACCCACTATCTCCGGAATGAAAGCTGACAGCTACGTGTCCCAAACCACGCAGCCACTCGCTCGATTTAAAATGTTTCTAAGTTCATGCATGTAAAAATGATAGTAGGCCTACCTAAATTTTTAACCACCAGTTTCTTGAAAATGGATATTTTTCATAAAACTTGCTACTTAGAATAAGTGTGAAGAAGAAATTGCTTCAGTTTTCATTTTCAGTGTTTGTAACAGCGCAATTCATGAGCACATTTTCATCCAATTTACGCTAACTCGAAATATCTTATGTTTACTTTAGACCTAAATATATTCGCACAACTTGGATGCAGATTCAAACCACAACGTGCAACTTTATCATCCTCTCAATATCTAACTCTTGTTTATTTAATAAAACATGTTTGTTTTGGTCTCTACTAAATTCCTAGAAGTATACTGAACAGCGACTCCGTCCAACCAGGACGAAAAACTTAACATTCAGTTAAAGTGACCGTGGATGCTTCTACAGTAGTCGAAGATACTGCCTTAACGTAATTCTTTAACATAAATTAGTTCATTTACTTCACTTAATAATAATAATGTTATTTGCTTTACGTCTCACCAACTACTTTTTAAGGTTTTCGGAGACGCCGAGGTGCCGGAATTTAGTTCCGCAGGAGTTCTTTTACGTGCCACTAAATCTACCGACACGAGGCTGACGTATTTGAGCACCTTCAAAAACCACCGGACTGAGCCAGGATCGAATCTGCCAAGTTGGGGTCAGAAGGCCAGTGCCTCAACCGTCTGAGCCACTCAGCCCGGCCTTTACTTCATTTATAAGCAACGTAATTGGACACACTCCCTGTGCAATGAGCAAGGCTTCGTCTCTCGACAAAATAAAAATAAAGCCGGCTCTCTCTGACCCGTTTAATTGAACATGTAATTGTGTTGTTATATTCCAGTGAGCTAGCAAATATATTGTTGGTGGGTAATTGAAAAGTGCGCCCGTACTTGTACTTTCAGTCTTTTGGGAGTTATCGGCCATTAAAGTTTAGCATGCTTATTTATTTAATGTTAGCCTACTTCGTAGAGTAACAGCTATGAGAGATGTGGATTACGCGACATTCCACAAAAAATAAAAATGTAATTATCTTTATATGAGGGTTAATTTTTGGAATAAGGTTGATTAAACAGTGCATCACAAAATTAGTTAAGTTGTTTAAAATTGAAGTTGAGTAGTGTTCTAAATAAAATAATAATAATAATAATAATAATAATAATAATAATAATAATAATAATAATAATAATAATAATAATAATAATAATAATAATAATTTGCTGACATTGTTATTAATATTACTTTGAAAATCTTACGTCATAATGAAGTAAAATTTCCTACACAGTCCCTGGTTCAAGAAATGTGTAGTGGTTAGAACGATTAGCTGTCACCTCCGGAGGCCCGGGTTCGATTCCCGACTCTGCCACAAAATTTCAAGTGGTACGAGGACTGGGACGGGATCCACTCAGCCTCGGGAGATCAACCGAGTAGGAGGGGGGGTTCGATTCCTACCTCAGCCATCCTCGAAGTGGTTTCCCGTGGTTTCTCCACTTCTCCTCCAGGCAAATGCCGGGATGGTACCCAACTTAAGGCCACGGTCGCTTCCTTGTGTATACCTTCCAATCTTCCCATCCCCCGCACAATGTCCCTGTTCAGCATAACAGGTGGGGCCCGCCTGGGCGAGGTACTGGTCCTCATCCCCAGTTGTATCCCCCCACCACAAAGTCTCACACTCCAGGACACTGCCCTTGAAGTGGTAGAGGTGGGATCCCTCGCTGAGTCCGAGGGAAAACCAACCCTGTAGGGTAAACAGATTAAAGAGGAAAGAAAGAAAGAAAGAAAGAAAGAAAGAAAGAAAGAAAGAATAACAATAGTCTTTGGCTCTGTCAAAGTCAATGGAAAGATCCGGAAAAGATATATCCACGTACTACACACGCACGCAGAGAAAATTCACTAACGCAGATGAAGAGCTCGTTTCTAAAGCCCTCTAAATCAAATTTTTTTTTCAGGAAAGAGCCCACATTTCTTGAACCAGAGACTGTGTAGGAAATTTTACTTCATTATGACGTAAGATTTTCAAAGTAATATTAATAACAATGTTAGCAAATTAAAACCTTATTCTGAGGTATGAACGTTAGAATTCCGAGTTTTTCCTAAAGTAAACTAAGTCACCTGACTTAGGTCTATTCTGAAAAGAAAAAGAAAAAACTACAGAGTGAATTTTGGAATGACACATCTACATGCATATTGTAGGTTCCACATTTTGAAGATCGGTAGCAAGCACTCATAAGAATGGCATTTTCGTGATTTATTCTAGATTTCTTCTAATTTGCTTCCATATTAACTAAAATATATGGAAACGTCAAATTTACGAGTCATCATGCATTACTGTGGATTTATTGAAATGGAATGGAACACAAACTTCCTTTGCAAATCACTGAGGTAGCGCGTCGACTAAGACGCGAGCACTTCAAGCTTGCCTGTGCTGGAGCCAACGGATGTGGATGAATATATCGATATATATAATTGTAGTAAACACGACACGATAGACTTTGAAGTACAATTCCTGACATCGTCCAATTTCAAGAGGTAGTCTATCGGAAGTTCGCGAGTGAATCCTACCAGAGGATATTTGAGATGAATCTATTAATACCGCATTGTGAGAGATGTACTCACTCATAAAACGGCTGTTTCCCCCTGCCCCTCCTCCAATACTACCTACGCCGATTTTACACACCATTCGTCAGAGGGACTGGCTACATAAAGAAGGCATTACTAGCATTGCTCATATTGTTCATACCTTTGTCACTTTCATATTGTCAAAGCCAAAGATGAGACTGAGATAGGTCCATGAAAGTAACAAATTTGTTCTAACCCATACCAGAAGACTGTTAACACGAGGACTCTCCAGCAAAGGTATAAAGATAGGCTACAATATCATAATTTTAGCAAATTAAAAGTAAGATAATAATAATGTTATTCTTTTACTTCCCACCAACTTTGACGGTTTTCGGAGACACCAAGGTGCCGAAATTTTGTCCCGCAGGAGTTATTTTACGTGCCAGTAAATCTACCAACACGGGGCTAAAGTATTTGAGCACCTTCAAATGCCACCGGACTGAACCAGGATCAACCTGCCAACTTGGGGTCAGATGGCCAGCGCCTCAACGGTCTGAACCACTCAGCCCGGCTCAGATTAAAAGTAAGTAGTTGGAAGTATATATTTAAAAATTAATTTCTTCCTGGTCTTTTACCAGCTTCTTTACTCGTGTGGATTTGGCACATTTTTATGAACGAATGCCCTTCATGTGGAGGGATGTAATCACTATTTCGTATTTCTGTGGTGTTTGATAGTGGGGTGTGCTGTGTGTCAATGACGAGAAGTGTACTGAGACGAATGCAAAGACCCAGTCCCCTCAGCAGAGGAATTAGCCATACGTGGCTAAAATCACTGACCTAGACGGGAATCGAACCCCGTACCCTCTGAACCGAGACCAGTACGCTGACCATTTAACCAAGGAGCTGGACTAAATCATCTTTCAGCTATTTTTGATTTGGGCCGGGTGTTAAATGCTACATGCGTTTTCTTACTCCACTTAATTTTTGAGATGAAAATCTTAACTCAAGATCAACGGGGATTCGAACCTCAGCTTTCTGGGTGCGAACTCAGTAGCTATGCCAATGAGCTAATCACGCCCACAAATACTTAAAATTAGTTCATTGTATTGGTTTATATTTTTAAAATCTACGCTATGCCAAGGACTGTATCAAATGGTAATAATAAGCCTACCGTGCGGATGCATGGCTAAATGGTTAGCGTGCTGGCCTTTGGTCACAGGGGTCCCGGATTCGATTCCCGGCAAGGTCGGGAATTTTAACTATAATTGGTTAATTTCGCTGGCACGGGGGCTGGGTGTATGCGACGTCTTCATCGTCATTTCATCCTCATCACTACGCGCAGGTCGCCTACGGGAGTCAAATCAAAAGACCTGCATTTGGCGAGCCAAACTTGTGATCGTACACTCCCGGCACGAAAAGCCATAACTTACACTATTTCATTTTTCATAAGCCTACATAATTTTTAACAATAAGTTAATTGAAAATATACAAATAAACTCAATTTTGCGGCATTACTTTTTTAATTATAACACTTATAATTAAGCAACTTTTTAGAAGGCAGGATATAGTACATACAGTAGTGAAACAAGAACCGTACCTCAGCTAATACCTTTGGGAAAAAAATCCGTTAGTCTGTTCTGTTTGTTATGGTTAAATATTCCTCCCTTCACGTTGAAACTTCTTGTCAATATCACGCAGCCGAGATTCGTAAATGGAGCGTCTCATACGCGACTTCGGGGTTGCTTTTGTACGTGACCGGTAATTAATTCACACCCGAGAAACAGCGAGGCTTCGCCGATTTTCCTATCACTGGAAGTTTTAGTTTTCCGGTTCACGTCATATTAGCTCCCAGCATCACTGTAACGCTTTCTTTACTTGTTAAATGTTCCTCACAAACCACAACTGCCATATCGCACAATTAATATTGCACAAAATTCCAGTTACAGAGTACTTTTTGCTTCAAGAGAGGAAATGTTTGCTTCGAGAAATCGAGAATTTCTGGTAACTGAATTTCGAGTAGTGGAGAAATAAATACACATGAAGAATAGAACAAACGGCCGGGACATTTAAGTTACTTCGAGATACTGAAAATTCGAGTAATGGGGGTTCGAGATATCGACTTTCCACTGTATCTAATCTAATGTCATTCTGCACGGAAATGATCAGGGCGATTTTGTCGAAGCACTCGAAGTTTCCTTTTTCTTTTTTATAATTTGTACGTAGACGAAATGCCACGTGATTGAATCTTGTAGCAGTTATTGCAATTGTGTTGAGTGTGTCCGCCTCTGTGGTGTAGTGGTTAGTGTGATTAGCTGCCACCCCCGGAGGCCCGGGTTCGATTCCCGGCTCTGCCACGAAATTTGAAAAGTGGTATGAGGGCTGGAACGGGGTCCACTCAGCCTCGGGAGGTCAACTGAGTAGAGGTGGGTTCGATTCCCACCTTAGCCATCCTGGAAGTAGTTTTCCGTGGTTTCCCACTTCTCCTCCAGACAAATGCCGGGATAGTACCTAACTTAAGGCCACGGCCGCTTCCTTCCCTCTTCCTTGTCTATCCCTTCCAATCTTCCCATCCCCCCACAAAAAGTCTGTTCAGCATAGCAGGTGAGGCCGCCTGGGCGAGGTACTGGTCATCCTCCCCAGTTGTATCCCACGACATAATGTCTCATGCTCCAGGACACTGCCCTTGAGGCGGTAGAGGTGAGATCCCTCGCTGAGTCTGAGGGAAAAACCGACCCTGGAGGTTAAACAGATAAAGAAGAAGAAGAAGAAGAATAAGTGTTGAGTACAACACAGCACAGCTTTGCCGTCTCTCGTAACACCGCGATACGCTCCTCAGAGAAGACCTGCCCCAAATTTAGGAAATGATGAGAAAATTGAATTAGAAAACGATACCTTTTTGTTGTTTAGTGCACCTGAGATCGTATTATGCACAGTTTTGCAGAACATGTTGGCCTACCTATTGTCTCAGATTTATTCCACAAAAATGTGTAATGCCAATAAGAAGTTGGTGTAGTAACAATCAGTCAACTCAGCTTCGTCCGGCTCCATGGCTAAATGGTTAGCGTGCTGGTGTTTGGTCACAGGGGATCCGGGTCCGATTTCTGGCAGGGTCGGGAATTTTAACCATAATTGGTTAATTTCGCTGGATGTATGTGTCGTCATCATCATTTCATCCTCATCAAGACGCGCCGGTCGCCTACGGGCGTTAAATCAAAAAACCAGCATCTGGTGAGCCGAACTTGTCCTTGAACACTCCTGGCACTAAAAGCAATACGCTATTTCATTTCAACTCAGTTTCAAACGAGCTCTCTTTGCGTGAAATTATTGTAATAGACTAGGTTTATCAGTTGTGCGGTTTGATATTTTTCAAACATTTTTCAAGTTTTGTTATTTAATTTTTTTCCTATAATTTTCTGTGCTGTAAGGGTATAAATTATTATAATCGAGACTTCTGTATCGTTTACAGAGTATAGTTCTATAATTACTGATAAATGAAACCAATTAAAGTTAAGTATGAACATCTAAGTGGTGCATGATTAGCAGTTCAACCACGGAGGCAGTCAAATTAAACTTATTAACCATTAGGCCCTATGTAGGTCCTAATAATAATCTTTTGTTCATATAACTTGCGTGTCCGACCCATTGGCTGAATGGTCAGGGTCCCGGGTTCGATTCCCGTCCAGGTCGGGGATTTTAATTACCTTTGGTTAATTTTTCTGGCCTGGAGACTGGGTGTTTGTGTTTGTCCCAACACTTTCCTCTTTATATTCAGACAACGCACTACACTACCAATCACAACAGAAATACGCAATAGTGATTACATCCCTCCATATAGGGTTGGCGTCAGGAAGGGCATCCGGCTGTAAAACAGGGCCAAATTCACATGTGCTACACAGTTCGCACCCGCAACCCCTCAGGTGTGGAAAAAGCCGTAGAAAAGGAAGAAGAAGAAGTTCATATAACTTGAGAATATAATGAATTACTTTTACCTACTGTAATTACATTTTTACTTATAAGCCTACTTAATTAAATTTAAAATTTTATTTGAGGGGGCCCAAAATTTTATTTTTGGCAGGCGGGCTGTATCACTTTGGCTACGCCTCTGTATAGGCTACCTTTTTAACCTCATATCTTTCCATATAAGCTCATGTGTTGCGACAGAAGTAAAATATTTTGCGTGCGGTACATGCAAGGAAGAGACCAAGTTTTTCAGAGACTGATGTCTTTGAGCGCCGCCATATGAGCATATTGCATCTGTTTTTCTCATTAGCATGTCTTCGTGAGACCTTTGTAATCTCGAACGCAGTCCCTGATTTAAGCGGACGAAGTATGAAGGTGAAAGCTCAAGTATATTGGATGGCTCATGATATCAACCGACAAAGAGATAAAAGGACTCCGAAAACTGCTCAGCCTCTTTGTCCCTTGTAGGAGAAAGTTGTCAAACTCCCCCCTTCTGTATAACGTGAAAAGGCGGAGCCTTGTTCCTATTATCGTTCCCCGCACAACTACATCCCTAGCCACGCCGCTCCCCTAGACACGCCCCCTTCAGCCAATGGCAGCGCACGTAAAACATCTGGGCCCTCTGCTCCAACCAGAAGCTGTCTTACTAGTGGTAAGCATCGCTAAATGAGTTAATGGACTTTTCCCAAAGGTACTCAGTAGGTAGTTATCAGTGCTGGCTGGAAAGCGATCCGAGCAGGTCCTACTACCGCTACTGGAGTTGACAGACAGTCCGCGACCCATCGATAGAAGAAACTGGAGTGGCATTACCGTGGACTAACCATTAGTGACTGTGTACATGTAATATAACATACAATTTGAAGTGTTAATAAAAATAAGTTTTAAACTTAAAATAATTCCGAGGATTGAAGAAAGGTTGGACTGTTGATGTGTGAAGTGTTGAAGACCAAAACCAAGCATGCAGCAGAGTTTCCGTGTTTTGCACCAGACTGCCGGCGGAGTGCTGGACCACCAGACAGTGGTGTCAGCCGCCCCTGAAGACTTCAGCAAGTCCCACAGTTTGGCTCACCATACAGTCAGCAAGAACAACACGGTGGTAGTCGACCTGCTGCCCCCCGCTTATACCAGTGCCGCCTCCGCAGGAATTCATCACCAGTCGTCTCCGCCCCCGAGTCAGATCAAGAACGAGACAACAAAAGGTATTGTTAATTCACATTTATAATAATGAAGAAGATTATCTTGAAATAACTGACTTTATTGGTAACATGTTCACCGGCAGAAAACCCCAGGATGTAAGAGAATTAATTAATCGGTGGTGTAGGTAATCTCTTCAAGTAACTATCAGTTTAGTTTTGTAGGCTTAAGAAAGGGCTTGAGATACGTTCGAAAGATCGGATTTTTCAGACTTTATTTGACTTGATTGGTAAATGGCATCTTTACCAGTAAAGTGACTATTAATTAACACAAAGTCAATAAGATTTTCAAGTAATTCGTTCAGATTAGTCATATTTCTGTTGATTCAATTCAAATTAGGCCATATTGCCTGTCTAGTAGGCTAAATTATTTAAAGTCAGGGAAAAGCATTTAAATAGTCGCTCCGTAGTTTGGAAAGTTCCTCGCAATGAATATTTTATCAGAATTAATTGTTTTATTATCAAAATGTAATTCATTTCCCATATTGAGATACAAACCCTTTGGATACCAGCAACAAACATTATGCCTATAGGTTCAGTTGTTTCTAAGAAAAGTTTACCTGCTAGAAACTTTCACAAGACCATGCGTTCACCTTTTTTTTTTTTTTTTTTTTTTTTTTTTGAGTGATTAATTTCTTTCAAACGTCGGGAAATGAGGGGAAACTAACGTCACGAAGTCTGGCTACAAGCAGCAGGAAATGACAGTTTGAACCGATCTCGAGATAAGGTTTCACGAGGGTGGTGCTACTTACTGTGGACAAAGTCCTGAAATGGATCGCAGTGTTCATGAATTATTATGCTGTGGTAAGAGACTGGTTTTCCACAAATATCCAAGACTTTCTTACTTTGAAATCCGATCAGCGGTGGAAAGATAGACAGTTACAACGATTTTTTCAGCTATTCCTGCTTACTTGAGGATGGTTGCTCAGATTTACTTCTTCTTGAAACAATAATCACCACCACTTTTATCTGCTTACTTCTGTCGAAACGTTTGTCCACTCTGACGTTACCATTCTGCTGACACGAAAGCTTCTTGTATTGGGCGGTTCTATTACGGCCGCAAATCTTTACGTAGACAAAACCTAATTCTTGCATTCTTTAGGCCTATTAAAGACATTTCGCCGTTGCGTCTGCGAAAACCGCTGTCTTATGTGATAATATTTTTGGAGAAATACTGACCCACAGCATAACTTACATGTTATGAAGAGCGAGAATTCCTTGACAATATTCGCAAAATATAGAACCTTAGAAGACAAAATTTTACCGGCCAAAGATCTAAGCTAAAATATTTCACATAGTGGTTTATGCTGGCTCAACGATCATTTGTTTGTTTGTTTGTTTGTTTGTTCACCAAATAAGTCGCTGTAGGAACGTTGAGGAAGAGCAGACGTTTCGAGGAAATCTGTAACCATAAAACATCCACCTAATATTATTTGATAGTTTGTATTACGGATTTGCGACATGTCCATAAATTGAACATTATTGGGCCATCTTTCTACCACTCTTGATCTTAATTGATCAGTCCTGCTACTTAAGACGTTTCAAGAATAATGACACTTTATTTATTTATTTATTTATTTATTTATTTATTTATTTATTTATTTATTTATTTATTTACTTCTTTGTTCAATGTGTCAACTTCAGGATTCCTTGACAGCAATGTAATTGGTTGATTTTGGTTGTGTTCTGCTGTGTGCTGTGGTATTTCGTCTTGCCTTTAACAGACCTTCCTTGAAAATTTTATTTACACTTGTCATAATTATTATTTATCATGTTATTTTTTGCTATTAATTAATCTTCAAGTTTATAATCAATACCTCTTGAAGTGACTTCTCTATAATCTTCAGTTGCTTGAGAGAAGTAATAAGTTTTGTTTAATACCGAATCTGCTAGTGGAAAGTAACACCATCATTTTCACTCGAAAATATCTGCTGAAAAATGGCTCCTAGTTTAGTCTATATTGAAAACTTCCGGTAGCATTACTCAAGAATCAGAAAACAATTTTTATAATAAAAGAGAAGGATAATATTTCATTTCTGAATTTTTGCATTTTCTCTTTTCCTATAATTATGATGTTTCTTGGTTCACTTTTTTAGGCTTTTGTTGATGTTTGCGAGTAGATGTATTAATAAACATTTAGGGCTAGAATTGTGTTAAGTTCATCGGGCCGTGAAGAAAGATACTACCCGCTATTTTCCAGAATATGCAGTAGAGAAAGCGCACCGTAACACACGATCCAACTGTTAATAATTACTTGATATTGTTATCATTTAAAAAATAAGTTGTAAATATAAATAACCTTAATTAAAACACCCACGATGCTGGTACAGGCCTGAGCTATTATTATTATTATTATTATTATTATTATTATTATTATTATTATTATTATTATTATTATTTTCCTTTAATGCTTCAACGTCGCACTACGATAGCTCAGAGGGAAGCAGTTGTAGCCTTAGGCTAATTAAGGCACAGTTGGTGCATTTACCTGGTGTGAAAAGGAAAAACCACGGAAAGCTATCTTCAAGGTTCGAACAATATCTCTCGAATGTAAGCTCGTATCGCGTATCTAACTCGATCGACGTATCATAGCCTATTATCATTATTGTAGGGCATTAGTCTACTATGTGTTGACTTTTATAACTTTACGATGAACCGCCTTTTCGCTCGGTCGTTAGAAACGCTGGCCATCCTTAATGAGTCAGTCATTTAGTCATTGTTCTTCTGATGATGTCGGTGCATTTTAGGTTAACTCTGCGTCGTTAGGTTCCGGGTTAAAATTCCGAGAACTCAGTGTCTGTTAAGACGGTAGCAATCAAAATGGATGCTAAGTAACTTTATTATTACCTTCTTCTTCTTCCTGGACTTTTCCCATGTACGTAGGAACGGCACGTTATATGGATATAGGGCAGTTTTAGACCGGATGCCTTTCCTGGCGCCAACCTTGGTGGAAGGATGTAAGTTATTAGGCCCACTATTGCGTGTTTATGTGGTGGATTATAGTGCGATATGTTTTATGTAAATTAAGTGGTTTATTAAGCCGCGAGATAAAGGAATTAACCAAATGCGATTGAAATCCCCGGCGCTACCGGAAATAGAACCAGGGCTCCTCTGAACCGAAGGACTCTACGCTGACAATTCAGCCATGGAGCCGGACAATATTATTATTATTATTATTATTATTATTATTATTATTATTATTATTATTATTATTATATCAGAGATGTCAGATGTAATAAGGGATCTCCGTCGCCATGCGCGGTGGTTCATGAAGGGACTCGGAGCAAAAGTCTCAGAACTCTTCCGTTTGTTCTAACCTTAGGGCCTACTTATTTATAGATTATTTCTTACAACGCAGTGTCTCTCCATAAGTGCATAGAACTACTAATAATAATGAAAATGAAATTCCTCAGCCTGTTTCCCGTTATTCGACCGAGTCAGGAATAGAATGAATGAAGCCCCCATCTAGCGGCGAGGATAGGAATTGTGCCAGCTGCCGAAGCTTGACGCACTCCTGGGGCAATGATTAATGACTGTCAGGTGAAATTAAATGATATTAGAGTGTTGCTGGAATGAAACATGACAGGGAAACCGGAGTGCCCGGAGAAAAACCTCCTCCGCCTCCGCTTTGTCCAGCATAAATCTCACATGGAGTGACCGGGATTTGGATCACGAAACCCTGCGGTGAGAGGCCACATTGGCGCCAGAGCCACGGAGGCTCTAATAATAATAATAATAATAATAATAATAATAATAATAATAATAATAATAATAATCGATTTCGATTTCGTATGACCTCCAGAGAGGCCTGGGTGCAGGTCTTTCTAGGTAACGCCCGGAGACGACCTGCAGTAGCCTATGTAGGCTAATGTAAAAAGGAAGAGGTGAGACCCGGTGTCGGCACATAGCCTACTCCTGTCGAATAGCACGAAGGGATGTCCTCAAGGCTTAACGTTTCCATCCGATGAACGAATCACCATCAACACCCTCATATGCCCTCACTCCGTGAACGCTGGGGAGAGGTTTGGAATTGAACCCAGGCTTTTAGCACGCAATCTAGAAGTTGTATACCACCACCTCTCGTACACAATCTCTCAACATTCCGTTGGTGAAAGTCACAATAATATTTGAGTCACGTTCCACTACACACTTTTACCGTTTTCCCAGGCACCGAGGTGCTAGAATTTTGTCATTTACGTGCCAACATGTCTACCGACATGAAGGTGACATATTCGAGCACCTTCAAATACCACCGATCTGAGTCGGGATCGAACCGCCAACTTGGTCTCAGAAGGTCCGTGCTTCTATCGTCTGAGCCACGCAGCCCTGCTGTTTAACTTAATGGTTATAGCAAATTCATAACGAATTATTTCTTTAAACGCAGAGTCTCTCCATAAGAGGCATGCTTGATATATCCAGAAGGACGTCTGTTCGATATCCAGTCGGAATATCAGAAAATAAATGTAGAAATGAAACTTCCACTTCTGGAGAGTACATATAGGCTACTACGTACATTTTCATGAAATGAAATGGCGTATGGCTTTTTGAGCCGGGAGTGTCCGAGGGCAAGTTCAGCTCGCCAGATGCAGGTCTTTTGATTTGACTCCCGTAGGCAACCTGCGCGTCGTGATGAGGATGAAATGATGATGAAGACGACACACACACCCAGCTCCTGTGCCAGCGGAATTAACCAATTATGGTTAAAATTCCCGACTCTGCCGGAAATCGAACCCGGGACCCCTGTGACTAGAGGCCAGCACGCTAACCATTTAGCCATGGAGCCGGACATAGGCCTACATCTTCATTATAGACTGTTATGACTTTCCGCGTTCAGTCTGCAAGCCTTTGTAAATGTTCTAACCGCCTTCACAATCCTCTAGGCTATTTGTAACTAGCTCGTTGACCTTTTGTTTTTAAATCTTTAGAAATTGAGTTTAATCATCGTCGTTTTGGATTCCCCAACTTCTCTTACCCTCTACGACAAAGTACACTGACTGACAGAGCAAATGCAACACCAAGAAGAAGTGGTTCGAAAGGGATGAAAGTTGGGGAAAAAACAGAGACGGCACGGACGAATAATTGATGTTTATTTCAAACCGATATTCAGGTTACACAATGCGCACGGCATCGACTCAGTAGGATGTAGGACCACCGCGAGCGGCGATGCACGCAGAAACACGTCGAGGTACAGAGTCAATAAGAGTGCGGATGGTGTCCTGAGGGATGGTTCTCCATTCTCTGTCAACCATTTGCCACAGTTGGTCGTCCGTACGAGGCTGGGGCAGAGTTTGCAAACGGCGTCCAATGAGATCCCACACGTGTTCGATTGGTGAGAGATCCGGAGAGTACGCTGGCCACGGAAGCATCTGTACACCTCGTAGAGCCTGTTGGGATATGCGAGCAGTGTGTGGGCGGGCATTATCCTGCTGAAACAGAGCATTGGGCAGCCCCTGAAGGTACGGGAGTGCCACCGGCCGCAGCACATGCTGCACGTAGCGGTGGGCATTTAACGTGCCTTGAATACGCACTAGAGGTGACGTGGAATCATACGCAATAGCGCCCCAAACCATGATGCCGCGTTGTCTAGCGGTAAGGCGTTCCACAGTTACTGCCGGATTTGACCTTTCTCCACGCCGACGCCACACTCGTCTGCGGTGACTATCACTGACAGAACAGAAGCGTGACTCATCGGAGAACACGACGTTCCGCCATTCCCTCATCCAAGTCGCTCTAGCCCGGCACCATGCCAGGCGTGCACGTCTATGCTGTGGAGTCAATGGTAGTCTTCCGAGCGGACGCCGGGAGTGCAGGCCTCCTTCAACCAATCGACGGGAAATTGTTCTGGTCGATATTGGAACAGCCAGGGTGTCTTGCACATGCTGAAGAATGGCGTTTGACGTGGCGTGTGGGGCTGCCACCGCTTGGCGGCGGATGCGCCGATCCTCGCGTGCTGACGTCACTCGGGCTGCGCCTGGACCCCTCGCACGTGCCACATGTTCCTTCGCCAACCATCTTCGCCACAGGCGCTGCACCGTGGACACATCCCTATGGGTATCGGCGGCGATTTGACGAAGCGACCAACCTGCCCTTCTCAGCCCGATCACCATACCCCTCGTAAAGTCGTCTGTCTGCTGGAAATGCCTCCGTTGACGGCGGCTTGGCATTCTTATCTATACACGTGTCCTGTGGCACACGACAACACGTTCTACAATGACTGTCGGCTGAGAAATCACGGTACGAAGTGGGCCATTCGCCAACGCCGTGTCCCATCTATCGTTCGCTACGTGCGCAGCACAGCGGCGCATTTCACATCATGAGCATACCTCAGTGACGTCAGTCTACCCTGCAATTGGCATAAAGTTCTGACCACTCCTTCTTGGTGTTGCATTTGCTCTGTCAGTCAGTGTACATTGTTCTCCTAGGTAACATACCGTACTCCATTCGCCTCATATGACCCCATCACCGAAGCCAGTGTCCGACTCGTTGGCTGAATGGTCAGCGTCTTGGCCTTCGGTTCAGAGGGTCCCGGGTTCGATTCCCGGCCGGGTCGGGGATTTTAACCTTCATTGGTTTATTCCAATGTCTCGGGGGCTGGGTGTTTGTGCTGTCCCCAACATCCTTGCAACTCACACACCACACATAACACTATCCTCCACTACAATAACACACAGTTACCTACACATGGCAGATACCGCCCACCCTCATCGGAGGGTCTGCCTTACAAGGGCTGCACTCGGCTAGATATAGCCACACGAAATTATATTATTATACCGAAGCCAGTTAATGCGTACAGCTTCTTCAATCGAGTCCATTCCTAACTTAGCCTTTTCTGCTCATTCCTATTACCCTCCTGCCATTGTTCTCGCGTTGTTGTACCGCCGAACACTCTCACTACTTTCATGTTTGTTACTTCTAACTTATCAATATGATATCAATGGAAGTAAATAACAGGTTAATTCCTGGGCGTAGAACTAACTTAACTACTCTATCAAGCTTAGTGTTGTGGCTTCGCCCACTACGAGAGATTATTTTCCCTTTATTGGCTTTAAGTAGCCTACCAGACCAAACAGCCAGCTACAAATAACTTACATTGGAATAGAAAATATAAACCGTAAATATGCGCTTAGAATACATATACACATCTTTCAGAATACTCGCACGCGCATACGAATATACAGAGAGAGAGAGAGAGAGAGGAGAAAAGAAGAAACTTAAACACCGCAAGTGTAGTAGGCTATGTTTAGTTATTTTTTTCCGATGTCGTAGCACGTCAAACTTTATAGTCTTAATGTCTTAAATCGGTCTTTTAAGAATATAGCAATTTCATTATACACCTCCGTTTGCTGGGATGATAAATTGCACTGTATGTTGAGTGGTAGTTGGAATGTTGATTGAAAGTAAATTTGTTATTCATTTTTTTCGACTATGAGAGATATACTGGTCGAGGTTATTTGTAGTAAAATGCTTCGCTTTTTTACTGCAGGTGCATTACAGGGGCTGTCTGGCTGAGGCGGTAAAGGCGTACTCGGTTCGCCCTGAAGGACGTGGGTTCGAATCCCCGTCAGGAAGTCGTACAATTTAAGAAATGAGATTTCCACTTCCGAAGGTGCATATGGCCTCCACTAAAAATGAGTACCAGGTTTATGTCTGGGGGCTAACGCGGCCGGGCGTCGAGCTAACCACTCTACCCCATCAAGTGCCGAGGTTACGAATAGTGGAAGCCTTTACCTTCCACCACTCCCAGGGCCTGCATGGCCTGTAGGGAGAATGCTTTGCTTTGTTACTGCAGTTGCATTGCAGCTAATCGGAAACATGGCACTTCTTGTGATGTCCACAACTAGCTGTTTTTGACGGGGTGATAGTTTACCATTTACATGATTACATTGTTGTGGACTCCTTAGATTCTGGGGCACGGTGGACATGCGACTGTCAGCGGCTCATCGTAATGTAGACTACTCTCTTCCAGGCTCTCTGTGCCCCTTCCCAGTTTCATCGTTTTAATTTTATTTCTTCATTGCAGTATAATAGTCAAGTACCGGACGAGTTGGCCGTGCGGTTAAAGGCGCGCAGTTGTGAGTTTGCATCCGGGAGATAGTGGGTTCGAACCCCACTGTCGGCAGCCCTGAAGATGGATGGGTTTCTGTGGTTTCCCATTTTCACACCAGGCAAGTGCTGGGGCTGTAGGCCTACCTTAATTAAGGCCACGGCCGCTTCCTTCCCATTTCTAGGCCTTCCCTATCTCATCGTCGCCATAAGAGCAAAAAAAAATCACAGTGAAGAGTGCGTGCAACTTTAAGGTTTTAGGAGAAGCCGAGATGCGGGAATTTGGTACGCAAGAGTTCTTTTAAGTGCCAGAAAATGTACCGACACAAGACTAACGTATTTGAGCACCTTCAAATATCGGACTGAGTCAGGATTGAGCCTGCCAACTTGAGCTGAGAAAGTCAGCGCTTTAACCGCCTGAGCCACTCAGCCCGGCAATACAATTTTATAACACATTACATAAATTTTAGAGTTTGTGTCTGTATCAAGTGCCGGCCCCGTGGTGTAGGGGTAGCGTGCCTGCCTCTTACCCGGAGGCCTCCGGTTCGATTCCCGACCAGGTCAGGGATTTTTACCTGGACCTGAGGGCTAGTTCGAGGTCCACTTAGCCTACGTGATTAGAATTGAGGAGCTTTCTGAGGGTGAGATAGTGGACCCGGTCTAGAAAGCCAAGAATAACGTCCGAGAGGATTCGTCGTGCTGACCACACGACACCTGGCAATCTGCAGGCCTTCGGCCTGAGCAGCGGTCGCTTGGTGGGCCAAGGCCCTTCAAGGACTGTAGCGCCCGGGGAGGGGGTCTATATTATGGCATGATAATAAGATAACACAGCATTCCCTGTTTGTATGGGGGTTTCACTACTTCCCGGATCAAGGAACTTCCCAAATTCCTTACAGGGCAGGATAAAATGATCATCTTTCTGCTTTTATAGAAATAAAAATTGCAGACTGTTTGTCCATTTGCCCGGTCTCGGCCCTACCGGCAATTTGACATCGGTTTGAAGATGCGTATGAGTGATCCTGCCCACCCATCTCGATGAGATGTGGCGGCAATGGCACCTATTTATTTATTTTATTTATTTATTTTCTTATTTTGCTTGTGGTTTGATGTCGCACCAACTTTTTTTTTTGCGGCTATAGGATAGGAAAGAACCAACAGCGGCCTGAATGAAGTTACAGCCCCAGCATTTGCTTGATGTGAAAATAAGAAAACCATGGAAAACTATATTCAGGACTGCCGTTAGCGGGGTTTGAGCCCTCCCACCCCCCACCCCCAACCTACAGTAGGCCTAACAGCTACACATGATGCAAACCACGTAGCCAACTCTTTCGGTACCCAATTTTGTCTTCAAGAGAGTGGAATTTTATGGTTAGAAAAGAGAGAGGGGTGTCTTTTAAAAATGCCATAGGTTTAGTTTAATTTTTAGATTGAATCAGTTCCGTTTCAACTTATACCAAATAAACTTCCTTCGTAGAAGCAGAATGTAAACTTTGGCCATGCTGAGAACAACGCTTTCCTCCTCATTTACCGAATTGTACTTTCGTTCCTGGTTCTTTTCGGACTGCGTATCATTATTCAGATTTCGTTAACGATAACGAATTATTCCATAAGTGTTTGCGACAACATTACTTTCATTCCTTGGGACACCGTGATATTACACATTGAACTATAATATGCCATAGTGTCATATTGATCACTTCCGTACCAAGATCACACAGTAGCAGTATGTAGAATTTCGTGAAGTAGGATTCATTTCTTAAGACTGGCGTAGCCTATGGCTTTTAGTGCCGGGAGTGTCCGAGGACATGTCCGGCTTACCAGGTGCAGGTCTTTTGATTTGACGCTCGTAGCCCACTTGCGTGTCGAGATGAGGATGAAATGATGATGAAGACGACACAGCCTACACCCAGCCCCCGTGCCAGTGAAATTAACCAATGATGGTTAAAATTCCGCACCCTGGCGGGAATCGAACCCAGGACCTCTGTGACCAAAGGCCAGCAAGCTAACCATTATTTTAATGCTTTTCTATTATTATTATTATTATTATTATTATTATTATTATTATTATTATTATTTCTGGTCGCAGGTGTTACTTTTAATGTGAGAAAGTATTAAAGAGATTAAATTTGTCATATTTAATTTACTTTAACCTGCTTCCTAATTTGTGGGTTGTTATGATAAAGCATACTATCAAGTCTTTGCGTTCGTAGTACTGTAGGCCTACATAAATTTATTTAGCTATTTGGAAAATGAACAGTCACATAAATATTGATCCACTTATGATGTAAGTAAAAGGGGGGTGTCTTCACAAAATGTGACAGGAGCCTTTCAGATCCAATACGGCAACTTAACTGTTTCTTCAGACCGAAACCTGTGCAAAAGTTGGAGAACACCCTACCATCAGCCTTGTAACCATGACATTGTTGAGGTCGTAGAAGGTCTTAAAATAGTTTGCTATTGGCTCGTACGTAAATCTCTTTCTTTTCTCGATCGACTGTCATTGGTTGATCTTTGTCAGATTCAAAGCATACGGTGGAATCAATAATAGATTCCTAGTTTTCCTGTCGATCGCTATGATGTCAATTCTGCGTATAGGCTACTTCGATTTTCTGCGACCCAGTGGGCTTCCTCGTACACCATGTATGCCTGTAATATTAAAAGAGGCGTTTTGACAAAGCGGGTTCAAGGGAGGAGCATTGTTCGGTGTCCTTTCTCTTTCCCTTCGCTTACGGCTCACTTGTTCGTTCGTTCAGACCGCTGTGTTCTGTTGTGCTTAACTCAGATGTGAGAGGTTTGACAACTCCAAGCAACACGAGTCGGCCAGCAGGCTTATCTCCATCGCAACCGCAGTGGGTCCGCCCACGTTTCCATAGCAACCTTATCTCCTACCGTACTCCCTTCTCTCCGCCCAAGCGGGCAGTAAACGAACGCCTCTCTAAGAACTGTCAGAACGCATCTTTCAATATTACGACCATAGTTCACAGCCAGGGCTCACGCTATCTTGCTTCTGATCAGACAGTGTATTGAATTCCGCTGGAGTTTCATTTTTACTTTTTTTTTTTATAGTGCAGTTCAAACCCAGTAGACCCTAACCCGTCCTCCCCGCCCTGCATACGACACTGAGATCACATATAGTCTGTCGGTAGTTAGCACCTTGATGACAGTATCTCTGTGTTGTCTTGGAACAGACCTACGGAATGGGTGGTTAGATATTGGAACACCGGAGATTTTGCAGAGAGCACTTTCGTATCAGCAAGCTAACAACATTTCTGCGTGTTCCTGGAACCTCCAGCTATAACTGTATTAGTGTTCTTCAGATGCAAAAATTTCTATTTCGGTAGAACAGCTGGAGTCAGTTTGCTCGGCTGGTTTCCTAGAATCCATACTGGCAGCATTGTTTTCCCCAGCAAGTTATTTCTTACCTCAAGCCTTTGTGTAGCAGGTTGTTGTTTGAGCAACGAGTTCCATTCATTACCAGTTTCCTGCCCTCTGTGTCCAGCCGCTGCGGCCCCTTGAGCTTTGCTAATTAGTGACATCGGTTTAAGGCACACAGAAATATTAGTAGGGGATCTTCTTTACAAATACTTCGACATGTTTACGACATGCGGTTTGTAGTATCAAGCTGATCATGCATTCTCAGCTGCAAATTATGGAGGACGTTACTTCTCAGTAACAGTAGGCATCCAGACCAGAAGAATGCTTTGTATACGCTATCGAAATCTATTAACGTTCTTCTGCTTCTACCGCTTTTCCCATAGCTGTCGGGTCGCGGGTGCGAACTGTGTAGCACATGTGGACTTAGCCCTGTTTTACGGTTCGATGTCCTTCCTGACGCCAACCTTAAGTGGAGGGACGTAAACACTCTTGCGTGTATCTGTAGTGGTTGGTAGTGTGATCTGTTGTCTGAATATGAAGAGGGAAGCGTTGGGCCAAACACAAACACCCAGTCTCCGAGCCAGAAGAGTTAATCGCACATTATTAAAAGCCCAACCTGGTCGGGAATCGAACCCGGGACCCTCTGAACCGAAAGCCTCAACGCTGACCATTCAGCCGAGGAGTCTGACACTAGAATATATTAACGCTGACTAAGCTAATTGAGGGATTGGCTTAGTTCACTTAAATACAGGGTAAAATTTGTAAATAAATAAAATTGCACATTAAATTAGCTTATATTACTGTTGCAAATATTAGAATTCAAAATGAAAGGAAAACTTCTTTGGAATGAGTAGAGAAATTCAGAATAGCTGGGTGTAAATTCGAGTCTTGGGCGTCCAGCTGTGCAGTTTTTCGTTCTGCCGAAATTTCAATCTCAGTGGGTGTTTCCTGAGAAGAATGGATTCTGAAAATTAAGTTAACATAGCTGCTAAGACTTTTATGGCTGGCGTCTCGATGGATATAGAAGAATTTTTTCCGGGCTCGTAGACCGTGGTCCAATTGAGTTTCTAGCTTGAAGATTGAAGATTCAAAGCTAAATGAACAAGATGGATCCAGGTTGCCTGACGGCACGGAGCCGCTAACTGTGACGCTTGTGTCCATGAAACAGGTGGATTTTAATTACACTGTCCGCTATTCTACAAATAATTTTGCGTGTGGTTTCCCATTGTCAGCACTCGGTACATAATGGAAGTTTACGATGTCATTTATGTCGCAAGTTACAGCGCTTCTCTTCGAGGAAACGATCTCCAGTATCATTTTAGTGTTTGAAAAAAATATTTCAGTGCCTCCCGATTTACAGCTGTCTTAGTTCTATTTTCCCAGGCGCAGATAAAAAGCTGTAATCTAAGCAATTGCGATAGTTCCGACATTTCTTCTTAAAATCCAGTATTAACTGAGATATTTTAAACCTTTTCTTTGTTTTTTTGCGAGGGTTAATATTTCATATGATTTCTCGGCGCTGCCAAGTCTCTCCTCGTTGATGATGTGGTCTGTCTGTTGGACTCTAAAATCCGTGCACATTTCAGAGGCCTGCAGTCGCTTCATTGAAGAAACCTTGTGTCCATCTTTTGACACCGTAAATTAGTACGTCCACATAACCTAATAAATGCCGAGAAAGACCAATAAAATGTCCTAAAAATTAGTTTAAAATGCTTTAAAAGAGCTATGAAATTTCCCAGAAATAAAAGAAAAGATTTATCCAAACTCGTAAATATGTGCATTATCGTTTTTTAACACTTTGCTTTAATAATAATAATAATAATAATAATAATAATAATAATAATAATAATAATAATAATAATAATTTTTGCCTTTCCCTGAGAGCTAGGTGGGAACCGCGACCGCCCCCTCCTTTGCCCCCGGGCATGGGCACTCTTGCTACATATCGTCGCTACGTGAGCAATACCGCGTATCTGACAATACTCTTTCTATCCATTATTTTCCTTAAGAATGGTCACGCCTTCCAGCCACATGCAGTCCATTAGGACATCTTTCGTCGTGTTCATTTTCGTATATTAATGTGTAAAGGTAAATGAACCTTAAATATCTTATAGGCTACTGTAGGAGTGCGTAAATACGTCATGCAAACGTATATACACTCCTACACCTGCGGTATGATAGGGTTCATTTTCCGTTACACATCAGCATACGAAAATGAATACAACGAAAATTGTTCTGATTGACTGCATGTGGCTGGAGGCGTGACCATTCTTACGGAAGAACATTGTTAGATAGCGGGTATTGCTCGCGCAACGATGACATTATGAAAATGGCATACGCACCGCGCCCCTGAGCCAGACGAACTAACCAATTAAGGTTGAAATCACCGACCCAGCCGGGAATCGAACCTGGGAGCTGGAGAACCAAGGACCAGAACGCTAACCATTTAGCCATAGAGTCGGACAGTTAAATGACCTTTCATGAAAATCGGGGCCCTGCACATAACACTTCACGGCACACCAACGCACAGTGGATCACATCCTGAAATTTCTGAAACAGACTTCTTGCAATGGCGATTCTGGTACTGATTTCCAAATCCAGATCCCGTTCTTGTGGTAGCCATCATCCTAGGTAGGTCTACTTGAAGTGCGATACCCTCTGAATAGTGTTTCCACCCAGGTTGATAACAGCGTTGGTGATTTTCTGTTTGCCGGTTACCATGATTCTTTTCACAGGCTGCTAGAGTTCTGGCACAGACACTCACAATAAAACAAACTCGATACCCAGATTTAGAGTTGCAAATTATGCTGCACTGTGCACAAACCATAAACATAATTACTGGGCACAATAATTAATACAGGCTATTCCCACCCCTCGTGTTAATCTGACAAAACAGTGCAGGAGCGAATTGCACGATGACATCACTCATAAAACGAGGACACACGCTTACTGCCGGCGGGGAAACATATGCACATCGGCGTGACGAAATAATGGCCAATAAACAAACAGGGGACGGACAATTATTGAGAGGGCGTTAGAAATTATTGTTCAGCTAGAGAACACCAATCCCTCTGTATCCAATGGATTGCACATGATTCGCCTGGACAGTGATCATGTTTGTTGGGAGGGTGTCGATACGATTATGTGGTTCGAGAATATGATTAGGTCCTGTTAGCGCACCCTGCTCGGTCACTGCTCTTGATTAGCCCTATTCAACAGGTAATGAACGTCCCAACCTCGCACTTCGTTCTTATCTGCATTTACCGAATATATTTTCCTCTTTTTGGTCCGGAATGTCCAAAATTATAACATATCCTGTGTCTTTCCAACAAGGAAATGACAATTATTCTAACCTCCAGAAACCTACCCTAAAAAGCGAAAACAAAATAAATGCAACGTTATATCTGGAGTGTTGCTCCTTACGAATTGGCAAATAAAGATTAGTGACATCCGTGCTGTGATGTTGGAGACGAATGGAAAGAATACCATGGACGGTAAATATGACTAATGAGGATGTGCCTGCTGGAGTCGAATGAAAGGGAAATATTTGTAAGAAGCTATCATTTAATTTAAATTAATGTAGTTTAATAAATCTGACATACAACAGAGCACGCACTTATAAGTTTAGTAGACTAGTCCGACACAGATACATGACCTATTTTACACATTCATGTAAGCCACCTTTAATGGGCCAAAATAACATCTATAATAGTAATATTATCTTTGGTCCGTCTCTGTGGTGTAGTGGTTAGCCACCAGAGGCCCGGCTTCGATTCCCCACTCTGATACGAAATTTGAAAAGTGGTACGAGGGCTGGAACGGGGTCCACTCGGCCTCAGGAGGTCAATTGAATAGAGGAAGGTTCGATTCCCACCTTAGCCGTCCTCAAAGTGGTTTCCCGAGGTTTCCCATTTCTCCTCTAGGCAAACGCCGGGATAGTACCTAACTTATGGCGACGGCCGCTTCCTTCCCTCTTTCTTGTCCCTCCCTTGTCTATCTCTTCCAATCTTCACAAATCCCGTTCACTCCATGTGACATTTGTGCTGGACAAAGCGGAGGCAGGACAAATTTTTCTCTGGGTACTCCGGTTTTCCCTGTCTTCTTTCATTCCAGTAACATTCTTCATTAACATTTTATTTCATCTATCAGTCATTTACCATTGCTCCAGAGGAATGCGACAGGGTTTGGCAACCGGCACATTTCCTATCTATTCTACCGGGCGAGTTGGTTGTGCGGTTAGGAGCGCGCAGCTGTGAGCTCACATCCGGGAGATAGCGGGTTTGAACGCCACTGTCGGCAGTCCTGAAGATGGCTTTCCGTGGTTTCCCATTTTCACACCTGGCACCCTTCTGGGGCTGTACCTTAATTAAGACCACGGCCGCTTCCTTCCCATTCCTAGGCCTTTCCTGCCCTATCGTCGCCATAAGACCTACCTGTGTCGGTGCGACGTAAAGCAAAATAACATTTCCTATCCTCGCCGCTAGATGGAGCTTCATGCAATCCATTCCTGACCCGGTCAAATGACTGGAGACGGGCTATGGATTTTCATTATTATTATTATTATTATTATTATTATTATTATTATTATTATTGAGCAGTAGACTACTGGGGAGAAATTGTATTCACTTCTTCTTCTTCTTAAAGGTCCAACGTCAGGTGACACCTATCACTCCGCATACAGCGAACCACACATCTCTCTTACCACGAGATCTCCTGTGCTCGACCGGAAAGTAATGCCTACAAATCTCGGTCATATTCCTCCAGGCGCTCGCTGTTGCCTTGCCGACTGCGCTCATGATCGACCGGGGACCTCTTCACCAATTCGAAAACTCCGTACCTCGGAGAGTGCGCCCGGCTCCATGCTCGAGCTGCGATCTCCTCCGCTTGAAGTGAAATAACTGACATCTTGTAATTATTCCTTTGCCGATATTCCTCAAACCTGGTGCGATCCGTGCCACATAACTTACGTAACTTGGCCCGGTATTACGACCGACGTTCTTCATGACACCAACCCTATGTGGAAGAATGCATTTTAGTTTTACTTTTCTCTGTGATACTTAAGTTACCATTGTACATGCTGTGTTGAGATGAAGAGGCATTAAGATAAAAACACCTGGTGAGGACCAGCTCGAATTAACCAGACGTGACAAAAATTCCCGGCCGGAGGACGAACTGGGGAATCTGTGAATTCAACACTTACTGTCCATCCGACCAAGAAGTGGTACAACTGAATTAACTGGCATCATTGAGTTGTGTCTCTATTTTACTCTGCCTTAACCATTCTAATGAAGAATGAAGCTTTTGGGGGAAAACATAAAGCTGACTAACAATGCTTTTCCACTATTGCTACTGACCTATAGGTTTGTTTCGTTATTCCATACATTGGTTTGATGCAGCTCTCCATGCCACCCTATCCCGAGCTAACTTTTTCATTTTTACATAACTACTACATCCTACTTCTAGCCCTCCTGGTGGCCATGATTGTTAAGGCGTTGAAGTCTAAACGGTCTGACACCGAGGTTAGCCGGTTCGAGTCCCGTTGTTCGAAAAGATTTTCACCATCAGAATGTGGGCCGGCAGGGTAGGTGACGTGGTGGTATACAATTTCTAATCACTAGATTGCGTGCAAAGAAAAACTATGGCACTACAGCCCTTGAAGGGCCTTGGCCTACCAAGCGACCGCTGCTCAGCCCGAAGGCTTGCAGATTACGAGGTGTCGTGTGGTCAGCACGACGAATCCTCTCGACCGTTATTCTTGGCTTCCTAGACCGGGGCCGCTATCTCACCGTCAGATAGCTCCTCAATTCTAGTCACGTAGGCTGAGTGGACCTCGAACCAGCCCTCAGGTCCAAGTAAAAATCCCTGACCTGGCCGGGAATCGAACCCGGGGCCCTCTGAACCGAAGGGCAGTATGCTGACAATTCAGCCAACGAGTCAGACAATTTAACATAATATATGGGATTATTTTGTTCGATGCCGGGCTTACTTATCGTATGCCTTTTTAGTATCGGGAATATCCGAGAACATGTTCGGCTCGCCTGGTGCAGGTCTTTCTATTTGATTCCCATGGGCGACCTGCGCGTATGGATGTGAGATGATGACGAGAGGGTGAAACCCGGTGTCGGTACGTTGCCTACTCCTGTCCAATAACATCAAGGGGTCTGCTCAAAGCTTCACGTGCCCATCCGATAGACGAATCACCATCAACAGCATCATATGACCTCACTCCATATGAGCACTTCGGAGAGGTCTGGAATTGGATCCAGGCTTTTGACACGCAGTCTAGTGATTAAAAATAGTATACCACAAATCTATTCTACCCAGCAGGCCAACATTCTGATGGTGAAAATGTTTTCGACCGATGGGACACGCAGTGGCTAACCACGATGTCAGATGTCATAGCATATTGACATCACGCCTTAACGCTCATGGCCACCAGGCGGTTTTGATGCCGCGCTGAACGGCTCAGACGCTAGAATTGCTGGCCTTGTGGGTGCTACTTGGCTGACAGTCGTCAGTTTTGTGTTAAAATAACCCCTCAACCGCTACATGAATATAGCATTTTTCAAAAATTTTCTCCTTCCTAGAAACATCTCGAATCCTGTAGGTCTAGGGGAGAAATTACTGCATTGGCACCACTGGTTTGGTTCACTCTGAAACAGTGAAATAAAATACTGCAGAAACATTTCTTTTTTACGGATAATATTCCGCCTCCCCCCAACGTTATTCTTATTTCTAGTTTCATACAGTTTATGTGAGAAAGCTTTCCTTCATTGGAGAAAGGAGGGTTCGAGTTCTCTAGAAAAAGAAAGAAAATTTCGCTCGGCCTACGAGATGCTATATGGAAAGTCAACAAAACTGTTCCTAACACCATCCAATGTACAGAATATAAGCTATGAGAAAGATCTATTATAGCACCGAAATGTTCGGTCTCAGATTTGTTGTGGCCTTAGTCCAGGGCCTCTCAAACGCCCAGAATCTCACGCGTGTAGAGCGAGGCGCAAGAGCTCCGTGCACTGTGCATCGGTGCCGCTCGGTGCCGCTCGGTATGGCTCGGATCAACGCTTCGTCTCTGGGCTACTCGGCTATGCTCGGCTCTACTCGGCTATACTCGGCTCAACTCAGCCCGGGTTTGGAGCGCTACGGCGCAAGTGGGGCGCATGCACCCTGAGAGGCCCTGCCTTAGTCAATGGATTTCATTGCCCTTAATCCTCTCGCAGCTGTGAGATATGTTGCCATGTTGCCAAGTTTCTTCCAACACGGGAAAGGAACGTAACACATAAAAGTTATTATAAAAAGATACTTCAAATAAAAATAACGTCATGAATACGTGTTCTTTTAAATGCTTCATGGACGATAGGTGGTGGTAATGGTTATTGTATTAAGTGGAAGTACATCTGGGCAATCATCCTCCATGGGACAGTAGGGCACGTTACCGTGTGACCTATGGTAGAACCGCGCCTGGTAGCAATAATAATAATAATAATAATAATAATAATAATAATAATAATAATAATAATAATAATAATAATAATAATAATAATAATTCTTTCTTAATGCGCTTACCCTCCAGGGTTGGTTTTCCCTCGGACTTAGCGAGGGATCCCACCTATACCGCCTCAAGGGCAATGTTCTGGAGCGTCAGACTTTTCGGTCGCGAGGAAACAACTGGGAAGCAGGACCAGTAGTCCTACCTCGCCCAGACGGCCTCACCTGCTATGTTGAACGGGGGCCCTGTGAGGGATGAGAAGCTTAGAAGGGGTAGCCAAGGAAGAGCGAAGGAAGTGGCCATTGCCTTAAGTTAGGTACCACCCCGGCATGTCTGGAGAGGAAATGGGAAATCACTGAAAACCACTTCGAAGATGGCTGAGGTAGGAATCGAAACCCCCTCCAATCACTTGACCACCCGAGATTGAGTGGACCCTGTTCTAGCCCTCGTACCACTTTTCAAATTTCGTGGCAGAGCCGGGAATCAAATCTGGGTCTCCGGGGTTGGCAGCTAATCACACAAACTACGGAGTTGGAATAATAATAATAATAATAATAATAAGAAGAAGAAGAAGAAGAAGAAGAAAATGTTTGGCTCTTTGACTGAATGTCCAGCGTACTGGCCTTCCGTTCAAAGAGTCATGAGTTCGATTCCCGACCGGGTAGAAGATTTTAATTTCGTGTGGTTAATTCCTTTTGCTTGGGGATTGGGTGTTTGTGTTTGTCTTAAAACATTTCTTTTAATACACATGCAAAATATCGCACTATCTATCACAGAATCACGCAATACCGAATACATCCCTCCACATGGGGTTGGTGTCAGGACGGGCATCCCGTCGTAAAATTGGACCAAATTAATGCCTAGTGTCAACCCCAATAAATTAGAAAAAGCCAGGAATAATAATAAAAACCAAACCAAACCCCATGGTACTACAGCCCTTGAAGGGCCTTGGCATACCAAGCGACCGCTGCTCAGCCCGTAAGGCCTGCAGATTACGAGGTGTCGTGCGGTCAGCACGACGAATCCTCTCGGCCGTTTAATAATAATAAGAGGAAACATAATATTCAAATACCGGTAAATGGCATTTAAATACTCCTACCCCCACCCGACCAAATGTTGCGTTCACCACTAAGATGAATAACTCGTAGATCCAATAACCATTAAATTGCATTACAGGCATTCTGTTAATAAGTGTATGTATTATTAAAGGCATGGGTATTTAGCTTTGAGTGATTGTAGCTAGGGCCCCATCTGTGCTGTGTGTGATGCTTTACAAAAAGTAGTAGCCTGCTCTCTCAGTACATAAGTAGGAAGGAGAAACAGTTCGCTGATAAAACATCCACCCTCCTGCTTAGTTTCTACAGCTAATCGATTAGGATGGGAGTCTGTTACGAGCAAAAACGGAGGTGAAAAACTAGTTGATTAGAGGATTTCTTTATGGTGAGACCAGCTTCTCGTGACACTATTACGATGTCGGTCACTGGCTAGTCGTACAGTTTATTATTTTAAGCCTGGAGGAACTGCGCGACAGACCGAGTGTCTAATTCTCAGGAAGAGACTATTCATCTGTGAACAGAGGGGATTACTACCTACATCCGCTTTAACGTACAGATTCCTGCACTCCGGTTTCCAAGAAGCAACTATTGGTAAATTTTCTACTCTCTCTGAGAGGTCCGTATTCACCGTATTCTTGGTTTAAAGCTAAGAAAAACCGAGATAACAGTTAAATTTGTAAAAATGAAGTAGCGTTTGGCTTTTAGTGACGGGAGTGTCCGAGGACATGTTCGGCTCGCCAGGGGCAGGTCTTTTGATTTGACACTCATAGGCGACCTGCGCGTCGTGATGAGGTTGAAGTGATGATGAAGACGACAGATACATCAAGCCCTCGAGCCAGCGAAATTAACCAATGATGGTTAAAATTCCCGACCCTGCCGGGAATCGAACCCGGGACTCCTGTGACCAAAGGCCAGCACGCAAACATGTTCACCAACAACAGCATCTCGGATAATTGGTACTATCTCTCATCCCTTCAGACAGGGTTAGAGTCAGGAGGGGTATCCGACCGTAAAGCAGGCCCTTATCCACATATGCGACAGAGATCACACCCGCGACCCCACAGCTGTGGGAAGAGCGGTAGAAGAAGAAATTTGACCGAAGTAACGTTGGCTGGAAAAATAGGAAATGTAAGATGCCTTTCAATGTGGCAGCTCGCAGGCGACTGGGATATTTAACTGAAAGTGAAACATCACAGCGATGAGGAATAAGGATGAACAAGATTTTGCTATAAAACGTCCTAGGTGGATAAAAAGAAATGCGCTACAATTTTGAGAACTACGAAGACACTGATTTTTAAACACATTCTAAGCATTTACACTGTCAGTGTTATCCATCATCAAAGATAACATCGAAGCTCCAACACATAGGTAGGCCTAAGATGAATTTTTGATTATAGCTTATATCTTATATGGTACACTATTGGGTACCGTATATTTTTAATGAAGAACTAAGAAACATTGTCTTATTTTTTGAGTGAAATATAGAATGTGTTGGCTATAATTTGTTTTCTTATTCTCTAATGCTTTATGTCCTACAATTCAATAATACTTTCTTTTCTTGGAACGTCATATTAGGCTTCTTTCTTCGTTTCTTGACTTCATCATCATTGATCTGCATTTAGGTGGCAGATTCCCTATCAGTCGTTTACATACTCCTTTCTCAACTGAGAGAAACCTTTTCCTCGATAAACTATACCAATCCCTAATTCCTCTTCCTATAAGTGAATATTTATCCCCATCTGTCCTCTTAAATTCCAACTTTATCTCCATATGGTGATCTTCCCTACCCTGGAAAGCTCCACTCAAGCTCATTCGTCTACTAACGTCACTCCACGCCATATCTCCACGTACTGCTCGGGACTAGTCGCTTAGTCGAGCAGCTCTTCTCCTTAGGCTACTTGTAAGTCTTCCCAGCGCAAAGATTGCAACATTTTCGTTAACACTACTCTTTTGTTGGAAATCACTCAAAACAACTCGTGCTGTTTTCCTTTGTCATTTTCCCACTTCTCGTATCAAATAATCCTGGTGTAGATCCCATGCACTGGAATCATACTCTAATTGGAATTTTACCAAAGACTTAAACGTCCTCTCCTTTACATCCTTACTACTGAAACTTTCCTGAATTGCTGACTAACTTTACAAATCTATATATATAAAAGCAAGTCGGGCTGGAGCGATGTATATATAAATATTTAAAAATGAAAAAAGACGTGAATTAATGAGGCACTTCCATAAATCTCAGAAATTTGAAACTTGGTACGGAGGAAACTGATGACCCCAGGATCCCTAGAAAAATCGGAAATTCTCAAAATTCCCTGAAGGGGGCACGCTGGGGGGGCTCAAATTTTGGGCTCAGCATAAGAACACAGTCGTATAGTATATCCAAAACGATAACCTATAGGTTTCGTGGGCTTAAAAATTTTCGAGAATTTCCTCATTTTTATCCCCTATCCCCCCAAATCAAAATGGCGGCACAACCTGCCAGACGAAGTAGACAATTGAAATTTGGTGAAATTATAGCTTTTGGTCCCTAACCGAGGGGAAAATTCCAAGATGTTCAAATTTTTCACTTTTTACCCCCCTAAGATATCGAAATATATAGGCAATTTTAATGACTGTGTAGACATTCCTTTTGAGCTATTTTTTGGCTAAACGGTAAGTCGTATCACAAAACGGATGGCACAATGTCCCTTCAATTCGGAGTGATCTACAACTTTGGTCCTGTGACATTTTGTCGTATCTCTCTCTCTTATACGTTAAATTTGGCCGTATTTCTGGATTGTTCGTAAATTTTGTGATTTTTACAAGTATATTTCATTGTTTGACACACTTATAAGAATGATAGGATCATCACGTTGTGTGCGCACATTGGCACGATTAAGGGACATGTGTGTACCAAATTTCATGATTCTAGCTTATACATAAGTAGGCAAAAAGTAATGTAAAATGTTAAAAATGCACCCAAATTTCACCCTATTCAAAATTTGATTTCAATTTACCCCCTTAATATGGGAGATACGAGGAAAAGGTTTAGAAACACATATGTAGAGCAATAAATGAGGCGTCTGATGGCGCAAACCGTTTCTTAATATCATAAACCGTTTAGGAGATATGAATCTCGAAGTGGAAGTCTGCACTTTTCAACGTGCTCATGCTTATCCGTCATCTATATATATAAAAGCAAGTCGGGCTGGAGCGATGTATATATAAATATTTAAAAATGAAAATAGACGTGAATTAATGAGGCACTTCCAGAAATCTCAGAAATTTGAAACTTTGTACGGAGGAAACTGATGACCCCAGGATCCCTAGAAAAATCGGAAATTCTCAAAATTCCCTGAAGGGGGCACGCTGGGGGGGCTCAAATTTTGGGCTCAGCATAAGAACACAGTCGTATAGTATATCCAAAACGATAACCTATAGGTTTCGTGGGCTTAAAAATTTTCGAGAATTTCCTCATTTTTATCCCCTATCCCCCCAAATCAAAATGGCGGCACAACCTGCCAGACGAAGTAGACAATTGAAATTTGGTGAAATTATAGCTTTTGGTCCCTAACCGATGGGAAAATTCCAAGATGTTCAAATTTTTCACTTTTTACCCCCCAAAGATATCGAAATATGGAGGCAATTTTAATGACTGTGCAGACATTCCTTTTGAGCTATTTTTTGGCTAAACGGTAAGTCGTATCACAAAACGGATGGCACAATGTCCCTTCAATTCGGAGTGATCTACAACTTTGGTCCTGTGACATTTTGTCGTATCTCTCTCCCTTATACGTTAAATTTGGCCGTATTTCTGGATTGTTCGTAAATTTGGTGATTTTTACAAGTATATTTCATTGTTTGACACACTTATAAGAATGATAGGATCATCACGTTGTGTGCGCACATTGGCACAATTAAGGGACATATGTGTACGAAATTTCATGATTCTAGCTTATACATAAGTAATCAAAAAGTAATGTAAAATGTTAAAAATGCACCCAAATTTCACCCTATTCAAAATTTGATCTCAATTTACCCCCTTAATATGGGAGATACGAGGAAATGGTTTAGAAACAAACATGTAGAGCGATAAATGAGGTGTCTGATGGCGCAAACCGTTTCTTAATATCATAAACCGTTTAGGAGATATGAATCTCGAAGTGGAAGTCTGCACTTTTCAACGTGCTCATGCTTATCCGTCATCTATATAAATTAAATCGTAACGACCGTGTGTCTGTACATTGATTATTTTGGCGAAATTTCCGTACAGTTATCCGTTTCACCTGTAATTATGACCATCTGCATCATTTTTAGCTTTGGTGTCCGTTTGTCTGTTTGTTTGTCTGTTTGTCTGTCCTTCTATAACTTGAAAACTACTGGATATATTTCCACCAAACTTCATATTTAGAATCCACCTGTCCTTGGGTAGGTTTTAGCGCAAAAAATAAAAGCGTAACGACCGTGTGTCTGTACATTGATTTTGGCGAAATTTCCGTACAGTTATCCGTTTCAGGTGTAATAATGACCATCTGCATCATTTTTATCTTTGGTGTCTGTTTGTCTGTTTGTCTGTCCTTCTATAACTTGAAAACTACTGGATATGTTTCCACCAAACTTCATATTTAGAATCCACCTCTCCTTGGGTAGGTTTTAGCTCAAATATCGTTTCTAAATCCCTGAACTGAGTGGGGATTTTTACGAAACCGAAACCGTGATTTTGCACTCCCTCAAAGTATACACAACCGAACTTAATGGAAATCAACCTGCCTTAATGAAAATGAATTTCTAAACCTTTTTTTCTCATGTGCATCATTTCGATAACAGGATTTAGTAAGGGATATATCATTAACGGACCGTTTTTCGGTACAAAACCCAGCGGGTGCGTGTAAAGCGTACTTCTTACAACTTGAAAACTAACAAGATATTTGAACCAAATTTTATATATAGCATCCATCTGTCCAGGGGTAGGTTTCCTTGGTGTCAGTTAGTTAGTTAGTTTGTTTGTTTGTTTCTTTGTTTGTTGGTCTGTTTGTCTTTCTCTAACTTGAAAACTACTGGATATATTTCCACCAAACTTCATATTTAGAATCCACCTGTCCTTTGGGGAGGTTTTAGGGCAAATATTGTTTCTAAATCCCTGAACTAATTGGGGGTTTATACGAAACCGAAACCGTGATTTTGCACTCCCTCTAAATACACACAACCAAACTTTATGGAAATCTACCTGCCTTAATGGAAATTAATTTCTAAACCTTTTCTTCTCATGTGCATAATTTCAATCACTTACAGGAAAGATAGTATGATCAAACTCTACACGAACATTGGCCCACCCAGTACCCATATGTGAGCCAAATGCTATGCCACATAATTATCCGAAAAGTAATGGAAATGTAAGATATTCTTACACAAATTTCAACCTATTCAACGTTTTTAATTCAATCTGACCCATGAATAGATTAGATGCGAGAAAATATCATAGGACCAGCCATTTAGATCGCTAAATACTGCGCCTTACGGTACAATCCTTTGTCGATATGACGTACCGTTTAGCAGCAGTTAATCTGTAAATGAAGGTCTGCAATATTGTAAACATTCATATACTTTCGTATGTCCATCTGTATATATATTCATTGATGTCGATTTGTAGAGATCGAGAAAGGATGCGTCTGCTATTGTAATCAGTACTCCCTACACCGACTTTGACTGCTGGCAGTAGGAATGGGGTCCTTCTCCAACTCCTGTGTAACTGGCATTAGTAAGGAGGGCCTACCATTTTAATGAATAATTCACTTTTCGATTTGTCTTGCAGAAGGCAAGGGATCATGCAGTTTTGTTCGAAAGTCCCCTACTCTATTGTGTTTGGCTCTAGGCCAGGGTGCCCGCCATTATAAACAAATGTTTCAATCTAAAATTTGACTAGCATTAGGCATTGTGGCCTGCTATTTTCATGGAAACTCACTAATTCTGTGTGACTGGCAGTAAGCTGGCTAGCAGCAGTAAAAAGGGACTGTCATTATAATGATAACTGCACAACTCAATTTTGACTGGTGGTAGGGAAGTTGCCTGGTATTATAATAAAAACTCCTCAACTGTAACCTGTCTGAAAGTAGGAAATGGGTCTGCCATTGTAACTAAAACTCCCCAAATCGATTGTGACCGCGCAGTAGGCATTGGGGCCTGCAATTATAATGTAAACTTGCCAACTCGATTGTGAATGGCAGTAGGCAAGTGAGCCTGGCGTTATCATCACAACTCCGCAACCCTCACTTTACATTGGAAACAACGTATGTGGACCTCCCCATGCTATTTCTCGGATAAGGCTAAGAGACATGCAATTTTAAAACAATCTCATTTGCTGCACGCACAGTATTTACGTCGATATCCGTATACAATGTAGAATACCGTAGCGAAGCACGGGTACATTTGCTAGTATTATAATAAAACTGCATTTAAACTTGAAAAATCTGAATATCTGCATTTAAAATGGAAAATCTGAAAATTAACATTCATTAAATAAATTACACACTTGTCGAACCTTGTACTCACACTTACTTGTTACCTGCTTACTTACACATACGTTATTTGAAGGGCGCCAGCTGTCACTCAGTACAGCAATACTAGAATGAGACTCTTGACCATCTCTAGGGTGTGGGGTAATAAGCTTACTTTTGACAACATACCATATAAGTTCTGGGAAAAGGAGATTGGCGTTCGGTTTCCCCATTAATTTTGAGGTTAAGATATTTTACTGTCAAAGAAATGAAACTATGAATTCGTTTGATAGAACAATATATATTCTTTAAATAATATATCCAAAAAAATAGTGAGTCTTGTTGCGATAAAACAGATGAGAATGTGAAATTATGACATTGCAACTGAAAGAAACTAGGCATGAATTTGAATTCTTCTTGACCGGACATTTAACAATTTATACGAAATATTTCCCTCACTGATTCACTTGACTGTACCTTCAACACTTTTAGTGTAATTACGACGTATTCCTTTGATCTGGTGCTTACTGTAGATGTGTCACGCCTAACTTGGTGATACATCCTTGTGGCTGCTTCTTCTCCATATCATCTGACTTCTTTGTAAGTCAATATGGTATGACCTCTTGGCAGGTCCAGGGTTGCCCTCTCTGACTCCATGGTAAGCCCTTGCGTCCGTGTCTTCAACTGAGTGAGCGACCAACCTTGTCCTCACTCTCTCAATGACCAATAATTAATGGCTCACTGAGTCTTCTCCATCTCTCTTTCACACTTGTTGGCCGACCGACTGAGGCTTCTTGATCTAGTAGACTTCTTCACTGTACTGCATCCGTATAAGTAATGACTGACGCTACAATATGCATCCACCTTATATAGACGTTGCTTGACACAACTACGTAATCTCCAGAAATAACAATGACATACTCCCACCTACGCGACAAATATTACATACAGTGGTGAAATAGCCCCGCGGCGACTGAGTCGTGCGCTCATATCTAAATAAATACAATGACGTAGCCATGGAGTGGCGATGACTTGGCAGAATCGCCAGTGGTCTAGCAATATAACAACGTCACTTCCAATCTCTGATATATACAACAATTCTCACTGTACAGGTATTGAGTGTTATACTACACATACGTATATATGTATACATCTAAGTGCAATCTTGCAAGCAACAGGCAATTGCAAAATTGAATAAAACGGATAATTACAATAATAGTACAATATCACAGATAACATAATAATAATACTGGCATAATAATAATAATAATAATAATAATAATAATAATAATAATAATAATAATAATAATAATAATAATAAAATACAGATAAAATCATACAATAATAAAAATACAGATATCATCTTGTAACGGGATTTGAACCGTTACACTACAACCCCTGAATACTCTCATAACCATACCAAGAGATCTGTAACCTTCATGTGCATCCTCGTTTATGTTAATTCCCCAATGGATATCTTTCCGTATATTAATCCCTAAGTAGTTACAGAGATCCATCTGAGGTTCAACACAGTTTCTGGTCAATAGCGGACATAATTTATGATAAATTATTTGTATACACCGAATATAATTAAAAACTTGTTTACATTTTGATAATAACGGCAGCTCGTAGTCATTTGTTTTCAGTGCGTCAGTATGAAAAATTGAAGGTTCATATTCAGTATAAAACGAAAACTTACGAGGGAACACATACATGTGTTACACTCGGATTCGGTTGAAATTTGGTAGGAATATTCGTGGGAGGCAGTAGAATGCTAAGATGAAAACTGCATGTGCCCAGAGCAAGTTTAAACGCCAAAATCGAACAAATAAATAGTCGTAAAATTAGAAGTGCCGCGGGAGTATCGGGGTGTGGTGGAGAGGTAGGGAGGAGCGAAGCAGCGGACGTGAACCAACCAGGTTGTAACGAGCTGCGCCAGCAGCCAGGCAGCTTATAGTTAGCGCGTTCCCCTTAACTTCCCGATCAGATGTGCAAAACGTAAATATGAAAACAGCACATGAAACACGTGCACATCTGATCGGGAAGTTAAGAGGAACGCGCTAACTATACGCTGCCTGGCTGCTGGCGCAGCTCGTTACAACCTGGTTGGTTCACGTCCGCTGCTTCGCTCCTCCCTACCTCTCCACCACACCCCGATACTCCCGCGGCACTTCTTATTTTACGACTATTTATTTGTTCAATTTTGGCGTTTAAACTTGCGCTGGGCACATGCAGCTTTCACCTTAGCATTCTACTGCCTCCCACGAATATTCCTACTAAATTTCAACCGAATCCGAGTGTAACACACGTAGGCCTATGTGTTCCCTCGTTAGCTTTTTTTTTTTTTTTTTTTTTTTTTTTTTTTTTTTTTTTTTTGTGAACCTAGATAATGATTTCTGCGGTGAATACAGAAGTGAGCGTTATCCGAGATAATTATATTTTCCGAGTTTTGGAAATCTAAGATAACCGGAAAAGTAACTGGCGTTGGTCAACACGGGCCGGAAGGTTGTTAGACGTGCAGGGGAGGGAAAGTCCCATTCCTTTATCCACGTTTATACTAGCTCGGTCAGAAATAAGATACTACGGGTGCACTTCAGTTGGGTGCCGGGTTGCACGTGCGGTAATTTGACTTCCAATGTTTTTTCCCGGTTTGTCCAGCATAGAAATATTTAATTTTATGCATTTGCGAAACCTGAGGGTATTTGCAAACTGTGGGTAGCCGGTAGCCGAGGAGATGAAACGTGCAATCCTACCACCTACACAATGTGTTCTTCCTATTTAAAACAAGAGGATTTTGAAAATAGTCATCTCCTGCGACGGCCAGTTTCGAGTGTTATAAGTCAGGCCACCAAAACAAAAGAAGTTAATTTTAATTATAGTGACTGAAGGACAAAGGAATTTATACGCACAGAAAACACGTGTTTTGATTGGTCACTTCATCCGTTACCCTGCGTGTGAGGTTCCTACTCTAGCACAGGCTGCGTGGTTCAAATTACCTGTTCATCGTCAATCACAAGTATTGCGTGTTAGATAATTTCATAGCTTTTTCTGTGGATCTATGGTAGAGTGTCGATCTCCGAAGCCCAAGATCGCGTGTTGAAGCCTTGCAGAAATAGTCGGGTTTTTGAAGAGTGAAAAATAAGATCCATTCGACACTTCATGTCATATGATGTCGGCAAGTAATTGATCTGTGGACACACCTGTGGTGTTTAAATTCAGCCTTAGCCGAACGATGATAATGATGATGCTGATTTATATTATTAACATATTGCTTATTATTATTATTATTATTGTTATTATTATTATTATTATTATTATTATTATTATTATTATTATTATTATTATTATTATTATTATTATTATTGATTTTATAGTTGGCAACGTGTTTATTGTTGTCTGTACTAAGAGAGTTCGGCTGAAAACTTCAACGACCAATGCTGTTCATTCGGAAATGGAGTTCAAGGTGGTATATACAATCAAGAGGGAACCTCATAATGACAAATAGATTTTAAATTCAGTATTCATGAAGATTTTTGTAATGGTAGAATACATTCGCAATGCACAAGACATGCATGTAATTTAGTCCACATGACTTTATGCCAATAGGCTACAGCGGTTATTATGAGGTCCATAAAACTAGATTTCAGAAAATATTGTACGAGACTTCATCCAAGAGATAGAGCAATATTTTTCAAAAGTAGCAAGTTTGTGCTCAACAAACGAACAAGTTAATGCCAACAGGCTCTGAATGGTTTGATAGATGACCAAATACTATACATTAGCACTGGGTCCATAAAGTGCGTTGATGCGAATTATTAAGTTAATAAAGCTGGGTTTTGCAACGGAACAAGATTGACTGTAGTGAAGCAGAAATTCTAACGGGTTCAGCTTCACGAAGAAAGTGTTTTATTCTAAGCACCTGATAATCCCCATATTTAATTCGTTCATTTTCCTCTAGATTTAGCCTTCTCTGTCGCAATGAATAAGTCACAAGACAAACTTTATAGAAATTTGTGATAAATCTCTCCACTCCGGTGTTTAGTCATAGACAGCTGTATGTAGCTTTCTCAAGAGTACACAGATCTATAAACGTTAAAGTATAACTTCCATCTACAACTACACACGGCATGGTTTATAAGAAAATATTATAATACCTATTTTGATTCCATTCAAATACGTAGAATATATGTAGTAAGGAAAGTGTAACTTTTATTCATAAGATTAATAAACTGTCTATTTGAATTGTCCAATTTTTCTTATTATAATTACGACAGTCGATCTTCTATTTTATTCTTAAGATAAATTAACATGTTCATTTCATATTTCCAATTACTTAATACATAGTATTATTGACTGTCGAAGACAGACTTACGTACTAGTATTATTGAAAGACTGATTTCCGCAGTCTAGATAGTACAGTCTGACAACACATGTATCATTCAATTCATGTCCGACTCGTTGGCTGAATGGTCAGCGTACCGGCCTTCGGTTCAGAGGGTCCCGGGTTCGATTCCCGGCTGGGTAGCGGGATTTTAACCCTCATGGGTTGATTCCACTCGCTCGGGTGCTGGGTGTTTGTGCTGTCCCCAACATCCCTGCAACTCACACACCACACATAACACTATCCTCCACTACATTAACACGCAGTTACCTACACATGGCAGATGCCGCCCACCCTAATCGGAGAGTCTGCCTTACAAGGGCTGCACTCTGCTATAAGCCACACGAAATTATTATTATTATTCAATTCATATCTCGACAGCTCCGTTTCTTCTTCTTTTCTCCTTCTTCTACAGTTTTTCCCCACACCTGTGTAGCACATGGGTATTTGGCCCTGTTTTACGACTGGATGCCCTTCCCGGCGCCAACCTCAGTTGAGGAGCTTATGAAGGTTAAATGAATGATGGTGAATGAAACCTGGGTAAGGGGGTGGAAGGAATCAGCTGTGGCCTTTCCGGCATTCGTCTGGAAGTGAAAATGGGAAACCACAGGAAACCATTCTCAGGGCAGCCGACGGTGGGTTCGAACCCACGCGTCTCCCGATCACTCTTAGTAAAACTCTAGACACGCTGATACGTTGCGGCACCATCATTCCTCACTACCTAATCCTTGTCGGTTTGACCAGAAGTCTTGTTTCCAGGCGCGTCCGCGCCATCTGTCATCTCGCTGGAAGCAGAGCGCAACACGATGCAGCCATGTTTAGAAAATATAATTCAGTCCAAATTAACACAAAAACCGCATTCATTTCTTATGAAAGTGTGCGGTGCCGCCTTTGGCGTGCCACTTAAGTAGCAAACTGTGGCCGATAAGGTTGAGTGGTTAAAGAGTTCCATATAGAAAAATGGTCCTTAATAGCTTTTAGGTTATCAAGTGAGAAGGTACGTCACTGCTCAATGAGAGCGTGCATTATGTTCCACCACCGCACCGCCGGATATGAGTCCCCCACTCCATTCTACTCCAGCCTCCAGCTATCGATGATACCAGGGAATTAATGACGCAGAGAACTATCCTCTGGAACTAGCTGCGAGCAGCCCTTTGGATGCTTTATAAATAATAACAGACATTCTTTTATTTATGTTTTCACGTTACAAAGTAGGCCGACTAGATGTGCGTAGCGTTTATGCCAAGTGAAACTAGATTTCCACGAATTATTTCTCTTTACCCAGTACCACGAAAACTAAATAATAATAATAATAATAATAATAATAATAATAATAATAATAATAATAATAAGAAGAAGAAGAAGAAGAAGAAGAAGAAGAAGAAGAAGAAGAAGAAGAAGAAGAAGAAGTCGGCTACAAAATTTTCTCTGCATGCCTGTTGAAAAGAATACAAGAACAACTAGAGCATAACATTGGTGAATATCAAGCTGGGTTCCGCCCTCACAGATCATGCACTGAACAGATCTTCAACCTCAAAACCGCTCTAAAATTCAGGGCCCTCAGAAACCTTCCAATCATCTGTACCTTTGTAGATTTCAAGAAGGCTTATGATTCAGTCGATCGTCAATCTCTGTTCAGCATCCTGAAAGAACAGGGACTAGACTCCAAAACGCTAAACTTGACCAAACAGACCCTCACTGACACGAAGTCAAGAGTGAAATTCATGGGAGAAATCTCAGACGAATTCCTGATAAAAACTGGTGTCCGGCAAGGAGATGGACTATCACCCCTCCTCTTCAACCTCGTACTAGATAAGGTGATGAGAGAATGGGAAAACGAACTGAAAGCACAAAATAGCTGGAACCCAGTAAACATCGGGACACAAAAAATCAAGCTTGAAATTCCATGCTTAGCCTTCGCGGATGACCTGGCCCTTTTGTCCAGCGATGAAGTCACAGCAATAAAGCAAGTTGAAATTCTCCAAGAATGTGCCAGAAAGGTCGGACTTCATATCTCCTTCCAGAAAACTGAATTTTTCTGTGCAAAACTAGACATCCATAGTCTCAATACAAAATACGGACAAATCAACAGAGTCCTTCACTTCAAATACCTGGGCGAAATCCTCGAACCAACCGGACAAGAGAAAATAGCCCAAAACAACCGTGTCCAAAAACTCAGAAGAGCTTATGGGAGAACAAGAGAAATCTACAACAAAAAATGTATGTCTCTCCACGTTAAGATTAAACATTACAATACTGTAATCAAACCGGAGGCTTTATATGCAGGGGAAACTCTAACGCTTCATAGAAAGGGCGAACTGGAAAATATCCTAAAAGAAGAGCGAAAAATCATGAGGAAAATTTTAGGACCAAGACACACGGGAGAAGGGTACCGCCTCCAAACCCGGAAATCCACAGAAAAATTATCTAATATTGCGGCAGACCTCAGGAAAAAAAGGCTAAAATTTTATGGACATGTTAAGAGGCTTCCAGAAACTAGACTAACCCACCAAGTTCTTGAAAGAGTTGACAAACTGAAGAATTTTCCTTGGATACAACAAACAAAAGCAGACATGAAGAACGCACAAATTATCTGTGAAGACATTTTGAATCGAAATATATATAGAAAGAAAATTGACAATTGGGAAGTTACTCCAGAGAATGAAGTACCAAAAAGAGCAGGTACCAAGTGGACGGAAGAAAGGAAAAGGATCTTTAGTCAACAGATGAAAGCATCCTGGATCCTCCGCAAACGAAATCATAAATAAAGCTTCGTGTGTTCCGAAAGGGACCATTCACGCATAATAATAATAATAATAATAATAATAATAATAATAATAATAATAATAATAATAATAATAATAATAATAATAATAATAATATAACTTGTTCTTCTCGTTGGCTGGTTGGTCAGGTTCAAAGGATCCCAGGTTGATTCCCGGCCGAGATTTGACCGTGTCTAGTTAATACCTGTGGCGGAACTGGGTGTCAGTGCTCATCTTAACACACGCCTGTTCAAGTACACAGCACATATTAAACTTAACAACCACTACAGGAACACGCAATAGTGAACACATCCCTCCGCACTGGGCTGGTATTAGGAAGGACAATCATCCGTAAAACTGCGCTTGATCTGTATGCAGAAATTGGGAAAAGATTAGGAGAGAATCATAGATTTTAATAATAACAATACTGGCTTTAAGGCTAAATGGTTAGCATGCTGACCTATGGTCCAAGGGGTTTCAGGTTCGATTTCCGGCCGGTTTGGGGAGTTTAACCTTAATTGGTTAACTCCTCTGGCTCGATAGCTGGCTGTTTGCATCGTTTCCATTCATAAGAATTCATATTAGGTAGGGCCCATTCTCACTGACACACAGGTTGCCTACAGGCTGTCAACTAGGAAAAGGCCTGCACCAAATCTCTACGGAGGCCATACGTCATTATTATTCTAGATGGTCTGAGTAGCTCAGACTGTAGAGTGCTGGCCTTCTGAGCCCAGGTTGGCAGGTTCGATCCTGGCTTAGTCTGGTGGTATTTGAAGATGCTTAGGTACGCCAACCTCGCGTCGGTAGATTTATTGGCACGCAAAACAGCTCCCGCGGGACTAAATTCCGACACCTCGGCGTCTCCGAAAACCATAAAAGTAGTTAATGGTACGTAAAACCCATTATTATTATTATCATTATTATTATTATTATTATTATTATTATTATTATTATTATTATTATTATTAAGCATGCCTGAAGTTTCTTGCAACAGTAGATGTTGTGATCACATCTACGGGATCTCCAGTTTTATGTGGGTGTCGAACCACAGGGAAGTGATTTTCTATTTTAAAATCTCACGTGTATTAACTGGGATTCGAACTGCAGCCGTCTCGATGATAAGCTAGTGACCATGTCAATAAATATTGGCGTAGATCTTCCTTTAACTACCAACTTCAATCTGTAAAGGTTCTGTATCCCATAAGGAAGTGTAGAACACATGGATCTCTCAAACGTATACACCCTTAAATGCTAATTGACATTGCTAGCGGATTATAAACACCTTCTGAAGTGCTGCCATTGCAGCGAGCTGCGCACTAATTTCGACGACGCGATTGCACTGTCATCTAGTGGAGAAAGCGGAACTCTTTGCCACAGTGTTGTGAGATGGCCAGCAAACAATGGATGAAATGTCAGGTTGTGAGTTTCATCAAGAGAAAAAGTCCTCTCTTTTAATTACTGTGTTGAACCGCACGCGGATCCCGCGTAGTCGAGCAGCTCGTCTCCTTACTTGTAAGTCTTCCCCCTTACTACAACTCCTAAATACTCTAATTAATGTAAGGAAAGATATTCATCGGAGAATTCACATAAACGGGACTTTAAATAAAGGTTACAGATCTCTTCGTATGGTTATGAGAGCATTTGGGGGTTGTAGTAAGGATGTAAAGATCAACCTCTATAGCTGCAGTCGCTTAAGTGCCGCCAGTATCCAGTATTCGTAAGATAGTGGGTTCCAACCCCACTGTCGGCAGCCCTGAAGATGGTTTTCCGTGGTTTCTCATTTTCACACCAGGAAAATGCTGGGACTCTACATTAATTAAGGCCACGGTTGCTTCCTTCCCACTCCTAGGCCTTTCCTATCCCATCGTCGCCACAAGACCTATCTGTGCCGGTGCGACGTAAAACAACTTGTAAAAAAGGATGTAAAGGAGAGGACGTGGAAGTCTGTGGTAAGACTCCAATTAGGGTATGGTTCAGTGCATGGGATCTACAGCAGGATTACTTGATACGAGAACTGGGAAAATTATAAAGGAAAACAGCACGATTTGTTCTGAGTGATTTCCAATGAAAGAGTAGTGTTAACGAAAATGTTGCAATCTTTGGGCTGGGAAGACTTACAAGTAAGGAGACGAGCTGCTCGACTAAGAGAGTAGTCCCGAGCAGTACGTGGACAGATGGCGTGGAGTAACGTTAGTAGACGAAAAAGCTTGAGTGGAGCTTTCTAGGGTAGGGAAGATCATCATATGGAGATAAAGTTCGAATTTAAGAGGACAGATTGGGATAAATATTCACTTATAGGAAGAGGAATTAGGGATTGGTATACTGTAATTTATCGAGGAAACAGTTTCTTTCAGTTAAGAAAGGAGTATGTAAACGACTGATAGGGAATCTGCCACCTGGGCGACGGTCCTAAATGCAGATCAATGATGATGAAGTCCCAATCTCACTAATGGCTGTGACAGTGTGGAAGCTGCTGAGGTTTGGAGAGTGCTGAGTAATGACTTTCTGAGGATCACTAGTGTATCTGGATGTTATGAAAGTTGTTACTGTTAGGGCCGGTTGTGCAGCAAAATAACTTTTCAGGTTCAGTGAGGAAAGCAAAGGCAAATAACTCTTGTATATCTATCTGCTATCTGTTATCTGCTTTTGGGATTTACCTACAACGATGTAAACTTTGGTAGTGCTGGTTGAGAATCTAACCAACATCTAGGCTGAAGTCTTAAAAGACGGTCAGTTTTATGTGCAACCTGAAACAGAGGTACTTCACTTCAACAGAGACGTCTGGAGACCAGTCATAAACCGTCACAATGATCGTGGTACGAATTTCGAGCTGCGTTTTCTGTTATCAGTTCCTCCTTGCAGTTGCCGACAAACGAACTGGGTTATGTCTACACGAACATTAGCAGATATTAAAGCTACAAGTACTTCATTTGTTCGGTCCATGTGATTAACATTAGAGAGTGAAGGGTTTCTAAAGTAGATCAGTCCAGCAGCCGGACATCTTTGAGCAGTTGAGTGCACGCACAGTGCAGCGTGATGGATATGGCGGAGTTAAGTGCAGGCAATTAGTGGTATGACAAGTGTGCTTTATCAACCAACCTGCCGGCTCGAGGAGCCCTTCTATTGATCCTCGTCTGGTGTTCCTGTATGTCATGCGATATGGCTCATGAAAGCGCTCAGATGGAAGAGTGCTGGCCTTCTGATCTCAAGTTGGTAGGGGTTCGATCCCGGCACAATCCGGTAGAATTGCTCCAGCCTCGTGTCGTTAGATTTATTGCCAGGTAAGAGAACTCCTGCGGGATAATATTTCGGCACCACGGCGTCTCCAAAACCTTAAAAGTATTTAGTAGGGACGTAAAACAAACTGCATTGAGTAATAATTGATTGATTTGTAAGAGCTTTATTTCGAACGAGATTTGAAAAGAAGAAAAATTATTTTTCCGATTTTGGTGTTTTATTGCTTTTTATCAAAGCAAAGTCCGCCTCCGTAGCGCAATGTTTCTGTAGTTATTAGCTGCCGTCCTGGAAGGCCCGAGTTCGGTTCCCGGTACTGCAGAGATTTAAGAATAGCCTGAGGGCTGGTAGGCTAGGTGGTGCAAGCAGCTCTCCTCTATTGGGGGTGTGCCTGAAAAGAGCTGCGCCACATCGGTACTAGGACACGAGTTTACTATCAAAGCAACCAAGTACCGGTAACTGTTGATATCATGTTCATAGCCACGCGACCTGCAGTTTTACATGGAATCCAAACCACAGGGACGTGACTTTCATTTCTAAAATCCCAAAGGCACTGACTGGTATTCAAACCTTGGTCGCCTTGTTAACAGGCCGACTATACCACGCCCACTTTCTCTTTGCCGTATTTCTCACACGGTACTCGAGAGGTCAACGCGGTGATGCTAGACAGAAGAATGTTACCCACCTTTGAAATACTCCCCGATTTACATATCAGTTTTTTTTTTTTTTGCTATTTTTTTCACGTCGCACCGACACAGATAGGTCTTATGGCGACGATGGGACAGGAAAGGCCTAGGAATGGGAAGGAAACGGCCGTGACCTTAATTAAGGTACAGCCCCAGCATTTGCCTGGTGTGAAAATGGGAAACCACGGAAAACCATCTTCAGGGCTGCCGACAGTGGGATTCGAACCCACTATCTCCCGGATGCAAGCTCAAAGCTGCGCGCCCCTAACCGCACGGTCAACTCGCCCGCTTCAGGTAATTTATAGGATGGTACAAAACATATAAGGAAGTAGTCTAGTTGTTCGGAAAGGATATGGGTTCGAGAAACGAGTGTTTAACTTGAATGCATGAGGTTCACTCAGCCTACGACGAGAATGATACCGAGTTAATTGCTAAGGACAGGCTCCCTCTGTAGTTTTGCGGTCGATTCTCAGCCTCCGATTCCCAAGATAGCGGATTCTTTAGATTACCATATATATGAAAGGAAAAAACTAGAACAGCTTTGAAGTTTTAAGCATAACCTTGACTTTGAAGTGTGACTCGCTCGGCGGTAGATAAATATGGTCGAGCTTCTTTATGTAGCATGTGTAATTTTCTGACGATGTAGCTTTTTGTGCGATATCTTCATCACTTGCTATTAGTTCTTAAAAGTCTCTCCAGCTGTAGTCAGAGTCAAATTCAATTTTCAGCAAAGATTTCATCCTTTCGTCATCATACTGATGTTCCAGTGAAACACAACATGTATTCCACAATCTTGAGGAGACCTGGAATATGGACAGCACAGTCTTTAAGGAAACCGTAAATTCTGACCCCATTTCTATGACAATCCCAGGAGTATTATTTCATCAATTTTATTATACTTTAAGTTAAGAACCTTATTTACCCTCTGGTCACTCATTAAACAACAACAAGGGTGCTTAAATTAAAATGAACTCTTTGAATAGATCTTACTGGCTGAAGTTTTTACCTCCGACCACAGTACACCCTTGTTTTGTAATGTAATCCAGTTGAACTGCTACCAACACGGTTTTTAAGCACAGTTTTACGAGAAAATTCGAGGACACATGACGAATATTTTCATCTGCGTCCGGACCATCGGACACGATGTAAAATCGTGTAACAATCCGGGATGGGCGAGGACACATGGTAGCCTTAGGGTTCTTACTCATAGAGCTTTACGGTTTTTGAAAGGTACAAAAAGTCCATTCGGTTCTCCAATTCATACGATGTCGACATGCCAAAATCTCGAACCGCACACTGTGTTTTAAACTCACTCATAGGTCGCCCAATAGAGTTCATTTTCTCTGCTGTGTAGTACAGTAAAATGGAACGTCAAATCTGACACGCAGGCGTCAAATGAGAATGTCTGCACAATGTAAATAAGTCCAATTGATTATGTTATTTGTGAGGCCAAAGGCATTTGTCTAATCACTCTTTCCCACTTGGAACCGAGTTTACGAACAGTGGAAGCCCTCTATAGACAGTGCCTACTTTTGCCCATTTTCGTGCTCAATCCATAGCGATTCTCTTCCTCATAAGCCTTCTGTTCTGTTGTATCGGTAGGCTGGTCGTCTTGAATGAAAAGTGTTAGCTCCAAGATCTTGCATTTAGGAAATGGTAGTTTAAGGTTCCCTTTTCTACTCCGAGACTGAAACAGAACATACAATATTTAAATATTCAGAATATTAACTTCACACCTGGTTGATGCGTGTTCGATTCCCGACTCTGTTACGAATTTAACATTAGATTGAGGATCTAGAATATAATGCAGTCAAACTTGGGATGTTTAAAATCAATCTTGGCTATGCTAGAGGTAATTTTAATGGTCAATCCATCCTATTTAGACCCCAAGGCAATGCTGGCATGGTACCTGACATTTAGACCACGGCCGTTTTCTTTTTAAATTTCGCTGGTTTTCAGTTTATCCCATTTATCTCTAAGGTTATTGGAGAGACTCGCATCCACTTTTGGTTTTGGACGGGGGTTTAAGGCTGAATGCTCTTTCTGATGCCATACTGTTACTGTTCGAACACTGATCATGAGAAGAGAAGGTAGCAGCTACACTATTGCACCCCTCCAGGAATGAAAAATCTACTTTCTTAATTGTGTTTGAACATCTTGATGCTGAATTATTATTTTGTATATCATGCCCACATTTTCTGCCTGCGTACCGAATGAGTTGATTACTGTACTTACTGTACTGTACTGTATTTAGAAGGCAGAGATCTGGCACACGGTAATAACATGATCGAGAAAATGACGAACACTTCTTACCACACTGTCGGTTTTCTGTTCACGCAAAATTGTCTACACTAAATAGTTGATGCTAAAATTTAAGATAGGCCTCTAATCCTAAAACATATCCATGTTACAATAAGGTTTCCTTGCATTCACATTGACCAGTGTGATGGCCGTCACGGCCGAGTCTGGCGGCCTGCCGCGAGGTGGGGCTGTTCGTGGGTGGCCATGCTCCCTTTACAGCTGTTGCTAATGCGTCTGGAGACAGCTCGCCAAATTCCCGGCCCGGAAATCGACCAGTGGGTGCACTATCGACTACCTACCTCCATCTTCTATGAATTTTAGAGCACCAATAAAGGTGATGGCATACCTTCTTAATGTCTAGCCGAGCTGAGACAGTAGAGCACTGGCTCTCTGAGCCCAAGTTAGCGAGTTCGATTCTGGCTTGGTCCGGTGGTACTTGAAGATGCTCAAATACGCCAGCTTCCTGTCGTTCGATTTACTGGTACGTAAAGAATTCCTGCGAAAGTTCTCCCCCCCCCCCTCCTCCGGGTGTCCCCGAAAGCCGCAAAAATAGTCAATGTGGATGTATTATTATTATTTTTCAAAAATTAAGTTCTCAGAAGGGAACCATAATTCATTTTCATCGATTAGAGGATTTAACCTAGTCATACGTAGTTAAAATCCTCGGCCAGGATAGGAATAGAACCTGTGGCCTTCTGAACCGAACGCTATGACTCTGAATAATCACCTAAGGAACCGGGCTATTTTGTACATTTCAATTTAAATAGTTTTGTTTGATAAATAAAAGGATGGTTGTCGTGTAGTATATTAATTATCTGAAAGTACTCTTCTCAGTAATGTACGGCTCGTTAGCCAAGCATTTGAAACTTAATTCTACTGCAGTTCTTTATAATTGTTTATGTACAGCTCATAAAGTAAACAGTTCGTATATTTATGCTAAGTGGACTTTTTTACGCATTCGATTAATATCTTATTTAATAGTATCTAACAATAGGTAAGGGGCTGCCTGGGCGAGGCGGTAAAGGCGTGGTCGGTTCGCCCGGAAGGACGTGGGTTCGAATCCCCGTCAGGAAGTCTTAAAATTTAAGAAATGAGATTTCCACTTCCGGAGGTTCACTCAGCCTACACCAAAAATTAGTACCAGGTTAATTCCTGGGGGCAAAGGCGGCCGGGCGTAGAGCTAACCACTCTACCCCATCACGTGCCGAGGTTAACAATGGTGGAAGCCTTTACCTTCCACGAAGGTAACTTTGCTTTGCTAACAATAGGTTAACAATGCCTCAAAATTTGAATGTGTAGAATGATATAAATATTATAGTTTGTGTTTGTTTATTATACTTAAAAGGTATTCGTTATCAACTTTTCACTCATAAATATATAAGTAAAAGATGAAAATTTAAATACAAAAACAGCCATTTTGCTTGTAGCTTCAGAGATTATTTTAGAAAATAGCTCGTCATATTTAAAGTTTGTCTACTCCTGATCGAAGAGTAGACTAATACAGTCGAACCTCGATATATCGAACCTCCGTTACTCGAATTTCCATTATCTCGAAGTAACTTATATTTCCCGGTCATTTGTCCTATTCTTCACGTGTATTTATTTCTCTATTACTCGGAATTCGGTTACACGAATTTCTCGATTTCTCGAAGCAAACATTTGCTCCTTTAAAGCAAGAAATACTTTGTAAGTCGAATTTTGTGCAATATTAACTGTACAGTACGGCATTTGTGGTTTGTGAGGAACAGTTAACAAGTAGAAAAAGGTTTACAGTGATGCTGGGAGCTAATATGACGGGAACCGGAAAACTAAAACTTCCAGTGATCAGAAAATAGGCGAGGCTTCGTTGTTTCTCGGGCGAGAATTAATTACCGGTCACGTACGAAAGCAACCCCCGAAGTCGCGGATGACAAGCTCCATTTACGAATCTCGGCTGCGTGGTATTAACGAGAAGTTTCGACGTGAAGGGAGGAAAGGTTAACTGTTACAAACAGAAGAGACTAACGGAATTTTCCCAAAAGTGTTAACCGAAGTATGTTTCTTGCTTCTCTACTGTATGAAGGCCTACTGTATCCTGTCTTGTAAAAAGTTACTATAATAAGGGTTATAATTAAAGTGATTCCGTAAAATAGAGTTACTGTTAAAGTCCGTATATACTTATGATTCAATTATGTGGTAGACATGCTCAAAAACGGCATTCTCTATATCTGGAAATGTCGATAGCTCGAACTTCGGATGTGATTCGAGATATGGAGGTTCGACTGTAACAAGTTGAATCGTTTATTTATTTAACTACTGACTACCTTGAGAGTAACATGATATTGGCCCAAATACTGACATTTCAGCATTCGTAGGCCTACTGCGTCGACCGAATGTGCTGGAATTGGATAGGAACCGAGAGCCATGCACCTTATATTTGCATGATCATTTAAAGCTATGCCGTTTCATATTCTGGAAGATGTCATTAAATAATGTTTGAGCTTCTCACTCGAGAGTTTATCGTCTAAGCGTGTCTGGACCTGTAATGCCATTAGCGACCGGCTCTGCCCCCTGTCACCTGAAACAAGTTCAGAGCGTGCCAAGGCGTTTGTTCCATCCCAGACGTCAAGGGCTGCTTCTAGAGGAGGGAAACCTCCAAACTCACTTTCATTCATTCACTGACCCCTGGTTGTAACATAGGATGTTTCTTATAGCCAACAATACAGTATTTATTTACCATTCACATCTGTGCCGTGAATAAATCTAAACACACAGCGAGCGGCTCAATTCGTGTGCAAGTGCGTTAACGTATTAGAGTCTCCATGCAACTCAGATCAACTAGTGGTAAGTAATAATTATATTCTATTTTATGCGATGTTCTCCCCCCGATGATTTACGATTTCTTTTGTCCTCATTTCTCCACCACGTCTTTCGTTCAATACGTCCTCTTGACGAATTCCTCCTTCTTCTTTTGCCCGTGTACAATCGTATAACAGGTTTCTTCACTTTCTCCTCAGATTCATCATTTCTTTCTATCCTACAATCTTAGTAAAAAATTGTAAGTGCCAGATTTTATTCAATGTAGACCTATGGTCTATTAGTCCGCCTCTGTGGTGTAGTGGTTAGTGTGATTAGCTGCCACCCCCCAAGGCCCGGGTTTGATTCTTGGCTCCGTCATGGAATTTGAAAAGTGGTACGAGGACTGGAACGGGGTCTACTCAGCCTTGGGAGCTCAACTGAGTAGAGGGGGTTCGATTCCCACCTCAGACATCCTCGAAGTGGTTTTCCGTGGTTTCTCCACTTCTTCTCCAGGCAAATGCCGGAAACGCCACGGCCGCCTTCCTTCTCACTTTCTTGCCTATACCTTCCAATCTTCCCACCCCCACAAGGCCCCTGTTCAGCACGGCAGGTGAGGCCGTTTGGGCTAGGTACCGGTTCTCCTCCCAAATTGTATCCCCGACCAAATGTCTTGCGCTCCAGGAGTCTGCTCTTGAAGCGGTTGAGATAGGATCCATCGCGGAATCCGGGGAAGCACATCTCTGGAGGGTAGACAGATTAAATGAATAAATAAATAAATAAATAAATAAATAAATAAATAAATAAATAAATAAATATGCTCTGTTAATATTGTACTTTGAAATTTTCAGTATCGAAAGGCAAGAAATAAACATACTTCTATTACTACTACTACTAATATGTTCTATTTTTTAAAGTAATCTTGTAAAATATAGTTTAATGATGTGTAGTGCAGGATGAGGTACGAAGTCAATAGCGCTGCACGTACGTGGTTATGTTGAGTCCCAAGCTCTCTGAGACGGAGGATGACAGGCCCACTCTGTGTGCATTAAAACACAGAAGTTGGGCCGCATTAAAGAGAAAGCTACTAAAACAGAATCAGCACGTCATCAACTCCTTCAAGTGGGACTGATCACGATGTAAATTAGACAAGTTTCTCCTTTCTTACTCTCTGACATTTCCCAACTGCGTGCTTATATAAACGTTCATTGCCTCTAATGCACATTTTAACACCTCCTTGCCGCTGTTCAAAACGTGCCGGTTGTTACAATAGATACACAGGGACTGCAGTCAGTTCTTCTCCTCAAAGAGGACTGGCGATCATCAAGGAGTAATATTTTTAATTTCCCGCTTCAGAGTTGTCGTATCGTGATGTCAGAGGTTCAGTGCCACGGCCACGTCCTAGTTTCCCTTTTGTGATCAGTTGTATCAGACTGTATTTGTCATTTCTAATAACATTAGTCACCGATATAATATTCTGAATACTAACTTGCCATTAGAAAATTCTATCAGGGATCTTGGTGCAAGTTCTCTGTACACATAAACGAAGTAGTTACAGATACGTACATACTTTTAGGCTTTATTAAGAGATGCACGCGTGACTTCACTCATCCCGGGGCAATAAACTTGTTTTACAACTCCTTTGTAAGAAGTCGGCTAGAATATGGATCACTCATTTGGTTTCTCAGCTATAAACTGGTTGACAACAACGTTGAAATCGGTGGTAGTGAAGGTGCTCAAATACGTCATCCTCGTGTTGGTAGATTTACTGGCACGTAAAAGAACTCCTGCGGGACAAAATCCCGGCATTCGGCGTCTCCGAAAACGGTCAAAGTAGTTAGTGGGACGCAAAAGCAATAACATTATTATTACAACGTTGAAATGCTGGAATACACATTTCTTAGAAACCTTACGTACAAAACAACTAATAATTAGCCTACCCTAAGTTTTATTTTTATGATGACTTGATGAAACAGCTTGGCTGTAAGTTCTTTGCAAAAAAAAAAAAAGACGAGTAATCGCAGTTCTTCTACTTATCTATAAATTACTTAACAATCTTATTAATAGCCGTCGCTTGGTGTCTCTCTCTGTTCAACTTGTCTGTCCCTAATCCATCTACACGCTCAAAATATATTACCTTCTACTGCTAAGAATCAAGAACCCAGCAACATAGCCTAGTAATTACTTATCATCAGCGTTAGTCAATAATAATAATAATAATAATAATAATAATAATAATAATAATAATAATAATAATAATAATAATAATAATAATAATAATAATAATAATCGTTTGAACTCAGTTACCGTGTGCAGCCCTTGTAAGGCAGACCCTCCGATGAGGGTGGGCGGCATCTGCCATGTACAGGTAACTGCGTGTTGTTATGGTGGAGGATAGTGTTATGTGTGGTGTGTGTGTGAGTTGCAGGGGTATTGGGGATAGCACAAACACCCAACTCCCGAGCCATTGGAATTAATCAATGAAGGTTAAAATCCCCGACCCGGCCGCGAATCGAACCCGGGACCCTCTGAACTGAAGGCCAGTACGCTGACCATTCAGCCAACGAGTGGGACAGCGTTAAAGTCAATGAAAATATTTAATAAATATAGCAATGAGTAGGCTACAGTCTAGATATATTTACAGCTACATACTCTTCCATAGTAAAACAATTTAAACAAATAACTTAATTATTTTCTATCCTAAATTAGCTCCTTCTGTGGATCAGTGGTAGAGTGTCGGACTCCGGGTTCAAACCCGAAAGAGGAAGTCGGATTTTTGAAGGGAGAAAAAAGGCCACTCGACACTCCATGTCGTAAGATGTCGGCAAGTAAAAGATTACTGGTAACACATTTGATGTTTACCCGACAAAATTCATTAAGAACTCAGTCATAGACGACCAAGAGAGAGTCGGTTTCTTCTATCGTCTAGTAGGCCTGGAGTAAAACGGAACGTCGAAATTGACGAACAGATGGCATCAAATTAAAATGCTTGCACACGGTAACTGAGTTCATACGATTATTATTATTATTATTATTATTATTATTATTATTATTATTATTATTATTATTATTAAAATGACATTCTTTTGACTCTTATGGTTAAGCTCATAGGCTGCTTTCTTGGATTTTTCAAGAGTTACTGCTTCACATGATTTCCCGACACGGCGGAATGACTTGATACATCCATGTTAGCAGTCGGTTCATTGACGCAGCCTTTAGTGTTCATCCTACCACCGGTTACAGATAATTTACAACACAGTAACGAGCTTCGAATCGGGGACTGTGTTTGCATACAAGAGTGAATATGAAAATGTGAATAATCTGGGTGATACGGTGAGTGACGTGTTAGCGTCAGTGGGTAAGTGCTAGTTTCTTATGCTCGAGGCTAGGGGAATTTTGACGTAGTCAGTTATCGGCTAATAGTTCTCAAAAACGAGAGTACTGTATCAGCAGATTTACGGGCAGAATTTTGGCACTCTGGCGTCTTTTAAAACCGGCAGGAGTTGAAGGAACGTAATACCTGTCACCGTACCGTCTATCCGGAACGGCGAGCCACGCCTTGTCACAAAACAGCAGCCAACTAGAGGTTATTGCACTTATTACTTTCAATGATCAGCTTTGTTTGTTTTGAGTGTGCATTAGCACGGTAATGAAGATAATGGATTGCTGTTAAAATATTGCAAATATAAACCGGCTTTTAAGGTAAGGAGAGTCGTAAATGGAATGTTATCTGGTACAAGAAATCACTTACGTAGACTCTTCTTCGCCCTAGGGGCTCGCAAGGCTGGACACGAAGATGACGATCACGCGACCCTGATTTGAGGTTGATTTCGGGCTTGATACCGTGCATATTACAAGGGAAATCAGGAAACCGTCCAGAATTCATTCTCCAGCAACAGTGTACCAACCCGTGTTTTCTTGGACTTGGAATGACATCTGCTGGTCTAAACTTCGAGCTCCATCTTTATATTTTCGCGACTTCTCCTGAAACATCCTCACAGTGCCTTCTACTTACTTATTGTTAGTGAAACCTGTCTAGTTTCCATATTCTTCGGCATTACGATCCTCATAGAGCGTCCCCAATGATAACCGCCCAATCGTTTCAGTCTTGCACATTCTTTCTCCGTCCTTTTGTGCCAGTTATACTTATGACAGATACACTACAGTCATCTTACAAGACAGGTTTCAATGAAACTTCGGTGTAAGATCAATCGATATACTTTGGGACAAAACAAGACGGCCTCAGTACCTGGAAGCGAGCTGGAAGCCAGCAGTCAATCTTACCCTGCACCCTGTTCAGTCAACGAGTTCAACGTGATCCTTGTTTGGTGTGGATAGTTTGCCAAGACACATTCGTCCACACTCTCTTCAGTCTTTGCCATTTCTTTGTATCGAGTGTAGTAGACGATTTGGCAACTCCGGGTACAGTAGACGCAGTAAATACTATTAGCCGCCAATAGATTCCGGGCGGCCGCTGGAGAGTATTGGTGCGAGGCGAGGTCGTCGTCGCCGTAAAATCAGCTACCCTTTAGTCCTGTTTTCCTGATACGGGGTCGGGGATTAGATGAAGTTAAATTATACGCCATGTTTTCTTTCTACGGCTGGTTTTCCTTCCTATCACCAACATCAGTTGAGGAGCTAAGGATGATAAAATGAATGATGGTGGATGAAATTAGGTAACAGGTGGAAGGAACCGGCAGTAGCCTGTCAATAAGGGTTGTCCCTGCTAGTGAAAATCGGAAACCACAGAAAACCATTCTCATGACAGCCGACGGTCGGGTTCGAACCCACTCATCTCCCAAATGCAGAGCTTGGCCTCGTATTTGCAGCGCGTTAAGACGCTTGGCCACTTCGCTCGGTTAAAATCAACGCTAGTTTAATAAGTCATTGCTGCAAAAATAACTGGAGGTCTCGGAACAGATTGCAGGGCTGAGTGGCTCAGACGGTTGAGACGCTGGCCTTCTGACCCCAACTTGGCAGGTTCAATCCTAGCTCAGTCCGGTGGTATTGCTATACGTCAGTCTCTTGTCGGCAGATTTACTGGCACGTAAAAGTACTCCTGTGGGGCATAATTTCGACACTTCGGTGTCTACGAAAACTGTCACAAGTACAGTAGTTAGTAGGACGTAACAACAATATTATTATTATTATTATTATTATTATTATTATTATTATTATTATTATTATTATTATTATTATTATTATTATTATTATTATTATTATTCTTGTTATAATATATCGAAAATCGTGATGGTCGATGCTGGATTCGAACTCGATTGTACTCCCAGTTCATTCATGGACTGAGATATCCAGGACCATACTTTTCTTGAAGTGATATCCCGCGTCTTCGTATAATAGAATTAGGGCTAAGCATTTAACCTGAATTTTAAATGATGGTCGACGTTGACAAAACGGATATGGCACGAAAAGATGATGTGAAATCTATGTCAGTGATCTGTACCTTCCTTGAGACAGCGATCTACTACTAGTGCAGGTAGTGTGGGCGGGTCCATGCCATCACTTAGTCGCTAATTGATCGCGCTGTCCCTAATAACCATTAGCAGGGCAGGGGTAGATCCAGGGAGCGCCCTGGAGCCACTGCACTCAGCCGTCCGCCGCGCCACGACTGCACACTATAACGCTATACGACTCTATTTCTATTCCTCGTTTTAAAAGAAAATATAACGCTAATATCTTATATGACAGGATGGAGCGAGGTCCCACATCATCAAGATAATTTACTTTCTGAATTCCGTGCAGTGGTAGGAAGACATCCAATGTACCCTCAGTCTTTCTCTTTCGTCGATGGGATAAGAAAGTGCTATGAGTGGCAAGGAAGCGACAGTGGCCTCAATTAAGGTGAAAATGGGAAACCACGGAAAACCACTTTCAGGGCTGCCGGCAGTGGGGTTCGAACTCACTATCTTCCGAATGAAAGCTGATAGCTACGTGACCCTAGTCGCACGGCCACTTGCTCCGTGATGATGATGATAATAATAATAATAATAATAATAATAATAATAATAATAATAATAATTTCCGGCTCTATGGCTGAATGGTCAGCGTATTGTCCTTTGGTTCCGAGGGCCCCAGGTTCAATTCCCGACCGGAAGGATTTTAATTGGGTACGGTTAATTCCTTTGGCTTGGGGACTGGGTATTTGTGTTTGTCTTAATACACTTCCCTTCAGCTACATATACCACCTCACACTAGAAATACGTAATAACGAATACACTCCTTCACATAAGGTTGGATTCCGGAAGGGCATTCGGCCATGAAAGTGGGCAAACTGGTTCCGACCCTAATAAATTGGGAAAAAGTTCAGGAATAAATTAATAGGTCTAGATATGGAGATATTTCGATTCAGAATTCATAAATGGCGCGTTGAGCAAGAGCGCAAACGGACGAAAACCATCGGAACACCTTGGATCAACGAGAGAAGAGAAAGGGGGAAAAAATAAAGTATGGGCACAGAAGAAAGTAAACAAACGCCTCCAAGTACTTTATGATGTACTAAAAAAAAAGACAAATCCCATGGTGCAATAGCCCTGAGGGGCTTGGTCTACCAAGTCCTGCGGATTACGAGGTGTCGTGTGGTCAGCATGACGAATCCTCTCGGCTGTTATTCTTGGCTTTCTAGACCGGGGCCATCATCTCACAGTCAGATAGCTCCTGAATTGTAATCACGTGGGCTGAGTTGACCTCGAACCAACCCTCAGAACCAGATAAAAATTCCTGACCTGGCTGGTAATCGAACCCGGGGCCTCCGGGAATTTACGAAGGACTAAATTGTCTTATTTCCAAGTAATAATAATAAACGTATGTTTAATCCAGGCAGCTCGTTGATTGAATGGTCAGCATTCTGCATTGCAGTCTTCGGTTCGGAAGGTCCTGAATTCGATTCTCGGCTGGGTGGTGGGATTTTAGCCGAGTGAGATTAATTCCGCCGACTCGAGGACCGAGTGATTATGCTTGTATTAATATATATTTTCACCCCACACTACATTATCAACCACCACAGAAGCATGCAATACTGGAAAGTCCTTCCTGATAGAGCTGGAGTCCGAAAAGACATCCCGGCTCAGTCCGGTGGAATTTTAAGGTGCTCAAATACGTCAGCCTCATATCGATAGATTTGCTGATACGTACAACAACTCCCGAGGGACAACATTCCGGCATCTCGACGTCTCAGAAAAGCATAACAATGTAGTTAGTGGGACGTAAAACCAATAACATTATTAGTATATCACTGCCTCTGACTTTGATAACGGCTTTAATGTGTCGTGACATACCATTGTGATGTCTTCAAGGGCCATTTTCTTAATTTCTTCATCGAAATACCTGTATTATTCAGCATAACTCTCCACAGAACACTAGCATCACAAGTTACAAATCTACAGTACAATGACATTGTTAATTTTTTAATTTTTTGTTTAAGAAGAAAGGCTTCTTTGTTTAAGAAGCCTTGGACAGTTGAGATTTATTCTGATGACGCAGAGCACAGTTCTCTGCGAAACGTAAATAATTTCACCTTATTTTCTTGACACGGCATAAGCCCAAAAGCCTATATCCTGTATATAAGCACGGGCAGTGAAAGCATCAATGGCAATATGAACATTATTAGCTTTAAGTTTAATATTGAATGTAGTAATAACCAAATGATTGTAATAAGGTTAGCCTAATTTAATAATGTAGGCCTATCGAAGAAATGAATATTGCAACAAATGAATGCTCTCTCTCCCCAGTTCCAGGCGATCCGTAATTAGGGGATGGGAGTCTTCTGTTCGAAAGTTAATAAAAAGATGAGTAACCGCCTTGAAACGTGTAAGATTCAAAGAATATACGCAAATGGCTCTCAAGGTCAGATGGCGCAATAGTGAGTGGTGCGCGCATCCGCCATATTGTGGTGAAATCAGATTAATATAACTTAGGACTGTGACCTGATTGTACGTAGGCCTACTGCGAGATGTCATTCGTTTCATCTATGTGAGATCTATTAATGACTTTAATAACATTTGTGAGAAAACCTGATGGTACGCGATATAATATGACATTTTTGAACATTGTGTAAATTTCCCACATTTCCAAAATCTTAATTTAAAGAAATTTCAAGCCTACCGCAAACGGATACAAGACAAAACAATTAGTAAAAAGGAATCGAACGAGCACAAAAAAATCCGAAGCTGAGTGTAAGAGAGGCGGCCGAGCGCCGCAAGTCGCAACCGAGTACGTCTACTCTTCTCGTCTAGCCTACGGATATACAGTAGATACGCCTGATGACCGTCAATGATATGTAATCGAATCAATGAAGATTGGAAATACTTGACTACAATCGCAAAAGGAGAGCCCAGGCAAGAAAAATCTTTCTATACCTAAATGCTGCGCATTCATGTGTTTCTAACACCCTCGCGACGTTTCCTTCGCTCAAAACACCTGCGGCCGCCGTGCTTCTGACACAGCCTCGACCATTGTAGGTAGGTCACCTGATTATATTAGACATGTTTGTGAAATTAATAACTGGTTCGATAGAAGGCAGTTCGGTTTTGGGAAAGGTTATTCCACTGAAGCTCAACTTGTAGGATTCCAGAAAGATATAGCAGATATCTTGGATTCTGGAGGTCAAATGGACTGTATCAAGATTGACCTGTCTAAAGCATTTGATAGGGTAGATCATGGGAGACTACTGGCAAAAATGAGTGCAGTTGGACTAGACGAAAGAGTAACTGAATGGGTTGCTATATTTCTAGAAAATAGATCTCAGAGAATTAGAGTAGGTGAAGCTTTATCTGACCCTATAATAATTAAGAGGGGAATTCCTCAAGGCAGTATTATCGGACCTTTATGTTTTCTTATATATATATAAAAATGATATGAGTAAACAAGTGGAATCAGAGGTAAGGCTTTTTGCGGATGATGTTATTCTCTATAGGCACCGTGCGTGTCGCTCTAGTGGCCGGGCGGAGAACAACACGTGAGACAGACTCCAGACTCGCAGTAGCTGATCCTTTATGACATTATGACTGGGCGTGAAGCTACTGCGATGATAATGGCAGAGAAAAGGAGATCAAGTAAACGCAATTGTTGTGTTGTCGGATGTTCCAATACTTACGCAAATACGGGAAGTGAAGTACAGTTTTATTGTTTTCCAAAACGAGCGATAGAAGTGGACCGAAGGAGGCGATGGATAAAAGCAGTTAACCGAACGAAGTAAGTAGGTCTACACATACGTACTGCACATGTTTGCAATTTAAGTTCAATTGATCCGATTTAATTTAATTTCGGTTTTAATTTTTAGCACTGATGGATCACTTTGGCAACCTACGACTTACTCAAGAATATGTAGTGCACATTTCATCGGAAACAGAAGATCTGGACACCCACTAAGTCCAGTCAATGTTCCGACAATATTTCCGGATGAATACAAGGAATGTGCCGCCGGGACCCAGCTTACAGCGCTTTCGCAGACAACTCAAGCGATTAAAAAAGGAAGAATCAGTCGGAAAATTTTCAAGTACAGTTTGCCCAAGTAACATAACTAAGGATGCATCCGTGGGAACAGATGCATCTGATTTTCATTGTTCAGACTTCATGTATTCTTGTTCAATAAATGAAAACGACGTAAATACACAAGCGTATATTCCACTTAATTTCGGTCTGGGAGGGGACATTACGAAACATGACAAATGTGTAGAACGGAAGACGATCATGCAGGCATCAAGGGTCCAGGTTTCCAAGGCAACAGGTCCATAAGGAACAATACACAAATGCGTGATTGAACAGGTGTGAACTTCAACGTCTTTGCCTTGCTGCTTGCGTTATTAACAAACTGTAACGTTTCGAAATTATGTAAAGAAACCAGGTTATCGATTTTCCTAGTGAAAATGAAAACCGTACTGTCCTATTCTGCTTTGGGAGTGCTATTCGGAGTTCACAGGACAACAATTTCACGTATTTTTACGACCGTGCTAATGCAACTGGCACTGCGTACGAAAAATTTCATGTTCTGGCCTAGAAAGGAAAGTGTTCGAGAAACAATGCCTCCAGTATTTAAGAGAAATTACGGTAACTGTCGAGTCATTATTGACTGCACGGAATTACGTTTAAACAGCCCCCCAAGTAGATCAGAGAGTGTATTTCTATTCTCATTCTCAATACAAGGGTTGCCACTCTGCAGAAGTTTTAATTGCAATCACGCCTAGAGGTCTGATCGTCTTTAAACCTAAATGTTACGGTGGAACAGCTAGCGACCCATTCATAACAACCGACAGTGGTTTATTAACTTTCCTTCCACCTGGCGACGAGGTCATGGCTGATGAAGGATTCCTAACTTATCTGGCCGCGGTGGAATTTACCACCACCACATAGAGGGCAGCACTGTTCTCAAAGATGGCGGATGACGGCTGTCAGAAAAGCGCATAGGTTTGTAAAGCACTTGGAATTTGCCACCGCTACATAGAGGGCAGCACTGTTCTCTAAGATGGCGGATGACGGCTGTCAGAAAAGCGCATAGGTTTGTAAAGCACTTGGAATTTGCCACCACCACATAGAGTGCAGCACTGTTCTCAAAGATGGCGGATGACAGCTGACGAAATTGCCCGCAGCACAGTGCTCAAAGATGGCGAATGACAGCTGTCAAAAAAGCACGTGGCTTTGTTTCCCAACAAGAGCACATAGATTTTTTCAAATTGCCGCCACCACATAGAGTGCAGCACTGTGCTCTGTTGATTAAAGATGGTGGATGACGGCTGTCAAAAAAGCACGTGAGTTTGTTTCCAAACAAGACCACGTGGAATTTACCACCACCACATAGAGGGCAGCACGGTGCTCTCTTGATTAAAGATGGCTGCTGTCACGTGGAATTGTCTGCCACCACAGGTATCTAGCTAAAGAGGGCAGCACTGAGGTTTGCGATGCAAGATGGCTGCTGTCAAAAAAGCATTTTTCAAATTATCCGCCACCACATTTCAAAGGTAAGTAGCTAAAGAGGGTAGCACTGTGCTCTATAGATTAAAGATGGTGGATGACAGCTGTCAAAAAAACACGTGGCTTTGTTTACCTCGCGCTAGTTAGGTTAAGTTGGTAGCACTAAGGTTTAGACCCGTCAAGATGGCAGCACTGCCGATGACAGGTGATGAATTTTGCAGCTACTGCGATATAGAGGGCAGCACAGTGCTCAAAGATGGCGGATGACAGCTGTCAAAAAAGCACGTAGCTGTCAAAAAACACGTGGCTTTGTTTATCTCGCGCTAGTTAGGTTAAGTTGGTACTACTGAGGTTTAGGCCCGTCAAGATGGCAGTACTGAGGTTAGCGATGCGTTGTTGTCTGTCAAAAAGCACGTGGCTTTGTTTACAAATCTGTCAAAAAGCACGTGGCTGTCAAAAAGCACGTGGCTTTGTTTACCTCGCGCTAGTTAGGTTAAGTTGGCACTACTGAGGTTTAGGTCCGTCAAGATGGCAGTACTGAGGTTAGCGATGCGTTGTTGTCTGTCAAAAAGCACGTGGCTGTCAAAAAACACGTGGCTTTGTTTACCTCGCGCTAGTTAGGTTAAGTTGGCACTAGTGAGGTTTAGGCCCGTCAAGATGGCAGCAGTGAGGTTAGCGATGCGTTGTTGTCGATGACAGCTGTCAAAAAGCACGTGGCTTTGTTTACAAATTCAAATCTCGCGCCAAAATTCAAATTTCCCGCCAAAATTCAAATTTCCCGCGGGCGGCGGCGGCGGAGGCGGCGGCGGAGGAGGAGGCGGGCGGAGGCGTGCGGCGGCGGAGGTGCCGCAGAACTGTCCAATTATACTACTAAAGTCTTTTTACCGAACAGTTCTACGGATTTGCCTTTTCTACATTTTTCTGTTGACATTCTTTTTGGGCTCATTTTCCCCCCATTGTTGCGGACAGTCTGTTTTGGAGGCAACACTAGTGATGTGCGCGAGTGATGCCTGGAATCGCGGTACTCGATTCTTTCGAGTCCAGGCTCGGACTCGCTTCGCTTGCGAAGGCTCGATGATAGCATGACGTCACACGTTCGCTCACTCGCCGGCTCGTAGATGGATGAAGCATGCGTACAAGCGGTCGCTGAGGGTTTATGGGATTGCGACAGCGCGGTACGATATGAAAAAACTGAATGAATGCGGAAAAGGAATAACCTAAATTTGATAATTACTTGAGAACGATAATAATGCCACTTAATACGCATAATAAGATATGAAAATATCCGTTTACGGCGTCTCGCACACACTTCACTGAATATGCCATCTATTCTAATATTGATAATATAGCTTATCTGGCCTTCATAGCCCAACTTGGCCGGTTCGATACTGGTTTATTCCGGTAGTATTTGAAGGTGCTCAAATACGTCAACCTAGTGTCGGTAGAATTATTGGGACGTAAAAAATCTCCCGGGGGACTAAATGCGGTACCTCGGCATCCCCGGAAACCATACAAATGTACGTACTTGGACGTAAAAGTTATAACATTATTATTATTATTATTTCAAATCCCTGTCACGGTATGTATGTTGTAATTAGTGTATTTTAAACATGTGCTATTTTTTTTTTTTTTTGCTAGGGGTTTACGTCGCAGATAGGTCTTATGGCGACGATGGGATAGGAAAGGCCTAGGAGTTGGAAGGAAGCGGCCGTGGCCTTAATTAAGGTACAGCCCCAGCATTTGCCTGGTGTGAAAATGGGAAACCACGGAAAACCATCTTCAGGGCTGCCGATAGTGGGATTCGAACCTACTATCTCCCGGATGCAAGCTCACAGCCGCGCGCCTCTACGCGCACGGCCAACTCGCCCGGTAACATGTGCTATTTGTAGACTATAGACGGTATTTCTGCACACATTGTATTGCTTCGCTACTGGTAAATTATATCTCATGTAGCCATTATGCATATACACGGGCGTAGATGTGCTAATATGATCGGTAGTATGGCAGATTTATTGTAACCATAGCCTATTGCTAACCGTGCCAAAGCCTACAATCGTCCGGGGGAACAGGTGAATTACAGCAGTTTATATGTACATCTTACTTTCGGCAGATATAATGTCGGGTGTTAAGATGAGGCGTCCAGAATGTGACGTACGTTCACGCAGCAAATCAGCGGACAGAACGTCATTCTGTTCTAGCTAAACAGCTGACAGTTTGTTAGTAAGTCACAACCTTAAGTGCCTATGATGATGATAATAATAATCATAACAATCGAATTATTGACGACCGATGACTGAACAACATCAATCATCAGCAGCAAACATACTGCACTCCACACCACAAAAATATTCTGTGGGTGACCCTGAATGCCGTGCACTCCAGTACAGTAGATTTTAGTTCTAAGGCATGTCCACAGATAGCGACACCAGTATGCTTGGACTCGAGTCTGGAGTCGAGTAATACCGATTCTAAGAGCACATTACTCGATTCTACTCGATTCCGTCGCTAGCCCATCACTAGGCAACACTTTCATTATTTATATAATACACTACCGCAGCTAGGTGTTTACAAGTTCCTCTGGCGCCGGCAGGACAGGAACATTTGCTGGTAGAGACATTACGATTTTGGTCAACCTGAATACAAAATAAAAATGCGTAAAACTTAGCAAACATGCATTAAGCGATCCTTACTAAATAACTTTATAAACTGTTACCTAACTACACCTTGCCTACCTCAAGTTTCACGATATAAGGCGGCAAAGTGACAGACGTTTGTCGGGTGACTTTTCCTGTGATGTATCCGAAACCATTCAAAATTAACTCTTCAACGCCGTTCACGTGGCCAATGACAACAAGGATCTTCCTTTATTGCATGATGATTCACTTAGATCCCCGAACTGAATCGCTTTAAACCCGCAACTTCTTCGAATGTCAGACATGTTGTACTGAGACTCTTGCACTACGCCTCACCTCTTGTTTCAGAACGGGCCACTATGTAGCGCTAGTAGTAGCATTTCGATCTATCTGCACGGTGCCTATAGAGTGATAAATAAGTTACAAGATTGTGAGCAACTGCAACGTGACCTCGAAAATGTTGTGAGATGGACAGAAGGCAATGGTATGTTGATAAACGGGGTTAAAAGTCAGGTTGTGAGTTTCATAAATAGGAAAAGTCCTCTGAGTTTTAATTACTGCGTTGATGGGGTGAAAGTTCCTTTTGGGGATCATTGTAAGTATCTAGGTGTTAATATAAGGAAAGATCTTCATTGGGGTAATCACATAAATGGGATTGTAAATAAAGGGTACAGATCTCTGCACATGGTTATGAGGGTTTTTAGGGGTTGTAGTAAGGATGTAAAGGAGAATGCATATAAGTCTCTGGTAAGACCCCAACTAGAGTATGGTTCCAGTGTATGGGACCCTCACCAGGATTACCTGATTCAAAAACTGGAAAAAATCCAAAGAAAAGCAGCTCGATTTGTTCTGGGTGATTTCCGACAAAAGAGTAGCGTTACAAAAATGTTGCTAAATTTGGGTTGGGAAGAATTGAGAGAAAGAAGAAGAGCTGCTCGACTAAGTGGTATGTTCCGAGCTGTCAGCGGAGAGATGGCGTGGAATGACATTAGTAGACGAGTAAGTATGAGAGGTGTTTTAAAAAATAGGAAATATCACAATTTGAAGATAAAGTTGGAATTCAAGAGGATAAATTGGGGCAAATATTCATTTATAAAGGTTTGATAAAGGTAAAATAACTGACAGGGAATCTGCCATTTTGGCGACTGCCCTAGATGCAGATCAGTAATAATAATAATAATAATAATAATAATAATAATAATAATAATAATAATAATAATAATACTTTCGTGTGGCTATTTCTAGCCGGGTACAGCCCTTGTAAGACAGACCCTCCGGTGAGAGTGGGTGGCACCTTCCTTTTATAAGAATGTGTGTTATTGTGATGAAGAATAACGTTGTGTGTGGTGTGTGAGTTGCAAGGATGTTGGGGACAGAATAAACACCCAGTCTCCGAGCCAGGGGAATTAACCATTTAAGGTTAAATTCTCCGACCCTGTCAGGGATCGACCCGGGGCCCTCTGAACCGAACAGCACTACGTTGACAATTCAGCCAAGGAGCCGAGCAGATCAGATTGATTGATTGATTGATTGATTGATTGATTGATTGATTGATTGATTGATTGATTGATTAATCGATCGATCGAAGTACCGAAGATATTCTGTGACAGTTGCTATTTTTATCTCACTTCAGGTGATTTGTGCTTTGAAGATCTCTACACTCGTCCGATTATTGTGAGATACAAGCTAAAGCACTATCTCCATGTTCCAGAGGGTGGGTCAGTTGGCGCCGGCAGTGCAGAGCAGAACATCCGCCGCTACCGAACTGCCTTCACTCGAGAGCAGCTGGCACGGCTTGAGAAGGAGTTCTTCAAGGAGAACTACGTGTCGAGACCCAGGCGATGTGAACTGGCCGCGCAGCTCAACCTGCCCGAGTCCACCATCAAGGTGAGTGTCCTCACTCTTCTAGACATTTGTTAGGAGGCTGGCTGGATCCTCTAACGGCACGCCTCCAGTTCGTACGCGAGTCCGCAGAACCCTATGACGAACTGAAGAGTGGGGTTAGTTTGCCATTGCTTTTTCCTCGTTGACCTAGAAAGTGCTCTCACAGTACAACTGATCCTTTGAGACACATCTTTCATAGGGTCGAGACGTACTGGTGGTAATATGAAAGTCATTACCTAACACCTTCCAAATTTCAGTAACAACAGAGTTCAAACCTCGACGAATTTTCTCCTTTTATAACCTCTGGAACTGCCAGTGCTCTTTCCTTGTCGTTGTAATATTTTTGGATCTCTCTTTTGGCTTTGGCTTCTACTGAAGTTTCAGTCTTATTTATGGATACAAATGCTTGCATTTACATGAATCGTTGTAGCAATTATTTTAAATTATTCATCATCAAGAAAATGAAAGTTCATCTTAGAATTTTTATTCATATTATTGAGTGACTTTGAAATAAGTTCGGATCCTTTAGGAGGTGACTGAAGATCTATTTATCTTGGAAAAAGTATAGACGTAGGCTTAGTTTCTTTTATCAGCAATAGTTTTTGAGAAAGTAATCACATCTATTCCATTATTACGAAACGGTTGGCTAAAATATCATCATCATCATCATCATCATCATCATCATCATCATCATCATCTGTTTACCCTTCAGGGTTGGTTTTTCCCTCGAACTCAGCGAGGAATCCCACCTCTACCGCCTCAAGGGCAGTGTCCTGGAGCTTCAGACTCTTGGTCGGGGGATACAACCGGGGAGAATGACCAGTACCTCGCCCAGGCGGCCTCACCTGCTATGCTGAACAGGGGCCTTGTGGAGGGATGGGAAGATTGGAAGGGATAGGCAAGGAAGAGGGAAGGAAGCGGCCGTGGCCTTAAGATAGGTACCATCCCGGCATTCCTGGAGGAGAAGTGGGAAACCACGGAAAACCACTTCCAAGATGGCTGAGGTAGGAATCGAACCCACCTCTACTCAGTTGACCTCCCGAGGCTGAGTGGACCCCGTTCCAGCCCTCGTACCACTTTTCAAATTTCGTGGCAGAGCCGGGAATCGAACCCGGGCCTCCGGGGGTGGCAGCTAATCACGCTAACCACTACACCACAGAGGCGGACTTGGCTAAAATATACTTTGTCTTAAGGAATTTAAGTAACTAAAAAATATCTTACGGAGTTCTTGATAAAACTGGGTATGAAGCAGAGAGTCGCCGGGATTGTGCTGAGATTCAGTGCAACTTGAAATATACACTTCTCTTAATTCCTTCTCTAGCAATGGAATTATAAGAATGATCATTAAAAAAAAAAGATATGGCTGTCGTTCCTAATAAACTGCGTCATAAGTAAATAATACTTTATTAATTATTAAGGCACACATCAACTCATATATCAGCACCATGGACAACGTATTCGGTCAAGTAGTGGACAATTAGATCTTTCTCTTTGCCGGAATTTTTCGATACGTCAAGTCTCCCACTTCCTGCTGCATCTCCTTCAAAATCTCTCCTGTCTTAGATAGGCTAGAGACAGTGCCAATCGAAATAGAGCCCTGATATTTAGAGTAGCGCAGTTAATTACGCGCTCGCTTCATGTGCTCAAGTTTGCCGGGTAGAGCTGACATCTGTCTGTTCGGTCATCAGCCTGGAGGGGTCAAAATAGCACCACCCGAATTTATGCGGTTTTAGGGAAACCACAAAAACCAAAGGCACCACCAAAATGAAGCGTTCTAGGCAGTTCGCCACGATTAACTGCTCATAACACTCGAATGCCATTATTCGGCACAACCCATACCTCAGCAGCTTCCTGTCACAGCCATGGATGAGACGAAGTCTTCGGTGTAAAACATTCAGTGCTTGTTAGCTAGTTGCTTTACGTCGCACCGACACAGATAGGTCTTGTGGCGACGATGGGACAGGGAAGGGCTAGGAGTGGAAGGAAGCGGCCGTGGCCATAATTAAGGTACAGCCCCAGCATTTGCCTGGTGTGAAAATTGGAAACCACGGAAAACCATTTTCAGGGCTGCCGACAGTGGGGCAGTATAGTCAATACGTCTTATGGCGACGATGGGATGGGAAAGGCCTAGGCGTGGGAAGGAATCGACCCTGGCCTTAATTAAGGTACAGCCCCGGCATTTGCCTGTTGTGAAAATGGGAAACCACGGAAAACCATCTTCAGGGCTACCGATAGTGGGGCTCGAACCCACTATCTCCCGGATGCAAGCTCACAGCTGCGCGCCCCTAACCGCACGGCCAACTCGCCCGGTTACTCCGTTTGAATTGACTACTAAACTGAACAGATCGAATCAAAACCTGTAGCTGACTGAACTCTCAATAAGCATCATTATATGATAGATGTATCGGGTAGGTGGAGATGACTACAATATTCCCTTTTAGGAGGCGACTGGAATCCCATTCGTGTGATTTGGGATGCCGCGTCTAATTAACAACACTCGTGTTATGTTTGGCAGCAAAGGAATCGGACGGAGGACAAAAATAATTTATCATTCATATGCCACCTGTGATATGGATTTAATTTCAGTAAGTTCAGTTCCATATTAAGATAACATGGCTACATAGGAACTTCAATGAAGTCATTGTTGGTAGAAACACAGAAATATATTTCAGCATCGTGCTCTTAGCACCAGAGATGGACTATTTCTAACTGCCTTAAACTTGATAAAAATTTGAAAATGTTTCTATAAGTGTAGGGGTTGCGTGCCTGCCTCTTACCGGGAGGCCCCAAGTTCGATTCCCGGCCAGATCAGGGATTTGATCTGAGATCTGGTTCGAGGTCCACTCAGTCTACATGATTACAGTTGAGGATCTATCTGACGGCGAGATGGCCTGATCTAGAAAGGCAAGAACAATTTCAGACAGAATTCGTCGTGCTGACCACACGACACCTCGTAAACTGCAGGTGTTTGGGCTGAACATCGATCCCTTGGTCCTCATCCCGGTGAGCTCTCCTGTATGCTATATCCACTGGATGCAAAGAGATTTCCAAAACAGGGAAGAAAGTTATACAACTAAATACAGGAGCAAGTTTTCTCTCCTGAAATTCCCCACTCTCTTTCTGAGAAGGGTATGGCTTTCCTTACACACCGAGTGTCGTTGTCGAAAGTTTGACCTTTTAATTTAACATGACAATAAAATACAACAAAACCGTTCTTATAGCTGAGGAGGAACCCAAAAAGAAGTAAAAGAAAGTCACAAAGCTCGCCGCCTGGCTGTGTTAAAGAGTTAAGTGTATTTAATAGCTCCAACTGTTAAGGTTTTATAGGTGCGAACATTACATCAACAATTAGCAGCACTACGATAAAATCTAACTTGGTGGTCATTTTACGTCGAAAACTATAGCCTGCTATCATGAGTGTTACATGTTACCTGTATTCATAACAATAGTTATTAAGAAACCAAAGCCTCCAGTCTTGGTCGTCAAGTCATCCCAGCGTTGAAAATAAAAGATTGGTCTAAGAATTTGAGGAACAGCTCTTTCGTAAGATTCTTTCTCTGGTGGAACACGTTTTATGGTGTACGCGGAAGCCAATGTGATAATTGCGTTATTGCCGGAGTTGTAACAGCGTAGATGATGTGTTGTGATGAGTGGTCGAGTGTTGGGTGGGCTTTTAAGGGTATAGTCAGGTTAGAAAGATAAGGAATGCTATTCTGTTAAAAGGGGGACAAATACCCGTCCTCAGGTGATAAGTGCAGGTGGCTAGAAAGTAAGATAGTAAAGAAACTCAATTTATTGCAATGTTCAATTGCCTAGAAAGTTTATGGGCTGGTAACATGCAACCAGGTAGTGGGCTGACATTCCTAGAGTCTCCGAGACAATGGAATAAGAGACACTACTTTCTGACAGATTTGTCAAAAGTTGGAAATATCTTTCTGACAGCACGAGTAAAATTTTATTGCCCTATTTCACGAACCCCGACCTAACAACATACTTCTGCTCGCTGAAGGTCAGGCGAAAAACTTTCCTTGAAAGATCTCTTCGCTTGAAATATAGAGCTCATTTATATTCCGCGTAATCTAATATCATACATGCAAGTCTTGACGAAAGAAAGAACTTCAGCCGGTCTCTACTTCCATTTGCAAGATATGTTAGAATTTAGTATGTGCTCTTCTTATAGTAGTGTTACAGCACAGAACACAGAAGAATATATTGTAATGTAAGTGCGGAAAATATTGCACAATGAGTATAAACGTTAGAGAAATAGCTTCGCCCGTGTTCTAGTTGTGCAAATTTGCGCTCGTGTTTCAGTCATGCGAATTTTGCAATTATTTCCTCAACTGTGTTACAAACTCCCCCTCCCCCTCACGAAAGTGGTCTAATTTAATAGATAAAGCAAAATTTTATACAGGCCAGAAGATAGTCATCATCTTTTTCCCGGGACACCGATAAGTACCTGTACACATTTCTAGAAGGCGGTGTTATCTAAGGTTTGTTGTCGTGGTTTCAGTAGGATATTGTTTATATTAGTAGAAATAGAACGCTTGTTTTTCTACTTACAGAGTGAATTATTTACCTGAAAAATAATTGATTGTGGAAATGAGAATGAAAGCAATGAATCCGTGTACTTCGCCAGAAATTGCTGCAGTTGCGGAGACAGCTTCATCGGAATTACTTCCACAAAATGTTCTACTGTACGTGAATTTAAGAGATGAAAGAAACGTGCGTACAAATTTTTTTTAAACATCAGTGCATTGTAGCAAATGTTCAGTGGTGATTTTATTTTCTTGAGAGAAACACCTTTAATTACACGCAAGATGCCGAGCTAAGTAGCTCGGTCGGTATTGCACTCGCTCATTACGGTGCTGAAATGGCGGCACTTAAAAAAAAAGAACTCCTGAACGACAAAATTCTGACACCTTGGTATATCCGTAAACAATAAAAGTAGTTCATGAGATTTAAATTCAATATTATTACAAGAAATATCTGGAAGTGCTATTTTAACTGGTACCGGTATGGAATGAAACCTGTAAGACCGCCAGTTTTCTCCTATTAATCATGATGATTACGATCATCATTATCATATTGATTGATCCATAAACAGCCAAGTTGCGTTAAAATGGTTCCTGTCCATTTTATTTCGATCTTTTCATTACTCTCGGAGCTCACTTGGCTGAAGAATGTCAACGCAGGGCGCAGCGCCGGCCAGTCGACTGAAGTGTTGCGGTATCCGGCTTCCTAAAAACATAGTATCATAACACCGAGAGCGCATAGAACGCTAATTTGGCAACTAGAACTAAATTAATGATGTTTTATGCCAAGGATAATTATCAAAAATGGTCGCCTAAATGGTACTAGGTTCAAAAGTCTTCGCACTGAGGTGGCATCACACTAGCACAGAATGGTTTTGCGACATACTGGGGCAGGGAAATGCTGTGACTGTGAAGGAAACAGCCATAATTAAGGTACACAATCGATATTTACCCGATTTGGACACCAATCCGATATAGGCCTACTAGTAGATAACAGCATTGCAGAAATTTAATAAATCCATGGGTAGTATCAGTTCAGTCATGAAACCGTCTACAGTCCAGAGAAACAAAAGAATATCATTTACAGAAAACTAGCCAGACAAGTTCTCTTGTAGTAAGTGAAGCATAAATCCTCAGGAAAACAGACGAATCCCGAATAATCGCTGCTAAGATGTGATTCATGAGACGTTCAACAGCATGCACGCGATAGAACCACAAGAGGAACGAGAAAGTGATGAAAGAACTGAAGGTAGAATTCATGCTAAAATTCCTAGGAGGATACCGAAGAAACGGGAAGGACTACATGAACAAAATGGGAAGGGAAAGAATCCTAAAGCAGAACTTACGATACCAGCCCAGAGGAAGTCGTTCTATTGTACGCTCAGCTAAAAGATGGATGACCGAGCGAATGGCTTTGTGGTTTGGTCACGTAGCTGTCAACTTGCATTCGGGAGATAGTGGGTTCGTACCTCACTGTCAGCAGCCCTGAAGAGGGTTTCCGTGGTTTCCCATTTTCACACGAGGCAAATGCTGGGGCTGTACCCTAGTTAAAGACACGATCGCTTCCTTCCCACTCCTAGTCCTTTCCTTTCCCATCGTTGCCATAAATCCTACCCGTGTCGGTGCGACGTAAAGAAAGTTGTAAACACGAAAAAAAGAAAAGATGAATCGAGACCGTAAGAGGCCCTTGGCCTAATACTTGCTTGGATGATGATGATGGAAATGAGAAACCGTGGAAAACCATGTTCAGGGCTGTCGACGGTGGGGTTCCAATCCACTATATTATACCGTATACCTATGCCACACAGTCAACTCACACCTAAATTACACTCTCTTTCATCAATAATAATAATAATAATAATAATAATAAGAATTATAATAATGATAATAACCTTTAATCTATCTTCGGTTTATTCCAGTTATTTCTAGTTTCGCTGAAACCACCCAGGCTCATTTTGGTTTTAACCGGGGGTTTAAGGCCGGATGCCCTCCTGACTCCATGTGAACTTTCGGATGAAAATCACAACCTGGGGGGGGGGGGCGGGGGGACGGGAGGGGTTCATAGGAAAAATAGAAGAATTATTTTCAGTTTTCTCTTACACTATTGGTTATATGTCGACCAAAATGCATATTTAGTCCAGTCAGTCAGGACCCGGTTTTGATGTGCATGTCATTTACAAATCACTGAACAGACTGGGGGTTTATAGAAAGACGAGAGGAAGGTTTTTTTTCATTTTTATCTTACACTATTGGCTGTATCTCTAGCAAACTTCATATTCAGAGTCTACTCATCCAGGAGCAGATTTCAATATGCATATCATTTAAAAATCACTGAATAGTCTGGGAGTTTGTAGGAATAAAGAATAGTTTTCATTTTTTGTACACTATTGATTATATCTCGACCAAACTTCATATTTAGAGTCTAATCGTCCAGGAGCACGTTTTGATCTGCATTTCATTTAAAAGTCGCTTACTAAACTGGGAGTTTATAGGAAGACCAGAAGAGGTTCTTTTTTTCAATTACCTCTTACACTATTGATCATAATTTAAAATCTGTATACTATATGTGAAACGCCCCTTCAATTTAAATATTTTTTGTTATGTACGTAATTTCGCCTACTCTACAAATGAAAGAGAAAAATACTTTTTTGTACGGGCTTCATGCTCTGCAGCCAGTGACGGACACTCTCGCACAGTTATTTAAGGATCATGGATCCTTGAAAATTAACCCCACCTAATGTAACTGAGCACCGGGGAAACATGAGATAGAACTTTCCATTTTGGTGTCTGTAAAACGTTTGGAATTATTTCACCCAAACTATTTGTTTGGAATCTACTCACTCCGGATTGTGTTATCAGGTACATATGATATCATGGTAATCATATGGAATTGTCTCAAATATTTTCGTTGACATTAGGACTATCAAAAGGCTGTATATAACAAATGTTTAGGAATATGTTACTTCCGTTCCTTTATGCCATGTACGTATTTATCGCACGACGGATAATAACGCAGATGATTACGAAAAAATGTATTTTTAGTCCAAGTCCCGTGGGGCATGTCACTCTTTTTGATAGGGCAGATATTAAGGGAGGTATCATCTACGTCAGAGCGCCACGCAAGCGGTCAGAGATACAATATGCAATCTGAGAACCACGGAGAATTTCGCACAACTTCGGACCGGGAACTCAAACGTACATTAAATTTGGAATTCGCCCTCATTCTTTCTCGAATTTGTTCAGCTTCATCATATTTTCGTTACTGTCCCGCACTGTCGTAGGAAAACATGTCGCATTAAACGTGTGAATGTTCCTGACGGAAACATGTAATCCACTGCAAATTCGCGTGCGAAGAACGGGTAGAAATGCTAGTAGTAAAAATAAATAGACATGCCGGGGAGAACGTGCAACATTGCACATTCCCTCGTCTTGAACAACAGGACAGGAAGCACTTGTCCGAAATAAATGCCGATTCCTTTGAAACGAACTGGTGATCCAGTGATTAACCGAACTTTGCCAAGGCCGGGATCTAAACCTCGAACTTGACTCTATCACTGATCCACCGAGGTCACTCCTTCATCACTTAAGATATCCGCTTAGTCATGATCCTTGTATTTTTAATAATTCAGTAAACTTCCTTTTGTATTAGGTCTGTCAGGTGTTCATAAACAAATTTCTCAGAGTTAATTCCGCACACCTCTGTCTATAAGCTAACATTAAGGATAACATTATATGGCAGAAGGTGTTGTTTTATGCATCTTATTTCATATTTTCTAATGGTTTAAAGTCGCACTCAAATAGATTTTTGGTAGCAGGGGAGTAGAAATAAAACTAGGCTGAAAATGTAGCACCCATGACACATTAATTTCTGTACCTCGGTGAATGGGCGTTTTTTTATCTGAAGACACATCTTACTTACATAAGTTACAACGCATCACATCACCAACAACCACAGATAGACACAGTGGTAAATATATCAAACCACACAGGGAAGTTACACGTACACTCATATCGTGTAGCCAACTCGCTCATTAGAGATGTATTATTAATATAACTTCCCCCATGAGGAGACTGCCAGAAGGACAAAGTATATCGATTACAAAATATTGTGTGTCTTTGAAAATTATTGGTGAAATTTTACTCGTTGGCTGAATGGTCAGCGTACTGGCCTTCTGTTCAGAGGGTCCCGGGTTCGATTACCGGCCGGGTCGGGAATTTTAACCTTAATTGGTTAATTCCAATGGCACGGGGGCTGGGTGTATGTGTTGTCTTCATCATCATTTCATCCTCATCATGACGCGCAGGTCGCCTACGGGAGTCAACTCGAAAGACCTGCACCTGGCGAGCCGAACATGTCTTCGGACACTCCCGGCACTAAAAGCCATACGCCATTTCATTTTCATTGGTGAAATTGATATAATGTCTCAAATCGAAAAGATAGAAAAAGATACAAGGCTCAAAAGTAAATTAGGAAACATGGTATAATTGCATATGATAAAAATAATCTTTGGTCGGTATTGACAAATTACAATTAAAATATAGGATTTGTATCCACCTTATTCAGTACACAATGTTTAAACAATTCTAGAGTTAACAACATTGTGCATTGAATAAGGTGGATAAAAATCCTATATTTCAATTATATCGTATGATGTAGGCCTACAGTTCGTCAAATGCTATACAAATGACAGCGGAGTATGATTGTTGATCCTCGTCTTGCAGCGATAGCGATGTCATGAAGTCGGCTGAATCAAAGCGAATTGCACGGTACGAGGGATTTTGTCTCGATCACGATCGTAAGGCCATGGACGGTGATGTTGTCTAGGTGATATTTGCATTTATAATACAGTAGTTTACGGTTGGCTGGTAAATCGACTTCTTCTCAGTGTCCACCTATTCAGGCTGGTCAATGTGCAACTTGAAGAGTAGGCATACTGAGGGAACTAAGATCAGTCCCTGCTTGCTAATTGGTTGAAAGGCTATCATGTCTCTCCTATCGGCAGCCAGGCCAGAAACCTCTTCGTGCACTGTGAAACCGTGATATCTCGGCGAGTTCGCGATCGTGTGCCGTATCGAATGATGTCAGGAATTTCTCCATACCTCCCAGTCAGGACAGGCCCCCAGGACATGGGCATGGGCTTTGTGCTTTCTGTGGCAATGCCGGCAGAGTATACTGTCCTGGGACCTTCCTGGTACGAAGCAAACGGCCTCTCTCCATTCCGCACAGGATAAGCCTCGGTGACCTCTTATCCATTTGTTTCCTGACGTATATTCCTGGAAGAGCCTAACGCCCTTTCCTTTGTGCGGCAGCTTCATCCATAACTGAACTTCTCTGTCTCATAGTATCTGCCAGACTTTTCCGACATTGGGGAAACTGTTACTTTTGAACATAACTTGATCATTCATATCTACGCCTAGATCTTGCAAACAAGTCAGAAATTCTTGCTTCAAGTTCCTAGTTGCCTGTGTTTATTTATTTCAAACGTTAATATGCTGCAGTTTAGCTTCCCGTAGGCATAACGCGAAACAAACCTACACCTTTAGACTTCCTTTCTGTATCAATTATGTGATCTGTGCTCACTGTATTTTGAGACTTGGCTGACGTCGTGGCTTGAATGCTCAGCTTAGTCGGCTTCGGCTAAGAGGGCCCAGGGTTCGATTCTCAACGGGGTCAGGGATTTTAGCCACATTAATTTCTCTACCTCGGTGAATGGTCGTTTTTTAATCGGAATACACATCTTACTTTACATAAGTTACAACACGTCACATCACCAACAACCACAGACAAACACAGTGGTAAATATATCATACCACACAGGGAAGTTTTTTGTCAATTGTCTTTACATGGCACTGACACAGATAGGTCTTATGGCAACGATGGAATAGGAGCGGGTTAGGAGTGGGAAGCAAGCGCCCGTGACCTTAATTCGTCAGGAAAGTCATCTGGCCATAAAACCTAGGCATAATCTACATAAGTCCGCCTCTGTGGTGTAGTGGTTAGTGTGATTAGCCGCTATCCCCAGAGGCCCAGATTCGATTTCCGGCTCTGCCACGAAATTTGAAAAGTGGTACGAGGGCTGGAACGGGGACCACTCAGCTTCGGGAGGTCAACTGAGTAGAGGGAGGTTCGATTCCCACCCCAGCCATCCTCGAAGTGGTTTTCCGTGGTTTCCCACTTCTCCACTAGGCAAATACCGAGATGGTACCTAACTTAAGGTCACGGCCGCGTCCTTCCCTCTGCCTTCTCTATTCCTTCCAATCTTACCATCGCCCCACAAGGCCCCCTGTTCAGTATAGCAGGTGAGGCAGTCTGGGCGAGGTACTGACCCTCCTCCCCAGTTGTATCCCCTGACCCAAAGTCTTACACTCCAGGACACTACCCTCGAGGTGGGGTCCCTTGGTGAGTCCGAGGGAAAAACCAACCCTGGAGGGTAAACGGATTAAGAAAGGAAGAACAATCCACATGTAATGTAATGTTAAGTAGGGAAAGGCGGGCCAGGAAGAAGCTATATTTTCATATCACTATACCACCCTGAAATAATTATTTGTAAAGTGCTGTGCCGCCGTCTGTATAAGCCTTGCAGTTCTAATTACTCTGTAGGTTTCACTAGCGTTAACAAGCCATGGCGAGCATATTCATGTCGTTCGGTTAACCCACAATGGCCCTATAGAAACGATCGATATACAGCAGTATCAAACTGTCATGAGCAGCAACAGGCTTCAGCAGAGTCGACCAGAGCGAACTGATATGGCCTACAAATTTTAGTTTCTGCTTTTCAATAAAGACTTTCTATTTCTTTGGCCAATTTGATACGTTATTACAGACTTCTCAAACTAATTTCTGAAACTTTTCTTCTGATTATGACCATTCTAACAGGGCAAAAATATTCATTGAGAGCTAAATTTCGTTTGCCGAAGGCAAAAAAAAAAAGTGAAATTTCAACGGTCAAAAGTGCACCGCATAAATAAAATTAATAGATCATTTGTGGTGACCGGTGCCAGACTATGGAATTCCCTGCCAGCTCAGGTCAGAGAAACTAGCTCTTTGTCAAGATTTAAAGTCGCCTGCCGAGACTACCTGCTGAGGACAGCTGACTGAATGCTTGAAGTATGAATGTGTGTGGCCTGAGGATTAGTCATTTTGAAGAGTATTTAATATTAATTAGTTTTAATGTTGATTTTGTTAGTAATTTACTTAAATTCGTTTTCATTTCTATTAATGTTTGTAGTTTAAACTATTTTAAGTTCTTAGTATTTTATTTAATATTTTGAGTAGAATGTGATTAAGTGTAAGAGAGGGCCTCGAGCCCTAACTTCGCTACTGTAAAAATGGCACAAATAAATAAATAAATAAATAAATAAATAAATAAATAAATAAATAAATAAATGATATAAAATGAGTGTTACATTTCAAATATATGTTTTTAAAGTGTTTATAGAAATTACGGCATTTCCCTATCTTCTTCTTCTTCTTCTTCTTCTTCTTCTTCTTCTTCTTCTTCTTCTTAACACCATGGTGGGATCTTTCAGAAGAATTCTGAGTGCTGAGCGGATGCTCAGCTGATAAAATAATTAAACAGACTAGACTAATAATTACGCACGTATTTAAAAGTGTTGTTAATTTTCCAGAATGATGGGCTAAACTTTGACTCCTGGTCTGCTTGTTACAGGTATGGTTCCAGAACCGTCGGATGAAGGATAAGCGACAGCGCATGGCCATGGCTTGGCCGTACGCCGTGTACACTGATCCTGCCTTCGCCGCCAGTATCCTTCAGGCTGCTGCGGCGAGCGCTGGTGGTCTTCCAGGGATAGCAGCCGCGGCAGCTGCAGCCTACAGTAGTCCCTACAGCTTCTACCACCATCCTCATGCTCATCCTCAACACCCTGCTCTCACGCGGTACTCCCCGTACCCCTCACTGGGAGTGCCGCCTCCACCATCACCACTGCACCGCCCCCAGCCCTCCACGTTCCCTCCACCGCCTCCTCCAACACTCCCACACCCAGCTAGCACCTTCTCGGTGGGCAGACCTAGCGACTTGAGCCCGGCACACTCCAACAACTCGGACAACCCGTCCCTGTCCCCTCAGAACAACAATGACGACAACTGTGATGGTTCTCCTAGCTGTCGCTGTGGGATAGTCAACTGTGTGACGGGTGTCAGTGGGGCGAACACTCCCACCACCTCGCCGCTCTTCCTGGGCTCCACGCCGCCTCCCGTCACATCCTCACTCTACAGTTCGGCGGTATCCTCCCTGCTGATGACCACTACGGCGGCAGCGGCGTCCCTCCTGCGGGGCAGCACCAACCAGACATCAGGGACCACTAGTCATAACTCTGGGCTCACCATACACTCGTCAGAGCCCCCCAAGCTCTTTCAACCATACAAGTCCGATCTCACAGAGAGAGCATAAAGTGAGGTGTTATAGACATGAACCCTTGTTTGTTTAGTGTAGAGTGAAGCCTGAAAGAAGTGAGGTGAAAGGTCTGGTTTGCGCGCGGAGCTGGTACAAGTAAACTCTGTTCACGGAATCTGTGAAGCAAGGTCGCACATGACGTCATTCAGAAGAGAGCGGGCCTGACTGCGCATGTTCCGTTTACTCTCTCCCAGCCAGGCAACGTCAACGTAATACCCCCTCTTCCGCTCTATTTCTTTCACGCTAACCATCCAGCTATGGCCCAAGGCTACTTCACAGATTCCGTGAACGCACTGTAGTTCATGGCTCGGTTGTCGTAACACCAGTGGGCTCTCACTGCGTGTCAATCACTCTCCTCAAAGGTCAAAGTGCAAAGAACGGATATTGTTCAAAGAAATGTACCTACAGTAATTGCTCGTCGTACTGATTGTTGTTGACTGCTAGCAAGTGTACGGCACTTCCTTCACCAACCATATGATGTACAAATGATAATAGTAATCCTCACGTAACCTACCCACTGTTTGTCATATGGGTGAATGTTTGTGTTTGAATTATCAGCTTGCAGACTTGTTTGAAGCAGATTTCCATGCCCCATATATCGCAAGTCAATCACTTTAGGTTGACAAAACACTACACACACTTCCCAGACAATCTGTGTAATATAGATTAGCGTGACATTTCCTTCTGATTCTTGGAATACAAATAAATGTAACATTGTTGTGTATGTACACGCATTTATATGCCGCAGATTTGTTTATACAAGACACTTAAGCAATGTTAAAGTACTCGCAATCTGTTTATCCCTCCCATAAATGGCAACATTCATTTAAAATAAATCTTTTATCGGTTGCATTTTGTTTCTTATTACTGACAATGTAATCCACTACCTGTTCAAATTCTTTACTGTTTATGTCACGAAAGCCTTTCCTCATTTAATAATGTTAACTTATCAGTATATAGGCCTACTGCAGCTAATTTATTCCAGAGGACACCAATAATAATAATAATAATAATAATAATAATAATAATAATAATAATAATAATAATAATAATAATAATAATAATAATAATAAAAAACGTGTACCCTCAGCTACTGTATGAATGCCGTATTATATGACGCCATTAGGCAACCTGCATGACAATTTCGACGTTCCGATTTCCTTTATCTGACGGTAGAGGAACGGATACCTACTGGGCGATCTGTGACGTGAGTTTTAATTAGTTTCGTGTCGCCTCCAAGCGTAACGATTAGCGCTACTAGGTGCCGTCCTTGGAGGCTCAGGTTCGATTCCCGGTACTACCAGAGTTTTAAGAAAGGCAGGAGGCTGGTTATGTGGTCAAAATGGTAGGCCTACATGCAGCTTCCTCCATTGGAGAATCACCTGCAAAGAGCTGCACTATCTCGGTACAAGAACACTAATTTGTCAGTGTCCATGGCTAAATGGTTAGCATGCTGGCCTTTGGTCCAGGGATTTCGTGTTCGATTCCCAGCCTTACTTGGTTAATTCCGATGGCTAGAGGGCTGCGTGTGTGTGCTGTTTTCAGCATTAGAATTCATCATAGATAGGGTCCCATCCTCATAAACGCGCAGGTCGCCTATAAAGCGTCAACTTGAATGAATTGTTCCGGACCTCTCAGGGGACCACACGCCATTATTTTTAATTTGTGTTGTGGGATAAATATAAAAAATGACATCAGGGATCTTCGACATCACTTTGGAGTAACGAAGGGACCATTTTGCGCCCTCCAAAAATCCGTCTAACTCTGCCGGGTTTGAACCAATGGTCTTGAGATCCAGAGAGCGACAGTTTACCGCTGATGCACAGGCCCAACGAAAGCCGACAATAGACGTTCACACGAAATTCGTTGAAGGTGCAGACAGTGACCTCTTCGATGCTTCTCCAGACAAAATCGCTAGCCTTATTTCTGTGGAAGCTTCACTCATTCACCTGAAGTTCTGATTGATGGTTGTCGAGGGAGTTTAGTAAAGAGAATGTGTTTGCTGGTCCTTCTGTTCGACTCAAGTTAAAATCCTTCTATTTACAATAGTCGCACATCCAGGATAGATTATGATCCTATTCTACGCTACTCTCGGTACGTTACCCGTATTATCTTATATTTATAGGTTTTATAAAAGTCAGTTTACTGTCCAGGTTTGGTTCCACCCCCCGACCCGAACTCAGTGAGGAATCGTACCTCTACCACTTCGAGGGCAGTGTCCTGGTGCGCGAGACATTTAGTCGGGGATACAACTGGAGAGGAGGACCCAGGTGGCCTCACCTGCTATGCTGATCAGGGGCCTTTAGGGGATGGGAAGATTGCAAGGGATAGGCAAAGAAAGAAGGAATGAAGTGATACCATACCGGCATTTGTCTGGAGAAGAAGTGGGAAAACCACGCAAAAACACTTCGAGGATGGCTGGGGTGGGAATTGGACCCCCTTTACTCAGTTGACCTCGCGAGGCTAAGTGAGCCCCGTTCCAGTCCTCGTAAATATCGTGGCGGAGCTGGGAATCGAACCCGGGCCTCAGGAGGTGGCAGCTAATCACACTAAGTACTACACCACAGAGGTGAACTTTTATAGGTTAGGCCCTATTCAAAGTTAACTGCTCGACTTTACAGCCGAAAATCCTCTTGAAACAAGTACAGTTTAAAATGGTAAATACTTCCATTATCATTCGTCAAATAAAAACATTAGAAATTTATTTTTCTGTTTCCTTTGTAAGCAAGTAGTAATGAGAAAAACATTAACGAAAATATTCAAGAATTCATTTTTCGACTTCCCTCTAACCTACTGTTGCAGCCTACAATAATCAAATAATTTATAGCTACAATCTTTCTTTTTTCTCGCTCAATAATCCTACCTCCTTTTATAATTGTATGTACACTCGTATTATAGGCGAATCAATACATAGAAAAATGCAACTGAATCGTTTTTCGAATGTTATTTGCATAATCCAAGATAAAGAACAAAGTGAGGAACAAAAATTCAAATTTTACGGACAGCAAGGCAATTTATGCGTCACGGAATGCTTTTGTATGTAGGCCTATTTCGTTACTCGTATTAATCATACATTTCTCTCTCTTCCACCTTCTATCTTTTAGAATATTCCTCTTACTTCAAATGATCAGAAACGTGCAAAATTCAGTATTCTGATACATATTTCAGGATGCAAGCTGATTGTTATTCACCCACAATTATATTAGAAGCCTGTATAAAATACTAATTGGATCCTGAGTAATTAATGTCCCTTTTTAGTTGTTTCCTTTACTGATGTGTATTTCTTTATATTTTATACAACACTTTATTTTCCTTGAACAAAGTAATATATGAAGAAATAGCGTTTTACGCTGTGTGTGCAATGACATATAAAGCTAGCTGTAAAAATATAAAACATGTGATTTGTACCAAGTTCGATGTGCCAAAATGATTTACCTAGTTAGAGATGATGCCATTCAAACCATTCTGTTAAATTATAAATTTAACAGCAAATAGTTTACATTTTAAAAATAAATGGAAATTTTAGGAAACTATTGTTTCTGGTATTTATGACGATGTCCAAGAAGTTTCTGAAGATCCTTAAGAGCAAAATGGTTAGAATGGAAGAAATATCTCCTGTGATATATTTAGATTAATGTATCAGTAACAACGATAACTTCTTTTAAGAGATTTCTGTTGATTGTACATAATTGTTTCTCATGTAGTGCAAATAGATATCGAAGTATTTGATGTTTCCTTATTGCTAATAAGAGTATAATGTGTTCAAATATTTGAGGTTATGTGCCATAAAATGTATTATAGAAAGCGTCATCAAATATTTGATTTAAATATATAATAAACAATTATTGTTATCGTAATATATTGTTTATTTGACAATACCCCATCATGTACATTACCCAGAGATGATCCCCAAAATCTGGAAATGAGGAAGAGATTAATATGAAAATCAACGGTGTGTGTGTGCACAAAGTTGGACATTGGCACATGAGGACCTTGTGCTAAACCAGATTCAAGGAGGGCGATGTAAGAAATCCGACCATTAGTTCTGATTAACTAATGTTATGCGAAATGGCAATTTTAACCCTTTTGCTCCCAGACATTTTGGCAGGGTAAATTCAAGAAATCCCAGGCCCTTTTCTTGCTTTATTGTAGTATTTTACTAAAATATGTAGATTTCACTTATATATTGTTGAAATTGAATAATTTTTTGTTTTATTTGTAAATTCATATTAGAAAATATACTAAATGCAAAACATAAATATTCATGCAAAAATTATATATAATTTTTCAAAATCTACTGACCAAATCAAAAAGTGTTTTGTTTTTTTCGCATTTCTTCAAAATTTCAAAAAAATAGGGAGCTGGCCTCCAACCATCCATATCACTTAAAAGAACATTTAAAAATGAACAAAGTCACTAAATTTCAGAACTACAAACAGCACCGTTCACTTTCCTCCAGCAACGTAGTCAGCTGGCGCACAAGGTCAATGCCTCCTAGATTTCGCTCGCTTCTTTCGGCACTGTATACTATACTAAAGTTTGTTTAAGCGGTTGATATGAGTAGAACATTTCTTCCCGATTAATTTGGTATATGTTACGCGTATATTTGAGGGCGTAATATATTTTCAAAAAATGATTTACGAAACGCCCGTTGGGATTTCTTGCACATACCGCCGACGTCCGTAGACTATATACGGACGAGGGGAACGAAAGGGTTAAATACAATGAAGAAATATTTTAGAACAGCTGTACGGATGATTTTTAGTTGACATCTTATTTGAATACAAACATTTTAGGCCTAACCAATTAGTTAAATTATTTTCTAGCAGCCCAAATGCATGCTATCAATATTTTTTAAAATCATTTTCACGGGGTAATACGTAAGACCCAGTCAACCGAACACATAAAGCATGTCGTCGGTGGTGTGCCAAAACCGCGAATGTGACAATGCTCTTCCTATCCATTATTTCCCTTAAGACCGGTCACGCCTCCCAGCCACATATTGATATGCAGTCCACCAGAACTATTTTCGTTGTGGTTCATTTTCCTATGCGCGTGTGTAAAGGAAAATGAACGTTATTGTACCGCATGTTTGTTTGCATGACTTATTTACCCACTCCTAGAGTATGATGTGTCTAAGGTTCATTCCCCTTTATACACGCGCAAAGGAAAATTAACTCAAAAGTTCTAATGGACTGTATATCAGTATGTGACTGGGGAACGTGACCAGTCTTTAAGGGAAATAGTGGGCAGGAAGAACATTGTCTCATTCACGGTTTTGGCACAGCAGCGACCTGAGTTAAACGTTCAACCCTCTTCTGCTATTATTGTCATTATTATCTAAATTTGAAGCATCCTTTGGTGACATTTGGCACACATTTACCTACATTTTCGGAAAATTATAATGTATATTCTTATCACTCACTTCAGGAATGAAAATGGAAAGGGAAATCCACAGCCTGTTTCCAGTCATTCGACCGGGTCAGGAATGGAGTGAATGAAGCCCCATCTAGCGGCGAGGATAGGTAATGTGCCGGCTGTCGAAGCCTATCGCACTCACTTGAGGAATATAAAGTAGAATAAAATATTACGACTCAAATCGGCTGTAACTGCGTTGTGCAGTTCTATGCCTCTTGGGCTACGTTTACCTGCTGGAATGAATTTAGCTAACAGTTTCTATGTATTTGGACTCCGGACGTAATAGCGGAATTTCGAAATGACGGAACATAGTGACGTTTTTACAATTTGCTTTACGTCGCTCCGTCACAGATAGGTTTTTATAGCGACGATGGGATAGGAAAGGCCTAGGAGTGGGAAGGAAACGGCCGTGGCCTTAATTAAGGTAAAGTCCCAGCATTTGCCTGGTGTGAAAATGGGAAACCACGGAAAATAATTATCAGGGCTGTCGACAGTGGGGTTCGAAACCACTATCTCCCGGATGCAAGCTCGCAGCTGCGCGCCCCTAACCGTACGGCCAACTCGCCCGGTGAACGTAGTGATTAGAATATATGAAATAATGTATTTTTATATCTTACAACCTCAACTAAACTTGAAGGACGACGAAGAAGTTCTGGGTTGTGAATACATATGAAGACATATTCAATCGTTCCATACTGCACAGTTGCAACAATGTCAGATGATCTTACTATCATGGACTGCCTATTGAAATAACCAATTGTTTACGAAGTAGCTCCTGTAATTGATGACAAATCAGTAAATTTTCAGAATAATGCGGTTGTGTCCGAACAGAAGGATATACGGTTTTGGCAGTGGTATTAAATATGCTGCATCGATTGTCTAGTCCAGGAGTTTTTTTGTCTGCACTTTAATGCGAATGAAATTAAGTCTAAATAATAGAAGATTTGGTTTTACGTCGCAGCGACACAGATAGGTCTTATGGCGACGACGGGATAGGAAAGACCTAGGAGTGGAAAGGAAGTGACCGTGGCCTTATTTAAGGTACAGCCCCAGCATTTGCTGGTGTGAAAATGGGAAACCACGGAAAACCATCTTCAGGGCTGCCGACAGTGGGGATAGAACCCACTCTCTCCCGGATGAAAGCTAACAGCTGTGCGCCCCTAAGTTTAAATAATAATACTAATAATAATAATAATAATAATAATAATGCAACAGTGTGAACAATGGGAATAACCCCACGAATGGGATTCAAATATATGGGGGGGGGGGGTGATGTCACACATATAACCAGAGGAAGGTAAAACCTCAACGTCGAAGTACATGAGAGTAAATGGCAGACATGAATTGGGTTATCGTGGAATATCCTGGTTCCCATGATTCGGCGCCCCCGGCTTTCCTCAGGTGACTCTAGTCTGCAGGGATTAGCGAGTTCCAACGACGAGCGGTGGTGGTGGTGGTTCTGATTATTGTTTTAAGAGAAAGTACAACTAGGCAACCATCCTCTTTATAACACTAATCAGAGGGAAAAAGTGGAAGGGATTCTACACTTCGACAAATGAAGGCATCGGCTAAATAAAGACAAGGGTCACGAAGGGTGTGGAAATGAAAGGCTCCCTACGCCTCACAACCTAATATCGTCAGGGTCGGAAAAGAACAAGTGTTGACCAAGGGAGGTCGGATAGGAAAGTTGAAAGTGAGCAGCTTGGTAGAACCAGGTGGAAGCAAAATCAGGACTCAGGGTCGCCAACCCACGCTCCCTAGTTAAGAGCCCCCTTTCAGTCGCCTCTTACGACAGGCAGCCAATGACGACTTTACCTTTATATAAGCTTGTATGACGGCCTGACATAGAGAATCGTGTCGTGCAATGGCATAATTACATATAAGTAATTTAATAATATACGATAGACTTAAAATATTGATGGCTGAATTTATCAAATCGTGGGCGGAAAATACGATCGCAGATAACGGGATTTCAAACTATTATTTCAAGATTAATTCATTGCTAACAATGTGCGGTCACCACTAGAAAGCAACGTCGCCGCAGTTATGAACTAGCCATCACAGATGCCGACATAATAACCTGGTCTCGTAACTCAAAATGTACTCAATGAAATATATGTACAGTACACACCACCAAAAAGAAGTAGTAGTAGTAAAGAAACCCTCACAGCATGCCACACTGAAAGAAAAATACAACAGCATGCATCGAAACCTGCCTGCAGAATGTAATACAATCAGAGGTTGATATGAGATTCTCCTCCTACAATATGACAATAAATATATCCCAATTTAACCAATAATTCATCAATAACCATATTCGAGATGACCTGGTTGTACCTGGACTCAGCTTCTGGAATATCCTGTAAATGACTACACTACCATGCGTCACAAATATATATGTAAATACGTATTGCAGTTCCAAGGATCTTGCTGGCTGTCGAACAGAACAGCTCTGGGTGGTGTAGAATGCAATATCCACACATAGCAATATAAACTGGACATGTCTTTGCAGAACATAGCTATAATTACCTCGCGGATTTCCTCATTTAACACAGATCATTATAGGCCTACATGGTATATTGTGAAGATTCAGCATAATATTCCTCAATCGTCTATTCATCATTCAATTATAACAATTATAACAATTCTATAACAATATGATTTATGCACAAATACTCTAATTCTATATAAATAACGTTGTAGGGGGCCGCTGTCTGTAATTTAGTTTGCTTTCCCCATTTTTTAGATATTTATCCGTCTTACGCCAACTCAAGACCGTATCAGTGGTTTCTAGCTTTCGTGTTTGTTTGTTTGTTTCACCATCACGGCGAAACGGCTGGATACATCTCGACCAAAATTCATATTTAAAGTAGGCCTACACTCATCCAGGGGAAAGTTTTGATATGCATATGAATAGACTGGGGGTTTAGGAAAACCAGGAGAGTTTTCTTCCATTTCCTCTTAAACTACTCTTTTTCTGTAAAATCCGTGGACTATATGTGAAACGTCGCTTAATTTTAAACAACTTATGTATATAATTTCGCTTACTCTTCAAATGTATTTTCTGCGGGTGTCATGCTCTACATTGAGTGACCGACAGACCGACAACGAACCTACTGGTCACCATGGCAACGTCTCTGCCTGCTTGCCAGCAGTGAAGTAGCGTAATGCCATTTTCGTTATAATTCCTGTAAAGTTGTGGTTGCCTTGCGTAGAAAGCGAGAGAGAGCCGTCAAGCTGTCATTCTGCGGAATAATGGCGGAATACCGCTGGAGGTTTCAATCGTCCTCGAATAGCACTAAGGGGTGCTCTTAATATTTTAACAGTACCTCGGAGTGTAGCTCCTTATTTCACACCTAGGGTGTTTTCTGGCATTTGCTGTAAGTTTTACTGTATGTCTATTCTACTTCCGTTTTCTGCTTTAACTTCCTACGTATGCCTTGCATCTTTAGGCTTAAGTAATAGCACCGTAAGTCATCTTCTTATCTGTTTACCTAAGAATATCTTCGCCTAAATTTCTCTTCTGTTACCGCCTTCTTATATCCGTAACTCATATCATCACAGTTTAGTGAGGGACATTTCGTTTTCCAGTACATCCACTTGGTAATTACATATTTGTCTTATCCGGCTGCCCTCAGTTATAATCCTATTTTCTATTTATTTTAAAATTCTTATTACTTTCTTCCTTATTTCGTATGTATGCGAATGCTAAACTCTAAACCTGGACAATCTTTCATTTGAGGAAAATTCCAAGCTGTGCAAATGTATAACTTTTTGGCCCCGGAAAACATCGAAATATGGAGACTTTTAATGACGGTGCAGACATTCGTTTCGGGGTGATTGGTGGCTAAACGTCCGTGGTGTACGGGTAGCGTGCCTGCCTCTTACCCGGAGGAACCGGGTTCGACTCCCGACCAGAGGTCAGCGATTTTTACCGGGACCTGAGGGCTGGTTCGAGGTCCAATCAGCCTGCGTGATTAGAATTGAGGAGCTATCTGACGGTAAGATGGCGGTCTAGAAATCCAAGAATAACGGCCGAGAGGATTCGTCATGCTGACCACACGACACCTCGTAATCTGCAGGCCTTCGGGCTGAAAGCGGTCGCTTGGTAGGCCAAGGCCCTTCCAGGGCTTTAGTGCCATGGAGTTTTCGGGGTGGCTAAACGATAAGTCGCATCAAAAAACAGATAGCACAATCGCGTTTCAATTTGGAGAGATCTACAATTTTGGTCCCATGACCTTTTGTCGTATTATATCAGTCCCTTATACGGTACATAGAGCTGCATTTCTCGTTTTAGAATTTATTTTGTACTTTTTACGCATATATATTATCGTTTGACACACTTATAGGAGAGAGAATAATCAAATTCGGCACGACAAGTGGCCACATGTTAGCCAAATTTTATGATTCCAGCTGCCACATAAGTACATTACATACATATATTATCATTATAGACTGTTGTGCCTTTCAGCGTTCAGTCTGCAAGCCTCTGGGAATTTACTAAACGTCGCCACAATCCTCAATTTGCAACTAGTGTTGTGGCCTCATTTAGTTCTATACCTCTTATCCTTAAATCGTTAGAAACCGAGTCTAACCATCGTCGTCTTGGTCTACCTCTACTTCTCTTACCCTCCATAGCAGAATCCATTATTCTCCTAGGTAACCTATCCTCCTCCATTCGCCTCACATGACCCCACTACCGAAGCCGGTTTATGCGTACAGCTTCATCCATCGAGTTCATTCCTAAAATAGCCTTTATCTCCTCATTCCGAGTACCCTCCTGCCATTGTTCCCACCTGTTTCTACCAGCAATCATTCTTGCTACTTTCATGTCTGTTACTTCTAACTTATGAATAAGATATCCTGAGTCCACCCAGCTTTCGCTCCCGTAAAGCAAAGTTGATCTGAAAACAGACCGATGTAAAGATAGTTCGTCTGGGAGCTGACTTCCTTCTTACAGAATACTGTTGATCGCAATTGCGAGCTCACTGCATTAGCTTTACGACACCTTGATTCAATCTCACTTACTATATTACCATCCTGGGAGAATACACAACCTAAATACTTGAAATTATCGACCTGTTCTAGCTTTGTATCACCAATCTGACATTCAATTCTGTTGAATTTCTTACCTACTGACATCAATTTAGTTTTCGAGAGGCTAATTTTCATACCATACTCATTGCACCTATTTTCAAGTTCCAAGATATTAGACTGCAGGCCTTCGGCACAATCTGCCATTAAGACCAAGTCGTCAGCATAGGCCAGAGTGCTTATTAAATTTCCACCTAATTGAATCCCTCCCTGCCATTTTATACCTTTCAGCAGATGATCCATGTAAACTACGAACAGAAAAAGGTGAAAGATTACAGCCTTGTCTAACCCCTGTAAGTACCCTGAACCAAGAACTCATTCTACCATCAATTCTCACTAAAGCCCAATTGTCAACATAAATACCTCTGATTGATTTTAATAATCTACCTTTAATTCCATAGTCCCCCTGTTTGGCGAACATCTTTTCCCTCGGTACCCTGCCATATGCTTTCTCTAGATCTACGAAACATAAATACAACTGCCTATTCCTCTCGTAGCATTTTTCAATTACCTGGCGCATACTGAAGATCTGATCCTGACAGCCTCTCTGTGGTCTGAAACCACACTGGGTTTCATCCAACTTCCTCTCAACGACTGATCGCACCCTCCCTTCCAAGATGCCAGTGAATACTTTGCCTGGTATACTAATCAATGAGATACCTCGATAGTTGTTGCAATCCTTCCTGTTTCCTTGCTTATAGATAGGTGCAATTACTGCTTTTGTCCAATCTGAAGGTACCTTACCAACACTCCATGCTAATTTTACTACTCTGTGAAGCCATTTCATCCCTGCCTTCCCACTATACTTCACCATTTCAGGTCTAATTTCATCTATTCCTGCTGCTTTATGACAATGGAGTTTATTTACCATCCTTTCTACTTCCTCAAGCATAATTTCACCAACATCATTTTCCTCCTCCCCATGAGCTTGGCTGTTCGCACCACCACTAGGATGATTTCCTTTTACATTGAGAAGATGTTCAAAATATTCCCTCCACCTCTTCAGTGATTCCCTGGGATCTATTATGAGTTCACCTGAATTACTGAAAACACTGTTCATTTCCTTTTTCCATCCCTTCCTAAGATTCTTTATTACTGTCCAGAAAGGTTTCCCTGCTGCTTGACCTAGCCTTTCCAGGTTGTTACCAAAATCTTCCCATGACTTCTTTTTGGATTCAACAACAATTTGTTTCTCTCTGTTTCTTTCAACTACATACAAATTCCTGTCCGCCTCGACCCTTGTTTGGAGCCATTTCTGATAAGCCTTTTTTTTACGTTTACAAGCTGCTCTCACTTCATCATTCCACCAAGATGTTCGCATTTTCCCATCTTTACACACAGTTGTTCCTAGACATTCCCTTGCTGTTTCTACTACAGCATGCCTGTATGCCACCCATTCACTTTCTATATCCTGAACCTGCTTAATGTCTACTGTTTCAGACTTCTCACTAATCATATCCATGTACTTTTGTCTAATTTCCTCATCCTGGAGATTTTCTACCCTTATTCGTTTACAGACAGATTTCACTTTCTCTGCCCTAGGCCTAGAGATACATAGTTCACTACGGATCAGATAGTGGTCTGTATCATCGAAAAATCCGCGGATAACTTGTACATTTCTGACAGATTTCCTGAATTCGAAGTCTGTTAAGATATAGTCTATTATGGATCTGGTACCCCTAGCCTCCCATGTGTAGCGGTGAATAGCCTTATGCTTGAAGAATGTATTCGTAACAGCTAAACCCATACTAGCACAGAAGTCCAGCAAACGCTTCCCATTCCCATTAGCTTCCATATCTTCCCCACATTTACCAATCACCCTTTCGTATCCTTCAGTTCTATTCCCAACTCTCGCATTGAAATCGCCCATTAGTACTATTCTATCCTTGCTGTTGACCCTGACCACGATGTCACTCAATGCTTCATAAAACTTGTCAACTTCATCCTCATCTGCACCTTCACATGATGAATACACGGACACAATTCTAGTCCTAATTCCTCCAACTGACAAATCTACCCACACCATTCGCTCATTTACGTGCCTAACAGAAACTATGTTGCGTGCAATGGTATTCCTGATAAAGAGCCCTACCCCAGACTCTGCCCTTCCCTTTCTAACACCCGTCAAGTAAACTTTATAATCTCCTATCTCTTCCTCGTTATCTCCCCTTACCCGAATATCACTTACTCCTAGCACATCCAAATGCATCCTCTTTGCTGACTCAGCCAGTTCTACTTTCTTTCTTCCATAAGCCCCATTAATATTGATAGCTCCCCATCGAATTCCATTTCGTTCGCCAAGTTGTTTCCAAGGAGTCCCTCGCCTGTCAAATGGGAGTGGGACTCCGTTACTCCCATAGGTCCGAGGCTTGCTTAAAATGTTCTGAGCTCGGTAAATTCATGAAGCAGGATGCTACCCTACTTACACATAGTCCAAGTGAGGATCTCTCCTCTAACGGGTTATGGACCACCGGTGAATTGTATAGTCCTAGCCGCCTGAGCACAAGGAGGGCCATGACTCAGAATTTGTCCGAGATGCCCACTTCCATTCCATAGCAACTGGTATCCCGACTCTCAGGACCACTTACTATGCCACTCAGCCGTTGCCCATGGTTCACGAACTAGGATGTGACCAAGAAATAAAGTAATGTGTGAAAACTTTACCCAAATTTCCCCCTATTTAACGCTTATAACTCAATCTAACCCAGGAATATAGCAGGTACGAGAAAATGTCATAGGACCAACCATGTACAGTAGAGCACTAATGGAGGCGTCTGATGGTGGAATCTGTCCTTCGATATGACGTACCGTTTAAAAGCAGTAAATCTCTAAATGAAGGTTTGCTCTTAAAAACTTACCCATGCTTATCTACATAAATAAATTTATAGGGGGGTCCGCTGTCTGTAATTTCGTTTGTTTTCTCCATTTTTCAGATATTTATCCGTGTTAGGTCAACTCAAGACCTTATCAGTGGTTTTTAGCTTTCGTGTCTGTATCTGTTTGTTACGGCATCATGGCAAAACGCCTGGATAGATCTCGACCAAACATCATATTTATATAATACTCATCCAGGGAAAGGTTTTGATATGCATAAGGTTTAAAAACCCTGAACAAACTTTGGGTTTATAGGAAAACCAGAACAGTTTTCTTCCATTTTCTCTTATACTATTGATACTATTGATTTTCTGTAAAATCCGTGGACTATAAGTTATGTGAAACGCCGCTTCATTTTAAACAATATTTCTTATGTACATAATTTTGCTTACTCTTCAAACGACGGAGGGAATTGCTATTTTCTGCGAGTTCCATTCTATCCATTGAGTGACCGACATGGCCATGGCAATGTCTGAGGCTGCTTGCCAGCAGGGAAGTAACATATTGCCACTTTCGTCACCATTCCTGTAAACTCGTGGTTGTTCCTTGGGTAGAAAGCGAGAGAGACGTCAAGCTGCCATTCTGCGGGATATTTTGCGGAGTTTCACTGGAGGTTACTATTGTCCTCGAGTAGGACTAAGGGGGCCTGTTAATATTTGAACAGTACCATGGAATGTAGACCATTATTTCACACCGTAAGGTGTTTTCTGGTATTTGCTATAATTTTTACTCTGTTTTATTCTACTTCAGTTTTCCGCTTTAATTTCTTACATCTGCCTTGCCTGTTTAGGTTTAAGTAATAACACCATAAGTCATCTTCTTATCTGTTTACCTAAGAATCCCTTCGCCCAAATTTCTCCTCTGTTACCGCCTTCTCGTATCCGTAACTCATATCATCACAGTTTAGTGAGGGTCACTTCATTTTCCAGTACATCCACATGGTATTTATATATTTGTCCTGTCCACCTGTCCTCAGTTATAATCCTATTTCTATTCATTTCATCTTTCTTAACTGTATTCCTTAATTAGTCCGTATGTTTACGAGTGCTAATCCCGAAACCTGGACACTCTTTCCTTTGAAGAATAATGCCAAGCTGTTCAAATATATAACTTTTTGGCCCCGGAAAATATCTAAATATGGAGGCAATTTTAATGGCGGTGCAGACCTTCGTTTCGGGGTAATTGATGGTTAACGGTAAGTCATATAACAAAACTGATTACACAATCGCCGCTGAATTTTGAGAGATCTTTAACTTTGGTCCTATGACTTATTGTCATATCTCGATTCTTTATACGTTATAGCGCTGCATTTTTCGATTATCAAATCTCTCCAACTTGATTGTGACTGGCATTAGGTAAAGAGGCCTGTCCTTATGACGAAAACTCTCCATCTCTATTGTGAGCGGCAGTTGGCAAGTGAGCCGGCCGTTATAGTAGAAAGTTTTGAAATCGATTGTGAATGGCAGTAGGAAATGTGGCCTGCCATTATAATAAAAACTCCCCAATGTGCACCTTACATCGGAAACAATGCATGACGTCCTCCCTGTTTTGTTTCTCGGATAGCGCTGAGAGTCATGCAATTTAATGTAATGTTAATCACTGCGTGTACAGTAATTTACGTAGAAATCCGCATACAAGGTAGAATACCGTAGCGAAGCAAGGTTACATTTCCTAGCATTCATAATATTATCTCATATATCCGCGTTCTAACAACTCTGTATCATATCTAACCATGTATCACCGAAGACTATCCCTTGAACTATTTACATCACTCCACTCGACTATCCTTTATGAACTGTAATAATTTCGAAGATAATATTCTTTCCGCGTACCAATATCTGTCCAAAATAAATTACAGCACTTCCTTTACATATTATCACCAAGTTAAGATATCACTCTACTCCCCTTAGTTTTAAAAGATCTCTTAACTTTAACATAACGTCCCGTTCACATGCCATTACAGATAATATAATTAGTGCAATTTAACAGAAAAATACTCCGAAATCAAGGTTCATATTCTCACAATAATCAGCGATAACACCTGAAATATGGTCGCCTTTCAAAGACATGTCTTCCAGAATAGCAATTTCTAACCGGTATATTTTTATGATCTATTCCACCCTTTTTCACGTCAAGTATCAACATCTCACAATTGTTAGGACTATATTCTAATGAACTCTAGCGTCTCCTTCACGTTTCTAAATTGCATTATGTTCCACGTATACTGTACGGAAAATATCAGAATATTACAAACTACATCTTGAAAGAGAATTTTAATTATGAATAATAGAAAAAAATCGGACTTATCGTTCGGCTGGCTATACGCCTGGAACTGGTGTTGACGTGCGTCCTTTCGTCTCGGCGTCCTCTTCTGTATTACAACCTCATGTATTGTACCCGCTCAAAGCCTGAGTCCCAACCAGCATTTATCTCAGGGAGTGTTACGGTCCGAATCCATCGCAACTAATACTCAATAAAAAATATTTTGAGATATAAGATCTCAAACTAAATGTAAGGACGCCATCCAATCAGTACTACAGGGTTGAACGGGACACACAAACAAATCAATGGACTTCATTCCGTCCCACAACAATTTAAATCACTTGGCAATCCTACCTCTGGATTATCTTAACAACATGCCTTAATATCTATAAAAATTCCGATAACGGAAAAACACTTTGGAAGCACTCCTAAATGAATATTTACATTATCTTTACGTGAAACGCGCTCCATATCATAGCAAACAACTCAAGCACTTGAATGAACAACTCAACCCTGCTATACTCTATTTAATAATCAAAATTATGATGAGTGCTCGATCTACTGTACATATTAATTTGTCCCTTTGTCTATCTATCCTTGAATTTATACGAGCCGTTGACGGCTCGTTTCACAATCAAGTTACCATGATAAATTAATATGATTTCCTCCCCCTAACGATAGCAATCTATAAATATGTTAAAAGGTACTCAACTCTGCCATTGTAGTCTGCTAAAACCGGACGAGAAGCCATAGCCCCTCCGGTTTTTAGCAATGCATTCCACTGGTATTCATGCCAGCTTGAAGAATTAATCCTTGACCCTTTTCAACTTTACACATTTTGAATAAAAACAAATAAATTAACTGTTGCACTTTGGAATAATTTCCACCCTAAGTTCTATTCACAAATTTTACACTCTCGGCCTTGTATCTAGCCCACTTAATGTAGATTTACATTCTTCATTCCTTTCCCGGACACTAGGAACATGGGATACCTCGGGTTTCCCTTTACAACGGCCCGTGCGCGCACTTGAATTTCCCGTCTCACGTTCGTGTAGCTGACCAGGTATCAGTTTAGAATCGACTGTTTATCAGGTGACATAAACACTCGTGACCGTTCTCATGTAACGCACTTCCGAATCTGTTGGTAGAATCTCACACTCCGTAAGTTATGCTTGACTGAGTCCCATCTATTTGAAACACTTCATACTAGTAGACTGCTCAAGACTGTAATATGAGCTACATCACGTCATGAATCACTGTACTATGTAACAATATAATACTTCGAACTCTACTCCACGAGTAAGTACACACTCGCCCCCTGGCGTAGTCACGGCTCGAACGCTTTGTCAAAAGTAGTTACGCACCACTGGCGTGGTGACCGCTCGAACACAATATCAGAAGTACTTTCGAGTCCTTGTCTACGACCTCATATTTATACTTGTATCCCCTCTCTTCCGAGTTCAACGGAGGTCATCTTGGGGCGCACAGTCCCGATATCTTCATACGACAGTTTGCGGTTTGGCCCGTGGCTTTAATATATGATCCAATGATGTAATTATGTTCTCAAATGCTCTATACCAATTCTCAACTATTATCGTTCGCTGGTAATGGATATATTCGCGAATTTAGCTGCCGTATCCCGGCTCGGGATTTCGCGCTCTTTTGTGGCGTCCTTTGCCTTTAGCCAATCAACGAATAGCGTCCATGAATTCTTAGAATTACACCATGCAATCTCCCGCAATTATTAACTTTATATAAGTTTTATGGTATAGTAAGGCTCCTAAATTCCACTTTATTCTGAATCGATATTTCACTTTTTTCTATCAGTTTAATCCACGGAGTTAGCCTCGCTAGTGCCTCTTACAATACGAAGTTGTCGCCTTGCTTTGGTCAAGTGAATTTTTCCATTGGTCCACCTTACCCACGTGACCGGGAAGGCTCATATTTTTTTCTTCCAGTGCCAACCCCGTGTTCCACTCCCGCTAGTTACATGGAGATGCCTCGCCATCATTTCTCAGAAATTTGCACCCGGCTCCCTGCGCTGTTGCTACTACCAAGACTGCTCGGGGCTAGGAAAACTTTGGCAACAAGTTATCCTCTCTCTTTCTTCAATGTCACAAGTTCTGAGAAACCTAATTCTGTCCCTCATTGTGTTTGTTAATCTCACTGGAGACAACATTCTGTGGTATGGTGAAACCTGCCATCTCGGCCTGGCCTGTTCTTACTGTATGTACAGTAAGATACTATTTATTCTGAACATGAAATATATATTCCTCAATAATTCATCATAATTACAATTGCATGACGCTGATCACACCCCCACCAGGGTGCAGTATATCCTGTTATGAGTGGCATCAAACATCATAATTTCATTTCACTGGCCGTTACACCGGAATGGAAGAAAGCACATGAAAAACATGCTTCACAATCTAAGAGCACTTCCTAATAAAAATCTTGCCCACAACGACTGAATGCAAAGCACTAATATGCTTGTAATATTCTCCATACATCTACATTGCTCAGTTCGTTGTACACAGGAATTTGAAATAATTTACGAACGCTAAACTCCCACATCTACTTAAGACTCGATAACCTATTCCTCAACACTGATCAGAAACGTTCTACCTGTGCTACGTGTAGCTCTTCCCAAAAGATAATGAACATGAAGACCATAGACGCACTGTAGATTTGGCGTTCTCCCACCTTGTCGTACTTTTAGGTCTTTCCGTAGGAACTGTTTCCTAACGTAAATGGACGTAACACAATCCATTGTAATGACCTCTACTTTTTTATTATTTCATTTGCACTGATCCACTTGAAATTCTCCCCAAAATGAATAAGAAAACACACATATTTGATATTTGTTACGTAAGGAGAAATGTAAGTCCGCCTCTGCTGTGTAGTGGTTAGTGGGATTAGCTGCCGGAGGCGTGGGTTCGATTACCGGCTCTGCCACGAAACTTGAAAAGTGATACGAGCACTGGAAGGGGGTTCACTCAGCCTCGGGAGGTCAACGGAGTAGAGAGGGGTTTCGATTTCCTCCTCAGCTATCCTCGAAGTAGTTTTCCGTGGTTTCCCACCTCTTCTCCTGGCAAATACCGGGATGGTACCTAACTTAAGACGACGGCCGCTTCCTTTCCTCTTCCTTGCCTATCCCTTCGAATCCTCTCATCCCCCATAAGGCCCTGTTCAGCATAGCAGGTGAGGCCGCCTGGACGAGTTACTCGTCCTCCTCCCCAGTTGTATCCCCGACCAATATTTCGCGCTCCAGGACACTACCCTTGAGGCGGTAGAGGTGGGATCCCTCGCTGAGTCCGAGGAAGAAAAACGGATTAAATAATAATAATAATAATAATAATAATAATAATAATAATAATAATAATAATAATAATAGGTCTAATAATGGAACAAAATCTTAATAACAAGCGTATTAATGCATTAGGTACTTAATGTATTAATGCAGTAGACTACGAATAATCACACACCAATCCAATTACAAGGCATTTTCGCGTATAATGGATTAAATACAACGTAGTTTCTGAACATACGAGCGAGTCTAGAGCTAGCAAAGCACATTCAACATCCACTTCTCCGAGCGGAGTAGGTTACGGCTTAACGGTGGCCACGGCTTTACCGTAGCTCTACTACCGCTCTGCATTCGGATGACAGTGGCCACGGCTTTACCGTAGCTCTACTACCGCTCTGCATTTGGGTGACGGTCGGCTGCCCCCGCCGTGGTTTTCCATTCTCCTGCACTAAGTCGAATACTTACAAGATCATTTTATAGGCCCCGGGCGCCAACCCCTCACCTTCTCTGCACCTCAAATCACTGCTTCAAATCTCCTTCGCCTGAGAGAGGGCGTAAAACTCTAGGAGACCCGCCGTACGGAGTGAAAACATTAGTAGGCCCTACTCCACCTTTCAGCCGAACCGCTGGGTGAGTACTACGGCTGTAATACGATTTCGTGGATAACGAAGTGATCGGCAAGTGAACTTGGGGTGGCCTTAATCAAGGTACATTCCTAGGCCTTTCCTATCCCATTTGCCTGGTGTGAAAATGGGAAACCACGGAAACCATCTTCAGAGCTGCCGACAATGGGGTTCGAACGCACTATCTCTCGGATGCAAACTCATACGAACTTGTAATTATTTGTGAGCTAAGTGTTAGAGAAGTCCCAGGGATATTGTTTAAACTTCTATGAACTTGTGATTCTCTCTGAACTGTGTCAAGTGTTAGAACAATTCCCAGGGATAGTGTTGAAACTTCTCCCCACCTGTAAATTTTATTTGAAGTACAGAGTGTATCAGAAGTATACCGATGAAAAAAACAGGGATGCTCTTCGTGTTATGTTAAGAAACGATGGTGCAATCGGATTGGCGGAGAAAGTGTTTCCTTTCTAGAAAATGAAGTTATTTGTTACTTCCGGGCGCGCGATTCATGTTGACGAACTTGCCGTATTTGCTGTGCCAGAGAGCCAGCCACTGTGGGTCAGAGGAGGGAAGGGAAGGGAAGGGAAGGGAGGGGAAGTGGGAAGAGGGAGACAGGGGTAACGATCGGTGCAAATGCACAAATTTCTCGTTTGCTTCGCATAGTCTCTTCTCAATCCCAGTAGGCTGTGTACAGTTTGTTCTGCACAAATTCACTGCCATGCGAACCTCGCAGAAAGAAAGGATAAACTTGTATCAGGAATACAGGCAGATTTCCAGGACGTTCACGTCACACCACACGTCTTGAACAAAGTCCAAATCATTACTACACCGATGTGAACTTTGCACTGAAGTGGGAAGGGGGCGTATTGTTTCAACGAGCTAGAATATAATACATAGAGTGGCTACAGCAGCTGAATTAGCGCTCCGAGTGGAGGCAAGCAACACTACGGCTGCCATGATATAAATGTACCAGGTAACGTTAACAGCTGTCTGGAGCTATCTGAGGAATCTCACATGTGTGTCAAGTTCATCGTTAATAGAAATTATTTTGTAGTTTGGCTTTATTTATTGTAGCGTGAATATGTCTACATTCTGTTTATCATCCTCCGTTCGAACGAAACAAGCCAAGGGAATTAACCATTTAAGGTTAAAATCCCTGAAGATTCCCTGAAGCAGGGCAGCGGCTTGTGCTCTGGCATAGCAAACACGGCGAGTTCGTCAATCTGCATCGCGCGTCCGGAAGTAAGATAGTAACCTCCTTTTCTCGAAAAGAAAAATTTGCTCCGCCAATTCTATGCACCATCGTTCTTAACATAACACGAAGAGCATCTCTGATTTTTTTGGCGGTATAATTCTGATACACTCTGTATGTAAAATCATAAGATGTTAAATAATTTCTGACAGTGTAAGTAATCGTCGTGAGTTATACGAATTTGTCATTTTCTGTGAACACGAAAACATTCATACTTCGTTAAAGTATTCAAATAACTCTGTAAAAATTCACTTGTGGACTCAACCAGGTGAGACGAGTGGAACTGGCAGTGTAAACAGTTCGTGATTTTTCTTTAATTTTAATTTTAATAATTTTACTTGTCAATCCAAGCAAGTAAGAAGAATAAAATTAACATCGCGTTAATACCTATCACAGTGTACACTTTTATTAAACCACAGACTGCACATCGTAGCTTGGTAATATAATGTAACGTGACGTAGGAGATAAAACAAATACACAACTAGCAGCGTTATGTTCTACGACTGAGATTTATTTACCACCCGGAAGTAACAAAGCAACCTCATTTAATCGAAAAGAAAAATTTTCTCCGCCACTCCAATTGCATCACCGTTCTTAATATAACACGTACTAGGAAAATGAGGAGTCACGTACTACAGAAACACACAAATACACCAGTTTACGCCCTCTCTATTTTCGCTAACTCAGTCACACTGGTTGTTCACTGTACCCCTTACAAACTTAACCTACGTACGCTAGCTACTCAGTGCACTTTACACAGTTCCACTACTGTCAATAATTATACTCCATACTTATACTCCATTCTCTAAGGCACAATTCTAGTATACTCACTGTACACTTTACGGCTTGGGCACGACTCAGTCTCAGATTTCTGTACGTCGTACACTGTCCGTACACTCACAACAGTGTTCGTTCACTGTCCCTTGCCTATACTTTATCGAACTCTCCCACACTGCGCTAGAGACACAACGTTCACTTCATAGCAGTTGGACACGAGAGATTCAACTCCTCGACGACAGACGGAACATAACGATAGGCTCAGTTCCACAGACAGAACACTTACTGCACTGCACTGCTCAACTGACTCTCAAATCTGACTGAGAACACACTTGAGCTCGTCTGGCCCACCTTAAATAGGGAGGCCGGCCCTTCGAAAGGAGTTAGGGATTGGAATAATTTTCCAAAGGAGATGTTCAATAAATTTCCAAATTCTTTGCAATTATTTAAGAAAGGATTAGGCAAACAATAGAGAAGGAATCTGCCACGTTGGCGACTGCCCTAAATGCAGATCAGTGGTGATAGATAGATAGATAGATAGATAGATAGATAGATTGATTGATTGATTGATTGATTGATTGATTGATTCTTCTCGAAGGAAGTCTCTAGTCTTTTCGATTCGGAATGTTCTGGGTTCACTTAGCAAGTCATTCTCACACCGTCGGGAGGCCTTCAGTGAGATGACAGAGTGGTGGCAGAGAGGGGAATGGCCTTGTGGGACTGGTTCGTTTCTGATTGGTTGGCTGCGCGGTAATAACATCTGGGTAGAAACGTCGGTGGTTCCCAAGGTGGAGCCGACCCTTCTTGCTTCTCGCCAAGGTATAATAACAACATGACGGACACAGTCACAATAATTTAAATGAGGAAAGTGTGACTAGATGGATCTTGAAGAACCGACCTACCTCCGAGCAATCACGACCTAGGTCACTACAAGTATCGTTTACTGGGACGATTGGAGTGGATCTTCTGGAACATCATAGAACTTCATGTATGTATGTATGTATGTATGTATGTATGTATGTTCAGTCTTCAGCCCGCAGGCTGGTTGGATCTTCAACAGCTCCACCATTAGCTGTCATATATGACCTAAGCATCACTGAAGAGACGTACTATGGAAATGAGGAGTCAGGTAGTTTCCCGTTGCTTTCCTCTCTGAGCCAGAATTCGCCATTATATATCAGTCTGTCAAGTCCTCTGAAATGCATGCATTAACCGACACTATGAGCAACATTTTCACATAATTCATAGGATGAACTGGCTGCACAAGGAATGGCATTACTAGCATCCCTCGTACCTTGTACCATTACATTCACTAGTCCGACCACAGCGCCATTTTTCCAAAATGGCAGCTATCTCTAATCCAGTTGCTCATCAGTATAGATAACTGCTACAAAACAAAGCTTTCTTCGTACAGTCATAGAAGGCTTTCACCGTCCGTAACCTTGCCAATAAGTGGAACAGGATGGTTAGCTCTGTGCTCGACCGTCGTTTCCCCAGGAATGAACGTGGTATTCGTTTTTGGTGTAGACTGAGTGAATCACAGCGTCATGTGCCTTCAGAAGTGGAGCTCTCGATTCTAAATTTTTCGACTTCCTGGTGGGGAATCAAACCCATGTCCTTCCGGGAAACCAATCACGCCATCACCGCCTCGGCTAGGCAGTCCATTGCTGAAGCTGTAGGGATGTCTTCTGAACGGGTATATTATATTTTAACCGAAGAATTGGGTATGAAAAAATTATCCGCAAGATGGGTGCCGCGGCTCTTGACATTGGACAATAAACGCACCAGATTGGAAATGTCCGAACAAAGTCTGGCCCATTTTCAGTGCAACCAACAAGATTTTTTGTGCTGGTTTGTGACTACAGATGAAACTTGGGTCCATTACTATACCCCAGAGACAAAACAGCAGTCAAAGCAGTGGGAACATGCTGATTCACCACCACCAAAGAAAGCAAAGGCAGTGCGTTCGGCCGGAAAGGTCATGGCCTCAGTTTTCTGGGATGCAAAAGGCATTCTGCTGATAGATTATCTTCCTACTTGCCAAACAATTACGGAACAATAATATGCAAACCTCCTAGACCAACTACAGGAAAAGATACGCGAAACAAGGCCTGGTTTGGTAAGGAAAAAGGTCATCTTTCATCAGGACAACGCTCCGCCGCACACAATTGTTATTGCCATGGCAAAACTTCATGAACTGGGGTACAAATTGTTGCCACATCCACCTTATTCACCTGATTTGGCACCATCAGACTTTCATCTATTCCCCAAGCTGAAAATTTTCCTCGGTGAACGGAGATTTTCTACAAGGGAAGAACTGATAGCCGAATTGGAGAGGTATTTTGCAGGCCTGGAGGAATCTCATTTTCGAGATGGGATCAAGGCATTGGAACATCGCTGGACCAAATGAATTAGTCTACAGGGAGACTATGTTGAAAAATGAAAGCAGTTCCACCGAGGTAAGATACTTAATTCTAGTACATTCCGAGAACTTTTCAAACCACCTACGTATAGTAGGTATGTATTATACAGATATATTCATATTTTTTATTTACTCAGTTTACCGTCCAGGCTTGGTTTCTCGCCCGGGTTCAATGAGGGATCCCAACTCTACTGCCTCAAGGGCAGTGTCCTGGAGCGCGAGACATATGTTCGGGGGATACAACTGGGCGGAGGGCCAGTACATCTCTGAGATCGCCTGAGCTACTATCCTGAATAGGAGCGTTGTGGGGAATGGGAAGATTGGAAGGGTTAGGCAAGGAAGAGGAAAGGAAGAGGCCGAGACCTTTAAGTTAGGTACCATCCCAGTATTTATCTGGAGAAGAAGTGGGAAACCACGGAAAACCACTTCGAGGATGGCTGAGGTGGGAATCGAAACCCCTCTACTAAATTGACTTCCTGCGGCTGAGTGGACCCAGTTCCAGTCTTCGTACCAATTTTGAAATTTCGTGGCAGAGCCAGGAATCCAACCCGGACCGGTGGCAACTATTCACAAGCACAACACCATATAGGGGGACTATATTAATATTAATCGGTATTAATGAGTGACTCTGTAACACAAGGCTATTACAACATACTCAGTACACGAGTAATCTCAGATGACTATTCTTTCAGTTTTCTACACTGAGAGAATTAGAAGTTCATTCAGAACATCGATTGTCTGATCTGGCAGATGACGGGGAGTTATATTAATGTAGTAGAGGCCGAGACAAATGGTGCCAACTTTGAATATCTGTCTGCTCCGTCAGCACTACGAGAGGGACCCAAGGGAATCTCACTCCCTATGACAACTGGGAAATGGATGACCGAGCTTCATCGCGCCTGGATGAGCCGTTAAATGGGCAGCTATTATAATACAGTACAACAACAGCATGAGGGGGTCGATATGTTATGTTATCAGATCTATTGCTATCAGATTATGTCCGCTCATAAGCCGGCAGGCGAGACTATTAACAGGGGGCTTTGAATGTATGGCCTCTACTCCCATCTTCATAACCAACCGAGGAGAATGTAGCTATCTCCTAGAAAACACTAACAAAGGAAGGGCCTCTGTTTTATACGTTTTTTTCCACTCATTTTGAAGCTCTCATAAACCGATGGAGTTGGCTACGCGGTTCGTGTGAGCCTGCATTCGAGAGATACTGGGTTCGAACTCCACTGCCCCAGCCTCGAAGGTTGTTTTCCTTACTCTCCCATATTTATTTTTTCATCGAGGTAGTTAGAGTCACGTAGCTGTGAGCTTGCATTCGGAAAATGGTGGGTTCGAATCGCACTGTCAGCAGCCCTGAAGATGGTTTTCCGTGGTTTCCCATTTTCACACCAGACAAATGCTGGGGCTGTACCTTAATAGGCCACGGTAGCTTCCTTTGCATTGCTATCCCAGCGTAGCTATAAGACCTCTCTCTGTCGGTGCGACATAAAATAAACAGCAAAGAAAAGGCACAGGCCAACATAAAATACATTTGTATTTTTTTATGAAAATAATATTGTGTATTACAGCCTACTTAAACAAATTAGTCTGTTAAATTTAGCCCAGATTCCATTCCCGCTTGGCCTGAATTTAACTTTTCTTGAGTGCTAAGTTTTTCTTGAGGAATTATTATGCTGAGTTATTTTCACAAGAGTAAATCTCGTCATGGTTTTGGTTCAATTGGACTCCATTTGCTGCCTTTAGCGAAAGTATTATGCAATTAAATTGCACACATACGCCTACACAAATTTAATTATCGTTTTATAATTGAATGGTTACCTGAACAAAGATCTAACCCACAAGAAATCGAAAGTTGAGCTTTCAGTGTAATCACGATCTATCTGAATGCACTCACAGTCTCGTGAACGTAAAGCAACATAAATGTTCAAAGTAGGGTTGTTTAATTTTCAATGTTGACACCCCGACGAATACTGATCTCTTCAGAGAGACGGCAGATACACTTGAGCAAGTTCTTAGCAACAGTGCTGAGGCTCATTTAAACAAAGGTAGAATTAATATATTTTAATGGAAGGATAATAGACATAAAGCACTAAAGAATGCTGGGGATCCGTACAAGAGCAGGAAGGGACTTTCCGTGTCAGTAAAATGTGGATCACAACAGGTGAGTGGAATAGTGATTTAACCTTAAAGTGTACTGTATGTAGTTTAGGCCCTACATATCTATGTTCAATAGTATACCACATGTTCACATGGCCTTTCATACCTAAAAACCGAGCGAGTTGGTCATGCGGTTAGGGTCGCGCAGCTGTGAGCTTGCATTCGGGAGGTAGTGGGTTCGGACCCCACTATCGTCAGCCCTGAAGATGATCTTCCGTGATTGCCCATTTTAACACCAAGCAAATGCTAGGACTGTACCTTATTTCAGGCTACGGTCACTTTCACCCACTTCTAGCCCTTTCCTATTCCGTCGTCGGCATATCTAGGTTGGCGCGACATAAAAAAAAACTTAACTTGTGTCTCTCCCCATATATTGCGATAATAAAATGCAGTCGTATTTATGGCCGGGCCAGGTATAGGCCTACAACTGAGATAATGTAACTTCTATGATAGTTTCCATGGAATGCCAGCGTCTTAAGTCTATATGTTGAGATTTTCAGGACCGGGCGAGTTGGCCGTGTGTGTAGAGGCGCGCGGCTGTGAGCTTCCATCCGGGAGATAGTAGGTTCGACTCCCACTATCGGCAGCCCTGAAAATGGTTTTCCGTGGTTTCCCATTTTCACACCAGGCAAATTCTGGGGCTGTACCTTAATTAAGGCCACGGCCGCTTCCTACCAACTCCTAGGCCTTTCCTATCCCATCGTCGCCATAAGACCTATCTGTGTCGGTGCGACGTAAAGACCCTAGCAAAAAAGAAAAAAAGATATTTTCAGGTAGACCTATCTATATACCTTTCCGATTTTATTTTATTTTACTGTTTATGTCGTGATAGCATCCGTAGGACATCCAGTTTAACGGGGAATTCGAACTACAGGGACGAGTTTTTTAAAAAACTTCTCACCGATTGGCTGGAAGGAGAACTACGGTCGCCTTCGTGGAAAACCTGTGACGATGTCTCTCAGCTGTCATGCCCTCTCTAACTAAATGAACTCTAACGTCTTCTCCCTCCTACATCTCAGGTGTAGTTTTACGTCCGGACGCCCTTCCTGACACCAACCCTACGTGGAGGAATGCATTCACTATTGTGTACTTCTGTAGTGGTTAGTAACATGGTATGTCTGAATGAAGAGTGTAATAAGAAGACCAACACAAATACTCAGTCCCTGCGAGAGAGGAATTAACTAAATATATCTCAAATCTCAGACCCGGCTAGGAATCGAACCCGGGAAACTCTTAATCTAAGGTCTCAATGCTGACCATGCAACCACAATGTAAAAGCTTAACTGGTCTTCGTTTATTATTTTCAAAATTTTCTATTATAACAAGAGATACATTAAAAATAATAATAATAATAATAATCGTATGGCCTCAGCAACCGTGTGCAGACATTTCAATTTGACGCCATCTGGTTGTCTGCTCGTCAATTTCGACGTTCCGTTTTACTCTAGGCCCCCACTAGATGGCAGACCGAGTAAACCGAAACTCTCTTGGGCGTCTATGGCTGAGATTTAATGAATTTTGTCGGATAAACATCAAATGTGTCACCAGAGATCTTTTACATGCCGATATCGTACGACATGGAGTGTCGAATGGACTTTTTTCCGCCCTTCAAAAATCCGACTACCTCTGCCGGGTTTGAACCCGCTATCTTGGGATCCTGAGGCCGACACTCTACCGCTGATCCACAAATCACTAGTTAAGCTTGACCAACACCTGTTTCACTTCCCTTCTCCAATAAAGACTGTTTGCTTTTTGTCGCCAGTAACTCCCCTTTTCTCTCCGCTGTTACGTCAAGTGCCCTCCACCAGCTTCCCATTCTTCTCAGTGCACCGGGGTGAAATCCCTTAACCATTTATCATGTTCTCTGGGACAAGACTTGCTTTAATATTTCAACCCTAGAAGCAAGGGGACGAGCTAAAGAGAAAAAAGTGAACGAGATAATCTACTTTTGAGTATGTCCCCAAGGTTGCTATAAACTCTGTTATGCCACCCTATCTTCAAATCTTGTGATAATCAGGCTCGATTCTCAAAACAATCCCAACTCGATAAATATAAATCTAATAATGCAAGTCAAACTAACTCCCAAGTGAAAAGGAGGGGTTGTTTTCAATTGGCAAGGATTACACAGGGATTCACACTCGTGACAATAGGTTATGCAGGGTGGGGAACAAGTTTATGAGGCGAACAGGGGCCGTGTCAAGGGTTAAGTTGGAGACAAATCGCTGCACGGCCCTCTTGATTGTGCAGCTGCCAGAGCCTCCTGAACGTGGTGGGCGACCGACATCAATAATCCGCTTCATAATCTCAATATTGTGAACAGAAGTTCGGAACATGCCTTACAACATGCTAATTCCACACAGATTGTTGATATTGTGATCGTAGCCACGGGACTAGTTTAACGTAAAATCCGAATAACAGTGGCGTGACTTTGCATTTTTAAAAATTCACCAGCCCATATCTAAATGTTCTCGGACAAAATTTTCTGTACATTGCTGTAGGAGAGTGGTGGTGGTTATTATTTGAAGAGGAAGTACAACTAGGCAACTATCCTTTATGCTGTAGGAGAGTGAAAACTGGATAGACGCAGGATATCATTTCCATAAGTTGGAAGCAACAGAGAATAATTGCTTTTAAAAACAGGTACGGTCCGTCTCTGTTGTGCATTGGTTAGTGTGATAAGCTGCCATCTCCGGAGGCCCGGAATCGATTCCCGGCTCTGGACGAAAATTGAAAAAGTGGTTCGAGGGCTGGAACGGGATCTACTCAGCCTTGGGAGGTCAACTGAGTAGAGGGCGTTCGATTCCCACCTCAGCCATCCTCAAAACGGTTTTCTGTAGTTTCCCCACTTCTCCTCCAGGCAAATGCCGGGATGGTACCTAACTTACCCGGTCTAGAGAGTCAAATATTACGGCCGAGAGGATTCGTCGTGCTGACCACACGACACCTCATAATCTGCAGGCCTTCGGGCTGAGCAGCGGTCGCTTGGTAGGCCATGGCGCTACGGTGCTGTAGCACCATGGTCTTTTTTTACCTAACTGAAGGCAATGGCCGCTTCCTTCCGTCTTCCTTGTCTATCTCTTCAAACCTTACCTTACGCACAAGGCCTCTGTTCAGCATAGCAGGTGGGACTGCCTGGGTGAGGTACTGATCCTCCTCCTCAGTTGTATCCCTCCAACACAAAGTCTCACGCTCCAGGACACTGCCCTTGAGGTGATAGAGGTGGGATCCCTCTCTGAGTCCGAGGGAAAATCCAACTCTGGGCGGTAAACGGATTAAGAAAGACAGAAAGAAAGAAAGAGGTAAGAGTAATGACAGGAAAGTACTTGGATTGAGGAGAGAAAGGCTAAGTCGTGAATGAACTCTGTGCGTATAAACCGACTTCATTGGTGGGGCGGCTGATGTGCTGCAGAACCTCGGCTACAGTGTGCAGGTATTTTGATTTGGCGACATCTAGGCTGCCTGCGTGTCAATATTGACGTTTGTTTTAACTCTACCACATGGCAGAGAAACAGATCTCTGTTGGGCGATCCATGCCTAAGTTTCTTTAATAACGTTTGTTGGCTGAACTTTAAATGTATCTCCAGAGGTCTTTTACATGCCGACAACGTACGACATGGAGTGCAAAGTGGCCTTTCTTCCGCCCTTCAGAAATCCAGCTACCTCAGGCGAGTTTAAACCCGCGATCTTAGAATCCGGAAGGCGGCACAGAACATTTCTGGTCTTCGTTCTGTGCAGCGTTTTATAAAAAAGTAACTGACGCACATCTGTGAGGTGCTGGCTTGGTTTCGGCTCACGAGGAAGTAGCCGCGTCACCACGTGCTGAATTTCGGGAGAGAATTTTTGACGTCACGTAAGTGCATAAACATCCACTGTGCTCATGCGTAGGGTAGACTCGCAGCCAACAGGTTCCGGGTTGCTTACTGCTCCCTGCTCAATAAAATAATATGCCTCATAAGGACAGCAGAACTATTGGATTCTTCCATATTTGAGGAGTATTAATTTTCCTGAGAGAGAACTTAATGCTGCATTGGGCGATTTGGCCGTTAGGGTGAGGGGCGCGTAGCTGTGAACTTGCATCCGGGAGATAGTGGGTTCCAACCCCACTGTCGGCAGTCCTGAAGATGGCTTTCCGCGGTTTTCACACCAGGCAAATGGTGGGACTGCACCTTAATTCAGGTCACGGCCGCTTTCTTCCCACTCCTAGGCTTTTTTATATCCCATTGTCGCCATAAGATCTGTGTCAGTGCGACGTAAAGGAAATTCTAAAATAAATACAAAAAATAAAAACATAATAGGCCTACTGCTGCCCAGTCTTAAAACATTTAAGAAACATAGGTTGAGGACGGAGCTTTCAGTTTTATAACAGTGATGATCAAACTTCAGCAACATGGAAGGAGTTATACGCTATTGGCTTTTACGTCGCACCGACACAGATAGGCCTAGGTCTCATGGCGACGATCGGGCAGGAAAGGTCTAGGAGTGGGAAGGAAGTGGCCATGGGCCTAATTACGGTGCAGCCCCAGCATTTGCCTGGTGTGAAAACAGGAAACCATGGAAATCCACCTCCCGAATGCAAGCTTACAACTGCGAAACCTTAACCGCACGGCCAACTCGCTCGGTACACACAAATCAGTAGTTAAAGCAGTAATAGGGGTGAAGTGGTAAGATTATTTTCTTAGGGATAAACGTTAAGTAACACCGACTATATATTTTTCCTTCCGTTGGGTATTGGCTTATAGCTGAGAACTCCATGACGGTTCTTTGCGCTAGGCCACTGTAACAGACGACAAAGGCTGCGTGCATTTGTGAAGTAGGTCCATATTAAATTATTAGAGTTATTTAAGCCTTTTCATTCGTGAAATTGCCAGTGTTTCGCTCCACTGGGGCAGCGGGCTCGTCACACCTTTCAAGATACTGGCGACTAGAGCGCCGTTTAGACAACACTGTAAGCTACTTTTTTTTTGACAATGGAGAGACAGTGCACTAGGGGAGGTATGCACTGTACCTCCACTTGTATAAATGTCCGTCTTTAACTCAGTGTTTTAATTTCACCATGGAAAGGCCTGAAAGAAAATATTCGCAATAGCTGAAATTAAGTTGTGGCTCCCTCTGGGGACTGAATTTTTGGTAGTTCCTTTTCATAAGAGGAGATGAGGACGGAGGGACTTACCATAAAACGTTTCTTACAAGGGAACTGACTCCTATAGAAAATTCGGATTAATTATTTTTTGCAAATACTGACACCTAGAAACACGTGCACCGAAAAATTCTGTAATCAATCGCTCATTATATATACGGTCACTTGTGCAGATGAACAAGAAATGGAACAGTTTCATACTGATCCGAATTTCCCAGAGGGAACAATTTCGTTCTTAGAAAAAAATAAAATACATAAAGCAGTTCAGAGAACATCGTGTAACAGTAGACGGAAAAAAAAGAAAGAAAAGTTCCCGACCTTTGCACTGGATTAAAAAAAAAATCTGAGTGGAGGTTCGTCATAATAAGAAAGGGAAGGCAGGTGAACGTTAACATGAGAAGTACTTTGTAAATAGAGAAACTGGCTGCATGATGGGTCGTGAGGTCAATTCTTTTAGCTTACGTCAGCTTCGGAACCGTACTTGGGCCGGAGAGTGTTACTAACACACGAAAAGGAGCGAGTTGGCCGTGCGGTTTGGGTCGCGTAGCTCTGAGCTTGGATTCGGGAGATGGTGGGTTCGAATTCCATCGTTGGCAGCCCTGAAGATGATTTTCCGTAGTTTCACATTTTCGCACCAGAAAAATGCAGGGGTTGTTCCTTAATTAAGGCCATGGGCGTTACCATCCCAATTCTATCAGTTCCCCATCCATTTCTCGGTGTTAGTGCGACGTTAAAAACTAGCAAAAAAACATGAAACTTTTAAAATCGAAATAATTTATAGACAACACGTGCGATGACAGTGTCTCAATGTAAAGAGGAAGGGCCTTTGTACCTAGGAACAAGAGTATTTTTTAAAAAAAGAAGATAATTGTTCTTGGCGTTTACCTCTGCAGATCTCTTGGCACTACTTTCACCACACGTTAGGAACCTGCGTGTAAGTGTAATTGCGGAAGTGTTGAATGTTAAGGAGGACACAAACACCTAGTCCCCAGGCCAGGGATATTAATCATTTACAATTAAAAACCCGTGACCCAGCCGATAATCGAACTCGAATAATTTAATATGGGCCTACTTCACAAATGCCGACCAATGAACCTGCACGCAGCCTTTGTCGTTTGTTACAGCGGCCTAGCGCAAAGCACTGTCATGGAGTTCTCAACTATAAGCGAAAACCCAAGGGAAGGAAAAATATATAGTGATATATAGTATAGTGATGTGATGGAGCCACTATTCTGAGGTACTGAAATGGCCATGCCACGCAACAAACAGTTAGTATAGCTGTGAACTCTGGCGCGACAGCATGGCCTGTGAGGTGTCACTTGATTCGCCTCAGTGACTTCCACAAGCGTTTTTCTATTTTTAAAAACCCACTGGGAACATTTGACAAAACTGTGATCCGAAGAGGTGTAAGAAATTCCTTTCTTTCGCAAAATATCGTGACACGTGAACAATAAATAGCTCAAAATGACCGAAAATGCATTTGAGAGGATAGAGCGGCTAGCAAGAAATGCAAAATATCCTAAATCACTAATGCCGAGCGTCGAAAGTCTTATGGCGAGCACATCTAACGCCCCTGTGGTGAAAAGTGATTTGGAACTCATGGATGTCGATACTTATCGACTTTGTCTTGAAGGTGTGTAAATTTGTTTAAAGTTTAATAAAATGTACATGCGTGCATCTTAGCCTAATTATACAGGATGATCGGAAATAATGTGAACCGGATATATGGGCATTAGAGAGTAGGTCATACTGATAAATAATTCGAAAAAATAGTGCTATATCTCGTGCCGTTATTTTTTATTAGCTGCTGAAGTTTGCCAATTGAAATGAGCTTTGCGAGGTGGTGATGCTAAATGGGTAAGTGACTTAAGACTGGATTTACCGGGCGAGTTGGCCGTGCGGTTAGGGGCGCGTGTCTGTGAGCTTGCGTCCGGGAGATAGTGGGTTCGAATCCCACTGTTGGCAGCCCTGAAGACGGTTTTCCGTGGTTTCCCATTTTCACACCAGGCAAATGCTGGGGCTGTGCCTTAATTAAGGCCACGATCGCTTCCTTCCCATTCCTAGGCCTTTCCTATCCCATCGTCGCCATAAGACCTATCCGTGTCGGTGCGACGTCCACTAGCAAAGATAAATAAGAGCACCAGTCGCTCCGAGTGACAGGATCTCGCCACAGCAGTACGCTATGGTGACACCGACGGTGTGTTTGTGTTTGATGCTGATTTCTCAGCATGCCTCTCAAGCCGGTCTTAAGCGACGTTCAGATGTACCAACACCGCCTCGCAAAGTCCATTTGAATTGGCCCGCGAAGCGATCTGATTGGCTAACTTCAGCTGCTGGTAAAATGACAACTGCGCGAGATATCGAATTACATTTTTCAAATTATATTTCAGTACGGCCAACTCTCTAAAGCTCGCATAGCCGGTTCACGTTGTTTCCGACCACCCTGCCTTTCGGCGTTCAGTCTGCAAGCCTCTGTGAATTTAATAACCCCCGCCACAATCTTCTATTTGTAACTAGCTGCGTGGCCTCGTTTAGTTCTATACCTCTTAACTTTAAATCGTTAGAAACCGAGTCTAACCATCGTTGTCTTGGTTTCTCTCCCTACTTCTCTTACCCTGCATAACAGAGTTCATTATCCTCCTAGGTAATCTATCGACCTCCATTCGCCTCACATGACCCGACCATGGAAGCCTGTTTATGTGCACAGCTTCATCCATCGAGTTCATTCCTAACTTAGCTCTTATCTTCTCATTCCGACTACACTCCTGACTTTGTTCCCACCTGTTTGTACCAGCAATCATTCTCGCTAATTCTTTGCCTGTAATTTCTTACTTATGAATAAGATATCTTGAGTCCACCCAGCTTTCACTTTCGTACAGCAAAGTCGATCTGAAAACAGACCGCTGTAAATATAGTTTCATCCAGGAGCTGATTATTTTCCTTACAGAACACTGTTGATAGCAACAGCAATCTCACTATACTACCATCCTGGGAGAATACACATCCTAAATACTTGAAATGATCTACATGTTCCAGTTTTGTATTCCCAATCTGACATTTAGTCCTCTTAAGTTTCTTCAAATGCTAATTTTCATATTATACTCATTGCACGCAGTTTCAAGTTGCAAGATATAAAATCGTAGGCTTTCAGCGCAATCTGGCATTAAGACCAAGTCGTCGGCATAGACCAACTGCTTACTACATTTTCACCTAATCGAATCCTTCCCTGGCACTTTACACATTTCAGTAGATAACCCACGTAAACTATGAACGACAAAGATGAAATATGGCAGCCTTGTCTAAGTGCTGAAGTACCTTGAACCAAGAACTCATTCTACCATCAATTCTCACCGTAACCTAATTGTTAACATAAATGCCTTTGATTGCTTTTAATACTATACCCTTAATCCCTCAGTACGGCTAAGTTATTTTCCCTCGGTACTCTGTCATAATCCTTCTCTATATCTACGAAACATAAACGTAACTGCCTATTCTTCTCGTAGCAACTGATCCTGACAGACCCTCTATGGTCTGAAACCACACTGGTTTCCATCCAACTTACTCTCAACCACTGATCACACTCTCCCTTCCCAGATGCCAGTAAACACTTTTCTGGTGTACTGATCAATGAAATACCTCGTTATTGTTGCAATCCTTCCCTTTCCCTTGCTTCTAGATAAGAGCAATTACTACTTTCGTACAATCAGAAGGTACCTAACATTGCATATTAATCTTATTACTTGCATCCGGTAGATAGTAGGTTCGAATCCCACTATCGGCAGCCCTGAAAATGGTTTTCCGTGGTTTCCCATTTTCACACCAGGCAAATGCCGGAGCTGTACCTTAATTAAGGCCACGACCGCTTCCTTCCAACTCCTAGACCTTTCCTATCCCATCGTCGCTATAAGACCTATCTGTGTTGGTGCGACGTAAAGCCCCTAGCAAAAAAAAAAAATCTTATTACTCTGAGAAGTCATTTCATCCCAGGACTTCCACCTATATTTCAGCATTTCAGGTCTAATTTCACCTGTTACTCCTGACTTATGAAAATGGAGTTTATTTGCCATCCTTTCTACTTTCTCAATCATTGTCTTTCTCCCCATGAACACGGTTGCTCGCGACGTCAACAGTAAGAAATCCGTTTACGTTGAGAATATTTTCAAAATATTTCTTCCAACTGTCCAGTGATTCCTCGGGATCTCTCTAATGAGTTCACCTGATTTACCCCAAACGCTGTTAATTTTCTTTTCCCATCCCTTTCTTGGATTCTTCTTTACCGTCCGGAAAGGAATCTCTGCCGCTTGACCAAGCCTAAAATTTCAAAAGGTTATTAAGTAGTTTCTTTATTTGTCAATACGTTACATGCCACGCGGTGTAATCTTTTCTTATTTTTGATACATGCAGTATACAAAAGTTGATATCCTATAGCATAATTATAAGCTACAGCCCGAAAGTTAAGCAAAACACCTTGGGTGTATACAGTATATCGAAGGGACACTATGTGCCCTACTGGACTCTGAAGTTCCGGCCAGGCGAAAGCCGGTCTCGAACCCAGAGTACGGTAGTGAAAGAACTCTCACAAACGTGAGCTGGTGCACATAGTCTTACCTGAACACACTCCTCTTCACTCAGCCGACTCAGCAATCTTCTCAGGGATAACATGGGTATAACGGGGCAACAAAATATAAACAAGAGGATATGTGACAAATCAGGTAAGATTCGGCTAAATTAAAAATAAAATAAAAATATCTAACAGAAAAGACCGCTGCATTCAAAGTTTAACAAATAGGGATTTATTACATAAAATTGAATTATTTACAAAGGATAGAGCTTTTCATTATGACAGGGTAAAATAACGCTGAGCCGATGACAACCAGTTCACTGCCTTGACGAAAACAAGTGAGCTGCAACAAGCATGTTACAATAGTGTAAGTAACGAAGTTTAGAAAGATGGATATCCACTTAATTACTCATAAACAGTAATTCCCATAACAATTTACAATGCCTCGCGCCGTCGAACCCCGGTGCAAACAAAAATCACCACAAAATGTACAATGACCTGACTCGGTCACGAACCCTAGTCCCATGACGAGTAAGGCGTCAAAGATACCTATGCCAACAAAATAAAAAGGACACAATCAACATATACACGTGTGTAAGTATCAAACGGGCCAGTGTTAAAATCTTACGTACAACAAATAGGTCATTAAAAAAATATCTTCCTGCTTTCAAAACATGAAGGTCGTTTCTTCCCCTCCCGGCATACTTGAAACACTGCAGACGACCAACTCACCAGCCTGTGACGTCAAGCTCTATGACCTCCACCCTCACCACTCCACTTGCGGCAGTCCCCTAATTTATGAGCTCAAACGGGCGACAGGCTAAAGTCTTGCCTTTCAAAGAAACATCTCACGTAATCTGCTGCCACAGCCCTCTTTTAAATATACCTGGGCTATCTGCCCTCGTATTAATAACTCCAGCAGTCTCGCAAATCTTACTTATGCCTCCCATGGGCTCAATCCTGGTGCTACAAAAACACTAATCATTAAGCAATAGTCACATTGCCATACTAGACATCTCCAAATATATTCAATAAACTCTCAATTGTGCTGGGCTCTCTCATATCAATTGCAAATCTTAATTCTGCCTATCAAGGGCTCATATCTCTTAAATCTTCGGACTCGCTCGCTCTATTAGTGGATCTGGGTGAATTACTGGTCACGTCTTGGTCACAACTATACACATCTACATCTGCAGAAACAAATGCCTAAATGCGATCTAATAAACGTACCTATCTGTAGACTAATCTCTTATGACAAAAGGAGTTCGATCAGACCCTTATAAACACACGTACGTTAAAATAACACAATCAAAATGAAATATGAACACGCTAACAAGGACTCTACAAATAACATCTACCTTAATGTACGGGGTTCGAGTTTGAGGCCTAGCTCTAAATTACAAGGAAAATTTTCCTACCATAACTAATCTGTGGACTGACGGCCCCCATATTCCTATCTAAATTTAAATGACATGCTTGAAACAGAATTGGAAAGCTCTGACCTTATCGATGACATGACGGAGCGGCCATCCCTGTGGACCACTGAATCTACCACCACATGATAGACTGCGGGGCTGGCATCAGATACTGTTGACCACTTGGAGACATTCTTTCTTGTGTTGCGTCTTCGTACAGCTCCCTCTGTAGTTGGAAGGTGTCCCCTTCGACGTTGCGCTGATCAGGTGCTCCCAACGTTCCTGGATCGATGCCCGTTGTCGTGTTGGCTTCAGCTCCTGGTTGTGGCTTCCTTGCAATGGTGATGTCAAACACTCGTTCTGACTTGATGCTGGGGTAACTGAAAATAAATTCATATATTACAGACTGTCCAAACTCGATGCCGGTCTCCACTACTATCGTGTCTCACACGTCACATTAACCAAGTCTCGTTCAGAGTTTTAACCTGGTACACAATAGTTTCTTCACTCCTCTCAGTCACTGTTCTTTCACCCTATCACACGGACAACATATAGTTTCAGAATTCCTAACCTGAGCCAATATTAATTCTAGCCTTTCGTCAGTAATACCTTGACCTCATAGAAATATGAAGCTACTAGTTCATTAGTCTCTTATAAGCGGTACCTCATCTCCCCATAGCATATTCTCACAGGTAAAATCTTAAATTCAGCTGAATATTCAAGTTGATTACTTACTTCCTTGCAGAAATAGCAGTACGGGTAGTAGGTGTAGCTCGAAGACAAAGCGTTGTTCTCAGTACCAACACGCAGTATGACGATTCGTTCAAGCAGCCTTTTGGTCCAAGAATGACTCTGATATGCCCGGCGGCCTTAATTTATAATCCCGGATCGCGTCATCAAGCCGCTTGACTGCGTGCACTCTTCGCGCGCCCGCGAAGTTTTTTCCCGCATTAAATATATCATGAGCTCTAATTAGCGAATGCATTAATGAATGCAGCCCTAATGCATATCAAAATAAAGCAGAAATAATACAGGTTGCAATTCTTGTCTCAAATCCAATGCAACTCTTCCGTAACCAAAGATATTAATTTATTTCTTTCTTCCCTCCTATAATAAGTTTAGCCGGGATCTGGGAAGCGTCCCCAATCTTCATCAAGAGGTTTGGCTTGGGACATAACTCCTTTTAATGGGTTTCTGGAGATTTCTCATAATGACACTCGCGCTCACTTCACATAAGAATGCTTCTTCTGGACCCCTTTATGACATATACTGTAAGACATTGGCTTCGTGGGTGGCCTTGTGTGATTCCAATATCCAATACTCAAATTAATACAATTGTCCCAATGAACAGAATGGTTCAACATAGAGGCAAACGTGTTTCCGAACGTTTAGGAACGGTAGGACCAGTTATTATTTTGCCTTTTTTTGCCTCTTTCAGCGCCTTTTTTAAGTTGTGGATATTTTCTGCTGTTATTTATATATTAAAATTAATCCATGGAAAGAAAAAATATAATTTCAATGTACTGTGTTAACAATAGGGGCTGCCTGGACGAGTCTGTGAAGGCGTGCTCGGTTCTCCCGGAAGGACGCGGGTTCGATTCCCCGTCAGGAAGTCGTAAAATTTAAGAAACGAGATTTCCACTTCCGGAGGTGCACATAGCCCTGAGGTTCACTCGGCCTACACCAAAACTGAGTACCAGGTTAATTACTGGTGTAGAAAGGCGGCCGGGCGTAGAGCTAACCATTCTACCCCACCAAGTGCCGAGGTTACGGATAGTGGAAGCCTTTATATCCCACCCCTCCAAGGGCCTTCATGGCTTGTTCGGAGATGACTTTGCCTTTACTGTATTAATAATAAAGAGAAAAATTTATTTTAACTTAAGAGACAAAAATAACATTTACATAAACGATATTTTCATGTTACACAAAACTGTACTGAAAGCTCCACAAGCCAAATGGTCGAGAGGGTTGCCAAGTCCCGTCCTTGCTATAAGCGCTGGTAGTGATTATTGTTTTAAGAGGAAGAATAACTTGGTAAACATCCTCTGATAACACTAATCGTAAGGCAAATGGAAGAGTCCGATACTTCGAAAAATGAAGGTATCGCCAAAAGAAAGGGAAGGACGACGAAGACCGCGAAAATGAAGAACTCGCTAGGTCTCCCAAATATACTGTAATACCATGGGGGCCGGAAGAGAACAAGGGTTGACCAAGGGAGGTCAGACAAGAAAGGTAAGTGGAAGCAAAGCCAGACTCATCTAGGGGACCCGCGGTCGCCAACCCACTCTCTCAAATTGAGAAGCCCTATCCCACTTTTAGCCGCCTCCTCTTACGACAGACAAGGGATGCCGTTGACGTTAAGGGGGCTGTAAAATTAAGTACTAAAATGTGATGCAGCTTACACTAAAGCATCTTTATTGTTTTAGTGCCCATTTTTGTCATTATAAACGCCTATTTTAATTATTTTACCGCCCATTTCCTAAATGTTCAGTGCTTATTTAACTGCCCATTTTAGCAAAATTAAATGCCTGAAATTCCGAGCTCTAATAATAACACACAAAGAAAGCACAAAGGAGGAAGTGTCCGGATAACATCATAAACTAATTTTAACACTTAAATGATTTAGGAATTGCGCCGAGAAAGAATGGCCTGAAATGAATTTTAGAAACATTATGGTAATGAAAAAGATAAAAATCCGAGATTTCTCGGACATGCTATACACTAGACGTCCATCGGTTACACCGGAAACGTGAATTCCCCCCCCACCAAAAAAAAAGATACCGGGCGAGTTGGCCGTGCAGTTAGGGGCGTGCGGTTGTGAGCTTGCATCCGGAAGATAGTGGGTTCGAATCCCACTGTCGGCAGCCCTGAAGACGGTTTTCCGTGGTTTCCCATTTTTACACCAGGCAAATGCTGGGGATGTACCTTAATTAAGGCCACGGCCGCTTCCTTCCCACTCCTAGGCCTTCCCTATTCCATCGTCGCCATAAGACCTATCTGTGTCGGTGCGACGTAAAGCCACTAGCAAAAAAAAGTGAGGGTCACCACAGTGTCATCCTCGACGTCCGACATCTCAAATGAATATTAATTAATATTATACGCACTATCAAAACATGCAGTTTAAACAGAATGTGACGGTTCATTATTTATATGCTGTAAGTGTAATCTACGTAGCTACCTAATAATACCACGTGGTATGTATACTATCAAACAATCTCTTTAACCCTAATCAGAAGAGAAAATGGGCGAGTTTCGGCACCTTGAAGAATGAGGGCATCAACAAATGACAGGGAAGTGCCATTAATGTTGTGAAAATGGAAGACTCTGTCGGCCTTACAAACCTAACCCCGTCGGGACGAGAAGCGAACAAGAGTCGACTAAGGGAGGTCAGGCTAAACATTTGAAAATGAGGAGGATGTCACGAGTAAGTGGAAGCATTTGGTCCCTTGGTCACCAATTTACGACCCCAAGTTATTTTTTGCAATTTGGTTTACGTCGTACCAAAACATGTCATGAAGTTCCTTGTGGGGATCATTGTATAAAGGGTAATCACATAAATGGGATTGTAAATAAAGGGCACTGATCTCTGCACATGATTATGAGGGTAGTTAGGGGTTGTAGTAAGGATAGATGTTATGGCGACGATGCGATAGGAGTGGGAAGGAAGCGGCCGTGGCCTTAATTAAGGTACATCACTAGCATTTGCCTGATGTGAAAATGCGAAACCACGGAAAACCATCTTCAGGGCTGCCGACAGTGGGGTTCGAATCCACTATCTCCCGAATGATCCCAAGTTAACCCTTCACTACGCAATTTTTCAAATTTTGATGAAAAAAATATTTTTTGATACTTATAATGTACTAATTTGTGGAAAAATAGTAAAAAAAATTATATTTACAAAATATGAAGATTATGGCTTAAAAAGGGGTTTGGGTCTCAGGAGGAACACTGCGCACTGAGGGTAAAATAATGTTTGAGAACTCTTAGAACACATAAATACTTTATTGCAGGGGTCTTTTTAAAGATGTAATAAAAAAATTAACCTTCCAAAGCAAAAAGCATGAGAAACTAAAGGGCACATATATACAGCAGGTACAAAACACATTGTTTGAAAAATAAAAAAACTAATATGATAAATGAACATTCACGCTGATTATGAATAATGCATTGCACAATCAGGTAAATTTAGCATGTATGTTTGACTTCCTTTTATAAGCCTAATTATCACACAGATAGTAGGTTATTACATGTCCGGCCGCGCGGTGTATGGGGGCAACGCGTCCGCCTGTCACCCGGCGGCCCCGGGTTCGATTCCCGGCCAGGTCAGGGGCTTTTAATTGTAATGATTAATATCTCTGGCCTGGGGACAGGTTATTTGTGATGTCCTTAATTTTCTTTTACTCACACACAACATTCCACATTACCGCCATTCCAATTACACGCAGGTTCATTCAATATGGTGCCAGTAGGGGCAAAAGATCCACATGGATCGACGCCCCGAACAAATAGCATTTTATAAGAAGTAAAAAACAATCTGCAGCAAGGATCAGTTTGAAAATAAATTTAATTTTTTCCTTTCAGTGGGAAATATCGTGTCTACTCAATTTCAATTAGTGTGATAACTGTAAAAATAGTTTTTCTTATTGTGTAGGCACAAATATACTGCACACTTTATGCACTTAGAATTTGTTTTGGCACTACAACCAGGCAATTTAATGCGCTGCTGATTCTCGGTAAATACTGGCAAATGAGAAAGTTAATCACTCCGAACATCTTGTGGTGGTGCTGGTGTAGTAGGGCCTTTCCTCTCCTTTAGTTGTAGCTGCACTTCAACTTCAAATCTAAGCCTTCCCCGTGAGGGAGTAATGGGTTTTCCAAACTTGCAGAGTATTACACCAAGATCAGCAAGGAATTCAGCAAGTGTCATAATAGGCCGTATCCCTTTTTCAGTAAGGCATCTCTTAGACAAAAGCCAAGCATTTATGACTAACAGATCCAGCTCACATATTTCATCTGGTAGCACTGTTGTGCCAGAAAATTTGAGATCTTCGTCAGCCCATTGCATACATCGTCTTTTGCATATAACATTTCTATTTTTCACTTTGTCTGTTGTTTGATTTGCTAAGGTAGAAATACGCTTAGGACCTCTCTGTTTTGCACCATCTGAGACAGACTCTACACTGACAGATGTTTGTGGCTGATTGGAATAAGGCTCAGTAGGTGGTTGTTGTTCGGTACCAAATGTTGATTGGTTAGGCTCAGGGCCAATTGGTGGTTGTCTGGAGAAAGCCTTAGGGGTTATGTCCTCAGAAAAGGGTATATTTTCCATCCTGAACTCATCACTATCATCTGAATAATCCAGTCCATCTTCACTATTTTCAGCTACTGCAAGAATTTCTTCCAGTGCAGCAAACAATTGTTTATCAGTTTGTTTGTCATTACATGATATTTTTAATACAATACAACTATTATTAAGGCATAAACACACTTTGAAACACTGTCAAGCAATTTAAAAACACTCCATTTCGGTCCCTGAACAAAACCAAGTCAATAATAACGAAATCATATAACCTCTAACATGGTCTGCATAAAAATATTCATGACTGCGCAGTGGGTCTCACAAGGAACAAACAGTTTTCACTAAATTTTCTGCTGTAAAGAAACATAATTCCACAAGAAACATGTGTATATTATCCTAAAAGCCCTCAATTACACAGAAAATATTTTAACAACTGAAATTTGTCACTCTCTGCACTTCCTATCAACAAGAGAAACACGGGTATTTGGAGTAATGGCTGTTGTCATGGAAACTCTATAAAATTTCTTTGTAGGTGATCCCTTTGTTGGTCTATGGTGGATGATTTTTGAACTAAAATGTCTCAATAGTCCAGGCCTCACAAGGAACACCATCCTCATGTGGAAGATCGGTTATTCAGTTACTCAGGGAGGCAAAAAGTAGTATGGGTCTCGTGAGACCCACTGCGCAGTGTAGGGTTAAGAGACCCTCGGGGTAATACAGTAATATGTGTCCAAATAATTACATGTGCACAAACGATTACAGGCACCATAACAGTTCTTTTAATCACATTGGCTAGTTTTTACGTATGCTCCTTACATCAGTAGAGAGGTTTGCAAGTTGATGAAAATCCAGGTAATAATGTGTGACAATTTCCAGTTAGATGAAAATAAATCATAAAAGCAAAGCCATCTCCGTACATGCCATGAAGTTCCTTATGGGGATCATTGTAAGTACCCAGATGTGAATATAAGGAAAGGGTAATCACATAAATGGGATTGTAAATAAAGGGCACAGATCTCTGCAGATGGTTATGAGGGTAGTTAGGGGTTGTAGTGAGGATGTAAAGGTGAGGGCTTATAAGTGTCTGGTAAGACTCCAACTAGAGTATGTTTCCAAGGTATGGGACCCTCACCAGGATTACTTGATTCAAGAGCTGGAAAAAGTCCAAAGAAAAGCAGCTCGATTTGTTCTGAGTGATTTCCGACAAAAGAGTAGCGTTACAAAAATGTTGCAAACTTTGGGCTGGGAAGACTTGGGAGAAAGGAGACGAGCTGCTCGACTAAGTGGTAGGCCCCATACCCCGGGCTGTCAGTGGAGGGATGGCGTGGAATGACATCAGTAGAAGAATAAGTTTGAGTGGTGTCTTTAAAAGTAGGGAAGATCACAATATAAAGATAAAGTTGGAATTCAAGAGGACAAATTAGGGCAAATATTCGTTTATAGGTAGAGGAGTTAGGGATTGGAATAACTTACCAAGAGAGATGTTAAATAATTTTCCAATTTCTTAGCAATCATTCAAGAAAAGGCTAGTTAGAGAATCTGCCACAGTAGTATAATTGGATGGTTCGGCCGCCTCCTCCTCCTCCGGCTCTCGGAAGAGGCCTCCTCCTCAGCCAGTGGCCTCCTCCTCCTCCTCAGCCAGTGGCCTCCCAGTGGCCACCTCCTCCTCCTCCTCAGCCAGTGGCCTCCCAGTGGCCTCCTCCACCTCAGCCAGAGGCCTCTTCCAGTGCTGCCAACTTAACCTAACTAGCGCGAGATAAACAAAGCCACGTGCTTTTTGACAGACAACAACGCACCGCTAACCTCAGTACTGCCATCTTGACGGGCCTAAGCCTCAGTAGTGCCAACTTAACCTCACAAGCGCGAGGTAAACAAAGCCACGTGCTTTTTGACAGCCACGTGCTTTTTGACAGATTTGTAAACAAAGCCACGTGCTTTTTGACAGCTGTCATCGACAACAACGCATCGCAAACCTCAGTACTACCATCTTGACGGGCCTAAACCCCAGTAGTGCCAACTTAACCTAACTAGCATGAGGTAAACAAAGCCACGTGTTTTTTGACAGCCACGTGCTTTTGACAGATTTGTAAACAAAGCCACGTGCTTTTTGACAGACAACAACGCATCGCAAACCTCAGTACTGCCATCTTGACGGGAATAAACCTTAGTGGTACCAACTTAACCTAACTAGCGAGAGGTAAACAAAGCCACGTGCTTTTTGACAGCCACGTGCTTTTTGACAGCTGCCATCCGCCATCTTTGAGCACCGTGCTGCCCTCTTTCGTCACCTGTCATCGGCAGTGCTGCCATCTTGACGGGTCTAAACCTTAGTGCTACCAACTTAACCTAACTAGCGCGAGGTAAACAAAGCCACGTGTTTTTTGACAGCCGTCATCCGCCATCTTTAATCCATAGAGCACAGTGCTGCCCTCTTTAGCTACTTACCTTTGAAATGTGGTGGCGGATAATTTGAAAAATGCTTTTTTGACAGCAGCCATATTGCATCGCAAACCTCAGTGCTGCCCTCTTTAGCTAGATACCTGTGGTAGCAGACAATTCCACGTGACAGCAGCCATCTTTGAGCACCGTGCTGCCCTCTATGTGGTGGCGGTAAATTCCACGTGCTCTTGTTTGGAAACAAACTCACGTGCTTTTTTGACAGCTACCATCCACCATCTTTAATCAACAGAGCACAGTGCTGTACTCTTTAGCTAGATACCTTTGAAATGTGGTGGCGGCAATTTGAAAAATTCTATGTGCTCTTGTTGGGAAACAAAGCTACGTGCTTTTTTTTGACAGCTGTCATCCGCCATCTTTAATCAATAGAGCACTGTGCTGCGGGCAATTTCGTTAGCTGTCATCCGCCATCTTTAATCCAGAGAGAACAGTGCTGCACTCTATGTGGTGGCAGCAAATTGAAAAATTCCACGTGCTCTTGTTTGAAAACATACTCACGTGCTTTTTTGACAGCTGTCATCCGCCATCTTTAATCCAGAGAGAACAGTGCTGCACTCTATGTGGTGGCGGTAAATTCCATGTGCTTTACAAACCTATGTGCTTTTCTGACAGCTGTCATCCGCCATCTTTAATCTAGAGAGAACAGTGCTGCCCTCTATGTGGTGGCGGCAAATTGAAAAATTCCACGTGCTCTTGTTTGAAAACATACTCACGTGCTTTTTTTTGACAGCTGTCATCCGCCATCTTTAATCCGGAGAGAACAGTGCTGCCCTCTATGTGGTGACGGCAAATTCCACGTGGAAACAAAGCTATGCGCTTTTTTTTGTCAGCTGTCATCCGCCATCTTTAATCACCGTGCTGCCCTGTGACGGCAAATTCCACGTAGAAACAAAGCCATGTGCAGCTGCCATCCGCCATCTTTAATCACCGTGCTACACTCTATGTGGTGGCGACAAATTCTAAATGCTTTACAAACCCATGTGCTTTTCTGACAGAGCTGTCATCCACCATCTTTAATCACCGTGCTGCCCCGGTGACGGCAAATTCCACGTGCTCTTGTTTAGAAACAAAGCTTTTAATCCAGAGAGAACAGTGCTACCCCGGTAGTGGCAAATTCTACGTGCTTTACAAAGCTATGTGCTTTTTTGACAGAAAAAAAAAATTCTGCTCTCGAGATACTTACCGAACTATACTTACGAAACTGCTCATCACCTTCTTTCTTCTTCTATGAGTAATAAACAAAAACTCTATCCTGCAAATAAGGAGCGGGAGGAAGGTGATACCTAACCTAAAATAAAAGAATATGCCAATTCTACATTATTTATTTACATCTTGTATGTACAAGTTTTATCTCGAATCATTTCACCCTAGCGTACTTCTCGATGCAATTCTTGAATGTACAAGTTTAGACTTGCCGTACCAGCGTTCCTCCCCGAATTGTGATGTAAGACAGCGTAACGTAAGTACACACACCTCTAGCATAATGTTTATGTAAAGTAGTACTTATCAATACTACTATGCCCCCAGGCTAGCGTGTTGGTAGAATTTGGAATGACAAACCGTTTACAATCATCGCTATTAAGGGCTACCTTACTAATTAAATGAGTGTACAACTGATGCTTCTTGCTTCTAATGACAGACATTTGCTTATGCAAAACAGGTGGATTACTTTTAATGCAATTGTTATAGTTTTCAAAACTTAGCTGATTCTGAACGACATTCTTTTTAACCCCCTTCAATCTCTTTATTTGTAATTCATTTAAGAGTTTTATGCAATATGACTTGGATTTAGTACCTACAAATGAATCGATAATATTCCCAGCACATTCATCTTTCATTTTACCTAGAACCTTTTTGTTCACTAGCGGTAGATGATATTGATTATCCGCAGGATAGTTACTCGTATCAAACCTACCCAAGTCAGGCTTTATATCATTGTAATAGTCATCAGTTTTGATTTGATAAATAAACGAATCGGTATCTGTGTAGAGCAATTGCGCATTATGCGCGTACTTCTTCATCATATAATCGTAATGGAATTCATACATGAGTGTTTTAGCCAATTCAAGTACTGTGAAGCCGACGTAGGTAGGTTTGTCATACTTAACCTTGACACGATTCATCTGTATAATAACTAAATTCTCGTGTATGATGGTGCAGCTGTGGAAATTTGGTTTACTTATTAAATAGTTAGCACTATACCTTTTCTTAATATTATCCCAGTTTGTAATCAATTTTACATCAACGCGTTTGTCAACATTCTCCATAGTCTTACCAAACACACTATTATTCATGAGCTTGTAGAAATCTTTTTCAAACTCGTTAACCGCATTCGTTCTTAAATTATTGTTCAGATCGATATATGGCTTTAGCCACGGTGACTGATTAAATTCTAGTACGCGATGAATTTTGGATAACTTCAAACCATGCTGCAAACACTGTTTTAAATTTCGGTAATGAATGATATACTTAGATTTATCGCATAAATTAGCAATGAGCATTTTCGTCGTTGATGCAATGTACGGGGACTTCATATTTTCAGGGCAGAACGGTAGGTCATTATGAGAAGTGTGTAACTCTTTAGGATACTGTAAGTCAACTTCGAGGAAATAACCTTTATCAGCTTCATCACCTAGGGCGTGTAGCTGTAAAGCATCAATTTCGCACTGCGTCAGCCAGCGGAAACCACTCACCGGTAGATGCTGACTCATCGCCCACCCATACTGATTATTAGCATCGAGGTAAACGATATACCGAGATTCTTGACTGGAATCGAAGCTCGGCATGTACTTATTATTAGCCCTCGAATACCGGCCGCTGCACTGACTCAGACCGCCTCGAATGGATGCTTTTATAAAGTGCACCATATCAATATCAGTTAGCAGTTCTAAATTCACACGCGTGTGTTTCAACATCGCGTCCCAACTTAACCCAGGTGCAGTAAAATACTGACATGGGTCAAGGCTGTAGGTGTTCATGCAAACACAGCGAAAATTTTCAAAAACATCAGCTAACAAAAGTACATCTGTCTTTAAATATAAATCGGAGTATTCACCCAGCGTTTGAATGTGGAACTGCTCCCAGATATGTTGTGCATGTAAATAGTCATCATCACTAATATCTGCTGAATTCAGCGAGCTGTAAAAGGATTGTTTCGATGGTAAGGCATGTTCTTCGAGGCGGTCTAAGCAGTCGAGATATTCGTAACAAAAAACACCCTTACGCCGAAGTAAATTAAACTGCGCTTCTTCAGGGAAAACGCGTCGAATTTCTGTAAATTGTTCAGGCTGTAAATGACTAGAAAGTTTATCGAGGCTACTCGCCATAAAGCGGAACGAGTCAAGGAATCTCAGTTTTATAGAATGCTCAGCATCTACTTTTACAGACTTTGCAAACGCAATGTACCGCTCTTTATTCTGAGGGATTATATCTACTTTTTCATCCGAAGCTCCAAATTGTGAAATGATGAAATGAGAGTCGTAACCAGATAAGTTATGAAAAATTACAGGGATAAATTTAGGAACTCTATACTTAAGATTACAGCTATAATGAGCGGCACATCTGTAGAAACCAGTTAAATGATCATGATCAAAAACTTTAGGGTCATTTTCGGAAAATTCCCCATCACAAATGCTACACTTTGTAGCACGTTCATGATCATTTAACTGAATGTCGGTGAGTGGCTTCATAGGAATATTACTATTCAGAATACGACCGAGACGAACTGCATCACTTTCAAGTCTTTCTAAAAATACTTTAGCAGCATCATGTCCTCGATACAGCTCTAACTTGTTAAGCGTACTATCGTAACTACACTTGATGTAATACGCGAAGCTATACGGGACATGCATGTGCGTAGTATTAGTGAAAGAGTTGTCAGGATTAGGTGAGCATGTGTTGCATGGCGTGAGGATGGCTTCAAAGTCTGCATAAATCACGAACGGTACCCACATCTGCTTGTGAAAATTTGTAAATTTTAAAACATTATTACCTGTAGTAGGTATCTCTGTACGTACATGATTGCAGTCATTCTTGGAATGCTTCGTTAACTGATCTTCAGTTCTAAAATACTGCAAGCATCCATCACATAGCCACTTTTTACACCTTTCTTTGGATAACTGACTGCCAACAAGTCTACTCAGATTTTTAATCCAGCAAAAGTGGCTATTCTCACTGTTTTCAATATAGAGTAAATTAACGTGAGTACTCTTCTTATGACATGTATAATACAGAGGACCTACTACGGACTTTTTCTCTACACCATACACATTGATACTAATGTTATTTAGTTCCTCAAAGCGCTTAATATCCTTTAACTGTACGGGAAATTCTATACTATCGAAATTTAGCTGCGTTGAATAGTGTAGATAGGATGATGTTCTCTTAGCTACGTCTGATTTCGCAGGATTTAAAGCCGACATCACCGCCCATGCGAAACATGCTTCGTCATTGTTTTGGATGTTTACAACAGCTTCTTTTCGCTGAATCCATGCCGGCAGCTCGATGTACGATGAACCTCGCATGGGATTGTACTTATTGATGTTAACTTCTAGATACATTATCTCAACTAAAGCCCACCCTGATTCCTTTTCCTGAAATTCCTCGCTCTTAGTTGAAATAATGTTAGAGACATCCCTAAGTACATCACCAAAATTAGTCGACTCACTTATGACAAAATTCTTCGTATTAAATGATTTAATGTCCGTTATTTCGGATTCATCCGTGCTTTTAATGTACAAGGCGAAAAGTTCAAAATTAACTTTAAATAAACTATGATTGGACAAAGATTTAGCAAGAAGCTGTTGTACATCCGGTTGAACGCAATTTAAAAAGTTTGAAGTGCTCTGAAACTTTTGACTGGTGCGAATTCGGTAACTAGCAATCCTACTTTTAAATGCTGTATTAATTTCCTCGATGTTTGCGTTACTACCACTTCTACACGCATTATTTTTATGCGCATTACTCCGTAAGTGCCCCTGAAAATGCGAAGATGGTACATCAGTGTTACAGTGCTCGCAGTGAATAGTTTGAAGTTCATTTTTCCTAGGTTTTTTACTACTAGTACTTTCTACAGCTACATCAGTAGCTGCACGCTTTTTCCCTACTACTACCTGAGGGCAAGTAGATATTTGATGTACCTCTGCTAAGTGAGCCTGGTATTGCTCTACATTAGCGAAGTACAGCCCGCAAACATCACACAAAGCAGATGTTATGCTAGGGTGTTTTGCTTTTATATGACGTGCGAGGTTATCCTGTCTTACGAACGTTGCCTTACACTGTTCGCAGGGGAACATAGTTGGGTTATAGTCGCAAGCAGATAGCTGATGATGTTTTGTTTTTACATGGCGTGCAAGGTTGTCACGTCTTGTGAACATTGCCTTACACAGCTCGCATGGGAACATAGTGTCTTCTCTTTCTTCGAATAAAGTGTTTAGGTGAACAGCGTATGCAACAAGTTCTGAAAAGAGAACAACCAATAGAGATTAGCCTAAAGTTGCGATGTTCAACCTATAGAGGTTGGACATGGCTGTGAGTTAGGCCTATAGCATGAGGATTGAAGAGAACGACTAAAGTTACGATGTTCGGAAGAAACCAAGTTTCAACCTGTTGAGGACAGACATAGCTACGTGTGCGTGTTTGAAATTATACCACGTCTATAGTATGTTGATTAAAGAGAACAACTATTTATGATTAGCTTAAAGTTACGATGTTCGGAAGAAACCAACTTTCAACCTGTTGAGGGCAGACATAGCTATGTGTGCGTGTTTGAAATTATACTACGTCTATAGTATGTAGATTAAAGAGAACAACTATTTATCAATAGACTAAAGTTACGATGTTCGGAAGAAACCAAGTTTAAGCCTGTTGAGGACGGATATAGCTATGTACGCACCTCGTCTATAGTATGTAGATTAAAGAGAACAACTATTTATCAATAGACTAAAGTTACGATGTTCGGAAGAAACCAAGTTTCAGCCCGTTGAGGGCAGACATAGCTATGTGTACGTGTTTGAAATTATACCACGTCTATAGTATGTTGATTAAAGAGAACAACTATTTATGATTAGCTTAAAGTTACGATGTTCGGAAGAAACCAAGTTTCAGCCTGCTGAGGTCAGACATAGCTATGCGTGCGTGTTTGAAATTATAAGATTAACCTCTTCTATGACATGCAGATTAAAGAAAATAACTATTTGTCAATAGACTAAAGTTACGATGTTCGGAAGAAACCAAGTTTCAACCCGTTGAGGTCAGACATAGCTATGTGTGCGTGTTTGAAATTATACCACGTCTATAGCGTGAGGATTAAAGAGAACAACTATTTATCAATAGACTAAAGTTACGATGTTCGGAAGAAACCAAGTTTAAGCCTGTTGAGGACGGACATAGCTATGTACGCACCTCGTCTATAGTATGTAGATTAAAGATAACAACTATTTATCAATAGACTAAAGTTACGATGTTCGGAAGAAACCAAGTTTCAGCCCGTTGAGGGCAGACATAGCTATGTGTACGTGTTTGAAATTATACCACGTCTATAGTATGTTGATTAAAGAGAACAACTATTTATGATTAGCTTAAAGTTACGATGTTCGGAAGAAACCAAGTTTCAGCCTGCTGAGGTCAGACATAGCTATGCGTGCGTGTTTGAAATTATAAGATTAACCTCTTCTATGACATGCAGATTAAAGAAAATAACTATTTGTCAATAGACTAAAGTTACGATGTTCGGAAGAAACCAAGTTTCAACCCGTTGAGGTCAGACATAGCTATGTGTGCGTGTTTGAAATTATACCACGTCTATAGCGTGAGGATTAAAGAGAACAACTATTTATCAATAGACTGAAGTTACGTTGTTCGGAAGAAACCAAGTTTAAGCCTGTTGAGGACGGACATAGCTATGTACGCACCTCGTCTATAGTATGTAGATTAAAGAGAACAACTATTTATCAATAGACTAAAGTTACGATGTTCGGAAGAAACCAAGTTTCAGCCCGTTGAGGGTAGACATAGCTATGTGTACGTGTTTGAAATTATACCACGTCTATAGTATGTTGATTAAAGAGAACAACTATTTATGATTAGCTTAAAGTTACGGAAGAAACCAAGTTTCAGCCTGTTGAGGGCAGACATAGCTATGTACGCACCTCGTCTATAGCGTGAGGATTAAAGAGAACAACTATTTATCAATAGACTAAAGTTACGATGTTTTAGAAGAAACCAAGTTTCAACGAATAGAGGTCAGACATACCTTAAAATCTTCGCGCTGCAAACTGTTACTCGGATGTATAAAATGCGTGCGTTCAAGCCTGAAACTCGAATGATAATATTCTGGTCGTACCTAAAAAAAGAAGAAACATATATGAATGTAGTGTAGGGTACATCATCTAACCTAATTATCTTTACAACTCAAAGTTCGAAAACATACCTTTAAAAAAAAAATGCACGTGCTGCAGGCTGTTACTGGGATGAATAAAATTGTTGCGTACTTTCGAATGGTACCTAAAAAAAAGAACAAACATATATGAATGTAGATGTCTAGCGTAGAAGTTGCTTTGCAAATAAAAAAAAAAGGTAATTAACAGTTCTACCTTACCTTAAGATAAAGGCTGAAGAATAATATTCACTGCAGACGGGAGATGTGTACGTGATAAACGCATACAGAGAACTGTGAGCACTTCGCGCAGACTGCTGCGGCTAAATATTCTGCTTGTTACCAAGCGGATATGATAATCGCTGAGCTGACAACTGCGGTACAGTCGGAACGAATGCAAACAAGAGCTCCTACCTGCAGGCTGACGTATTCAAACCTCCTGTTGATACCGAGGTGTCAGAATTTAAGAGTTCGATCCTTGGAAAGTTAGCGTGTGATCCTCGACTTCTCGAGGGTACATCCGCGGTATTCCTTACCTGTAGGTATTGAGCTAAAGCTAGATCATGTAATGACGATCGCGCAGGCCCCCCTCGCCTAGCATTTACGGCTTCTAGTTCGAACCCGCTATCCCCCGAAGTAGTGAGAATGATTGGAGAGTGTTGAGGGTGATTCATTCGTCGGATGGAGGCGTTAAGCTATGTGCAGGCTTCTTCTAGTCAGGGTACGCGATTCAAATCCTGGCAACTTATACCGTCGGGAAGGGCATCCGGCTAGATCATGCAATGACGATCACGCAGGTCCCTCGCCTAACATTTACGGCTTCCAGTTCGAACCCGCTATCTTCCGAAGTAGCGAGAATGATTGAAGAGTGTTTGAGGGTGATTCATTTGTTGGATGGAGGTGTTAAGCTGACTTCTTCGGTAGGAGTAGGCTATGTCGGGATATCGATTTAAAATCCTAGTCAGGAAGGGCAACCGGTCGTATAAAACTATGGTGTGAGGCGGGGTGTGTGTAAAAGCTAGCAATAAGTAAGGGCTGTTGATGGGGACGTTAAACCTTGTGCAGACTCCTTCGAAAATGATTTTTGAGTACATGACTTGACGGTGATTCATTTGTCGGATGGAGGCAATAAGCCTTGTGCAGGCTTCTTCTAGTCAGGAGTAGGCTATGTGTCGGTACTGGGATATCTAGTTATAAAACCCGCTACAACAAATTTATCGCGTATACTGCGATTTAAAATCCTAGTCAGGAAGGGCAGCCGGTCGTATGGTGTGAGGCGGGGTGTGCAAAAAAGCTAGCAATAAGTAAGGGCTGTTGATGGGGACGTTAAACCTTGTGCCGACTCCTTCGAAAATGATTTTTTGAGTACAAGACTTGACAGTGATTCATTTGTCGGATGGAGGCAATAAGCCTTGTGCAGGCTTCTTCTAGTCGGGAGTAGGCTATGTATCGGTACCGGGATATCTAGTTATAAAACCCGCTACAACAAATTTATCACGTATACTGCGATTTAAAATCCTAGTCAGGAAGGGCAGCCGGTCGTATGGTGTGAGGCGGGGTGTGCAAAAAAGCTAGCAATAAGTAAGGGCTGTTGATGGGGACGTTAAACCTTGTGCAGACTCCTTCGAAAATGATTTTTTTTGAGTACAAGAGTGTTGATGCTGATTCATTTGTCGGATGGAGGCAATAAGCCTTGTGCAGGCTTCTTCAGTGGAGTAGGCTATGTATCGGTACCGGGATATCTAGTTATAAAACCCGCTACAACAAATTTATCACGTATACTGCGATTTAAAATCCTAGTCAGGAAGGGCAGCCGGTCGTATGATGTGAGGCGGGGTGTGCAAAAAAGCCAGCATTAAGTAAGGGCTGTTGATAGGAGGCGTTAAACCATGTGCAAGCTCCTTCACCAGGAGAAGCCTACATGCCGGTACCGTGCAGGTTCTTTCGATAGGAGTAGGCACTGTGTGTGTGTTTTAACCTCTCCTTACAATCATGATAGTTTACGTTAGGAACTTACATAGGCTAAATGCTACACATTCCGTGGCAGAGCCAGGAATCGAACTCGGACCTCCGAGGGTAGCAGCTAACTACTGCACTACAGAGGTGGACTATTTCAGAATATTTTACAACCTTAATTAGTACTGTGTTTTAAGAGCTTGAATGGTACTCACATAAGAAGACGTTCGCGAGTTACAAGCCGCTTATCAGTGTCTTCGTTCAAGGTCGAGCCGGAAGATACGTATACAATTTCAGCTAACACATGCATTCCACACAACTCGCTCAGAATGACTGTGCCGATACTTCGAGGACTGTAGGACAAATCTATAGCCTACAGTATGCATGCCTCTCACCCGGTAGTCTCGGGTTCGATTCTCTTGGGGATAAAAATGTGTTTAAATCACATGAATGTGTTGAGTTGTCCTTCCTGATGCAAAACTAGCAGTATCTAACCTCATAGTTTTACGACCGGTTGCCCTTCCTGACAACTCGGATTAAGAATCTGTCGAGAATCGGGGATTTACAGCTAGATCCACTTCTTAGATTTTAAATCACGAACTATTGTTTTACGGCCGGATGCCCTTCCTGACTAAGATTTTAAATCGCAAGAATTTGTTTTTAAGACTAGTCGCCCTCCCTGATGCAAAACTAGCAGTATCTAAGCTCTTGGTTGCCCTTCCTGACAACTCGGATTAAGAATCTGTCGAGAATCGGGGATTTACAGCTAGCTTAGATTTTAAATCACGAACTAACAAGAGCACGTGGAATTTACCGCCACCGGGGCAGCACTGTTCTCTCTGGATTAAAAGCTTTGTTTCTAAACAAGAGCACGTGGAATTTGCCGTCACCGGGGCAGCACGGTGATTAAAGATGGTGGATGACAGCTCTGTCAGAAAAGCACATGGGTTTGTAAAGGATTTAGAATTTGTCGCCACCACATAGAGTGTAGCACGGTGATTAAAGATGGCGGATGACAGCTGTCAAAAAAGCACATGGCTTTGTCTCTACGTGGAATTTGCCGTCACAGGGCAGCACGGTGATTAAAGATGGCGGATGACAGCTGACAAAAAAAAGCGCATAGCTTTGTTTCCACGTGGAATTTGCCGTCACCACATAGAGGGCAGCACTGTTCTCTCCGGATTAAAGATGGCGGATGACAGCTGTCAAAAAAAAGCACGTGAGTATGTTTTCAAACAAGAGCACGTGGAATTTTTCAATTTGCCGCCACCACATAGAGGGCAGCACTGTTCTCTCTAGATTAAAGATGGCGGATGACAGCTGTCAGAAAAGCACATAGGTTTGTAAAGCACATGGAATTTACCGCCACCACATAGAGTGCAGCACTGTTCTCTCTGGATTAAAGATGGCGGATGACAGCTGTCAAAAAAGCACGTGAGTATGTTTTCAAACAAGAGCACGTGGAATTTTTCAATTTGCTGCCACCACATAGAGTGCAGCACTGTTCTCTCTGGATTAAAGATGGCGGATGACAGCTAACGAAATTGCCCGCAGCACAGTGCTCTATTGATTAAAGATGGCGGATGACAGCTGTCAAAAAAAAGCACGTAGCTTTGTTTCCCAACAAGAGCACATAGAATTTTTCAAATTGCCGCCACCACATTTCAAAGGTATCTAGCTAAAGAGTACAGCACTGTGCTCTGTTGATTAAAGATGGTGGATGGTAGCTGTCAAAAAAGCACGTGAGTTTGTTTCCAAACAAGAGCACGTGGAATTTACCGCCACCACATAGAGGGCAGCACGGTGCTCAAAGATGGCTGCTGTCACGTGGAATTGTCTGCTACCACAGGTATCTAGCTAAAGAGGGCAGCACTGAGGTTTGCGATGCAATATGGCTGCTGTCAAAAAAGCATTTTTCAAATTATCCGCCACCACATTTCAAAGGTAAGTAGCTAAAGAGGGCAGCACTGTGCTCTATGGATTAAAGATGGCGGATGACGGCTGTCAAAAAACACGTGGCTTTGTTTACCTCGCGCTAGTTAGGTTAAGTTGGTAGCACTAAGGTTTAGACCCGTCAAGATGGCAGCACTGCCGATGACAGGTGACGAAAGAGGGCAGCACGGTGCTCAAAGATGGCGGATGGCAGCTGTCAAAAAGCACGTGGCTGTCAAAAAGCACGTGGCTTTGTTTACCTCTCGCTAGTTAGGTTAAGTTGGTACCACTAAGGTTTATTCCCGTCAAGATGGCAGTACTGAGGTTTGCGATGCGTTGTTGTCTGTCAAAAAGCACGTGGCTTTGTTTACAAATCTGTCAAAAGCACGTGGCTGTCAAAAAACACGTGGCTTTGTTTACCTCATGCTAGTTAGGTTAAGTTGGCACTACTGGGGTTTAGGCCCGTCAAGATGGTAGTACTGAGGTTTGCGATGCGTTGTTGTCGATGACAGCTGTCAAAAAGCACGTGGCTTTGTTTACAAATCTGTCAAAAAGCACGTGGCTGTCAAAAAGCACGTGGCTTTGTTTACCTCGCGCTTGTGAGGTTAAGTTGGCACTACTGAGGTTTAGGCCCGTCAAGATGGCAGTACTGAGGTTAGCGGTGCGTTGTTGTCTGTCAAAAAGCACGTGGCTTTGTTTATCTCGCGCTAGTTAGGTTAAGTTGGCAGCACTGGAAGAGGCCTCTGGCTGAGGTGGAGGAGGCCACTGGGAGGCCACTGGCTGAGGAGGAGGAGGAGGTGGCCACTGGGAGGCCACTGGCTGAGGAGGAGGAGGAGGCCTCTCCCGAGAGCCGGAGGAGGAGGAGGCCGCCGAATCCCTGTATTATACTACTTGCCACCTGGGCGATTGCCCTAAATGCAGATCAGAAGTGACTGATAACTTGATTGATTGAAGGCTCTAGAGGAGTACAAGGGAAAGGCATCCTCTATCCGTAACCTTACCTGTAAGTGGGGTACAGTGATTGGCTTTACACCCGGTTACCTTTGTCTCCAGATATTAATCAGGTACTCATTTTTGGTGCAGGCTGAGTGAACCTTGGGACCATGCGCCCCTCCAGAAATGGAAATCCCATTTCTGAATTTTCTGACAGAGAATCCAACCCACTTTCCTCCACATGAAGTGAGTCCACGTTTACTACGCCTGGGCAGTTCTTGAAGTTAATTGCACTATAAACAGAAATAAGTTACTTGAAATCATACACACCAGTGTGCTTTAAATTGCTTCATGTGCAGCTATATTCTATTCATATTGAGCTCAGTAATTCCTACTGGGCCTCCTCTTCAAGATAAAATAGCGTATTTCCATTTATGATTTCACAGTGGAATATACCAAAATAATTACTAAATGAATAATGAACGAAGCTTCAAAGTACTGTATGACTATTTACACGCTTCCACGTGTATCACACAGAACTGGTAAATACATCTTTTCTGGCTCAGTTTAGCTTGAAAGTTCAAAGGAAGATAAATTGTTCTTCGGCACCTCAGTACAAATCAAAGTTTACGGAATAATATCTCCGCTTGTTCGGCATGGATGGCGTACTACCTTACTGCATATACGTACGTTGTTATTCAGAAGGACGACCATGATTTAAGTTGCGTCAGATGAAAAAGAAATATAAAGAGTATCTATGAATCTGAATACGAAAACAAAAAAATAAACACAAGCGAACTTGTGCGAATGCACGCTCCATTATATTAGAAAACAGTAGCGAATCGCGAAGGCCTGGGAGGCGGAGGCGCTCGGATGCGACTGGTTAGTGGAGGGAGGAAAGGACATGATAACAAAAGCGTAACGAAACGCGCATGCCGCCATGATTTAAAAGAGCGACAGAGATGGAACACAGAAGAAGAAGAGAGAAAGATTAACGTTATAACGTGGATGTGTGAGTGAGATGGAGAGATATATAATGTAGCTTGTTGGTAGTTGGGGAGAGAAGAGAAGGTTGCCCGGAATTTATTGCGGGCAATTCATTTCATAACGTCCATTTAATGGAAACGGGAGGCAGAGAATGACAGCCTGGGTACTGGGGAAGGGGGCGCATGAGAGAGAGAGAGAGAGATTTAAGCTATAAAATCGGGCAGAGGATATAATGCCCACACCACGGTTTTGGAAAGCGGAGAGAGTCATCTTGTTATGGCGCTGATAATACTGGCAATGTCAGAGCCCCCTGGAAACTGTATACGCTCAGAAAGATTGCCCGCAATCTCATGTGGCAGCCATTTTCAACAGAGAAAGAGAGGGAGGGACACAAAGTTTAAATCAGGGGTTGGTAAAGTAGACATCTAACAACGGTAGGAGTAATACGACCTCGATAAAATGTTCCGTGCAGTAGGCTTTACGACACTCATTTCCACAAATATCATTCTTAATTGTATTTACTGTTTCATTTCTTCTGTCCCTTCTTAAAGTTCCCGGCTCAACCATGTTGTAATGATGAACGATGCGTTGGATATTCACTCATGATGTGTAATATTGTAACATAGGTTACGTTTCAATCCTAATATAATGGCTGATAATGCTATTGATTTTATGATATTAATTAATTTAACGGTTTTCGCCGACGCCGAAGTATCGGAATTTTGACCTTAAGAAGCTCCTTAAGGCGCCGCTAAATCTACCGAGACGAGGCTGACGAGCATTTTCAAATAATTTCGGTCTGACTTGGGGTCGAACTTGACAACTTCAGCTCAGGAAGGTAGCATTCTGCCATTTAAGCTACTCACCCGCCAATTACTGTATTAATTCTGGTGCCTAAGGTCGCCATAGTTTCAGCCTAATGTAGCCTAGTCTATGTAATGCCTGCGAGCCTTGTCTTCTAAACCTTTAAATATGCTTAAACCCCTGCTTGAATCTTCTCTACCGAGCTCGATAGCTGCAGTCGCTTAGGTGCGGCCAGTATCCAGTATTCGGGAAATAGTAGGTTCGAACCCCACTGTCGGCAGTCCTGAAAATGGTTTTCCGTGGTTTCCCATTTTCACACCAGGCAAATGCTGGGGCTGTACCTTAATTAAGGCCACGGTCGCTTCCTTCCCACTCCTAGCCCTTCCCTGGCCCATCGTCGCCACAAGACCTATCTGTGTCGGTGCGACGTAAAGCAACTAGCAAAAAAAAAAAAAAAAAAAAAAAATCTCTGTGCCTCGGAACGTCTAATAAGATACTATTCTAATAACTACTTCGAGTAAGTGGGGAACTGCTGCGAATTTCAGAGGGAAATAGAAAGGAAGAAACGTAGAGGTGACAATCAGAAGTTGCTGAGTCCTCACAGTGCAAGGGACAGTCTACTCTAGTACTCACATCTATTGATGAAGGTTATCTGTTTTATATGATTCTTAAATGTTGGAACTTTGGAACACTACTGGGATTTTAACACCTTAGCCTCTAATTCTATAGTCTATGTATCATATTGCGAGTGCAATTAACTTACTGTTTGTTTCTTGGGCCTACCAGACTGAAGAGTAAAACTGTCACACGTTCGTTAAGTGAACTCATACACACTAAAACCATAGGCATGCATACATACATACATACATACATACATACATACATACATACATACATACATACATACATACATACATACATACATGTTGGTTACAAACTGTTATGACCGAGCTCGATAGCTGCAGTCGCTTAAGTGCGGCCATTATCCAGTATTCGGGAGATAGTGGGTTCGAACCGCACTGTCGGCAGCCCTGAAGATGGTTTTCCGTGGTTTCCCATTTCTACACCAAGCAAATTATGGGGCTGTGCGTTAATTAAGGCCACGAACGCTTCCTTCCCACTCCTAGCCCTTTCCTGTTTCATCGTCGCCATAAGACATTTGTGTGTCGGTGCGACGTAAAACAAATAGCAGATATGGAACTGGCGCCACTCGGAGATGGTCTACGAGGGATGTTAATAAAGCAGTGGTGACGCGATCGGGCATGCGCAAACAGGATATGGTAGTTGTCAGGTGGCACTGCTATCGATGTGTAGTGTGCATTTGACGCGCACCCAGTTGGGAGTGTTGTTGCTGTGTGGCGTTGAAGTGAAGAGTGTCGATTTCACCGCTCTAAAGCATGTTTTCAAAAGGTGATCAGCGTTCGTGGATTAAAATCGAGGTTTCCCTTGGCAAAAATGCATGAGAATGTTATCGAGCATTACGTGAAGCCTGTGGAGAGAATGCATTACCGTATAGGACGGTTGCACGGTGGGCAAGACGTTTCGTGCGGGTCGGAATGAGACTGAGGATTTGCATCGCACAGGTCGGCGGTCCATTCCTCAAGAACAGATTGACATCATGAGTGGTCTTGTTTCCGTAGACCATCGATGGACTGTCCGGGAATTATCTGTAAAGATTGATCTCAGTCAACGGTGTGGCACATACTGACAGAATGTCTTAACGGGAGGAAAATTGCGTCCCGTGGGTTACACCAACTCACTGATGTACAGAAATGGCACCGGTATTCACTGGCTGGCATCCACCTGGACAGATACGAGTACCGCACCAAAGGAAACGCATTTCTGCGCCCTGTTATCTCCATTGGGGAGACGTGAGCACGAGCCTGCGAGCCTGAATTACAGCGTCAATCTAATAAATGGCGTCACCCAGGTTCGCCAAGGCCACAGAAATTTCGACAGGAACCCAGTCGGGTGAAACTTATGGTGATTATGGCATACGACTACGAGGGTGTTATTTTACGCATGCTGTGTCTGAGAGGCAAACCGTCAACAGTGACTACTATTGCCGACTTCTGGAGCAACATCAGCGTCCGGCTGTTCAGTGCAAACGTCCACGTTTTTTGCGAGACGATCGCTCTATCGTTTTGCATGGTAACACACGTTGTCATGTCGCAAACATTGTAACGGTGGCATTTGGTGGTCTTGGAACACCCTCCGTACTCACCAGACATGAGTCCTTGTAACTTCAACCTGTTTCCGAAGTTGAAGGAACCCCTCTGAGGCCACCGATTTCCTGACGTGGCAACTGTACTCCGCGCAGTGGGGCACTTCGTCACTGTCATCAACAAAGAACGGCTTCCCGACATTTGGCAAAAGGCAATAGACTTTGCGGATGACTACAGTGAAGAAACACTATGTACTTGTTAGCTCATTACATATTGCGTTCTGTCAATATTGCCATTACTTTATTCACAGCCCTCGTATATGAGGTTGTTCAAGAGGACAGCTCCGGGCTCTCTCTGTGCTGAGAGCGAGTGCGGGTAGTGACGTGTGTGGACGGCACATTTTATGAGACATAGAAAGGATTGGAGAATTAAGTACTGCTTTTCCCTGCATTTAAGACGACAATTAACATTTGTTTGATTTCACAAAGTGACGCAAGGAAAATTGCTTGACCACGTAACCCCGCTTCTAACGAATCATCAGACAAAAATGACCTCGTTTTACTCTTGTACATTTTCATGACTGAGAATGTGTGTTCAAAGTTATGTAGAGCTTAACATAAAAATAATTTCTATTCCAGTGCGTGGATACGTGGAAACTCTTTCTGTTCCAAATTTCTTATAAAATGCTAGGAGGTCGTCTGGAATATTGTAATACCTATCTTTCAAAAGTGTGTTACACTGAAGCCTTATCCGTTTTCTTTGAGATTTGATTGGAGCCTGCTCAAAATTTACAGCAAAGGGCGTCATAGAAATGTTTAATTCAGTCGACAATTAATCTATATTTCTAAACCATTGCCAAATTATTTGTTTACTCGTTTAAGGGAATCAATCAATCAATCAATCAATCAATCAATCAATCAATCAATCAATCAATCAATCAATCAATCAATCAATCAATCAATCAATCAATCAATCAATCAATCAATCAATCAATCAATCAATCAATCACTAATTATCTGCATTTAGGGGAGTCGACCAGGTGGCAGATGCCCTACCTGTTTTTATCTAGTCATTTCTTAAATAATTGCAAAGAATTTGGAAATGTATTGTACATCTTCTTCGGTAAATTAATCCAATCCCTAACTCCTCTTCCTATAAACGAATATTTGCCCCAATTTGTCCTCTTGAATTCCAATTTTATCTTCATATTGGGACCTTTACTACTTTTGAAAACACGACTCATACTTATTCGTCTACAAATGTCATTCCATGCCACTGACAGCTCGGAACATACCATTTAGTCTAGCAGATCGTCTCCTTACTCCCAAGTCCTCCCAGTCCAATGTTTGCAACATTTTCGCAACGCTACTCTTTTACCGGAAATCACCCAGAACAAATCGAGCTGCTGTTCTTTGGATTTGTTTCCAGTTCTCGAATCAAGTAATCCTGGTGAGGGTCCCATACACTGGAACCATATTCTAGTTGGGGTCTTACTAGAGACTTATATGTCCTCTCCTTTAAATCCTTACTACAGTAATTATCAGTGTTAATTCGGACAACTCACATGATTTCAAAGTGGGGAATTCTTAAAAATCTTTCTCCTGTAATTGTCTTCAGAACAGTGAAAACTCCTTCTAAGAAGTGTGAAATCTGTCCCAATCAACACATTTTTGCCTTGCAAGGAAACATTTAAATCACTCAAATGGTTTGTAATGTTGGCTAAAACGGCAATGTCAGCAATCCAGCGCATGCGCTCTTACATGACGACGGCCGCAGTGACAGAGAGTAGCTGGTGGTCGGCGCTGGGCAGCGTCAGGGCTCAGACGCTGAGTTACTGAGGAACGACAGCTGACTAACCAGAAACAGAGGAGGAGATCGTCTTGACTGGGCATGGTGGACTAATGATTGATGTGTTTAAAGAGTAAAATACCAGGATAACTCTCTCGTGGAAAGCCTAGAACTACTCTTTTGAAAACGCCCTTCACTGTTGCCAGCCAGAAGAACTATTGAGAGACTAAAAAGGACAACTCAATGTAGATTCACTTATCGTAGGGACAAACCAATTACAAGATTCAATACACTTTTTCATGACGATGATGATGGAATACAGAATAAATTATTAACATTTCACTATCATACTTAAAAGACGTACAGGACAAATAATTAACTGCTATGTTCACATCCTTGATTTTTACAACCTACTGTACTTACCTGACGATGGAATCGGGAAATAGTTCTTGACATTGCACCAACCCCACGCACGTAGTCCTCCACACTCAGGGTCTTAACGGGTTCTTCTCGCTGTGGGGGCTATTTCAGAGAGTCGCAACGCCACAGCTACCTAGTATGTTTGAATTGGTGCTTAATTTGGGGTAGTTCGCATTCCTGTCCCTGAATGGTGGTGAAGTGCGTCGTTTACGAGAGGTCAAGTCGGGAATCCTATTGGGCGACCAAGCTTTCAACTCTTAACTGTGGAGCATCCGTTCGATTACGTGACATGCTTGTGCAATATGGTTTCAAAACCGTCAATATCCTATCTATACTCCCTGCTATCATGATCCATGTGATGCTTTCAGCGAAGTTAACCGTGTTTCTAACGCTGGAATTGTCTTACAATCTATTGTGATCATGAGGCTGGAATTAATTCATGAGTAAGGTTGCTTACAACTAATCAATAATGAAAGAATGGAAATATTCTGGATTGGATCTGATGTATTCAATGAAATGTCCCTATCTAAGTTAAGATGAAACCAAAGCGTGCATTTAATCTTCCAAACACATGTAATTATTGCCATCATAACCAATCATTTATCTATCGCTAACTCAACGTAATGCAGTGATATGGGTTTACACATTTTCAACCCCCAAAAGTTAGTTGTGAATACGAACACCAGTTCACAGTAACAATTAATTAATATTAACCTTAATATTGACAACCATTATGAGATCTCGTTATGCATGTTCTACCTGAATGAAGCAACCTATATTATAAAGCTCTTTGCCTAATTGCATTGTCATTGATACCTTTGCGTCATATCTGATACCATGCGTGGCGTACATTTTGAGAAGTTTTTACATTAATTTTCGTCGGTTGGATCCAGTCAATAATGCTTTTTCATGAATCGATTGAAATAAATTGAAATTAAATAATCACTACTACATCCTAAGTAAATTACGTTGTCCTGAAGACGCTCGCATCAACGCAACAATAACTGCACAACTACCCTCACACATACCTTCGAGGATCAGTCTACCCTAGCCAATAATGGATGATATGGATGATGAAATGACAACACATATTCTCAACAGGACATATTCACATTCAAATATCAAATCAAAGTATCACATGATATCTACACTACGTATTAATTAACTATTATGTCCATGAAGTACTACTCTTAACCTAAACCAGATATCATGGTGCACATCCTCGTAGTCATGTGTGTGGCGCAAGCATATCGCTACAGAACCGGCCGAACAGCATAACGAACGAAACGTGAATCTCGAATGCGGTAATCGTGACGTCGTGTTAAACAAATCAGATCACAGTTAGTAATCATCACCATCATAACTCCAATATACACTTACATGTGTGACATACATATCCATTAATACCACTTGACTTCAAAATAAACACAACACACCTGAATGGTACATGCTTCGTGGCGGATTACCTAGTGAATGACCAACACATCTCACACGAATTCCATTACTTTCAGTACACAGCGCATTACAATATAGAACCATTTAAGTACACATGAGCTCACCACAAGCTTCGTTAGCATATCATAGTATCAGACAGCACTGACTTCCTATCGACCACAATAACTATCAACATCACAGGCACTTAATATTCGCTTGGCATAAACATAATTACTTATCTATTCATATAATGTTGTCTCATTTTATAATTATCACTCGTAGCTTCACACTATAGTATTACTTACCTGCATAAAGTCTTCTTTTAATACCACGGTATGCCGTCATCTCTTGCTCATAATAATGATAATCAACATGCTGTGCTTAATACTCGACAGATAATTCGCCATTGAATTCACGAAGTTCACTCACCTATTATACGCAATCACATAACCATTACCTGTGCATAGCTAGCATTTACTTCACAACATAGATATGCCTAGGTTATATACCAACTTTGTCACATATGCCCGCACAAGCTTGTAAATCACACATCAGTTACGATAAGTATTAATATAAACAACGCCGAAGTCGACTCCCTTCAATAATCAATCACGCACGCACATAATACTATGAAAATTTATAATATCATATCGCCAAACGCGTATATAAATCGCTATATGCCAAATAATTCAGTATATCAATCGCTTATTGTGTACTTATTCTCACGTTTCAGCGAACTACCCCAGGACATGACTTAACACTACTATATTACATCATTACTGCTAAGAAATGCAACAAATCTACCATGAAAAAGCATTATGAATGTTAGGATGTTTACTTACTTGCAGACCAGGGTATTGGGCAGCGCATGGTCTAGGAAATCCTCCTTGTAACCACGCCATTGTCTCGGCTGGAGCCCGCCTTCACATTTTAGCTCTCCATATTATTATTAGCTGGATTCATTTTCCAAACCATCTTATTATTCGCACGTAGCTCACACCTAAAACAATCTAGTATTAGTTCACCAAGTTTACACACAATCATTATTATATTCAACAATACATATAGGCTACTCCTTGATGTAAGTAATTATTCACAAGATACCGACATTAACTTCTCAATTGCGCCGTTAATTTCATATGCTGGCTTGGCTTTGTACAACTACTAATATTTTATCACTATTTGCCAGTAATAACACAGATTTAAAACATCCGTTGCGTATCATGACTCCTTTTAAGCCTATGACTGTATACACTCAGTTTCCACCAATATACTCTTAAAATCTGCTTGATTTAACAGCGACCAATCTAAGCTTCACATACGCCGACAACAAGTCAACCACAAGCCAACAACAATGACAATGATCTGTATTCCGCCTTTCTCATTATAACAAAGACATAGAACACAAGTATATTACCTTAAGCCGGCTTTACATTTACGAGTAACTCGTATACGAGCGCTCATATACGAGTAGGAAACGCGTTTACGTTTATGGTGCTTACTCGTATAGGAGTACAGTTTCCAATATGGCTCCAAGCAGACGAAAACATCTTGCTATGGCTGGTATCTTGCTGTTGTGTTTTTAAACAAGACAACAGAATGAAGCGAAAAAAGTCAGGAGCTTTTGGGTTAAAGAATCCTTGAAGAAAAGACCTGTTTTTGGAATACAGGAACATTTACTAGTTGATTTATTAAACGAGGGAGGAGATGGTTATAGAGACTTCTTAAGGATGGATTTTAGTACATTTGAAATGTTGTACCTCATGGTAAGTGGACGAAATGACTTTTATAATACCGGTACCGATATGCTAAATACTGGCATATTATTAGTAATTCATTTTTTCTAGGTTGCCCCTCATATCCCCAAAGAAAACACTCAGATGAGAAGTTGTATCAATTCTCAGCTGCAACTGCCAGTGACTCAGATTTTTAGCTACTGGAGATAGCTTCAAATCATTAGAATTCTTGACGCGTATATCAGCCTCAACTATTTCCTTGTTCATTCCAAAAGTTGTTGATTTTCTTTTTAACTAGATCCGTAGTTATGTTTAACTTCATAGGCCTTATTTCTCGCATTGATGTCCCGATATTGAGAACACTTAACATTCCACAGGCACTCCGCTCTGTAGTATAAATGAATGAACTCCTCCAGATTTTCACGAGACATCCTGCAGTATTTAGTCTCCGCCATTTTTAAAACAGTCTAACTCGGATGCAAGTCGGAAGCCTCTCTACTTTGATTGCTATTCGTATACGAGCTACGAGTACGTACGAGTCATCGTTTACATTTACGATTTCTTATCCGAGTCAGTCCGAGTAGCCTACTCGTATAAGAGTTACTCGTAAATGTAAAGCCGGCTTTAGATGTACTATTTCATCTCAAAGAGCATACCATTACCTATCGATACATAGGTATCGCCACCGTCACATTTATAAACTATCGATGTCTTACTTTATATGACATTACTCTATTTACATTCCCTTTGGTTTCGTCTTGTATAATACACTTTATAATACACATACACCTTAACATTACCCTTATATACACAAATTTATACATCCTCGCGTTCAAAAATGAGTAGGCCTATAAAGTCTCTGTCTTCACGTCCACTTTCTTGCTTTCGCGACGTACATAGATGAATGCAGGTCCTGACTGTTCTAGCGCCATGTTTCCGGGTCTTGAATTTTACGTCGGCACTCGTGCTGTCGCCCTCGTTCCACATGGAAACGGCACAACATGTCCTGAGAAATAGCATTCTCGTATCATTTATCACTTTCCAAAATTCATCAACATTCACTGGTAATCGGTGTTAATGTTGCATTAGTCGTTTGATCAAATACCAGACAATTTTAGCCGGCGACAAATGTGGTGATCTAGCAAGTCATGATTTGTCTTTAATCCGTTAAGAAGTTTGATGTGGTCCCCACTATAGATAGCTTGGCATTGCTACTTGAAATATCGGTGGTCATGGTCAGGCTCCTCCCCTTCATGTTTCTAGTGTACATCCCTGAGGTCATTTCTTTCCCCCTTTCAATGGCGATGTTCGTTTCTTGCTCTTTTATGACCCTTCATCTTCTCTATACGGTAGGCATTATTGTTAAAGAGAATGAGATACTCAGCCAGATAGATACATCCTAACAAATAAATGAACCAAACCAAAACTCAAAGGCGCAACAGCCCCGAAGCGAGAGACCGCTGCTCATGTGGTGTCGTGTGGTCGGCACGACGAATCTTCTCGGCCGTTATTCTTGGCTTTCTAGACCGGGGCCGCTACTCACCGGCATATAGCTCCTCATTGTAATCACGTAAGCTGAGTGAAACTCGAGCCAGCCCTCAGATTCATGTAAAAATCCCTGTCCTGGCCGGGAATCGAACCCAGGACGTTCGGGTAAGAGGCAGGCACGCTACCGCTAGACCACGGGACAGACTCTGATAAATACTGTAACGGTTCAAATCCCGTTACAAGATGATATCTGTATTTTTATTATTTTATTATTTTATCTGTATTATTATTATTATTACTATTATTATTATGTCAGTATTATTATTATTATTTTATCTGTGATATTATTACTATTATTGTAATTATCATTATTATTCAATTCAATTCTGCAACGCTTGTCGCTTGCATAATTGTAGTTAAATGTATGCATATATACGTATGTGTAGAATAACATTCAAGACATGTACAGTGAGAATTGTTGTATATATCAGATGTTGAGTGTGACATTGCTATATTGTGCAATACTGCTGACATTTCTGTCAAGTCATCGCCACGTCATGGCTACGTCATCGTGCTCACTTAGCACTGAGCTCAGTTCCTTTGAGTTTCTTAGGGAGCCCCAGGGGATTTCACCATTACAAGTAATACTTGTCGCGTATGTGGGAGTAGGTCATGGTTACTTCTGGAGAATACGTAGGTGTGCCATGCAACGTATATAAAAGGTGGCTGCATATTGTAGCGTCAGTCATTAGTTAAACGGAAGCTGAACAGTGAAGAAGTCAAATGGATAAGTGGACAGTCATTATTCTACTAGAAGCAGAGGCCACAGTTGGTCATTAAGGGAACGAGATGGAGAAGACTGAGTGAGGCGTTAGTCTTTGGTCATTGAGAGAGTGAGGCCAAAGTTGGTCGGTCACGTAGTTGAATACCATACAGATTTACCAATAAATCATATGATATGGAGAAGAAGCAGTCACATGGATACATCACCAAATTAGGCGTGACACATCTACAGTAAACACCAGATTTAAGAAATACGTCGTAATTACACTCAAAGTGTTGAAGGTACAGTCAAGTGAAACAGTGAGGGATATATTTTGTATAAATTGTTAAATGTCCGGTCAAGAAGAATTCAAATTCATGCCTAGATTCTTTCAGTTGCAATGTCATAATTTCATATTCTCATCTGTTTTATCGCAACAAAACTCACTATTTTTTACATATTATTTAAAGAATATATTTTGTTCTATCAAATGAATTCATAGTATTATTTCAATGACAGAATTAGATAACCTCAAATTTAATGGGGAAACCGAACGCCAATCTCCTTTTCCCAGAACTTATATGGTATGTTGTCAAAAGTAAGCTCATTACCCCACACCCTAGAGATAGTCAAGATTCTCATTCTATCATTGCTGCACTGAGTGGTAGCTGGCGCCCTTCAAATAACGTATGTGTAAGTAAGCAGGTAAGCAGGTAAGAAGTAAGTGTGGGTCCAGGGTTCGACGATTGTGTATTTTATTCAATGAATGTTAATTTTCATAATTTCCGTTTTAAATGCAGAATTTCCAAATTTCCAATATAAATGCAGAATTTCCAAATTTCTCAATATAAATGCAGTTTTATATGTTTGTAAATTTAGTAAGAGAGTTAGGAACATCTCAATATATAAGTAAATAATAAATAAATAGACTACATAAATAAAGAAATGACCCCATACTGGACAAGATAATAGCCTACGTAATATGAAATATCTTATTCACTGTCACAACAAAAACTCGATTACTCTAAAATGTTTTGCGTTTTGAAAAATAAGCCTAAATCTTTTCTAGATCCTGTGAAATAAAGTTAATTTAGCATACATGTGCGATAAAGGAACTTTAGCGAATAAATAATCAAGTAAATAAATAAATAAATAAATAAATAAATAAGTAAATAAATGGTGTGGGAGGGAATGACTCTGGCTGCTCGCACAGAGCTCGTCTTCATTGAGAATGGAAGTCCTAAGCCCACCGATACATAGAGGTAGTTCATCAACAACGTTGTGGAGGATGGAGTAGACGACACGAACATGTGTGTGTACGTAGGTATGTGCGGACGAACGTATTATTTGTGAGGTTAGGTCATGAAACCTGTGCTATATATATATGAGTTTTGGTAATGTAAGAACACGTAATTAATAGTATATAATTTATTATTACCTGTATATATGATGTATAATCCACTACAATATTGTACAACACACTGGAATATCTAGAATAACGTATCTTTGGTACTAGATAGTTATAGAAAATTCTTTACATTATAACTAGGCTACTGGCACTCTAGAATTTACGAGAAGGTAGGTTGTGTCACATCCTTCTAGAAGCCTGGCCAGGAAACATATATAAGAGGTAATCTTGATGGTTGTTGGAGTTGGTCAGTGGAGTTGTATTTGTGAGCTCGTGCTGTGATTCTGCCGACATGTTACTGTAGCAGTCAAATGTTCAAGATGGCAGTCTTATTGTTCTTATTCTTTTGTAGTAGTGTTTTGTTATGATGGCAGATTATTAGGTTATGTGAGTATAATGCGCAAGTAAGTTTTAAATAAATAGTGTACGCAACTGATAGCATTGTGTGTGCTTCTTTGTGGATACATCAATACCTGTTTCTGAGGATATACTACTTTAAATCGTGGAAGCATGTCACCATGTTGAGAACGCGACCAGAAGTGACTTAAGAATGCGTTCTAAGCGAACACGTTGAACTGAAAATCTTTTGTTTTGTACATTTTTGGAATTAGTCAACAATTTTGATCAAAGCTTTTGAGCGCGTACATTATTACTAAAACAGTGCTTATTGAATAGATTATGTAAATTAATAAATATGTTGCTACGTTAGGTAATATAATTTAAAAATTTCAGAAAAGTTGAAGTGCTGTATTAAATTTTCATGTCAATAGGCCTATTTCGCCACAAAACATAGCAGAATGTAGGCCTACATGTAGTTTGTTTCTACACCTCTTATAATTACTGTAAACCACGAGAATCTGAGTCTAACAACCGCCACCTTGGACTCTACCTCTACTTCTCTTACCCTCCGAGGTACAGTCCATTTTTCTCCTTGGTAAACTATCCTCTCTCCATTCGCCTCACATGACCCCAGCACCGAATCTGGTTGATACCTATTTCTTTATCCATCGAGTATGTTACTATAAGTCTTTATCTCTTCGTTTCGAGTACCCTCCTGCCATTCTTCCCACTTGTTTGTACAAGCAATCATTCTCGCTTCATTCATGTATGTTACAGTACTTACTATATAACCAGGAGAGGGACAAAATCGAACCGTTCTGCTACCTGGGGAGTAGGGCTTACTGTCACTGCGGATAGGGGAACCTCCTCCTTAATCTTTTACCCTTGACATGGTATAGCAGCGTTTATGATTTTACTATCCTGATTTTATTTCTCGAAGTCTGTCGGTCTGTCGCTATATGCGTTGCCTCGTGGAACGATTTCCCCACCAGAGGGTGCATCTGCTCCACACATCTGACTGGATGTCTTCCTCGTGATCTCTTGTCATTAATCCTTCCCTTCACCACAAGCCTCTCCAGAGTGCCCGTTCTTCCGGCGGTAAGCCTGGCTAATCCACTCGAGAAGCCTAGTCTGGATGCCTAGTTCTTCCAGCACGGACGCATTAGTTCAGTGTTCAGTCCAAGAAATTTGGAGAATGCGTCTGTAAACCCTCATCTCGATTATTAGAAAGAGATTCAATAAGGCTAAAGGTGCATTTGCGATGCTGAGGCCGATCTGGAGAACTAGGGAGCTAAACACCAACACTAAATTGCGAATATGAAGTCTGTCCTGCTCAATGGCTGACCAGGAACTTTCAGACTTTTCTGACCAGCAGTCTAAGAAACATCCTGAGGATATGGTGACACCAAGTTATCTCCAACGAAGAGCTGTGGAGCAGAACTAAACTAACACCTGTCGATATCGAGGTGTGCCACAGGAAGTGGAGCTGGATTGAGCACACGCTGCGATGCGATACGAACAACATTGCCAGACAAGCATTGGAATAGAACCCGAAAAACACAAGACGAAGAGACAGGACGAAGAACACCTGGAGGAGGAGGGTAGAGACGGAAGGCGTTGGGGAAAAGAGAAGAACTGGCCACAGATAAAGGCCATGATGGAAAATAGAGTCCGTTGATGCCCTATGCTCCACATACTCAGGATCTACGTCTATTAAGTATCATGAGCACATTTACTGTTGTCCTAGGTTGACTTTGTATTGTAAAACGTAATCAGTCTATTTCTCCATAACTAAGGTAATCATGAAAACAAGGTGAAACTCTTTAGGTTTCAGAGAGAATGGTGCTCCGCGCCTTGCGAAGAAAATCTTGACTGTTACTTCTCCCGCACGCATCGTGTGATAGGAACGTCTTAATTGGAGCAAGGCCGACTGGATCCCTCGCTGCGCTCCTTAGGAGCTAGCTAGAGCGACGCATCAAGTCGGCCGTGATTAGAGCTTAATGGTGTCGTCAGCTCCCGCTTGGAGTGCTAGCGCTGTGCCAGCACACAAGGTCTGTCTAGGGAGGTCTGGTCACGCTACCACAATCCTTTGCGGTGGCGGCCATATTGGGTCTCAAATATAGTTGTTACGTGGGCGTGCCCGATGTAATAATGTGAGTTATTACTTGTGTTTTGAAGGAAAACGGGATACTGCGCCGCACCAAATTGTCAAAATAAGACAACTGACGGAATTAGAGTGTTTCGCTTCCCGAGAGATAAGCAAAGGAGAGCACAGTGGGTACAAAACTGTAGGCGTGACAAATGGCAACCTACAGATATTTGCTTCTCGTGCGAGGTTAGTGAAATTATACATTCGTATTATTCCTGAATAACAGTATGTTTATATGAAAACGATGTTTTATATTTATAGGTCTTATTATGTGTATATACTTCTTTTTTTTTTGCTAGTGGCTTTACGTCGCACCGACACAGATAGGTCTTATGGCGACGATGGGAAAGGAAAGGCCTAGGAGTTGGAAGGAAGCGGTCGTGGCCTTAATTAAAGCACAGCCCCAACATTTGCCTGGTGTGAAAATGGGAAACCACGGAAAACCATCTTCAGGGCTGCCGACAGTAGGGTTCGAACCCACTATCTCCCGGATGCAAGCTCACAGCCGCGTGCCTCTAACCGCACGGCCAACTCGCCCGGTGTATTTTCTTCTAGCATCATTTTGAGGAATCGCAATTTGAACTAAAGAGGGTAGATGGACGGAAACTACTCAAGTGGAATTCCATCCCAACAATTTTCAAAGTCCCTAATCCACCGAAGTCTTTGACATATAAAAGGAAACCTCCCAAAGAAAGGGAATTGTCTTTCAAAACAAGCAAGAAAAGTAACAGGAAATGTGTAATACTAGTATTAATGTTTATGAAAATTTCCTTTTCATGTGTCTGGCTCCATGGCCAAATGGTTAGTGGCCTTCAGTCACAGGGGCCCCAGGTTCGATTCTCGGGAGGTTCAGGAATTTTAACCATAATTGGTCAATTTCGCTGGCACAGGAGCTGGGTGTATGTGTGGTCTTCATCTTCATTTCATCCTCATCACGACGCGCAGGTCGCCTACGGGAGTCAGATCATAAGACCTGCACCTGGCGAGCCGAACTTGTCCTCAGACGCTCCTGGCAATAAAAGCCAAACGCTATTTCATTCCATTCCTTTTCATGTAAACTAGAGACAGTATCATTCTAACCCTACGTGCAACGTAGAAATGTTTCACAGATATTTGAAATGCTTGTTCCTGTTCAGTTACCAATTATAATCACAACAAACAATAGTCCTATCACTTCAAACCAAAAATTTATGTCCAGCTGGCCATCATTACAACGATTGTATTGATAATAAAAGACAAAGACACCTCCGTACAGGCCATGAACGCCCTTGGAGGAGTGGAAGGTAAAGGCTTCCACCATTGTTAACCGCGGCACGTGATGGGGTAGAGTGGTTAACTCTACGCCCGGCCGCCTTTGCCCCCAGGAATTAACCTGGTTCTCATTTTTGTGTAGGCTGAGTGAACCTCAGGACCATATGCACTTCCGGAAGTGGAAATCTCGTTTCTTAAATTGTCGATTTCCTGACGGGGATTCGAACCCACGTCCTTCCGGGCGAACCGAGCACGCCTTTACTGCATCGGCCAGGCAGCCCCTGTTGTATTGATAATAGCAGTCTTACTGTACTGCAGTTATTATTTACAGCTAAATTTCATTCATCTTGAATGCTCTATAGAGTACATTATATGGCTGGACAAATACTTAAAGATCACAACACTCGCTTCACTCGCACTAACCAACTACTGTAATTTAATGTATCGTAGCCTAACATTATATCCTAATGTAATCCCTAAAATAGCCTAACCTAGGTTAACGCAACTTAATAGTGATTGAATTCCTATTTCTTATGAAATCGTGTCTACCAATGGCTTTAAATTTCTTAACCATTATTATTATTATTATTATTATTATTATTATTATTATTATTATTATTATTATTATTATTATTATTATTATTATTATTATTATTATTATATGCACGAATATTAGGACTCAGCTAAGAGCCCCGTGGTCGCCAACTCACGCTCCCTCGTTAGGAGAGCCTGACGCCCCTTTCAGTCGCCTCTTATGACAGGCAGGGGATACCGTGGTTGTTGTTCTATTGCCCCCACCCACGGGGGAATCTATTTTGGGTTGTGACTACGAGGCCCTTAGCTGAGTCTTGATATTTCTTTCACTATTCTAGCCCATCCGACCTCCCCTGGTCAACACTTGTTCTTTTCCGACCTCGACGGCATTAGCGCATTCAAGGCCTAGGAAGTTTTTCATTTTCACGCACTTTGTGGCCTTTATCTTTCTTTTGTCGATACCTTCATTTTTCGAAGTTTTGGTCCCCTTCTATTTGTTTTATTCTGATTAGTGATTATAGAGGATGGTTGTCCAGTTGTACTTCCTCTTAAAACAATACTCACCATCACCACTTTGTACTATATAGCTGCATGGGTTATCAATAAACTAGTTAAGAGTAGCTAAGAACATCACTCCTGTTGTATACGTGCAGAATATTCTTGCCTTAGAACCGAAAGAAATACCACACGAATGGATAACAACAGTTACCATACATAATTTAATGCACTCAACTCAGGAGGCATTCAGTGTTTGTCAACATACTGGGGTAACCTTTTAGAAACGCAGTATCGGTAATTACTCTCTTAATAAAGAAAACGCTGAAGGTAATTTATTACAACCGTCGTTTAGTACTTTAAATACAGTACTTCAAGTTCAGTATTTCATGTACCGGTAATCATAATATGACGCAGGCACTGTATCTACAGATTTCTATGTTTCTGTCAGTAAGATTACGTATTTGACAGATGTTATTAATTAAAAAACACAGTAAGACAAAGTTGTAAGGAAGTAAAAAGGAAGAACATGAGCTTTTCTGTTGATTCTTGTTTCTCAAAAAAGAAAAAAAAAATAGAATTTCAGGCTCTGTTAATTATCTTCCTATTGAAATAGCTGTGGATGTATTCATATCATTTAAGTGTTATACAGTTATATATACATGGCCAGGAGATGCCCAATTCAATTCTTTATCAAAATTGGTTGGTATTTTGTTTTTATTTCATTGTACGGTACCGAAATCCTCTAAATTCGAATACACTTACCTTTGGTTACGCTCGCTTAAAGACCCAATATGGCGGCTCCATAAGTAGCATTCGTGACTTGACCTCCCTAGACAGACCTTGCAGCACACAGCGAGCCGTCTGCTGACAAATAAGCGTACCACTAACAGCGACGAATGGTAACTGCTAACCCCATGCCACTAGAGCCCTGAAGGGCCTTGGCCTATCAAGCCACCGCTGCTCAGCCCGTAGGCCTGCAGATTACGAGGTGTCATGTGGTCAGCACGACGAATCCTCTCGGCCCTTACTCTTGGCTTTCTAGACCGGGGCCGCTATCTCACCGTCAGATAGCTCCTCAATTCTAATCACGTAGGCTGAGTGGACCTCGAACCATCCCTCAGATCCAGGTAAAGCTCCTTGACCTGGCCGGGAATCGAACCCTGGGCAGACACGCTACCCCTACACCAGGGGGCTGGCGGGACGAACGGTGAAGCATTCTTTCATTCAACCCTCATTATTGTAGAAGTCTTCCACGTGAACAGTCGAGATTTTCTTCTGAAGACGCAGAGGAAAGTTTTCCGCGAAACGTAAGGAGTTTCGCCTTGTTTTCCTGACACAAGTACGGGCCGTGAAGGCATCAATGTTAACACATTAACGAGGTTTTAAATAAATACTGCAGATCTCTGAATTTGGTAAAGAGGGTATTTAGGAGTAGTAGTAAGGATGTAAAAGAGAGGGCATGTAAGTCTCTGGTATACCCTCAATTACCAGTGTATGGCACCCGCACCACGATTACTTGATTCCAAACTGGGAAATATCCAGAGAAAAGTAGCACCATTTGTTCTGGGTGGCTTCCTACAAAAGATTAAAGTATTTCCGATGAAAATATTGCAAACTTTGGGCTGGGAAGACTTGGGAATAAGGAGACGAGACGTTTGACTAAGTACTATGCTCCGAGCTGTCAGCGAAGGGATGGCGTGAAATGATATTAGTAGTCGAATATGCTTTGGTGGGGTTTCTAAAAATAGGAGATATGAAGATACAGTTGGCTTTCATGGTAAAAATTGGGCCAAATATTCATTTATTGGAAGAGGAATTAGGAAATGGAATAATCTACCAAGACAGATAGGTGTTCGATAAATTCTTCTTGCAAATCATTCAGGAAAAGCTAGGTAAACAATTGTTTGAGACTCTGCTACTTGGGCAACAGCCCTGAATACAGACCAGTGGAAAATTCAACCCTTCATCAAAACTGCAGCAGAAGTTAGCAAAATAACAGAAAAGGTGGAGATTTGTCCAGCCAGGAGTGGCAAGATGGGAGGGTAGTAAATGAATTTATGATACAGCTTTTACTGTATTTTTTGTGCATTTCATAGTTCGCATTAAAAATAATAAACAGATTTTAAAATGCAGTACAAGGAAGGAAACGTAACATTGAGGCACTGGCCGGTCTCGATACCCTCCAAGAACCACTAGACCAGCGGCGCTAGAGATACTCACACCCAAATCTCTTCAGTATGAAGAAAGGAATTAATATAACTGATACTTGGAGGTACCGATTACTACTAACCTTTGCACGTTTGGTTCATTGATGTGGAGTGGTTTGTTAGGTTTGATCAAATTAGTTCCTAAGTTGAGCGATATCGACCTTTTAATAGAACGTAGGTCTACTATTTGATTAAGTGATTGATTGGTAAAATATCCTTTTAAAACAAAATAAAAACTTATTTATGTACATGATTATTATATTATTAAGAAATAAAGGCACTGAATTATTCTTTGGAAACAGCCGGCGGGTGGATATAGGAATTAGGTTCTATGTTTTTAAAATGCAATTTCTTAAAACTTGTTTCACAACATTTTATTTAAAACTTTTGGTCATCTTGGCAGAGGAAGTTATTTGACGTGGAAAAACCAAGGGAGACACAAGGGATGTACTTTCCCGGAAATATAGTTTTTTTCCTCCCCTGAAAAGTGAGAAAATATAACTTAAATCCGTTCTCCACCGACTGATTCAATTACATTCTCAAGTAAGTTATTTGCGAATATGAAGTTTGCACACCATGGCAGACATCAGTCATACAGGTAATCAAGGGGTACACTGAGTAGATGAGGCTGTTGACCGTGATATCCCAAGTTCCTTACATGAAGTTTTAAACTACTCTAGGTACTAAAAAGTAAATATTTCCTAATTGTGACCTAACAATTCATTGATCTCACCCGCTGGATGAGATTCAGGTATTGGATGGGTAATAAAAGACCTGCCCTTATGAACACTTTGCAACTCGCTCAAAAATGAACACGTAACAACTTCTATTACCCACATGAAAATTCGTCTGAAATGAAAGCTGTCGACGGGTTTGGTATTCTCATCTGTCCTTGCGCAATCATCAGTGCAAACGAAGTAATGGCCACGTCTAGTACAGCACGGGCATGATTACTGCTTGTGTGCACTGAGTTTGCTTTTTTACAACGCACAGTAGCACATTTTGATATTTAAAATTGTACTCCGGGTGCGCTAGTGAGTGGTAATGATTTTATTTACAGGCCTGGTGCAATTTAACATTACGACCTACCTACAGTTTCCATGATAGCAATGTTTCAGGCACGGTATTAAATGTCACATGTTCAAATCCAATTTGTTCAAATATTTCTTTTGTTTTGTCAACCTTAGAGTTCGACATTTCTCTTATGTGTGTATGAGTAGCTCGAACTTTAATCCACTACAATCAATGATTGTCACCGGTTCGAAGGTTTTCAAACACATTTTTATACTTGTTTTAATCAGACGTTCAGTTATAAAACTTAATAATAATAATAATAATAATAATAATAATAATAATAATAATAATAATAATAATAATAAGCATATTAGCTTATATTATTTGTATCGGGGGTACACATTCTCCGGCCAGTTAAACTGCGCGCCTTCTATAAGGCCATCTATGCAATCAAACTTGAACTGATGTTCTGCAAGATACTTGGGTTTTCAACTGTTAGATGTCTCTACCCTCGGTCTAAGTGCCCCCTCTGGCGGGATCAACGATAATTAATTCTTCAGCGAAAATTGATTTTTACCATTGGCTAACCTTAGTTCTTGAAGATTGTTTTGTTCATGTATCAAAGTCAGCTACACTTCTGCTACTTCCTTCTTCAATAGCTATCAACTAATAAGAAATGGATAAATATTTTCGCTATCCAATTAAAATTGGGAGTGTGTACTGAAATCCTGCCTATCTGTAAAGAGTTCTGGAAACTTCCCCTCAACATGCTATAAAAGCTGGGCGCTTTAGGGTCGTACGTTCATCTTCATCGCTCCAGTTTAGTGAGTGCGGCATTTTCTTCGGAGGCAGGGGCCGCGGTCGGCGTTAGGAAGGCCCAGCAACTCAAGGTAATGGCAGAATTTTCTTAACATGTGATAACTCTGGCAGATAGCTTGAGGGGAAGGTTTCAATCCTGTTTAATTTTATGTAAATTTCTAAACCTGGTGGTTAAAATGTAGAATTTTCGGCCGGTCTGAGGACTCCGTTCTATTCCATATTGGGAAATATGAAATGCAAGGAAACAAAGAGTGATTGCCCTCTGTTGATTCCCATTCAACTTGGTATGGGGTGACTAAAGTTTCTAATTATCTAAAAACAATCTTTTGGTATTTAATGTTTCTCATTTAGTCACCCCGGCGTAGACTAGGCTTAGCCTCTGTATCTTTGGGTCATAAGCCCACTTAGGGTTTTAAGAACGTCTAGGAGCAAGTGTTTCGCCTCCTAGCCTTTTGTTCATGGCCAACCATGTTGAACCTTTTATTTTTTACATTAAGACCATTGAGTATGGGCACTCATTGCCCCTGTTTATGTTTTTGGAACAGAAAGTAAAAAAAAAAAACTTTGAGCAGAAGATAAGCGCAAACCAGGGCTAAGTGTCTGTAAATACCTTATTTCAAAATTGTCAGGTATAACCTTACGCGCTGTAAGAAATGTATGCCTCTGAGAGACTGGACTTTATTAGCTTTGGAGCTCAGACTCCTAGGCTATGTAATTCAGTCGAGCAAACATGCTCCTATAAAATAGTGTACCTGAGCAGAACTGTAATGCTCATCCCTTGGTATATTATCATGTTGATAATTCTCTCTAGGTTTGTACCAGATTTTTGGACTGTCATTGTTGTTGGAACTGACGAGCTCATTATTATATTGCTATTGTTTAATCAGAAGAAAAGGAAATTAATAAAATTTCAAATTTCGTTGTGTTAAGTTATGCTCTAGTTAATTCCTTGTCCACCCATTCACTCCAGCCGCTTCTTATACCTCTGTGACCCACGATATATCCGTAACATTATTCTTTACATTTCTAAAGAGAAAAGACGCAAAGTGGAGAGAAGCAGACTTAGACTTTAACATCACCGACGTCAAGCTGGAGAGAAACTGGACCAAAGAGAAACAGGAACAAAGACACGTCCTAACATGCTACGATGTACGCCATACATTGGTTTCACCACAAGACTTGCACGGACAGGGCATACGCTTAGTGAGGGATACTTTTATAATTTGTGCGATCGGAGATGTGACAGATATCCTCTAATAGCATACCATAACAGATAATAAACATTGCATGAATACTGCAGTAATAGTTTTTTAAATTTATCACTTTTTATGTCCATTCGGGTGACCATTTCCTGTTATTATTATTATTATTATTATTATTATTATTATTATTATTATTACTACTATTGTTGTTGTTGTTCCGAGGTTTCCGAGGCTTACCGGTGATGAAGAAACTCCCAGGTTGAATGGCTGGACAAGGAATTGCTTAGAGCAACTTTTAATGTAACAAATTTGAAAATTTTATTTCTTTCCCTTTTTTTTAAAAAAAATGAGAACATTTGAAAGAACAACAGTGAATATAACAAGTTATTAACGAGCTCGTCAGTTCTAACAATATCAAGGACTTAGAAGTCCGAAAATCAGGTACAAAAGCTAATGATAATTAATAGGTAGTTAATTTACAATATTGCTCTTGACAGGTAAAATATTTTATAAGAATAGGATTTGCTCCCAGAAGTATGAGCTCCACAATAGCATAGTCTAGCCTCGCGGAGGCATCAGTTTCTTACGGTGCATTTAAAATTCCGCATCACAATAAAGTGTTTATGCACCGTTGCCTCAATGTGGGATTATCCAATGCACAATAGACACTGTTCCCAAATGAAACTAACACAAGAAAAGAAATACGCTATAAAATTAAAATACAAGGGCCCAATTGCCCATAGTAGGTGGCCTTAATGATAAAAGAAAAGGTTGCACATGACCGGCCATAAACAAGAGACTAATAGACGAAACACTTGCCCTCCTTACAGAAATTGTTAAAACCCTAAGTGGGCTTTTGGCCCAAAGATACAGAGGCTAATACTATACTATAACTTAAGGTGTGACTAAAGGAGGACATTTAAGGCCCAGACAATTTTTACTGAATTTTCAACTTTAAAAACCGTTAGTCACCCAATGCAAGGTTGAATAGGAAACAACAGAGGGTCGTCACTCCTTGTTCCCTTGCATTAGATATTTCCGAGTAGGGGATAGAACAGAGTCCTTGGACCTACCGAAAGTTCTACATTTGAACCACCAATTTAACAAAATTACATTAAAATAAAAGAAGTTGAAACCTTCCTCTTAAACTACTTGCAGAAGCTATCACATGACTTGGTAAATTCTGCCATTATCTTGTGCCGCTGGATCTTCCTCGCCCCTGCCTCCCTCCGGACACGCCGCCCTCACAAACACAGGAGAAATTCAGACATACGACCCTAAAGCGCCCTGATTCTATGTACCATAAGGGAAAGATTGCAGAACTATTTACTAATAGGTTGGTTTTCTATACAGCCTTACCCCCTCCCCTCCCCCCGGTGTTAATTGGCTAGAGACAATATTTTCAAGTTTTTGATAGGTTGATTACAATCGAGGAGTAATCACCTGAAGTGTTGACAACTTCGGTACATTAAAAAAACAATCCTGACAACCAGGTTTAAAAACATCAAAAATAAACATTACTCTATGAAATTATTATTATTATTATTATTATTATTATTATTATTATTATTATTATTATTATTATTATTATTATTATTATTATTATTATTGGTCAGTCATAAGCCCGGAGGTTAGCTGCATCCTCACGGAGCCTGATCGGAAGTTATTCGATTATTTTAAAAATCCTAAAGCAATGTCAATTCTATCCTTAGGTGGCCTATACTAGGTAGGATGAAGAGTAAGATCATTTACCATTGCTTCCCTCACTGGGTCATAAAGCGCTGTATGTGAGGTACTGAAAAATAAGAAGTGCTGTTAGTCGTGTAGAGTAGTGATACTGAAGATAGGGAATAGTGTAAAAGTAATGTACTGTAGAAGGGGTCAGACACTCCTACTTTATAAAACTTTATATTCAGACATAGGAAAATGAGATCTACTGGTGAAGTGTTAGAGATGCTCGAAGAAGGAGAATTGTATTGCCAAACTTTTAACAATGGGGAGTGATCATGTTCTGTCTCGGCGCGTAGGAAATCACACTCATGATCGACCTTACATTCGGCTGAATAGTGTCGGCTCTGACAAGAAAACCAAACAACGATATTCAGAACAAAATTTTGCAATGGCAAAATGGTGAAATGGACAGATTGCTTTTTTTGAACTCTGTTTCGTACAAAGTTTAAATGTTATCTTTAGCTTAAAGATATCTTCTGATTAAAAATACTTGCAAGTTTCGTACAAATCTTCAATGTTATCGTTAGCTTAAACATATCTTCTGAATAAATTTGCTTGCAATGAAAGTTACTTATTATGTGGCTTACTGATGTGTTGCGGGAAGTGGCCAAGAGAAAACCACAGGTCTGCTGCTAGATGCGGAGTTCATGTACTGGTGGTAAGGACAGTTTTGGGCAAGTTGCGGAGTTCGGATTTTGAGTTGATAGAAGTTGTCAAGTTAATGTGAGCTACATCTGACCGGAAACGGATTCTTTCAGCATGACCCGTATGTGGAAATCTGGGTAGTAGGAAGGGTACGGGAATTCTGTTTAATGGGAAATTAAGCCATCTACTAAGTGTTCTTGCAAAAGGGCAAGAGAACCCCTCGCGGTGTGGGCTGTAAGATCTATCTTGCTGTAACCATTGTCGTGGCAGTGATAAGTTATGGAACGCCAAAAAAATAGTGCAAAGCCCGCACAAATGGGGCAATAATGAGGTTTTTGTAGCGTCCTTGGTTTAATGTTAGCGGATTCCGTGCGTCATCCTCCACAAAATAAGATCCCAATATCTCATGTCCGGACATGGCGGAACAAATTGTAACCCGTGCACTGCATATTGTTATTCTGTACGATGCCACCAGGCCGTTTAAATTCTAGAAAACGGGTTGTTTGTCGGTTCATGTAGCCATAGTTGAAAATATTGCTTTAATCTGTAAACCATAAGTTATGCTGCAGAAGATATACGAGTCCGCATATGCCATGGTCAATACTCAGGTACGAAATTGTACTCGGGCACGCTCATCCATTTCGCTTAGACCGGGGTTTTTTAACCTGGGGTTCGTGATTGGATTTCCGGGGGTCCATGGAATTCAAATAAAAAATTACCATTGATATTTACTATTATTATAACGTGAACAGCAGAAAGGTAGCCTATCTTAGAATTCTATTTTTAGCCATGCATGGTAATAATGATAGTCTAAAGAATCACAGTTAAACGATAAACTTGTATGTTTTTATTGTAAATTAGTTCCAATACATTAATTTGTAATCACTGACTACTACTTGTAAATGCACGAAATGTGAATATGGCAACAAGAAACGTTTGCCACGAAAATTACGCAGCTAGTAGCGGGCAAAATACCAACAATCTGCATGTTGCCTTGTCAAAGATTATTCCACGGTTTCATATTTTTCTTCATGCTAAACAACAAAACAACAACAATTTTAAATCCGATTTAAAGGTTTATTTTCTTTTATTCAGTTTGTATTTGATGACCGTATTTCATTTATATTTGGAGCGGCTACTCATTTTTGAGCGATGAAGACTGAAAAGCATGATTTTTGCTTAAAGCTGCTTGCTTCGTGAATGTCATACAAGGTATGAGACCGAGAAGACGCCGCTAGGCGACCTGCGATTCTAAGAGGATGGCGTCTTACCTGTGATGAATTATGATGAAGAAGTCACACACACACCCAGTCCCCGAGTCATCGGAATTAAGCAAGGAAAGTTAAAATCCCCGACCCGGCCGGTAATCAAACTCGGGAACGCTGTAGCCAAAGGCCAACCCGATAACCATTTCGCCACAGAGCCGGACACTTTAGGTACGGTATCACCTGTTGGAGAAGTCTTCCGTGATTCTCGTTTGTACCTCGCGCGCCCGTAGTCCCCTTCCGTTGCCACAAGACTGATCTCAATGTTGCAGGCTATTCAAAATATAGTCGGAAAACTCCATCAAAGTGATCAGCTATTCATTGAATGGAGAATATACCTCCAAACGAGATCGGGTGAACGAGGAAATTTTCGAATTCCTGAACTTGAATGGAAATTCTAAAATTGAAGCAGGAGTGCAGCTTCGTACATAGTGTCTGCTGTTGTAAATTGCATTTTGCTCATTGGTATGTTGAAATATTTGCTTTATATTTGCAGTGTTCAATTCTGTTTAATGGGAAATTAAGCCATCTACTAAGTGTTCTTGCAAAAGGGCAAGAGAACCCCTCGCGGTGTGGGCTGTAAGATCTATCTTGCTGTAACCATTGTCGTGGCAGTGATAAGTTGTTATTTCTCACGCGGAACCTTACAGGTATTATCTTTATTTCTTGCACTACTTTTGGCCATTCCATACTGTAACTTTGCATCCAGTCACATTATTCATTGAAATGTACGGACATAGAAGCAATGATATAAAGTTAACAGTTAATATGGGTTACTTCGCATCAGTTTTTAGATCACAATAACACTGTCATTAAATAACACACACGTGCATTCCTACCAACTTAACCTTTAAAGGGTATTGTGTATTTTCCGGCGTTGTAACGTCTCTGAAACTGTTTCTTCTTATGAACTATAAAACAAATACAAAGTATATCCATTTTACGATAATAATAATAATAATAATAATAATAATAATAATAATAATAATAATAATAATAATAATAATAATAATAATAATAATCCCTAATAGTTGCCTCAGTGGATCAGGGATTGAGTGTCCGACATACGATCTCAAGTTCCAGGTTCGATCCATCGTATAATTATTAACGTGGTACAGACCTCTGGTCGTGCAGTCTGCATCCATTCAATAAAATTCATTCGGTTTTAGGAGCCTCCCAGTATATGACAATAATGGTGAGATTATGATTGTTGCTTTCGGCGGCTTTCAGTTCATTAGCCTACCAACCAGTAGTTGTGCGTGGTTGATGGTGTTGTGATCATACCCACAAGACCTCCACTTTTACGTCGAATGTTTACAACAGTACCTGACGTTTTTGTTTTACATTTAAAATATCCTGCATGCATTGACTGAGATTTGAACTACGGCCTCCTTGGTGAGAAATCAGTGACGATGTCACTCTTCGCCTATATTGTACCCAATTTGAAGCCCGTCTTTACTGCTTTTATAAGAAAATAAACTAAGCAGAGATAATGTAGCCTACATAGGGTAAATAAACCGCTTTATTTTGCCATAAATATTGCGAATGCTGCTACTGAAACTGCTGAGTTTTGTAAAAATCATGAAATAATATTCGCCAAATTTCTTGCACATTCTTCCATCATTATGCGATTTCCCCATTTTTAAATTCCGGGTTTACACCCGATATTGTTTACTATTTTCGAACGATGTCATATAACACTCCTGACTGTTGTTAAACGCTACCCGCGATGCGTAAAATGTATGAATTATTTTGCCTTGCTAACTCTAAGAGTTTGGTCTCCCTTGCCACAGCCCCCGCGATCCATTCACTCTTGCAATAGCATCAGAATATAAGTGGGGCGATAAGAGGAGAGAATGGAGAAGATAACAAAAATTGATGTTGCGGCAAGGAGTACATCATATCGCAGAGTAAAACATGGAACGAGGCACTTAAAATAATAAAAGCGATTATGTCTCAGCTAGACATATTGTGTTGGTGTAGTTTTTTCCTGATATTTACATATAACTGGAAGTTTCCCAACTATAAATATGACTACATAACATGGAAGCAAAAACACGACATCCTGTATTAGCGAGTTTTATGAAGCTAGTAGAACACAATGATCACATTTCTTGCATGCGAATTTCATTTCATTGGACTAATTTAATTTAGGATGGCCCCATCACGACATAAACAATTCGACTTGAAAATGAATGACAACAGTTCACGAATAAGTGGCTATGTACAAAGTCTGTAGTCCCCACAGCAGATCTCCAGCTTGTTGGTATTTACCTGGAACGGGCAATCCCTCTATAATCTTGGTTCACAGCTCTCATCTTTCACTTCGCTACGCATGCACCAGTTCCCTATAGAATACAAGTCTGACGGTTATCGCAACATACGACTCCTATACACTTGGCTCGACTCCAAACAACGCCGATAACTCTGCTCCACACACTGAACTATCTGACACGTATCACTCGAAATTAACACAGCACAAATTCAGCTAATCTTCAACACTAACAGCGCAACACTCCATCACGGTCACACTCTCTCACCGAGTGAGTTGGCCGTGTGGTTAGGGGCGCGCAGCAGTGAGATTGCATTCGGGAGATAGTGGGTTCGAACCCCAATGTTGGTAGCCCGTGTTTTCCGATTTTCACAAATGCTTGGACTGTACCTTAATTAAGGCTACAGCCACTTCCTTCCCACTCCTACCCCTTTCATATCCCATCGTTGCCATAAGACCTGTCTGTGTCGGTGTGACGTAAAGCAAATTGTAATATATATATATATATATATATATATATTTCTCAGTTCTCTTCAATCATATAATTTTCCACTCTCCCTTTCCATTAAGGAAAGTCATTTTAAAAGTTAAATATTAAAGAAAATCAAACATTTCCGGAAAAATAAGATAAAAATCTCCATAATAGGCTGAAACCACAGCCGAGTGTATTATTTCCACTTGTAATCACAGTTAGAAAACAGTGACGATGATGATGATAATAATAATAATAATAATAATAATAATAATAATAATATTAATAATAATAATAATAATAATAGCTTTACGTCCCACTAACTACTTATACGTTTTTCAGAGTTTTTCTCACGAGAGTTATTGTATGTGCCAGTAAATCTACATACACGAGGTTGATATATTTGATCGCCTTCAAATATCACCGGACTGAGCCAGGATCGAATCTGCCAACTTGGGCTCAGAAAGCCAGCGCCTTAACTGGCGATGTCAATATTTTCCTTACTTTGCCCCAAAACCTTGCCAACGCTTTTATGCCTAAAATGTCACTTATTCGCTTCGTACGAGGGAACATTTTCGATCGTTGGGCAGAATTATACCAAAGACCTGGTCATTGACACAAAAAATAGCGAAATATACGTACCCCACTTCTAAACGAATGTTGTTACGAGAAGGCATAACATGTACAGTAGATTTTTTTGTGTGTTACTTAACTGCACATGAACACCGCCCTCTTCCATCGCGCATTTCTCCTGTATTTATGCTTTTTGGGCTTTCTTTCTAGTAGACAGAAGCATCACAAGTATACTGTAGTTTACAGTAGAATATTTACATGTAAGCATTTCAAACCATATCAGTATCCACACAGTTTTAAAAGTCCCCTATTTACATTAATGAGTACAGCCGAACAGCTGAGATTTCAACATGCTCCGCTCGCTACAATGATTCTCTCGCAGACGGTGGCGCCGCTGCTACCTCTAGTGCAGGGCCTCTCAAACGCCCAAAATCTCACGCGTGCAGAGCGAGGCGCAAGAGCTCCGTGCACTGTACATCGCTGCCGCTCGGCATGGCTCGGATCAACGCTTCGTCTCTGGGCTACTCGGCTAAGCTCGGCTCAACTCGCCTATACTCGGCTCAAGTCAGCCCGGATTTGGAGCGCTACGGCGCAAGTGGGGCAGAGGGAGACAGGCGGAGCGAGCGAGACAGGCGTGAGGAAAGAGAGAGTAAGCGCTATTGCTCCAAATCGAGGAGTGGGGGGTCTGCACTCTGGTCAACCAAGCCAAGTCGTCTTTTGCACCGTGCACAGTGCATGCACCACGCGCGTGCACCCTGAGAGGCCCTGCTCTAGTGTATTATTTACTAACTCTATGGTTGATTCTAGTTTCTAGTTTCTAGTTTCTAGATTCTAGTTTCTTTCCAAAGTTCCAGTCTCGTTTTCAAATTTCTAGACTTTCAAGTGGGAATAGATTCTACGCCCAAGCCACATCGTCCAAGCCCATACTGATAACTGATAGAAGACATATATCCAGTTATAGCTAACTGTATTTAACAGGAGCCCTGTATTCTACTGTGTTTTGAAGTCAGTTTTAAAGTAATGTAAGATTTGAGTTAGTAAATGTATCACCGCATCTTCTTGACAAGAAATGGGCTCGTTTATCAGTACTAACTACGATATTTGCCAATTTGTACATCATCAACTCATCCTATACCCTACGGAGTGATAGCCGTTTGGCTTAGTCACTGCATTCACACCAAGGCAACAGTGGTTCGAATACCTACCGACATATCAATGGCTTACTTCTAAAATCTCGTACGTCCCAATGCTCTTCCTACCCATTATATTCCTTAAGACTGGTCACGCCTCCCAGCCACAAGGTGGAAATGCAGTCCATCAGTTCGTGGTGTTCATTGTGGAAAGGAAAATGAACCTTAAATACATTATGCAGTAGGAGTGCGTGAATTCGTTTGCAAACAACATCCCTACGATACGGTAGGCCTATAGTAAGGTGTGACTAGTCTTAAGGAATATAATGGGTAGGAAGCGCATTCGGACATACGAGGTTTTGTAAGTAAGCCATCGATATGTGGGATTTTTAAGATGAGAAGTCGTAACCTTGTAGTTCTTATTTCACCTGAAACTGAAGGTCTTCATCTTCACCGCTCCTTTCTGCGTCTCGACGTCGGGCCTTCACTCATCTTCAGTACTCTGTTCTGTCCCGTGCTACTTGTCTTACTTCATTTGCATCTATTCTTTGATACTTCGCAATTACATTGACCATCTATTCCCAAGTCATCTCTGACTTCTGTATTCCATCACGTGTAGCCTCAAACACTTGTTTAGATTTTCTCTCAGCATTCATACGGATCAGGTGACCAAACCGTCTGAGGAACTTCTTGACAATGTCACCCACTACAGAGTCACCGCAAGCTGTTCTCTTACAACAGGCATGTCAAGCTACTGACAGTTCTGGAATCAGCTGCTACGAGCGCTAGCCCAGGACGTCACCAGATAGCGCAAGCCTGGAGGGCTGTACATTACACGATCATAACTTCGGTAATCCGTGCAATACACGTATATATTATTTCATGTAAGGATATACATAATTAAATGTGTTCAACACTGTGTTTGAATAAAATGCTTTGTAGTGACCGCGTACGAGGAAAATAAATAACTACATTAAAAGTTTCCATAAGCAATGAAGGCATTTATTCGTAGGCACTTAACAGGCTCAACTCTCCTATGAGCAATTATGAAGCAACATAATACCGACTACTATGACGCTACTTAATCACTTCTGTAGCAAAACGTCATGCTTTTATAAACATAAACAAAAGAAAATGGGCTATCATAAGAGCAGTGCCGAGCGGGTAGCTGCGCGGCTTGGGTCACGTAGCTGTCAGCTTGCATTCGGAAGATAGTGGGTTTGAACCCCACTGTCGGCAGAGCTGAATATGATTTTCTGTGGTTTACCATTTTTACACCAGACACATTCTGTAGGCCACACGGTCAATACCTTTCTAATCCTAACCCTTTCCCATCCTTCCGTCGTCAAAAACCTTTGACCTTCGACGTGTTAGTGCGACGTTAAACCACTAGCAAACAAATGAATATAAAAATAAAATTGTATACCTAATCCGAAATAAGAATGAAGTAAATAAATGGCGTATGGCCTCCGGAGAGGTATGGTGCAGGTCTTTTTCTAGTAGACGGCCTATTAGGCGACCTGCATGTCTGTGAAGATGAGGGTCCTACCTAGGATGATTTCTAATGTTGAATACGCCACACATACACCCAGCCCCCGAGCCATTGGAATTAACCAATTAAAGTTAAAATCCCCGACCCGGCCGGGAACCGAACGCGGGACCCTCTGAAAAGAAGGCCAGTACACTGACCATTCAGCCAACGAGTCGGACAGAACGAAGTATAAGGCGACAATTTGAAGTGCACAGAAGAATAACCTAATTTATTAAGATATGAACAAAAATTGTCTCCTTTAGTTTTGAGTATAGACCTACAATGTCTTCATAATAAAACTTCATCACAGCAACGAAAAAAAGGGTGCTCTTCATCTCCCTTGATATCTGGTCCAACGTTGTAGATGACCGTCAACATAAGGAAGTAAGAAGAACCAAGAAACTTACGTAACCACGGTAAAATATTTGCAAAATATTCACTCGCTCTTTCTCACTAAAAATCTTCACATAATAATAATAATAATAATAATAATAATAATAATAATAATAATAATAATAATAATAATAATAATAATAAGTCCGCTCCTGTGGTGTAGTGGTTAGTGTGATTATCTGCCACCCCCGGAGGCCCTGGTTCGATTCCCGGCTCTGCCACGAAATTTGAAAAGTGGTACGAGGGCTGGAACGGGGTACACTCAGCCTCGGGAGGTCAACTGAGTAGAGGTGGGTTCGATTCCCACCTCAGCTAGCCTGAAAGTGGTTTTCCGTGGTTTCCCACTCCTCCTCCAGGTAAATGCCACGGCCGCTTCCTTCCCTCTTCCTTGTCTATCCCTTCCAAACTTCCCATCCCCCCGCAAGGCCCCTGTTCAGCATTGCAGGTGAGGCCGCCAGGGTGAGGTATTGGTCATCCTCCCCAGTTGTATCCCCCGACCCAGAGTCTGAAGCTCCAGGACACTGCCCTTGAGGCGGTAGAGGTGCTATCCCTCGCTGAGTCCGAGGGAAAAACCGTCCCTGGAGGGTAAACAGATAAAGAATAATAACAATAACAACAATAATAATAATAATAGAAGGTGTTTAAAAATAGAAGGATTCTAAGGTCGGGAGGGAAAGGAAACAGGCTCAGAATGGTCCGAGGAGAGGAAAAGAAGGCGTAGTGAGCAGATGAAAGAGTATTGGAGGAGGAAGAAGGAACAGCAAAGGATGAAGCATTGAAATTGTCTCGTGTTCCTCAGAAGACTCTAACGGAGAAATAATAATAATAATAATAATAATAATAATAATAATAATAATAATAATAATAATAATAATAATAATAATAATAATATTAAATGGAAGATCGCAAACACTTCGAAGGATAACATTTAAATAATTCTTTTTTTCAACTACTGTATATGTTTCTCGAAATCCTCTCTGTTTAATACTAACTTTTGGAAAGAAAAAAAAAGGGAACAATCCCGGTTCTCACTCCAAAGCGCTTTGAAGGAATAAAAAAGAACATCCGAAACCTCCTCTTTTATATCGCCATTAAATGGGCGCTGCCAAACAATGAAGACAAATGACTGTCAGCTCCCGCTCGCTACAGCTCAGCGTGTTGGTTGTAATAAGGGTAGGGGGCCGTGGAAATGGAATTAAAGCTATTGATCACAGGGGGCGCAGGTGTCGCTTCTACCGACAGAGAAGGGAAACAATTATGTTGGACAATTAATAAGGATCTAGTAGTTCCGTCGTGTGTTAGCCTTCTAAATCTAAACTGCTAACACCTCCACACCGGTTTAATTTCATTACACGTGTGATTTAAGGACTCCCCTGCTCTTTTCGAGACTTACAAGCGGGAACATAAAACCAACCCACGTATCATTAAAACTGCTGGGCTATATACGGCAAGCAAGGGGAATGCACAGGTGAAAGAAAAAAACTATCTTCATTCATTCTCTTATGGATGCTGTAATATACCTAACAATATATTGTAATCCTCTACACATTATGAGACTATTCAGCGTTGAAACTTGAAACAGTGCGTCTGGAGAAAGAGCAATAAAGCAATGTTTTAGAGCCATTCTAATGCTATTTCAGATTTCCAAGACTGCAAAACGAGTGTCTCTTTCGCTCTCCCAATTACATTTCTTTCAAAGTAAAATTGATGTTTGAAGATACTTTCCTTAAATCTACAGTAGCTGAAGAGTGTTCGATTTTCTGTAGAGAGAGTTGATTGTAATGGAATTGTTGCTTATTTTGCGTTCTGGAGACTAAGCAGAACGTGGATATCAAACATATGTTTCCAAATCTTATGTAAGTTGTTGTATGGTAATAATAATAATAATAATAATAATAATAATAATAATAATAATAATAATAATAATAATAATGTCCCGGGCATGACGTTAAACTGCGTCCACAAACCGAGTGACCACCGGTATAAGTGGTCCTCCTCTACCAAGTGCCAACGGCCTCTTCGGAGGGTGGATGAGCGGGTAGAGGTTCAGGGCACTCTCTTGCCCTTGGGGTGGGAAACTGCCCCTAAAGGCGGAAGAGCTACTAGATGGCCAACGGCATAGGATAATAATAAATCCAGTAGCGTCTGTTCACCTATTTGGTGCGGCAACTGGTCAGCGTCTGTACTCCGAGTTGGAGCGGCTGCCTCAGAAAACCTTCAGGAACTCACCCACCTGATTGTACTCCGATCCCTCGGGATCAACCGAATCGCTTGAGAACAAGCACACCATGACACGTGCAAGTAAGAACAACATTACTCCAGGTGGTAACCAATCCACCCGCCAACTGAAAACGAAGGCGGCAACCGGCCACTCGGATTCTGGAGGAGCCGGGCTGACACGAAAGAGAGAGTCGGAGCTCTCTGACAAACTTCCCACTAAAACGGCCTTCTACATCGGCACGCTAAACGTAAACACACTCCTACAAGTAGGAAAACTTCTCAGATTAACATCAGAATTAGATCAGCAAAAAATCCAGCTACTCGCCGTACAAGAGACCAGACTCACTGAGTCGGAGACGTCAGAATATGGTAACTACCGGATTTTCAAGAGCAAAACAACACGAACAGTGGGAAAAGCCACACCAATGTTAGGCATGGCCTTTTTCGTACACAAAAAGATCGTGAACTCCGTAGAAGAGATCATACCCATAAACAACAGACTAATGACCTTACGACTTCGCTGTGCAAATCGCCACTATACCTTTGTAAATGCCCACGCACCCACCAACGACTGCAAAGATCAGAAACAAACAGAAAACTTCTGGAACAAACTTGAAACCACACTCATCAAAATACCTGAAAAAGACACCATCATTCTCCTCGGCGATTTCAACGGTAAAATTGGTAAAGAAAAGTGCTACAGAAAAACCGCAGGAAGATTCTCAGCACACGAAAAGACCAACAAAAATGGCAAATGCCTCATCGAGCTCTGTCAACAACACGACCTGGAAATCATGTCAACATCCCTACGGAAAAACCCCAATAAGCTCTTCACATGGGAATCACCCAACACCTGCTGCGGCAAACACCAGATCGATCATATCGCCATCTCCTTCCCAGCACAAAAAGAAGTACACAACGTTCAAGTCCGCAGAGGAGCCAACATTGACTCGGGCCATCATCTAACAAGAATCAAAGTGAAATTTACCCCAAAATGCTTCTACCGGAAATCCAAGGCAAACAAAAAATTGGACACAGCACAAATAAAAACATCAAATCTCAGGGAAACATGGGAAAAAATCCCAGCCAAAACTTGGAACGAATTCCACGAAAAAATCATGAAGAGTGCATCAGAGCAAATCCCACTACAGAAAAAGAGCAGACACCCGTTTTGGAACACCGAATGTGACCAAGCCATATTGAATAGAAAAAACGCATACCAGAAGTTCATCAGCAACCGTACACCTGAAAACGAAGAAAAATTCCGCGAAGTCCGCAGACAGACCTCTAAACTCATCAGACAAACCAAGAGGAAATACCTGGAGGACCAACTGAAGTCGGCCGAACAGGACTTCCGCAACTACAACACCAGAGATTTTTACAGCGTCTTCCGCAACAGATTAAATGGGTACACGCCCAAGAACCTCTGCTTCAGAAAACAAAACGGAAAATTGGCACTCACAGATGACGAAAACACCAAGGAACTCGCGAGATACTTCGAGTCACTACTCAACTGCCCAGAACCAACGGAGAGGTTTCCACTTAAACCCCACCCGAACCCAAACCAGACTCATCCCCACCTACACAAGAGGAAATACACCGACACATACAACGACTGAAAAACAACAAGGCATCCGGAGACGACGGCATCATAGCAGAGCTTCTTAAACATCTAGGAAAGAATTCTCTCCAAGAACTCACACAAATCATACAAGAAATTTAGACAACGGAAAAAACTACCAGAAAATTGGACAAACGCCCTCCTCGTTCCACTTCACAAAAAAGGTGACCGAACAGATGTGAACAATTACAGGGGAATTTCCCTGGTGCAAGTCACATACAAAATCCTCTCTGCAGTCCTCCTCCAAAGAACACAGGAACAACTAGAACCACTCATAGGCAAATACCAAGCGGGCTTCAGGCCCCCACAGATCCTGTGCAGAACGGATACTCAACCTGAAAACCATCTTGAAACTACGACACACAAGAAAACAACCCACAATCTGCACCTTTGTGGACTTCCAGAAAGCATACGACTCCATTGACCGGCAATCTCTCTTCCAAACACTGAGTGAGTACGGACTGGACAACAAGACTCAAAAAATCATCAGACTAACTCTCACCAACACAACCTCCCAAGTAAAATTCATGGGAAATATATCTGAAAAATTTCAGATAAAAACCGGTGTCCGACAAGGAGATGGAGTTTCCCCACTACTCTTTAACATAGCCCTGGACAAAATCATGAGAGAATGGGAACAAGCTCTAAAAGCTCAAGGAAATTGGCAACCATTAAGTATGACAAGAAGACATGTAAAAATCTAAAAATCTCCTGTCTCGCTTTCGCAGATGATCTCGCGATCCTTGCAACAAACGAACAACAGGCAATCAGCCAAATCGAAACTCTCAAGAAATGCTCAGAAAAATTCGGCCTACAAATCTCCTTCTCAAAAACCAAGGTCATGTGCAACCACTGCAGCCTCCAGAATTTGAACACGAAATTTGGCACAATTGAAAAAGTAACTGAGTTCCGATATCTCGGAGAAATTATAGTACCAACAGGAAAAGAACAGAAGGCCCTCGAGGTCCGCATCCAGAAAATGAAGAGAGCCCTCGGCCGAACGCAAAACATTTACAACAAAAAATGCCTTTCAATCTTCACCAAAATTCGACATTACAACACTGTGATCAAACCTGAAATACTATACGCGAGTGAAACACTGGATCTCCACAGGAAAACAGTACTCGAAGACATCCTGAAAGAGGAACGTAAAATCATCAGAAAAATTCTCGGCCCAAAACTGACTGACGATGGATATAGATTGCAATCTCGTACAAAAACCGAGGAGCTCTCAAACCTTGCGGCCGACATCAGAAAAAGACGCCTGAAATTTTACGAACACATCAAACGCCTTCCAGAAAACAGACTGACAAGAATCTTACTTGAGGCAACAGAAAACTTCAAAACAAATAGGTGGACAACGGAAATCCGCCAAGACCTGGAAAAATCAGGAATCAAAGTGGCCGACATCGCTAACCGAACCTGATACAGAACGAAAATCAACAAGTGGGAAGTAGAGTCAGAGAGAAACCACAAGAAGAAGACAGGAGCTAAGTGGACAGAAGAACGAAGAACCACGATGAGAGAAAAACTGAAGGCTGCCTGGCAAAGAAGGAAATGCACAACTTCTAAGTGAGCTTTGCGTGATCAGTTTTCTGGTCTTTTTCGCATCTAATAATAATAATAATAATAATAATAATAATAATAATAATAATAATAATAATAATAATAATAATAATAATAATAATAATAATAATAATAATAATAAAGTCCGCATCTGTGGTGTAGTAGTTAGTGTTATTAGCTGCCACCACCGGAGACCCGGGTTCGATTCCCGGCTCTACCATGAAATTTGTAAAGTGGTACGGGGGCTGTAAGGGGGTCCACTCAGCCTCGGGAAATCAGCTGAGTCCCACCTCAGCCATCCTGGAAGTGGTTTTCCGTGGTTTCCCACTTCTCCTCCAGGCAAATGCCGGGATGGTACCAAACGTAAGGCCACGGCCGCTTCCTTCCCTCTTCCTTGTCTATCCCTTCCAATCTTCCCATCCCCGTGCAAGGCCCCTGTCCGGCATATCAGGTGACGCCGCCTGGGAGAGGTACTGGTCATCCTCCCCAGTTGTATCCCCCGGCCCAGAGTCTGAGGCTCCAGGACACTGCCCTTGAGGCGGTAGAGGTGGGATCCCTCGCCGAGTCCGAGGGAAAACCGACCCTGGAGGGTAAACCGATAAATAATAATAATAATAATAATAATAATAATAATAATAATAATAATAATAATAATAATAATAATAATAATAATAATTTCTTCTTGCTATTTGCTTTACGTCGCACCGACACAGATATGTCTTATGGCGACGATGGGATAGGAAAGGCCTAGGAAGTGGAAGGAAACGGCCGTGGCCTTAATTAAGGTACAGCCCCGGCATTTGCCTGGTGTGAAAATGGGAAACCACGGAAAACCATCTTCAGGGCTGCCGACAGTGGGGCTCGAACCCACTATCTCCCGATTACTGGATAAATAATAATAATAATAGGCCTAATAATAATAGGCCTAATGTATGTTGAATCCTCAGCGTCTGGCTCTTTGCTTGAATGGTCACCGTCCAGGCCTACGTTGCCGACGGTCCGGGTTCGATTCCCGACTGGGTCGGGGATGTTATTCGCGTCCGGTTAATTCTTCTGACTCAGGGACTGAGTGTAACACTCTCGTCTATACGCACTCAACACACCACACTACCAACTATCACAGTAATACGCTATAGTGAATACATCTATCCGTATAATGTTAGCGACAGGAAGGGCATCCGGCCGTAAGTCAGGGCCGAGTTCACATATGTGACACAGTTTGCACCAGTGACCCCACAAGGATGTGGTAAAAGTGGTAGAATAATAATAATAATAATAATAATAATAATAATAATAATAATAATAATAATAATAATAATAATAATAATAATAGATGATGATGATGATGCTTGTTGTTTAAAGGGGCCTAACATCGAAGGTCATCGGCCCATAATAATAATAATAATAATAATAATAATAATAATAATAATAATAATAATAATAATAATAATAAAGTCTGGTCAGTCCTCATTCTGTAGGTTAATTGGATCCCCAACACCCTCACCATCACGTGCCATACATTCCCTAGGCATCACTGAAGAGGTAAACTAGAGAAATGAGAAGTGTGGTAATTTCCCGTTGCTTTCCTCGCTGAATTAAAATTGCTGTTACATATTAATCCTCCCAGTGCACTGAAATGTTCACACCAACCAACCGTACGAGTGACACATTCACAGCATTCGCGACAGGGGTGGATTCATAAGGAACGATATTACTAGCAAAAGTCATACCTCAGTCAGTTTCAAATTGTCAAAGCCAAGGATGAGACTGAGATAGGCTCAATGAAAGTAACAAATTTGATCTAGCTCATACCAGAAGACGTAGTGCACTGTTAACATTAGGTCTCATCAGGGACTGATATAGGCTGGGAAGAGAAAAAGAAGAAGAAGAAGAAGGAGAAGAAGGAACGAAAACCCCACCCAACCCTAGGTTCACAAAGTCTTAAAAGAAGTTGGTGTGGAGCGTGATAGCTGAGTGGCATAATCCAGTATTTTCACCTAGGCGGCCATGGTACAGATCCCGGCTAATGTGTGTGGGATGTTTTTTACATGAAATGCCACATCTTTACGATTCGGATCCCACGTAAAACTGAAGGTCCTGTTACTGATCACGATATCAACAGTCGACATAAACTACAAGACTGCTTACTTTCTGAATGATTGTGGAATGTGAGAGGTACACGAAAAAGCAGTCTTTAGGAAGGAATGAGAGATACAATCGAGAAGGAAATTGTCAAGCCACCAAACATCTCGGTGGCAGAGTGAGAATTGAGAAATCTAAACATTAAAAGCTTCTGACAGGTTTGCAAAGAAAAACAATGTGAGTCCGAGGGATATAAGGACAGGTAGATTGTGCCCATAGATGGACGTAAAAATGAATTAATGAACAGTGAATCTCCTTTAAGTTGGACACCTGTATGTTGGGTATTCAGCCCAAAGGCTGGTTTGATCCTCTACAGCTCCACCAACAGCTGTCATAGATAGCCTAGGTGTTACTGAAGAGGCGTACTAGGGAAATGAGGAGTGAGGTAGTTTCCCGTTGCTTTCCTCACCGAGTCAGAAGTTGCTATTACATATCAGTCTGCCATGCCCACTGAAATGCAAGCACCAACTGGCCCTATGAGCGATATTTTCACACCATTCATAACAGGGACTGGCTGCATAAGAAATGGTGTTACTAGTATCAATCATACCTCAGTCACTTTCATATTGTCAAAGCCAAGGATGAGACTGAGACAGGTCAATGAAAATAGCAAATTTGATATAGCCCATACCAGAAGACATAGTGCACTGTAAACAGTACATCCTGCCAGCAAAGGCGTGTTGGACACCTCATCATCATCATCATCCTCTGTTTACCCTCCAGGTTCGGTTTTTCCCTCGGACTTAGCGAGTGATCCCACCTCTACCGCCTCAAGGGCAGTGTCCTGGAGCTTCAGACTCTTGGTCGGGGGATACAACTGGGGAGTATGACCAGTACCTCACCCAGGCGGCCTCACCTGCTATGCTGAACAGGGGCCTCTTGGACACCTACGGTTCTTTAAAAACTGTCCAATGTAGTGAGGTGTCCAATCAGGTGGGTGCGTGTGCAGTGCAGAAAAGGAAAAACTTGAGCTAGTGTGTATAGTGTATACGTAACTTAATGAATTTTTTGAATTCATATACAGTACACTGAATTCCATGCCTAGTAAAACTGCTAAAAGAAACACTACAGTATTATTTTTCGATTTTTGAACACGCCCATTCCGATTCAATTTTCTGGTGAAATCTAAATAGAGTTTCAAACATTTCTGGTTGGTTATGCACAAACACATAATGTTCCAACTCATTAATACACTGTACAGCTTTTTGATGAGTAAGTGGCTCGTTGGGGACAGCAACTTCTTCTTCTTCTTCTTCTTCTTCTTATTTTTCTTCTGAAGATAATCTTTCTTCTGAAGAAATCGCTTTTTGTAACACTCCATCGATTATTCCAGGCACATCATCATGGACTTAAACACATAATCGAAATCATTAGAAACACCGACGTTTGACAATGCACTACGAAGGACTTTAGGGATAAATCTGAATTCCTCAGTTAACGATATGTTATATATGTGAGATGGTTCTTCTTCTTCATTTGATTATGGCACAAATCTTGCATGATGAAAACACTTCACATTTCGTCGTTGCCGGGATAATCCTCCTATGTTATAATGTTTTTGGAGATATACAGACCCGCAGCACATACGTTGTGAAGAGCGAAATGCCTTGACAATATTCACACAATATTGCACCTTAGATGACAGAAGTTCGCCTCTGTGGTGTAGTGGTTAGTGTTATTAGCTGCCATCCCCAGAGGCCCAGGTTCGATTCCCGATCTGCCACGAAATTTAAAAAGTGGTACGAGGGCTGGAACAGAGTCCACCTCGCCTCGGGAGGTCAAATGAGTAGGGGTGGGTTCGATTCCCACCTCCGCCATCCTGGAACTGCTTTTCCGTGGTTTCTCACTTCTCCTCCAGGCAAATGTCGGGGTGGTACCTAACTTAAGGCCACGGCCACTTCCTTCCCTCTTCCTTGTCTATCCCTTGCAATCTTCCCCCCCCCCCATAGGGCCCCTGTTCAACATAGCAGGTGAGGCCGCTTGGACGAGGAACTGGTCATTCTCCCCAGTTGTATCCCCAACCCAAAGTCTCACGCTCCAGGACATTGCCCTTGAGGCGGTAGAGGTTGGATCCCTCGCTGAGTCCGAGAGAAAAACCAGCCCTGGAGGATAAACAGATGAAGAAGAAGTCTAGTAGTTGCACTTCATTAGTTAAGTTGGGAGGCATACATTTTACCGTGACATTTTATAGACTCAGGTCCACGAGGCTTGTAGTATTATCAACGAACATCCGCATTTTACGCTTAGCCTTCTTCATTGTTAGATTGATTTCTCTCACCCTGTCACCGAAAATGCCTCCTGCCATCCAAGCCTCTCTGTAGTGATGCAAAAATACAGGAAGAATCTGTCTTAACATGATTTTTTAAAGTGCACTTGGACGGGCAGCATTTCCAATGACTGTTAAAATTGCTTGCACTAAACCATTACAAAAGAGCAGAGCAAATTAAACTTTTGAACCTGTCCAAACTCTCCCCGCCCAGAGTTAAAGGAGTGTCTAAAGTACAGGATTTTTAACCATGTAAAATTGCAGGGAATTCAACAGTTCGTTCAATATATGTCCAATCAAAAGCGGTGTCTAGATTATAGGGGTGTTCAAAGTAAGCGTTTTCACTGTATTGATGGTAACTAGGGGTTGTGTGTCTAGATAACATTAATGAGGAATATAGGATACTCATTTCTATGTACTCAGAAATTCAAAATACAGCATGATTCAGCCACCCCTTCCAATGTAGTTTTATGCAACGCAAAATATTCATTCCGCTCTGAAAACATCTGCCCTGCCGTTATGCTCAGACAACACAACCGGTTATCTTGGCATTTACTGCCTCACCATGACAGGACGCCGTAATGTTACACTTGTATTAAACACTGAAAGACATGCGTGTGCCTTCTAGATCATATGAACCTGACACGCCGGCGAAACACTAAATTATTGATATTGTGACCGCAGTAACCGAATACTTGCTATAAGCTGCCTAGAGTGCCGTACAGAACCGTAGTGTAGTTGGTAAAGGCGCGGCGAAGCGGGCTTGCATGTCAGGTAGGGGCTTCGAGTCTGGGGCGAAGATTACAAATTTTTGAAATATTTGTTTAATACCTACCATACACAATGTAATTTCAATACCCGCTTTCATGCAAATTGTGTGTGAACGAATGTGTTTGTGGCCCTAAGAAGGGCCGTTTAGTTAGCAGGCCGGACACATACAGACGGGAAATACACTGACTGACAGTGACAATGCAACACCAAGGGGGAGTGGTTCGAAAGGGATGAAAGTTGGGGAAAAAACAGAGACGGCACGGACGAATAATTGATGTTTATTTCAAACCGATATGCAGGTTACACAATGCGCACGGCATCGACTCAGTAGGATGTACGACCACCGCGAGCGGCGATGCACGCAGAAACACGTCGAGGTACAGAGTCAATAAGAGTGCGGATGGTGTCCTGAGGGATGGTTCTCCATTCTCTGTCAACCATTTGCCACAGTTGGTCGTCCGTACGAGGCTGGGGCAGAGTTTGCAAACGGCGTCCAATGAGATCCCACACGTGTTCGATTGGTGAGAGATCCGGAGAGTACGCTGGCCACGGAAGCATCTGTACACCTCGTAGAGCCTGTTGGGAGATGCGAGCAGTGTGTGGGCGGGCATTATCCTGCTGAAACAGAGCATTGGGCAGCCCCTGAAGGTACGGGAGTGCCACCGGCCGCAGCACATGCTGCACGTAGCGGTGGGCGTTTAACGTGCCTTGAATACGCACTAGAGGTGACGTGCAATCATACGCAATAGCGCCCCAAACCATGATGCCGCGTTGTCTAGCGGTAGGGCGCTCCACAGTTACTGCCGGATTTGACCTTTCTCCACGCCGACGCCACACTCGTCTGCGGTGACTATCACTGACAGAACAGAAGCGTGACTCATCGGAGAACACGACGTTCCGCCATTCCCTCATCCAAGTCGCTCTAGCCCGGCACCATGCCAGGCGTGCACGTCTATGCTGTGGAGTCAATGGTAGTCTTCTGAGCGGACGCCGGGAGTGCAGGCCTCCTTCAACCAATCGACGGGAAATTGATCTGGTCGATATTGGAACAGCCAGGGTGTCTTGCACATGCTGAAGAATGGCGGTTGACGTGGCGTGCGGGGCTGCCACCGCTTGGCGGCGGATGCGCCGATCCTCGCGTTCTGACGTCACTCGGGCTGCGCCTGGACCCCTCGCACGTGCCACATGTCCCTGCGCCAACCATCTTCGCCACAGGCGCTGCACCGTGGACACATCCCTATGGGTATCGGCTGCGATTTGACAAAGCGACCAACCTGCCCTCCTCAGCCCGATCACCATACCCCTCGTAAAGTCGTCTGTCTGCTGGAAATGCCTCCGTTGACGGCGGTCTGGCATTCTTAGCTATACACGTGTCCTGTGGCACACGACAACACGTTCTACAATGACTGTCGGCTGAGAAATCACGGTACGAAGTGGGCCATTCGCCAACGCCGTGTCCCATTTATCGTTCGCTACGTGCGCAGCACAGCGGCGCGTTTCACATCATGAGCATACCTCAGTGACGTCAGTCTACCCTGCAATTGGCATAAAGTTCTGACCACTCCTTCTTGGTGTTGCATTTGCTCTGTCAGTCAGTGTAATAGGAACACAACTGCCTTGACAATGTTTTATAGCAGCAAACGCTCGATGTGATGACCGTTTTGGTATATGCACATTCAGGCCCGGTGTCCAATAAATCGTCTTGCGCGCTGAAGCATTCCAGTTGTAATTGCTCGGCAGGCGTCCGTGATGACTTGCCAGAACTGGTCGGGGTTTTCCGACCCTTGAGTGTAAACGACATTCTTCAAAGAAGTCTAACGGCATTAAATCCGGTGGTCTCGCGGGCCAAGAAACAGGGCCTCCTCGTCCTATCCATTGGCCTAGCATTTCCTCGTTCAGATGGTTACGAACGGGCAAAGTCAAATGTCGCGGAGATCCATCCTGTTGCAACCACAATCTCAAACGATCGTGCAAGGGCACATCCTCCAGCAGCAGTGGGAGTTCCTGACGCAAAACGTCCAGGTAACGTGGGCCCGTCCAATAGCCCTCAAAGAAATAAGGTCCAATCAGGCGATCCCCCAAGATTCCATACCAAACATTCGCTCCCCATCGTACTTGATAGGCCGCCTGTCCCACCCAGTGAGGATTGTCCGGACTTCAATAGTGCAGGTTGTGGCGATTGACGTTCCCATTATTGTAGAAACGCGATTCGTCCGAGAACAAGATATGCAATACGAATGCTGCATCATTGTCCATCCTGCTAATAGCCACCGACATAACTCCATTCGAGCTTCGAAATCCCTCACATGGAACTCTTGGTGTAACTCAAGATGGTATGAGTGAAATTTATGTTCATGCAGTATTCGTGTGACGGAGGGCTGGCTGGTGTTCACCTGTCGTGCACTCACCCTTGTACTGATATGTGGATTATTACGAGCTGCCTCCAAGATGATCTCTTCCGTTTCACCCGATGTAACGGGCCTATCGCGGTTTAGTGACCGGTTGGAAATCACGCCTGTTGTTCTTAGGCGTCTTTGAACTCGGCGGAATGTCGTAATAGTCGGATGTCGCCTGTCGGGATACCGTTCCTGGTACAGATGTAGTGCCTCGCACGCGTTTTGTCTTGCTTCCCCATAAATGAGGAGCATGTCAACGTATTCCTATGTGGAAAACATGCCGAATGACAACAGAGGTTACAGTGCATTCAGGCCTTTTTTTTTTTTGCTAGTTGCTTTACGTCGCACCGACACAGATAGGTATTATGGCGACGATGGGACAGGAAATAGCTAGGAGTGGGAAGGAAGTGGCCGTGGCCTTAATTAAATTACAGCCCCAGCATTTGCCTGGTGTGAAAATGGGAAACCACGGAAAACCATTTTCAGGGCTGCCGATAGTGGGATTCGAACCTACTATCTCCCGGATGCAAGCTCACAGCCGCGCGCCTCTACGCGCACGGCCAACTCGCCCGGTGCATCATGTTTTATGAACGGATGATATAACATTTCGCTAGGGTTCATAATCGTGTGGAAAAAAATGTGCTCACTGAGCATTAGTACCATACAGTACGCCTGCAGGGGAATAGCACCCCTACTGTATAACCATGTGCACGTTAGTTGCGCTGCAGCAAACGATATTGGAAGGGGCTGCTGAATCACACTGTATTGTATGTCATAACTAGAGCCCGGATTTCCATGCACTATCAAATCTCAAAATATGCATGCATTCATGCACTATCATATGGCAAAACATGCTCAATAAACTGGAAAATATGCACTATCAAAATTCAGTTCCTTTTGAAACATTGTACAAAAACTAACCTAATTTCTCCAAATCGTCTTGATTTAAGCTCATCCGTTTATCTGTCAGTACATTCTTAAGCACAGAAAATGATCTTTTTTATGTCACAAGAAGTGATAGATGCATACTTCAATGATGACATTTGGACAAGGTGAGGTCAAATTGTACGTCTTTTGCATTTTCACCGCAATACGTCTTTTATAAGCTTGACGAATTCAAAATCAGGATTTGAACGAATTAATTTGCTCAACTTATCTCTAGCTGCGGCAGCTACTTCTCCATGCGATGACTGCAGACACATTTCAATGTCCTCAATAACTGGTAACATTGCCTGCTGCGATAACAGTGATGTGTGACGTGTGAGAGTTCCGGGTAGGAAATTCCAGGATAACAACAGAAGAGGGTTCAATGCAAAACCAGACTTTGTAACGTGCCACAGAAGTGCGATACAAGTTTTCTTTTGATCGCCTAACATAGACGAAAAATGAGCCGTCAATGATTAATGCACAATTTACGGTTCAATTTATAGCAATGTACAAATGTAAAACTGGGACACCTTATTCCTAAGAATGATATGATGTATAAATCCAATGTAATGTTGTGCAACATAGGGTAATAGTCCGGAACAACGTATCTTTGTCACTAGAGTTTTACAGAACATTCGATTCATTTGTACATAGGTTATTGGAGACTCGGAGAATATTCGAGTAAAACATGTTGTGTCATACTTTTCTAGAAGCCTGGCCAGGCAATGTATATAAAGAGGCAGTCTTGGTAGTTGGAGTTAAGTTGTTAGCGAGAGTTGCTTGTGAAATTCGTGAAGTCATGCTGAGATTTTGTTGTGTTGGTAGTTGGTTGACGTGCTAATGTTGCAGTATCTTCTTCTTCTTCGTAGAAGTATTTTGTTCAAAATGGCGGAGTATTAATTCGTGTGTATAATTTGTGAATAAACCAGTGTACACAATTGACAGCATCGCTTGTGTGCGTCTTGGTAGTTACATGTTTCAGCAGCTTAACTGTTAAACCACGGATGCAGTCAAAAAAAGACCCATTAACAATTAATGTTAATAATCTTACAATTATTGTCAAGAATCCCTTTGTACATATAATTTGACAGTATATTTCATAATATCTACCTGCTGTAATGACATTTATATTAGGTACTTATTCATGGGTTTTACTTTTTATTTGAGGTGGCCCGAATTTTTATTTTGGTATGTAGGCCCGTATCACAGTCGTTCCGCCTCTGATAGGTTGTATGAATTTCCTGTGTTAAATTGACAGATTTTAAATGACCTGACCATCCATCTACTAAATCTCACGAAGAAGGCCAAAAAAGAGTAAACAAAGGTAAATGTGTCAAAATTAAAAAAATATATGCATTTACAGGGAGAAACCACCGAAGCGTCCGGCTCCATGGCCGAATGGTTAGCGTGCTGGCCTTTGACTACAGGGGTCCCGGGTTCGATTCCCGGTAGGGTCGGGAATTTTAAACATCATTGGTTAATTTCGCTGGCACGAGGGCTGGGTGTACGTGTCGTCTTCATCATCATTTCATCTTCATCACGACGCGCAGGTCGCCTACGGGGGTCAAATCAAAAGACTTGCATCTGGCGAGCCGAACTTGTCCTCGGACACTCCCGGCACTAAAAGCCATACGCCATTTCATTTACCACCAAAGCTAAAGCGATACGTTTGGAGAGAGATGATCTGAGTTATGTTAAGTCAAAGGAAGGAGAAAGAGTAATATCCTCTTTTTGCATACTCCTAAGTCTCATATGAGAATGATCAGAAGGGGAGGAGGAAATAACACAGGCGAAATGAATCGTATGGGACGAGGCAAGCAGTAGAGTTACTGCAAAATACAATGAAAAGTGATTTTGCTTGGCGGAGACTTCCAACAGTTCCTGTCAGTTATTCCTCACAGTCACAGACCAAATGTTGTCCAGTGAAGTTTAAAGTTTCATAAACTCTTGCCCAAAATTACAATTTTTAAACAAAAAATATCATAAGGGCTGTAGACGTAACTTCGGTGAATGGTTCCTAAAACTCGGCAAGGGAGAACTACAGTACGTACATTTTCATTACTGAGAATCCATAAAACCAGATTTTAAAAAAATGAACGGGATGTATATTGTTCATCTTTTCATCCAAGTGAGAGTTCATATTTTTAAGAAGCAATTTTGTGCCCATGAAATGAAAAAGTTATGTCATCAACCAAACAGGTTCTGGACATTTTGATAAATGACCAAATAACGTACGTTAGCACTAGTTCCCTAGGGTGCGAGGTTATCAATTAAGTTAATAAAGACCGGGCGAGTTGGTCGTGCGGTTAGGAGCGCGCAGCTGTGAGCTCTCATCCGAGAGATAGTGGGTTCGAACCCCACTGTCGGCAGCCCTGAAAATGTTTTTCCGTGGTTTCTGATTTTCACACCAGGCAAATGCTGGGGCTGTAGTTTAATTAAGACCACGGCCGCTTCCTTCCCATTCCTAGGCTTTTTCCTGTCCCATCGTCGCCATAAGACGTATCTGTGTCGGTGCGACGTAAAGCAAGTTAATAAAGCTGATTTGTGCAACGAAGAAAGATTGACTGAAGCTAGACAAAAGTATCGTTCATGCAGAAATTCTAATGGGCTTACTTTCACCTTCACGAAGAAAGTGTTTCATTCCAAGCACCTGATAGTCCCTATGTACCGTTAGTTCATAAACAGAGGCAATTTCCTCTAAATTTTTTCTTCTCTGTCATAATGAAAAGGGCCAAAGTCACAAGGACAAATTTTATAGAAATTTGGGGTGAATCTCTCCACTTCGGTGTTTAGTCATAGACAGCTGCATGTAGCTTTCTCGAGAGTACACAGATCCATAGACGTCAAAGTAGCCTACAGTTTCTATCTACAGCCTACCCCGTTTCTTTGTGAAAATGATAAACACAATATTCCGTTGAGTCTAAAAGATAGACTAATAATAATAATTATATTATATTATATTTGCCTTTATTTGTAGTGGCGAAGTTAGGACTCATGGTCCTCTCTTACACTTAACCACACTTCATTAACATTGTACATCTGAGAGCAATGTTCATAAACTTATCTTAAAACTACCGTTACAAACTAGAAACAAAATATGAAACAAAGTAACATAAACTCTATAAATATTCTTAGTCATGTCGTAAAACTATCGTTGCTAATTAAAAGTTGAATGACACAAAATACCATAAGCACAGTAAACGTACATTCATACACACTTTCACTCTACCAGATTCATTCAGCCTGGCGGCACACATCGAGATGTTCACGGCAAGACAACTTGAAGGAATTTATGGCTCTAATGTTGTGGGGGAGAGAATTCCATATTCTAGCTCCATTTGCAACAAAGGAACGGCTAAATGCTGCTGACCTGCTGAGAGGGATAGCAAGTGTATTGCCGGAGCGTGTGTTATGCTGGTGGAAAGAGGATAGGAAATTGAGTTGTGAAGATAAGTAGTATGGGATATTCTCTTTTAATACTCGAAAGTAATAATAATAATAATAATAATAATAATAATGTTATTTGCTTTACGTCCCACTAACTACTCTTTTACGGTTTTCGGAGAAGCTGAGGCGCCGGAATTTTGTCCCGCAGGAGTTATTTTACGTGCCAGTAAATCTACCGACACGAGGCTGACGTATTTGAGCACCTTCAAATACCACCGGACTGAGCCAGGATCGAACCTGCCAAGTTGGGGTCAGAAGGCCAGCGCCTGAACCGTCTGAGCCACTCAGCCCGGCAAAAGATAGATTAAATAGGGATATAATGTACTAAATATATCGCATTTACCCTTAACTCGTGGTTTTTGTCTATTTATCCGATTACCGATTTTTTCACGTACATTCATACACATATACATACATTGTATATTAGAGACTAGAGTAAAAGTGACGTGTTGTACATTTAATTTGTTGCACTTAATTTAACTAGACGCTTAATTTAGTGGTTACACTTGGCTTCATTTAATTTCTCGAAGCTTCGTGGCATATTTAATAAAAATTCGTACTTTTTTAGCTTTTTGAAATGGTGAAAATTGGAACAGTATTAAAACCAGTTTGTTTTATATTTCATTTTAATCTCGGATTAGCTATACAAAAGTCGGAGCTAGGCTCAGTTCAATTTTTGTTTGTCTGTTTGTATTGACATAACGGAAAAAACAGAATTTCTTAAAAATCGATATGTAGCCTAAGTACAGGAACAGCCTGATTGCGCTTTAGGCTATATATTAACTGTACATAATAACAGTTGCGTAATAGTTATTTACACAACTGCCACAGAAAGCAATCTTTTACGTTACGAGTGAGATGTGAATTTCGAAACGACGAACGTAACTTTACTGGCTGTTGCGTACACTATTTTATTTTGTTCTGTGCTGAATTTCTTTATTTCTTTCTTTCTTAATCCGTTTACCGTCTTGGGTTGGTTTTTCCCTCGGACAGAGCGATGGATCCTACATGTACCACTTCAAGAGCAGTGCCCTGAATCATGAGACTTTGGGTCGAAAGTACAACTGGCAAGGAGGGCCACACTTCCTATGCTGAACAGGAGCCTTGTGGGGAAATGGGAATATTGGAAGTGATAGGCAAGGAAGAGGGAAGGGAGCGGCCGTGGCATTAGGTTACGTACCATCTCAGCATTTGCCTGGAGGAGAAGTGGGAAACCACGGAAAACCACTTCCAGGATGGCTGAGGTGTCATTTCGAACACCCCTCTACTCAGTTAACCTCCCGAGGCTGAGTGTGTCCCATTCCAGCCGTCGTGCCATTTTTCAAACTTTGTGGCGGAGCCGGGAACCGAACCCGAGACCCCGCAGATCGCAGTTGATCACACTTACCACTACACCACATCGGTGGGGCGAATTTACTTATTTTAAATTAAATACAGTATTTAATTATAAATAATTTTGACACGGCGTCACATAAATCATCCATGTTTGACTCATGCAGTGACGTGTTTTTGTTTTGTTGTATGTTGCTAAAAAGGATATACCAGTTTTATGGTTAATAAACAATCAAAATAAATGTTATTTGAAGCAGTGAAAAGTCCACTAAGCTACCAGAGTCCGGTCCTGGATTAATGAAGTTAATACGAATTTTTATGATACATTGTGATATATGGGAGATTTATCTGTCGGAAATGGATTAACCTATACATTACTCAACATGTTGATGGCGACAGATTACTCGAGCTGGGAATATTGAGGCGCTTTTTTTCTTTCTTTTCTTTTTAGATGGGTACGGAACCGCAGTGCTGCAATCAGGCGGGGAAACACTTCAACAAAGTTAAGTTAGGTGTTCTCTGATTCATAACCTGATCCATTACTGTGAAGCGGTGTTCAACCAATCAGAGACGATTTTGAAAATAGGTGCAATGAGTATGGTATGAAAATTAGCCTCTCGAAGACTAAATTGATGTCAGTAGGTAAGAAATTCAACAGAATTGAATGTCAGATTGGTGATACAAAGCTAGAACAGGTCGATAATTTCAAGTATTTAGGTTGTGTGTGTTCCCAGGATGGTAATATAGTAAGTGAGATTGAACCAAGGTGTAGTAAAGCTAATGCTGTGAGCTCGCAGTTGCGATCAGCAGTATTCTGTAAGAAGGAAGTCAGCTCCCAGACGAAACTATCTTTACATCGGTCTGTTTTCAGACTAACTTTGCTTTACGGGAGTGAAAGCTGGGTGGACTCAGGATATCTTATTCATAAGTTAGAAGTAACGGACATGAAAGTAGCAAGAATGATTGCTGGTAAAAACAGGTGGGAACAATGGCAGGAGGGTACTCGGAATGAGGAGATAAAGGCTAATTTAGGAATGAACTCGATGGATGAAGCTGTACGCATAAACCGGCTTCGGTGGTGGGGTCATGTGAGGCGAATGGAGGAGGATAGGTTACCTAGGAGAATAATGGACTCTGCTATGGAGGGTAAGAGAAGTAGAGGTAGACCAAGACGACGATGGTCAGACTCGGTTTCTAACGATTTAAAGATAAGAGGTATAGAACTAAATGAGGCCACAACACTAGTTGCAAATCGAGGATTGTGGCGACGTTTAGTAAATTCACAGAGGCTTGCAGACTGAACGCTGAAAGGCATAACAGTCTATAATGATAATGTATGTATGTTCTAAATATCTCCATAAATATCATTTCTCCGGAGACACTGTAAATAACAAACGTTAAAGAATTTGCCGATTTTTGTTATATAGGCCTACAATTTTGACGTATGGAGATACTCCGGAATTTAGACTTTTATTGCCAAGTCCATCAACGGCGAGCGTGAAAATATTATTATGTAGTCATGGTAACGAAGTAACTAACGCTGGTGCTTGTGGTGGTGGTGATTATTGTTTTAAGGCGACGTGCAACTGTGCAACCATCCTCTGTTAACATTTAAAAAAATTAAAAATGCTATTTGTTCGGGGCGTCGACCTATAGAAATCTTTTGCCCCTACTTGCACCATATGATATGAACCTGCATTTAATTGTTTTTTTTTTTGTTATTTGCTTTACGTCGCACTGACACAGATAGGTCTTACGCCGACTACGGGACAGGAAAGGCCTAGGAATGGAAAGGAAGCGGCCGTGGCCTTAATTATGGTACAGTCCTAGTATTTTCCTGGTGTGAAAATAGGAAACCACGGAAAACCACCTTCAGAGCTTCCGATAGTGGAATTCGAACTCACTATCTACAGGATGCGAGCTCACAACTGCGCGCCCCTAACCGCACGGCCAACTCGCTCGGTGTAATTGGAATTGCGGAAGTGTAGAGTGTTGAATGTGATGAAAGGAATGTTAAAGACGACACAAACACCCAGTCCCCAGGCCAGGGATATTAATCATTTACAATTAAAAACCCCTGACCCGGTCGGGAATCGAGCCCGGGACCGCCGGGTGACAGGCGGACGCGTTGCCTCCTATACTGCAGGGCCGGACTCTGTTAACATTAATCGGAGTTAACAATTTGAAGTTGTCTGAAACTTCGAAAAATGGAGTTATCGGCCAAAGAAAGACAAGGACACGAAGGGCGTAAGGACGAAAGACTCCCTTCGCCTCGAATGCTCTAATACCGTCGGGGTCTGAAAAGAATAACAGTTGACGGAGTGAGGTCGGATAGGATAGATGAAAGTGAGGAGCCTGACACAAGTAAATGGAAGCAATGCTACAACTCCGCTAAGGGCCCCGAGGTCGCCAACACACGCTCCCTAATTAATCGTCAGGGGTCTGGTGGTAGTGGTTATTGTGACATTTGTATGTAACAATGTCTTTTAGTTGTTAATCTCTTCTACTATTTTCCCTTTTTTTTTAATCGGCAGTTGTCTAAGCATATTCATTGTCTTAGTAATGCTTTGTCCTTGTGGCAAACTTGAGAATTTTTAAGGAAGCTAATAAATTACAATAAAATAAGCTGGAAAACAAGCGGGAAGGGAAATAATGATAATGACTTTCGAAATGAGAAGAAAGACATAAAGGAGCGATCTCTCGACGGTTATATACTGTGACAGCTAATATAAAGTAAAATGATGTAAAATGCATGTTTCACTTTCAAAAATCCTAAATATGGGGTCCAGACTGATAGGCACTGTGATGCTAGCTACAAAAATCCATGAAAACAAGGGATAAAAGCAATTCTTGGCATAACTTAAAAGTGAAATTGTAGGGTAGGGAAGTGAGAGGAAGCTTGTGGTAGACATTCGTCACAAACAGGTCATATTCAGTATAACAATACCCGAGACTGACTCCGTAGTCCGTCATAAAACAGAGTAACCCTGACCCAAAACCTTACTTTCTCTGGTAGCACTTTTGCGACAGAGTTATCCCACCCTCACCCTCCGTCCAGAAATACGGTCAAGGCCAGTCTTTAACAAGGGAAAGTTTATAGTGACGACCATTATTGTGATGATAGCAGCTGTCAGTTCAACAATGATGAGCAACTGGCAGACTGTAAATAACCATGAGGTGGGAGCCCACAGGAAGGAGCAAACCTCAAAGAGCAGTTTGTGAGAAATAAGCTCTCAAAACTAGTGCTCCAAGAAATACGCAATGAAGTACAGAACTAATGCTAAAAATAATGAACATCTGATTTTAGAGGAGGTTTATAATTATTTTGATAAGAAGTTCCTTACGAGAATATGATCAGAATGGTGGTGGAAATGTTACTACTCAACTTGATGAGCGATAGTCTCGATGAGTCTGTTATCAAAATTGAGTGAAAGATTGCGTGTGGCCTCCGAAGAAGACTGGTGCAGATCTTTCTAGTTGACGCTTACGGGTAACCTGCGCGCGCGCGTCTGTGTGTGTGACATTATGAGGTAGGGAGAGGGTGAAACCCGCCGGCGGCACATAGCTCACTCCTGTCGAATAACAGCAAGGGGTCTGCTTAAGGCTTTACGTCTCCATCCAACGGACGAATCACCACCAACAGCGTCATATTTCCTCACTCTATATGAACATTTTGGAGAGGTTAGAATTTAATCCAGGCTTTTGGCACGTAATCTAGTGATTGGACGTTGTAAGCCTATAGACCACTTCTCCTACCCTGCCGGCCAGCATTCTGATCACGATGTTTTCACCAACGGGACTCGAACCAGCTAACCTTGGTGTCAGATCTTAAAGACTTGACGCCTTAGCGAACATGGCCCCAGGCGGGTGTAATCAAAATAATGTTTGGTATCTTGACCAGTTAATGAAGTGCCACGTACAGTATTTCGTCACGTCTTCGTTCTTCTATTATACGCTACCCAGCGGTTAAGATGAGTCGGTAATCACCGGTACTCGATACTGGTAGTTCAAATTGAGACTGCTGACAACACAGTCATCTCATAGAGGACTAAATTCTGACAATTTAGAGAAATATATCTATGACTATTTAGCTCATCGCTCCAATGACCATTCCGGTATTAAAATATCAGGAACTTCAATCAATGAACATCAGTCTATCGGCACAATTTTATCATTTTCGTGTTATCATTTTTATTTTATCGGACCTGTGTGCACTTGGCTTTATATAAACTCATCAGAATAGCGCACTGAAACATCTTAAATAATACATTTGTCCATAGACCACTCAATTATTCTGATGAAGCCGACAGCCGACACATTAGGGGACTGCGGCTTAAAGAGTTTAAATGCAAAAATAAAACAGTAGGCTGGGCAGCGGTCGTTTGGTAGGCCATGGCCCTTCAAGGCTGTAGTACTATGGGGTTTGGGTTTTTCATGTGTTTCCATGGTGAAAGTTTTTTTCTCTGTATAAGTTACGAATACCTGTGTATTTGATTTGTTTTATAAGTATCGCCTTTTATTATCATAACGTATTTAATTTTGTAGATGTTTGCTAAATAGTCAACGTAAATATATCTAATCTGGAGTTCCAGATTCCCTCTAGATAAATTCTGGAGCTCTTGTTATAGGCATATTACTACCGATAATCTTACTACTTACTTTTTGTTGTTGCTATTTGCCTAACGTTGCACCGACACAAACAGGTCTTATGGCGACCATGGGACAGGAAAGGCCTAAGAATTGGAAGGAAGCGGCCGTGGCCCTAATTAAGGTACGGTCCCAGCATTTGCCTGATGTGAAAATGGAAACCACGGAAAACCATCTTCAGGGCTGCAGACAGTGGGATTCGAACCCACTATCTCCCGGATGCGAGCTCACAGCTGCGCGCCCCTAACCGCACGGCTAACTCGCCCGGTTACTAATTACTTAGATGTGATGTTGTGATAATACATATATCGCACTCTCGCAATGTATTCACAACTACGATATACTATTATTATTATTATTATTATTATTATTATTATTATTATTATTATTATTATTACATTTGCATATTTAGATATTCCTAATATTTTAAGCTAGAAGGTATTGCGATATGAGCAATTTGTTTTGTACAAGTGGATGGAAAAACAGTGCTGTTTCCAACTCGCAAAGTTACCGTGAGTCATGTGGAACAGCCAAGAATCCGATGACGCGGCCTTGTTGGGACCCGGAAGAGGAGTGGCGCGTGGTCCTGGTACGGCAAGAGGATCTTCCAGCCGTGATTGGATGGCCAGGATCAATCTAGACGTACCATGTGAGAGTAGGGGAAGCTGAGGTCTATTTAGGCATGTGAGAAAACGACGCAGTGGATTTACCTTAAAACATTTGTGGAATGTGGTTGACGTGAAATTTTGTGGAATGTGATGTGTGGTACTGACCTACAAACTGTGGAGTGTTTAGGTATTTGGTATTATATCATTTGTGGCGGCTTGGTGTCTTATATGTTGGTGAGAGCTATGGGGTGCTGTATTTCAGAATTTCTATAATTTACGGTTTGGAACAACAAGCATGTGTTGCTCAAGTGAAAGTATCTTTAAACCAAGTGTTAGAATCAGTGAACACAGAATTATAATGGTACAGTATCAATGTGATATAACAAGTGCCATTAATGAAAAGATGCAAGTTGTGTTGTTACACATAGGCAGTGAAGGGTATTTATCTACATATATATGCTTTGTAATTAATGTTCATCGGGATGACTACAAATAGTAGCTTGGTCCTCGTTTTTGGTTTCCCACTGTTTGCTGTTGTTGGATAATTGTGTAAATATTCTGTCTTCCAGCAGTATTTTGTGAGTGTATTTCATGTATATTTTGGTGTGTTGATGAGGTGCTCGTGCACGAATATTATTCAGAATATAGTTAGTTATTTTAGACCAGTGGAGTTATTGATGAATCTAGGTGCAGTTCCTACCTATTTAGTCGTGTTCAGAAGGTTAGGTAAGGCCTGAAGCAGATGTAGGCCTACCAGTACGCAGCTTTATGTACGCACCCTGGGAGAGAGAATTTTCGTGCTCTATTAACATTTGTGGGATCTATTTTGGTGAACTCTGACGCCCATACTACGGATATTTCGATTACTTACTTTTATTAATTTATTTCATTTCAATTATTTATTAAGTTATTTGAGTCATTTTATTTATTGAGATGTCTTATTTATATATTAAAAATGGCGCCCAAGCGTTAGGCGATCAAATCCTTTATTTAATTATATTTTATTATTTTTAATCATATTTCTTATTGCACCCAACATTGGAGTAACGGTTATTAATTCTTATTTCGATATATTACCATGTATCCATATGAATAGCCAGAAGTCTTGGATACATTACACACAGTATAAGGAGTAAAGTAAAACTTATAGACAGTTTCAGGAAAAAATGAAGCTAAAAACAGACGATCTCCTCCCCCTTTGAGAGTATTGCAGTATCCACAGTAAACTGTGAACAAGCCTTGAGTTCAATGAATGAAATAGTGAGTCCTATTAGAAGTGTGCTTTAAGGAGATTTTTTTTAAATTCTTACGGGACCTACTGTTCGGTAGTTTGACCCAGTAGAGTATGTGAAGACTTTGTTGTCTTCCTGCAGATGATCCCAACTCTCGGAAAAGGAAAATGACAACAGGACCTTACCACTGTAAATAATACACTCACATTAGGTGAGTACCGGCAGTTGATATTTTCCAACTAAAGCCCTACTGGAAGTTTAGTCGTCACACTGTTCATAAAGATCTGGAACTAATATAATTCCTGTAGAAGATGGCTTTCTCTTGTGGCGGCCAATCAGATATCTAAAGCTATCTATTTATCAACCTATCTATCTATATATCTATTATATATAATTGTGTTATTATACCAACCGAGTTGGTCACACGGCTAGGGTCGCGCAGCTGTGAACTTGCATTCGGGATATAGTGGGTTCGAATTCCACCGTGGGCAGCGCTGAAGATTGTTATCCGTGCTTTCCTATTTACACACGAACTAAATGTAGGGACTATACCTTAATTAAGGATATGGTCGCTACCCCCTAATCCCACCCCTTTTCCACCCCTCCGTAGTCGAAAACCTTCGATATGTTAGTGCGACGTTAAGCAAGTAGCAAACAAATTATTATTATTATTATTATTATTATTATTATTATTATTATTATTATTATTATTATTATTATAGACCCACTCCTTGTCTGAATGATCAGCGTACTGGCCTTCAGTTCAGAGGGGCCCAGGTTTGAATCCTGGCCGGGCCGAGGATTTTAACACGGATGGTTGATTGCGCTGGCTCGGGGACTGAGTGTTTGTATTCATCTACATTCAACACACCACATTACTAACACGCAAAAGTGAATACAACCCTACAAATAGGGTTGACGTGACCAAATCTTAGCCAAGTACTGATTCTAGTAAATTGGTAAAAGGCTATTATTATTATTATTATTATTATTATTATTATTATTATTATTATTATTATTATTATTATTATTCATGCGAAAGACTTCAATCCTTCATTATTGTTTTTCAAACTAACGTGTTTCTGTCTGTTACGTAAGCTCCAGGCACAGCCATAGAGATACATAAATCATGTTATGTCTGTCCTTTAACATCGCAAAGAGCATAATTCAAAACCAGAAAGATGAACGTCGTTGAGTTCCGTATTATAGTTATGACCTTTCGTGTATGTGAGAATGATTAGACGTAAAAGTTCAAAATTCTCACCAGTATATTCGTAGGGCATGTAACGGGTGCTGTAGCGAACGTAGGGATTCACGCGTGGTAATTCAATGGTTAATGTGGTAAAAAGTAGGCTACTTTGAATTCTGGCCATCTCGAGATAAGAAAGAGCTTTAATTGTTTCATTAACAGCACAAGTCTGACGTCTCGACCGTGCGGTAACAAGACAGGTGACACGATAAAGACACGGGCTGAACCAATGACAGCTCTCCCGTTTATTGGTGCCAATAACTCAGCTGTTCGTGGCCTTATTGAGCTGCCCCTGAGAGAAGTTAAGCCCGCCAAACATCAACCCCAGTTAAAATGGAGCATCGCTCATGTCCGCCCTTCGAGCCGGCGATTTGCCCTCCACTTATTATTTGCTAACATTTAAAAAGAAATATTTACCTTATATACTTTCAGAACTGTCATACTGATTAAAATACCAGGAAGTATACGGGGTATATCAATGTTAAATACTCAAACTTCTAGGGATGACAGAAGAGACAAAACTAGTTAGTCCTTATTAAACAACCATAGGTCGAAAACGAATCGCTGCGAGTACATTTTCAGGTGGCTGAAAAAACTATTGCACGTCATTTAAATGCAATCTTATCAAAAGCTGTTCAAAAGTGTGTCCTGCTTCAACACACGATCTTCAATGACGTGTACACATTCAAAGACCCCAGGCATGTGCTGTAGAGAGCAAGTAGCTGCAAGCACCCGAGCACCCTCAGCTTCATTTTGAGTCTCGTACACTCTCTCGCTACGTTCCAAACCAGGAGTTCCCAAATGGCGGCCCGGGAACCGCATGCGGCTCGATTTTAATTTATTCTATTTTATTTGTTTAATTTTTGTTTTCATATTTATGTTGTCGAAATCTGTTTTTTTAGCTTATCTTTGATCTGATAATAGAATAGTACATTTCTTTTATATACATATTACCTGTAAATTATGTGGTTAAGTGTAAGAGAGGGCCATGAACCCTAACATTGCCACTGCTAAAGTCAATAAATAAATAAAATAAATAAATAAATAAATAAATAAATAAATAAATAAATAAATAAATAAATAAATAAATAAATAAATAAATAAATAAATAAATAAATAAATAAATAAATAAATAAATATACTTCGTGGCCCACGAGGGCTTTAAAATATTTAAGAAATTTGAAGACAATTTGTGAAAAATATTTCATAGCTCGTTCAAAAATGTACTAATTTTTATATAGATCCAAGTCAGAACCAATTCATTCTTTAGCATTATTTCCTTTTTTTAAGTATCACTTTGTCTGAATAGATTATTTTTGATTGAAAAAATAAAATCCGAACTTCGGCAGAAAATAAGCCCTCACAGATGCCAAAAATGGCTATGGGATCCCTACCAATTCTTGATTTCCATGCCAACCTCACTGTGGACATTTTATACAACGTAGCATGCAATGAATACCAATAAATACAAGAAATACTTTAATTGCCATGGGTGTAAGAAGTGGTTTAAATTCTTCGTTCTTCTCTCATTGGTAGAACGGACTGGTACACGGTGCTGCGCACTTGAAGACATTTTCAGCGAAGTACTCCTGGAGGCCACTGTGTGCCAATGCACTATGAGAGACTTTGTCTCATTACCAAAAATTGATGCCTGCCTCGCCATCAGATGATATAGATGTTGATTCTCATAGGTAACCTGAAATATTTGTCCTGAATAAGTAAATTTATAATACCAATATAAATGGTCCGTTATTGGACGGTATGGACTAGCCATGCGTCTTGGTAGGTGTGCTACGTACCAACAGATGAGCCCAACCTAGTACACGGGGGCGAAACGCTGGGAACCAGGAATGAGTTAGCTGGAAAATTTATAATGTCCAATAACGGACCATTTATATTGGTATTATAAATTTATTCATTCGGGACAAATATTTCAGATTCCCTATGGGAATCAACATCTAGGCCTATATCATTTTGTCATATGTCAAATAATTCAAATGAACTTGTATTGTTGGGTAATCTTCTTCCAAATTCAATTATCCTGGTTATAATTGTGCTTATGTTTAATTTCATTTTATGCAATTGTAAAATAGCGTTTTAAGCAATTAAAATTATTAAACCATTTCAATTGAATCATGCATATTATTTCATACTAATCCTTCTGTTCTATTTGCAGATTTTACGAAAATTGGCCTGTTATTACGGTGCGGCCCACGATCATACCTAAGGTTTTCCAATATGGCCCTTGAGCCCCTACAAATTGGACACCCCTGCTCTAAAGGGACAAAGGAGTACTGCGTGTTGTCACAGCACAGACGGCATGGCATGTTTAATAAAATGATAGAAATTCAGTAAGTGAAGCCTAAGTTTTATAGCATTATAATGGATTTTAAATGGTACAAATCTTATGTGAATAATACAGGGACTGAGTGGGCCAGGTTGTAGAATGTGGCTATCTGACGCCAAGTTCGTGTGTTCAATCCTGGCTCAGTTCGGTGGTATTTGAATTCTCAATAAGTCAGTTTCATGTTGGTAGATTTGCTCGTTAGCTGAGTTGCAACCGGTAGGAAATTCATGAGCAGCCGTATAAAGATCTGTACAAAGCCTAAGTCAATAAGTACCCTTCACCTGAACATTGCAAACCTTTCTTTTACTTCTTTCTTCGCTTTTGGACACACTGACAAGGGAACTGTTTCGTTCGGACCAGGCATATTTCAATGAAACTTGAGGGAATGATCAATTAACATATCCTGAATTTAATAATAATAATAATAATAATAATAATAATAATAATAATAATAATAATAATAATAATAATAATAATAATAATAATAATAATACAGTTGTGGTAAAGTCAACGGTAGTTAATTGCCGAAAACAGCTTGGTGGCATGATGTAAATGATGACGATGATGATGATGACGTAAATAGTCATTCTAAGTCATCATCATCGGCTAGCTGCTATCTTTCTTTCTCTCTTTCTTAATCTGCTTAACCTCCAGGGTTGGTTTTTCCTTCGGACTCAGCGAGGGATCCCACCTCTACCGCCTCAAAGGCAGTGTCCTGGAGTGTCTGACTTTGGGTCGAGGGATACAGCGGGGGAGGAGGACCAGTGCCTCTCCCAGGCGGCCTCACCTGCTATGCTGAACAGGGGCCTTGGTAAGGGATGGGAAGATTGGAAGGGATAGACAAAGAAGAGGGAAGAAAGCGGCCGTGGCCTTAAGTTAGGTACCATCCCGGTATTTGCCTGGAGGAGAAGTGGGAAACCACGGAAAACCACTTCCAGGGTGGCTGAGGTGGGAATCGAACCCACCTCTACTCACTTGACCTCCCGAGGCTGAGTGGACCCCGTTCCAGCCCTCGTACCACTTTCCAAATTTCGTAGCAGTACCGGGAATCGAACCCGGGCCTCCGGGGGTGGCAGCTAATCACACTAACCACTACACCACAGAGGCGGACTAGCTGCTCTCTACTGTTTAAAATACCAATAGTTCTATTTCTAAATTACATGAACACTTTATACCGAAAATGAGATAAAGTAAACAAGTAAATGTACTGTACTTTGAATGTGATATCCGTGTATATGAATGCGTGTGTTTATGAATATATCTATGGTTTTAGCCCGCCTGGTGGCCATGATCGGTAAGACTCTGAAGTCTAAAACGGTCTGACACCGAGGTTTGCTGGTTCGAGTGCCGTTGGTCGAAAACATTTTCACCATCAGAATGTTGGCCGGCAGGGTAGGGGAGGTGGTGGTATACAATTTCTAATCACTAGATTGCGTACCAAAAGCCTGGATTAAATTCCAAACCTCTCCGCAGTGCTCATATGGAGTGAAGGCATATGACGCTGTTGATGGTAATTCGTCCGTCGGATGGAGACGTTAAGCCTCGAGCAGACCCCTTGGTGCTATTCGACAGGAGTAGGCTATGTGCCGGCACCGGGTTTCACCCTCTCCCTACTATCATATATCACGTCATTCATTTCATCTTATTAACTCCTTTGATGCGGTTGACGTCAGGAAGGGCATCCGGTCATAAAAACCCGCCACGACAGATTCATCTCACCTCATACCCGACCCCGTAGGGAAACGGGACACGGGTTGGCGAAACAAACATTATGGTTTTAATACTTCTGTATCGCAAATAAGAGAAGCTAAAATATGAATTAGTACGAAATCTTAATCGTATACCGTTGATACGCTTCGAAATACGGCTATGTTGAGGGGATAAATACTGACCCGCAGCACATGTATCACAGAACGAAAATTCGTTTAAATGTACAGAACCTTAGATGATATCACATAGCAGTGTTTATAGGCGCAACGGCGGTGTACAGAATGTGTTTCAAATGTGCACCATCACATGCCACACATTCCTCATAACGTTTATGAACAAATGCTGTAAGGGCGCAAAAAAAAAAAAAAAAAAAAAAAAAAAAAAAAAAAAAAAAAAAAAACCTCTCGTAATTTGGGAATATTTGTAGGGGGAGGGATGTCATCTCCTTTGAAAACTGATTCTTTCAACATGCCCATGTGTGGGCATGTGAGTTCTTGAGATGCCGGGAGCAGGAAGGGTATGGAAATGGAGTTCCACGAGAAATTAGCTGATCACCAAAGTGTTGTTGCCGAAGTGTAAGTGACTTCACCACGGTGTGCGCTGTAGCTCCATCCATTGTCGTTCGAAGGGTGAGTTCCAGCGCGGCAAAAATGGTGCAAATCCCGCATGATGCGGTAGTAATGAGATCTCTGTACACTATCTGGTTCACTGTTTTTGTTGCGTGCGGCATCATTAACAAATTAAGGACCCAATATTCCACGAACGGACACATAATACCTGTTCGCTAAGTAGTCCATGATTTTCGTCTGTGGCGTCTGTTTTCTCGCATTTCGTTGACATAAGACTGATCCCTATGACGGAATTCATCAACGACAGCTGCTTACAAAACTATTTGACCAACATGTAGCCTATAATATATGAACATATGAAAATATTAGCGGTTTAACACTTTTGCATCGCTTATAAGAGAACTAAAATATTATGTAATATGTTATTCGATGCTTGCTCATTAAATCGTTCCTCGTACTGTTCTTTAAGGTGGAGCAAACTCGGCCCATTCCAACGCTCCACTCCATGTGATCGAAAATAAAGTTCCACGATAAAAACCTTCTCCTCTGTTATGAAAACCGTAATTGTAAAAGAAAAAAAAGACATCGCAACTCTGAGTTCGCAGTACATCACGCTATTATATGAGGAGTACCTGTTCAAAAGGAGCTATTTCCACTTCAAATTTCTTTTTGGTATTGCAGTAGTTGAATGTCATGAGCAATCCAGGCTAGAAAGATGTAATTCTTTACAAGTAGTATGATACCCGACTGCCTGTTGCCATTTCTTGATGGATGCAGTATTTTTGTATCCGTCTCTTGGCACAGGCCAGAGCAAAGTGTAGCTTCCACTGAAGTCCCAGTCTCATCCATAGCTGTGACAATATGGAAGCTGCTAGGGTATGGGTGGTGCTGAGTAATGACATTTGGGGCACAACTAGTGTCTGAGTGTTATGAAAGGTGTTGCTCATAGGATCAGTCGTGCTGCAGTGGCACCTTCTGGTCCAGTGAGGAAAGCAAGGGCAAACTACCTCACTCCTCATCTTGCCTAGTACGCCTCATTTGGGCTCTGCCATTGGTTTGTGCAGTTTCCCTATAACTGCATAGCCTTTGGTGGTGCTATTTGAGGATCAAACCAGCCTCTGGGCTGATGACCTAACAGACAGACATGATACCCGATCACGGGTGTGTTCCATGCGCCGTTTATTATATTTTTCCTTGCGTTTATTTCACAACTTTCTTCATAACATTTTTTTCAAGCTGTGGACAGATGTAACAACAGCGATGTTCGGATGTTTTAATTAATCATCGTGCCACGTTTCATTGCAACCGATTCCTTCAACACACCGCACCCCAGGAACAAATTACTACGTTCTAAATAATTAAATATTGTTTTACCGGAGAGTGACTGGAATCATTTATTCGTTACAGGCTGTGTGGTCCAGCCCAAACAGCTCATTGTTCAGCCGCATTTCAAGATTAATTTGAAGTTCTGAAACGGAGTGTCCTCGTCTTATGGAGGCACAGGTTGACGTAAGATTCTCCTACATTTCGGCGGAGTTCTCTTCTCTGCATTACCTTCATTTCCACCACCGGCCGGCATTTCACCGGTGTTTGCTGACAGAGACACACTCGAATGTACTGCAGTCATTTTCATCATTACATATCCTTATGGTAGAGTCGTCGATTATGAAGCCGATATTCTGTATACTGGCAATCTCAAGTTGAGGACAAGGCATGAAAATTCAAAAAATTACATTCAACTTTACGGAAGATCAAATTAAAGAACGACGACTCGGAAATATTTCGATATGTTTGAAACAAGGCAGGACGTTCACTGAAATAACTAGGCTTGAAAAATCATCTGAAGGTGTTTGGAAGAACCCAGATCGTTGACTGAAATAGACTGTAGATAGACTTGGGAAATATGCTGTTTGAAACAGGGCGGGATAAATCTGGACCAATTAGCTGACTTTACAAAACAAGGGACTAAAGATGAAGGAAATCGTCTCCAAACAGTGCTACGAACTTGAAATAAATTGTAAATTATAAATTGATGAGCAAAGGATAAAATATCATTGCCGCTAAAATACAGAGTTCCCAGTTATCCGTCTGCTGCTGCTTATTCTTCTTCTTTGGCCTTTATCTGTCTCCTGATTATTTTAATATCTTCCAACGTTTTCCAGCTCTCCCATTTGGGCCAGCTGGTACCATCATATGCCACCTAGCATTTTGACTTCATCCCTTCTGGGTCTTACTATGTTCCTATGTCCCCATATTCGAGTGGTTTCCGTTGAATAATCTCAATGGTTAAACGTGCTTTAAGGATAAAAGTAAACTTGTATCCTCGTCCCGAGGTAGTGCATCTCTTTTCAGGCACAACCCCAATGGAGGAGAGCTTCATGTACCATTTATTTTTAATTTCATTGAATAACGTAATGTGAAGTCTTTCCAGACAAAAATAACTCCTTGTTGTCATTTGTAGAATGATAGTATCTGCCTTACCCTCATGTCTTTCAATCCATCTACTTGTGAAGCATATAAATAAATATGGAGTAAATATGGTAATGTTGTAGACGATATATGCAAATCCCGCAGCTGACTGATGATATACCCAGTAACCCGTTCGTAAGCACAACCCTTGTGGAGAGTTTTGTGTCGTCTATCGCCTAGAGTTTAGCCAGCCATAACAAAGTCGGGTATAAAATATTGATATAATGTAGACATATATATTGATGATAATAATATATAATAATGTAATGTATATTATATATATTACTCAGTCGATAGACAAACATTGTTCAACATACTAGACGAATTCGGTGTTGATCACACGACCAGATCACTGATCAAAGAAACACTCACCAACACTACATCTAAAGTAAGGTTCCAAGGGGAAGTCTCAGAACCACCTGAGGTCAAGACGGGATTGAGGCAGGGTGACGGCCTTTCACCGATACTGTTTAACCTGGTGCTAGAGAAGATGTTACACAAGCTCGAAGAAATTGCAAGAAAGGCAGGACTGAAAATATCATATGATAAGACTCGAGTAATGAACACACTGACAGACTGGTAAATGGAACACGGGAAGATAAAGAAAGTATCCAAATTCAAGTATCTCGGTGAGTGGATACAGTTCAATGGTCCTGATAATGAAGCGAATAAGAGTAGGAGCTTAAAAAGTCACACAAAACGTACACAACAAAATATCATTGTCGATAAGAACAAAATTAAGACACTACAATACAGTAATAAGGCCAGAAGCACTGTATACGTTGGAATATCCAACCCACAACAGAAAAACAGAAGGTGAGGGAGAAGATGAGGAAGATAGAAAGGAAAATTTTACGTAAGATATTAGGTCCTAGGAAGACAGATGACATCTGGAGAAAAAGAGGGAATGAAGAACTGTACAAACAGATTAATGAACTGACCGATGAAATGAGAAAGAGACGACTGAAGTTTGCTGGACACATTCATCGGATTAGTAACGACAAGATTGGCTAAGAGGATATGGGAGTACACTAGGAAATGTAAGAGTACCACAACCTGGACGAAAGAAGTTACCAAAGATCTAACTGAACTAGGTCTAAACACCGAAACAAGTTCGACAGAAACAAATTCCGGAAAATAGTTGACAGGCACAGGGCAGAGGGAGGGTAGAAGTCAAAATATGAAGACGTTTTGGGAGCAGAAGAGACAGGAAGCCGAGAAGCAGAAGCACAGGCTAAGCATGGTCCATAGAAGACCAAAGCGAATTTAATAATAATAATAATAATAATAATAATAATAATAATAATAATAATAATAATAATAATAATAATAATTTTACAAGTATTCACCATAGTGTACGGGTAGCGTACCTGTCTCGTTCCTGGAGGCCTCGAGTTTGATTCACGGCCAGTCCAAGGATTTTAATTCTGGACTGAGGGCTGGAACAAGGCAGCAGTCATCTAGACAAGCCACGCCCATTACGGGCTGTAAGTGCCACGGGTTTAATTTGTATTTTAATAATTTTATATTCCAAGTGAGTTGACCGCACGTTTCGAGTCACGTAGCTGTCAGCTTGCATTCGGAAGATGGTGGGTACGACTCCCATCGTTTTCCATGGTTTCCGATTTTCACATCAGGCAAATGTTGGGGCTGTAAGTTAATTAAGGCTAAGACTACTACTTTCCCAAACCTAACCTTTTCCTATAAGTTATTTATGTCTCCGAAAACCTTACAGTATATGTGTTAAAGCGACTATAAACTAGTAACAAAAAAATCTGAAGTTAACGAAATCCGTAACCTGCAATGTAATAAAAGGAATGAAGGTAGGGACCAGAGTAAGAAAATCTGACTGTACTCGGAGTAGTGTTATTGACCACACGAGCTCGCTAAGTCGCAAATCACTCGTTGCTAACCCGTCAGCGTGATTCCTAAGTCTCTGGCTCTTCGGGGATCAAATTAACGAGTCTCTATCAAATTAGAGTCTCGCCATCATTTCCGAGACGTGAAAGTGGCCTAAACATTTCATTCGCATATTCTAAATGTACTGTGCGCACTAGCAGAAAAGACTGATGAGGTTATAGGACTTAGTAAGATCATAAGAAGCAGAAAACAAAAGGAATCAATCAATCAATCAATCAATCAATCAATCAATCTATCTATCTATCTTGCTAGTTGCTTTACGTCGCACCGACACAGATAGGTTTTATGGCGACGATGGGATAAGAAAGGCCTGGGAGTTAGAAGGAAGCGGCCGTGGCCTTAATTAAGGTACAGCCCCAGCATTTGCCTGGTGTGAAAATGGGAAACCACGGAAAACCATCTTCAGGGCTGCCGACAGTGGTATTCGAACCCACTATCTCCCGGATGCAAGCTCAGAGCCGCGTGCCCCTGACCGCACGGCCAACTCGCCCGGTATATCTATCTATCTATCTATCTATCTATCTATCTATCTATCTATCTATTTATCTATCTATCTATCAGTCAATCGATCAATCAATCAGTCAATCACCACTGACAAGCATTTAACGATGTCGACCATGTGGCAAATTCCCTATCAGTTGTTTACCTAGACTTTTCTTAGTAGAGTAATTTCAAAGAAGTTGGAAATTTAACGAATTTTTTTGGAAACTTATCTTATAGCTTATAAAAATAAATCAGTCCGTAATTATTATTCCTATAAAAGTTTATTTGCCCCTAATTTTCCCCTTGAATTCCAAATTTATTTTCGTGCTATGAACTTTCCTACTTTTAAAGACGCCCGTCATGCTTACTTGTCTACTATGTCACTTCACGCCATTCTCCCATGAAAGCTCGAAACATGCCACTTAGTCGAGCAGCTCGTCTCCTTACTCCCGAGTCCTTCCTGCCCGAAGTTTGCAACATTTTCGTAACACTACTCTTTTGTCAAAAATCACCCTGAATAAATCGTGCTGCCTACCTTTGGATTTTTTGCAGTTTTCGAATCAAGTAATCCTGTTAGGGGTCCCACACAATAGAGTGACTTATACTCCTATTCCTACAACCACTAAATACCTTCAAAAACACATGAAGAAATCTGCAACCTTTATTTTTAATCCCGTCAATGTGATTACCTACCGCAAGGAAGATCTTTATAGAATATATATATATAATAACATCTAGGAACTTACAGGGATCCCCGTGAAGTACTTTCATTCCATCAACACAGTAATTAAAACCGAGAGAACTTTTCCTGTTGGTGAAACTTTCAGCCTGAATTTCCATCCCGTTTATCATCATCTGCTTTCCATCTCACAACATTTTTGAGGTCCTTCTGCAGTCATTCACAATTCTGTAACTTATTTAATTACTCCATAATGTAATATCATCTGCAGAAACCTTGCCTGTTATTGCAGTTCTTTACTCTTATCATTTATATAACTTAAAAGGAAATATAAATTTATAATACTACTGCCTTGTGTAACCCCCATCTTAATAATATTACAGGATGAGCCTACTTCGTCTACTCTAAAACTCTGAGTTGTATTTTCTAGAAATTTAGCCGCCCATTCAGTTCTTGTTTTATCTATTTTATGACCCTCATTTTCGTCAGTAATCTTCCATGATCTATCCTATCATAAGTTCTGGTTACATCAATTCAGTCCATTTGACACCCTGAATCTAAAGTATCTGCTATATCTTGCTGAAATCCTTCAAGTTGACCCTCACTGCCTTCTATCAAACCAGTTAGTAATTTCGCAGATTTGTCTAACACAACGAGAAAAGCATGCTTTCCCAGAGCTTACATTCAACATTTATCAAGCCGAGTGGCCTGTAATGATGTGCTTTATGTTTGTGACAATTTCATGTGTACACAGGCGCTACTGTAGCAACTCTCCATTCATCTGGTATAGCTCTTTCGTGCAAACAGTAATCAAATAAGTACTTCAGATATGGTACTATATCCCACGTATTTGAGCACCTTCAAATACTACAGGAGTAAGCCGGGATCGAACCTGCCAAGTTGCGGTCAGAAGGCCAGCGCCTTAACCGTCTGAGCCAGTCAGCCCGGCATTAATATCAAGTAAGTTGTTACAATGACTACGAAGATTCAAATAGATAAAATTCTTTGCAGTAAAGAGCTATATCGAAGATGGACGAGGACTTAGTTTAATAACTGTAAATCCTACAAAAAATAAAGAATATTTATTTATTTATTTATTTATTTATTTATTTATTTATTTATTTATTTATTTATTTATTTATTTATTTATTTATTGACTTTAGCTGTGGAGAAAAAACTACTGGGATATTTTAAAATTTGCTAGCTTATGGACAACGGAATGTTGTGCTCAGTGCAGTATTTACAAGAATTCTTCACTAATTCATCCCCCGTTTCATTTTTCATTTCATCATCTGTTTAAGGTATAAGTTTGGCTTTTCCCTCGGACTCCCACCTTTACCGCCTCAAGGGCAATATCCTGCTATGCTTAACAGGGGCCCTGTGGGGGATGGAAAAATTGGGAGGGATAGGCAAGGAAGAGTGAAAGAAGCGGCCGTGGAAAACCACGGATGGTTAAGGTGGGAATCGAACACCCTCTACTCAGTTGACCTCCGGAGGCTGAGTGGACGCCGTTCCACCCCTCGTAACACTTTTCAAATTTTGTGGCAGAGCTGGGAATTGAACCCGGTCCTCCGGGGGGTGGCAGCTCAACTATCCACACTAACCACTGCACCACAGTGCAATGCTTATTTAATGTATTTAATTACTAGGAGTTGCTATATTAATTCAGGAAGCAGGTTGTGTGGGTGTGAGTGGTTTTTGAGAGACGTGGTGTTAGCAGAATTCGCATATTAATGAAGATCAGAAGTATTAAAATGTTATGATGCTCTCTAAAGGAAAATTGTTGAATTTAACTGTAAAATGTATGGGGATCTTAAGTGCATATTTTGTGTATCAGTTATTTCTGTCATGGACGGTGTTCTTTAATCGGGATAGGTTATGGAGAGAGAGGAGGGGGGGGGGGTGCTCGTGAAGATACAAGCATACGATCTTAAGTAACGTAATTATGTAATTCATTCAGGTTATAAAAAGCCTATTAAAATCTGCACGGTTAGTCTATGACTTTGAATTGAACACGTAGACTATTTCAGAGTCGATCAGAACGATTATAAAACCTGTTGGATGAAAAATAAAAGACCAGAACAAGTAAATACGCCTACAATCAATAATGTGAACCCCTTGTCCTTCAGTCACTTCTTAACAGTTGTTAGCCTCTAATGAAAGGTGGCAGACATTCCTCGATAACATAAAGTAATATTCGTATTGCCATGTAATGGTTCCTTTTTTACAGATATAAAGATAAAGCCAGTGAAGTAAGGAAAGAATGGTTGACAGTTGCACCTATTAGTCATGAGGTGCTGAGGACTCGGTCGTAAATCAGCAGAACCCGTGGTCACTCGCCGACCAATAAACAACAACAAACAATGGTGAATGGCAGGCTACATCAAGGAGATCCTGTCAACCACTCTCCCCGTTTGCTAAGGAGCCTTCCTGCACCTTCATATCTGCTCCTTGAATCTAAAGCAGATATCAAAATATTTAAAACTCGGATGAGAATAAATGCAAGCGGGTCAGAAAAAATATCTCTCTCAGTTCATTTTTCGCCCTAGTGAGGTTGTGGTTTCAAACTGTATCGCCCTGTTTACGGCCGGATGCCCTTCTTGACGCAACCCTAATTGGGAGGACGTACTCGCTATTGTGTGCTTCTGTGGTGGCTGACACCGCGGTGTGCATAAGAGCAAACACAAAAACCAAGTCCCCAAGTCAGATGAACTAATTATACGCATTTCAAATTCTCGACCCTGAAAGGAATCGAACCCAGGGCCCTCTTAACCGAACGCCTTGAACCTAAAAATTCAGCCAAGGAACAGTACTAAAAATTATTGTCATCCTGAGGTGGTGCAGCTCTTTCCAGTAATACCGCCAACAGAGTTGAACTCCTGTTTCTTTTTAACCACGCACCAGCCCTACCAATCTTCAATTTCTGGTAGTCCTCCGGTCCTCCGAGGACGGTAGCTTATAGCGCTACCATTATACGTACTTTAGGTGGTAATACTAGTACTACTAATAATAATATGTAGATAAGTCTTTCGACACGAGGCTGGCCTAGGTCATATGAGCACCCTAAAATACCAGCGGACTTATCAGGGATAGAAACAGTGGCGTCGATTAAGTGGGGGGCGAACACTCCCTGCCCCCACTTCGTGGAGAAATATGAAATTTATTCCATTTTAGCCATCTAAAACTACGAATTATTTTTAAGAAAGCAATTTATAAAACCCGGTTGTCTATTCCCTCTTTCCTTCAATGTACTTAAATATTTAAAAAATTAAGTATTAAGTTTATTTACAGATTCTGGACTTCAAGCCCCTAGTTTTACAATTCCAGAGGTACCGGATCCAGTTTATAAAACTTTAATTAAAAATGAGGAATCCTTTAGTCAATGGCGAAAATCCCCTAATTCAAGAGCACTTGCTCCCAAAATACAATATCTAGCCTTCCAGAGACACTCGTTACTATTACAAAACTTTGAAAACACCTTACAGGCTCTCAGTTTCTTCCAGCCTACTCAAGGCAACATCAACTTACAATCTCCGGCCTCTCAAAGCACAACTTACAAATTGAAAATAATTTTATACAGTGGTATCTAGTACCCAACTTACAGGGCCTTTGCGAAAAAGAACGGGTTAAATAAACGGCCCGAACACAAACTGAATGGAGGCGTACACTGCACTCCCAGATAATGAAAAATTAAAACCTACAGGGCTCTCGGCCGATGATCCCAAGCTACTTGAGGGGACGCGCATGGAAAGAACGGTAATACGTTACAGAAAAAAGGTTGCTAAATCGCAGACACCTCAAATCAAGATGAAGGGGAACTCGAGAGGGTAACTCACTCTCTATCCCCGATTTACAATTAAAGATTTAATGAAGTCTTTACATTAGCCGAAAGAAAAGTTACATTTTAGAAAAGTGTAGTTCCATAATTAAAGATTTGGACCTTCCCCTCGAATTAAGCTGCGGAGGTAGTAAGAAAGAATGATTTTATGTGGCCATTTCCTTATAGATGTTCTGCTGACTGAAGAAAGAGGCGGCCTCGCCTCCTGCCTTAACACACACACTTATACAGACGGTGATCAATTGACCAGGAAACGTGAAAAGCCGCAGTTTATGAACCCTCAGGGAAGGTTCGAGAGCATTCAAGGCTATTCAGGACACACCCTCTTAATTTTTATTGGCAGATCCAAAGTGAACAAGAAATGAGGGATTGGTTGAAAATTAATTACAAAAATTCGTGATTGGCTAGATCCAAAACTGGCGGAAAGAAAAGGAAGTCTTGCCAACCCAAAAATAAATGAACATAGATCAGTTATAAAAACCTAGAAATACAAAACTTCTTTCACCTTGCACCAGAGTGCGTGATCAGAGTTTTTTTGGTAGTGAAATCTGTGGAAAAATGTCCAAACTTCTTGATGAATGGCAAACAAAACAAGGAGGATTTCAATCAGTTTAGGAAACTTCACAATGATACAATTACTTAACATTTCACTGGTGACATCTTCTGATTAAAGTACCAACTTGTTGTGTTATCAGTTTCACTTTTTGACCGATAGAGGAGTTCATTAAGGCGCTAATTTTGAATGCGCGGCGTTGAGGACATAATAATAATAATAATAATAATAATAATAATAATAATAATAATAATAATAATAATACGGCCCCTTGGATGAATGATCAGCGTCGAGGGCTTCGTTTCAAAGGGTCCCAGGTTCTTCGCCTGGTTAATTCCTCTGACTCGGGGACTGGGAGTTTGTATTCTTCACAACATACTCCTCTTCATTGACGCACAAAATGCCTCACTACCAATCAGCACAGATACACGCAACAGTAAATACATCCACACAGAGTTTGGTGTCGGGAAGGACATGCGACCATAAAATAGGGTCAGGTCCACATGTGCAACAGCGTCTATACCCGCGTCCCCAATAGAGTGTGGGAAAGTGGAAGAAGGAAATTAATAATAATAAATAATAATATGACTTGAAGTACTGAAGCCTCCGTGGCTCAAGCGGCGGCGCGTCGGCCTCTTACCGCTGGGTTCCGTGGTTCAAATCCCGGTCACTCCATGTGAGATTTGTGCTGGACAAAGAGGAGGCGGGACATGTTTTTCTCCGGGTACTCCGGATTTTCCTGTCATCTTTCATTCCAGAAACGCTCTCCAATATCATTTCATCTGTCAGTCATTAATTCTTACCCCAGAGGAGTGCGACAGGCTTTGGCAGCCGGCACAATTCCTATCCTCACCGCTAGATGGGGCTACATTCATCCCATCCCTGACCCGGTCACTGACTGGAAAACATTTTTCGCTTGAGCTACTGACGCCATCTAGGCTGCCTGCGGGTCACTTAAGACGTGTTCTGCTAGATGACAAAATTAATCGGATGACATCTCTCATGGGCGATCTTTTACATGTCGTCATCATAGGACATGGAGTATCGAATGGACCTTTCCGCGCCCCTTAAAAATCTGACTTCCTCCGCCAGGATTGAACCTGCGATCTTGGGATCTATCGAACAAATTTTTAAAATACTGGCCATTAAATTTATGTAAGAACTCTGAGAACAACTCTTCTTATACATCCATACATACATACATACATACATACATGACACAGCTATACTATCAATTTACACACCTCTGTGAAAGACCTAAACTCCTATTTGTATTGTGAATGTGGAAGGCTTAATTACGCACTACAACAAGTGAAGTCGTCACAACGTGCAGCTAGTGGTACTATGAAGAGCAGCAGTTAAACCCAGCTTCAGAATCCATTTGATGTAGAAAACCTGATTCAGGCGAAACAAAGTTTCGTTTCGCCTCGTTGCTGTTTCTGACGAAAGAATCGTGGGAACGGACGACGAGTACAGCACAATAGCTTTGTTTCTATCCACTGGACTCCTTCCCGCAATAGAAGACGTGTCTTTTAGGTGGCCATGACGAATGCGGAAGAGCTGAAGCCACAGAAGGCCTTGACCAAGTTTTGACATCATGGGAGACAATGTTGTGTCACTATTCAGAGTGATGAATAGATCACTTGCCTTCCATTGGTCTCTGCTGGCGAAAAGGAAGGGAGTCTACATGATTTATTCCTACCGCAACCCTACAAATTCAGAATAAGTTGTTACAGATCTAACTGAACTGAAATATTGTCTTCTCGTAAGCAGTAGCCCGCTTTAAACATTTTATTTTAAAATTTAATTCCACATGCCACCAAAAAAAAAAATTTTGGGAATATCAACGATGCAATGGAATAAAGTTACAGAATGTTGTTTATTGTGTCAGAGAGAGACAAAATCTGGAAATGTACAAACTCTAATATCTAACGCAAACAGTAATAATGAATAGGTTACAATTTGTTATTTTTGTTAGGTTGTCCGTTTTTCACTCTGCTTTACTACCGTGTATGACCTCTTGTGGCATTATTCAGGTCTCTGACGCATTGTGGCATGTTTGCGATCAGTATGTTGACGTCATCTTGAAGAAGAATCAAATCAATCAATCAATCAATACTGATCTGCATTTAGGGCAGTCGCCCAGGTGGCAGATTCCATCTGGATATCTCTAATGACGTCTGAGAGTGTCTACGGAGGTTGTGTACGATCAAAAAGAGCAGTTTTTAGCCTGTCCCATGAATGCTCAATGTAGTTCATGTCCGGTGAATTAGCTGTCCAATTCATATGGTTGATACCCGCCCCTCTCATGAAGTTCTTCACTGATGCACTTCGATGAGGGAGAGCATTGTCATCGAAAAAGTTCATTATAGCAACATTTTCTTCACTGAAGCGTTGTACAAATGGTGACGAATTTCATCTTTATACCACTAGGCAGTTGATGTCCCTGGAAATGGTATCAAAGGTGTACAACGACCATGCATAGTCGCAGCCCAAAATATTACACCACCACCTCCAAATACATGCACCTCTTGAACATGCTGGCACTTTCCACTGCGTCCTTTACGTCTCCACGCTCTTTGTCGTCGTGTATCTGGCCTAAATTATATCTGCGTTTCATCTGCAAACATGACATCACGCCATTCATCCAACCACCAATTAAGATGTTGGATGGTCCATGTTCTCTTCACAAGACGATGACGATTCTCGAGTGGAATACGTCGAATCGGTCAAAATGGCCTTAATTAGGCACTATGCAGCCAGCTTGTGCAGATACATGGACCCCGGTAACCCTCAAGAAGTCATCTCGTAATTGTTGAGCAGTCGAAGTTGGTCTCCTCTGTGATTTTTCGCGGATATACAGATCTTGACGTGATGTCACCCCCGGTAGATCTTCATTTCGCCCGTCGGTCACATCATGGGTCTCACGGTACCTTTTTGACGTTTTTGACACTGAATTTTGGGTAACTCCTACGATCCGCGATACTGCTGGTTGTGTACGTGCACCCTTAATCAATGCAACAACTCTGACTCACAAGAAAACCCTTCCACCCGTAAGTCTCCTATTTGATTGAGATTTAGTACGACTTCGGTAGGAATGTTTTATTCAGCCATATCAAAATTAGACGCCCAGTCGTATAGTTAGCACCTGTTTGGGGTGTCAAAATTTGCTCATTTAAGCACCGCATAGACAGGAGTGAGCGGCGGGAAGCAGGTAGAGGCGGGACGGCCCGCCACTTCTCCCTCAAGTACACACCAACATTACTACCTCACCTCTGCCTGCTTCCCGCCGTTCACTCCTATCTATGCGGGGCTTAAATGAGCAAACTTTGACACCCCAAACAGGTGCTAAATATACGACTGGGCATCTGTTTTGGATATGGCTGAATAAAGCATTTCTACTGAAGTCATCGTACCAAATCTCAATCAGATCGGAGACTTATAGTTGGAAGGGTCTCCTTGTAAGTCAGACTGGGAAATGCGTGTTGCATATGAAACGTGAACACTGCCTGAAGCTCGTACTGCATTGTATAGACTACCACCAGTCATCACCCTAGGAGCAACACAGACCGTAGGCAGCGACATCTATTGTATTATAACCAAGCAATGGACTTACTTGTGTGTGTACAGCACTCTCTACCAATTACAACAGGACTTCACAATCCCTACCACATAACATGCGTGATCAAAAGTATATTCCAAACTTTTTTTTTTACAATTGGCTTTACGTCGCACCGACACAGATAAGTCTTATGGCGACGATGGGATAGGAAAGGGCTGGGAGTGGGAAGGAAGCAACCGTGGCTATAAATAAGGTACAGCTTCAGCATTTTCCTAGTATGAAAATGGGAAACCATGTGAAACCATCTTCAGCGCTGCCAACAGTGGGGCTCGAACCCTCTATCTTCCGGATGCAAGCTCACAGCTGCGCACCCCTAACCGCACGGCCAAATTGCTCGGTATATTCCAAACTTGTATTGAGGTGTATATTTTACAGCCTCAACTGAATTTGTTTTTATTAAATAAAATATCTCTATAACACGCGGGTTACTCATAAAACACAATAATGAGCATCATCCAAAGTTACGTCGCTGCAATCCATTCTCCCGTTTTACAGCTGTCCTTTCCATTTCCTGGTAATTCCGGTAACATCCAGTAATCTTCTATCATGTTTACGTTTTCCGCCTTTCCTCCCTCGCCGTGAAATTTCTCTTCAACCAACTGATGAGCCCAGCCTACCACACGGGGGCGAAACGCTGGACCAGGAATGAGTTAGCTGGAAAATTTATAAAGTCCAATAATGGACCATTTATATTGGTATTATAAATTTACTCTTTCGCAACAAATATTTCAGATTCCCTATGGGAATCAACATCTATATCATAAGTTTTGTTACCCTCCTCTGCATATTAGCTGTGTGATTCTTTTAAAATTCTTCATTGGTTTCTCTGTCTGCCCAACTATTTTTCTTAAGTCTTCTCCACATGCACATTTTGATTGCCTCTTAACGTTTATTTTTTGTCTTACGTAAAGGGAATCCAGCATTCGCAACCGTCTCCATACAGGTACATGAGATCTCCCCTACTATGAGATCCTTGATTTTCTTCCCACTCATGAGCTAAAATCTGGCGAAAATTGTTGCAACCCATCGTTCCTCACCTGTGAACTCGCCATTAGTGTGAGGAAATCTGGAATGTGAGAAGTGTATTATTATTATTATTATTATTATTATTATTATTATTATTATTATTAGTAGTAGTAGTAGTAGTAGTAGTAGTAATAGCAGCAGTAGTAGTAGTAGGATTATATATATATATATATATATATATATATATATATATATATATATGGTATCGCAAGTGACTGCGGAGTTTGAGTCACGTAGTTGTCAACGTACATTCGAAAGATAGTGGGTTCGAACCGGCAGCCCTAGCATGGTTTTCCGTGGTTTCCCATTTTCACACCAGACAAATTCCTGGTCTGTACCTTAATTAACGCTACGATTGCTTCCTTTCCACTCCTATCTCTTTCCTATACCATCGTCCCCATAAGACCTGTCTGTGTCGTGTGACGTAAAGCACATTGTAAAAGGTTGATCCAGTAGGTTTTCATTAGCTCGCTGTGTAGAGAGCAGGGCTTTCATCGGATCACTTTGTACCAGTTGTCCATTTCTCATCTCGGAAATTCCCAAAAGTATCGTTTGTGCGCGTCTTCTGGTCTTAGGCCCATCTCTTAGAGGTCTTTCTTGTCGTTAACATACTAGGTAACTTTTGGTTTTGGGTTCTATTATTATTATTATTATTATTATTATTATTATTATTATTATTATTACTGCATAAGGGCAGGAGAGGTAAAGAAGCGGCAGAGCCTAGGATCCTGGACAAAATAACCACACAAAAACTTTAAATGTCGAATGTATTTCCTAAATAACTCCTTGTTCTTTTTTCTATTTCCTTTTTTTCAAAACAACAACAACAATTAACAAGTATACATATTTTGAAAACCACTTAAACAAAGATATGTAAAAACCTTTTATAAACAAGCTTTAGAACTTCGTAAATTACCGGAGAATACAAACTCCCAATTTTCAGGAATTATTAGCCTTTACCATGGTAGGACAATTCTTTGGTATACAGCACCAGCAAGAAGCCCGAGCTTCCGAAAATGTTTACACTCCAAAGGGAAATCAAACTTCCAAACTTAAAGACTCTCAGGTCTTTGTACCCACATTAAGATACCTCCTAAATACATTACCAGAGGGAAGTTATGAACCTTAAAAGCTTACAAGGACTTAAACTTTCAACACTCACTCCCTTTATTTCAAAGGGAAGCACCAACTCAACATCTGGATAAGAAGGATCCGGAAGAAACAGGAGCCGTAACTACAAAGCCAAGAATAATTAAATATAATGTTCAATAGAAAAGGCTAAAACAAATAGAATTGCATGCTGAGCCCACTCAGTAAATCCCATAACAAGCCTACAATAAAACCTAATGGGACATAGGGCCCGGTGACACAAAGAATAAGCCATATTACAGTAATACTAAGATCAGGAAAGTTATTGCCCGAAAGGAAAGAAGTAATATAATTAAGTTAGAAAAAAAACGTAGTCGCAATAACACAAAATGAACAAGGGAAACTGGGGTCCACACTCGTGCTTCCGTATGACTTATGACATTGCACCGCCCACTCGGGGGTCACACCGTAGCTAGAAAACCTAGAAACCTCCATTTTACAAGGTAAGTTAAATAAAAGAAACCTTATATTAAAACAAGCTAACCGCGGCTCGACCCTAACCATTACATGCTAGAGGGGAACGGTGGTGTCTTTCCGTTGCCACAAACAAGTATGTTCACATGAGAGTAAGATTATAGCCGCGTACCTTACCTCAGATGTTGGGGCCGATGATCTAGATGTTAGGCTCCTTTAAACAACAAGCAACATCATCATCATTACCTTAGATGTTGCCTCAGCACGTCTGTAGCCTTATGTGAGGAGACCCTCACCGGTCGTTGCACTGATCAAGATAGGTACATAAGGTCCAAGAACACTTTTATTTATAAGGGTGATGATTGGGTGACTAGATTTGAAATTCCTGTTGCGGCAACTTAGAAACAGAAGACATAAGCTAGCGAGTGCCAACCCATAACAGTTACAATACTCAATTAAAGAAAGTTAATTCCAAGTCCCTAGGTGGCACCCCAAACCAAGGTAGTGACATTTGTTAGCAAACTTCGAATGTAGGTGGTTTTCGTGAAGTTCATCATATCTCCGCGAAATTTTACCACACTCAGGCGTTTAAGGTGTTGCCTATCACTAGGGAGAGGCCTTGCTGCTGTCACAGTTATTATTATTATTACCGAGCAAGTGGCTGTGCGGTTTGCGTCAGGTAACTATCGCCTTGCATTCGGGAGATAAAGGGTACGAACCCCACTGTCAGCAGTCCTGATAATGGTTTTCCGTGGTTTCCCCATTGTTATACTAAGCGAAGGCTAGGACTGTACCTTAATCAAGGCCACGGTCGTTTCCTTCCAATTCCTAGCCCTTTCCTATACCATCGACGCCGTAGGACCTATCTGTGTCGGTGCGACGAAAAACAGGTTGTAAGAAGAAAAATATTATTATTATTATTATTATTATTATTATTATTATTATTATTATTATTATTATTATTATTTATTATGCTATTTGTTTTACGTCTCACCAACTCATACAGGTCTGATAGTGACGGTAAGATAGGACAGCCTCAGGGCTGTGAAGGGCACGACTGTGGCCTTAATTAAGGTTCATAGCCGGCCTTTGTTTAGTGTAAAAATAGGGAAACCACGGGAAACTATATTTAGTGCTGCCGACAGTGGGCTTGAACTCACCACCTTCCGAATGGAAGCTGACAGCTACACGCCTCGAACCACGTAGCTAACTTTCTCAGTAAGTGTATCATTGCGTTATAGTCTTAAGAGAGTTTTATTCTGGAATTAGTTTTCAGATAATTCTTTCAAGTAAAGGTAACCAAAACAGGTTTATCTTGTAGACTTGTTTTTCATGTGATGTTAGTATTATATCCGTCGATCTGTATTACTTCGTAGATAATTTTCACATACGCGTACCTGGCGCTAGAAGGCGCCTTTGTTCAGGTCGCAACCGTCCCTATTGTGGGAATTCGGCTGATTAAAAGGAAAAAAAGACCTCAGGTCTCTCCTAATACGAGATCGGTCCCATATACGGAGCTTGCAAAGGTGTGTTGTATAGAGTTGATACATCCTCAGTCAATACCAGTGTTGTTTGGATCATCAGTCAATAGTCCTATCCTATGCCAACCTTATCATTTCTACGTCTGCTATATCCTTCATCTACTCTAAATCTGTTTGTCATATCCATGCCTGGTCTACCCCTACCATTCAGCCTTCAGGCATTGTTCTCAGCGTTGAGGACCAATATAACAATATGTAGTGAAAGTCGGTTTAATACCAAAAATTAAAAAAAAAAACATCTTATCAATATAGATTTTCTTCCATTCCTCTCCTGTTTCAAGTGTTTGCCGATATTAAGGGTTCTGGTCACTTCCTGTGGCAATGGTGATCAATAGTAATTTTCAACATCATTCAGGAGAGGCGTCTGCCCCTGTTGTGTTGTTCCACCATAATTTACTGTAGTGAGACCACTCTATCACTCAAGATTAACTCTTCATAAGTCCGGCATACGAACATGAGTACATGAGCTGTACCTGGGCAGTTTCTATACATCACCGGGAATCTATAACGGCGAGGATGTAGTGTGTCCAATTAAATGAAACAGACAACGAATACACGGCTGTCATTCCTGTCTACCACACCGACTGTATTCCGCTGATTGATGTTGTTAGATATCATGTAACATTAGTGTCCAGAGAGCAATTACTATATACCATAGTCAGATAGTAAAGTACCATTGAATAGCTAAGAATGTAACCACGGAACCCAAATCTCCACCTTTAATAGTCATCAGCTGACTCTTTCATACCTTAATTTTTCTCCACGCGTTGAAAGATGAAATATTTTAACAAAATTTGGCCCTCTGAAAGGACACACATTGAGCAGCATGTTGTAAAGGAATGTAGCGCCTTAATCTTGTTTTAAAATAATATCAGTGTAGGCCTATCAGTTAGTAAATATAATACTACACCGTATTAAAATATTTAGGTGTCTTTATTTGAGCGAGGAGTGAGGGAAGAAAGGTGTTTGATTGTCAGTAACTACCTTAATTACCCGTTCTACACATCGGGGTTGTTGTTTATAAAAATGAGTTTTTATATAAGAAAAAAATAGTCTTTGATTTTTAGATTGTCCAGAGAAACATCGCAAATAGGTGCCCATAGTTTCGACGTACAGTAATACTTACTTGCCCGTAGCACGTACACTATGCCATTACGGTGAGAATTAATTATTCGATGTAAGTTATGTCGTTCAATATGCCACCCGAACTCTTCCATACCTTAATTGCTTCCCCACACGTTGACAGATGAATTATTTCAACAAAATGTCGCCCTCTGAAAGGAAACACATTCAGCACCAATTTTTAAAGGAAAATGTTTTAAACAATAAACAAAAACGAAGATAAAATGCAGATAGTCAGCAGAAGTAAATTATATCGATAAACACTCAAAAATACATCACAAATAGAAATTGAATTACCGAACTCGATAGCTGCAGTCGCTTAAGTGCGGCCAGTATCCAGTATTCGGGAGATAGTAGGTTCGAACCCCACTGTCGGCAGCCCTGAAAATGGTTTTCCGTGGTTTCCCATTTTCACACCAGGCAAATGCTGGGGCTGTACCTTAATTAAGGCCACGGCCGCTTCCTTCCCACTCCTAGCCCTTCCCTGTCCCATCCTCGCCATAAGACCTACCTGTGTCGGTGCGACGTAAAGCAACTAGCAACAACAACAAGTCTCCTGAAGAGCCGTAGGTTCTTCGTCGACTGCCAAACGACAGTGCAGTCGATGGAGAGCCTACGAGTGGTTTCTCTGTTTCTAAAATGAAAAGCACACATTTGTGCCTTTGATGGATTTGGTTTAAGCTGATTTGTACTGTAGTATCTTGAGTGGCCTTAAAGTTCATTCGTTAGGGTGCTCGCTACTGATTCAAAGTCTGTGCTTTGAGTGGCCAAAGCGAAATCATCAGCATACAAAAAAACCCTGCTATTGGTGGCGATAGGTTGCTCGCTGGTGTAAATATTGAACAGAGTTGGAGCCAGCACAGTTCCTTGGGGAAGTCCATTCTTCTGCAATCTCCACTGACTTTGCTGTACTTGGAAGTCGACGAAGAACCTAGGGTTCTTCAGGAGACTCGCGATGAACCTGGTAATATTAAAACAATGGGTCAGGTTGTAGATCTTAATTAGTAGAAGCTGATGATCGACGGTGTCATACGTTGCTATTAAATCAACAAATACCATTCCTGTCATCTTACGAGTTTCGAAACCATCTTCTATAAAATGCGTAAGATTAAGCAGTGGTCCAGTACAGCTTTTACCAGGACGAAATCCATCTTGCTGAGGGATAAGCAGGGGATCAATTATAGGCAAGAAATGTTTTAAGATTATTCTTTCAAGCAATTTATAAAGTTGACACTGCAGTACAACTGACCTAAAATTCTTTTTATTTTTTTCTTTCTTTGCCAGGTTTCAGCAAAGTGATCACTCGGCTCCTCCACCATATTTGTGGAATTTGACAACCGTTCATGCAATTGTTGGAGAGTTGGAGAATTCATTCCATTGTTGTTAAGCCAAGGTGCTTAATTTGCATGTATGTCATTCAAGAAGGCTGATTTTCCAATTTTACACTGATAGCCTTCTCGAATTCTTCCATACTGAATGATTGTGCAAGGTTGTTATTTTCTTCTTGCTCACTTCTTGGCAGTTTTAGTATTTTGAATTTGTGAGTGGACTTCCCGTTCAGCAATAAATAACTGATGTGCTATTTGATTGGCAGTGATAGTATGATACAGAGTGGTATTAGGCGGTTCATTACTTAAGCGTGTCAGAAATCTGCAAGCCTTATGACTGGTAAATTTCTCCGCTACACAGAAAAGCATAGAATCATGGATATGATTTTGGACTTAGAAGACGAGAGAGACATGCACGGTGTAGAGACAATGCATCCTTTCACTCCTTCCACAGTGGAGAGATAGAGTTCCGTTAAATCGAAAGAAATGTGTAGTATCATGGTCTGTGCCCAACAAAATGGTTGCTGATTTAGCACACAATTTTATGGCCATAAATATTCGTAAGATACGTATTAAGAGAAAAATTCTGCTACTTTCGGTGACGATACTGTGTGTAAGAGGCTTTGCTGTGACCTGGAGAAACGTCAGTCAAGGACAGTGGAGACTCGTTTAAAAAAACCCGGCGCGCCATTTGTACCTACAGTATATAGAAAACAGAGTTCTGACATCCGGTAATAACGTGACGAAGAAGATGACGAAGACTGGTTACCAATATGTCGCCTTTTTGTCTACGCTAAAATTGAGGCATTAGCCTGGGTATTAAGTCATAAAGTCCGCCTCTGTGATGTAATAGTTAGTGTGATTAACTGCCAACCCCGGAGGCCCGGGTTCGATTCCCGGCTCTGCCACGAAATTTGAAAAGTGGTACGTGGGCTGGAACGGGGTCCACTCAGCCTCGGGAGGTAAACTGAGTAGAGGTGGGTTCGATTCCCACCTCAGCCATCCTGGAAGTGGTTTACCGTGGTTTTCCACTTTTCCTCCACGCAATTGCCGGAATGGTACCTGACTTAAGGCCACGGCCGCTTCCTTCCCAGTTTCTTGTCTATTACTTCCAACCCTCCCGTCCCCCACCAAGGCCCCTATTCAGCATAGCAGATGAGGCCGGTTGGGCGAGGTACTGGTCCTCCTCCGCGGTTGTATCCCCGACCCAGAGTCTGAAGCTCCAGGATACTGCCCTTGAGGCGGTAGAGGTGGGATACCTCGCTAATTCCGAGGGAAATACCAACCCTGGAGGGTAAACAGATGAATAAGAACAAGAAAAAGAAAAACCACATGCACTTAAACGTAATATAATTTATATTATACGCGCGATTGAGTTAAAAATTCTTTAAATAAGCATTATATATTATATTTCTCAAAAAGGCCAAAACGTGCCGACATGCACGACAAAAGTAGGCGTACACTGATTTGGAACCGGAAAGTAATGAAATGGGTAAGTACTCAGTTTGAGATATGTCTTAAGTTTCTATAAAAACATGCATTTTCATTAAAATATCGTCTGTACTGATAAGTCAGTGTGTGTGTATTTAGTGTTCAATCTGAAGGCCGGTTGGGTACTGACCAGCTTCACCATTAGCTGTCATAGGTAGCTTAGATGTCACTCAAGAGAAGGGCTGGAGAAATGAGTAGTGAAATAGTTTCCTATTTCTCTCTTCCACCGAACCAGACAATGATACTGCCCGACAGTCTGCCAGGCCCATTGAAATGCATACATCATTTGACTCCACGGGTGACACCTTCACACCGTTCATCACAGGGAATGGCTGAATGAGAAATGGTGTTAGTAGCATCACTCAGACCTCAGTCACTTTCATATTGTCAATGCTAAGGATGAGATTGAGACTGGTCAATGAGGGTAACACAAACTTGCTCTAGTCCGTGCCACAAGATGCAGTGCGTTATAAAAACTATGCCACACCAGAGACGGAACTGGGCATATTATAGGTAAGTTAATACAAACATCAAAACCAAAAGAAAAATCTATTAACTGTGAAATCTCCATGCATATATTCCCCAATAAAATAATTTCTAAAGCTATTCAAATCCCTCATCATGAGGTAGATTCGATAGGTACAGGTACTCAAGTTCCTAATATTATAATAATTCTGAGGATACAAGAAACTGGTTACTTATGAAATAGAAGCAACTGAAATATCTTATCCATAATTTATACAAAAGTACACTGTTTACAAGAGACTTTTATTGATGTGCCACTAGACTTAATCATTCATCATCATCTTCCAAATGCTGTAGCCCGTCTCGGTAATCATTCTTCTCGCTTTTCTACTGCCTTCTTCATTTCTAGATAGTTCTGATCTCGTGGCCTCCTCTCATTATCTTGTTTGGACCGTCTTTGCTCTCTTGCTTAGAACTTATAACATTCGTTATAAAGCTACAGTGTCTGAACAAGTGGCCAAAAAATCATTTCCTTCCTCTGGATATTAACTGTGAGGCTTCTTAGTCCTTTTACCTCTTTCAAATAATCTATATTGGTTTCTCTTTCTGTCCAAAAATTTTCGTAAGTCTTCTCCCCAACCACATTTCTATTGCCAAAAGCTTTTTGTGTTTTGTCAAGAGAGTACAGTTGTCACAATCATATTATAATAAATTCCAAATACATGTCTTTACAGACTGCTCCTTCCATGCTGAGAGAGTTATTCACTTATAAAAGCTTCTCTGTGGAAAACTCACTCCATTATTGCAATTCTTCTTCTAATTTATATACAGCATGTTTGTCTTTTGTAATTAAACTAGGTTACCTAGATAACAAACTTTTTTCTAGTTGTTGTATTGTGTTTCTTCCAGTTTTGATGCTGAGCATTTTTAATTGCTTTGATATCTTGATCAGTCATAGATCTTTTTTCCTGTGATGACGATGGGATAGAAAAGGGCTAGGAGTGGGAATGAAGTAACCGTGGCCTTAATCAAGGTACAGTCCCAGCATTTGCCTGGTGTGAAAATGGGAAACCACGGAAAACCGTCTTCAGGGCTGCCGATAATGGGTCTGAAACCCACCATCTCCCGAATGTAGAGTGACATCTATGTGACCCAGACCGCATAGCCACTTGCTCGGTAATTTTAGTTTAAATATTTTCAAAATACATAAGAATATGTGCAGTATTATCTAGACTAAGAGTGGTTTATTAACATATTTTGTCTACAAAATGAAATAGCAAAACGTAATACTTAAGACGTGATACTTTGTACTCATCCTGTTGGAAGTTCCTCTGCGTCCCTCCGTTGTACGAGTTCTCATTCTCTTTCTCTCGTTACAACAACCCCGAAAGCTAACAGTTTGCGCAGCCCTGTACTCCCAGCCCACCGCAACCTCCAAACTCCATCTCCACTGTCTCCGATATACAAATTACTTTCTTCTGTCTCACCGAGAGATCGTCTTATCTGCAGCCTATACTGTCCTACCAAGAAGCAACTAACTCGAGATATGGTAAATTGCCTGAGGATATAAATAATCCGAGAATAATCTTATCTTCACCATTTCGAACAAGGGAAAGGAAAATAGTCCGACTTCGTTTAACATGTTGGTAAATAATATTCCTACCCTTCAAAATGTTGTTGGTATTTAACTTTACCGAGCGAGCTGGCCGGGCGGTTAGGGTCGCGCATCTGTGAGCTTGCGTCCGGGAGATACCGGGTTCGAACCCCACTGTCGGCAGCCCTGGAGATTGTTTTCCGTGGTTTCTCATTTTCACAACAGGCAAATGCTGGGGCTGTACCTTAATTAGGGCCACGGCCGCTCCCTTCCCACTCCTAGGCCTTTCCTATCCCATCGTCGCCATAAGACCTATCTGTGTCAGTGCGACGTAAAGCCAACTGTAAAAAAACAAGGTAGGTATTTAACTTTCCTCTCTTGACTTGAGACATAGGCCACGTAGGTTTATTTTCGGTACGAACTCTTTGATAATTTGTATTATTATTATTATTATTATTATTATTATTATTATTATTATTATTATTATTATTATTATTATTATTATTATTCCCTAAATAATAGCATCTCACCTCAGAGTCATATGACATATGAGAGTAAACCCCTAAATGCATGTTGCAGCGTATATCGCATGCTTAGGATCATAAGGACATATCTACATTTTTGCAATATTAAAAAAAAAACAGGAAAATCGTCTTTGATTTATAATATATGTATATTATTATATTATTTATAATATATTTATTTGTTACTGGAGATTTTCTTTAAAACATAAGATGGTTTTCGTGATTTTCTCAAGATAGCAAAAATGTAGATACCGGTACGCCCTTATGATCCTAAGTATGCGATATGCAAAATCGTTTTTAAAATTATTTGCATGCCTCTGGAAGGGATTTTGCGAACTAGTGTGTGCTTCCTATGTGCCCCAAAATGTTGGTAAAATATATTTGACAATGGTTGCTCAGTGGTTGGCTGCACTGTGGATTTACAGTGCTATCTACTGATGCAATAGGAAAAGCTTACATCATACTGCATTGAGTTGAAGGTTGAAGCAAGTTTTGCATCATTAAAAAAGCAATTCTTTAACACTCAACTGATCGCTGGCCAAGTGGAACACGCAATGAAACTGATGCAATTTAGCTGAATACAGTGGATTCACACTGGCTCCTTGGAAAAAACGTGCAGTGTTTCTTTGTTTAAACAAAGATAAGAATTGCTACATTTGTTTCTAGCAGTGGCTTGGAGCAATTACAGTGTTTCTTTCTCCTAAAGTACAGTATGTGGCTTATACGTAACATTTTCGTTCTTTTCACTACGGGCTTGGAATTTTTAAAATAAATTTTCCTTCGAATAAACCTCCCAGGGAATCCAAAAATAAGTTTTTAATGTCAAAATAAAAGAAATCACCCATTTACTACTCGTAACGAAAAGATAAAGAATAAATATAAAATTGTACCAGTTATAAATTCGTGTGGCTATTTCTAGCCGAGTGCAGCCGTTGTACGGCAGACCCTCCGATGAGGGTGGGCGGCATCTGCCATGTGCAGGTAACTGCGTGTTCTTGTGGTGGAGGGTAGTGTTATGTGTGGTGTGTGAGTTGCAGGGATGTTGAGGACAGCACAAATACCCAGCCCCCGGGCCATTGGATTAACCAATGAAGGTTAAAATCCCCGACGCGGCCGGGAATCGAACCCGGGACCCTCTGAACCGAAGGTCAGTACGCTGACCATTCAGCCAACGAGTCGGACATTGTACCAGTTAAACCGGTGCGATCATATGAGGTGAGTGGAGGAGGGTAGGTTACCTTGGAGACGAATATATTCTACCATGAAGCGTTGAGGAGACGTAGGGTGATAGTTATATAGTATTGGGTTTTTTATGACTTCAGGAAAGTAGGCGTAAGTGTTAACTGCAACTAGAATATTAGAGAATGACTTAATTCATTCACAAAGGCTTCAAGAGTGGACGTTGTATAATAATAATAATAATAATAATAATAATAATAATAATAATAATAATAATAATCCTGGTCATTTCCCAGTTGCCTAGGGTCGGCACATTTGTTTTACGGCCGGATTCCTTTCCTGACGCCAACCCTGTGTGAAGGGATGTGTTCAATAATGCGTGTTCCTGTGGTGGTATCTGTGTGATTTTTTGTATGTTAAATGAGAAATAATAATAATAATAATAATAATAATAATAATAATAATAATAATAATAATAATAATAATAATATCCGATCAAGACTTCTAACATGACAGTTACTGGTCCGTGTTGCGGAACACAATTCGATCCGCGTCTAGGCCATTGTCCCAAGGGTTACCTTAACCCTGCACAAAACATCCAAAACGGCGTGCAGACAGCTGGGCAGGGGGCTTTGTTTTGATTTATAACGTGGGTCCAGGGCCCCATCATAAAGTGTACAAGGAACTCTACTAATGGCCATCAATAAAATAATTCGGGAGTCAACGATAATGGGAGGGAACGAAGTTTCCACTACCTGCTGACAGGTTCAACGTTTGGGCTAAGGCGACCATGGGGCGAGCTTTCGTTTCCAGTAGTTGTGAGCGGTGGCGACTCAACGGCCAGAGGCGTCGGACAATGTGCTCAACTTCCTCCTACATAATATCCTTTTGTAGAAATTAAGGTAGTCTGACGACCTGTGGTGTTTCTTCTGGTGTGTAATAAGTTAACTTACTTTCCGTACTCTTCAGAATTCCACGTTCCTTGACTTTTATAGAGAAATAAATAAAAACTCGTTATAATGGATGGTTTAGGATTCCAGCCTGCCCTTCTCACAAGTTCACGGACACAACCTAGTACTTTCATTCATTTCTAGTCATAATTTCATTTTTGGGACACTATAATTACAATAATCAGTTCATACTATGTAATTTAGCATCGCATATATCTTCTTCTTATTATTATTCTTCTTCTTCTGCCAGAAGGTTGGCGACTATCAAGGGGAATATTTTTATTACTTTGTGTTTCCCGTACCAGCGTGGATATCGGAACCAGTGTCGGAGTTTCTTCGCAAAGGAAAGTAGCACGACTAGTTCTGGGTGATTTCCAACAAAGTAGTAGCATTACGAAAATGCTGCAAATTTTGAGATGGGAAGACTTTAGACGAGCTGCTCGACTAAGTGGTATATTCCATGCTGTCAGTGGAGAAATAGCATATAATGACGTTAGTAGAAAATAAGCTTGAATGGAGTTTAAAAAAATAGGAGATGTGGAGATGAAGTTAGAATTCAAGAGGAATATTAAGAATTGAAATAATTTTCTAAGGAAGATATTAAGTACATTTCCTACTGTTTAGAAATAATTTAACAAACAACTGATAGGGATATGCCACCTGGGTGACAGCCCTAAACGCAGATCAGTGGTAATAATAATAATAATTTCGTGTGGCTATTTCTAGCCGAGTGCAGCCCTTGTAAGGCAGACCCTCCGATGAGGGTGGGCGGCATCTGCCATTTGTAGGTAACTGCGTGTTATTGTGGTGGAGGATAGTGTTATGTGTGGTGTGTGCGTTGCAGGGATGTTGGGGACAGCACAAACACCCAGCCCCCGGGCCATTGGAATTAACCAATGAAGGTTAAAATCCCCGACCCGGCCGGGAATCGAACCCGGGACCCTCTGAACCGAAGGCCAGTACGCTGACCATTCAGCCAACGAGTCGGACAGTGGTAAAAACTGGAAATGGCGTATGGCTTTTATTGCCGGGATATGTCCGAGAACTTCAGCTCGCCAGGTGCAGGTTTTTTATTTGACTCCCGTAGGCGACCTGCGCGTCGTAATGAGGATCAAATGATGATGAAGACGACACACACACCCAGTCCCCGTGCTAGGGGAATTAACCAATTATGGTTAAAATTCCCGACCCTGCCGGGAATCGTACCCGGGATCCCTGTGACCAAAGGCCAGCACGCTAACCATTTAGGCATGGAGACGGACAGATCAGAGGTGATTGATCGATTGAGGATATTTTCTTTGCTCAGGTCTGCGTTTTCCTTTCATGATAAATTGTATGCGACAGTAAGTTAGCCTATTTGTCAAATATAAAGCTCACTCTGTGGATCAGTGATAGAGTGTCTGCATCTGGATTCCAAGATAGAGGGCTCAAACCCGTCAGAGATAGGGCCTAGTGGGATTTTTGAAGGGTTGAAAAAATGTTATTCAACACCTCATGTCGTACGATGTCGGCATGTAAAACATCTCTGGTGAGACATTTGGTGTTTACCCGACAAAATAAACTAAAACTCAGTCACAGACGTCCAAGGGAGATTTGGTTTACTTTGCCATCTAGTACGCTTAGAATAAACCGGAACGTCGAAATTGATGAACAAACAGCCAGACGGCGTGAAATTAAAATGCTTGCACAGGATAGCTGAGGCAAAACTACTATTATTATTATTATTATTATTATTATTATTATTATTATTATTATTATTATTATTATTATTATTATTATTATTTTGGCCGTGCGCGTAGAGGCGCGCGGCTGTGAGCTTGCATCCGGGAGATAGTAGGTTCGAATCCCACTATCGGCAGCCCTGAAAATGGTTTTCCCGTGGTTTCCCATTTTCACACCAGGCAAATGCTGGGGCTGTACCTTAATTAAGGCCACGGCCGCTTCCTTCCAACTCCTAGGCCTTTCCTATCCCATCGTCGCCATAAGACATATCTGTGTCGGTGCGACGTAAAGCCCCTAGCAAAAAAAAAAAAAATTATTATTATTATTTTGTGGCCTCCGTGCCTCAGACGGCAGCGCGTTGGTCTCTCACCGCTGGATTCCGTGGTTCAAATCCCGGTCACTCCATGTGAGATTTGTGCTGGACAAAGCGGAGGCGAGAGAGGTTTTTCTTCGGGTACTCCGGTTTTTCCCTGTCATCTTTCATTCCAGTAACACTCTCCAATATCATCATTTAATTTCATCTGTCAGTCATTCGTCATTGCCCCAGAGGAAAGCGACAGGTCTCGGTAGCCGGCACAATTCATATCCTCGCCGCAAGATGGGGGCTTCATTCATTTCATCCTTGGCCCGGTCAATGACTGGAAAACAGGTTGTAGGTTTTCATTCATTATTATTATTTTGTAAAATATTAGCTGTTTTCCTTCATTTTGCTAGGGTAAAGACTTCACATGATTTCCTGAACGTTAGTGAGTTGGTCCCATTGGATCTTCAAATTCTGCGATACATTCACATTTTTAAGGTTCATTGACGAAGCCCTCGACACTGAAAAGCAGCACCGAAAGCACATACCTTAACACTTCACTACACGACAACAAGATATCAAGGTAGTAAACACTTCTTCTTCCTGGCTTTTTCTCAATTAATAGTGGTCGGTCCAGTTTTACGACTGGACGCCCTTCCCAGCGCCAATACTGTATATAGGATGTAGCCTATTCACTATTGTGCGTTTGTGTGGAGGTTTGCAGTGTGATGTGCTGTATGTATCCTAAGTGAAGACAAACACAGATACTCAGCTTCCGAGCTAGAGGAATTAACTACACGCAATTAAAACCTCCTTCCCAGCCGTGAATCGAACCCAGGACCCTTTGAACCGAAGGCTATTACGCTGAACTTTCATCAGGCAGGAGGGTGCTCAAAATGAGGAGATAAAGGCTAAGTTAGGAAACAAACCTCGATGGATGAAGTTGTACGTATCAGTGGTGGGGGTATGTAAGGTGAATGGTGGAGGATAGGTTACCTAGGAGAATAATGGACTGGAACTTGGAGGGTAAGAAAGATAGAGCGAGACAAAGTTGACGATGTTAGACTCTAATGAAGAAATTATGGGAGAAGTGGAACTAAACTACGGGTACATTCTACTATGTTTTGTTTCAAGATACTGCTCTGAAAATACAGTATAATATTTTCTTTCTTTCTTGATCCGTTTACCGTTCAGGGTTCGATTTTCCTTCGGACTTAGCGAGGTAATCTCACCTCTACCGCCTCAAGGGAAGTTCCCTGGAACGTGAGACTTTGGGTCGGGGATACTACTGGAGAAAAGGACAAGTACCTCGCCCAGGAGGCCTCACCTGCTTTGCTGAACAGGGGCCTTGTGGGGCCATGGGAAGATTGGAAGGGACAGACAAGGAAGATAGACAAGGGAAGCGAAGGAAGCGACCGTTAGATACCATCCCTGCATTTGCCTGGAGGAGAAGTGGGAAACGACGGGAAACCACTTCGAGGATGGCTGAGGTGAGAATTGATCGCCCCCCTCTACTCAGATGACCTCGTGAGGCTGAGTGGATCACCTTCCAGTCCTCGTACCACGTTTCAAATTTCGTGGCAGAGCCGAGAATCGAAGCCGGACCTCCGAGGGTGGTAGTTAATCACACTAACCACCACACCACATAGGCGGACCAGTATAATATTTCTATTTACGACTTTAAAATATCGCGTACCGTTAGATAATTTAAAATGAGGTGGTGTCTCTACACTTCTCGCTCAATCAAGCCTAAACTACTGGGCCAATTGAGCTGAAATGTGGTATGAATATACCTCAGATATTCGGTTCAAATATAAGTTTTATGTTTTATGAAATCCTTCCTCTCATGCAGTATAATTATACATTCATTTTTAGAAGAGAAATAGATATACTTGATTAATTTTGATGATAACCTAATTGTAACAACGATTTCTTGGAAATATCAGTAAACCCCTTAAGGCTACGATGGCAATCTACCATAACGTTGTAACTGGCAGAGACATCTGTTTCCAAATCTTGGCGGCAAAAACGGGAATTGTGCGATAATTGATCTTTCATAAATGACAACCATTAATTGTAGTATTTACTGAACTTGCGCAAGTTTTATCCTCTGAAAAACAAAATAATTGGCAAATAGTTAGCCCTGTCACCTAATAAAGGCCAGCATCCGCACGTAAATTTTTAATTACTAAAAAGGCCATAATTTTTTTTCTTGGTTCTCCAGGAAATTGAGCTTTTATGCGTTGAAGCACGCGTTCCAGAGCACTCACCGTACAAGCGTTGTTCAATTGCGTATTTGGTCGGTTATTTACAGGTTCTGGTAATTCAGACTGGACAGTAGAGTGTGCGAAGGTTGGTGCTTAAAAGTCACACGTCAATAAAGAGTTGAAAGAGAAGTCAGTGACATCACCAACTATCAGCCTATCAATCAAGAGTAGGTTCTGCTAGTTTAAAAGAACAATTAAAAATCGATATTTGACACGTGTTCACGTCCGTGTCCCGTAAGGAATCTTGTTAATGTAAATGTTACTACAATCTGTACAAAAATCGGTCTGCAGTGATAAGAATCGAAGGCTATGAAAAAGAAGCAGCACTCCGGAAAGGAGTGAGGCAAAGCTGCAATTTGACCCCCCCTCTCCTTTTCAATGCTTATATAGAATAGGCGGTAAAGAAAATCAAAGAGGAATTTGGAAAATGAATCACAATCCAAGGAGAGGAAATTAAAACTCTGAGATTTGCCGACGATATTGTTATTTTGTACGAATCTGCAGAAGATACGGAGAAATTGCTGAATGGTATGGACATAGTCTTGGAGAAGGAGCTCAAGATGAACGTAAATAAATAAATAAATAAATAAATAAATAAATAAATAAATAAATAAATAAATAAATAAATAAATAAATCCAAAACAAAGGTAATGGAGTGCAGTCCAATGAAGTCAGGTGATGCAAGAAATATTAGATTAGGAAATGAAGTCTTAAAGGAAGTAGATGAATATTGTTACTTCAGTAATAAAATAACCAACGATGACAGAAGTAAGAAGCACATAGCGGGGCTGAGTGGCTCAGACGATTGAGGCGCTGGCTTTCTGACTCCAACTTGGCAGGTTCGATCCTGGCTCAGAACGGCGGTATTTGAAGGTACTCAGATATGTCATCCTCGAGTCGGTAGGTTTACTGGCACGTAAAAGAACTCCTGTGAGACTAAATTGCGGCACTTTGGCGTCTCTGAAAATGGTAAAAGTAGTTTAATAATAATAATAATAATAATAATAATAATAATGTGGCCTCAGCTACCGTGTGCAGACATTTCAATTTGAAGCCATCTGGCAGTCTGCTCGTCAATTTCGACGTTCCGTTTTACTCTAGGCCCAATAGATGGCAGACTGAGTAAACCGAAACTCTCTTGGACGTCTATGGCTGAGATTTAATTAATTGTGTCGGGTAAACATCGAATGTGTCACCAGAGACATTTTACAAGCCGACATCGTACGACATGGAGTGTTGAATGGACTTTTTTCCGCCCTTCAAAAATCCGACTACCTCTGCCGGGTTTGAACCCGCAGGCCGACACTCTACAACTGATCCACAGAGGCAACTAGTTAGTCGGACGTAAATCGAATAGCATCATTATTATTAAGGAGGACATAAAATGCAGACTGGCACAAGCAAGAGCGGCCTTTCTTAAGAAAAGAAATTTGATCACGTGGAACATTGATATGTGAATTAGAAAGATGTTTCTGAAGACTTCTGTCTTGAGCGTGGCATTGTATGGAAGTGAAATATAGAAGATAACTAGTTCAGAGAGAAAGAGAAAGAGAAAGCTTTCGAAATGCGGTGCTATAGAAGGATGCTGAAGGTGATATGGGTAGATCGAATCACGAATGAACAGGCACTGAATCGAATTAGAGAGAGGGGAACGATTTGGCGAAATTTGACGAGAAGATGAGATAGAATGATAGACATTCAAGACTTGTTTGGTTAGCTTTTGAGAGAAGTGTAGGCGGTAAAAAAGGCAGGGGTAGACCAAGGTATGAATCTGACAAACAGTTTAGAGTGGATGTAGAATGTTGTAGTTATGTAGAAATGAAAAGGTTAGCACATGATAGGGTGGCATGGAGCGCTGCATCAAACCAGTCTATGGACTGATGACCCAAACGACAACGTGCTATTATTATTGTCTTTAAAGTGGAATTATTGTTATGCATTATATCTATTATACCGTAAAATGTATTTATTATCGTTGTTTGTTTAATTAGGCCCTACTAGCATTATTATTAGTAGACAATAGGCTATGTATTTCTATCCCTTAGTCCCGTTTTCTTATACGGGGGTTGGGATGAGGTGAGATGAAATGATATGGCATATTTCTATGGCGGGGAGCCCATCCTGACGCCAACCTCAGTTGAGGAGGTAATGAAGATGAAACGAAAACTAGGCCTATATGTATTATACGCCTACAGTTTTATATTGTATTAGTTTACGGTATATATAGCCTGTAAGGTAAAGTAATAATAATGTTTCTTTTAAGTCCCACTAACTACTTGTACGGTTTTTGGAGACGCCGAGGTGTGAGAATTTAGTCTCGCAGAAGTTCTTTTACGTGCCAGTAAATCTACCGACACGAGGCTAATGTATTTGAGCACCTTCAAATACCACCGGATTGAGCCAGGATCGAACCTGCCAAGTTGGGGTCACGCAGCCACTCAGTCCGGCGTAAGATAAGGTGTAGGTCTAAGTTGTATGCGATAAATAAATAAATAAATAAATAAATAAATAAATAAATAAATAAATAAATAAATAAATAAATAAATGATACAATAAGCACAGCCTGACTGAGTGGCTCAAAGGGTAGAGAGCTGGCCTTTTGTACCCATGTTGATGGATTCGATCTCGGTTCAGCTCAGTGATATATGACGCTGCTCAAATATGCCAGCCTCGTGTCGGTAGATTTATCAGCAAGAAAGAAAGGTCCAGTGGGAAAAAGTTCCGACATCTCGGCGTCTCCGAAAACCGCAAAAGTATTTAGTGAGACGCAAAACCAATAACGTTATTACTTTTGCTACTTTCTTTTTTTGCTAGTGGCTTTACGTCGCACCGACTCAGATAGGTCTTATGACGACGATGGGATAGGAAAGGCCTGGGAGTTGGAAGGAAGCGGCCGTGGCCTTAATTAAGGTACAGCCCCAGCATTTGCCTGGTGTGAAAATGGGATACCACGGAAAACCATCTTCAGGGCTGCCGACACTGGGATTCGAACCCACTATCTCCCGGATACAAGCTCACAGCCGCGCGCCCCTAACCGCGCGGCCAACTCGCCCGGTTTTGTTATTGTTAACGCCCTGTTTAACTTATACGACATTTCATGACTTCTAGTTGATTACTTAGGTACAATAATAAGCCTACCGTATTGTAAAAATCTCAAAAGATTGTAATTGGCAATGTGTAAGAGAGGGGTCAAGAGCCATAACTTCGCCACTTAATAAATAAATATAATTCTCAAGAATTCCACATCGGCTACGTAAATTATCGGTTAAGCACACCGGATGAATATTTCATTCTTAAAACCAGGTTTCTTAATTCATTGTTGTTCCAGCCACAAAGTCACGTGAAGTAGCGCAGGTCTGAGTTGCAAGGTACTGGGAGACTCACCAGACAGTTGACCAGTGACGCTAGGGCGGTTTGTTTTGTCTTGTAGTCTCCACTCCAATTTGCCGCTCCACCCTCCAGACAGGGGACAACTTCAAACGTCGCCACAGTAAGAGTTCATTTCCGCGAGGCTCGAACGGGCCAGACGACACAATTATCTCAATTTCTGATCATGTAGGCTGCACCAGAAGCTCCGCGACCAGATAGCGACATTCGGGCGGCAAGTTCAAAGAACTTCATATCTCAACACTTACATCTGGAACACACATCGTTGGATAAGTTGTGTATCACTTGCACGCTCTTAGCGGTTAGGTCAACGTGGGGATACTGGAGTCATACATCTAATAATGATGATAGCCTAATGATAATCATAATAATAATAATAATATATATATACATACATACATACATACATACATACATACATACATACATACATACATACATACATACATACATACATACATACATACATACATACATACAGCAGAAAATTGAAAAGTCTACCATGGATCCAAGAAGTAAAAAGGACTTGGAGAAAGCCCAGATAGATACCGTATATCAGAAATATCAGACAGAAATATGTTCCGTAAAAAAAAAAAACGTGAACAGATGGGTAATACAGCTAGAGAATGAAGTTCCAAGGAGACCAGGTAGCCTACCAATGGTCTGAAGAAAGGAAGAAAGCCCACAGAGAAAAAAATGAAAGCCATATGGAAGACCAGAAAGTCCAACCATAAAAGCGCTGCTTGATTCAACAGAGTCCATACGGAAATAATAATAATAATAATAATAATAATAATAATAATAATAATAATAATAATAATAAATGTCCGCCTCTGTGGTGTAGTGGTTAGCGTGATTAGCTGCCACCCCCGGAGGTCCGGGTTCGATTCCCGGCTCTGCCACGAAATTTGAAAAGTGGTACGAGGGCTGGAACGGGGTGCACTCAGCCTCGGGAGGTCAAATGAGTAGAGGTGGGTTCGATTCCCACCTCAGCCATCCTGGAAGTGGTTTTCCGTGGTTTCCCACTTCTCCTCCAGGCGAATGCCGGGATGGTACCTCACTTAAGGCCACGGCCGATTCCTTCCCTCTTCCTTGTCTATCCCTTCCAATCTTCCCATCCCTCCACAAGGCCCCTGTTCAGCATAGCAGGTGAGGCCGCCTGGGCGAGGTACTGGTCGTTCTCCCCAGTTGTATCCCCCGGCCCAAAGTCTGAAGCCACAGGACACTGCCCTTGAGGCGGTAGAGGTGGGATCCCTCGCTGAGTCCGAGGGAAAAGCCAACCCTGGAGGGTAAGCAGATTAAGATAAGATAATAATAAATAAGGCAAATAGCAACATATACGTAAAAAAAAAAAAATAGTTGTGTCTGACTTGGTCAGAACTTTTGAAAGTTAGTATTGGTATATCGGCCATATCCAGAATAAGACGGAAATTCATTATTTTAATTTCCACCATGTCTGTGTGCATGTATTTATGTATGTATGTATGTATGTACGTACGTACGCGCATCAAGGGCAATCGGATAAGAATTTAATGAAAATCGGTACCGTATTTAAGGTCAGAAGCGAAGGCACTTCAATCTATAATCTAAAAGGTTTTATTCGCGCTGGGTAAAATACTAGTTTAGGGGAAGGTCTAAAAATCAATTCTCAAAAATCTCCGTCAATACTGCCCCTACCAATAAATACTACATAACAAAAGTTGTAGGAAATGAAATTTCCAATTGTATACGTAGTGCAGTACAAATGATGTTACGATAAATAGTAATGGAAATATTAACGGTTTCTTATTTTAACATGGATATGTTTTTCGGCTGGGGTCTACCTGGAGTTAATGTCATCAGTTTAGCGCGCACAGAAAACCTACACCGTGGTAACCAGGCAACCATTGTTCGTCATCTGTCCGTACTAAGTCTACTTCATCTTCCTCACTTTACTACCGTGTGCCTTCTGTATACAGTAGTACAAATGGCGGCGTGTTTTAGACGAGTTTCCACTGCCTTTGACTGGCGTTTCGTTCAGCCCCTTAAACATGGTAACGTCACCAAAAGCAGCAGAACTTTTCTCATATTAACTACGTACAGTATCTTGCGAATATTTATAACCGAAACATTATGTACTAAATCAGCGACCATTTTGTTGGACGTAGATCTTGATAGGCGGGAATATCTTGTGACATGGGATAGGAATGCCATTTGCTGGATATAGATCACGATATTTCTTTCGACTTATCGTGAATCATTGTCTCCCCTGTGGGTGCAGTGAAAGCATGGATTATCACTTGTCTTAAGGGGCTACTAAGAGGCGAAAAACACAAGAATCTGTACTCGCTTTCTCGTCTTCTAAACCCAAAAACATAATTATCTATGATTCAATGCTTTTCCGTGTAGCGGAGAAATTTACATTTATATATATATAATCTATTTATTGCGCCCTGCAGTTGTTAATCTTACCGATGAAACCTTCATAATAGAAGGGAAGGAATAGTAAATTCTGATCCTCTATACCTCATACCTTTTTCAATCGTAGTAGAAAGGTATTGTCTGTTCGACAGCAAACCTTGAGCGAGTGAAAAGTGATCGTCTATGCCGGTTTAAATTTGACAAGCACATGACTGGTACCTTTGGTTAACAAAAGGGCTACTTACTATCACGTTTTCTCTTAAGGAGATCATGCAGCGAAAGAAAATGTTAAGTCAGAGGAAATCGTACACCTACAACCCTTAAAAGTGAATACACAGCCTAAACAAGAGAATAAAACCTACCAAATATGCTTAGAATTCAATTTCCTAGAAAAAATGTATATGCATGTTTTCCCTACATTTTTTTGCCATTTGTTTCACGTCGCACCGACACAGATAGGTCTTATGGCGACGATGGGATAGGAAAGGCCTAGGAGTGGGAAGGAATCGGCCGTTGCCTTAATTAAGGTACAGCCCCAGCATTTGCCTGGTATGACAATGGGAAACCACGGGAAACCATTTTCAGGGGTGTCGACAGTGGGGTTCAAACCCACTATCTCCACCCACTATCCCCCACAAGCTCACAACTGCACGCCCCTAACCGCACGGCCAACTCGCCCGGTTTCCCTAATTTCAACAGTTTTCCGGAAAAATGTGCTTTTCTGTACTTTGACGCATGCTTTAACCGATAAAATACAATATTACGGATAAACTGATAGCCTTGCAAACAAACGGAACTAACACATCTCCCCGTGTGATGTTGCTCGGGTCACACTAAGACCCATGGCGTTTTATTATGCACATAGTCATTTCAAGCACAAGTTTTTCAAGCCGATTCTAACCAAATATTATGTATCAGTGTGAAGAAAGTCAGTAGTCAGTTCATTCCGAATTCTTTGTTTATATCATCTTTCTGTCTCTAACTATACTGTGGAATAATAATGGAATGTAGCCTATATACATTTACGGAATTCACACATAAAAGAGCTGCGTAACCTTCCTAAATATGTTGTAAACCAACTTCGAGGTCCTCATCTCTGAAATAAAGTGGTGATGTCTGCTGTATTGTTTGTACAATACCATACTTCCCAGAATCTTGATATGGCGTTCGTTAATAAGATGTGTAGGCCTACTCACTGCCCTGAAAGGCTACCTTCGTGATCGGCTATTCTGAAATAACCTGGTTACGTACGTTAAATTGTGGGGCACTGTTACATGAGATAGAAACATGAAAATGTGTGCGGATATGTCATGTATGCCTAAGTTCAATTGCTCCTCAAAAATACATAGATTTTTTTGTAGTGGCAACTATTTATTTTCTAGATACATAGCATACATACTATGTTCTATGTTTTACAGGCCTTGCGTGCTACGTGTTCCCAACGACGCGGAAACCTTGCGATACCGTCGGTACTGCCTAATCTCAGGATAGCGCGAAGAAAGCGATCGGTTATCTGCAGAACGTCTTCAATTGTTCGGAAGCGAATCCCAGGCAGTGGTTCCTTTCATGTTAGGAATTGCGTCGAAGTCGCTAGGACACTTTATGCACGATAGAGGATGGTTGCTCACTTGTATTTCCTCAAGCAATGATAACGTCCCGACCATCATTTCATGTGCAACCCACCCATCATTCTGCACGACAATGCAAGGCCGTATGTAAAGTCCTCGCCATGTAAGCGCATACACTAAGTGTACAACCTTACTCTTTCTCCCCTGTCAATATAGAAGGCAGTGATTCATAGTTATCCTTTTCTAACTGTTGGGTTCGATTCAGTGTCGCTAACCATACAGTCTGGGGACCCTACTTGCCGATACGACGTCTTACAGTTATTGTTAATCCTTTATATTGGCTTTATGTGGTCATGATTTTTTCGTCACTTGCGAGATTATGCGTACTACCACTGCCGTATTGTAAAAAGCACTAGTGTTACATTTGCGGGTATAATTAGACTAAGGCATATTTTCTTTTTCTGTAGCATTATAAATCTGTTTTGGTAATACCAGGTGAGTAGAATCGTGGCATGTTCGAATAAGGCAGTTGGTGTTAAATGACGAACGCAGCGTTTTATTAATACGGTTGTATTTCGTCCAATTCATATGTATCTGATTCAGTTAGGATGTATGAGAAGCAAGAAAAATCCACCAGAACTCCTCCGAAAAGGAAAGCAACATTACCTCTTCTATAAAGATCAGTTCAATTGAAATGGAAGGAAATTTCGTTATCAACCTAACCTAACCTAATCTTGTCTCGTCACGACTTTCGTACGTTTACAGACTTAGTCTCTGTGTATTCTTATAAGTACATGTATTATATTTTCTTGTGTGTGTTATTACAGCATGCTTTCACTTCAGTCCGACAAATAACAGCAACTTTCAAGAAGCGAGCTGAATTATTTACACCAGGCAAACACCGAACAATACGATTATAATTCGTATATCAAAATAAGGGCAGAAATATACAGTAACATTAAATTGAGTGATGTTGAGAAAGAGAGACAGAGAGTTTATTTCCTTAATTCCTCACTGAGCTTGAAAACCGACTTAATTATGAATATCTTGATCGATCATTTAATTGGGTAAGAGAACCTCCATTATTGATATTACATCGAGGTGAGTTTGTTAATGGTTATATCTCGTGGTTTCAGTATATGAATAGTCATGTTGGCAGCAATGATGAGCGGAAAAAAAAATAACGCGGCGATATTGCTTTTTAGTGTATAGACTTGCGTGCCGATACTGTAGCAGGAACGGTGTCTTGTTCAATCGCTGGGGATAAGAAGTGCTCTACAGCCCGCCATATTCTCCGGATTTAAGTCCCTGCGACTTCGACCTAATCTTTAAGATGAAGGAAGCGCTTGTGGGATTCACTTCCAAACAGTTCAAGAAATTTTGCAGGCAAACAATCGCTCTCCTCGCACCATCCAGAGATTAGGTAGAGCTGACACCAAGCAAAGGCTTCCGCATCGCTGGGAACACCTTGTACGCAACGCTCGTGGCTACATCGAAGACCTGTAAATACTAGAACCTTGTATGTGCTATGTATCTAGAAAATAAATAGTTGCCACTCCTAAAAAAAAACAAAAAAAAAACACATATATAGACCTATTACACAATTAACATTTAGCCATTGCTGAACCGTAGCGGGGCACGTGTTGATTCCACCTAGTCGTATAGATATAGGCCAGTCCCTCTGTCACCTGTCCAGACCAAGATATCCTAAAGACTATCTACGCCTAGGAAACTGTAAATTTGCATGCAGGTAGTCTCTGACTGTAAGGAATACTCCATTTCATTATCCGTTTACCCCCGAGGGTTAGTTTTTCCATGGACTCAGTGAGGGATCCCACCTCTACAGCCACAAGGGCAGTTCCTAGAGCGTGAGACATTCGGTCGGGGATACAACTAAGGAGGAGGAGGAGGACCAGTACCTCGTCCAGGTAGCCTCACCAGGGGCCTTGTCGGCGGGGAGGGGGGTGGAAGGTAGGAAGGGATAGGCAAGGAAGAGGGAAGGAAGCGGCCGGGGCCTTAAGTTAGGTACCATCTCGGCATTTACCTGGAGGACAAGTGGGAAACAACGGAAATCCACTTCAAGGCTGGCTAAGGTAGGAATCGAACCTCCCTCTACTCAGTTGATCTCCCGAGGCTGAGTGGACCCCATTCCAGCCCTCATACCACTTTTCAAATTTCGTGGCAGAGCCGAAAATCGACCCGGGCCTCCGGGGGTTGCAGCTAATCACACTAACCACTACACCACAGAGGAGAACACGTATTATATTAACGATTTAAAATTACAAATTCTGTATTGTATGCTTTGTCAAAGTTGCAACCCATAATACTTGGAAAGAATTAAAAATTAAAACCAAACAAAAGCCCATGGTGCAACAGCCTCGAAGAGCCATGGCCTACCAAGCGACCGCTGCTCAGCCCGAAGGTCTGCAGATTATGAGGTGTCGTGTGGTCAGCACGACAAATCCTCTCGGACGTTAAATAAATACTGTTTAAGGCAGTACTTGTTTGTACGGGTTGTTTTACGTCACACCGACACAGATAGGTCTTATGGTGACGATGGGATAGGAGGGAAGCGGCCGCGGCCTTAATTAAGGTACAGCTCCAGCATTTTCCCGGTATAAAAATGGCAAACCACGGAAAACCATCGTCTGGTCTCCCAACAGTGGAGTTAGAACTCACCATCTCCCGAATTCAAGCTGACAGCTACGTGACACAAACCGCGCTGCCACTTGTTCGGTCAAGTAGTATTATTTGCAGTGAAACTGGCTATGAATTGACACACTACTGAGGAATTAGTCATACCACGATGCAGAATTCTTCTGACTGCTGCGGATTTAGACGAGGTATTACAATTTAAATTAAGTGACTTAATGGAAAAATTAACTTTTGAGATTGTTTTGAATTAGTAAATAAAGACAGCAAATGTAACGGTTGTTCCAGTGTATAAATATTATTTTGATAATCCACAAATACGTCATGCTTGAATTTTGCCTCAACAGTGCGGTTTAACGGAAAGTCCGCTATAGGGCCTACAGTATCATATAGCCTACGTAACAAATTCACTAGCAGATTAGTGTTTCGTAAGTGTAAATAATTTGCGAAAATCACGTGTGATAAATAGACTACCTTATCGAAAGTGTGCCAATTTATTTTATTGTGAATCAATCAATTAATCAATCAATCAATCAATCAATCAATCAATCAATCAATCAATCAATCAATCAATCAATCAATCAATCAATCAATCAATCAATCAATCAATCAATTAATCAATCAATCAATCAATCAACGCATTATTATTATTATTATTATTATTATTATTATTATTATTATTATTATTATTACTTAATCCATTTATCCTCCAGGGTTCTTTTTTCCCTCGGACTCAGCAAGGGATCCCATATTTACCGCCTCAAGGGCAGTGCCCTGGATCGTGAAACTTTGGGTAGGAGGATACAACTGGGAAGAAGGACCAGTACTTCGCCCAAGTGGCCTAACCTGCTATGCTGAAGAGGGGCCTTTTGGAGAGGATGGGAAGATCGGAAGGTATAGACAAGGAAGGGGGAAGGAAGTAGCCATGACCTTAAGTAAGGTACCATCCCGACATCCGCCTAGAAGAGAAGTGGGGAAACCACTGAAAACCACTTCGAGGATGGCTAAGGTGGGAATCGAAACTTTATTTACTCAGTTGACCTCCCGAGACAAAATGGACCCCGTCCCATCCCTCGTACCACTTTTCAAATTTCGTGGTAGAGCCGGGAATCGAACTCAGGCCTCCGGGGGTAGGCAGCTAATCACACTAACCACCACTCCACGGAGGCGGACATTATTATTATTATTATTATTATTATTATTATTATTATTATTATTATTATTATTAGACGTTTAGCGCGGCTGACAGTGGTACACAGTGATGAAAGGTAACGCTACTTAAGACAATAAGACAAACCAAACAGACCGTTTAGGAGCGGGTGGTGAAAGAAAGGAGCAACCCTTAGCTTACAACACAACGGTATATGTCCAACCCCAGGTCATCGCTCCCACGGTCTACTGGGGTCGCTGTCCACTTCCCGTAAATCAGGCAGACCGTAAACTACTAATTATTTGGCGTTACAGCCCTTAGAGAGGCAGGTCGTTCCCCGGTGTCATTGAACCATAGATGTGACAAACAAATGGTCGATATAGCCCTCTTAAAGGACAAGGAGAATTGGAAATTATCTGGTAAAGCGTGAACAGTTACAACAGAAACATCAAGGGCAATTGCTGCCAGTCCAGTGTTTATTGCCTTCCATTTTCCCATAATTCTAACGCAGCAGAATAAATAGAACATGTTTTGCCATCTTGCAATGCCACGATGGCGCATCCCTTTCTACCTGCTTCCTATATTTTTCATTATTTTCTGTTCGTGTAGTTGTTGGTACTTTGATAATATGTTGTCGAATAATAATAATAATAATAATAATAATAATAATAATAATAATAATAATAATAATAATCGGGCAAGTTGACCGTGCGGTTAGGGTCGCGCAGCTGTGAGCTTGCACCCGGGAGATAGTGGGTTCGAACCCTACTCTCGGCAGCCGTGAAGATGGTTTTCCGTGGTTTCCCATTTTTGCACCAGGCAAATGCTGGGGCTCTACCTTAACTAAGGCCACGGCCGCTTCCTTCCCACTCCTAGGCCTTTCCTGTCCCATCGTCGCCATAAGATCTATCTGTATCGGCGCGACGTAAAGCAAAATAGCAAATAGGCCTAATAATAATAATAATAATAATAATAATAATAATAATAATAATAGATCTAGAAGAGACATTCAATAATTGGACAAAGCTATTTGAGATTCTGAAATTAATCGGGATCAGGTACCGAGAAAGAAAAATTATCTACAACCTGTACAAAAATCAGTCAGCAGTGATAGTCTAAGAATCGATGGCTATGAAAGAGAAGCATCAATCAAGAAGGGAGTGAGGCAAGGCTACAGGTTGTCCTCTCCCCTGTTCGATGTTTATATAGAACATCAGGTCAAGGAAATCAACGGAATTTGGAAAGGGAATCACAATCCACTCTGAGACTTGCCGATGATATTATGATTTTATACGAGTCTGCCGAAGATCTGAAGGAACTGGTGAGTGGTACGGACACAGGCTTGGAGAAGAAGTACAAGATGAAAATAAATAAATAAAAAGTCGAAGTCAGGAAATATTAGATTAGGAAATGAAATTTTTAAGGAAGTAGATGAATATCTTTACTTGGGTACTAATGATGGTAAAAGTATGAATGAATGAATTAATGAATACTGATCTGCATTTAGGGCAGTCGCCCAGGTGGCAGATTCCCTATCTGTTGCTTTCCTAGCCTTTTCCTAAATGATTTCAAAGAAATTGGAAATTTATTGAACGTCTCCCTTGGTAAGTTATTCCAATCCCTAACTCCCCTTCCTATAAATGAATATTTGCCCCAGTTTGTCCTTTTGAATTCCAACTTTATCTTCATATTGTGATCTCTCCTACTTTTATAAACGCCACTCAAACTTATTCGTCTACTAATGTAATTCTACGCCATCTCTCCGCTGACAGCTCGGAACATACCACTTAGTCGAGCAGCTCTTCTTCTTTCTCTCAATTCTTCCCAACCCAAACTTTGCAACATATTTGTAACGTTACTCTTTTGGCGGAAATCACCCAGAACAAATCGAGCTGCTTTTCTTTGGATTTTTTCCAGTTCTTGAATCAGGTAATCCTGGTGAGGGTCCCATACACTGGAACCATACTCTAGTTGGGGTCTTACCAGAGACTTATATGCACTCTCCTTTACATCCTTACTACAACCCCTAAACACCCTCATAACCATGTGCAGAGATCGGTACCCTTTATTTACAATCCCATTTATGTGATTACCCCAATGAAGATCTTTCCGTATATTAACACCCAGATACTTACAATGATCCCCAAAAGGAACTTTCACCCCATCAACGCAGTAATTAAAACTGAGAGGACTTTTCCTATTTGTGAAACTCACAACCTGACTTTTAACCCCGTTTATCAACATACCATTGCCTGCTGTCCATCTCACAACATTTTCGAGGTCACGTTGCAGTTGCTCACAATCTTGTAACTTATTTATCACTCTATAGAGAATAACATCATCCGCAAAAAGCCTTATCTCTGATTCCACTTGTTTACTCATATCATTTTTATATATATATAAGAAAACATAAAGGTCCGATAATAGTGCCTTGAGGAATTTCCCTCTTAATTTATACAGGGTCAGATAAAGCTTCACCTACTCTAACTCTCTGAGATCTATTTTCTAGAAACAGAGCCACCCATTCAGTCACTCTTTTGTCTAGTCCAATTGCACTCATTTTTGCCAGTAGTCTCCCATCATCCACCCTATCAAATGCTTTAGACAGGTCAATCGCGATACAGTCCATTTGACCTCCAGAATCCAAGATATCTGCTATATCTTGCTGGAATCCTACAAGTTGAGCTTCAGTGGAATAACCTTTCCTAAAGTAAGGAGGACATAAAATGCAGGGTAGCACAACTAAGGAAAGCCTTTCTTAAGAAAATAAATTTGTTCACTTCGGACATTGATATACAAATTAGAAGGATTTTTTTAAAGACTTTCGTTTTAGGCGTGGCGTTGTATGGAAGCGAAACAGGGAAGATGACTAGCTCAGAAAGAAAGAGACAGCTTTTGAAATGTAGCGTTACAGAGGAATGCTGAAAGTGAAATGGGTTGATCGAATCACGAACGAAGAGATACCAAATCGAATTGGTGAGAGGAGATCGATTTGGTGAAATTTGACGAGAAGAAGAGATGGAATGATAGGACACATCTTATAACATCCAGGATTTGTTCAGTTAGTTTGTGAGGTAGGGGACGACTGGATATTCACCTGCCAGACATAATTCATTGGCGCGGCTAAGTATTAATTTAGTAATAATAGAAGAAGCAGATGAGCCAAGTACATTAAGTTGCATGAAACATTTACAATTACAGGATATGGATTTTTTCTAGTTCAGTCTATTTTATTTCAGGTATAACGTTCAACAAACTGAAAAATATGCATAGTAATTGCATGCTATTAAATGTATACAAAGTTTTAAAAGTAACGAGGGCTAACCAAGAACTTGATTTCTTTAAAAATACATTAAAATTAACTTTTAAATTTGCGTATTTATGCTCGCGAAATGAGGGAAAAAATTATCATAAGAACAAAAAGGTGTAGGCTATATGTTACAAAACTGTGCTTTGTGTTTTCGTAAATGCTGCTTTTAAAATGTAAATAAGTTTTAAATTGCAACTGTTGGCCCACTACTTCCTTTTATGGTAAAAAAAATAAAAAAATAAAAAAATGAAATGGCATATGGCTTTTAGTGCCGGGAGTGTCCGAGAACAAGTTCGGCTCGCCAAATGCAGGTCTTTTGATTTGACTCCCGTAGGCGACCTGCGCGTCGTGATGATGAAATTATGATGCAGACGACACATACACCCAGCTCCCGTGTCAGTGAAATTAACCGATTACGGTTAAAATTACAGACCCTACCGGGAATCGAACCCGCGACCCCTGCGACCAAAGACTAGCACGCTAACCTTTTAGCCATGGAGCCGGACCCTTTTATGGTAATAGTGGGTGGGAAGAATCCGGCAAAGGGAGAAATAATTAATCAATTTCGAAGACCTACTAAGTCTGTCTGCCTACTCCTCAGTCCCGTTTTCCTGATACGGGGTCGAGGATGAAGTATAATAATAATAATAATAATAATAATTTCGTGTGGCTATTTCTAGCCGAGTGCAGCCCTTGTAAGGCAGACCCTCCGATGAGGGTGGGCGGCATCTGCCATGTGAGGTAACTGCGTGTAATTGTGGTGGAGGATAGTGTTATGTGTGGTGTGTGAGTTGCAGGGATGTTGGGGACAGCACAAACACCCAGCCCCAGGGCCACTGGAATTAACCAAGGAAGGTTAAAATCCCCGACCCGGCCGGGAATCGAACCCGAGACCCTCTGAACCGAAGGCCAGTACGCTGACCATTCAGCCAACGAGTCGGGCGAGGATAAAGTGAGATGAAATGATATGGCTTTTCTACGACCGGATGCCCTTCCTCTCGCCAACCTCCATTGAGGAGCTAATGATGAAATGAATGAAGATGAAAGAAATTGGGAAAGGAGGCGGAATGGATCGGCGTATGAATAGGAACTGTCCAGGCATTTGTCTGTAAGCGAAAATGGGTAACCGCAGAAAACCAGTCTCAGGACAGCCGACGGTGGGGATCGAACCCACGCATCTCCCGAATACTCCATAACCAACACGCGCAGCCACTCTGCCAAATAACAAAAGTAAATCAAAACAAAGCCAACATCATACAAGCCATGAAAGTTCTTGGAGCCTTGCACTTACCATAATCTCGGTACTTAGTGGAATAGTATGATTAGTTCTATGCCCGGCCGCATTTCAGCTGATACGTTTGGTGTAGGCTGAGGCCATAATGTCTCTCCAGAAATCTTTCGGCTTCCTGACGGGGATTCGAAGCTACGTCCTTCCTTTTTTTTTTTGCTAGTGGCTTTACGTCGCACCGACATTGATAGCTCTTATGGCGACGATGGGATAGGAAAGACCTAGGAGTTGGAAGGAAGCGGCCGTGGCCTTAATTAAGGTACAGTCCCAGCATTTGCCTGGTATGAAAATGGGAAACCACGGAAAATCATCTTCAGGGCTGCCGACAGTGGGATTCGAACCCACTATCTCCCGGATGCAGGCTCACAGCCGCACGGCCAACTCGCCCGGTCTACGTCCTTCCGGATGAACGGAGCTCGCCTTTACCAGCACGGCAGGCGGCCTCTAGTAAGTCACAGGAAATGAGGAATTAGACCTGAAGGCCGAAATGAACTCGAGAGCAGTGAGTGTTTTCCTCGAAACGCCGAGCACTATCACAAATGTTAAGAGGGAAACACTCATTTCTTAAGTATAGTTTTATGATTCACTTCTTTTGTCTGGCTACTAATCGGGTTTACTATTATTTTTCCTCTATATCCTAAGCCATCTCATCCTTGGGTGTACTTGTTCCCACTCAGTACCCACACACAGAACAGCATGTCCTCACCAGAACAGCCTCGCCAAAGTAAAGATGAGTAGTAATTGAGAGCATTTCCGATTACATCAAACATTTGTGTGTTGCAGACATTTACCACCTGTATTATTATTGCCGGATGCCTGGTGTAGCGATAGCGTGCCTGCCTCTTATCCGGAGCCCCCGGGTTCGATTCTCGACCAGGTCTGAAGGCTGGTTCGAGATCCACTCAGCCTACGTGATTACAATTGAGGAGCTATCTGATGGTGACAAAGAGGCTCCGGTCTCGAATGCCAAGAATAACGGCCGAGAGCGTTCATCGTGCTGACCAAACGACACCTCCAAATGTGTAGGCCTTCGGCCGAACAGTGGTCGTTTGGTAGGTTAATGGTCCCACGTGGATCAGGGGAATGTTTTCATTATTATTATTATTATTATTATTATTATTATTATTATTATTATTATTATTATTATTATTATTATTATTACAGAAAGAAGAACTAATGTTTCCATTCTGGACGAACTGGCAGTATTATCGGACCTTTATGTTTTCTTATATATATATATATATAAATGATATGAGTAAAGGAGTGGAATCGGAGGTAAGGCTTTTTGCGGATAATGTTACTCTCTATAGAGTGATAAATAAGTTACAAGATTGTGAGCAACTGCAACGTGACCTCGAAAATGTTGTGAGATGGACAGCAGGCAATGGTATGTTGATAAACGGGGTTAAAAGTCAGGTTGTGAGTTTCACAAATAGGAAAAGTCCTATCAGTTTTAATTACTGCGTTGATGTGGTGAAAGTTCCTTTTGGGCATCATTGTAAATATCTAGGTGTTAATATAAGGAAAGATCTTAATTGGGGTAATCACATAAATGGGATTGTAAATAAAGGGTACAGATCTCTGCACATGGTTATGAGGGTGTTTAGGGGTTGTAGTAAGGATGTAAAGGAGAGGGCATATAAGTCTCTGGTAAGACCCCAACTAGAGTATGGTTCCAGTGTATGGGACCCTCACCAGGATTACCTGATTCAAGAACTGGAAAAAATCCAAAGAAAAGCAGCTCGATTTGTTCTGGGTGATTTCCGACAAAAGAGTAGCGTTACAAAAATGTTGCAATGTTTGGGTTGGGAAGAATTGAGAGAAAGAAGAAGAGCTGCTCGACTAAGTGGTATGTTCCGAGCTGTCAGCGGAGAGATGGCGTGGAATGACATTAGTAGACGAATAAGTTTGAGTGGCGTTTATAAAAGTAGGAAAGATCACAATATGAAGATAAAGTTGGAATTCAAGAGGACAAACTGGGGCAAATATTCATTTATAGGAAGGGGAGTTAGGGATTGGAATAACTTACCAAGGGAGGTGTTCAACAAATTTCCAATTTCTTTGAAATCATTTAGGAACAAGCTAGGAAAGCAACAGATAGGGAATCTGCCACCTGGGCGACTGCCCTAAATGCATATCAGTATTGATTGATTGATTGATTGATTGATTGATTGATTGATTGATTGATTGATTGATTGATTGATTGATTGATTGATTGATTGATTGATTGATTGATTGATTGATTGATTGATTGATTGATTGAACTCTGCATCAAGAAACGCCTATCTTCCCGTGTGAGTGAGTGTTACCTCCAGTTCCTTGGTCACATTTTAAGACGAGACGGAGAGAACTTGGAAAAGGTAATTTTGCAACGCAAAATCGAAGGCAGTAGACGACGAGGAAGAACAGGAAGTAGATGGATAGATCAGGCGAAGAAGATCACTGGTCTACCACTTCAGATCATATTAAAGAAATGTAAAAACCGCTCGGGATGAAGACGCATTGTCAAGGTTGCAACACGGAAATTATGAGTTATGAGGTCACGACGCTCAGTAATGGGCACAACGACTAGTGATTATTATTATTATTATTATTATTATTATTATTATTATTATTATTATTATTATTATTATTATTATTATTATTATTTTATTATTATTATTATTATTATTATTATTATTATTATTATTTTTTTATTATTATTATTATTATTATTATTATTATTATTATTATTATTATTATTATTATTATTATTATTTAATTCTTTCGCTTCTTTTTTCTCTTTGATCGGAATTTTACAGTCATTTTCTTCGGCTTGAAATTTTGATCAACTTGCCATTCGTGAGTTTTGGATCAAATTATTTCACTGTTTTGAATTGTCTCCGTGAGGGATTCTAGCTAATTTAAGATCGTTTACTATTTCACCGATCCATTTCATAGAGTTTGTTTCGGTTTTAATCATATTCTCATAGAATTCTACTGTTTGCTTTGTTTGACAGAAGCTGCCTAGCCGGGGCAGTAAAGGCGAGCTCGGTTTTATTAGAAGAACGTGGGTTTGATTCCTCGTCATGAAGTCCAAACATTTAGAAAAATGATTTTCACTTCTAAAGAGGCACATGAACCTAACGTCGTTATATTCTTGGGGTGACATCCTAAATGTCATATATGCTGACAATCTTTAAACTGCCAGGTATGTTTTATTTGTAAAAATAAATGTAAGGGACTATTGTAACTTATGTGATGAAAAAGGTATTATTCACAAACATACAAGTACACTAGGCCTTGTGACTTACCTACAAACTCGACTGTTCTAGCTGAAAGGACGAACATACAACATATTGTATATAAATTGCATTTGATTGAGAAACAATTAATTGACGCTCCAAAAAGAGCATATTACACCAGCCAGCAGTAATCTAAATCACCAATGCACGTCTTCCTTTTTCTCTTTGATCAAAATTTTACAGTCATTTTCTTCGGCTTATCCTCTTGATCAACGTTATATTCGCGAGTTTTGGATCAAATTATTTCACTGTTTTGAATGTCTCCTTGAGGGATTCTGGCTAATTTACGGTCGTTTATTATTTCACCGATCCATTTCATAGTTTTTTTCGGCTTTAATTATGTTCTCATAGAATTCTACTGTTTGCTTTGTTTGACAGAAGCTGCCTAGCCGGGGCAGTAAAGGCCAGTACCAAACTGCGTCTTTTATGCCGCCTTTTTCTGCAGTCAGCACAGTCTAATCTTAACATGTGTTGTAAACTGCCACATGACTTAGTATATTTTGGGTCATAGTAGACACAAATACATTTTTAAGGAGTGAAAATCTTTCTGCTTCACAGCAGTCGAAGAAGGGTATCCACATTTAAAACTTTTGTTCTGGGCTTATCTCGCAGAAAGAAGTCACTGCGTCCTGAACACAAGCAATGTATTGTACGGGACATCCCGTATTTGAGGTGAAAATTTTGTTGTCCCGTAAAAACGAGCGTTTGTCTTTTTCTGTCTCTAAATATTTTAAAATCCGTATTTGATTTGAGCGCCATTGATTTCAAAGTAGCTCCATTATTCTTTTCTCTTTGGAGCCTCAAAAGAAGGAAATCTCGTAATGTTTCGCTATTTGCTGGCAAAGCTGAGCATGCTGGGTTATTTACGTCATCTTCTGCCGCGTACTTCCTTAGGTCTTCCATTCCAATTTCTGAAGTGATTGTTCATGCTGTTTGAGACTAAATCTACGTAAATTGTGAAGTTATCAAAACTCATCGAAGACATCAGTGTTAAGATGTTAGATGCAATGTACTGTATGTACTGTTTAAAGGGTGAAAGTTAGTTTCTTTTTCCAATAATTATCTTATTCTTGTAATGAAACTAATTATAATCTAATAGAAATTGGTACCTAACGTTTGATTCTCTAGTATTTATGAACTGTCCCTTATTTTTGTGAAAAATCCCGTATTTTTTAGGTAAATGTCCCTTACTTCTTATATCAAAAAGTGGCAACCCTATTTCGTGAAGTACAGGTCGTACTGTAGCTCAGATGACGTCACGCAAAAAGGCGAACAGTTTCCTCCGTGCAACCCGAGCAATGCGAGCACATGGTAAGTCTTTGCCTTGTAATTATGAATAATATTCTCAAATGTTGTATTAATAGAACAGGCGAGATCATTAACGCCTGTGATCGTTTTATACTTTGTAAGTAAGGTCTAATAGAAGTAGACTAACATGTGATCAACGCGTTCAAATCATAACGATTGTATTACTCGCCCATGTACCTAACAAATCATAACTATCGTGCATCAATAAAATATGGAGACAACGAACGTACACAAATATATTATAAATAAATAAAATAAATAAATTGTAAATCGTACAAGGTAGGAAATTAATTCCAAGATAAGATCGGATTGTTAGTCCGAAATGATTTTTTATTCGTGCTTTACTCCACTAGGTTCTTCCGCTCTCTCCGCCGTTGGGACATTAAATTCCTCATCCGCCTTCGAGACCGTTGACCAGGTTTCACCTGTAACCCTAGGCAGGGGCCCTTACAGGGTGCTACCATCCGGAGCCAGATGGACCCAGGTTTTTTTACGAGGTTGTTACTCCTCCCCCTCCTTCTTCCCCATCACTTGCAAGATGGGGCCCCGGGCTTGGGACCGGCAGGGCGATGGTCTATCTCCACTCCTTTTCAATTGTGTCATGGAGAAAATTGTAAGAATCTGAAATGAAAAACTGAAAGAATCTAAAATATTGCCACTCATGCTGGGGAAAAAGAACAAAGGTGTTGCAATAAATTGCCTAGCATTTGCAGATGACTTTGCCATACTTTCAGAAAGCCTTACAGATGCAGCAATGCAAGTCAATCTCCTTGAAAAGACAGCCAACATGACAGGCTTGAGAATCTCTGCCGAGAAAACAAAATTTTTGACGAATATAAAAAGTGCCCCAAAGTTTTTAGCAACGGATATTGGTTGAATAGAAAAGGTAAAGAAATTCAAATATTTGGGTGAGACAATTCAAGAAAATGGTTTAGAAAAACCTGCTATAGAGGAGAGGATACAAAAGATGGAAAGAGCGTGTGGTATAACTAAGAATACTTACAACAAAAAGTGCTTATCAAGAAAACTTAAAATAAAGCACTACAACACAGTAGTGAAACCAGAATGCCTTTATGCCACCGAATGTCTAGCACTGAACTACAAGCTTGATAAATTAGAAATATTAGAAAGAAGAATTATAAGGAAAATATTAGGTCCTCCAAGAATTGCAGAGTTTTGGAAATTAAGAAGTAACAATGAAATTTACCAGAACGTAGAAAACATATCACAAACAATAAGAAAAAGGAGATTGCTATTTCTTGGACACATTTACAGAATGGATGACAATAGACTAACTAAACGAATCTTCAAGTACCTTTGGGAAAAGAAATCAACTACCACCTGGATTCAAGAAGTCAAGAAAGACCTGGAAAGGAACAACATACGAGAAGAGGAATTATTGGAAAGAAAGATTTTTAGGAAGAAAGTCTTAAAAATGGAAGGATTCCAAGGGAGGAAGGAAAAGAAAACAGGCACAAAGTGGACTGAAGACAGGAAAAAGAAACACAGTGAAACAATGAAAGAATACTGGAAGAAAAGGAAAGAACAACTAAGGAGGAACAATTGAAATTGTAACGTGGTCCTTAGAAGGCCGGAACGCAAGAAGAAGAAGAAAATAAATAAATAATAATTCGTGGTCTCCTCTACCAAAAGTTGTTAAACCTCGCAAAACTTTTTCACAGGAAGGAAAGGAAAACTAATAGCAGGACTCAAGAGGTATTGGAACAAAAGCGAGCATTGGAAAAGAACGAGTCATAAGTGCTCCCTAGAGGGCTTAAATTACTAATAATAACAATGTTTTGCCACCATACCAATAGATGATCATGAATATAGTGCAGCTTTCGTGAGTTTATTTTCTTGAAACGCGCGCGGCTGTGAGCTTGCATCCGGGAGATAGTAGGTTCGAATCCCACTATCGGCAGCCCTGAAAATGGTTTTCCGTGGTTTCCCATTTTCACACCAGGCAAATGCTGGGGCTGTACCTTAATTAAGGCCACGGCCGCTTCCTTCCCACTCCTAGGCCTTTCCTATCCCATCGTCGCCATAAGACCTATCTGTGTCGGTGCGACGTAAAGCCCCTAGCAAAAAAAAAATTTTCTTGAAACTTCTGGCACTATCCATAAAGGCATTAAGTTGCATTGCTTGTAATACGGTACCTAGATATTGTCTACTAAATAGTGTATTTGACATCACCTAACCCAAGAAATAACACGTATGTAGACGTACTTTTAGAATTGTACTTTATCAACAATAAAACGTACTGACATAAATCTGCATAAAGAAGAAAGTCAAAAGCAGAATTCACCATAACCTCGGGAAAATGAGCGAAACATACTCCCGTATCTTCGCAACAGTTACATTTTTGGTTAGGAGTGTCGTCTTCCATAAGTGTCTCCTGCCCTCATTCAAAATAAATAAGAATGTTGGTGTATGGTCACTTGTATAGCAGGATATTCGCCGTGAAGCGGACAAATTTTCGGCATTGTAGCAATTTGTTCAAATTCGCTGCACATTATATAGTTCCACAAAAATGTTCTATATGGTAACGGTTCAATGCATTAATTCTACGAGAAGCATTACTTTCCTTGAATTTACATTACTCACCGCATGAAAATAACATACCGGTACCTAACCTGAACTATGTGGTCTCATTAGCTGAGTAAGAGGTGTTAATGTAAATCCTGGTGTTACAAATTTAGAGAAAGGTCTGTCTTTCAACAGTTACAGTCTTCTGGGTGTGATTGTGGAGCTACCTCACAGACCATCCACCACGTAATTGCCGAGTGTCCACAGAGAGCATTTCAAGGTTCTTTGGAGGACATTCATAATGCAACTGAGGAGGCCTTAAAATGGATCAATGGACTTGATTTGGAACTGTAGGCTTCTGCTTGTATATATTGTGTATATATTGTATACTTATTTATATAATCTGTCTGTGCACATCATACGATAAATAATAATAAATAATAATAATCCAAAGAATGCTCTCAATTACTATGTATTACATTCACAAGTTCAATTCATAACTTTCATTTAGGCCGCCCTAATCGATCAACTGATGAGCTTGGCGCGCTTTCTAGAGTACGACCTGTACATCACGAATAAGCCCGTTAGGACTACGCAAAATACTTAGAAGCATGAATTTGCCTTCTTTTCTACACATATTTCTTTCATTATTTTTCTGTGACTTTCTTTTTACCTTCAGACCAGATTGATCTAGTCTTCTTCTTTGGTCTTTCCTCTTAGTCAACTTACCATCTGTGAATTTTGGCTTTGAATATTACCCGGTTTTGGACATCTGCTGATGTAATTCCTACCCGTTTCAGATCGGTTTCTATTTCGTCAATGCATTTTATTTTGTCTGTTTTGGCTTTACTCCTTTCGTAGAATTCGACTATTTGTTTTGTAAGTCTTTCTGGGTCCATTCTTTTAATGCCTCTGTAGAATCTTAATCTGCGTTTTCTAAGTTGCCACAAATAGTCTATATTTTGTGCATTGCTTAACTTCCTGTTTGCCTCTGAGTCGGTATTATCCGTCTGCGAGGTTTTGGGTCTAGAACTTGTCTTATGATTTTGCGTTCCTTTTTCTCAATGTTTTCAGTGTCTTCTTTCCTATTCGAAATTAGCGTTTCTGATCAATAATTACATTCAGGATTAATGACTGTATTTAATATCTTAGTTTTGTGTGCTTCAAGATATTCCTTTTTGTTGTTGTTGTTGTAAGAGTATGTATTTTGGGTTAGTCAATACGCAATTTCCATCTATTGGAATCTAATTTCGTTGACTTTTGTTTCAAGTCCATTTTCTTGAATTGTTCCACAAAGATATTTAAAGTATACTCGTTTAATTTTGCAATATTTTGTCTCCATGATTTTTGGTGCTTGTGGCGTCTCCGAAAACCGTAAAAGAGTAGTTAGTGGGACGTAAAACAAGTAACATTATTATTATTTGGTGTTTTTTTGTTGCAGACCATTTATTCTGCCTTTTAAAAATATCTGGAGCCCGACCTTTTTAGCAGTTTTTTCAGGAGTTCAATCTGATTTTGGGCTGTTGAAATCTCTCGAGTTAAAATTGTAGGTTGTCTGGAAATACTAGCTAATCTATCGCTAATTTTCCTCTGCCTAAAGTCATTGGTTTGTGAATTTTGAGGACTGCTTTCTGTTTGCGCCATTCTTGTATCACTTTTTCAAGGACGCAGTTGAAGAGTAAATTTCAGAGTGTATCTCTTGTCTTACACCCGTTTTGATTTCAAAGGGAGACTTCACCCATGAATTTAACCTTAGACTTCATGTCTGTCAGTGTCTGTTTTATGACTGCAGGTTTTTCCATGTCTAAACCTCGCTCTTTCAGTATCTTAAAGAGTGATTCGCGATCAGCTGAGTCATAAGCATTTTTGAAATCAACATTATTATTACTATTATTATTATTATTATTATATTGAGGAAGAAAAATTAAAGTGATTATGTCTGCAGATGACTTGTTTGTCTGGGGACAAAAGGAAGATGATATCCAGGAACAGTTAGATGCATGGGAAGAGGAGGTGAAACAATATGGAATGAAACTGAATGCCAAAACGAGCGAGGCAGTGATCACATCTACAAATAAGGAGAGACCTACGAGAAGGATAATGCTTGGAGAGGAATAACTTAGGAATGCAGAGAGTTTCAAGTAGGCCTACCTGGAAAATATCATAGAGGAAAATGGAAGAAATCATAAGAATTAATCGAGCGTGTAAGACAAGCAGGAGCATTCCCGAAAAGTGTCAGAAGCCTGGTTTGGTGTAAGGATGTCCCTCACAGAAGCAAAAGAGGACGTACTATGTACCTATTCTGACGTAGGCCTATGCAGCAGAAATTTGGGTAATGAGGCAGAGAGCCGTAACTAGGATAAAGGCAAGTGAAATGAAATTTCTGAGAAGCAGGATAGCAGTGACCAGAATGGATAAGATGAGAATCAATCAATCAATCAATCAATCAATCAATCAATCAATCAATCAATCAATCAATCAATCAATCAATCAATCAATCAATCAATCAATCAAGCAAGCAAGCAAGCAAGCAAGCAAGCAAGCAAGCAAGCAAGCAAGCAATCACTACTGATCTGCATTTAAGGCCAGATTCCCTATCTGTTGTTTTCCTAGCTTTTTCTTGAATGATCTCAAAGAAATTGGAAATTTATTGTACATTTCCCTTGGTAAGTTATTTCAATCCCTAACTCCTCTTCCTATAAACGAATATTTGCCCCAATTTGTCCTCTTGAATTCCAACTTTATCTTCATATTGTGATCTTTCCTACTTTTAAAGACACCACTCGAACTTGTTCGTCTACTAATGTCATTCCACGCCATCGCTCCACTGACAGCTCGGAACATACCACTTTAGCCGAGCAGGTCGTCTTCTTTCTCCCAAGTCCTCCCAGACCAAACTTTGCAACATATTTGTAACGCTACTCTTTTGTCGGAAATCACCCAGAACAAATCGAGCTGCTTTTCCTCTGATTTTTTCCAGTTGTTGAATCAAGTAACCCTGGTGAGGGTCTCATACACTGGTATCACTATTTGGGGTCTTACCAGAGACTTGTATGCCCTCTCCTTTACATCCTTACTATAGCCCCTAAACACCCTCACAATAATGAGCAAAATATGTACCCTTTATTTACAATCCATTTATGTGATTACCCCAATGAAGATCTTTCCTTATATCAACACCTAGGTACTTACAGTGGTCCCCATAAGGAACTTTCACCCCATCAACGCAGTAATTAAAACTGAGAGGACTCTTCCTATTTGCGAAACTCATAACCTGACTTTCAACTCCGTTGCCTGCTGTCCATCTCACAACATTATCGAGGTCATTTTGCAGTTGCTCACAATCTTGTAACTTATTTATCACTCAATACAGAATAACATTATCCGCAAAAAGCCTTACCTCTGATTCCAGTTCTTTACAGATATAAGTGATATACTATATATAACAGAAGTGCAAGGATGTGGAAGGTTGTATTGTCCTGGAAAAGGTAGATACTGCATACAGGAAATCAAGGAAACCTTTGGATAACGGAAATCTAGCTGTATGAATATTAAGAGCTCAGATGGAAAGCCACTTCTAGGGAAAGAAGACAACGCAGAAAGATGGCAGGAGCATATCCAACAGTTGTATCAAGGTAAAGATTTAGATAATTTGGTTCTGGAACATGAAGAAGCTGTTGATGCTGATGAAATGGAAGACCCAATTTTGAGGTCAGAGTTTGACAGAGCTGTGAGCGACCTAAATAGGAACAAGGCACCTGGAATTGATGACATTCCCTCAGAATTACTGACTGCCTTAGGAGAAACCAGCATGGCAAGGTTATTCCATTTAGTGTATAAGATGTATGAGACAGGAGAAGTCCCATCCGATTTTCGGCAGAATGTTGTTATACCTATTCCCAAGAAAGCCGATGCTGACAGGTGTGAAAACTATTGCACCATTAGTTTAATATCTCATGCCTACAAAATTTTAAACACGTATTATTTACAGAAGAATGGAAAAACAAGTTGAAGCTGAGTTGGGAGAAGATCAGTTTGGCTTCAGAAGAAATGTAGGAACACGTGAAGCAATCCTGACTTTACGTCTGATCTTAGAGGATCGAATCAAGAAGGACAAGCCCACGTACATGGCATTCGTCGATCTAGGAAAGGCATTCGATAATGTTGATTGGACCAAGCTATTTAAGATTCTGAAGATGATTGGGATCAGATACCGAGAACGAAGAATTATCTACAATCTGTATAAAAATCAGTCTGCAGTGATAAGAATCGAGGGCTTTGAAAAAGAAGCAGCAATCCAGAAAGGAGTGAGGCAAGGCTACAGTTTGTCCCCCTCCTTTTCAATGTTTACATAGAACAGGCAGTAAAGGAAATCAAAGAGGAATTTGGAAAGGGAATCACAGTCCAAGGAGAGGAAATCAAAACCTTGAGATTTGCTGATGATATTGTTATTTTGTCTGAGACTGCAGAAGATCTCGAGAAGTTGCTGAATGGTATGGATGAAGTCTTGGGTAAGGAGTACAAGATGAAAAAAATAAGTCCAAAACAAAAGTAATGGAGTGCAGTCGAACGAAGGCAGGTGATGCAGGAAATATTAGATTAGGAAATGAAGTATTAAGAGAAGTAGATGAATATTTTTACTTGGGTAGTAAAATAACTAACGATGGCAGAAGTAAGGAGGATATAAAATCCAGATTAACAAAAGCAAGGAAGAGCTTTCTGAAGAAAAGAAATTTGCTCGCTTCAAACATTGATATAGGAATTAGAAAGATGTTTTTGAAGACTTTCATGTGGAGCGTGGCATTGTATGGAAGTGAAACATGAACGATAACTAGCTCAGAAATAAAGAGAATAGAAGCTTTTGAAATGTGGTGTTACAGAAGAACGTTGAAGGTGAGATGGATAGATCGAATCACGAATGAAGAGATACTGAATCGAATTGGTGAGAGGAGATAGAAGAAGAGATAGAATGATAGGACACATCTTAAGACACCCAGCACTTGTTCAGTTGGTTTTTGAAGGAAGTGTAGGTGCTAAGAACAGTAGGGGTAGACCAAGGTATGAATATGACAAGCAGATTAGAGCAGATGTAGGATGCTGTAGTTACGTAGAAATGAAAAGGTTAGCACAGGATAGGGTGGCATGGAGGGCTGCATCAAACCAGTCTATGGACTGATGACTCAAACAACAACAACAACATATACGAAAGCATGAAGTTCTTAATTATTACAGGTTCAGATAAAGCTTCGCCCACTCTAATTCTCTGAGTTATATTTTCTAGAAATATAGCATCCCATTCAGTCAGTTTTAATCGAGAAGGTTTGAGATACAGTAAAAGAAGAGCCATTACAGAACAGGATAGAGGCATCTAGACTTAAATGGTATGGACACATGAAGAGAATGACAGAAGAAAGGATACCCAGGAGGATGCATGAAATGGAGACAACAGGAAAATGATCCAGAGGAAGACCAAGGGACAAGTGGATAATAGGAGTGGAAATGTGTGTGCAGAGAAGAAGAGAGGACTAGACAAGAGTGAAGAGGGAAAAGTGGTGGGAAGACGAGAGGAGATGGAGGGGCTTATGTTCCAAGCAGACCTGGCCAACAGCTGGAAACTGCATATGATGGTGATTATTATTATTATTATTATTATTATTATTATTATTATTATTATTATTATTATTATTATTATTATTATTATTATTATTTCGTGCTAAAGTGAATGGGTAAAAGAAACGTTTGTGGTACATATTATTTGCAGGATAGATTTAGACAAAAGCTGGTGCAAATCTCAGTCACACTTACATTGAGGGAGGGAAGTACAGTATTCTAAGAAGGAGCAGCCTACCTGGAGATCCCATTCAGTTTGTTGTTCCTGGAACAGTGGTCCTTATAATCCTGTGCATCCTGTGAGAGTTCGCCGACCTCACCGAGTACCGCTAGCCTATTTGGATAAACTGCCATATACTAATTACTGTTTAATACCATCAAAGACACCGCACAACTTGGGGTGGGAGACAATACACCACATAACAGTACTGAAGACAAAGAGACGGCTAGTGGTCCGTATTACACATAGCACACCTCAAATATCTGACATCTGTTCATGAAACTTGTCGCTTACTCGTCATTGAGCACATAAACATTCTACAACACATACGCTGCATTATTTTGTGGAGACAGCTATCGTTTATGACGCAGTGCAAGACAAAACAGAGTGACCATACTGAATTATTTGAGCCAGGTTTAAGTGGCTCGGACGGTAGAGCGCTGGCTTTCTGAGCCCAGGTGCGCGGGTTCGAACTTAGCTCAGCCCAGTGATATTTGAAGGTGCTCAAATACCCCAGGTCAGCGTCATGGTATAGGGGTAGCGTGCCTCCGTCTTATCCAGAGACTCGGGGTTCAATTCCCGGCCAGTTCAGGAGTATTAATTTTGGCCTGAGGGCTGCGACGGGGTTTCCGCAGCCTCCTGAGACAGACTAAGGAACTCTCTGATAAGAGAGGCAGCAGACCCGGTCAAAAATCGAATCAGCATGCCTAATGGGCAGTTGCGCTACGGGTTTTGTTTCTTTTTTCAAATGCGCCAACATCGAGCATAAAACAACTACAGGATTACATTTTCGGCCCCTTGGCATTTTTGAAAACAGTTACGGTAGTTAGTGCGTTGGTGGAACTTGAAATTTATTTATTTATTTATTTATTTATTTATTTATTTATTTATTTATTTATTTATTTATTTATTTATTTATTTATTTATTTATTTATTTATTTATTTACCGTATTTATTTAATACCTTGGCTCAATGGTCAGCGTCAAGGCCTTCACTCGACAGGGTTCTGAGTTCGATTCCCGGCCGGGTCGAGGAGTTATTAATTCCCCTGACTTGGTATTTGCATGAATGACGCATTTGTGCAGATGGAAGTTGAGCAACTCTAATTTGCTTATTGTCATTTACATTTATGTTTAACAGATTTCTACATCTAGACTCGCAAACATGTTTAAGTACCGTATATGTGAGGACTGCAAAAATTAGTGCAATTACAGTCCCTTTTTTCCACCCTAACGACACCCGTACGTTTAATGACTCTATTGTTATATTTTAGTTTTATGTGTTTGTAAGTGCATTTTTGTTGCAGATATTTTGAGGGACTAGATATGCATTTTACGTTTATTGCCACCTATAACTATTATTATTATTATTATTATTATTATTATTATTATTATTATTATTATTATTATTATTATTCGTTATGCCCGACTAAAGAGCGCGTGTGAACTTATTTAGCGCAACGTTTCTTCTTGTGTTCCCAAAATCTCCTCATCCTTTCGCTGTGCTTCTTTTTGCTTTCTTCCGTCCATCCTGTAGCTTGTCTTTTAGGTTGATCAGCAAATTTATGTTGGTTTATGAGCTTTCTGAATTTTTTTCTGTCTTGCAAGATTTATTCATTTATACCAATTTCCTGAAGATCTTTGTTTATTTCTGTAAGCCAGTTGTGATTTTTTTTTTAGAGATAGTGCGAGATTTAGTATTTTCTTTGTTAACCTTCATCCATCCTGATCAGGTGACCATAGAATTTTAATCTTCTTTTTTAATGGCATTTGTGATTTTATCTGTTACTTGATAGATTTCCTGTGATTTCCTTTTCATCCAAATACAATTTTCGCATTTAGGTCCTAGAATTTTCCGGAGAATTTTCCTCTGTTGTTTTTCGATGTTTTTAATGTGTAATCTGCCACCAATGATCAGAGTTTCTGATGAATAAAGCGCTACTGGTTTGACAACTGTGTTGTAGTGTTGTAATTTTGCGTTTTGGGATATCGAGTTTTTGTTGTATCTGCTCCGGACAATTTTGTATGTTTTTTTGTAATTTTGTAATTCTTTCTTTGTTTGCTTGCTGATTTAACCCGTTTGGTTGTATAATTTCGCCTACATATTTGAATTTATCTACTTGGGAAATTTTCCCATATCTAGTGATTAGAGGATGGTTGTTAAATCCTGATTCTTGTGCCTTCCATATACTTTGTCATAGCATATGAAATTTGCAGACCTGTTCTTGCCGCTATTTCATGAAGCTTTTCTACGGACTTGAGTGCTTCTTGTTTGTTGTTGGAGAGGATTGCCAAGTCATCTGCAAAGGTAATCAAGGTGATTTTTGTTTTTTGAGAAGTCTACCTATATTGATCTCTTTAGTTTCATTTTTCCATTCTCGAACCACTTTTTTCAGAACTACAGTAGATTGAATAGTAGTGGTGATAATCCATCGCCTTGTCTGACCCCTGTTGTAGTTTCGAATGGCTCTGAAATTTCTCCTAAAACTTTTAACTTTCGCTGTTGCGTCTTTTTTTTTTTTTTGTGGCTTTACGTCGCACCGACACAGATAGGTCTTATGGCGACGATGGATAGGAAAGGCCTAGAAGTTGGAAGAAAGCGACCGTGGCCTTAATTAAGCTACAGCCTGGTGTGAAAATGGGAAACCACGGAAAACCATCTTCAGGGCTGCCGACAGTGGAATTCGAACTCACTATCTCCCGGATGCAAACTCACAACCGCGCGCTCCTAACCGCACGGCCAACTAGCCCGGTATTGTGTCTGTTAGAGTTTGCTTGATCAATTCCCTTGTTTTTCTGTCGACTTGAAATTCCTCAAGTATGTTGAATAGAGTCTGTCAGTCTATTGAATCATAAGCTTTTTTGAAGTCAACAAAGGTAATTATTGTTTGTTTTGTTTACGAATTTGTAAAATAGTTTTTAGGATTATTATTATTATTATTATTATTATTATTATTATTATTATTATTATTATTATTATTATTATTATTATTCCCTGTAATAGAGGATGGGTAAAAAAGACGTTTGTGATATGAATTATTTGCAGGATAGATTGAGAAAAATGCTGAGTTTCCTATCGTATTCATGATCATACCAATATGTTCATAAACATGTATTGTTACCGCTATGGGCAGCTACAAAAGGTACAATAAGCTTTGATTACAGCTGAATTATCCATCGTATTTTATTTTATACCATTATCAGCGTAGCACTTCGAAAATCTTCCTTGTAAGCTTCTGAATGAGTTAGAGCTGTGTTCCTTGATAGTCTGTCGAATGAACACGCTTCCAGCGATCTGTATACTCGCTGTTGGGTGATTTATTGACTAAATACGATCGATTCCATTCAACCGCTCGACAAACATACAAAACCGGGCATCTTACAGATTCAAAGTGCCATGCAGAGATGCACCAAAATGCGAAGTCACTCAGTATAATAATAGGCTACTGGGGTAATACGGTAGATTGGCCCAAACCATGGCGAACATAACTACCACAACGTCTCGAGAAAACAGCTTTGATGATAAATGCCACGTATGCATTTACAAAGCAGACTTAAGAGACCTTAAGACGGGTCAAAACTAAGACATCGATGAAATCCCCGCCAAGAGATCCAAACTACCAGGCACGTGTAAACGGAGGTGTCAATGACACCAACAATATTGGCATAGACCGTATCGTGCCACAACAATGAACAGATACATATAAATAAGGTGGGAATTGAGGCAAGAAACACACGTATAATGTGGCGAGACGTCGAAAATAGGCAAAAACCCAAGCAAAGGGTGAAAAAAATATGCCAATACGTACAAAGCATAATGTTCAGCGTTCAGTCGAACGGTAACTAAAGTGCGACCATAAGATAGGCCTAGGGAAAAAGGCACAGAGTTAATCAAGATAAAGTGGACAAAGAGTCAAACTTACCAAGTAAAGGTAAAGAATTATAGATTCTGCATGAATCTCCAGCATAACATCATTTGAACCTATTATAAAAATTATAATATAGTAAGGTCTGCATTATGTTTCTGGGCTCCATTTTGTCTTTACTCCTCTGTTCAAAAAAAAAAAAAATCATTAAGAGACTTAAAATCATGGAGATAGAAAAGTCAAAGGTACGAGAGGGGACACTATTGCCATTCTGTGACACTATGATATACTATCAAGTGTAAGATTGCCAGTACAGAAAGAAAGTAAAGATTTCGTAACATTAATAATTATACAGACGTGAAATTGAAGATAAATACTGACCGAGAAGCCAAAGCGACTCAGCACTGATTGAATGTAGCAGAACACAAATACTGTAATACCAAATCGTCTATTTTCTGTTCCTACGACCATACCGACCAACGAGATATATCGAGCAAAAGGTAATACAAAGTAAAATTTAAAAAATAAAAAATAAAGTTTTAGAAGCTTAAATAGGCATTTATCGCAAAATAGCCATTAACGGTCAAATGCCTCTTATTCGTAATAATTTGACAGGAAACGGATTTTTAACTCTACTCTCCATGTTTAGTAGTTATAGGAACAAATAGGCATTTTAGGAAATATTCTCAGTTTAGTAGTGACATACGCTACGGTTGGCATGCGTCTTTTTTAAAAGGAAGGCGGTGAATTCGTGTGACGGTTGTGACAGTATTATAGGTCTGTCACTCAGCATATGGGACTAGAATTTTAAAAAAATATTGGTCTGTTTTAAAGCACATTTTGAACGGGGTTTTTATTATTATTATTATTATTATTATTATTATTATTATTATTATTATTATTATTATTATTATTATTATTATTATTATTATTATTATTATGCCTTTATTTCCATGGTGTGACTCAGGCTATACAGTTTAACAACACACAGTATTACACATATCACACACGCACTATAATATTATGCCTTTGCTGGCAGGACCTAGTGTTTACAATGCACTATGTCTTCTGGTATAGGCTAGAGCAATTTTGTTACCTTCATAGATCTGTCTCAGTCTTATCCTTGACTTTGAAAATATGAAAGTGACTGAGGTATGGGCAATGCTAGTAATGCCAATCCTTATGCAGCCAGTCCCTGCTATGAATGGTGTGAAAATGTTGCTCATAGGGTCGGTTGGTGTATGCATTTCAGTGGACTTGGCAGACTAATATGTAATAGCAACTCTGGTTCGGTGAGGAAAGCAACGGGAAACTACCTCACTCCTCATTTCCCTAGTACGCCTCATCAGTGATGCCTAGGCCATCTATGCCAGCTGATGGCAGAGCTGTTGAGGATCCCACTAGCGTTAGCGCTGACGGACTGAACATACATACTATAATATTAAACTCTACATATAGTTATAAAACCACATTAAAGGAAAGAAAAAACGTAGGGCCTGTATAAAATAATCCTGAATGAAGTGGTTCTAATTTTTCAATAAAAACAAATGTGTCACGAAACTTAGTTAACACAAGGAATGAAATAATAGAAGAAAAAAAAAAAAACAGAATTTATCTATTTACACTCAAGTTTATCCGTACAAGTATCGTTGACAATATTTCTTTTTTGAATACAGTACCTACCGATTCAGATATCGTGTCACTTAGGTTATGTGACTGTATGCGTCATATTCGAAATTATTGGTTTGGTTAGCTCATGTTTTTTAAATGGAGTATTCGTTTTGAGACGCGCTTTATTATACATACCTAATGTTCGTCCCCAATCTTCTTTTCTTGCTGGGACGAGCACGAATTGACCATGTTGTGCATAGGGCCTGTGTTCTGAAGAGTGTGCTGGTCGATGCGTGCCGACATGTTGGATTTCTGCATGGAATGTTTATCGAAACACAAATATTACGCATGCCTGTCTGAGGTGGTTAAAGGCGTGCTTGGTTCACCCGGATGGACGTAGATACGACTCCCCGTCAGGAAGACGAAACATTTAAGAAACGAGATTTCCCGCACATTGCTCTGAGGTTCACTGAACCAAAACCATAAATGAGAACCAGGTTAATTGCTGGCCGGTCATAAAGCTAACCGATCTATCCCACCAAGTGCCGAGGTGACGGATTGGGGAAGCCTTTACCTTCCACACCTCCACCTGTCCAGAGATGAGTTTGCTTTTTTTAATATTACGCGGAAACAAATTATTTATCACTTTGAGTAAATTCCCTATGTTATTGCCAATCAAAACAGCTAAAGTATAGTGAACTCGTGTCCTCATCCCGAGGTGGTGCAGCTCTTTTCAGGCACACCCCCAATGGAGGTGAGGTGCATGTGCCGTTTGAACCACATACCAGCGCTCCTGCTATTCTTAAATTTGTGGCAGTACCGGGAATCGAACCCAGGCCCCCGAGGACAGTTACGCTACGGAGGCGGACAACAAAACAGCTGAAAAACCTACTCAGAGGCTGCAAAAGTAACACAATCACATAGCCTAATTTTGTAAGGAATATTTCGCATCTATCGCCAAAGCTGAAGGAACCACAATTTATGAAATACTGGAACTGTAGGAAGTAGCTACTGAGCCCATACTATTTTACATTGGTAAAAATGAGCAATGTCTTGATAACTTCTGCATCTCGACTTCAATCAAGTAATTAACAATGTTCATAATTTCATTTTCAACCAGATCATTAGTCACAGATTTTGGCAAAAACGGCGAGCAGAATATATACCCAGTGAAAAGGAACGAATGTGTGCACGCTATGCGTTAAATTTGAACTGGTAAACTGAAGCATTGTCAACAATCAGGAAAGGCCACCTCGAAACGTTTAGCACAGTCAAAATCCCCCTGGAGACAAATACAAAGCCGGTCACTCCAGGGGAACAATTTGGGGAACCCCAGTACGCAATGTAGTGGTGACAAGGAACCACAGGCATTGTGTGTGGGCGGTAATAAAGAGACCACAGAAGTGGGATAGTGATATATGTCCGCGGCCCGGCAGATGCGAGCGAGCGAACGGAACATTATTACCTCAGTGCGCTGCGTGCGCTATCCAACACAGAGAAAACAACTTGAAACTCTTACTTTCCAAAACATGAATAAATAGATCTGAGGAGGAATTCAATACTCTATTACAAATATTACGAAAAAACTTGCCCTCATGAAGTGATGTAAGCTTGCTCTAGGAAAATCGAAAATTAAAAAAGAAGCAAGTAAAAGAGTGTATGGAGATAATACCACTCAATGTTTTAGTTTAGTGGCACTTCCCAGACCCAAGAATTTGGCACTGCTTACTCATTCCCATACATTGTAATTATATAAATAGTTTAAATTTAATTCTTGTCGTTTGTGGATTCTTACCACACCATTCCAGCCTTCAGTCCAGAATTTAAATACCTGAAATGGCCGAGATTCGAACCTCGGGACTCCAGCACGCTACCCCTCCATCACCTTGCCGTACCGCACTGTAGAAATGTATGCTTGCCTGACATAGACCCTATTTACCCACGCCTAGAGTATGATGCATTTAAAGTTCATTTTTCTTTACACACACGCATAGGAAAATGAACTCAACGAAAATTATTCTGATGGACTGCATATCAATATGTGGCTGGGAATCGTGATGACCAGTCTTGAGGGAAATAATGGATAGGAAGAGCATTCAATCAATCAATCAATCAATCAATCAATCAATCAATCAATCAATCAATCAATCAATCAATCAATCAATCAATCAATCAATCAATCAATCAATCAATCAATCAATCAATCAATCAATCAATCAATCAATCAATCAATCAATCAATCAATCAATCAATCAATCAATCAATCAATCAATCAATCAATCAATCAATCACATCTGATCTGCATTTAGGCCAGTCGCCCAGGTGGCGGATTCCCTCTCTTTTGTTTTCCTAACGTTTTCTTAAATGATTGCCAAGAAATTGGAAATTTATTGAACATCTCCATTGGTAAAGTATTCCAATCCCTAACTCGCCTTCCTATAAACGAATATTTGTCCGAATTTGGCCTCTTGAATTCCAACTTTATATTCATATTGTGATCTTTCCTAGTTTTAAAGACACCACTCAAACTTAATAGTCTACTAGTGTCATTTCACGCCATCTCTCCACTGACAGCTTAGAACATACCATTTAGTCGAGCAGTAAGTAAGTAAGTAAGTAATTCGTCTTTATTCGTGGCGAAGTTAGGGCTCGAGGCCCTCTCTTAACCACAACATTTAAAATAATAACATACATATATTTTTAAATAAAACAAATCATTTTAAAAGTACTAATAGCAAATATGGAGAGAGTAATAGAAGAAATAATTATACAATTTACAACATGACAATATAAATGAAACTTGATAATAATTTTAAAACTAACACTAGTAATGATAAAAGAAGGAAAACACAGTAAAAAAAACTATAACTAGCAAATACATTTCTAATTTTTATGAAAATAAGCTCATTCACGCATTCATTCACACTACGCAGATCGAACAAGTCAGCTAGAGGTATTCAGCAAGTGATTTCGGCAATCGATCATAAATCTCCTATGAGAACGTAAATCCCTAATGGTAGCAGGGAGGGTATTCCACAGCCTAGCGGCAGTGACTACGAAGGAGCGGTTGTAAGTCCTGGAGTGACGGAGAGATATTGTTAAACAGGAGCCAGAGCGTGTATCGTGGTTGTGATAGGAGGAGAGGTAATTAAAGTTTGATGAGAGATAATTCGGTAGGCCCTACACCTTAGTTTAGAACTCCATGCAGAAGGGACAACATGTGGAGACTGCGACGCTCATGAACACGAAGCCATGACAACTTCCTATAATAAGGTGAAATGTGAGGACCATATCGCAGCTTAAATATAAATCGAATACAGGTGTTTAAACTCCGTTCGAGCACCTTGTTACTGTCTTGAGATATGTCTGTAAGTACAGTGTCGCAGTAGTCTAGAATTGGTAAGATTAGGGATTTTACCAGTTGTATTTTAAGATGTTTTGGAAATATGGAAGAGTAGCGTTTGAGAGGAAAAAGAGATTTCTGCACTTTACGGCATGTATTTGTCACTTGTTCAGTCCAGTTTAGTGTCTCAGTCATTATAACACCTAAGTTTCTTACTGACGTACAATAGGGCACGACAGTATTATTTAAAATAATTGGGGGTACATGTCTACTTTTTAACAAGTTAAGGTTTCTTTTGGTACCAAATATAACAGTCTGAGTTGTTAGGATTTATTAACAAGCTGTTATTTTTGGCATAGTCATTCAGTGAGCAGCTCGTCTCCTTTCTCCCAAGTCTTCCCAGACCATACTTTGCAACATTTTTTGTAACGCTACTCTTTTGTCGGAAATCACCTAGAACAAATCGAGCTGCTTTTCTTTGGATTTCATTCCAGTTCTCGAATCAAGTAATCCTGGTGATGGTCCCATACACTCACATTCGCGGTTTTACCACAGCAGCGACGATATATTAACTTTTTTTTTTTTTGCTAGGGGCTTTACGTCGCACCGACACAGATAGGTCTTATGGCGACGATGGGATAGGAAAGGCCTAGGAGTTGGAAGGAAGCGGCCGTGGCCTTAATTAAGGTACAGCCCCAGCATTTGCCTGGTGTGAAAATGGGAAACCACGGAAAACCATTTTCAGGGCTGCCGATAGTGGGATTCGAACCTACTATCTCCCGGATGCAAGCTCACAGACATATTAACTAACCAGATCGAACGCGTACTTCAGATTGAAGGATTAAAATACATTAATTAGTATAGGCCTATGTACACTGACTGAGTAAACGTCATGGGATAGCGGAGCACTGATGCGCAGGTGTGTTGTCTGCGCACCACACACCCCCTGTGCCAGCGGCAGTTGTATAGGAGGCCTTGTGAGCAGTGGCTGTGCATGTGACAGGTGTAACATGGAATGTCGTCGTGAGCCGACACCGTTCGAACGGGGTATGGTGGTCGGTGCCCGACGGATGGGAAGTGCGATTTCGGAAGTGGTGCGGGAATTCGGCTTCACATGATCAACCGTGTCCAGGGTGTATCGTGAATGGTAGAATGTGGGTATCACCGTCCACAACAGACGAACGACCGGCCGTCCAGCCACCCTCGATGACCGTGACCGGCGACATCTGAGACGGATTGTCAATAGTGACAGACGGGCAACCGTGCAACAAATCACGGCTCAATTCAACACAGGCCGTGCTAGACACGTCTCCCAGTGGACAATCCGTAGGAACATGGGTTCTAAGGGGTATGGGAGCCGGCGCCGCACACGGGTGCCACTGCTAACCTAACGTCATGGGGCACAAAGACGCGCATTTGTCGCCAGTCACCAGGGATGGACACTGGAACAATGGCGTAACGTGATATGGTCGGACGAATCACGATTTCAACTGCACCATGCCGATGAGAGGCACCGTGTATGGCGCAGACCACATGAAGCGATGGAACCCGCCTGCCTCGAAGGTGTGGTCCAGGGCGCTGGTGTCTCTGTTATGGTATGGGGTGCATTTTCCTGGTATGGAATGGGCCCCCTAGTTGTTCTGGAAGAGACTTTGAATGGTACGCGGTATGTTAAGCTATTCGGAGACCATATCCACCCATTGTTGGCCTTCCAGCGCCCAGGCGGTTCTGTGGTGTTTCAAGATGATAACGCGCCGCCACATCGCTCCCACGTCGCCCGGGAATGGTTCCAGGAACATGCAGCGGAGGTCCAACGGCTGCCATGGCCACCCAGGAGCCCCGATATGAGCCCTATCGAGCATATCTGGGATGTCCTGGAACGCAGGCTCCGTGCCATGGATCCTGCACCTACGAACAGACCAGCATTGGCGGCCGCTCTGCAAACGATTTTGTGTCAGTTGCGTCCAGAGGACTACCAGGGACTTGTCGACTCACTTCCACGGCGTCTCACTGAAGTTCGCAGGGCCAGAGGAGGCCCCACACGCTATTAGGTGACTATGTCATGACATTTGCTAAGTCAGTGTATACAGCGTGCAACAATGAGATAGGCCAAACTTTCAGGACACATTCCTCACACATAGAAGAAAAGATGTTATGTGGACGAGGGTCTGGAAACGCTTTATTTCCCACTGGGTGGGTCACAGCCATCTTGATATAGAAGCCTGCTACCGATAGCTGTTACGTCACACGCTTAGTGCTAAGTCTACGTCGTCGCGTATAATTCTTATACTATTGATAGATTCTTTTTATCAGAATATGACAAAAGAAATTCAATAATAAGCCTATAAACACATAACATTAAAGAAAAGCTATCAAAAGAAATCACATACAAGTACAGAAATATATACGCTGAAGGTATGTGTGTTACATACTGTAAATTGTTTGACTGAAGGCTACTCACCTATACTGTACGACGATGGTCGCTAGGCGAATTGTTTTTTCTCAAAATAATGTCATTGTTTTATGCTTGTTTGAGCACATAATGGTGTTAATTATGTGTAAGAGTTAAAATAAAGTATTTCCAAAAGTATGAGAGAATCCTGGACACAACACAACACAACTCTGCAGCACACACCCACGTTTGTCACAGAAATTGTCAGGTTCTTCAATTTTCATTTTTCTGAAGAAACATCCCTACTGTTAAAAAATCTATTTCCCAAAATATCTCACTTCTCCTTATCGCTGGGAAACGCGAATGTTGAGATAGCCACTTCCTTATTTGAACGGTAATTGGACGTACATCCAGGCTCTCTACACGTTCGTCCCATATTGTAGAGAGGAGCTTACACTACACTAATAAACTTTAAAGTACGTTAGATGATTCTTAATAGTTTCAGTGGGTTTACGTAACCTAGCAATACTTCCTCGCAACATTCTGCTCAAATTACAATGCTGTAGTAGCAAACACATAACTTACTATTGCTGAAAATCTATCTTTTACTGATGCTTTTACGTACAGTTATCGCTTACAAACACGAACACCCCTAATAATGTTGAAATAACAACAACGTGCTACTAAACCACCGTGAAAACAAGACTCATACCTCCATTTTCAAGCACTAAAAGTGTGATGTCATACCTATGGAACTGTCAAGTGTAACAGGCCGGAACTACCCATCGAGTTGGCTGTGGGTGGGTTGGTATCGTACATACTAACGGTGGGCATTTTCAACATTTCATATAAGAAAGAGTTTCACGTGATATGCTGATACGTTCTGTTCCAGTGTGTTTCCCATGATTAATATCCTATGTAGAGTTGTAGAAAATGAGTTCTAACATGGAAATACAGTAAAACGTTTCCGCATCCATGTCCATACAACTTGTTTACCCTACGTGTGAGGAATGTGTCCTGAAGATTTGAACGTACTTTATTGCTACATTCTGTATAAGGAATGTTTCATAATTATTGATAAGACCACTATGTTTTTGTGGTGTATCGGCGTAGTAAACAATCCTAGCATGTAACTGATGATGCAATGTAAACAGGAAAACACTGCCACATTATTTGTTATTGTTATAAGAGAACGTGCTTAGTTACAATGTCGGCCCCGTTGTGTAGGGGTGCATGCCTGCCTCTTACCCTGAGGCCCCGGCTTCGAATCCCGGCAAGGACACGGCTCTTCACCTGGATCTGAGGGCTGTTTCGAGGTCCACTCAGCCTACGTGATTAGAATTGAGGAGCTATCTGACGGTGAGATAGCAATCCCGGTCTAGAAAGCCAAGAATAACGGCCATAAGGATTCGTCATCCTCACCACACGATACCTCGTAATCTGCAAGCCTTCGGACTGAACAGCGGTCGCTTAGTAGGCCAAGGCCCTTCAGGGGTGTAGTGCCATGCGGTTAGGTTAGTTAGTTTACTTACAGTGCCAGCCAGCTACTGTTGCAGAATGATAAAATCACCTCACCTTAATGCCCTATATAAGGCTTTTTTTTTTCACAACTTCCAAAACGCTGAAATTATAGATATCTTCGGTGTTTGACGTTATCGCACTCGCTCCTTTCTTTATATACATTCCTGCATAGGGTTCCTAGCACGTTTTCAATGGTCTATATAAATGGCTGTCCACTCCATTAAACTAACGTCTTCGCGCTGAAACTATTCCTTGTTCAACTTTGAACGCTGGAATGATGCTTTGTCTTGTACTAATACCCACGACCGGATACATTTCCTGACGCCAGCTTACGTGGAAGGATGTATCCAACTATTTGCGTGTTTTTGTGATGGTTGGTAGAGTGATGTATTGTAACATCCACCCTCCGAGCAAGATGAATTAATCACACGCTGCTAAAATTCCAAGCCGGGCTGGGATTCGAGATCAAACGAATGAGCAGTGCTAAGGGAGGTGAGGCCCCCGTGAGAAAGTAGTTGAAATTAACCATCCGTCCCAGTTTCGAACACGACGTTCAATCATCTTACCTTTAGTCTAAACCGAAAACATAATAATAATAATAATAATAATAATAATAATAATAATAATAATAATAATAATAATAATAATAATAATAATAAAGTATAAAACATATTAAACTCATACAAGGGACGTAAATAGTAAGCGTACTGCTGCATTATATTATCAGGGTCCAGAAGCGCGCCGCACAGTTCTGACTACAACGCCTGTAAATTCACCATTGAGATAATGAAACCAGAAGGGACGTTGACCGAAAATCTGCACAGTCAAACGTGCAGCTGTCTGCGGTTCCCAATTTTCGTCATTGAGGGAATCCGGCTAGGATTGCCTGTGTGTCACCCTCCCTGCAACCAGTGGAAAACGACCGCTATACGTGCAGCATCAATCGCGCTATAATTACCGGAGTCCCCTGTTGTACCGAACCAATTAGCTACACTCCCATTGTTGTGATAATCTTATCATGCGTGCTGCAGGATAGTAACGTTTATATCAGTAGTGACGTTTATTGATAGGCAAGCAATTCATTACGGGAACAAGCGACTAGCCCCCTTTGCACTGCAGTCAGCAAGGAACAACTATTAGGACACCACATGGCACTCATGACTTCCTTCCTCTTCACAGAATTGTTTGTTATATTACTGATAGTATTATTTCTAGAGTTGGAAAGGAATCATTGTAGCTACTTCACTTGAGAAGGTTTATTACCGCGGTCATAGGTCATGTGTAGGCCCTACTTATAATTTGTGTGATATTTGTCTGATAAGTATTAATGAGTTCCTTGTGTTTCGATCGGGAAAAGAGACCCATGCATATAGTGACCATATTTTCTGAGCCCGAATTCGGGACAGATAAATCGTTCATATTCGAAAGTTGTTAACACCACTACCACCACCCACCTCCCCTCCTTAGGTGATATGATAGGCCTACAGTACAGGTACGGATTGATATATAGCACGGCTGAATTTAGTTTCTTTATCTATTCATTTTTAAATATTTAATAACTAAAAAATAATCGTAGGTAGTTTAAATTTTAAGTCTACAGCCTATTTCCAGTCATGCGCTGGGTCAGGAATGGAATGAATGCAGCCACCATTGTAGCGGCGAGGATAGGAAATGTGCCGAGTGCCGAAGCCTGTTGCATTCCTCTGGGGCAATGATTAATGGCTGACAGATGAAATAAATGCTATTGGAGAGTGTTTCTGGAAAGAAAGATGGCAGGAAAAACCGAAGTACCCGGAGAAAAGCCTTTCCCCCGTCCGCTTTGCCCAGCACAAATCTCACACGGAGTAACCGGGATTTGAACCACGCAACCCGGCGGTGAAAAGCCGGCGCGCTCCCACATGAGTCATGGAGGCTAAATCATAGGTAGTATGAAAGAATATTATTAATAATAAAAAATAATACAGTAAAGATTTTACTGGACCATTTCATTCAATGTTTGCAATTGAAGCCGTCCGTGTGTACCAGCCCTACTTCTGTGACAACGACGACTTCTTTATGAGCACTTTGTCTTTTTTAATTTCTCATCCATTTATAAACGAAGTTCCGAGTGATTCATTTGGATGATTAACATGACTTTAACACGTTCAATTATCATTGACAGTTTCTCTGATCCCCTGGAATTGCTAACAGCTACTATCGACAATGCTCTTTCTGTGGACTAAAGGATGCAATCAAAGAGGATCTCGTGCGGACCAATTAGTTCTAGCTAGCTATTTGCTTTACGTCGCACCGACACAGATAGGTCTTATGGCGACGATGGGATAGCGAAGGCCTAGGAATGGGAAGGAAGCGGCCCTGGCCTTAATTAAGGTACAGCCCCAGCATTTGCCTGGTGTAAAAATGGGAAACCCCGGAAAACCATCTTCAGGGCTGCCGACAGTGGGGTTCGAACCCACTATCTCCCGATTGCTGGATACTGGACGCACTTAAGTGCCTGCAGCTATCGAGCTCGGTCCGATTAATTCTAGGAAGTGACAAAACGAATTCACAGATTTTCTTCAACTTGGGAACGGTTATATCTTCTTTCAGTTCCTTTAGAACAGACAACAATCGCTGTTCTGATGTCAGAGTTAGTTCATACCACTATAGCGAGGTGTCTGGATTATTTTCCCGGGACACCGGGAGAGACCTCTGTAATTTGGGACGTATGGTCACTGTACCCTTGCACCACCTTGCGTCCAGTATCCAGTAATGGGTAGTGGCTTCGAACCCCACTGTCGGCAGCCCTGAAGATGGTTTTCCAGGGTTTCCCATTTTTACACCAGGAAAATGCTGTGGCTGTACCACCTTGTTTGTGGTGGTACGCAGTGGTTGAAATGTAGGACCTTCGGCGCACTCTTCGGACTCTAATACTATTCCCTACTGGGAAATATTTAATGTAAGGGAGCACGAGTGGTGGTCCTCAGTTGTCTCACCTTCAACATTTGAGTTCGGTGACTAAAGTTTTCAGCTTCTAAATTTTGAATATCTTGTCTCGGCTTTAAAGTTTCCACCTTTAGTCACCCCTTTTCATATGGGATTAGCCTCTGTGTAATTGGGCGTTAAGCCCACTTAAGTCCTCATGCGGGTGTTTCGCCTCCTTGTCTTTTGTTATTGGCCAGCTATGTATAACTTTTTCTTTTTATACTTAAGGCCTTAGGCCTATAGTGTATTCTTAATTATTCTTAGGGTAACTGTGTCTTCACTTTTGGTTCCCTTTGGGGATCAGTAATTAAACTTGTTGTGAAACCTTGCAATGTGGGGTCACCCTATGGGTTGCCTAATGTTTTTTTTTTTGCTATTTTGCTTTACGTCGTACCGACACAGATAGGTCTTATGGTGACGATGGGACGGGAAAGGCATAGGAATGGGAAGGAAGCGGCCGTGGCCTTAATTAAGGTACAGCCCCAGCATTTGCCTGGTGTGAAAATGGGAAACCACAGAAAACCATCTTCAGGGCTGCCGACAGTGGGATTCGAACCCACTATCTCCCGGATGCGAGCTCACAGCTACGCGCTACTAACCGCACGGCCAACTCGCCCGGTAAGTTGCCTAGTGTAATTAAGTGTGTCAAAAGCAACTGAATGCCTGCTTGAGGCTAGACTCTTGTAATTTGGAGATGAGACTCCTATAAAGTGTACCTGTCAGAAGCAATATTATGCTGTTTCGTTTACAATGTGGCGACTGGGCCTTCATCTCAAGTTATTTTGTACCTGGTTTAGGACTTCTAATTCTGAGTCATTGTTAGAGCTGACGAGCTCGTTGTTAACATTTCAATTCTTCTTTGTTATAACAGTAAATTTTCTCTCAATCTTAAGAAAGGAAAGAAATAAAATTTTCTAAAGTTGTTGTACTAAAAGTTGCTCTAAGAGATCCCCTGTCCAGCCATTCAACCCAGGCGCTTCCTATTCCGCTATGAGCCACGGAAATCGAGAAAAAATATTATCTTTATTAGTAGTAGTAGTAGTCGTAGTAGTATTAGTAGTAGTAGTATAACGGAGGTAAACCCACATTCAAACTGAGCGCCTTTTAGAAGACCATCTGTAATACGATCAGTGAACTGCCTAGCTGAAGAAGTTTCGAACTTTATCTTCAGATGTCTCTACTGTCGACTTATGTGCTCCATCTGGTGGGAATATACAATTAATCTTCAAAGAAATTTTTAGTGTCTAGATTTACTAAACTGTAACTTAATGTTTGTAGATTCTTTTCTGTGTTCTTAGGTTACTAGCACTGCTATCCCTTCCTTCTTCGTGTAAATTTTCCACCAATCACAAATTTTGGATTTTTATTAAATTAGCCAATAGAAAATGAGGGTGTGTACAGGGCTTCGGCTCAGTTCTGGAACCTTCCTCTCCGCTATGAAAGCTGGGACCTTTTGGGCCATGTTGTCTTTTTCCATCGCTCCAGTAAAGAGGTTTAGAGTGTGTTCGTAGCGGAGGCAGGTGGAAGCCTCGCCCGTCATCGGAAGGCCCACCAGCTCCGGAAGGCCCACCAGCTCAAGGTAATGGCACACATCTTTTAATCATGTGATAGTCTCAGAAAGCTGACTTGCGGAGAAGATTTCAAAAATCTTTCGTAATGTAAATCTATCAATTTCTCAATGTAAATTTTCAAACAAGTCTAAAGACTTTATTCTAACTTATGGAGTAAAGAGTGTTAACGCTCTTGTAATTCCCATTTAACTTGGTATTGGGGTGACTATGATCTTGTAAATTTTAAAATTTATATCATTCTTTCTCTCCATTTAGTCACCTCTGTAGTATGGCCATAAGCCCATATAGGGTTTTTGAGAACTGTCAATTGTATTTCAAAGGAGTGCAAGTGTTCGCCTCATAACATTTTGGTTTTCGGCCGATATATTAAATCCTTTCTTTTTTCACTAAGGCCATGTAGAATGGGCACTTATTGACTCTTTCATATTTAAATGTAACTTAGGCTGTCGAGCAAGAAAGACAGTGAAAACTGTTTGTTTCTGATCTAATGCAACATTTAGATTGTGCCTTGGAGAAGGGTTTCCTAGAGGATCAGTTGAATGGAGCAGTGGTGCTCTTTTGAAAATTTGTAACTTTGGAGCTTCAAACTCACGCTGTAAATTATTGTGTACCTGACGATACCGATCAATCAATATCTGCATTTAGGGCAGTCGCCCAGGTGTCATAATCCTAATCTGTTGTTTTCCTAGCCTTTTCTTAACTGATTTCAATGACATTGGAAATTTATTGAACATTTCCCTTGGTAACTTATTCCAATCCCTAACTCCCTTCCTATAAATGAATATTTGCCCCAATTTTTCCCCTTGAATTCCAACTTAATCTTCATATCGTGATCTTTCCTACTTTAAAAGACGCCACTCAAACTTATCCGTCTACTAATGTCACTCCACGCCATTTCTCCGCTGACAGCTCGGAACATACCACTCAGTCGAGCAGCTCGTCTCCTTTCTCCCAGTTCTTCCCAGCTCGAACATTGTAACATTTTTGTAACGCTACTCTTTTGTCGAAAATCATCCAGAACAAATCGAGCTGCTTTCCTTTGGAATTTTTCCAGTTCTTGAATCAAGTATTCCTGGTAAGGATCCCATACACTGGAACCATACTCTAGTTGGGGTCTTACCACAGACTTATAAGCCCTCTCCTTTACATCCTTACTACAACCCCTAAATACCCTAATAACCATGTGCAGAGATCTGTACCCTTTATTTACAATCCCATTTATGTGATTACCCCAATGAAGATCTTTCCTTATATTAACACCCAGATACTTACAATGATCCCTAAATGGAACTTTCACCCCATCAACGCAGTAATTATAACTCAGAGGACTTTTCCTATTTGTGAAACTCACAACCTGACTTTTATCCCGTTTATCATCATACCATTGCCTACTGTTCATCTCACAACATGATCGAGGTCATTTTGCAGTTGCTCACAATCTTGTAACATATTTTTTACTAACATATAAGAAAACATAAAGGTCCATAATACTGCCTTGAGGAATTCCCCTCTTAATTATTACAGGGTCAGATAAACCTTCGCCTTCTCTAATTCTCTGAGATCTATTTTCTAGAAATTCAGTCACTCTTTTGTTAAGTCCAATTGCACTCATTTTTGCCAGTAGTCTCCCATGATCCACCCTATCAAATGCTTTAGACAGGTCAATCGCGATACTGTCCATTTGACCTCCAGAATCCAAAATATCTGCTATATTTTGCTGGAATTCTACAAGTTGAGCTTCAGTGGAATAACTTTTCCTAAAACCGAATTGCCTTCTATCTAATCAGTTAATTTCGCAAACATGTCTAATGTAATCAGAAAGAATGCCTTCCCAAAGCTTACATGCAACACATGTCAAACTGACTGGCCTGTAATTTTCAGCTTTATGTCTATCACTCTTTCCTTTATATACAGGGACTACTATAGCAACTCTCCATTCATTTGGTATAGCTCCTTCAACCAAACAATAATCAAATAAGTATTTCAGATATATTGTGGTACTAAATCCCAACCCATTGTCTTTAGTATATCCCCAGAAATCTGATCAATTCCAGCCGCTTTTCTAGTTTTCAACTTTTGTATCTTATTGTAAATATCATTGTTATCATATGTAAATTTCAAATCATTCAAATCAAATCATTATTGTTACAATGGATGAAGAGCTCGGCTTGTCTGTCCAATTGTTATTTGGTGTTGTAAATCAAGCCTTAAGTTCAGAAAAGAGAAAAGGGGAAAGAAATAAAAATCTCAAATTTTTATAGAGTTTTAAATTAAGCTTTGATCTTTGCTCTGTCCACCCATTCACGCCCGCACTTCTTACTCCTCTGTGCTCCACGGAAACTCCATAACAATTTTTATTATTATTATTATTATTATTATTATTATTATTATTATTATTATTATTATTATTATTATTATTATTATTATTTGCTTTCCTTAAATTGTACATGTACAGTTTAAGGGTGTTAGATGGAGAAACCCCACACATACACACTGTAGTGCCTCCCCCACATGTATGCTTACATAAACTCCACTGAATATTTTCATATAGGCCTATATAGAAATTTTTAAATTTACATATTTACACTCCAAACGCTGTACTCTCAGAATAATAATTATCTTGGTTTATTCTGTACATATTAGAGTAAGAAGACTCAGTCATTTATATCCTCACTCATAGCCCTGAATACACATTCATTCACAAACACTCCCACACGCGCACGCATACATATTCGCCCACATTCAACTGTACTTGCGCACATCTTTACTGCAATTCTAATTTATACGAGTTATATAAATTATAATTGGGTTTCTATTTACATATATATTTTCTTTACCGCGTGGAGGAAGCGAGAAAGAGGAAGCAGTTTTACCTCAGATGGTAGGAGATTCCATATACGAGCAGACCGTGCGTAACATCCATTTAAATATGAGGTTGTTCTGGTGAGGGGAGGGACAAGAGTAACTCCCTGGCCTCTCTTAACAAAGCGGTAATTAAGCTGCAGGCGGTGGAAAGGGGAGAGGTGTGTGTTGCGTTAATACCAACATAGTAGCAATCAGCAAGTAAATAGCCAACCGTCAATCAGTTATCTTGACTATACTTAGAGGAGAGACGAAATCTGCACTGTGTGTCAGTTATTCATTGTGTTCTACGGAGCGAAACACCGGTTTACTTGAGAGATGACCTGCAGTACCAATCGTCCAGAAATAATCACCAAACAAGGTGATTAACTAACTGCTAAGTTTCCCTACCCATCACACTACTAGTTACAGTTATTCATTCATCTCCACTACTACCCGCCTGTTGAATTCCCTACCGGCTGAAATGAGACATATTCCTAGTACTCAGGTATCGCAAACATTACTTACATATAAGAACATAATCTATAGAACATGTCTAAGATATGTAGCTTATTTATGTAAATATTAACCGTAGGAGTTAGATGATAAGCTTTTGCAATCAGAGTCTTACTAATAAACGGTGTATAACTTTTATACAAGTTTTATACACCGCTTATGTGCTATTTGTTACTAATAAACCGCGTGTAAGCCTCCTGTGTATATGCCTACATCTGTTATAGTCATACACTGAATTGCTTATTCAGACGAGGACCCTTGTGAAGCAGCGAGTGAAGAAAAACAAACAACAAGCGATCAGTTTATTTTAGTGGTATTTACTGTCTGTAGTAATATAATCGTGTTAAAATATCCGACTTATCCATTAGGTACATATTGAAGAAATGGAAAATAACGTTGATTATCTTCACGATATTTGTAACACAGAAGGCATAGAACGTTTAGAGGTTATGGAGGCTGGACATGTTCGTAAAATAAAACCCTTTATGAGACGGAGTGATCCATTTCTCCCAGATGACAAAAGTTTTAAAGTGAAATATACACTATGTTCATAACAACCAGAACACCTTCAAAGACTAGAGATAGGAAGTTCATATTCATAGGACGTATGCAGTAGTATGCTCTGAAGAAATGATTAGCATTTGAACCATGTCGACCCTCGGGCTCAAGGTCCACATCGATATCTCGGCGCACCACCACCGACTGGTAAAATGTGCTTGCGGCTCTCGTTGTCGCTATAAACCGTAGATAATGGATCTGTGTGACTTGAGCATATGTGCAGGATGCCTCGCAGACGTATGAGAGAACCATACAGTCAAATGAGTGAGTTTGAAAGAGGGCGCATTATTCGCATGAGAGAACGTGATGCATCCATCCGGGAAATTGCTGCCCGCGTGGGACGAAGTGTGTCGACAGTGCAACGGGTGTGTACAGAATGGTTCACAGAAGGCCGTAGAATCCGACGAGATGGGTCTAGTCGCACCACCCAGACCAACCCCAGAGAAGATCGACACCTCATCCGAATGGCATTGCAGGGCAGATCTGCATCCTCCTCGGCTCTGACGCAACAGTGGAACAGTGTAACACATCGTACACTATCAGGAGTGACAGTCCGTCACCGTTTATTATGGTCTGGTTTACCGATGCTTTGTCCACTTCTCCGCCTACCTTTGACTAATGTGCATAAACATGTTAGAGTGCAATGGTGTAAGGAACGACGTCACAGGGAACAGGAATGGCAAATGGCAGCAGATAGTGTTTTCGGACGAATCCAGGTTCTGTTTGTTTCAAACTGATGGCCGCATTTTGGTTCGCCGCAGACAGGGGGAGATGACTGCGTTCGCACAAGACATACAGCGCCAACTCAAGGCCTTATGGTGTGGGGACTATTGGGTACAACCACAAATCACAGTTGGTGCGTATCCAGTGCACTGTGACCAGTCTGACCTACGTGAATGGCATCCTGCGGCCCGTAGGCATACCCTTTCTGCACGACACCCCAGACGCCATATTTAAGCACGATAATGCGCGACCACATGTTGCTTCACGAACACGTGCCTTCTTGTTGTCACAGGATGTCAGACGTTGCCCTGGCCCGCCCGATCACCGGTCTTGTCGTCAATCGAAAATGTGTGGGATATGGTGAAATGACGGGTGCGGCGCTGTGACCCACTGCCAACCACCAAAGATGAAACTTGGAACCAAGTGGATATAGCATGAATGGCTATACCCCAGGACGCCATTCACACCTTATACGCGTCGATGCCATCACGCATGGAACAAGTTATCAGTACCCATGGAGGACCGAGTGCCTACTAGGCAACAGGACACATGCTGAACCTAGGTGACTTAAATGCTAATCGTTTCTGCAGAACATACTAATGAACATGTTCTGTGAATATGAACTTCTTATCTCTTGTCTTTCAAGGCGTTCTGATTTTTATGGACATGAGTGTATATTTACGGAAGTGTATGCTCGAATTGTCACTACCGCAGACAGAAAAGACTTAATAAAAGATCAAAGAGGTGGTTCTATATCATTCTCACAGCACTACGGACATGAGCGCGGAATGAGGTTAGTAATTATTAACAGTGGCATAATTATTACTAATGAGAGCAAGATATCACTGAAATATGTGTATTACTGTTCTGTTCTTGTTTATTCGAGCATTCTAACCTATTCTATTCTATGCCTGCTACCACGCGGCTTCTTGAAGGTTTTTCTCGTAGGTAACGAGCAAAAGCGATCATAAAGGCGGTGAACGTGAAGAAATACCCCAGCGAACTGCAGGAAGAGATTCCTACGTCTTGGAATGAGTGAATTCGTGCAGTAATTAATACAATGCGTATACCATGTTTATTAGTAAGAAAAGTATGCAACGCTTAAACGATGTTTATCAACGAGATTTTTTTCCAAGGTATGCAATAAAAAAGAGCATGATGATTTTTTATTAGTAAGACTGTTAGTCTAAAAGTTACACAATTTTAGCATGTTGTAGAATTTAACATAAATTAAACAGTGTATTATGGTTGGGCATAATACCAGGTTCTGTAGCCTGAGCCACGCCATAGAATAAAAGGAGATAATAATAGATAAATAATCTGGGGTTAATGTATGTTTAAATTTAACTGCTTTCGTTGTTTTTAAATAATTTAAAAATCATAAAACACTTGTTTTGTGCTGCCGAGGCTGTAGGAGCGAGTGTTCACGTTGTTCGCAAGTCAGAGAAGTGAAATGAATAAAACAATTATCTTGTACCGGCGCGCAGTAAAAGAAAGCATGACGAATCTTTTGAAGTATCTCCTGAACCTGCGAACAGTGAATCAAGTGAATGTGAAAGAGAAAATATTGCAATTTAAAAAAAATAACGATCGATTTACTGCAGTTCAAGAGGGTTGACCATGATGGGCACGGGTGTTGGACATTTACTCAGAGAAATGTCATCTTCCAGTGGAACGAGTGGCTTTATGCGAAAAACAAAATGCTAGGTTGTGAGATGTGCCATGATTTTACAAGTTTAAAACAAGAAAAACAGACGGAAGTGAATATTTCTTTAAAGTGGCCTAGGGAGAGAAGAACAAAGTGTGAGATTCAGTTTATGAAGAAGTTTGGATGAGCACCGCCACCTTTTTTCTTAAAAATCACTACTACTACTGCTACTACTACTACTACTACTACTACTACTACTACTAATAATAATAATAATAATAATAATAATAATAATAATAATAATAATAATAATAATAATAATAATAATAATGTTCGGCCCCTTGGCTCAGGGGTGTACTGCCCTTCGATTCAGAGGGCACGCGTTCGATTCCCGGCTGGGTCGGGGATTTTCAGGTTGTCAAGTTAATACCTGTAGTTCGGAGCCTGGATGTTTGTACTCGTCTTAGTACACGTCTAAAGTTGCAAGCAACATATTACACTATAAACCACTACAGAAACATGCAATAATGAACACATCCCTCCACAGAGGTTTGGGGTCAAAAAGGCGCCCGGCAGAAAAAATGAGCTAAAATCTGTGCATAGTGCTAACTCCATGTCATTGGTAAAAGCTAGGAATAATAATAATAATAATAATAATAATAATAATAATAATAATAATAATAATAATAATAATAATAATAATAATAATAATAATAATAACATCGGTTCAGAAATCAGGAAGATAAACCTTCTTAAAGAAACAGCAGAGAAGGACTACAAATCTCTTTTGAGAACACGAAATACATGACCAGCATCAGTGATGGTCCAGAATGGATGTTAACAGACCAATGGAAGATTGGAAGAGACAAGAAGTTTAAGTAGGCCTACCTGATGAAGTAGCCTAATCCAAGATATTGGGCTAGAACGAAAAGCGACCAATACCCACATCCGGAAATTAGAGCGAGCGTTCCAGTTGGTTATGACAGGGTTAGTTTCAGAAGGATGGTGGAAAGCTATCAGAGTTTCACGGAAGAAAGCGCTGAACGACGGGCTCAAGAGATACTGGCAGGATGTCAAAGCCGGCAGACGAACAAGACACAGACACTCAAAATGAGATTGGTTGTTAACGCGCAGTCCATAAAGGCTCAATACGAAAAACAAACATAATAATAATAAAAATAATAATAATCATCATCATCATCATTTGAACAAGTTTCTTGTGTCGAAAGGGAAAGCTCAAGGCAAACCACGATCACCTTCGGAAATCCCTGGATTCGGGGGTGAAGTGTATCGGTTTTAAAAGATAATCATCTCACACTTGTTGCGTGCAAGAATATTTTCATTCATTTCAATTGATAGAGATATAAAATGAATCTATAAGAAAGAAATAATATATAGTCGTTCTGAGAAGCGGGGAAGCGTTTCTGAGAAACAGTTCAACCTATAGATATAATGTTTTTTGCATATTCACAGGTCCGTTTATCTGCAGAGAAGGTGAATTATACTTTGATTATCATTTAAAATTAGTCTGATTATTAAATACAAGGAACATACAATTCTTTCTTTCTTTCTTTATCCGTCTATCCTCCAGGGTTGGTTTTTCCCTCGGACCCCGGGACGGATCCCATCTTTACCACCTCAAGGGCAGTGCCCTGGAGCGCGAGACTTGGGTCGGGGGATACAACTGGGAAGGAGGAGAAGTAACTCTCCCAGGCGGCCTCACAAGCTATGCTGAATAGGGGCCTTGTGGGGGGATGGGAAGATCGGAAGGGATAGACAAGGAAGAGGGAAGGAAGCGGCCGTGGCCTTTATTTATGTACCATGCCGGCATTTTCCTGGAGAAGTGGAAAACCAAGGAAAACCATTTCGAGGAAGGCTGAGGTGGGAATTGAATCCCCTGTACTCAGTTGACCACCCGAGGCTAAGTGCACCCCGTTCCAGCCCTCGTACCACTTTTTAAATTTCGTGACAGAGCCAGGAATCGAACCCGGACCTCCAGGGGTGACAGCTAATCACACTAACCACTACACCACAGAGGTGGACACATACAATACTACGCGTTCTTTCTGTCTTTGAGCGACTTACATCCTTCCAGTCACCATTCCCTGAACATTCATTAAGAGAGCAAAGCAAGGCATCTCTGTGCAAGGCCCTGAAGGTGCTTGGTGGAGTCGATTGTAAGGTCTAACCGCTTTCACCTCCGAGAATTAACATGGTACAGTACACACTCCTGGCGTTGAGTGAGTAAACTCTACGGTCATGTGCCTCATTTCTAAATGTTTCGAGTTCCTAACGGGGAAACGAACCCACTTCTTTGCCGGTATCCTACTTTATGTGTGGCGTACGAATTGAAGATGACTTACATAGACTATTTTACAGAATATCGTCGCTGCCGGGACAAAACCTCCTATGTGAAATATTTTAGCTTAGAACTTTGGCCGGTAAGCTTCTGTCATCTATGGTGCAATTTTGTGTGAATATCGTCAAGGCATTCTCGCACTTCATAATGTATGTGCTGCGGGTCAGTATATCTCCAAAAATATTATCACATAGGAGGTTTTGTCCCGGCAACGACGGTATATCAAATACATCCGTTGGTGACGTATGCAAGGGTGACGATGATTTTGACCACCTACATAGAATTGCAAGTAGTCCACTTCATGACCGTATCGATGAGTATAATCAACAAGAATAATTAAAGAACCACCTAATCGATACTTTATTTTTTGCGTTGGGCAAAATTAAATAAACATTATCACTCACAGAACATGTTTCGACCACTTAGTGGTCATCATCAGCTGTATAAGGAAACTTAGATGAAAAATATTGGACAATAAGCACAATCGTTAATCTTTAAGTTATGGATTGCACAAACAATCAAACCGTGTCACATGCTACTACACTAGGTTGTGCACAAAGACAGATCCCCAAGGCAGCGCAGATTAAACATCATTCTAAGATATGATATATAACGTGAGGCAAGCTTCTCTAACCAGATGACCGCCATTTTTAACTAAGAAGATACCAAAATCAAACAATCAACACAGCCATAACCTAAAGATTAACGATTGTGCTTATTGTCCAATAATTTTCATCTACGTTTCCTTATACAGCTGATGATGACCACTAAGTGGTCGAAACATGTTCTGTGAGTGATAATGTTTATTTAATTTTGCCCAATGCAAAAAATAAAGTATCGATTAGGTGGTTCTTTAATTATTCTTGTTGACCTACATGGAAGGCATTATAAACCTACACCTACCTTGCAAAGACATCATCGATCAGTTAACGTTGTGAGAGAAGTTCACTCAAACTTTCGGAAGCTCGTATTCGGATGAAATGTGAGTATCTTGAGATTCTGGAAAATATCAGACAAGAACAAAATGACAATGAAATTGTTGTAATGCAAATTCAAGCTTGCTGTGTTAAAATGAGACACGCTGTAAATTAAATAAGTGCATCGCTGATCATCATATAGCGTTATGGTACTATTTGGAAAATATCCACCTTTAGAGTACAATATTCTCCTTTATTCCTTTTCAGAATAACATTATCTTAATGGAATGGTAGCTACATGTTTCGTCCTCATAGGGACATCTTCTGTCAAAGTTAAAAGACACGCGTTAACAGACATTGGGTGATCCTAATGACTTATTCTGCCCATATGCCCATTAAAAACATGAAACGTTGTCACACTTTCTATACGTGTAATTTGAAGTTAAAATATGTAGAATTCGTCAAAAGAACATTTAACATATATCCCTCATTTGTAAAAACTTCAGGCATAAAAATACACTGGTATTGTTTGATTGTACAAAGCTGCAACTTAGTATTACTTAAAATCTTGTTAAAATCTTGTTTTTACTTCCTGTTAAATGCAGAAACAATAACTTATGTTGTGCCTGCATTGGAAGCAATTTTTCGGATCATCTAAAACACCCAATAATAACCTGACTTATGCTTTTATGTTTAAAATTATGAATATACATAGGCTTTAATAGAAAGCAACTTCAATGCTAACTCAGAATGGTCGCAAAAGTGGCTTAAGTTGTTTCGGAAATAAATTATTTTAATATAAATATGTTACTATAAATTGTAAAGGAAGTAGATGAATATTGTTACTTGGGTGGTAAATAAACTAATGATAGCAGAAGTAAGGAGGACATAAAATGCAGACTAGTACAAGCTTTCTTTTCTGAAGAAAAAAAAGTCTCATTTCAAATATTGATATAGGAATTAGAGAGAGTTTTTGGAAGACTTTCGTCTGGAGCGTGGCATTGTATGGAAGTGAAACATGGACGATAACTAGCTCAAAAAAGAAAGAGAATAGAAAATTTTGAAATATGGTGCTACAGAAGAATGTTGAAGGTAAGATGGATAGATCGAATCACGAATTTAGAGATAATCGAATTGGTGAAAGGAGATCTATTTGGCTATATTTGACGAGAAGAAGATTTAGAATGACAGGGCACATCTTAAGACACTCAGGACTTGTTCAGTTGGTTTTTGACGGAAAAGGTTAGCGCAGGATAAGGAGACATGGAGGGCTGCATCAAACCAGTCTATGGACTGATGACTCAAACAACAACTATAAATTATATTACTATAACACATGTACAGTTCACGCATAATTAACGCACCCTTATTTTAAGATGAGTTCTTGTTTTAAAAAGTGCAAAATAGATGCGGATAAATACGGTAGGTCATTTGAATTGATTTCGGGTGCTGGACGTTATTGTAATTTGGCCGTTTTTGTTATACGTGTATTGGATAATTTCGTTATGACCTATTGTGATAGACTATTTTGTCCACTGGGCTTTTCTGAAACTGGACATTTGAGTAAAGAATATTTTACATTATACTTTGTGACTGATAATCCATTTTAACACCAATATTCTCTGATTACTATTATTATTATTATTATTATTATTATTATTATTATTATTATTATTATTATTATTCGGACTAGTAACTCACCAAACATAATATCTTCATAGCTACGGATATCAGAATCTTCGTCCACAAATATGAAATTGAATTATTCAGATAAGTATGAGATTTAAGATCATTAACACAAGAAGGAGTGTCCTCTTTTGAAACAATGTGGAATTGGGCAAATATTCATTTATAGGAGGAGGAGTAAGGGATTGGAATACATTATCACGAGAAATGTTCAATAAATTTCCAAGTTATTTCAAAATGATTATAAAAAGCTATGTGAACAACTGTAAGGGAATCTGCCACCTGGGCAACGGCCCTAAATGCAGATCATTGATGACTGTAAAACTTAGCATAGGCTACCGGTAATCGTTCCCGAATCGCCGTTTATTTCCTCTCTGTGAGAAGGTATTAACAGTTTCGTCTATCGACTTCCAGACTTGAAGGCTCAAGTGGAACTAATCTTGAACATTCAACTTCATCGTTCCCAGATGGGTTGGCGTAACTAAGAGGAATCTATAAAAACAGTAAACTTTACCCACGGTGTGCTCGTCAGAGGCTATACAACATTTTCACACTGTACGGGACTGACGACAATCAGTATGGCCCCCGTAAAAATTAGGCCCCATCCTAACAACCATGAAGAAAATAAAGCTGTCAGTCACTGCCTTCTGAAACCTTCACTTTCCAGCCTGTTTTACAACACACAATAAACCATCTTGGTCATGCCCTGGCTCTCTGTACCGATACACAGCACCGACTGTTTACAAGCAAAACGACCGGCTTGACCATGCGGCACAAAATACATCCGTCTGGGTTTCATCCACTTCGTCCCATTTCTCACTGCCACTGCCATTCTTTTCACCCAAGTACTTCACGGAGAGATTAAGGCTGTATATTACCAAATTCTGTGGAAACTAGTCCTTCTTCATAAAAATACAAAACATCAATTAATATGAGGATTATATTGAGGGTAAAGAATTAATTTCAGAAGCTGCCTTGTCAATGTGGTAAAAGTGAAATTGGTTCACCCGGAAGGACGTGGGTTTGATTCCCTGTTAGGAAGACGAAAAATTTAAGAGAGAAGATTTCAGTTTCTGGAGAAGCACATTGTCCTGAGGTTCACTCAGCCTGCAAAAAAAATGAGTATCAGGTTAATTTCTGGGAGCAAAGGTGACCGCGCATAGAGCTAACCACTCTATCCGACTTCGTGCAGAGGTTACGGGAAGTGGAAGTCTTTACCTTCCACTCCTCCACGGACCTCTGAATTGGTTTTGAAAATAATTAATTCCATCATAATTCTTTCATGGGAATAATAATTAGATGGTTATTGCCTGCTTCATCCTACGATGTAGATCATCGCTTGTTCAAGGGGGAGAAGGATGTTTTTACTTTGTGTCAACTCCGCCGTACCGAAGTATTCTTCTCCGCATTCGAGCCAGTGTGGGCTTCCCATATCCGTAGACAAGGGGAGTGTGGATTTAAGTTGCATTTTCTACACTGAGAAAGAAACTCTTCCGCCCTAATCTGTTGGTCTCCCCAGGGTGTCAGGGTAGTTCCCGACGCCTAACACTCAGCGTTGAGTCTACGAATCGGAAATCGACTTTTCATTCAGAAAAAGCAGAAGATAACTGAAATACGTTGGTCATTTTACGCGCCAAACGAGCGACCTTGAAAGACTTTATAGTTCTCGGAAAGGTAAATGGTAAGAGGCCGAGAGGACGGAGACATGCATGATGGCTGGATCAACTGATCTCACTGACTGGTCTGAGCCTACATGAAGACGTACTAGTAACCTAGGACAGGTAAACCTGGAAAATCACAGCTGAGGAAGATATCAACTATGGAACTATACCCTCACGAGGGTGAATGGCAAGAGACAGAAAATATTAATTTTTTTAAAGAGTTATTAGGGGCTGCTTAGCAGAGGTGATAAAGTTGTTCTTGGTCCACTAAGAAGGACGTGAGCTCGATTCCCCGTCAGAAAGTCAAAGCATTTTGAAAAATGATTTCCACTTCTGAAGAGACACGTAGTTCTGAGCTTCGCTTAGCCTTCACCAAAACTGAGTACTGTACCAGGCATAGAGCTAACCATTATATCCATCTCAGTGCTGAAGTTACGTACAGTGGAAGCCTTTACATTCCACAACTCCAAGGGCATTCATTAGCCTGCACGGAGATGGATTTTTAATGTTTATTTATAATATTAATCAATTGAACGAAATGTTTTTCTCTTTTTTGCTATTTGCTGGCCTTAAGGCGACGATGGGATAGGAAAGGCCTAGGAAGTGGAAGGAAGCGGCCGTGGCCTTAATTAAGGTAGAGCCCCAGCATTTGTCTGGTGTGAAAATAGGAAACCACGGAAAACCATCTTCAGGGCTGCCGACAATGGGGCTCGAACTCACTATTTCCCAATTACTGGATACTGGCCGCACTTAAGCGATTGCAGCTATCGAGCTCGGTTGAACGAAATGAACCAAGCAGTGAGAAAAACTACCTCAGATATAGTCCTAGAGGAAGAACTGTTCACGCAGTAGGCCTACTGCGTGAAATGAAGCTGGTCTTCCTTTTCTTTCCTCACTTTCTCGGTGTAGGAACTTCATATGGATTAAGACCATTCTCTCTGCCTTTCTGGTGGGGGTTGTTAGTGACCTGTTGTACGTGAATGAAGATGTGTGCTAAGACGAAAAAAACACTCGGCCATCGAGCTTATAGGAATTAACTACAGTAGAAGCGGTTAACAAATCATACTTCACCTAGCCCGGAATTGAAACCGGGGCTCTCTGAACCGAAGTCCCTTAAGATGACCATTCAGCTATGGAGCCGGGCAATATTATTACCGACACAAATTTCGTATAAAATGACTGACCTGGAATCTGAACGAAAGTCTCAACCTAGTGGCAGTAACCCTATAGCTAGCCACGCATGTGTTCATTTTATACAGTGAATACAAATGACAGTTACCTAAGGCACGAATTCTAGTTTACAAACTCTCTTCTTCGTAATAAAATACGTTACAAGAAGAAGAAGAAGAAGAAGAAGAAGAAGAAGAAGAAGAAGAAGAAGAAGAAGAAGAAGAAGACGAAATAGGTTGCTTAAAATAACTGACTAAGCACTACCACCAGATTAGGGGTTTGAGTCCCAGCACAATTTTTTTGACATTAAATATTACTAATAGCCATCATCATCATCATCATCATCATCATCATCATCATCACACGCTTGACATCTGTGACCTGTCTGATGATCGACTGGATCCACTTCATCATCGTGTCAGCAAATAACTTAGTAGCTTCGTGATTTCGTCAGAATTTTGCCAATGCAAGCGGGACTGTACACTTGGAATGTAAAGTCATCCCGGGAACAATAACTGAAGCCCCCTCCGGGTCTCCCGCTGAGTGTCCTCCAATAAATACACGCGTGCCGCCCAGTTGAGAATACCCACAAGTTCTTAATATATACATCCCAAGTTGGCCAGTTCTCTTTAACTTTGGCACAGATGTCTTTTCATTGTTACGGGGATAGTTCAGTATCTGCTTTGAAGTTCACCGCCAATTTGATAGTCTGCGAGCTTGAAAACGATTGATCTATGATAAAATAATCCACAGTTCTAGCCATCAGGCAAGCAACTCAATGTTGTTGAAAACATCCTAAAGATATGAGCTCCGAGTTTTAGGTAAATACAATATAATAAAGTGTGAGAATATGTTCTTTATTTATTCCTAAAAATTACGAATATTTTCTTAATCATCGTTATCCGGTCAATTAGATTAGCAGTTTACCTTTTTCTACCACTACGAGCGCTAATGTGAGTCAATACATTGTTTCACGTAAGCACCACCACGAGTGCTAATGTGAGTCGGTGGTGGTGGTGGTGATTATTGTTTTAAGAGGAAAAAGTACAACTAGGCAACCATCCTCTATATAACACTAATCAGAGAGAAAAAATGGAAGGGGTCCGACACTTCGAAAAATGAAAGTATCGGCCAAAGACAAGGGCCACGAAAGGCATGAAAATGAAAGACACCCTAGGCCTCCATACGTAATGCCGTCGGGATCGGGGAAAAACAAGAATTGACCAAGGGAGGTCGGATAGGATACATGAAAGTGAGGAGCCTGACACAAGTAAGTGGAAGCAATATCAGAACTCAGCTAAGGGTCCAGCTGTCACCAAACCACGCTCCAAAGTTCTGAGCCCCTGGGGCCCATTTTAGTCGCCTCTTACGACAGGCAGGGGATACCGTGGGTGTTATTCTACCGTCCCTACCCACAGCGGGAATAATGCGAGTCAATGCAGAGTTTCACTTAAGCCCTTATAACTACATTCGGTATACATACATACATACATACGTTATCATTATAGACTGTTATGCCTTTCAGCGTTCAGTCTGCAAGCCTCTGTGAATTTACTAAACGTCGCCACAATCCTCGATTTGCCACTAGTGTTGTGGCCTCATTTAGTTCTATACCTCTTATCTTTAAATCGTTAGAAACCGAGTCTAACCATCGTCGTCTTGGTCTACCTCTACTTCTCTTGCCCTCCATAACAGAGTCCATTATTCTCCTAGGTAACCTATCCTCCTCCATTTGCCTCACATTACTCCACCACTGAAGCCGGTTTCCTCATTCCGAGTACCCTCCTGCCATTGTTCCCACCTGTTTGTACCAGCAATCATTCTTGCTACTTTCAAGTCTGTTACTTCTAACTTTTGAATAAGATATCCTGAGTCCACCCAGCTTTCGCTCCCGTAAAGCAAAGTTCGTCTGAAAACAGACCGATGTAAAGATAGTTTCGTCTGGGAGCTGACTTCCTTCTTACAGTACATTAAATGTATGGACATTTAAAAAAATAAAAAACGACTGAGGATATTGAACCAAGGAACACATTATAGAAAGAATTATGTAAACAAGTTAATTTGGCTACGATTTCAATTTTTAAAAACGGGTAAAGAAACAAGCGATTTTTGGCTGTTTTTTTCGGAACTGCGTTTAGGCCAGAAGTGATTTTCGATTTTAAAAATTTTGATTGAACTATCCAAGACTCAAAATTTGAAACGTTTCCGGGCCCTTTAGCCTTTCAAATTTCGGCACAATTGAGGAAATGGCTTAATTTTACGTTTTTCATAGTACAGTATGAGGACCCCTACTTTGCCTGATTATTGTTTTAATTCATTCGCATCGCATTTAAACACCGTAGCAGTTCACTGAGAAATCACATTTACATGCCGCTCTACGGCAGTCGTCAGCACAACAGTATTTAGAAAATCATACAAAACTAACCAGTAAAGATTCCTTTCTGAAAATCTGCGTGCGTGATAATGAAAGAGTAAGCTCGCCAGAGCCGCTGAGTGTGGTACACTTCAAGTGAAGAGCTACGCACTGAGCCAGAGTGACAGTGGACGATGCTGTGAAGTAGCGAGTCATGTGCAGTATAGCAGACCCTGCTATGCCAGACAAACGCCAAGACAAAGGACTAGTAATCTGCCGAGTGTGATGAAAGTACAGTGTGTAAAGGCTTCCTACACCAAAATTATTCTATAGTTCATCTTTCCTAAATGACCTCATATTTCTAACAGGGCAACTTCAAGAACCTTAAGGAGTAAGATAACGGGGTATTTGTCAATATCAAGAATAGCCGAGAAATGAAGACAACTGGAGATGGTCATCGTAATTATTTTAATGTGCTGTCAGGCTGACGCGCTTAGACGGTAAAAACGCTGGGCTTCTCAGTCCAGTTTCACAGGTTCGATCTTGGCTCAGTACGGCGGTATTTGAACATGCCAGTCTCGTATCAGCATACTTACCGCTACGTATAGGAACTCCTACGGGACAAAATTCCGGGATCTCGGCGTCTCCAAAAGAGCCCAAAAAGTATTTAGATCAGTAGGACATAAAACCATTATTATTATTATTATTATTATTATTATTATTATTATTATTATTATTATTAATTATTATTATTATTATTAGGCCTAGTAGTACTACTACTACTAGTAGTAGTAGTAGTAGTACCGAGCTCGAAGCTGCAGTCGCTTACGTGCGTGCAGTATCCAGCATTCGGGAGATAATGGGTTCAAACCCCACTGTCAGCAGCCCGGAAGATGGTTTTCCGTGGTTTCATATTTTCACACCAGGCAAATGCTGGGGCTGTACCTTAATAAAGGCCACGGCCGCTTCCTTCGAAGTCCTAGGCCTTTCCTATCCCATCGTCGCCATAAGACCTATCTGTGTCGGTGTGACGTAAAGCAACTAGCAAAAAGTAATCATCGTTTGCCTGCTTTTACGAGTTTGTAGGATGGTCTTGAGGTTAACAATCTGTTCTGCGCCTTTTCTGAGCCCTGCCTGATATTCTCTAATCAAATGATCTGTTTGCATTTCCAGTATCTTGAGTAGAAGTTTTGAAATAATTTTGTAGGTGACTGCTAGAAGGGTGAATTGCACACTTCCAGTCTTCAGGAATATTTTGACTGGTCCAGATATCTGTAAGAATGTTATGGATTTTCTGAGCGAGATTTTTGCCACCTACTTTCCACATTTCGGCAATTATACCATCTTTCCCTGGAGCTTTGTTGTTTTTTAACTCATGTATTATTTTTTTCTTCTATTGTTGGAAACTCTGAATCTGGATTTGGTCCTGATGTTTCAAAAGTGAGTTGGTCAGGAAGAGAAGGTCTTTGAAATGATCTGCCAAAAGTTTACAGTTTTCTTCATTATTTGTTTGTGAAGTCCTATCCGGTGGGTGCTCTGTACCTCGTCAGTTCTTCTTTAAAGGTTCTTTAAACGTTCCTAGTATTGTTTCCCTTGAACTCTTGCTCGATTTCTGCCACATTGATCTGACGATAGTGATGTTTTTGGAATGTTATAATCTTTGATGTGTCATTCTGGATTTTAACGAAGGCATGCTACTTTTCTGTGGTTTTCTGTGAATTCTAGTCTTGCCATGCTTTCATGCAAAGTTCTAACGTCTTATCGCAGGTATCGTTCCACCACTCATGTTTACGTTTCCTCGGTTTTAAGCTAGTGTACTTAGCTGCTTTTACAAGTTCGTCTTTAAGTTCTGACCAACTAGTAGCATTTTGCTCGGAGATGTTTGCCAGGAAAGAGGTTTTGCTTCAGAATCTCTGGTTTGATTCGTGTGTTTCGCCGTGATCTACATTGGGGCCTGATTGGTTGAACCTTCACTTTGATTAGAGATACGTGGTGATCAGAGTCGACGATACCCTTCTTGACTTTCACATTCATGATCTTCTGGTTTCTCTTTGTAATAGGCACAGGGTCTATCTGAAATTCTCCTAAAGGTCTCACAGAAGTTGATTAATCTTTCTCCATTTTTATTGGTTCTTTTATGGGCAGGGTAGAGTCCTACGGTGGCTTTGTACTTCCTTTCTTTGCCTGTTTGTGCACTAAAATCTCCCATCAAAATGTTGACATGATGTTTAGGAATTTGGCCTACTGCTTCTTCTAGAAGTTCCCAGAATTCTTCCACCTTTTCTGGGTCTCTTTGGTTGTAATTATTTGTAAGCGCATGATCATTGATTAGTGAATAGGTTTTGTTTCCTGATTTGATTGCTAGCACTGAAATTTTTTCAGAGGGAGACGTGAAACTCATAACTGAATTTATGATATTCTTTCTTACTGTAAATCCAGTGCCAAATTGCAGTGGTGTGTTACGGACTGGAATTTCTGGTTTACCTTCACATATTCTGTAGTTGTCTGATTCGAAGTGATTTTCATCCGTATAACTGGTTTCTTGAAGAGCTAAAATTTGGATATTTAGTCTGTCCAACATGTCTGTTAATTACTTAAATTTGCCAGTTTTGAGAAGAAGTGTATTGATGTTGATGGTGCCAAGAAAATGCTTGCGTTTGGGAAAAGAGATATGGGAAGCTCCGATACATTCCTGCATGATGTTCTCGGTCCCCCAGAATCCGATGACCGAGAAAATCTAGTGCAATCACCAGGGCTTGGGGAAGGTTCTTTGTCAGCTAACACTTCCATCATGCTAAAAGGTTGAAAGTAATGGGAAGACCGCCAATTGTCGATCTCATTGTTACAACTAAGGTAATGAGCCTTCGAGGTTGCCTCAAAATAGTTTCTGCTGTTCTACGGCTTCTGCTTGTCAGCCCCTCTAATATGTGTTCGGTCCGCGAGAGCTATTTCATTCAAGTCTGCCAGCAAGCCGGTTAGGACCCCGCTACCTGGGACATGCCATGTGGGAGTATCACCTCCCCCCCCCCCCTGCTACGACAGCATAGTAGGTTCGTGTATTATTATTATTATTATTATTATTATTATTATTATTATTATTATTATTATTATTATTATTTGCTTTACGTCGCACCAATACAAATAGGTCTTATGACGACGATGGGATAGGAAAGGCCTAGGAATGGGATGGAAGCGACCGTGGCCTTAATTAAGGTACAGCCCCAGCATTTGCCTGGTGTGAAAACGGGAAACCACGGAAAAATATCTTCAGGACCGCCGACAGTGGATTCGAACCCACTCTATCCCGGATGAAAGGTCACAGCTGCGCGCCCCTAACCACGCGGCCAACTCGGCCGTTATTATTATTATTATTATTATTATTATTATTATTATTATTATTATTATTATTATTATTATTATTATTATTATTATTATTTCCTGGCCTTTCTCAGTCATCTCGGGTCGATTCTGTCTGTTAGGTCATCAGCCCAGAGGCTGGTTGGATCCTCAAATAGCACCACCAAAGGCTGTGCAGTTATAGGAAAACCACAAAAACCATTGGCAGAGCCCAAATGAGGCTTACCAGGCAAGATGAGGAGTGAGGTAGTTTGCCATTGCTTTCCTCACTCGGGTCGACACTAATGTGTATTTAGGCTAGTGTTACGGCGCCAATCCTATGTAGGCCTATTCGCTATTGCGTGTTTCTGTGGTGGCTGGTACTGTTATGTGTTGTATGTAGATGTTTATGACGACAATCACAAACAGACCTTGTCCTCGGGCCAGATGAATTATATAACTACTGTGTATGCAGTACAAGCCTTTCACCCTGACGAAAATCGAACTCGGGCACCTGTGAACCGAAGACTCGTACGCTGACTATTCAACGAAGGAGCCTGACCTTTCCATGACTGATGCTATGTGTGCAAAATTGTCATTCACTAAATAAAATAGAAACCTAGCGAGTAGCTGCGCGGTTTGGGCCACGTAGCTGTCACTCTGCATTCGAGGATAGTGGGTTCGAACCCAACTGTCGGCAGACCTGAAGGTTTTGTGACAGAAAATTGATTAATTTTGTCATACTTTACAAAACTGTCCAAATATATGACTAATAAAATCTGTTAAAATTCTATAGAAAACGAGGAAACTAGACACAATAAGGCATCGAATGCAGGCCTTTGGTCCAGAGAGTCCCAGGTTCGATTCCCGACCGGTCGGAAATATTAAGCTTAATTGGTTGATTCCAATGGCTCAGGGGCCGGGTGTGTGTGCCGTCTTCAGCATTAGAATTCATCCTCATAGACGCGCAGGTCGCCTATACGGCGTCAAATTGAAAGACCTGCACCAGGCCACACGCCATTACTATATTATAAGAATAAACCACGAAATGAAGGTGGTGGTGATTGCTGTTTTAAGAGGAAGTACACCTGGGCAGCAATCCATCCTACATTTACTCTAATTTATTCCAACACAACACACTGCCATCCCCCACACAAACTCATAATGAATAGTCTACACCCCTCTACATAGGGTTGGCTTCAGGAAGGGTATCCGGCCGTCAAACTTGGCTTAATCCACATTAGAATCGACCTCAAATAAAATGGAGAAAAGACCATAAAAGAAGAAAAAGAGTAGTTGTAGAATGTTACAGTAATGCAGAAGTAAAAACGTTAGATCAAAATAGATTGGTACGGAGAGCTGCAGAAAATCATTCTCTGGACTAATTCGCCTCCGTAGTGCAACAGTTAGCACTATTAGCTGCCATCCTCGGATGCCCGAGTTCGATTCCCGGTACTGCCAGGGCTGGTATGGAGTTAAAATGGTACAAGCGACTCACCTTCACTGGGGGGGTGTGCCTGAAAAAAAGCTGCACCGCCTCGGTATGAGGATACAAACGAGTTTCCGGCTGCTAAATGGTTGGCATGCTAGCTTTTGGTCCAAGGGGTCAAATCCTAGCTGGGTTAGAGATGAAAACTTTCTTTTTCTTTCTTTCTTTCTTTCTTTCTTTCTTTCTTTCTTTCTTTGTTAATCTATTTACCCTCCAGGGTAGGTTTTCCTTCGGGCTCAGCGAGGGATCCAACCTATACCGCCTCAAGGGCAGTGTCCGGGAGCTTCAGACATTGAGTCAGGGGATACAAGCGGGGAGGAGGTCCAGTACCTCGCCCAGGCCGACTCACCTGCTATGCTGAACAAGGGCCTTTGTGGAGGGATGGGAAGATTGGAAAGGACAGGCAAGGAAGTGGAAAGTAAGCGGCCGTGGCCTTAAATTAGGTACCATCCCGGCATTTGCCTGGAGGAGAAGTGGGAAACCACGAAAAACCACTTACAGGATGGATGAGGTGAGAATTGAACCCGCCTCTACTCAGTTGACCTCCCGAGGCTGAGTGGACCCCGTTCCAACCCTCGTACCACTTTTCAAATTTCGTGGCAGAGCCAGGAATCGAGCCCGGGCCTCCGGGGGTGACAGCTAATCACACTAACCACTACACCACAGATGCGGACGGATTATAACTTTCATCACGTAATTCTTCTGGTTCGGGGTTTGGGTGTTTATGCCGTCTTCAGCATCGTTCATCTTAGGTCCCCATTCTCACAGACGGACCTAGCGCTCGTGAGTCATAGTGGGCCGTGCATCTAGTGTGTCCAGTTCATTTCCATAGTGACTTTCTTTCGTTTGTGCTACTAAATACTGACATTAATCACTAGTGATTAACAGATTTAGTTTCGAACAATGAATGACCCGCCCTTGGGGCAGATCATTTACTCTGCTATTCATACCAGCCATGATGTGCCGCAGTTCCCGGTAACAACAAATGCATTAACCAACCCTTTGGCCAACCAATCGCACCGACGACCAGAGGAGAAGCATTATACACATAAAACATCTCACTCAATTGTGACCATGGAATTGTCGATGTTACAACCTAACCTCAATACTCAAGACTTCATTCACATCCGTGTCAACACCGCCAGCAGGAGGCAGTTCTCCCGTCGCAGACCATCAGTAGAGGAGAATCGGGTAATATGGAATAGTCGGGCAATAAGGAATACCACAATAACTTGCCTGTAAGGTACTGCTCTCAGGTGGAAACTAGTCGAATTACGGTAAATGTTCTCATGATGCTTTGTATTCAGTTTCGACGTGCTCGTGAGTGAGGTTAGTGCGTGAAGCAAGAATATTTGTTTTTCATATTTGAAAAGCTTTTGCAGGTACTTCTTTTAAAGCTTGTATTAATTACCAAAACTGAGTTTAGTCCCGGGAAATCCAATGTTATATATTGTACAAGAGTTGCTTATATTGCTACACCAGTGTAACTTCCTTGTTGTGCAAAGTTTAGGGCATGACGAATTCTTTAATTCAAACATGGTGTGTCGGGATATATGGAATACTGTTTTAGTTTCAAAGTAAAATGTCGTTTAAAATTAATTAAAATTAATTGCATTAATCCTGGTATATTATAACATTTAATTACCTATAGATCTCAGTTTCTGCATCTGTGACTTTTGTCACTGAATGAACAAGTGACTGTAAAAAGAAAACTCTGAATAATTAGTGTATACAGATTATCATTTAAGTTAATTACCAATTTTATTCTTTAGATTTTTAAAATTTCTGTACGTCCACCTGTAAGAACGTTCCTTAAATATAACTGAATGAATTTATTGAAGTTGTATTTTAATTTACATATTATTTACCCTACTATTCCATATTAGCCGACAATTCCGTATTACCCACCAAGTGCAACTTTTTGAAAGAAATAATTTTGACGTGAAGACATTAACAATTTACAATTTAAAAAATATAGAGAATCTTGGCTAATTATTTGAATTTTCAAACCATATTTATTTATATTTCATAACTGATTTCGGTAAGAAGTTATACTGCCAAAAGTAAATGGTATTCCATATTATACTACTCTCCTCTATCATCAATGGACAACACAGGTTCCATGCATTCTGCAACACAACCATTATCAAGAACTTCAGGTAGCGATTTAATACCTGATTTCAATAGTGTTTCTGAATTTCAAACGAAATGTTTCCACCGAAATGACTTTGATAATGCTAGTGGCTATGTTGGTAACATGATGATGGAATATAGTAGTGATCTCGAAATGACCTATCGTTCGGACTTGGCAATGAACACTCCTAATGCAGTAATCCCGCCGGCAGATTCTTCGAGAACCTCAAAACCGCCACTCCACCCAGTAATGATAACCGATATAATAGATCGGACAATGGACCTTTCTATGTTTATAGGAGTGGGTCGCACAATTGGTAATTTACACCCTATGACACTCGGGAAAATTATATTCAATGCCGGTATAGTACGCAAACCGGACATTGTAAATATAAACTCTGTAGGGAAAAATAGGCTACGCATCGAAACAGTATCAGGCGCAGTGGCGAATCATTTAGTTGAGTCTTCCTACTTCAAGCAAAATAATCTAAAAGCTTACATACCTCACCATACCACTCAGGTCTCATAAAAAATCTTGACATTTCTCTCAGCGAAGAGGAACTCGTGAGTTTCACAGTGAATTCCCGGTAACACGCGTAAAGCGATTTACAAAACAAACCCCATCTCAGGAAACTAGGCCAGTTCCAGTGTACCTAGTCACATTTCGCTCGCAACGCCTACCTGAAGCTGTTTACATCCACGAAATGCGCTGTGCTGTTCTCCCGTATGTGCTACCTGTTGTTCAATGTCGCCGTTGTTTACGTTATAACCATTCTAGTTTCCAAGCCGCTGTACAGGACCTCACGATGTTACTGAATGTTCGGCATCAGTCAACCTGTGTTGCATTTACTGCCAGGGTGCACATCTACACTGACTGACAGAGCAAATGCAACACCAAGAAGGAGTGGTTCGAAAGGGATGAAAGTTGGGGAAAAAACAGAGACGGCACGGACGAATAATTGATGTTTATTTCAAACCGATATGCAGGTTACACAATGCGCACGGCATCGACTCAGTAGGATGTAGGACCACCGCGAGCGGCGATGCACGCAGAAACACGTCGAGGTACAGAGTCAATACGAGTGCGGATGGTGTTCTGAGGGATGGTTCTCCATTCTCTGTCAACCATTTGCCACAGTTGGTCGTCCGTACTAGGCTGGGGCAGAGTTTGCAAACGGCGTCCAATGAGATCCCACACGTGTTCGATTGGTGAGAGATCCGGAGAGTACGCTGGCCACGGAAGCATCTGTACACCTCGTAGAGCCTGTTGGGAGATGCGAGTAGTGTGTGGGCGGGCATTATCCTGCTGAAACAGAGCATTGGGCAGCCCCTCAAGGTACGGGAGTGCCACCGGCCGCAGCACATGCTGCACGTAGCGGTGGGCATTTAACATGCCTTGAATACGCACTAGAGGTGACGTGGAATCATACGCAATAGCGCCCCAAACCATGATGCCGCGTTGTCTAGCGGTAGGGCGTTCCACAGTTACTGCCGGATTTGACTTTTCTCCACGCCGACGCCACACTCGTCTGCGGTGACTATCACTGACAGAACAGAAGCGTGACTCGTCGGAGAGCACGACGTTCTGCCGTTCCCTCATCCAAGTCGCTCTAGCCCGGCACCATGCCAGGCGTGCACGTCTATGCTGTGGAGTCAATGGTAGTCTTCTGAGCGGACGCCGGGAGTGCAGACCTCCTTCAACCAATCGACGGGAAATTGTTCTGGTCGATATTGGAACAGCCAGGGTGTCTTGCACATGCTGAAGAATGGCGGTTGACGTAGCATGCGGGGCTGCCACCGCTTGGCGGCGGATGCGCCGATCCTCGCGTGCTGACGTCACTCGGGCTGCGCCTGGACCCCTCGCACGTGCCACATGTCCCTGCGCCAACCATCTTCGCCACAGGCGCTGCACCGTGGACACATCCCTATGGGTATCGGCTGCGATTTGACGAAGCGACCAACCTGCCCTTCTCAGCCCGATCACCATACCCCTCGTAAAGTCGTCTGTCTGCTGGAAATGCCTCCGTTGATGGCGGCCTGACATTCTTAGCTATACACGTGTCCTGTGGCACACGACAACACGTTCTACAATGACTGTCGGCTGAGAAATCACGGTACGAAGTGGGCCATTCGCCAACGCCGTGTCCCATTTATCGTTCGCTACGTGCGCAGCACAGCGGCGCGTTTCACATCATGAGCATACCTCAGTGACGTCAGTCTACCCTGCAATTGGCATAAAGTTCTGACCACTCCTTCTTGGTGTTGCATTTGCTCTGTCAGTCAGTGTATATACAGACAAAAGAATGTCCAGAACACAAGAGATGGGCTGAAATGAAACGACTGATTGCACTGAACAACATCATCCAGCAAGCTGCTCTTAACGTGTGTAATAAAAAGCCGTATGCAACAAGCCCTGCTGGCAACTGGCAAAGTAGGGATGATTTTCCTCCTCTTCCAACTGTAACCCCTCAAACACGAAATGAAAGGACTGTCACACCAACTCAGGGAACAGATTTTTCTGATCTTACAATTTCAGTTCAAGTACCGGTCAACGCTTCTAGCTTACAGGGACTGTTGAATTAAAAAACCATTAATATACCTCGAAATACTCTTCATGCTCCATCCAGCCCTACAAATCGTCCTATCGTCAGCCTTCTGCAGTCGTTCGCCAAACGAACTATCCCTCTATTTCTGAACGTACTTAGATCCTTCAACATTTACCTGTAACTCCCATACAATATAATCCGTACCCTCCACAATCACATCGCATAAACCTACCCATAGAGCGATCATCTGAACAACTAATGGAACAAATCTTTAATGTTTATGATCATTATCACCCAACTGCAGTCCCCTACGTTACAGACCTTAAATCCGGCATTTATGCGTCAAATGATTACCAGCATTTTTAACAATTCCAATTCACTGTAAACTATTGCGTTTGGGACACGGCTGTTACCCCAGCCATTTACATAGAATCAATGTGTTGAACTCTTTCATGTGCGATTGTGATCCGTCCAGTGTTGCAGATTTAAACCACATAATATTGGCTTGTAAACACCAACAAGTTGCTCAAAACCACCTGTATAAAAGGCTACACGAACTTCGAATCAACCAGTGTTACAGTGCTGCTATCCCCTTTTAAGCGCGAAGTATATTTACTTTCAGTTCAGTATCTCCGTGAAACAAATTTGACCATATGAACTTTTCTGGGACCATCAGAAGGCGTTGAATGTTTTTTAACATGCTTCTAGGTGTTTTCTCTTTCAGTCGTGACTGTTTTATTTGTTTATGATATATATATCATATGCTTCTCATATGTATCCCATTCATTGCCTTATTCATATATTTGTGTATGGTGGCTGCATGGTCGCAAGACCAAAAGCCTAGATTTAAAAAAAAACTTGGAACCGTACACTTACACTCATGTTCATAAAAACAAGGACACCTTGAAAGACTAGAGATAGGAAGTTTATATTCACAGGACATTTGCACTAGTATGTTCTGAAGAAATGATTAGCATTTGAATCATGTCAGCCCTCAGGTTCAAGGTCCACTTCGATATTTCGGCGCACCACCACCTACTGGTAAAATGTGCCTGCGGCTCTCGTTGTCGCTATAAACCGAAGTTAATGGATCAGTGTGACTTAAGCAGAGGTGCAGGGTGCCTCGGAGACGCATGCGAGAACCGTACCGTCAAATGAGCGAGTTTGAAAGAGGTGCATTATTGGAACGAGAGAACGTGATGCATCCATCCGGGAAATTACTGCTTGTGTGGGACGAAGTGTGTCGGCAGTGCAACGGGTGTGTACAGAATGGTTCACAGAAGGACGTATAACACGACGAGATGGGTCTGGTCGCACCCCCGGACAACCCCCGAAGAAGAGACACCTCCTCCGCATGGCATTTCAGGACAGATTTGCGTTCTCCTCGGCTCTGGCGCAACAATGGAACAGTGCAACACATCGTACACTATCAGGAGTGACAGTCCGTCGCCGTTTATTACGGTCTGGGTTACCGCCACGTCGTCCACTTCTCCGCCTATCTTTGACTAATGTGCATAAACATGCTGGACTGCAATGGTGTAAGGAACGACGTCACTGGGGACAGGAATGGCTGCAGATAATGTTTTCGGACGAATCCAGGTTCTATTTGTTTGAAAATGATGGCCGCATTTTGGTTCGCCGCAGACAGGGGGAGAAGCATCGCGTTGACTGAATTCGCACAAGACATACAGCGCCAACTCAAGGCCTTATGATGTGGGGTGCTATTGGGTACAACCACAGATCACAGTTGATGCGTGTCCTGGGCACTGTGACCAGTTTGACCTACGTGAATGACATCCTTCGACCCGTAGCCATACCCTTTCTGTACGTCACCCCTGACGCCATATTTCAGCAGGACAATATGTGATCACATGTTGCTGCAAGAACATGTGCCTTCTTCTTGTCACAGGATGTCAGACTGTTGCCCTGGTCCGCCCGATCACCGGACTTGTCGCCAATCGAAAATGTGTGGGATATGGTGAATCGACGGGTGCGGCACTGTGACCCATTGCCAACCACCAAAGATGAAGTGTGGAACTAGGTGAACGCAGCATGGATGGCTATACCCCAGGACGTCATTCGCGCCTTATACGCGTCGATGCCATCACGCGTGGAATAAATTATCAGTACCCATGGAGGACCAAGTGCCTACTAGGCAACAGGACACATGCTAACCTAGGTGACTGAAATGCCAATCGTTTCTGCAGAACATACTAATGAACATGTTCTGTGAATATGAACTTCTTATCTCTAGTCTTTCAAGGTGTTCTGTTTTTATGAACATGAGTGTATTTTTCAGGGATACTAACCGTATACTAACCGGGCACTGAGTACCCGGCAAGAAAAACGTATATTTTACTCATTCATAATATTTATTTTAAAATCTCATGAAATCAGTGAAATGGAGTATTATTCAATACGTGAATATATATTTGCAGCATTTCTGGTAATGAAATAAAATAATAGGTAACATTAACAATCTACCTTTTAGTTTTTTGTACTACAATAAGGTTCACTTTGCAACATTTGGGCACAACTCTAGCATATGCTTTTTGCACTAAGTGCCCCGGTGTACGGTTTCAGGGCTAAACAAGATTTGCAAATAAAATCCCTCGAGAGTCAGATAAGTACAGTACGTTCATTGATCTGCTCAGCTCCGGGAGAACCAACTGTGTGGTGGGAAAAGGCTCTTATCCTCAGTAATAATACGCGGTTAAGGCGCAAGGTGCGCTGTTCGGTAATGTAATCCAAGACTCATAAAGCAGGGTGGGAGAACCTCATTACATCCCGTACAGCAGCTAATAACGCCTTAATTCTGTATCGGGGAGGGCCCTGGCGCTCAATGGTGGCAATAAAGCCGAGGAGGAGGGGCTGACAAACGCTAGTCACAGATAGTGCCAGGTCTGAATTTCACGGGTTGTTGAATGACAATACAGGCTGCAAAACTGAAATTTGAATTGCAGTAAATGACATCGACACTTGAGCAATGACTCAACCTGTTCTTCAGTTTTGGGAAACACTGCAAAATACATCCTGCTAAAATGAGATCTTCTATAATAATAATAATAATAATAATAACAATAATAATAATAATAATAATAATAATAATAATAATAATAATAATAATGTCCGCCTCTGTGGTATAGTGGTTAGTATGATTAGCTGCTACCTCCGGAGGCCCGGGTTCGATTTCCGGCTCTGCCACGAAATTTGAAAAGTGGTGCGATGGCTGGAGCAGGGTCCACTCAGCCTTGGGGGATCAAATAAGTAGAGGGGGTACGATTTCCATCTCAGCCATCCTCGAAGTGGTTTTCTGTGGTTTCCTCACTTCTCCTCCAGACAAATTTCGGGATGGTACTTAACTAAAGGCCTCGGCCGCTTCTTTCCCACCTTCCTTGTCTATCCCTTCCGATCTTCCCATCACACCACAAGCCCTTTTGTTCAGCATAGCAGGTGAGGCATCCTCCTGCCCTCTTATATCCCCCGACCCAAAGTCTCACGGTCCAGAACACTGCCCTTGAGGCAATAGAGGTGGGATGATCCCTCGCTGATTTGGGGAGGAAACCAACCCTGGAGGGTTAACGGATAAATAAATAAATAAATAAATAAATAAATAAATAAATAAATAAATAAATAAATAAATAAATAAATAAATAAATAAATAAATAAATCGAGTTGATTCTCATATGTAACCTGCGCGCCTATGGGGGATGCGACCCTACCTAGGATGAAATCTAACGTTGAAGACAGCACAAACGCTTAGTCCCGGAGCCAGAGAAATTGACTCCTCCGACCAAGGGCGAGCATGTTAACCAATTAATTACAGAACCAATAATAACAATAATCTTCTTCTTCCACCGCTTTTCCCACACCTGTGGGGTCGCGGGTGCGAATTGTGTCGCACATGTGGATTTGGCCCTGTTTTTCGGCCGGATGTCCTTTCTGACGCCAACCCTGTGTCGAGGGATGTAATTACTATTGCGTATTTTTGTGGTGGTTGGTAGTGTGGTGTGTTGTCTGAATTTAAAGAGGAGAGTGTTGGGACAAACACAAACACCCAGTCCCCGAGCCAGACAGTCGTATGTGATAATCAGACACGATTAAAATCCCCGACCAGGCCGGAAATTGAACCCGGGACCCCCTGAATAATAATAATAATAATAATAATAATAATAATAATAATAATAATAATAATAATAATAATGTATATGAGCTCATGTAAGTCGGACCTGTATTGGAGGACTGAAACAGCGCATGAAATTGATCAGAAAACATCCAAATTTAAATATGTGGATGATATTTTTTTCTTTTTTACAAGCTGCTTTACGTCGCACCGACACAGACAGGCCTTATGGCGACGATGGGACAGGAAAGGGCCAGAAGTGGGAAGGAAGTGGCCATGGCCTTAATTTAGGTACAGCCCAAGCATTTGCCTGGTGTGAAAACGGGAAACCACGGAAAACCATCTTCAGGGTTTCCGACATAGGGGTTCGAACCGACTATCTCCCGAATGCTGGATACTGGCCGCACTTAAGCCACTGCGGCTATCGAGCTCGGTGGAGGAGAATCTTACCCCCAATAGCAATTTAAAGGAAGCACTAGGGAAGAATACACTACTAAAACACTACCGCACAGTAGTTCAACCAGAATGCTTCTACGCTGCGTAGACACTGGCCGAAAATAGAACAGCCTGCGATTGAGAAAGAGGAAAGGCAGTTTCTAGGGTAGATCTTAGGGCCCAGAAAAGTGTGAGAAAGATTTTCCTTCCACCTTACAGTAGGCCCAACAACGAATTACATCCGAGAATGGAAAAGATTGTTACCAAAATGAGAAAGAGGAAGCTGACCTTTTTTCAAACGCCTAAAGAGGATGAACCGACAAAGATCGGTACACAAAATGTTCGTCCTTCATGAGAAATGGAAAAAATAATTCCCGCTGGCTGGCAGAGGTGTGAGGGTTATGTAAAATCAGCAGAAATTCAAGAGAAAAGTATTTGTAGAAAGAAAGTTTCGGAGTGGAGGGATAACCCTGAGAACTAGCCTGCTAAATCGCGAAACGTCTCGGCGGAAAACGACAGAGGAGATGCCTGAAATTGAAAAAGTTTGGTGAGAATGTAAAGAGAAAGGTTGTAAGTCTGAGAAGGAAAAATGATGTAACTTGAGTATTCGTAGCCCACAGTTTGCTCAATCATTGTGTAGGCATAGAGGCTTATACTGCGGATGGAACTTTAATAATGGCAACTATTAATTTACTACTAAAACAAACTTGATACCTGTGTGAAACATTTGCAGTACTTCAATGTAGTCACCAGCATTGTCCACAACTCGTTGCCAGTGACGTGAAAGTCATAGAATCCATGTAGCAGTGCCTGTTCTTTTCATGTCTCTGATGAAACGATCTACTGCCTGCAGAATCTCTGGAACAGTCCGGAAGAGAGTTCCACAAAGAGGTTCCTTCATCTTTGGGATCAAATCATAACTATAGGTGTTTAAGTCCGGTGAATATGATGCATGAAAAGATCGTACAAATCGTCTACAGGGTGTGCCTTACGTGCCCGCGCATATCCGCAACACGATGGGAGGGTTCTACAGAGGGAGTTGGCGCCTTCTTAGCAACGCTGGTCTCAGGTGATGTTCCACAAAACTACAGAAATACTGTGCGTTAAGTCTGTCATTGCGGTAAGGTATGTGCTAGGATGACACCATCGCAGTCGTAGACAGAAATCACCATAACTTAGACGAACGACGCCACTCATTGGATTGGCGCTTAAGTATAGGCTCGTATGGTCTGACCCATCTCTCATCTCATCAAGCACAATAACATGGTGTTATAGCGCTCCAGTGAATTCGAGCTGGGTCATATCGTAACCATCGCTGAGCTTCCTTCGATTTGCGGGAAACCCAACGCGATGCAATTTTCCGCAATATCAGGTGCTTCTTTAGAATGCGCAGCACATTCGTATGTGGTAATACCGTCTCTTGACCTAACTCATGTATCGTGTGACGTCAGGAGCGTAGCCAAGGGAGGAGGGTTACTGGGTGTTAGAAACCTCCAACATTCATAGACATAATTATAGAACTAACAGATTTGTTGAATATATTTTGTAAGAAGCCTTGATCGTATTCTTCTTGTTCTGTACTGTAGGCTTACTACAGTCTGAATATCAACATAATTCATTTGTATCAGTATCTTTATAATGACAAGTCTTGCATGCACACAACACACACACACACACAAGCACCTTCATTGTGTTCTATAATTACAGTATTTTGTAAGTATAACCCTCCCCCATCGGTACGGTGTGACGTCGAACTGTGTCTTATAGCCTTTACTGACACTGCTAAGCTCTAACCCAGGGCCTCTCAGGGTGCATGCGCGTGGTGCATGCACTGTGCACGGTGCAAAAGACGACTTCGCTTGGTTGACCAGAGTGCAGACCCCCCACTCCTCTCTCCCTACACCTGTCACCCCGTTCGGCCTGTCTCCGCGTTCCTCACCTTCACTGCTGTTTCTCCCCCACTGCGAAATGTTTACGTGTGGTGAGCGGAGACGCACAGTTGTATGGGACAAGGTTATCAGTGTTATTAAAAAAATTAAAAAAGTGAATTAGAAATACACATACATGTTTGAGAGGAATGTAAACATAATTTTAAAAAAATGCAGAACCCGTAACCAAAATGAAAATGCTACAGTACTGGAACAAAACTCATTTGTGGATATAGAATGCTCTTCTTCAAGCTGTTTCAACTTCCTTAATTCTTTCTCTCTGATTTCACAATAATTTTCCGAATGTAGTCTGTTGTAGTGTCTTTCAATAGATGATTTTCTTACGCACGTAATTATCGTCCCACAGATTAAGCATTTGGCGTTATCGTCACGACAAACAAACAAAAAAAAAAAACGAAAGTTCCCAGTTCGATTGAAATGGACTTTCGGAAGTCTTTGCTTTCTTCGAAACAGGTTGCTCCATTATTATGTTGTTGTCGTGCGCTTATCTATTTCACTGATAAACACGTCGTCTACCACCAAACGCTTCGTCGCTCTCAGCACACTACACCATCCGAGTCAAGCCGAGCTGAGGCGAAGCGTACCGATGCACAGTGCACAGAGCCTATGCACCTCGCTCTGCACGCGTGAGAGTTTGGGCGTTTGAGAGGCCCTGCTCTAACCTACCCCGCCACTGGTCTGTGTGGTATCGCTATTCGGCCACGGGCACGTGGCTGTTCCTGTTTCGTGAACAGGGCGAAGACTGACTGACTTCTCACCACAGCGCATATGCGTTCCGTCCATTTACTGTGAGGTATGTTAAACATGCGATATACAGTAATTCTTCTTCTTTCTTAATCTGTTTATCCTCCAGGGTTGGTTTTTCTCTCGGGATCACCAAGGGATCCCACCCCTACCACCTAAAGGGCACTGTCCTGGAACGTGAGATTTTTGGGTCTCGGGGATACAACTGGGGTGGAGAATCAGTACCTAGCCACAGGCGGCCTCACTTGCTATGTTGAACAGGGGCCTTGTGGGGAACGGGACGATCGGAAGGGATGGACTAGGAAGAGAGAAGGAAGCGGTCATGATCATAAAGTTAGATACCATCCCGGCATTTACCTGGAGGAGAAGTGGGACACCATGGAAAACCACTTTGAGGATGGCTGAAGTGGGAATCGAACCCCCTCTACTCAGTTGAGTAGGGGCTGAGTGTATCACGTTCCAGCCCCCGTACCACTTTTGAAATTTCGTCGCAGAACCGAAAATCGAATCCGGGCCTCCGGGGCTGGCAGCTAATGACACTAACCACTACAGCATAGAGGCGTACTGTGATAGAAGTAACAATAATTAATTCCGTTTCGTTTTTCATCCACGGTAGTGCTGCCACTATGAACGTTCCAAACCAAGATAAATACTGATGAATCAGCCTCCTCATCAACAAAACAGGTGTTGCTATAGGAATTCTCCACCGACCGATTCAAGTAAGGCACAGCTCTAGTATTTGTCTGGTGTGAAAATAGGAGCCTTGGAAAACAATCTAGACCCTCCGACAGTAGATTTCGAACCCACCATCTCCAGAATGCCTACCCACAATTAGTGACCCGAACAGCGCAGCCAGCTCGTTCAACATGGGCTGAAATAAGTGCAGATATATGAAGGACGACGAAAAGGCTACTTGTCAAAAACTTCCCAATAAGGTAAATTTAAAATTTCAATATCCTCATAATATTTTTAAATTTTTAGACGTGATGAAGCATAACTTATGTATTGGATATTTCACTTTTTAAACTACTTTTTTAACCCAAACAATGCAAACGTAAGAGACCATACTTTGACGCCTCAAATTTGATTTCAGATTCGCAGATAACTCAATCCACCATTTGTCAATAGGCACCTTAGCATCATTCCACACAGTAACCGGGAAGAAACAGGAAAGCAGAAATGTGAAGATTCCAGCGCTTCGATTGTCTGACCAGGCTTGCCGGCGTCCACAGATCGCTACTCAATATTTCTTAGGAAAGCGGGACAATTAAGGTGTTTTATGGGACAATGGGACATTTGTACAAAAATGGGGACTGTCTCGCAGAAAGCTGCTCATCCCGAAGACATGCAGATTAGATGACGCGTGATTAGTGTAGTGAATCCTCTCAGCTGTTTTTGGCATTCTAGACCAGGGTCGCTATGAAAATCCGCAGCTTGTTTCCAGTTTCAGCAGGATCGGGAATAGAAATAATGACATCTGTGCCGGCTGCCGAAGTCTGTCGCAATCCTCTGGGACAATGATTAATGACTGAAAAATGAAATTAAATTATATGATGTTGGTGAGTGTTTCTGGAATGAAAGGTGACAGGAAAAGCCGGCGTACCCGGAGAAAAATCTTTCTCACCTCCGCTTGGTCAAGTACAAATCTCTCATGGAGTGACCGGGATTTGAACCGCGGAATCCAGCGGTGAGAGGCCGGTGCGCTACCGTCTGAGCCACGGAGGCTTTTACCAGGGTCACTATATTACCCTCAAATAGCTCCTCAGTTGTTCGCATGTAGGGTCAGTGGACCTCGAACCAAACCAGCTCTGACCTGCCGTGAATCGAAACCGAGACCTCCTCTTAACAGACAAGCACTCTATCCCTAGACCGCGGAACCGGCCACCTTTCATACCAACTTTCCTATTTTTGCATTACTAATTAATGTAATTATCTTTCAAACGTCAAATAAGCCTTCTTCTTCTTCTTCTTCTTCTTCCTCTTCTTCTTAATCTGTTTATCCTCCAGGGTCGGTTTTTCCCTCGGACTCAGCGAGGGATCGATCCCACCTCTACCGCCGGGCAGTGTCCTGGAGCTTCAGACATTGGGTCGGGGAATACAACTGGGAGAATGACCAGTACCTCGCCCAGGCGGCCTCACCTGCTATGCTGAACAGGGGCCTTGTGGAGGGATGGGAAGATTGGATGGGACAGGCAAGGTAGAGGGAAGGAAGCGGCCGTGGCCTTCAGTAAGGTACCATCCCGGCATTTGCCTGGAGGAGAAGTGGGAAACCACGGAAAACTACTTCCAGGATGGCTGAGGTGGGAATCGAACCCACCTCTACTCAGTTGGCCTCCCGAGGCTGAGTAGACCCCGTTCCAGCCCTCGTACCACTTTTCAAATTTCGTGGCAGAGCCGGGAATCGAACCCGGACCTCCGGGGGTGGCAGCTAAACACGCCAACCACTACACCACAGAGCCTACTTGTGTCAAAGAGAAATCCTAGAGGAAGTTGTTTATATAAATGAAAGACACTTCCACACTAGAGTTGATTGATCGATTGATTGATTGATCGATCGATCGATCGATTGATTGATTGATTGATTGATTGATTGATTGATTGATTGATTGATTGATTGATTGATTGATTGATTGATTGATTGATTGATTGATTGATTGATTGATTGAACTCCCAGCACTGGCTATAGCAAATAGCAAGTCATACATGGCATTTATAAACATATATTTTTTGAAGTAGGCTACTAGAGTTTTCTTTAATTAGATAAAACAAATGTGTTTAAAAATGAAAACTGCATTTTTTCCTATGCATAACTCATAAGGTTAGGTAGACATGTATTATTACCTCTATTAGTAGATAAAAAAATATGTGTCATTTGCCATGTCATAAACGTGTCTGCAATAATTCACACCAAATCCCTAATCATTTTGCGTTACTGTGTCTATTATGCATTTCAGAGGACTGGGTTTACCTAATAAATAACGGTGTATTACTTGACGTGTCAATTGTGAAACTTTCTTCACTCAATAACAAGCCAGTGAACAGTAGCGTAAAGTCACAAAAGAAGCGAGTACAGTAATAAAATCATTGAGTGGACTGGGCCGAACCAAGCCAAGCAGGCAACAATGACCAGCCTGGGTGCAATACGATGCGTCCCCAAAGCCCCCTGCAGAGGCGGTACGTATCATTGGAGGAGGCCGTTCTGTCCCTCAGATTTGTTTATTGTACTTGTAAAAGCCTGAAAGAAGGAAACGTCCCTTATTCTTGCTTTCCAACTAGCACTTTATGATAGGGTATGATGCCTAACATTAGAAGGCCTTGTCTCCTGGGAAATTACTGATTGCTTCTGAACAAACCGTAAAGCTTTAGTGAGCATAAATCAAAAAATTGAGTTAAGCCATTTCAAAAGCAGAATGCTCTCAGATTATGTTACAGAATCCAGAAAGGTTTGCAGTCAATTATTGTTCAGATTTATGAATTTAATAATCAACTTGTATCGGAGTCCGGCCCCTTGGCTGAACGGTCAGAATCGAAGTCTTCAGTTCAAAGAATCGTCGGTTCGATTTCCGGGTAGGTCTGATCAATACCTCTGACTCTGGGACATGGTTTTATTTGGCTGCCCCATTACTCTCCTCTTTTATACATAAAACACATCAAACCACACTTCCAATCACCATTATCAAACCCGACAGAGGTAGTCGGATTTTTGAAGGTTGGATAAAATTCCGTTCCACACAGCATATTATTACTTTGTATTGTTATTATTGGGGAGCCTCCGTGGCTCAGACGGCAGCGCGTCGGCCTCTCACCGCTGGATACCGTGGTTCAAATCCCGGTCACTCCATGTGAGATTTGTGCTGGACAAAGCGGAGGCGGGGCAGGTTTTTCTCCGAGTACTCCGGTTTTCCCTGTCATCTTTCATTCCAGCAACACTCTCCATTCTCATTTCATAGCATCTATCATTCATCAATAAAAATCACTTTGGGAGTGGCGACCCCATCGTGCTCACAGCCTATATCTGCTTCATTCATTACATCCCTGACCCGACCAATGACTGGAAAACAGGTTGTAGTTTTTTCATTATTATTATTATTATTATTATTATTATTATTATCATCAGCCATCACCAAAGGACGCAATAGTGAATACACTCCTCTCACTTTAGCGTCAGGAAGGTCATCGTCCGTAAAAATGAGCCAAGTCCACCATGTGCGAAACAGCTCGTATCCGCAACCCCACTAGGGTGTGCGAAGAGTGATGAAAGAAAAAGAAATCATCAGAAAAGAAATAAAGGGTTGTACCGGTATACGATAACGATTTCTTTAGGCTTAATTATTGTCCGGCTCTTTCTCTGAGTGGTCAGCGTACTGGTCCTCAGTTTAATGGGTCCCGGATTCTATTCTCGGCTGGGCCGTGGATTTTACTGTGTAGCCTATAGTTAATTCTTCTGGTTCGGGGACAGGATTTTTATGTTTGTCTCCATACACACCTATTCATCTACACACAATACATCACACTACAAACCACCACACAAACAGATGATTCATCCCTCCACATAGGGTTGCCGTCAGGAAAGGCATTCAGCCGTAAATCTGGGCTGATTCCATACAAAGTGTGCCTCCCCCAGGTAACTGGGGAAAATTCAGGAAAAGAAGAAGAAGAATTGTTTTTATTATTAAACTTTAATTAAATGGGATTATTATGTCAGTTAAGTTAAAGATAGGATAGCCTATTTTACGTATAGGCCTAAGTTATGTTATGGTAAAAAGTACATAAACCCCAGAATACTTAAAAAAGGAGCAGAATTTTTGACCAGAGATTTGTAAACTGTGTGTAGTGTACAAGAAGTGAAGACTTTATCCAAATGTACCTGCGTGTTCGATTACCGGCCAGTGCAGGGGTTTTAATTCTGGACTGAGGGCTTGAATTGCAAAGAAGACATGTAACTTACTATATAATAGCCTACTACAAATGTAAAAGTCCGCCTCTGTGGTGTAGTGGTTAGTGTGATTAGCTGCCACCCCCGGAGGCCCGGGTTCGATTCCCAGCTCTGCCACGAAATTTGAAAAGTGGTACGAGGGCTGGAACGGGGTCCACTCAGCCTCGGGAGGTCAACTGAGTAGAGGTGGGTTCGATTCCCACCTCAGCCATCCTGGAAGTGGTTTTCCGTGGTTTCCCACTTCTCCTCCAGGCAAATGCCGGGATGGTACCTAACTTAAGGCCACGGCCGCCTCCTTCCCTCTTCCTTGTCTATCCCTTCCAATCTTCCCATCCCCCACCAAGGCCCCTATTCAGTATAGCAGGTGAGGCCGCTTGGGCGAGGTACTGATCATTCTCCCCAGTTGTATCCCCCGATCCGATGTCTGAAGCTCCAGGACACTGCCCTTGAGGCGGTAGAGGTGGGATCCCTCGCTCAGTCCGAGGGAAAAGCCAACCCTGGACAATAAACAGATTAAGAAGAAGAAGAAGAAGAAGACAAATGTAAAACTTATAAAATGTGTTTTTACATGACCGTGCCGAAGTTTATTCTACCAGTGGCTGCTTAGTTGTACTTCCCTTTAAAACAATAAACACCGCCATCACCAGTGTCGCCGAAGCCTAGAGGTGAGTATACTATCCGTCTAAGTTAGTTATCTATCAATTTTGCCGGGCTGAGTGGCGCAGACGGTTGAGGCGCTGGTGTTCTGGTCCCAACTTGGCAAGTTCGATCCTGGCTCAGTCCGGCGGTATTTGAAGGTGCTCAAATACGTCAGCCTCGTGTCGGTAGATTTACTAGCACGTAAAAGAACTGCTTTAGGAGAAAATTCAGGCACATCGGCGTCTTCGAAAACCGAAAAAGTACTTAGTGGGACGTAAAGCAAATATTATTTTTGTTCCGGGGATACCGTGGTGGACAGAGGTGAAAGAAGGTGCGGGCATGAATGGGTCTATCTAAGACAGTCAAAACATTAATTAAAAACTTTAAATTAGCGTTGTATTTCTTTTCTTGGTTATCTTTTATTTCTTTTCTCCAGAAACAAGATTTTACAAAATGCAGGTACCATTTTTTACTTACAAGCTAAGATAACTGAACAACTCTTAGAAAATCGAATGACATCAGCCTTGAGCTTGAGCTCAGTAATTATTAGGGCTCGGATTCATATGCACTAAAAACTCCGAAAATATGCATGCACATATGCACGAAAAATGTTGAAAATATGCACGAAAATATGCACTAAATATAAAACATATTGCAATTACCAAACAAATCATTTAATTTTAACTCAGTGTTACATTGATAAACAAGTTTCACTCCTTATAAAATGATACATGGCAGTAGGCTTCAACAGTTTTTCAATGTTTTCAGGAGTCGATGACATTCTGTTGTCGGACATAAGTAATTTATACGTTGAAAATTATCGTTGTACGTCGACGGACGTAACTGGACAATACTTGTACACCGGCTCTGACTGCTCGGAACATCCTTCTGGCAAAGACTTCAGGCATTTTTGCAGTTCAATCTGGTAAAACATTGCAATGGACGAAGAGCAAGTTAACAGAAGAACGCACTTGTTTAAGCAAACTTTGGCAGGCAACTGTAAGGAGGAGGAAGGAATGTCAGAAAGAAGGAAGCTGCAGTTGTGGAAAACGTCATTTTCCATCTACCTACTTGTACTGCGACACTGAAAGCACTTTCCTTGATCAGGGAAGGTTTCTCATATTACCAAGTGATGTGCAACATACAGATTTCATTAAATTTTTCATTTCGTTCAGAAATCTTAGATAATCCATCACACATAAGAGAAAAATATGTCTGTATATGCACTAATGTTCAAAATATGCACTAACGTTCAAAATATGCATTTGCATATGCGCATATGCATTTTTAAAAAGTCCGGGCCCTAGTAATTATACATTCTCCAATGAGCGCTGCGTCTCCTTCAGTCAAGGAGACGACCCTCCCAATTTCTTTTACAGAGTATTCCAAATATACAACGTTTCAAGAGCACCACTAGGAGACCACACCGGCCTTTCAAAGGCGCCATTTAACCAATACAAAGAATGAGTGTCTTTGCTCTATTAAAATTGTACACTTCGAAACATAGTTCCAGAAAGGTTTCGGGCCTATCAAAGGCACAACCCACATTCTACAATTATAAACAATATTCACTGTCTCAGACACTCAACAGTATTAACATAAACGAATGAAATTGAATTTTACAGGGGTATCGAATATCCATTCTACCGGGCCTTTGTGGGTAAACAAAAGCACAGCTTAAAATTACTGGCCCAAAAATCAAAATGATGCGGAGGCGGACACTTGCACTTGCACTTAAAAGATTAAAACCCTATCTGGGCTTCAGGCCCGAAGTTACAGCGGCTAAGCCTATACTCCTGAGGTGACTAGATGGAGAAAATTTAAGTTACGAAAGCTAGAGACACAAAACGGTTAGAAAGTCATAGTCACCTCAAAGTCAAGTTGATAGGGAACGCGAGAGGGTGTCACACTCTCTATTCCCAATTTACGGGTAAGTTTCATAGGCTTGTTTGAAATTTACATTAGAAGATGAAATTTACATAATTGAAGATTTAAAGTTTAAGGTTACATAATTAAAGATTGGAAACCTTCCCCTCGAGGTAACTTTCAGAGGCTATCACATAGTTATAAAATGGCTGCCATTACTAGAGATGGGAATTATAGGCACGAATAGGTTAGAATGCAAAGTATTTGAACAAGGTGCAAGTATCATCGAGCCGCTCAACAACTGTGTAAGATGAGTTGCATAAACTTTAGGGGTTCTGATAGTTCAGATCGCTAATATTTATGCAAATCTAATTGCAGGACCGTCGTGCGGGTAGAAAACATTTGCGCCTAGTTCAAACACTTTGCATTCTAACCTATTCGTGCCTATAATTCCCATCTCTAGCCATTACTTTAATCTGATGGAATACTCGATGATGGGCGAGACACCCCCACCTCCTTTATTAATACACACTCAGTAGACTGGACGATTAATAAGACAACCAGGTCGAAAAATGTGCCAGCTTTTACATCCCAGAGGAAGGTTCTAGAGAGCTCTGGGCTAAGGCCCGACACACCCCCATTTTTCATTGGGGAGCCTAATTAAATAACTACAAGAGGGATCTCATTGGTCAAAAAATAAATATACACAATTTTCTATTGGCCAGCCTCCAAAGTTGGCGGGAAGACATCGAAATATTGACAACTTTAACTTACCAAAAACAAAGGATAGTCAACTCAGTGTAGAAAACTTGAAATTAAAAAAATACTTTAGGATTTTAATAGCTCCTCTTCACACTAGAGGGCAAAACATAAGTAGTAGTAGAGACATCTGTTGACAAAAGTTCAAATTCCTTGCGCAAGTTGTTACAAGTTTTATGTTGAAGATGGCATTCTTCAAGGCGCTTCATTTGAATGAACGGGGCGGGAGTACCTCGCGGTACAATTATTATTATTATTATTATTATTATTATTATTATTATTATTATTATTGTTATTATTATTATTATTATTATTATTATTATTATTATTATTATTATTATTATTATTATTATTATTATTATTATTATTATTATTATCTAACAATTTTAGACAGATTTTAGAGACTGGAATAAGGTGTACTTAGCCTCAGGTAGAGAGTTATAATTCCACTCTCGGCCAACCTAGAAGTGGTTTACTGCGTCTTCCGCCTTAACTATCGTATGGTAATCCACTGGTGAATATGAAACAAAACGATATAGCCTACGTAAATTTCTCCGCTACACGGAAATCGTGGAAATGTTGTCGGCTTACAAGATACCGTTTGTACCTACTGTATACAAAACAGAGTTCTGGTGGGCCTACACGGTAATAATGTGAGGAAGACGATGACGTAGACTTAGTGTAAACACATGACGAGCACTGGTTGCCAGGTTACCACGCTGTAGGTTTTCTGTTTACGCAAAACTGTAAACGCTAAGTTGATGACGCTAATTACAGATAGACCCCCAGACCAAAAACATGCCCATGTGGATATTTTTTATTACTGGGCGCAAAGTACCTAGGAATGAAGTACCATTACATGAAAAACGTTTGATGCTTTTTGTTTAAAGGGGCTTAACATCTAGGTCATCGACCTCATTGAAAAGGATTAAACCCTATGGCGCAACAGCCCCGAAGGGCCATGGCCTACCAAGCGACAGCTGCGCAGATTACGAGGTGTCGTGTGGTCAGCACGACGGATCCTCTCGGCCGTTATTCTTGCCTTTCTAGACCGGAGCCGCCATCTCACCTTCAGATAGCTCCTCAATTGTGATCACGTAGGCTGAGTGGACCTCGAACCAGCCCTCAGATGCAGGTAAAAATGCGTGATCTGGCCGGGAATTGAACCCGGGGCCTCCGGGTAGGAGGCAGGCACGCTAGCCCTGCACCGCGGGGAAAAGATTACAGTATTAAAATTGAAATAGGACCTAAACATAAAAAACTAAAAGATACATTATCAAATACTGAAGTCATTAAAAAGGATATTTAAAACATAACTACGGTATCTGAAGATTGCATAGGCCTGTTGAAAGGGTAAATTGTTAAATTAAAAAAGTTCGACAGCCAGAAAATCTATGGACACAAGGCTGACGTATTCAAATACTACCGTAATGAGCCGTGTAGACCTACTGTTAATGAGGATGGAAGAAATAATAATGGTGAATGGCCTCCGGAGGGGCCTGCTGCAGCTCTTTCAAGTTGAGCTACGCGTTTATCAGCATGAGGCTCTTCTAGAATGAACTCTATATGGTGAAGACGGCGCACATACACCCAGCCCCCGAGCCAGACGAATTAACCGGCGAAGGTTAAAATCGGTCGGGAAATGAACCCAGGATCCTTTGGAATGTTAACCAGTTAACCACGGAGGCCGACAGACTGCAAGAATTCAGAAAAAAAGAAAGACACACGTTCTTATAAGCATCAAATCAATGCTATATTCTAACATGCCGGGCTTAGTAGCTCAGACGGTAAAGCGTTGGTCTTCCTAAGCCCAAATTGGCAGGTCCGATCCTGGCTCAGTCCTATGTAGCCTATTTTAAGGTGCTCAAATAGGTCAGCCTCGTGTCAATAGATTTACCGGAACCTAAAACAACACCAACGGGACAGCATTTCCGGCAGCTCGGCATCTCCGAAAACCATAAACAGTAGCTACTATATTATTATTATTATTATTATTATTATTATTATTATTATTATTATTATTATTATTATTATTATTATTATTATTATTATTTCCAAAGCGTGATTAACTCAGTGGCTTAATTGCTGCCTTCCCCCTCGGAAGGCTGAATTTCAAACCCCGTTCGATCCTGAGTTGAGATTTTCATCTCAAAAGTCACCTGGCGTCAGGAAGGGGATCCGGCCTTAAAGCCCGGCCAAAACCAAAATGCTCCTGGGTGGCACCAGCAACCCCAGAAATAAGTGGGGAAAAAATATTAATTCATTCATTTATTACATTTCGGCCAGCTATGGACCACGTCATTTCAACTGTCTCCTTCCTTGGACTAACTTTTACTCAGTTGCCTACTTCCGCGTTCGCTCCCCTTATTGTTTATTTATATCCTCAGATCACATTTCTCCTGTTTTACCGTGACTTTTCTTGAAAATCTTGGTGAGCTTGAAGTTTCTTCCTCTTAAGTGAATTACACTCCTGGATTATTATTATTATTATTATTATTATTATTATTATTATTATTATTATTATTATTATTATTATTAGGCGCTCATTATGTCTTAAAATGTGGTAGCTCTGAAACAAGAAAGCTAGTGACCTTAGACTTTGATCTGTGGTCAGTGATATTAGTCTATGTCGTGTTTCCTGAATATAGGCCTACCTACATTGTTCCTTTATGTCCTAGATCACACTCCTGTTCTTAGCGTTTTCATGAAAATCTTGGTGAGCTTGAAGTTTCTTCTTCTTAAGTGGATCACACTCCTGGATAATTATTCTTAAGTATATTATTATTATTATTATTCATCTGTTTACCCTCCAGGTTCGGTTTTTCCCTCGGACTTAGCGAGGGGTCCCACCTCTACCGCCTCAAGGGCAGTGTCCTGGAGCTTCAGACTCTTGGTCGGGGGATACAACTGGGGAGTATGACCAGTACTTCGCCCAGGCGGCCTCACCTGCTATGCTGAACAGGGGCCTTGTGGAGGGATGGGAAGATTGGAAGGGATAGGCAAGGAAGAGGGAAGGAAGCGGCCGTGGCCTTAACTTAGGTACCATCCCGGCATTCGCCTGGAGGAGAAGTGGGAAACCACGGAAAACCACTTCCAGGATGGCTGAGGTGGGAATCGAACCCACTTCTACTCAGTTGAACTCCCGAGGCTGAGTGGACCCCGTTCCAGCCCTCGTACCACTTTTCAAATTTCGTGGCAGAGCCGGGAATCGAACCCGGGCCTCCGGGGGTGGCAGCTAATCACGCTAACCACTACACCACAGAGGCGGACATTATTATTATTATTATTATTATTATTATTATTAATCATAATATTATTAAGGTTCGGATGTTAAGGAAAAGTTATGTTTCTTTCCTGAGCTCATTTGACCAGAAATCTGAAAAGTAAGTGAGAATGATGGATCCCTGACCCCGTTTAAAGAAATTTCATGTTGCATATAAATGCATATTTCATTGGTTTGGTCATACTTTGCTCATTGTAATGATATAAGGTCATATTTGGTTATATTTTGTGCACTTTTGCTTTGTTGCTTTAAATAAGGAAATCCATATTTTCTTTCACCCGGTTCATCCTTGACGGGTCCAGTTAAAGCCCTCTTCCCCTTTCACCGCCAACGAATTTCAACAGATTGCTCACACTTCTAGCACTACTGAGAATCCTATCATACCTTACGTTAAATGCAGTGAAGATGTAAAATTAAAAAATTATGTGAAATAATTCAGTTAAGAGATCTTCAGTAGGCCTAATGACGGAATAATTATCTTTGGTAAAGCGTCTGAAGTTATGGAAACGGCAGTAAAGCGATTTATTGAGAACGCATATTGAAAGTTTCAACGTACCGTATTATAAGCTCTTTCAGTTTGCATGGTTTAATCTGTTCGCTGTATTATCACTAATCAATTTTTGGTACTTAAAGACGTTTAATGTTAGACTAGTAATACTCTCATATTTGGTACCTAGCACTAAATTCCAAATCGTATTTTACCTTTTTTCAGTCATATTTTGCTAGTTTTTAAGGTATATTTGCGTCCATATTTTATATTTCTTTAGGTCATAAATTTCTGAACCCTTATTATTATTATTATTATTATTATTATTATTATTATTATTATTATTATTATTATTATTATTATTTGATTCGTTGTGCCCAACTGTGGAGCGCGTTTGAACTTATCTTGCACAATGTTTCTTCTTCTTTTCTTCCCAATATCTCTTCATTTCTTCACTGTGTTCCTTTCTGCGTGTTTCTGTCCAGCCTGTATTTTTTCTTGTTGGTTTCTCTGCAAATTTATGTTTGTTTACTAAGCTTCTAAATTTCATTCTATCTTGAATGGTTTCGTCCTCAATACCCATTTCTTGTAGATCATGAATTTCTGCTAACCAATTGTTGCGGATTTTCAGGGTTAGAGCTAGATTTAGAATTTTCTTTGTCAGCCTGTTGTTATCCAATCTGTGTAGGTGTCCGTAGAATTTTAGTCGTCTCTTTCTGATGGTATCTGTGATTTTTTCTGTGAATTGAAAAATTTCGTGTGGTTTCTTTTTCATCCAAATTCCATTTTCGAACTTTGGTCCTAGGATTTTTCTGAGAATTTTCTTCTCATGTTTCTCAATGCTTTTCATTTGTGACCTGCCGCCAATGATCAGTGTTTCAGATGCATAAAGTGCCTCTGGTTTGATGACTGTATTGTAGTGTCGTAATTTTGCATTTTTGATATACATCTTTTGTTGTATCTGTTCCATGTGATTTTGTAAGCCCTTTGCAGTTTAGCAGTTCTTTCTTTGTTAGCTTCCTGATTTAACCCTGCTGGCTGAATAATTTCACCTAGATACTTCAATTTGTCTACTTGGGAAATTATTATTATTATTATTATTATTATTATTATTATTATTATTATTATTATTATTATTATTTTATTCAGAACATTTTATATACAAAATGTGAAGTTCATTGTGTCTTAAATGTGACAGTTCTGAAACAAGAAAGCTACTGACTTTATACTTTGATCTGGGGTCAATGTTATTACGTCCTGTTTTCAGCATGTCTTGCTTTCCTGTTCGGAATATTGGACGGACGTTCCAACACAGATTTTAATAAGAATGAACTTTTGTCTTAATATAATAAAAGAAGGTGAACAAACTGTTGCTGGTGCTTGTACCCGGACTAAACGGATCAATATCCGCCAAGGATATGTGTGTGTGTGAGTGTGAGGGAGAGTTGGGAGTCTCATCTTGTCGGAGTTTCGCTAATGCGCAGTGACGTTCTTCACTTGTTTCTGACGCTAGCGAGAAGAGGGGAGCCGCTGCGGTCCAGGGACTGCTGATTGGCCGAGAGATCTCCACGGGGGAGGAGTTTGATATCTACCATGTTTGCTCACTGCCTAACTCGCCTTATTTTATTATTCCTATAAAGAAATACTTCCATAATTATGTAGTTTATTTCGTCATTATGGCCGGTGGCGTTATAGGCCAGGGGAGGAGGGATAGAGAAGGGGTGTTATATACTTCAAAAAGTTGGGAGTGAATTGTTTTTATTAAAGTTGGATGGCTGTATAGCTGGGGAGGTCATGATAGCGTAGGAAACTTTATGTTCTTAGCAATCAACAGACATAATATCCTGTTTTATTTTATACGCAAATTAATTTAATTGTAATAAATATTGTTATTAAGACTGCATATCCAGCCAACAACACGCAGGGTAGACGAAATCAATAGATCGTTGCACAGCCAACCAGCTAATTCTTTGACACGGTTGCTCCTGACCGACAGCATTTGGAAGACTTACCTCTGACAGCTGATATCAATACCTATGACCAAATGACTGGTGGAGTAGGTCAGCTGGGTTTGTGTCTGGATGGTAGAAACCCGAACTAGTACGAGCCTCAGTATTGTCCTAAAGAGATGTCAGATGTTGCTTAATGCTTACTCACAGGAGATATGCCACCGAGAGAGTGGCTGAGCGATTTAGGTCACGTAGCTGTTAGCTTGCATTCGGGAGATAGTGGGTTTGAACCCGTCTGTCGGCAGCCCTTAAGATGATTGTCCGTGGTTACCCATTTTCACACCAAGCAAATGCTGGGGCTATACCTCAATTAAGTTCACGGTAGTTTCCTTTCTACTCCTACCTCACCGTCGTCATAAGAGCTATCTGTGTCGTGCGACATAAAGCAAAATGTAAAGAAAGAAAATAGATGTCACTGAGCTATTGGCTTATGGACTTAGTTTCTCGTGTAGGCCCACTAGATTTGTACTCTACGCTTACCATAAGACTAACAATATTATAGGAGAATATAGGCCTACAGAGACATTATCCATCTGTTAAGAGGCAGTAGCATAGGCCTAACCCTATATCACTTCCCAACCCCGCCCCTACCTCCATAGCGTTTAGTCCTGATGGGCCTTGACTTAATTTACCGTACCAAGCGACCGCTACTCAGCCCGGAGGCCTGCAAATAAGCCTACAAGATGGCACATGGTCAGCGCGACGAATCCTCTTGGATGTTATTCTTGCCTCTCTAGACCGGCGCCGCTATCTCACTGTCAGATAGTTGAGTGAACCTCGGAACAGTCCTCAGATCGAGGTGAATATCTCTGACCTGAGCTGAAATTGAGTTCGGTACCTCCCTACACCAGTAGTAGGCCTATAGGGCTAACAAAGTAATCGGGTTAAATCTTCAGTCCCGTCTGTCTTCTTGGCTGAATGATTAGCGTAGCCTTCTGTTCGGAGGGCTCCATCTCAATCTACAACACATCGCATTACAAACCACACTCAATAATGAATAGGCCTATATCGGTCCACATAGAACTGGCGACAGAAGGTCATCCGGCCGTAAAACTGGGCCAGATACACAGAACGAACCCTCGACCACACTTCCACTATCCGTAACCTCGGCACTTGATGTGGTGGAGTGGTTAGCTCTACGCCCGGCCGCCATTGCCCCCAGGATTTAACGTGGTACTCATTTTTGATGTAGGATGAGTGAACCTCAGAGCCATGTGCACCTCCGGAAGTGGAAATCTCGTTTCTTAAATTTTATGACTTCCTGACGGGGATTCGAACCCACGTCCTCGCGGGCGAACCGAACACGCATTTACCCCCTCGGCCACGCAGCCCCTATTAGAAAGTGCAGGCCACTCTAAAAGGATGTAAAAAATGTAGTCATGTTCTGACTTAGGCTGACAGGCAGTGTTGCCAACCCATAAATCTATTCTCCTCTAAATTTTAGTTGAAAATGCGCTAAATTTCGAACTGAAACAAAATAGCATTTAGGCTACCAGCTGTTTTAATAGACGAGATTATCTCGACACTCACCAATTTAAGAACAGGAGTTCATCATCTTCTGCTCCCCGCACGATATGCTGTGCAGCAGATGTGCTGTGTTGAGGTCCTGTGGTTTCATATGCAGTCACATGGTACCATTCTCTTTCGAAGTATATGCTGGCAGTTCACAGCAGCAAAGGACATACGGAAATTTTCCGATCTACTTCGAAAGTTATTTTCACTTTCATAACTGTTTTCAAATTTTTAGATAAGTGCGGAAAGAAATAAAGTCAAGCAATTTCGCATTTATATTGCACTGCCAATAGATGCACCATCGGTATTTGGGATACCTGGGAAGCTCAACCAACTACTTTTAAAGTTTAATTATTTAACCACTCTTTACTAAATATCTGACTACTTTTAACCTATTCTTTCGACATATTGGTGTACGAAAAAGAACCTGAATATCAAAAGAAACACGTTATCAAACACGACACTACCGGCTCATCAAGAGTACAGAAACGATTGTAACAAATGCGGACTGAGGCTGTGGGCCAGAGCAGATCTAGAAAATGAGTCCTAGTATGCAGCATAAGTTCAATACAGCGGGAATAAGTAGACTATTAAGCCGTAGTAAGTTCTATATTATGTTTTTCTCCTGGTGATGAAAGGTGATATCGTTACCGCTGAAAATCGCTAAAAGAAGTTTGAAAATCCGTCAAAAAAATCCGCTGTCTGCTAAATGGAAAATTTATCCGCTGTTCTATTTAAAAATCCGCCGAATTTGGCGGAAAAACCGCTGAGTGGCAACACTGCTGACAGAATGCACTTGTGTATTGTCTAGTTTAGGTCGCAGTGTTTCAATCCTTACTGAGTTGATCGCTCCACATACAGCAGTTCACAATCAAAAGTTGATTATTATTCCATCCGGCGTTAGTCAGACATGACCTGATTTTTATCTTTATTGTCTGTATGTCATGCAGGAATTTAAGTATAGTTTTTATTGTATGGCAATAAATGGTAGGCCCAAATAGTTATCCCACGTTTACTGTCCGATTTGAAGATATTTATTTATTTATTTATTTATTTATTTATTTATTTATTTATTTATTTATTCTTCTTTCTTAATCGATTTACCCTCCAGGGTTGGTTTTTCCCTCGGACTCAGCAAGGGATTCCACCTCTACCGCCTCAAGAGCAGTGTCCTGGAGCGTGAGACATTGGGTCGGAGATACAACTGGGGAGAATGACCAGTACCTAGCCCAGGCGGCCTCACCTGCTATGCTGAACAGGGGCCTTCGTGGGGGATGGGAAGATTGGAAGGGATATACAAGGAAGAGGGAAGGAAGCGGCTGTGGCCTTAAGTTAGGTACCATCCCGACATTTGCCTGGAGGAGAAGTGGGAATAATAATAATAATCGTATGGCCTCAGCTGCCGTGTGCAGACATTTCAATTTGACGCCATCTGGCTGTCTGCTCGTCAATTTCGACGTTCCGTTTTACTCTAGGCCCACTAGATGGAAGACCGAGTAAACCGAAACTCTCTTGGGCGTCTATGGCTGAGTTGGCAACACTGCTGACAGGTTGCACTTGTGTATTTCCATGAAAACACTACGAATAATAACAATTGTAAGAAAACATTTTATTGTGGGCGTTTGCATAAACGTATAATGCAAGGTATAGCCCTGATTTGGTATAAATTATCAGTAGCAGTTCTGATTTAACGTCTTACTCTATTTCACATTTTCGTGTATAATGTGTAGAATTGCACTCATTTCACAGCCCTTGTTTAATGGTAAAAAATATGGCATTATTAGTGAAGTAACGATCATCTTATGCAATTTATTCTGGGAGCATAGGAATTGTTTTCATTCCTCATATTACGGATAGAAGGAGAAGTGGGAAACCACGAAAAACCACTTCCAGGATGTCTGAGGTGGGAATAGAACCCACCTCTACTGAGTTGACCTCCCGAGGCTGAGTGGACCCCGTTCCAGCCCTCGTACCACTTTTCAAATTTCGTTCCAGAGCCGGGAATCGAACCCAGGCCTCCGGGGCTGGCAGCTAATCACACTAACCACTGCACCACAGAGGCGGACTAATTTATTTATTTATTTATTTTTCGACTGTAGTAATGGCGAAGAAAGGGCCTGTGACCCTTCCTTACACGTGACCTTACAGTTGCTTTACGTCGCACCGACTCAGATAGGTCTTATGGCGACGGTGGGACAGGGAAGGGCTAGGAGTGGGAAGGAAGTGGCCGTGGCCTTAAGGTACAGCCCCAGCATTTTCCTGGTGTAAAAATGGGAAACCACGGAAAACCATTTTCAGGGCTGTTGACAGTGGGGTTCGAACCTACTATCTCCCGAATACTGGATACTGGCCGCATTTAAGCGACTGCAGCTATCGAGCTCGGTTCGCAGTCCATCAGAACACATTTCGTTTATGTTCATTTTCCTATGCATTTGTGTAAAGAAAAACGAATCTTAATGTACCGTAAGCGTGTGTGCGTGGCGTATTTACGCACTCCTACAGTATACTGTATTTACGGTTCATTTTCCTTTACACTTTAGCATAGGAAGATGAACACAACGAAAATTGTTCTGGACTACTGTATATCCGTATGTGGCTGGGAAGCGTGACAAAAGAAAATTATGGATAGGAAGAGCACATTCTTACTTTTAGAATCTCCATTTAAGCTTATTTGTCTACTAATGTCATTTCACGCCATCTCCCCACTGACAGCTTGGAATATACCGCTTAGTTGAGCAGCTCGTCTCCTTACTCCCAAGTCTTTCCAGACCAAAATGTTATAACATTGCTCTTATATCGGGAATCATCCAGAACAATTAGTGCTGCTTTCCTTTGGATCATTCTCAGTTTTCTACTTCTTCTTTATCGGTTTACCCTCCAGGGTCGGTTTTTCCCTCGGACTCGGCGAGGAATCCCACCCTTACCGCCTCAAGGGCAGAGTCTTGGAGCTTCAGACTCTGGGTTGGTGGATACAACAGGGGAGGATGACTAGTACCTCGCCCAGGCAGCCTCAGCTGCTATGCTCAACAGAGGTTGGGAAGATTGGAAGGGATAGACAAGGAAGAGGGAAGGAAGCGGCCGTGGCCTGAAGTTAGGTACAATCCCAGCATTTGCCTGGAGGAGAAGTGAGGAAACCACGGAAAACCATTTCGAGGATGACTGAGGTGAAAATAGAACCCACCTCTACTCAGTAGACCTCCCGAGGCTGAGTGGACCCCGTTCCAGTCCTCGTACCACATTTCAAATTTCGTGGCAGAGCTAGGAATCGAGCCCGGGCCTCCGGGTATGGCAGCTAATCACACTAACCACTACACCACAGAAGTGGACCCTTCTTAGTTTTCGAATGAAGTAAATCCGATGAGGGTATACACTGGAAACTCACTCTAATTGGGGTCTTACCAGTGACCTACACGCCCTCTACTTTACATCCTTTCTTCTTCGTTTTATCCTTCCTGCATTGCCGTCATCTTAACGAAAGTAGGCGATTATAATGACACATGCACTTCTGTCCTGAGCTGTTCTAATTAGCCTGTTGTAGATTAAGACCTGCCAGCTATAGTAGGCCTGTATTTGAGAGCCAGTAGGTCTTTATCCTGCCTTTTCCTCTCCTTCCACCGGTCTTCCCTTCCATGATGAGCTGAGACAATTCATATCTTTCATGCCAAAGGATATGACCAAGATATTGAACCCTTTAAGGTCCTTCTTAGAATACCTACCTTTCTTACCTATTAGCAAATCGGCATGAGATCTTTCTCTTGGGTCGAATACGGGTTCTTCGTCACTTGCGGGTTTCAGTAATTTAAACTATCTACTAAATGAGAGGAATCGAGTCAAAGAAATGGATGTTTATTTAAATAATTTAAAATTAGGTCGAAAAGGCACATGACATTTTAACATCACTAAACAACGAACACAGCCTTGTCCGTAAAAACTAACAATAATAACGATTATGAGAGCTACTGGCTTCGGAGACTTTAACTCAACTGCCTGAGGGGCATCGTTACTAGAAACCACTGTCTTAAGTTAAGAGTGAAATAAAGAAAGTCTAGAGATCCCTAGGATCGGCTTTCATGTGAGACTGCATGTACCATCATAATGATTCGTGATGATCCAGTCCCCGTAGCACGAGCTCTGGACTCTTGGTATAATTAAGGCAGTCCAATCGGTATGTGCCACATAGTGGCTGTACTGCATGGACCCTTAATTAAATCGATGTGACCTGCGACTATATCATGGACCGACATCTAACTTTGTGATTTACGTTAAAGTCATTGTGGATGATAAGCGCAAGGAAAATGATGCTATAATGGCAGGTGGCCCTAATCTAAGTCACTGAGGTTGATGACGACATGACCATTCAAATTTCTAAGCTGAAGGCTGAACACAATAAAGTTACAGTAGTTTTTGCACATTAATAAATCCGCAGCACATATGATGCTCAACAAATCAAAATCAAGGTTAACAACAACAACAAACGCTCACAACACTTGTGGCAATAAAGTCCCTTTCCCATCGGACATGCCCCCTTAATCGTTACGTTAATAAGTTGAGATTTCCCAGCAAATAAAACTAAGATTTCCAGAATACATTTTCAAGTTAGTCACTTGGTTTTAAGCTAATTTTCAAAATACGATTTCACTGAATTTAATAACTTAATAAATGAAGTAATCTCATAATCTTAACTAGCGACAACATTTTATCTATCCCGAACGAATGGTTTCTTTGTAATCCCTAATCATTTAATTAAGTATTTTGTTTTATGCTCATACTTTCTTCATCGCAGCTAAAAAATCGAATACATTTTTTAATTACCAGTACTATTTATTTATTTCATGACGTCACTCAACAAGCTTAAATTATAACACTAACAATTATTCAGAAACTAGCTCGGATAATCCTAACATTAAATCTTACACTCTGCAAAAATTAACACACAACGCAAAATAAACAAATCCCTGTCACATCGATCCGCGACATTCAAATAAAACTTTGTACACCCTCAAATGATATCAGACAACAACACTACCGATTCTCACATTCTGACATCCCTAAAATGGTTATTTCCAATAAATCATATCATCATCTCATTTCCGTCGCTTCCAAAAATGAATTCAACTCTCTACTAAAACGAATCTCTCTAAATAATGAAATCTAATTCCAAACATTTTACTACAAATGACAAATATCAGTTACAATTACTTTCTATCTAGTAGATAGCTAAATCGACTACCTGACAGCTGGCTGAAGTAACACAAACGCGAGTCTTCCCTCGTTATCTCGAGACGAAACACATGTTATTCGTATTTTAAACTGCTTCAAAATGAAAGGAAAAACCTTGCCTCGCTGACAATTCACATGACATATAATTCTTGATCCACATAGATTATGCAAAGAGATTTGCTTTAGACGTCACTCAAATATTCTTATCCATCACGGTCCTACGGTTTCACGTGAAATCCTAACTATGGAGCGACCCTATTCCCATCTCAATAAATTACACAAAATAACTTCTCTGGTTTCCTACACTGAACATCCCGGCATCAATACTACAGGATTTCAACAACCTGATCCACAATCCTTCCTTCCTATCCCTTTTCGCAAGACTTGAAATACTCGCTAACACAAATTCTCGACACGACAATGATATGGAATATCCCTCTTGGGTGACCCCCAATGCTGTTATACAAAACACTCCCTGACAACAAACCATGTCTCCCCACATCTCTGAGCTAATATTTCCAAACTGAAACTCACAACTTGACTTACAAAATTTTTACTGTTTTCCTCTCATCATTTCTACACATATTTCAACAGACTTTGGAATAGCAATCCCTGTAACAAATGTTATCGGCCTCGCCTCGTAACTTCCCTTGATACAAATTTACATCGTCTAACAAAACGGTGTGCTTTTATGCCAACTCTGACTGAATAACCACGGATCACGCTTACATGAATGTCATTTTTACATCGAACAGAATTTCACGATTAATTAATATCATAACTTTGACAAGCCACAAATTTAGAAAATAAACGTACGGAAATGATACTTTGCTTTAGACATTATATTCGTTTCTCAACCATCAAATAACTACTCTACAATACTTCACACGCTAGTTTCGCGACTTTCCCGATTATCCAAGAAACATAAAAACAAATGACTTTTGTCATATTTCTCTGCCATTTTCACGAAATAAAAGGTTGACCAAAATGCGTCATAGACACACACACACACACACAAAGGTGACATCATGAAATAAATAAAAGCATTTTACAAATGTGATCATTCACATATCTGTATTCGTACGTCGTCTCCCATCTATACAGATTCACCAGCCTCTCAATATTTTTATTTAACCATCTCGACAGATGGTTTCTTTACAAAACATACTTTTCCTTTTGTTTTAAATTTATCTCCATTCACCTGAAAATAATAACATAGACAAAAAATGCCCTTCACACGTTCTCTTCCTTGCACGAACCGAACACCGACCCACACACACAATAATACAATTATATTTACAACTTCAATTGCAGGAATTGCAGGATCGTGGCATTAGAATGACCGTCTGTTACCTGTCCCTGAAAAATGACGTGATGATTCCTCACTTGGAATACTTTCGATTACTTTTATCGGAGGAATACTTTGACTAACTGATTTTGTGTTAAGCAACTTCCGGCAATTGCCGACGTCAACCCTATAACTCAACAGTTTAAATCGTAATTCATAGAATATTTGCATTTCCATACTTTAAAAACCTATCTCCACTTGAAGATGATGTTACAGCCACCTTCGGCCAAAACCTGTCTTCCCATTTGGGACTTAGTGTTTCAAACGCTGGTTTATAAAGTTACTCTGAAATACGTGGACTCGCCTCGAATTCACTGGGCAAATTGCGAGATTGCAAATGGCGCACCATTCTTTCATACTATTTACTCCCACTCTCATGCCATTTGCATTTACAGCCAGTTTTAATACACTTTCTTCTTCTTCTTCTTCTTCTTAATCTGTTTACCCTCCAGGGTTGGTTTCTCCCTCGGACTCAGCGAGGGATCCCACCTCTACCGCCTCAAGGGCAGTGTCCTGGAGCTTCAGGCTCTGGGTTGGGGATACAACTGGGGAGGCGGCCTCACCTGCTATGCTAAACAGAGGCCTTGTTGGGGATGGGAGGATTGGAAGGGATGGGGAAGGAACGGGGAAGGAAGTGGCCTTGGCCTTAAGTTAGGTACCATCCCGGCATTTGCCTGGAGGAGAAGTGGGATACCACGGAAAACCACTAAGAGGATGCACTTAGAGGCGGCAGAGGTGATGGCTGTCACTAGTGTCCGACCGAGGTCTGAATGAGCGACCTGTTGTTTTGGTGTCGGAGAGACCAGTGAGTTCGTGAACTGGAGAAGGCAGAACGGAAGACTGCCTTGTGTGTTCGTGTATTTCTGTGGACTGAGGCCGAGCGAGAGAAGCCACTACGAGTGTGAAAGTAAATGGACCTGTGTTAACGTTCGCTGTTGTGAGTATCGTCCTGCTGTTGTATACTGGTGAGCTGTCTTGGTTTTAACTGCATGGAACTATGTGAATTAATGGATTATGTGTGGAATCGAACCAACGAACAGTCATCGTGTGTCGTGTAGCCAGTTGCACTGTGTTCAAATTCAGCGGTCTACGCACAGCTGCTGTAGGAGGTGACTGGACTTGGCGAAAATGAAAGTAAGGATTAGCGTCCCAGGTAAAGGAACGGGTCGGACCCTTGCTGCGCTATAAGGTAGAGGGACTTGTGAATAGACTTGCAATTTGTAAGTGTGGCCATTCATAACTCGTTAGAATTGTGTGTGTTTAAATATGTGTGTGTGTGTGTGTGTGTGTGTGTGTGTGCATTTATTAGGCCATCCTGAAATAAATAAGAGTAATGAAATAGACGGCGATTTATTCGTAACAATACACATAATTCAGAAATTTTCAGTTCAAAATTTCTAAAGTTTAGATACGTTAGAGGGTCGAAAGGAGGGGGATTTTCATTTGTGTTAGGTCAGAGCTAAGCAGTGCGTTAAAATAGGTTTTCGATGACTGCGAAATAATTGGAGTGGAGGTAAATAATGAAATAACGAAATATAGTCATTATTTGAGCTTATCGCCCGCCAAAATCAGATTTAAACACGATCACTCGTCTTTCAGAATTGACATGTGTTAATATAAGCTACAGGAAAAGAAATTTAATTGCAGGGGATCTTAATTTACCGTCAGTAAACTAGGCTGAGTCAACTACGGGGGACCTATCGCAGGAAGCAGTAAATTTATTAGGGTGGAATAATGGGTTTTCCAAAGTCGTTACAAAGAACGCGCGTTAAGAGCACTTTTAGATGTTTTTCTAATCAGACCGGACGACATAGCCTGTAACGTAATTCAGGGGATTAGTGACCACAGTGCAGTGGTAGTCGATCCCTCTTGGGGAACTTGTAATACGAGGTAGGCCTATATGGGAATTTCTAAGACTATTTGGTGCTATGCGAGGTGAGACTCCGTAGATTTTCAAAACTATCTGAGGTTGTGCTAAGCTAATTGGTTAAAGGAGGGAAAGGGGATGGACGGCATCTGGGAGAATTTCAAAACCATTTTAAATACGGGACTGAATAAATTCGTTCCCAAAAAGATAATTGGGGAAAATTCAGATCCACCGTACTACACAGCGACTATCAGGAAGCTTAAACGTAAGACTAGGAGAGCGTTCAACAAAGGAAAGAATAATGATGCGTGTAAAGCGGAGTATAGTGCAGTAGTTTGGTGAAGCATTTGCTAGCAGAAAAGAAAGTGGCTGAAGAGAAATATCTTGACTAACTTATATCCTAAATGAAAATCGAAATTCCTGGAACCCTTTTTTAAATATATACAAAGATTGAAGAAGGGAGAGAACAAGTCAATTCCTTCTCTTCATATCGGAGGGTATTTACTGGCGACAACAGATATAGATAAAGTAGAAGCATTAAATAAGGTTTTTAATCCGGCGGCAGAGTTGTTCAGGGACAATTTTCCGAAAACTAATAATGATTTCCAAATTAAAGCTCCATTGCTGCGTACCAGTAAAAGTCTTTCCAACTCAAAAAAAATAAAGTCTTGTGGACCAGATTCTATTTCCGGAGAGGCACTTAAACTCGGGGGGTGAAGCGATCCTTCTGTACTCTATAGGAATCTTTAATATGTCACTGAACAATACAAATGTTTCAGACGATTGGAAATCGGCCATTGTACTTCCTATTCACAAAGGGGCTGACAAGAGCAATTTGAATAACCAGAGACCGGTTTGACGTCAATCGTATGCAATCAAATGAAGCAATAATTAGTAGATTGTTTGAGGTTAAAATGGGACTCTCCTTGAGTGATATTTAAGGGGCAGCATGGTTTCAGGGAAGGCTTCTCCTGCGAAAGCCAGTTCTGTTCCGTATGTCAAGATATATCGGAAAAGCTCGACAATGGGTCTAGGGTTGATGCAGTAGTGATTGATTTTGCTAAGGCATTCGATCTTGTGCCACATGACATCCTCCTTAACAAATTAGCGCGTACGGAAATTGACATCAGAGTGGTGAAATGGATACGAGAACTCCTCAATAGAAGATCTCAGAGGATGTGCGTGCGAGAAACGCTAACTTCTCCAGTAAACGTTACGTCTGGTGTAGCTCAGGGTAGCGTTATTGGGCCAATTCTTTTCATACTTTTCATGAATGATATGCCTGATTCTATAAAATCGGAAGTGCGCCTCTTTTCTGATGATTGCGTCATATACCGGGAGATAAAAACAGACTGTTGCTTCAGCAGGATTTAGATACGATTGAAAAATGGGCGCGTGAAAATCAAATGAAAATCCAGAGCGGAAAAAAGCAATAAATTGCTTTTCAGTAAAAGAAAAATGACGGGAAAGAGGTATTACGAACTTGGAGGGGAAAATGTTGTTGAATTTGATAGTTGTAAGTACTTAGGTGTTACTATTAGAAAAGACTCCAGCTGGTCAGAGAAAGTGAAAAATGTAGTTAAGAAACCCTGAAGATCGTTACATTTTACTATGCGGATTATCAAGAAAGCTAATTATGGTGTCAAAAGTAAAATTTATAAATATTTGGTAAGACCGATTCTAGAATATGGGTCTACGTGCTGGGATCCGTACAGAGTAGGTTTAATAAATTCTCTAGAAAAAGTTCAAAGAAGAGCGATGCGTTTCGTAACCGGGAATAGGAGAAATACCATTAATTGGGTAAGTCTTGAATCTAGAAAAACTACAGCACGCCTGTGTGGTCTTTATAAGAGCTACAGGGGAGGGGCTGCCTGGAGTAGTATAAGGAATAGGTTGGAACCTCCCTCGTAGGGCCTACTTATCGAGAAATGACACAAGCATAAAATTAGGGCCAGAAACCAGCATACTGATGTGGGCAATTTGTCCTTCGTAAACAGGACCCTAAGGGATTGGAATAAATGACCGCAGCAGTCTTTGATAGATTCCATTCCGATATCAAATAATTTAAGAAGATGATTAGTGCTAGTGCAAAGTTAAAAGTAGAAGCTGTAAACGACGGACACTGAATTTGTACATTTTCTGCTTGATTTAGAATTTTAAACTAGTAGTATTTCTCGTGTCCGTCTCTGTGGTGTAGTGGTTAGCGCGATTAGCTGCCACCCCCGGAGGCCCGGGTTCGATTCCCGGCTCTGCCACGAAATTTGAAAAGTGGTACGGGGGATGGAACGGGGTCCACTCAGCCTCTGGAGGTCAACTCAGTAGAGGTGGGTTCGATTCCCACCTCAGCCATCCTCGAAGTAGTTTCATTGGTGCGCGTGCCAAACGTTAGTCAGCTGTCGTCTTCCTACACATTATACAAATATGGCTAAACATGAGCATGACTTGTCCACAGATTAAAATATCGCTTTCTGTGGAAACGAAATCTCATAATACAGTATTATCGAGACTAAAGTGACACGCCACCGTACAAGGAAGTGTAGCTTTGATTATAGTGTTGTTACAGTGAGTGTAATCTAAATAACATCGGCGAAGGGAAGATGAAACTATAGTACTGTGCAACCGAATGAGTTGTACAGGCAATGCATATAGATGTAGGTTGCATTCTGGAGATCGTAGGTTCGACACGCACCATCGGCAGCCGTGAAGACTGTTTTCCATTTTTGCACCAGGCGAATACTAGGGTTGTTATTATGGCCACGGCTCTTCCTTCCCAATCCTTTCCTTTTCCTATTTCATAGTTGCCGAAATCTTTTCTGAATTAGCTCGACGAGTATCCGCAAAAGACCTACACATAGGTTACAATCTACCTTGTAGTGTCACGTCCTATTATGTGTGCTTATTTGGCAGTAAATCAGTTATAATATAATAGAATCCTTCCCGGTTGATGCATGTGACAGCCCTCTGATGATCGGGACAAGTTATTCTGATATCGATGTAGTCAATGCGACCTATTATTCCAGGGAATTTTTCCCAAGAAAAATAAAATATATCGGCTGCTAAGAACTGTAGTCAAGTTGGCAATTACCGAACTGCCCCTTGTATTAGGTTCAAGAAACAAGCCTCTTATACTATCGCTTGAAAAGCGAAATTGTATTTTAAACTGTACCTCCCCGCACATTTCAAATAAATTGCTGCGATTTCGCAGCAGACGATTCACAGGAGGCCGTCGAATTAACCTTTCTACCTGAAATCGCTTCAGGATGATAATACATAGATTATGTTTCATTGGTACATAAGATTTGATTGTGATTCATTCCTAAAATTTGAGATTAAACGGTCCTTGGCAGTGTTTAAACATGGCCTTTTGAAAATCTTTAGACAGTGTCTAAGTGATAAACGTCTTTGCAACGCGGCAGCCGTACTTAGACATCGTTTAACCGTAAAATAGTCTAAATACCGTTTCTGCAATCGGCCTGTTAAATTGAGTTTTAAAACTGGTATAGAATAACGGCCTCCCCTGCAGTTAAGCTACCCTCCTTATCTTTATCCTGCGCGTCATCTACCTGTTACTCCAAGAAAGTGCTGCCGCGTTTGAGACTTTATCTATGGCTTGGCCTGCAAGTAGCCTACCCTTCCTACACAAAACTGCTCTCAATCTGATAATAACTTTCAGAACTTTGACCATGATAAATTTTATTTTCTGGGTTGAAACGCTTTCCTGGACTGTTAATGTGGTATTTTTACTCTGAATGGTCATTGGTACTTCGTCGGAGCTGAGACATTCTCTTTCTCTCTCTCTCCCTCTACGCGTGATATCGTGGCACGGTACCATGACTGGCGGACTGTGGAAGGTGGGCATTATTGAAATGTGAATCGTTGCAAATGCTCCGCAAAATCCCCTTCTGGTGTAGGGAAATATTTTATTGGCCTCTAAATTAAGTGTAGACTATCATGTAAACGTTAGAAAATGAAAATGAAATGCCTTTGGTAATGCATTTAACTCTTCTTCAGTAAAAGTGTTTAGTTTCTTTTAGCATGCATAAAACTTTACGATTGCCTTTTCAACTGCGTTTCATTTTCTATGAACTTGGATTATTTTGTCTCAGGAGGTGGGGAACTTCTAGAGGGCATCGTTATTTATCGTTTACACGATTTTATTCCTTACGGTTTAATTTTGGTGGCAACTTTTCTCTAGGAGGGTTAGGAATGATCGTATTAATGATGTTATCAATTTTATGCCGACTAGTGGCTATACCGCACATAGGTAGCTGTTTATTCCTTCTCACTTTCACGTTGCTACAAATTTCTCTGGATTCTATAAATGTTTAATGTAGGCCTATGCACGGTGGCCTGAAAAATACAGTATATCACAAACAAAGAAGCCGAAAGAAACATATTATGTATTTATCGAATCATAGAGCTGTTTACTTTGATCAGTACATTCTTGCTTGAGTTATTGTCCAATACCGAACCCACAGACAATTCGATTGAAGTCATGAACTGCCACCTGTGAACAAATATGAGAAACTGTGAGCGTAGTGCCATCTGTTGGTAATCTGGTCAACTTGAAGGAGTACCTCCGACTGTGTAAAGTGAATAATAGAGGCGTATTGATTCGAAATGAAACATCCTTAGGGAGCGGAAACCCTTTCGTTCCATGCAATAATAAACAGATAAATTGGAGGGAAAGGGTTTTTTGTTTACTATATTAGCCTGCATTGACTCGAAACTTGAAATGTAATCAATTCAGCGACTGTCACATGACTTTAAATAAGCGAGAGAGAAAGGAAGAGGCGAGGAAAATTTCCCAAGAGATTGTCCTGTCTCCAACGTCGGCTTCACATAAATCGACATCCAATCGGGGCCAAAATAGTTTAGAGGACAATTTTGGAAAGCCAGGCCGCCCAGAACTAGATTGAAATGAAGACGCGCATTGTACAGGTTTGCGAATCAACATCATCAAGAATTAATATCTTATCTTTCTCCAGGACGATATTCGGTCTTACCAGGTAGGTCACACACACATACAATATGTGTGTGTGTGTGTGTGTGTGTGTGTGTGTGTGTGTGAGAGAGAGAGAGAGAGAGAGAGAGAGAGAGAGAGAGAGAGGGGGAGGCTATACGTTGCACTGGATAAACTTTTCCCAAGAGTTACCAATTGTGTCCGCCTCTGTGATGTACTCGTTAGTGTGATTAGATGCCACCCCTGGAGCTACGGGTTCGATTCGTGGCTCTACTACTAAATTTGAAAAGCCTCGGAAGGTCAACTGAGGCTAATGCCGGCATGGTACCCAACTTAAAGGCCACGGCCGCTTCCTTCCCTCGTCCTTGTCTATCCCTTCCAGTCTTCTCCTTCCTCCACAAGGCCCCTGTTCAGCATAGCACGTGAGACCATCTGGGCGAGGTACTGGTCCTCCTCCCCAGTTGTATATACCCGATCCAGGACACTGCTCTTGAGGCTGTATAGGTGGGATCCCTCGCTGAGTCCGAGGGAAAAGTCAACCTTGGAGGGTAAACAGATTAAGAAAGGAAGTTACTATCTTGTGATACGTGCGTGACGATCACGGACAGCCAGTCTTTAGGACAGTACTTAATGAAATGGGTAAATCAGTTTGTTTTCTCTTCAAGATGACCTCTCGCATCAATAGCTTTTTAAATGACTTCACGAAGCTGAGCCAGCCAGGTTTCAGATATCTGTACTATTATTATTAAGAGAAAGTTTATGTATTTGCTTGTATGTGGAGTTAGGTGGAGTCTAATCTCAAGAACTAACTGCCCAACCGATTCCAATAATATTATTTCGCCATTAGAAAGCTTATTTCTTTAAAATTAATATAGACTATAGGCCTATATAATTATGAAAGCTTGTCAGAGGAGCAAGTAGTTAAAAAAAAAAAAAAAAAAAAAGGTAGAGCAAGTAGGAAACATTGGGCATTCTGGACCCTTAGAAGTGATGCCGTACGCTGCCTGAACTGTTAGTCCTAAGGAGTCCTCCAAGTCAAGTAAGAATTCAATTTTCTACCCAAAAACGGAAAAGTCTTTATGGACTTTCTTTTTACCTCTAACATTTTTTTTAGGAAAAAATATCTTTCTGTGTTTTCGGTCATGCTTTATCCGATATGAGGCAAAATAACGAATAGACTGTTAGTTGTATCTAAAGAGGAGCAGACGTGCAGGATATAAACTTTAACTTCCTACAAAAATGTCCATATGCACTTTCTTCATAAATCTGACATTTTGTTAGATAATTATATCTTTCTTTCTTCCTTTCTTTCTTTCTTTCTTTCTTTCTTTCTTTCTTTATTTCTTAATCCGTTTACCTACCACTGAGGCGGACACAAGTAAATTTAACAAGTAAATAAAATGAACTTATTTCTTCGGAGGTTTTCGCGGTCTTGACCGCCATAATTGTATTGGTACTGGGTCTGTCCGTAGTAGTATTTCTTTCATCAAACCTCGCAATACTTGCCATAATATCGTTCACTTCAGTTGTTTGTATGTTGTGTTATTTATTTACCATTCAATTCATTTTGTTTCAATTGTGGTTCATTTCTCCACTTCTACCACGGTCGGAGGTCTGTGGGATGTGTGGCAATAAAAAGACTCAAAGTTCTGACGTGAAACGCCATTCAAATTTCGTAGGGGTCCCTGGAGAAAAATAGATGTGACATTTTTCGTGTAACGCAAGATGTGATTATAGGCTCAAAATGTACTTTATCGATGGGAATGGTTTACACATTATTTCAAATTTGAAGGATGAATGCACACAAGACGTGACCATAGTAGCACCTAAATGTTGCAGCAGAGGCTGCCCATATTATACCGCAAAGCTTATGCAAGATGTTATTTCTGTTGTTTTAATTTTTTTAACAGCAACATTACTTATGTGCTTCTTACAGGACAGAGCTATATCTAGGGTTGTAGCCAAATATTTTGTCGTTCTGTTGTGGTGAAAGCACGTTACATCTGTTTAGGACAAGTCTCTATTTGCAGAAGTAACCCGTCAGACAATTTTCAGTCTGCTGCATAAACTTGTGTGTCTGGCAATTAATACAAGATCATCAGCATACAAAAGCTTCCGTGTTTGTTGATTTTGTTTCACGAATGCTTACAACGTAAAGAGCAGGGATACTACAACTGATCTCTGATGTAGACTGTTGTTCAGTTCTCTTGTTTTACTCATTTCATAGCCTAGCCCTTCACTGCACAAAATTGTTCATGGAAAATATATGTTAGATTATCAATGGTGTACTAACTCTTGACAAACAGTAAAAAAAAAAAAAAGTAAAAGTTATGACCCAGACGAAAATGCTCTATTGCAGAGATTTAGAAGAAAAGCTAAGTAAGTAGAACATCTGAAAGCCCAAACCACTAGAAAACATGTTATATATGTAGAACAATCAAAATAAAATATATTAGAAAAAATCAAAATAAAATAATAATAAAAAATAAAAATGTATTAAGAGAAATCTTCCAATATATTTTATTCTGATTTTTCAACATAGGCCTATATAATATATTTTCTATGGATTTATAAAAATAAAGTGACATCCGACGGGCTGAGTGGCTCAGACGGTTGAGGCTTTGGCCTTCTGACCCCAACTTGGCAGATTCGATCCTTGCTCAGTCCGGTGGTATTTGAAGGTGCTCAAATACGTCAGCCTCGTGTCGGTAGATTTACTGGCAGGTAAAGTACTAATTCTGGCACCGAAAACCTTAAAAGTAGTCAGTGGGACGTAAATCAAGAAACATTATTATTATTATTATTATTATTATTATTATTATTATTATTATTATTATTATTATTATTATTATTATTATTATTATTATTATTATTATTATTACGGAAATATCGTGGAACAGAGAGGTGAAAGAAGGTGCCAGAGTGAATGGGCGGACAAGGAAATGACCAGAGCATAGGGTCGAAGTTCCGAAATTTTGAAATGTTATTTCTTTTCTTCTTTTTGATTTTAACATTTGATAGATAATTTGAATGAAAAACAATATAATGATGAGGTCGTCAGCTCCCACATCAACAATGACTTAAAGTAAAAAATCAGGTACAAAATTAGAGAGAATCATCAACGTGATAATTTACAAGGGATGAGCATTATAGCTCTAAACAGGTACTAGAGCATGTTTGCTCCACTCACTTACATTCTAGAAGATCGAGTTCCACAAGGTTACTGCAGTTCAGCCTCTAGAAGGCACAAGCTTCTTAGAAATTTATGTCTTATACAAACTTCAAATTCTGTGTTTACAGTCACTTTTGCTCAACAATCATCTATAAACAATTACCAGATAACAGGGGCAATGAGTGCCCCGTTCTAAATGGCCTTAATGTAAAAATAAAAGGTTTAACACGAACGGCTACGAGGTGAAACACTTGCACTTTTAGGAAACATTCTTAAAACCCTAAACGAGCTTATGGCCCAAAGTAGCAGAGGCTAAGCCTATACTACAGAGGGGTGACTAAACGAGAAATATTAAATGCCGAAGATGAGTGAAGAATTTAGAGGTTTAGACAATTTTAGTCACCCCATGTCAAGTTGAATGGGAATCAACAAAGGGTGGATGCTCTTTGTTCCCTTGATTTACATGTTTCCCAGCAGAGATTCGAACGGAGTCCTCAGACTTGCCGAAAATTTACATTTAAACTATGATTTTAGAACTTTACATTAAGAAAAGAAGTTTGAAATCTTCCTCTCAAGTTATCTGCCCGGAGCTATCACAGGTTAAGAAATTTCTGCCATTACCTTAAGTAGTTGGGCCTTCCGAACGACTAGAGGCAGCCCCTGCCTCCAAATACCACGCCGCACTCACTAGAGCGGAGCGAGGAAGATGACAATACGGCCCTAAAGCATCGCAGAGGAGAAGTTTCCAGAACTCTTTACAGATAGGCTGGATGCCTGTACACACCCCTAATTTTAATTGGCTATACCAAATATTTCAGAAATTACTTATTGGTTAATGACTAAGGAAGAAGGAAGCCATACGAGTGTTGACAACTTCGACACATGAACAAAAACAATCTACAAGAACTTAAGGTTTACAAACTTTGAAAAATTGATATTCTCTTAAAAATTAATTGCCTTTAACCCCGCCAGAGGGGTTCGATACTTTGAAAAATAAAGATAGCGCCAAAGAAAGACAAGGGCAACGAAGGGCGTGAAAGTGAAAGAGCCACTTGAAGGTCCAAGTATCTTGTATTACATTAGTTCAAGATTCATAGCATAGATGGCCTTCTAGGATGCGCGCAGTTCAACGGGGCGGAGGTGTACCCCCGGTATTATTATTATTATTATTATTATTATTATTATTATTATTATTATTATTATTATTATTATTACGACAGCTTCATGGTGTCAGGGTAGCATACCTGCCTCTTATCCAGAGACTCGGGATTCGATTCCAGGCATGTCGGGAATTTTTACCTGGACGTGAAGGCTGGTTCGAGATCCACTAAGTCTATGTGATTGCAATTGAGGAGCTATCAGGCAGTGAGATGGTGGCCCTGGTCTAGAAAGATACCAATAACGGCCGAGATGTATCGTCGCAATGACCATGCCTCACCTCATAATCTGCAGGCCTTCGGGCTGAGCAGTGGTCGCTTGGTAGGCCAAAAGCACCTCAGGGCCAGTAGTGTCGGGGGATTATTAAAATTAAAATGAGATTCCCCCAAATTCGTAGGGGCTGGCTAGCCGAAGCGGTAAAGGTGCACTCGGTTCTCCCGGAAGGACATGGGTTCATTTCCCCGTCAGAAAGACGACATATTTAAGAAACGAGATTTCCGCTTCTGGAGAGGCACAATGCCCTGAGGTTCACTCAGTCTGAACCCAAAATGAGTACCAGGTTGATTCATGTGAGCAAAGGCGTAGAACTAACCACCCTATCTCACTTAGTGCTAAAATTACAGAAAAATGAAGCCTGTGTCTTCCGCCCTTCATGCCCTGTACAGAGATGACTTTACTTGCTTTACCAAATTCCTAGTTATAATCAAATTTGTATGCCTTTGCTGGCGGGACCTAGTGTTTACAGTGCACTAAGTCTTCTGGTATGGGCTAGAGCAATTTTGTTACTTTCATTGATCTGTCTCTGTCTTATCCTTGGCTTTGACAAAATGAAAGTGACTGAGGTATGAGCGATGCTAGTAATGCCATTCCTTACGCAGCCAGTCCCTGCTACGAATGGTGTGAAAATATTGCTCATAGGGTCGGTTGGTGTATGCATTTCAGTGGGCTTGGCAGACTGATTTGTAATAGCAACTTCTGGCTCGGTGAGGAAAGCAACGGGAAACTACCTCACTCCTCATTTCCCTAGTACGCCTCTTCAGTGATGCCTAGGCCATCTATGACAACTCATGGCGGAACTGTTGAGGATCCAACCAGCCTTCGGGCTGATGACTAAACATACACAATCAAATTTGTAGGCCTATAAAAATATTTTCCATCATTAGGGCCTACTACGTTCAGCTATTGCAAGAATTTCTCCCAATGTAGTAAATAATTGTAGCCGGCCCCGCGGTGTAGGGGTAGTGTAGGCTACCTGCCTCTTACCCGGAGGCCCCGGGTTCGATTCCCGGACAGGTCAGGGACTTTTACCTGGATATGAGTGTTTGTTCGAGGTCCACTCAGCCTACGTGATTACAATTGAGGGGCTATCTGACGGTGAGATGGCGGTCCCGGTCAAGGAAGCCAAGAATGAAGGCCGAGAGAATTTGTCGTGCTGACCACTAGGGTTGGGCAGACCGGAACAGTCAGTTGTACCCAAACATTAGGGGCTTGGGGTGAAGTGTTTTGGTACAGTTAGCCGGCACACGGCACACGCCACACGGGACTGTAACTGCGTGGTAGAGAGAACTTCGTGAGGCAACATGACACGCTCCGCGTCAGGGAACATAACTGCACCGGCACAGTGTGCCGAAACAGAGACATAGTTTTCAACCCTACTGACCGCACGACACCTCATAATCTGCAGGCCTTCGGGCTGAGCAGTAGTCGCTTGGTAAGCCATGGTCCTTCGGGGCTGTTGCGCCATGGGATTTGGTTTGGTAAATAATTATTCATAAGTTATTTTACAATTATCTGATATAATTTATCCAGTACAAATATTGGTTAGGCATAAACACACATTCAAACACTGTGAGACAACTTAAAATAACTTTACTTAGGTCCCAAAGGAGAAACAAGTCAATGTTTAAAAAATAGGCTAACCTCAAACACGGTGTCCATAAAAATATTGCTGATTGGACGTTGGGTCCTGGGAGGAACAAACAGTTTTCACGCAGTTCTTTGTTGTAAACAAAAACATGTCCACTGAAAGTGTGTTTATAGTGTTCTAAAGATCCTAAGTAACATAACATATACTTTTCTAATTGAAATTCGACATCTAGATATTTTTTATCAACAAGAGAAAACCGGGGATTGGAGTACTGGCTGTTGTCATGGAAACACCAATGGAATGTTGGTGTACTCTATCTCGTATTTGCTGGCCTCTGGTGGACGAATTATGAACAAAACTAACAAGGAACGCCATCCTCCTGCAGTTGTTATTCAGTTGCTAATTGAAAGGTACAATATTGTTTAATTTTTGAGAAGAAAATAGTTTTTTAGTTATTTAGCGATATCGTGTTAATTTAATTTCATAACGCAGATAGACCTACATAATGTATACGTTACTTCTATATTTAATTTAATTAAGAAGATATTCGTTCCGTAAATCAAAATGTACTGTATAACAATTACAGTGAGTAACAGAGTGCTTATAAAGGCTACATGCTACGCGTGCGTTCTTGAAATGCAGGTGAGATGCGCAGCGTTGGCCTAGAATTGCATGAAATAATACACACTACTGAACATGCTATCTACAAGTCGAGCTATTGTTTAGCATAGGATGATGTGAAAAGTGAGGAGCCCGGGACAAGTGGAAGCAATGTCAGACACAGCTAGAGGTCCGCTCCCAATTTGAGAGTCCCTAGGGACGCTTACGACAAGCAAGAGATTTCGTTTATAGGAAGGGGAATTAGGGATTGGAATAACTTACCAAGGGAAATGTTCAGTTAATTTCCAATTTCTTTGCAATCATTTAAGAAAAGGCTAGGAAAACAACAGACAGGGAATCTGCCACCTGGGCGACTGCCCTAAATACAGATTAGTGTTGATTGATTGATTGATTGATTGATTGATTGATTGATTGATTGATTGATTGATTGATTGATTGATTGATTGATTGATTGATTGATTGAGGTATCCTGAATGTATTCCACTTGATCCATTCGCAGAGGTAATTTTTGTGACTCGGATTTTCGATAACAAATCGTAGTGGAATATTATCCGTGAAGACCTTAACGCTGATGTATAAAGTTCAGTTGGTATCAGGAAGTACTGCGATAGGAACAACGGCAAAAGGTAGATTATTCACCCGAATTTATTGTTTCGGCTAATATGACAAGTCCAGCTATGTTAGAATACTTCAGCCTGAAGATCCTCTAGCAAAGAGACAACGAGAATTAACACCGTGAATATTATCTAAAATCCCTATTCCGTCTGTCTTTGACGGCGATATTGAGATAGCGAGAACGTTTCAACTGGTAAAGCAGGCACAAGATAATTCCTCTTTACAATGAACCTCTCACGACCATGTTTTCTTGTACTTTTGAAAGAAAAATATGCTTCTTTCGCGCACAACTCCAACTTTTGGCATGTGTACGTCCATTCCTGAGTTTTGTCTCCTCCCACAGATATACTGCGAAAACGAGGACAATTAGAAAGCTGAAATTAGCTCCAGATATAGGTTACAGAAACAATGCAATGACGACCAACACATTACAAGTGTTTAATAAGGGGGGGGGGGTTTCAGTGAAGAGAACGAATCATCACCATTCTGACGTATGCAACAACATTACCTCCATCTATTACCACGTGATAGTTAGCAACAGCTGGTCCGTGGTCCAACAGCTCTGCACTCTGACCGGCCAACCGAGCAGAGGAGGGGTGGCCACGGCTCTACCGTGGCTCTACGCCTCTGCATCCGGCAGACGGGACAGGGCTGGACCTCACAGCTGGCTCCAGCCGTCGGCTGCCCTGAGAATGATTTTCCATTCTCCTGCACTAAGGCGAATGCCGGGACAGTTCCTAGCATAGGCCACGGCCACCAACCCCCTCACCTTCTCCGAGCATCTCCTTCACCGTAACAAATCTCTCGGCCTGAGAGACGGCGTTACCGTCTAAGAGGCCCGCCTCCCCCTTCAGGAGGGGAATGAAAACATTTTAGTAGTAGTAGTTAGCGTTGAGTTCGGAGAGTGGCATATAACAAATTTTGATCAAGGATGCTTCGTTGTAGGTATTTACAAGGTAGAGGTATGATTCGGGTAGGTGGAAATTCTCACGCCCAGCCCCTCACTCAGTGAAGTGCGACTGTCATTTAGTCGCAAGTAATTCTCACCACTGATATGCATATAGGACTGTCACCTAGTAATGGGCAGTCTGAGACGGGGTCTCGAAATTTCTCGAGACTAGCGCAAGCACCTCTTTCTCGCAAAAAATGTCGAGAGATCTCGAGAGCGTTCTTCCTGCCTTGTGAGGCGAGCAGCGTGTCGTAGACCTACAGGTAGTCGGAGCTGAATGTCATTTGCACCGAGTATGCAGAGCCTTCTACATTCCGTAAATACGTCTCAGCAAGCGAATAGGCCGTTCATTTCTACCGAGGTCTTAGTAACGCAGTATAAAATAATTATAAAGCATACGCATTCTGGTACTGTATGCATCCGTAAGTACACGAATGAGTACTGTAGGTTAAAGTACAGGAACTGACGGCTCTTGCAGGTGTACATCGTTGTCGTTATCACTCGTGTTTCCTTTTACAAGTTGTTTTACGTCGCGCCGAAACAAATAGGTCGTTTCCACTCACGATTTATCAGACCCTACATTCAATATCCATTTGACCAGTGCTTATGTTTAACGACATTATGGCGAGGAAGGAAATAATTCCTTACAATATTACAGAGTATTCTCGTCATACTTCGGTATATCACGGCACAATATGTAATTGTCTCTAATTGTACGCTACAACTTTAAGACGATGTCCGAAACACAACGTAAGTCGTGGACGTGGGGTTATTTTGAAGAGATGCCACATAGCACAGTCCGCTGTGTTGTTTGTTCAAAAGAAGTTAAACACGTCAGCAGAAATACTTCTGGGATAATCCGGCACTAATAATAATAATTTCGTGTGGCTATTTCTAGCCGAGTACAGCCCTTGTGAGGCATAACCTCCGATGAGGGTGGGCGGCATCTGCCATGTGTAGGTAACTGCGTGTTATTGTGGTGGAGGATAGTGTTATATGTAGTGTGTGAGTTGCAGGGATGTTGGGGACAGAACAATCACCCAGCCCCCGGGCCATTGGAATTAACCAATGAAGGTTAAAATCTCCGACCCCGCCGGGAATCGAACCCGGGACTCTCCGAACCGAAGGCCAGTACGCTGACCATTCAGCCAACGAGTCATCCGGCACTTAAAAACACATAATATCACTGAAAGGGAATCGTCACAGAGAACACCTCCAGCCCGGTCTTCATTACGAGAAGCTACCCTGTCGACAATTGCGAGGCATCCAGGTAGGTGTACATCCTATCTACAGTTATTAACACATTATGCAGGGTTATGATCATGTTAAATTGATAGCAAAGGAACACATTGCCGAATCAGACGCAGGACAAAAATAATATGTTTTATACGCAACCTGTGATATGAAGCCAACGGCCGTAACCGTGTTGAAACACCGGATCCCGTGAGATCTCCGAAGTTAAGCATCATTGAGCGTGGTCGAGATTTGGATGGGTTGCCACGCGCTGTTGGTGGGGAATAAGGGAATGGAGGAGCGGAAAAGAACTGGCCACCCTACCGTACGTAAACTCCGGCTCAGGCACACCTCTGCGGAGATTCGGACCTGCCTTCGAGCAGAATACACCCGTAACCTTACCTGTGATATGGATTTATTTTCAGTTTCATATTAAGGTAACATAGCCACAGTGAAGTCATTGTCGGTAGCAACACAGAAACATTTTTCAGTGTCGTGCTCATAATACTAGAGGTGGATTGTTTCAAGATTTAAATCTGATTACAATTTGAAGTTGTTTTTATGAAAATGGAGGGGGCTACAGCAGGATGATCCCCCTCTGCCTACACCACTGATGTGTATGTGATGTCATTTGCTTAGTGCGAGACCTGCACACTCCCGGCAATAAAAGCTGTGCGATAACTAACTAGTTACTAAACAATCAATCATTAAAAGCTCTGTCTTGTCATTGCAACCACTCTTCTTTGTTGTTTGCTGTCTTCATCTGTTCATAGTTGGAGTCTCCATATCCCAGCCAATAACGTCAAATTACTGCCTAAGCCCATTTTTGCTCATGGACAACTGCATGTGGCGTTCAGACAGGCGAAGACTTCAACATATGTAGGTACAGGCAGCGAGTATCGCCAAAATAGTGACACAGCATGTATTCAACCAACATCGAACACTAGGCCTACTGTTACAGAACGACGCAACCTCTTAGGCTGCTTTGTTGGCTGTTGAAGAACAAATCTAAATTAACATGTTTTAATTTACCACTGATTTGTATTTATGGCCAGGTGGCAGTTTCTCTATCAATTGTATACCTACCTAGTAAAACCAAACCAACAGTCCCACTGCCTACCAAGCGACCGTTGCTCAGCCCGAAGGCCTGTAGATTACGAGGTGTCGTGTAGTCAGCACGACGAGTCCTCTCGGCCGTTATATCTGGCTTTCTGGACCGGGGCCACTATATCATCGTCAGATAGCTCCTCAACTGCAATCACTAGGCTGAGTGGAACTCGAACAAGCCCTCAGATACAGTAACAATCCCTGACCTGGCCGGGGATCGAACCCGAGGGCTCTGGGCAAGAGGCAGGCACGCTACCCCTACATCGCTGATAATCCCTACCTAGTCATTTATTAAATTATTATTGGTAAGTTGGAAACGTATCGAAAATCTTCGGTTAATTATTCTAATCAGTGATTCCTCTTCATATAAACGAATATTTGCCATAATTTCTCTTGCTGAACTCCAATTTTATTTTCATTTTATATGCCCATTTCTACTTTTACAAATTTTACTCACTTTTATTCGTCTACTAATATCATTCCACGTCATCTCTCCAATGACAGCCTGGAACATATCGCTTAGTCGACCAGCTCATCTCCTTACTCCCGAATCTTTCCAAACTAAGCAACATTTTCGTAACACTATCAGCTCATCGGAAATCGCCCCTAAAACAAATCATGCTGCTTTCCATATGATACCGGGCGAATTGGCCGTGCGGTTAGGGGCGCGCAGCTATGAGCTCGGATCCGGAAGATAGTGGGTTCGAATTCCACTGTCGGCAGCCCTGAATATAGTTTTCCGTGGTTTCCCATTTTCACACCAGGCAAATGCTGGGGCTATACCTTAATTAAGTCCACGGCTGCTTCCTTCCCATTCCTAGGCCTTTCCTGTCCCATCGTCGCCATGAGACCTATCTGTGTCGGTGTGAAAATACAAAACCACGTAAAACCATCTTCAGGGCTGCCGACGGTAAGATTCGAACCCATTATCTCCCGAATGCGAGCTCATAGCTCCGCGACCCTAACCGCATGGCCAGCTCGCTTGGTACTGTAATTAAAACTGAGACGATTTTTTCCTATTGGTGAAACAACCTGACTTTTCAGCCCGTTTGCCATCTTTATTCTGCTGTCTATCTCACAATATTGTTGAGGTCGTTTTTCAGTTGCTCACAATCCTGTAATTTACTTATTACTTTATACAGTACTAGCAATACCTGTCGTGTCCGGCTCCATGGCTAAATGGTTGGCGTGCTGGCCTTTGGTCACAGGGGTCCCGGGTTCGATTTCCAGCAGGGTCGGGAATTTTAACCATAATTGCTTAATTTCGCTGTCACGAGGGCTGGGTGTATGTGTCTTCATCATCACCATTTCATCCTCATTACGACGCGCAGGTCGCCTACGGGTGTCAAATCAAAAGACCTGCATCTGGCGAGCCGAACATGTCCATGGACACTCCCGGCAGTAAAAGGCATACGCCATTTCATTACTACCCGTCGTAACTTCGCCCGCGATTGTTTTAGCTGAAGCTTTCGTTGTAGGCCTACTTGCCTGCCGAACTCCTGCTTAACGCCGGGATAGTTAATACACATTAGAAGCACTTCTTTTTCATCTCCACCGACAAAATAAATTTGTAAAAACTAAGCTTCCTCTTCTGGATCTAGTAGGAAGTTTCCGTATAAAAATTATAAACTTGACTTTACACTTTGAACGTTGGCATAAAACCTTTTCTACAACCTGGTCCCCACCAAAAGATGTCATCTGGAAACCACAGTTGTAGAGTCGAATGCGATGGATATAGTTCCCATTCTATCATATCATGCTGCTCCAAGTTCCCTCTTACAATTATCCTAAGCCGCCATTGAAGAGGTAGGCCAAGTCGTAACTCCCAGTATAGATAACTATTTCTTAACAAGAATGGCGTTGATATCTCATTTCGTTATGAAGTATTTGCTCCATATGTGATTTTGAGATAGAAATTTTTGTTCACTCCTTTGCACCCCTTGTAAGTCGAAGTTGAAAAAAATGAATAAATTGTAATTTACATTTATATGAAAAATGTTTTAATGCAAAAACGTTGTATTTTATTTCGTGGCTGAGAGAATTTAAAAAGTTAAATTTCGAATTTAAATTGTTGTAGAAAGCCTTTCTTATCACACCTATTATACAAACACATCTAAACATAAAATTAAAACAAATAACGAGTTGGCCGTGCGGTTAGGGACACGCAGCTGTGAGCTTGCAGTCGGGAGAAAGTGGGTTCGAACCCCATAATCGGCAGCCCTGAAAATGTATTACCGTGGTTTCCCATTTTAACACCTGTGGCTGTACCTTAATTAAGATCACGGATACTTCCTTCCTACTCCTAGCCTTTTCTATTCCAATTGTAGCCATAATACCTATCTATTTCTGTGTGACATAAAGCAAGGATTTTTTTTTTAATCTTTAAAATTTCATCTCTCTTTTATAGTCTCAGCTGGACGTTGATGAGTGATTGAATCAGTTGTTCAACCCTTTGTACACCTTGTAAGTCGAATTTCAAAGCATACATTGTATTTTAGGCATTTAAGCTCATCGGACAATAAGTTAGTCCCCTAGTGCGCATTAAAGATAGATCGTTAAGCCTGTACAGATGGCACAGCGCACGCGCACTGCCTCTACTGTGCTTGGTGCGACTAGTTTTTAACAAGCAACTTTTCTCATCTAGTGAGTTGTGTCTAATGAGTAATGTGCGTTTTAATTGTTGGTCGCTCCTAACTACTGGAGCGGTTAATTGTAACAAATATGCATGTTTAACTAACTCTATATTTACACTATTATTCCAATTTTATGGTGCATGTTAAGGCTTAACTATTTGTGTTGTGTGTACACTATTTACATGGTTCTATTGGTGATCACACAATGTAGTTGTGCTTGTCACGTGTTAATTAATGTTTTGGGGTGTTTGCGTTTGAAGTAAACCTTCGCGTCCATTTCGTGTAGTTGTTTGATCAGGGGGTTGTTTACTCCGGATTTTTTCCGATAGAATTTCTTAGCTGTGCTTTTGATTTCCTCCTTTATTGTTTGTGTTTTTAGAATGTGTCTGGTTCGTGCGTTGCTAATGTGATAGGGCACATTCGCTATCATTCTCAAATGTTTATCCCCTGTGGGTGGGGAGGTAGAAAAACACCCACGGTATCCCCTGCCTGCCGTAATATGCTACTAAGAGGGGCCTCAGAAGTTTGGAGCGTGGGTTGGCGACCCCGGGGCCCTCAGCTGAGTCCTGGCATTGCTTTCACTTACCTGTGCCAGGCTCCTCACTTTCATCTATCCTATCCGGCCTCCCTTGCTCAACTCTTTTTCTTTTCCGACCCCGACGGTATGACTTAAGGAGGCCTAGGGAGTATTTCATTTTCATGCCCTTCGTGGTCCTTGTCTTCCTTTGGCCGATATCTTCATTTTTCGAAGTGCCGGATCCCTTCCACTTTTTCTCTCTGATAAGTGTTATATACAGTAGAGGGTGGTTGCCTAGTTGTGCTTCCTCTTAAAACAATAATCACCACCACCACCACTCTCAAAAGTTTATTTTGTTGTATCTGGAGCTTGTCCAGGTACGTGTTCCTAGTAGCTGTTCCCCAGGCGGGAGCTGCGTACATCGTTACACTCCTGGTGAGTGACCCGTACAGTAGTAACTTGTTATCTCGGTTAAGTTTAGACCTCGCCTCTGTGGTGTAGTGGTTAGCGTGATTAGCTGCCACCCCCGGAGGTCCGGGTTCGATTCCCGGCTCTGCCACGAAAATTTGAAAAGTGGTACGAGGGCTGGAACGGGGTCCACTCAGCCTCGGGAGGTCAATTGAGTAGAGGTGGGTTCGATTCCCACCTCAGCCATCCTCGAAGTGGTTTTCCGTGGTTTCCCACTTCTCCAGGCGAATGCCGGGATGGTACCTAACTTAAGGCCACGGCCGCTTCCTTCCCTTCCAATCTTCCCTCCACAAGGCCCCTGTTCAGCATAGCAGGTGAGGCCGCCTGGGCGAGGTACTGGTCATACTCCCCAGTTGTATCCCCCGACCAAGAGTCTGAAGCTCCAGGACACTGCCCTTGAGGCGGTAGGGGTGGGATCCCTCGCTGTGTCCGAGGGAAAAGCCGAACCTGGAGGGTAAACAGATGATGATGATGATGATGATGATGAAGTACCTTCCGCACAGGAGACAGTAGATCGGGGAACTGTTTTGTTTTAGTATCATTTCTACCTGGCTTTTATATGTCAGTTTCTTGTTCAGTATCACTCTCAGATATTTACCTTCAGCTGACCGTCGAATGATATTGTTTCGGACTGTTACGAGAACTGCATGCAATGCACATTTGAAGTAGCTCACCTCGCAAGAGGCCATTGCTCACACAGGCACATTAAGCCGCGCGTATTCAATAGGCTACAAATCAAGAACGTGGACAGTAGCTGACTGGCGGAACGTAATGTGGTCTGGCGAATCATATTTTTGCCTGTATTCCAATGACGCACGTCGTCGAGTGTACCGAAGACCAAATGAAGCATTTCATCCCGGATGTGTGAAAGGTCAGGTTCAATCTGGAAGTGGTCTGTGATGTTTTGGGGCGTTTTTCCTGTCATCGATTGGGCCCGCTCACTGACGTGACCACTAACAAGAACCAGCAAGTTTATTTAAACATTCTGGATGATCAGGTGTTGCCTTTCATTCAACATCTGCATCATGAGTAAGCTATTGGTACTCCAATATTTCAAGACGACAACAGCAAAGTTCATCGGGGTGGTCCCATATGTGACTGGTTTTATTGACAGTCCCCCACCCTATTACATCGCGATTGGCCTGCAAAATCACCTGATTTGATCCCCATTGAAAATCTGTGGGACATATTGGAACAGGGGGTAAACGCCGATGTCAGCATCCCCGCAATTTGGCGGAATTGCGTAATCAAATCCTCAGCGAGTGGCTTGACCTGGATGTGACGTACCTGCATAACCTTGTGGACTCTCTTCCTAACCGAATCCAGGCGGTTATCAATTCCAGAGGCGGAGTTACACGGTATTAAAATATTCTTGTAATGATTTCTCCAGGAGTGACTTTTTGTCCGGTGAGCTAATATGAAGAATGTTTTAGTGCATTTTATTTCGCGGCTGATAAAGTCGAAAAAGAGGTTCATTTCGAATATACCCATTTGAACCTTTTAAAATCAAAATTTCATAGAACCCTTTCTTAGTACACACTTATACAAACATATTCTTAAAATTTTATATCTCTACTATTCTCGGCGGGGTGTTGATAAGTGCTGAATCAGTTGCTCAACCCTGCGCACTCACTGTGAATCGAATTTGATAAAAATGCATTTTTTGGTATTTATAAGAATAATGTTTTAGTGCAAAAACGAAGTTGTACTTTATTTCACGGCCGAAAATCGGTAAATTTTGAAAATAAACTTGTTCAACCCTTTGCAAGTCGAATTTCAATAAAAGCAGAAATTACATTTTAGGTATTTGTATGAAGAATATGCCTTTGCTGGCGAGACATATTATTTACAGTGCACAATATCTCCTGATATGGGCTAGAGCAATTTTGTTACTTTCATTGAACTGTCTTATCCTTGGCTTTGGCAATGTGAAAGTGACTGAGGTATGAGCGATGCTAGTAATGCCTTTCCTTACGTAGCTAGTCCCCGCTATGAACGGTGTGAAAATGTTGCTCATAGGGTCGGCTGGTGCATGCATTTCAGTGGGCTTGGCAAACTGATATGTTATTGCAACTTCTGGCTCAGTGAGGAAAGCAACGGAAAAACTAAGCCACATCACTGCACATTTTATTAGTATGCCTCTTCAGTGACGCCTAAGCCATCTATTACAGCTAATGGTGAAGCTGTTAAGAATCCAACCAGCCTTCGGGCTGACGACTAAACATACATACATACATACATACATACAAACATACACGCATGAAGAATGTGTTACTGCAAAAACGACGAAAAAAAGTACATTTCGCAAACAACCATTTTAACCCCTAAAAATCAAAATTTTATAACATCTCTTCTTAGCTATCTTTATGAATATATCCTTAAAATTGCATGTCTCTAACTCTTTCCAACTAGAAAATGAAGTAAGCGTAAATAAAACCACGTGACTTCGACTGCTTCACACTTCTTTCCGTCTTCCCGCCCAGTAAATAGTCCATTTCTAAATTTAAAAATACGGGTTGTTTATGAAAGTTTGTAGTAAAGTATCAAGTATTGGAAGGGAAAACGTTTTATCGATTGAAAATTATATTATTGTTCTAAGCTTCTGGTCAATACCTTAAATATCGTATATCTACTAGCGGAAATCTCCATTTATCTGGTATCGGTAGCTGTCAGCCACGAGGAAAGTCACGTGCGCGACCTTGAGTCAGTTCGCTTGAATGGTTGGTGTTGTAAAGCGTAAGCGAGGGAAACCTCTGAAAAGTGGAGGAAAGACCATTATCCTTAACGTATTTAGTAAGTTTATGGAAAAATATCCCGAGAGTTCAACTGACGATATCGCGAAATTAACATCCGAGTTCGATAATTGTTTTAATGTTATTGACTTTACGTCCCACGAACTACATTTTTACGGATTTCGGAGACGCCGAGGTGCCGGAATTTCGTATCGCAGTTCTTTTATGTGCCAGTAAATCTACCAACATGAGGCTGACGTATTTGAGCACCTTCAAATACCGCCGGCCAGCGCCTCAACCGTCTGAGCCACTCAGCCCGGGAACATTCGGTGCGTCTGTTTCGAGTGGTTTTCTTGTACATACCATGTTACCACACCAGGTAAAAAGAGGCCACGTGTTAAAAGTATTTTGGACGTGGAGTGTGATGAATTTGTTCGTTCAGCTCTATGGAGGAAAGTGGACATATTATTTAAAAAACAATGAACCCCCTACAATTAACAAAGTGTTATCGGCTGTAAATTTTAATCCTGGACACACGGATTTTAAAAAATACCGCAGTCTGAAATTAGAACGGATCCCAAACAAATCCTGGAAGAAAGCTGAAGTAATTTACTGGCTGAGAAGTAAAAACGTACACCGTAACATACGACGAAGGACTTGTTGAAACCGAATTGCTGGAATTGGTGAAAATCACAGGCCTCGGTTCAAGAAATACGTAATATATGACTTAGCTGAAGAAGCGGGCCACCGTTTACTCAGACTGCCCCCGTATCACTGTGAATTAAACCCAATATTGATGGCGTGGAGCCAGATCAAATGTGATGTTGCCAGCCTTAATATCACTTTCAAACTTTCTGACGTGCGTATATTAGTGATGGGCAGTCTGAGACGAGGTCTCGAGATTTCTCAAGACTAGCGCAAGCACTATTTCTCACGAGAAATTTTGAGAGATCTCGAGAGCGTTGTCCCCGCATTGTGCGGCGAGCAGCGTGTCGTAGGCCTACGGGTAGTCGGAGCTGAATGTTGTTTGTGCCGAGTATGCGAATAGCCAACCACGGGCCTTCTCCATTTCGTAAATATGTGTCAACAAGCGACTAGGGCGTTCATTTCTACCGAGGTATATTTTGACGCAGTATAACGTCATTATGAAGGATACGCATTCTATCACTGTATTCACTGGTAGGTACACGAATGAGTGGTTTAAGTACAGAAACTGACGGCTACTGTAGGTACCCGTACCTGTACACTAGAGGCGTGAATTATTCGAACTCGAGACGAGGCAAGATGCGCCTTACTGCATATGCAACCGCTATTACGCATGAGTGGAATGTGTAATCTAAAATGCTTCAGTTTCCTCCAGTTCTTTCGACAGGTATGTGTACTTCGTTGTCCGACTCGTTGGCTGAACGGTCAGCGTACTGGCCTTCGGTTCAGAGGGTCCCGGGTTCGATTCCCGGCCGGGTCGGGGATTTTAACCTTAATTGGTTAATTCCTACAGCACGGGGGCTGGGTGTGTGTGTTGTCTTCATCATCATTTCATCCCCATCACGACGCGCAGGTCGCCTACGGGAGTCAAATATAAAGACCTGCACCTGGCGAGCCGAACCCGTCCTGGGATATCCCGGCACTAAAAGCCATACGACATTTCATTTGTACTTCGTTATCAGACCGCACATTCAATAACATATGGCCACTGCTTGTATTTACCGATATTTTGGTGACGAAGGAAATAATTCCTTACAATGTTATAGTGTGTTCGCGTCATAATTAGGAACTTCGATATATGACGGTGCAATGTTAAATTGTGCTTAGTTGTACACGACAAGACGATGTATGAAACGCAACGTAAGTCGTGGATGTCGGTTATTTTGAAGAGATGTCACATAGCACAGCCTGCTGTGTTGCTTGTTAAAAAGAAGTAAAATACGTCGGCAGAAATACTTCTGAAGTGATCCGGCACTTACAAACGCGTATGAATGAAGAGGAATCGTCACAGAACACCTCCGGCCCGGTCTGAATCACAAGAAGCTACCCTGTTGACAACGATTGTGAGGCATCCAGATAGGTATCCTAATAACAGTTATTATCAAATTATACGAGCTACGAAGTCCACCTGAAATAACTCGTGAACAGTTTAAGATACTGGCATTCTGTCTTCACTTTCGTCAATGGTATTAAGGAGCTCATAGTTCAACATGCAGTGCTTATCTAGGCTTTTGTCAGAATTTATCGTCACACACGTTTCCATATGAAAACTTCTGATGATAACTATCAAGCTTACACTCGTAGTTACTGGGACGTCGCACAGCTCGCAACACACGAGAACCGGTCACGAGAGCGTTGCCCATCTACACCTCTGCTGAAAGAATTGGAGCAAAGTCGGGCATTTTAGATTACACGTTCCACTGATGTGTAATGGGGGTTGCATACGTAGCAAAATACATCTTCCCCGTCTCAAGTCCAATATATGCACGCCTCTAGTATCCAAGCAGGTGTACATCCTATCTACAGTTATTCACAAATAATATGCAGGGTTATTCAGCTAAGGTGTCCACCCCAAATGTGTTGTGAACAGTTTAAGATACTGACATTCTGTTTTCACTTTCGTTAATGGTATTAAGGGGTTCATAGTTGAACATGCAGTACTTTTCCAGGCTTTTGACAAAATGTATTGGCTCACACGTTTTTATATGAGAACGTTATTTCACGCAATAACTTCCAATTTAATTTAATTTCGTGTGGCTATTACTAGCCGAGTGCAGCCCTTGTAAGGCAGACCCTCCGACGAGGGTGGGCCACTGGAATTAACCAATCGAACCCGGGGCCCTCTGAACCGAAGGCCAGTACGCTGACCATTCAGCCAACGAGTCGGACACTGCCAATGATATACTATCAAGTTTACAGTCGTAGTTACTGGTACGTTGCACAGCTTGCACTATAGGAGGATCGGTCTCGAGATTCTCGCGAGAGTCTCGAGCTAGATCGTTGCCCCATCACTAGCGTAATCTTGACACAGCAATATTCACGAGGTGACAGCTGATCAATGGCATTCTTACATTCAGCATGTGGTGCGCGAAGAGAAAAAGTTGTGGGATCTGGAAAATGGCATAGATAATGTAGGTAATTGAAAAAAATGGTTACCTATTTAAGAGAGGAATCTAGTTATGCAAGTGACAGCGAATCGTCTGATCTACAGGGAATCGAGCTGCTTGCAAGTTCTGATTAATGAAATGTCACGTAAGTAGGCATACTTGTTAATTTTCATGGCAAATATATTTTATAGCAATGATGTATTTTTGTATCGTATCTCAACTACTGTATGCTCAAATGTCTACATCCTTCAATTTTCATTTATGACCATATTGAGGTAAAAAGCAGGCAGCGAGACACGTGGATACGCAGAGTGATACAAAATGTTTGTTCTGCTTTATTCTCTCGTTGGAAATAGTTTAGCTTTAATGATCTTGGCTGCGCGGTTTATAATAAGTTAGTGAGTGAGGACATTGGACTCATCTTGCCTAGTACACCTCATTTTGGCTTTGCCATCAGTTTTTGCGGTTTCTCTCTAAAGTATAACATCATATACACACACACAAAAAAAGACTTAAGCCTATCTGTGATTCCAGCACTTTACTACCGAGCAACTGCAGTCGCTTAAGAGCGGCCAGTATCCAGTATTCGGGAGATAGTGGGTTCGACCCCCACTGCCGGCAGCCCTGAAGATGGTTTTCCGTGGCTTCTCATTTCCACAACAGGCAAATGCTGGGGCTGTACCTTAATTAAGGCCAGTGCCACTTCCTTCATACTCCTAACACTTTCCTGCCCAATCGTCGCCGTAAGACCTATCTGTGTCGGTGTGACATAAAAACAACTTGTAAAAAAAAAACTACCGAGCAAATCCAAGAATGATATTACGCATGGTATACAAAATGCAGAAATATGATTGTCTCATAATTGTTATATTACACCTTTGTACAGAGGAATGGCATCACTGATCAGCAGCAGCGATTGGTGGTGGGGGGAATACCTAGCGGAAATACGCACAAAATGTCGTTCGTCGCGGCTAACCGAATTATACAGCGCCACAGCAAGTAGTGGAGGCCCGCGGAGCAATGTGTAGCATGTTCTGCGACGAAGGATAGCAGAGATAAATTTTTGCAAGGTCACCCTCTTGCCGCACGCATTCGTCAGTCTGACAGTCTCACTCAGTCAATATGTCTGTTCAGTTTTGTCAACTGTGTAGTATTCGGGAGATAGTAGGTTCGAACCCCACGATCGGCAGCCCTGAAGATGGCTTTCCGTGGTTTCCCATTTTCACACCAGGCAAATGCTGGGGCTGTACCTTAATTAAGGCCACGGCCGCTTCCTTCCCTGTCCCATCGTCGCCATAAGACCTATCTGTGTCGGTGCAACGTAAAGCAAGTAGCAACTGTGTAGTCAAACACTAAATGACTGTTGAATTGTATACTCACGCCGTACTTCTATTTAATTGCAATACATACTAGCAATGCTAGTAACGCCATTCCTTATGCAGTCAGTCCCCGCCATGAGTGGTGTGAAAATGCTGCTCATAGGGTCGGACGATGCATGCATTTCGGTGGGTTTGGCAGACTGATATGTAATACCAAGTTCTGGCTCGGTGAGGAAAGCAACGGGAGACCACCTCACTCCTCATTTCCCTAGTATGCCTTTTCAGTGATACCTAGGCCATCTATGACAGCTGATGGCAGAGCTGTTGAGGATCCAACAAGCCTTAGGGCTGAAGACCAAACCAACATACATACATGCATACATTATTGTTCCTTCAATGTATAGTACTATTATTACCACACATAAGTTGATAGGCTGTCAACCTTTATATCTCTGTTGAAATTCCCTCAGAAAGCATTTAAAAATACTTCAATTTTATGGCTTGTTTTTATCAAGTTTGATGTCACTCCCCCCACCATGCTATATCCAACAGACCTGGGTAGTTTTTGCTGTCTATATGTTTTTGTGCCCCCACCCACACTTCTTATTCCCAATCGATGCTACTGTCATTGATTACAAGAATGGGATACATTTAATTAGTAAAGAATGAAAATCACTCATTGTTCTCCCTTGGCACTAATCACTTCCTAAGAGTAACTTCACCTTCTACCGTTGTCTGCATTCTTTGTTCATGTTGGTCAGTTTTCTGTATTTTCAGTCCTCGTGTGTATTGCACAAGCTATCTGGACAGTTTTGATTGTGTTGAGTGAAAGAGATGACCGGGTCCAGAAAATGTTGAAAGAGCTGTAGCCCTAATTGATTATGGGTGCAGCTTCTGACATGTTGCAAAGGTCCCAAGATTATGTCCTAAATGCATACCAGTAACACCGCACTTTTCATAGGAAACCTGGATCTGGTCATTCAAGGTTTACAATGGCCCGAGATGATCGACTGTTAATTCTACAGGTGCTAAGAGATCATCATATCACAGCCATAGATGTTAGACATCACTTAAGAGGACGTGCACGATGTCAGAATTAGTGAGTGGACAGTGAGTAGTGAGTGGACAGTGAGAAAAAAGACTCAGAGAGGCGGCTCTAGTTTCAAGAACTTTCAATGGCCTTGATTTGATACGTCAGCATTGGGCAGCCCATCTGCAATTTGCTTAAGAACATCAGAACTGCACGCAGGAGCAATGGAGCAATGACCTCTTGACCGATGAATTGAGGTTCAATTTCAGATCTCCAGATGGAAGACAGAGAATGCGAAGACCTGAAGAGCGCTATACTACCTGCACCTTCTCAGCAAGAACAGCCTATGGAGGATGTTCTATCAACGTTTGGGGAAGCATTAATTCTCATGGCTGGACTGAGCTGGCGTTTACTGAAGCACTAAATGCACACCAGTACATCAAGGGGTTCTTTGCAAATATGTCAACACTTTCGCCTTTCATATGGAAGGAAACTTTATTTTTATGCACGATAATCCACGCCCTCATGCTGCTTGATGTATGACAACATTCCTCCAGGATTCTGGAATAGTCACTCTCAACTGGCCTTGGATGAGCATTCTGTCGACAATTTTTTCAAACCTTGCATGAGCTTAGGCAGCTCTTTGTGTCGCACAATCGACACCTTAACTGAAAGCCTGCCAAAGAGAATGAAAACTGTTATTGATGCAAAAGGTAAATGAGGGTCCTGGGTCCTGTAAAGTGGTTCTGTGGCCAGGCATTCCATTTCAGTGGCTTGTAGGAGGGCATTCGGATGGTGAAATGGATGGTGCCCATGGATCACTGTGCAGAGCTTCTGTTTATTCCATTTCTGGCTTTGTTTTTGTTCTTAAAATTGTGTTCTATGGTTGCTGAAGGTTATTACTAAAGAGTGTTTGAAAGATCATGACAATATATTGCACTTGGGACGTATACATTTAACATATCTTTGATCGACAGTGTGTATAAAAAACTCAAAGGTCCAACAATATTAACTAAAATACAACCTTGTGGAACCTCTCTCTTATCATTACAGGCTCAGGTAACTGCTGGTTTCTCAATTCACAGAAATATGTTTAAGAAATCTCAATAAATTGGGATAACTAGCCGCTAATGCAGTTGTATTTATAATTTTACAATCATACATTTCCTTTCAGCTTGTTATACCCTAGAATACTTTTCTGGCTTATGCCTCTACAAGAGAACCAATGATTCTTTTATAATTTGTAATGATTTACACAATATCAATCATTCTCTTGTTTCTCACATCAGTACAAAAGTAAGATGACAAAGATGCAGACAAAATACGTTTTATGAACAAACATGAATTCACATTTTTCTTCCCAAAACTAAAATATAAAAGACAAGAAATTAAACAGAAGTGGCTCAAATGATAGGATGATAAATGCAATGCTCACTTTGATGACAAGATCTTTAATAGAACACAATTGTGAAAGCAAAGTATTATAAAATTTCAAATTTTCAATAACAGATATTTCAAAATGCACAACAATAGCATACAGAAATATAATAATGTGGGTAACAAGCTTATCTCTAGGTTGTGACTTCTCAAATAAATAAGTAAATACTGATGCAAATATTTAATCTAATAAGGTACATTAAAAAAGTTTTACTTCATAAGCAGAAGAGATTTTTTAGGTGTTCCAGAAGCAATACACCATAGGTGAAAAGTGTAAAATTTTCTTGAGGTCTGCCAGTACAGAGGACAATGTCGTAAACATTTCGGTAGAACTATTTTCAAAATTTAAGGAGATAGGATTTGTGAAAAGTTACAGGTCGAGCTCAAATGAAAAACATATAAGTAACTAACCCACATTCCTAAAGGTAGCCTACTCAAAAATGAAATGAATTTATCAACAGTAACAACATCAGTCATTCCACCCTTAGTATCCATAATAATAATAATAATAATAATAATAATAATAATAATAATAATAATAATAATAATAATAATAATAATAATAATGTTATTTGCTTTACGTCCCACTAACTACTTTTTAAGGTCTTCGGAGACGCCGAGGTGCCAGAATTTAGTCCTGCAGGAGTTCTTTCACGTGCCAGTAAATCTACCAACACGGGGCTGTCGTATTTGAGCACCTTCAAATACCACCGGACTGAGCCAGGATTGAACCTGCCAAGTTGGGGTTAGAAGGTCAGCGCCTTAACCGCCTGAGCCACTCAGCCCGGCCTTTAGTATCCAAGACGGAAGGTCTAAGATTGGGAAGGTAGCGACAATGGACTTAATGAAGGTACAGCCCCAGCATTTTCCTGGCAGTCATTCGACCCTTAGTATCCAAGATAGAAGGTCTAAGATTGGGAAGGTAGCGACAATGGACTTAATGAAGGTACAGCCCCAGCATTTTCCTGGCAGTCATTCCACCCTTAGTATCCAAGATAGAAGGTCTAAGATTGGGAAGGTAGCGACAATGGACTTAATGAAGGAACAGCTCCAACATTTTCCTAGTGTAAAAATGGAAAACTACAGAAATGCGGATGGGAAAAGAGTGCTATTTACAATCCGTCAACTTTCTGTGAGTCACGCGGAACAGTCCAGAGTCGAATACTTGGCTTTGTCGTTATTTTGGGATTCAAACCCACCATCTCCTGAATGCAAGCTCACAGCTTAGCGACCCTAACCACATGGCCAACTCGTTCGGTACATACATTTTACTCGAGAAGCTAACTGTAGAGGATCTTGGCACAAGCAAGCTGTGGCAGAAGTGAATCATGGTCCACAATTTGACAAATGATACTTTGAAGCATCAAAGGGAAGTCGATTCTAGAATGTTCATTCATACTGTTATCAGGAAGCAATCGCATGTCAGACTGTATTTGTTATGGCCTCTAAGAAAACTGAGTGAGCGAGTTTACCTTCCGTGATAAAATCATCACATGCAAAATGAATCTGAAGTCTTAAGATGTTCTCTATGATGTTCCCAAGTATTCCAGAACCTGAGAAAATGTTTCTACCTTGGCTTCATCGGTATAGGTCTCTACTACTGCGATGTCCTTAAAGGGTTCCAGATAATCAGACCTAGCTGGATGTAAGTCTAATGCAAACCAGTTTTTCAGATATACCTCCGTGTGTAGGGTCTCTAAGAAGTCTGTTTAAATTCAGTTGGAAACTTTGTGATGAAAGCGCTCTCTCAAACTGGCGACAGAAACATGAAAACATAATATATGAATATGATACTGAGTGACATACATATATCACACACTTGCAGTGTATTCAGAAGTAAAAGATATTATTGTCATTATTATTATTTCATTTATATATTTATTCTTAATATTTTAAGCTGGAAGGTACGAGTAATTCGTTTTGTACAAGCGGATGGGAAAAGAGTGCTATTTACAACCCGGCAACTTCCTGTGAGTCACGCGGAACAGCCCAGAGTCGAATACTTGTCCTTGTTGTTATTGTCTTGGGATACGGAAGAGGTTCGGGGCGTGGTCTTGGTATGGCAAGAGGATCTTGCACTCGTGACTGGATGAAGAGGATCAATCTAGACATACCATATGAGAGTAGGGACAAGATGAGGTCAATATAGGCACATGAGAAAACAGCGGATGACTTGACTGAAAACAGTGGAGGGGTTGATTTTGAAACTTTGGTGTACGTGAGAGGAGATGTAACTTATGAGAAAAATGCTTGTCTTAAAATATTTCTTTTTTTTTTTTTTGTTATTTCGTATGTCTTATGGTGATGATGAGGCAGGAAGGGGCTAGGGATGGGAAGGAAGCGGCCGTGGCCTTAATTAAGGTACAGCCCCAGCATTTGCCTGGTGTGAAAATGGGAAACCACAGAAAACCATCTTCAAGGCTGCCGACAGTGGGGTTCGAACCCACGATCTCCCGAATGCTGGATACTGGCTGCACTTAAGCAACTACAGCTATTGAGCTCGGTCTTAAAATCTTTGGTGGAACAGGAGAGGAGATGTAACTTTTTGTGAAATATGCTTGTCTTGAATCTTTGGTGGATCGTGAGAGGAGATGTAACTTTTGTGAAACATGCTTGTCTTAAAATGTTTGGTGGAAAGCAGAGGAGATGTAACTTTTGTGGAACGTTGACTTGAAATTTTGTGGAATGTGATATGTGGTTCTGACCTACAAACTGTGGAGTGCTTAGGCACTAGGTATTTTATCACGTTTGGCGGCTTGGTATCTTATATGTTGGTCAGAACTATGGGATGCTGTATTTCAGACTCCATAATTTTTGTTCTGGAACAAGCGTGTGTTGCTCGAGTGTATGTATCTTTAAACCAAGTGTTAGAATCAGTGAACACAGAATAATAAAAGACAGTATGTATGTATGTATGTATGTACAGTATGAGAATATGCAAGTTGTTGTGTTGATACACAGAAACCGTGAAGGGTATTTATCCACATATGTGCTTTGTAATTAATGTTCAACAGACTGACTGAAAATGGTAGCTTGGTCCTCGCTTTTGGTTTCCCTGTTTTTATTGTGAATGTGGAGTCTTCCAGCAGTATTTTGTGAGTGTATTTTATGTATATTTTGGTGTGTTGATGTGCTCATGCACGGATGTTATTCAGAATATAGTTAGTTGTTATAGAATCAGTGGAGTTACTGATGAACCTAGGTGCAGTTCCTACTTATTTAGTCATTTTCAAAACATTAGGTAAGGCCTGAAGCAGATGTACCAGTACACAGTTTTATGTACACACCCTGGGAGAGAGAGAATCATCATGCTGTATTAAAATTTGGGGGATCCATTCTGGTGAACTCTGGCGCCCATACTACAGACATTTCAATTAATTATTTTTATTAATTTATTTTATTAAGTTACTTGAGTTATTTATATATTTTAATCATACTTCAAATACAAACAATTGTAACCAGTTGCTTTTAGGCAGCATTTGTCCACTGTTCTGTTCCTACCCTATCAATGCCGTAGTGATTGTATTTGAATTGTTTGTTTATACTTATCCAGATCATATTGCAATGACAGAAGTGATTCATTTCACTGACATGAGAGATTATTCTCATGAATTTCATAGTGCAATTTATTGAACTGTTCAAGTTTTCCCCATATCTTTCTGAAAATAACAGCAAAGATTGTGCAGATTTGGTAATGGAGAATTTCAAGTCCTTCAGGTATCCTCAGCCAGAACTGTTTCTTCATGGGATGGGATCAATTCACTCATTACTGTGTTTCTCTTTGCAAAAACGGGTACTAACCTCTGAATGAATGAAGGAATAGGATATTCTTCTCTCCCAGTTATGGATGACCACCAATTAGGGAGAAAGCCATCTGAAGGAGCTCGCAGTACTTTTCCTCATCTATCCGTAAATTGCTATACCAATCGTAGCTCACATATAAGTTTATATGCAAGTGTTTTCTTCTCTCCAGTAATCACTTTATGTGTTGTTTCAATTTCATGTACTTATCATATAGCATTAGTATGAATAATTATAATAATGCCATTTGCTTTACGTTCCACTAACTACTTTTTTACGGTTTTCAGAGATGCCGAGGTGATGGAATTTAGTCCCGCAGTAGTTCTTTTACGTGCCAGTAAAGCTACCAACACGAGGCTGACGGTTTTTAGCACCTTCAAATACCACCATACTGAGCCAGTATCAAATCTGCCAAGTTGGAGTCAGAGCAACTGCAACGTGCCTCGATAATGTTGTGAGATGAACAGCAGGCAATGGTATGTTGATAAATGGGGTTAAAAGTCAGGTTGTGAGTTTCACAAACAGGAAAACCCTCTCAGTTTTAATTACTGTGTTGATGGGGTAAAAGTTCCCTTTGGGGATCATTGTAAATACCTAGGTATTAATAAAAGGAAAGATCTTCGTTGGGGTAATCACATAAATATGATTGTAAGTAAAGGGTACAGATCTCTGCACATGGTTATGAGGGTGTTTAGGGGTTGTAGTAAGGATGTAAATGAGAGGGCATATAAGTCTCTGGTAAGACCCCAACTAGAGTATGATTCCAGTGTATAGGACCCTCACCAGGATTACCTGATTCAAGAACTGGAAAAAATCCAAATAAAAGCAGCTCGATTTGTTCTGGGTGATTTCCAACAAAATAGTAGCGTTACAAAAATGTTGCAAAGTTTGCACTGGGAAGAATTGGGAGAAAGAAGACGAGCTGCTTGACTAAGTGGTATGTTACAAACCATTATTCTCGCCATTATTCCGTATTGATAAATAGCTAATCACAAAGTTGATACAACGAGTAATTTTAATACCACCTATTCAATACAATTTATTCCACTATTGTGTGGTTAAATACACATGGAAATTACCAGAAATTTGTGGTGTACATGTTTCGCCCAATAAACAGTGGAGGGGTTGATTTTGAAACTTATGCGATAAATGCTTGTCTTAAAATTTATTTATTTATTTATTTATTTGTTATTTGCTTTACGTCGCACCAACACATGGCGACGATGAGGCAGGAAGGCATATTTAGTTCTGCAGGAAGTGGGCGAAACATGTACCCCTCAAATTTCTGGTAATTTCCATGTGTATTTAACCACACAATAGTGGAATAAATTGTATTGAATAGGTGGTATTAAAATTACTCCTTGTATCAACTTTGTAATTAAGTGGTATGTTCCGAACTGTCAGCGGAGAGATGGCGTGAAATGACATTAGTAGACGAATAAGTTTAAGTGGCGTTTATAAAAGTAGGAAAGAACACAATATGAAGATAAAGTTGAAATTCAAGAGGACAAATTGGGGCAAATATTCATTTATAGGAAGGGGAGTTAGGGATTGGAATAACTTACCAAGGGAGATGTTCAATAAATTTCCAATTTCTTTGAAATCATTTAGGAAAAGGCTAGGAAAACAACAGATAGGGAATCTGCCACCTGGGCGACTGCCCTAAATGCAGATCAGTATTGAGTAATTGATTGACTGATAGAAGGCCAGCGCCTCAACCGCCTGAGCCACTCAGCCCGGCAGTATGAATAATTAATGTGTAAAAAATATTTACATTGACTCAGATCTAGTACACTCCTTTCAATGCTTTCTATGCACAGCACACAGATCAAGTTTACTAATATCTTGTCACACATATTAACTAATTATTTTAAGTCCTTTTAACTTAACCGAGCATCCAAAGTTCATCATCATACATAGAAGACAACTGGAGAGCTGAGCACAAATTTAACCAGCAGTACCTTAAGCGACTTCTTGGCAAATCATTAAGAGAGAGAGAGTGAGAGAGTGAGAGAGAGTGTGTGCACGTGCGTGCGTGTGTGTGCAAGATAAAGGCAAGTATCACAAAAATCAGCATTTGCATGAGGCCCTTTAAATGTCACTCTACGGGTAATGGATTGGTCAATTAGGGTCTGTGAAAAGGTCCCTATGCAGCCCTAAACATACAGTTTTACCAGTGGTTTGTTACCATTTGAAGATCTGGATCCTAATTCAACTAGGCAGTAACCCCCAGGATCTTGGAATGTGTGTAGAATGATTGTCACTGGTCAGTAAGAGCCTCATCATACAACATGCTGTGCTCATGGTATGAGGCTTCTGAAATCACCTCTAAAATGTGACAGGTACAAATTGTAACTACTGATAAGGATTCAAAACAATTAGTAATTAATATTAACAATCACAGATTTCTAGCATATACTGTAACTACTGTACTTATAAGGAATTAAAACAATTATTAGTCTACATGGGCATGGAATTAAAAAAGACTTAACCACAGATTTCTAGCATATTCATCCATTACAAACAATGAAACAAGTTTCAAGAAACAAAGTAGACTAACAATAAAGAGATCGTACAAATTTGTACATATTTTTGGCTTAACAACTGTTAACAATATACAGTATATAACATTAATTAAGAACTAGTAACTGCTAGCTTTTATCTTTTCAACTTGTAAAGACTCGCATTCATATATCTGGTACAATTTTCATACTTAAAAATTCTTTGTCCACAATGAGAAACAATCATAGTTTTACACCGACGTGCTGTAGAATCAACAATACGATCTCCATTACTCTGGACAGAATCATTCATTATTCCAATGCAAACATTTCTATAACTTTTCTCAGAACAAAGAAGATATGATATGATATAGAAACTATATTCCAGTTAGAACTCAGTAATTGCAACACATTTTACGGCTACAGAAGCAGATCATTGTCCCAGCTTACTTGTAACTTATGTAACAGCAATTTGAGTGTTGTGTAGAAGAAAAATATTAATTAAAAGCAATTAAATTAAATTCCTACATGACACTTATTACAACAAATTTAATATTATGGTCCACTTGATGCCTTTTTGTTCACATGGAAAATAATCACAGAGAGTATCATTTCACATAGCACCTGAAAATACAATTTAGGTTGGGCATCAATAGGCTTATTAGTAGGACTACAAGTTATGGTATGAGAAGGACATGTTTAAGTGTAAGAAAGGGTCAGAAGCTCCAACTTTACCATGAGCAATAAAGACATCTAATAATAATGAAAACACTGCAATGTACTAACACGCTATGTTCTTCTACCATAGATCCACTCACTCAATGAGTACCCTTCTCTGTGGAAAAATTATTTGTTTTGTTTGATGTCTCATTCACTATGGAATTTTAGAGCATAATACAATTAATTTGATTGTCAGGCACTAAAACATCACATTCCATCACACCAATTAAATGAGTCAAGTGAATCACAGAGTATCAAAAATTATGAAATGAATTTTATAAAAAAGAATGTATTACTTCAATAGCAAAATACTGTCAGAACAAAAGCAGGAGCAAAAAAGCATAAGACCAATCCAGGTAAGGACAGCTTTTCTCAACAAAAGAGAAATCGATCACATCAAATATGTAAGAATGAGGAAGTTATTTGTAAGGGAATGAGTGTAACCTGAATAAAAATCAGTGAAAAAAAAAAAATAGCAGTCTTTAAAATGTTAAAGGAGAATTATGATGGTGAGACAGGAGAACTGGATGATGAGATACTGAATTTTGTTCCAAGGGATCAATCAATTTGGCAAAATCTTATCACAGAAAAAGAAAGGTTGATAGAACACTCGTGGCATATTCAAGACTCGTTCACATAAAGCATAGAGGAAGACCAAGGCAGACTAATGTCTGTAATACTGTGCGTGTAAATCACATCATCAGGAATAATAATAATAATAATAATAATAATAATAATAATATTGGCTTTATGTCCCACTAACTACTTATACAGTTTTTAGAGACGCCGAGCTGGTGGAATTTAGTTCTCCAGGAGTTCTTTTACGTGCCAGTATATCTACCGACAAGTGGCTGAGGTATTTGAGCCCCTTAAAATACCACCGAACTGAGCCAGGATCGAACCTGCCAAGTTGGGGTCAGAAGGTCAGCGCCTCTATTATCAGACATGGGGAGGTCACGATGTCCGCATCACCGATTTTGCTCAAAACTTTGTAGGTTGGTAATATTACATCATAAAATCACACTGGCAAAGTAGTAGTACCAATATAAATGGTCCGTTATTGGACATTATAAATTTTCCAGCTAACTCATTCCTGGTTGCCAGCGTTTCGCCCTCATGTGCTAGGCTGGGCTCATCAGTTGGTACCTAGCACACCTACCAAGATGCTGGCTAGTGCATACCGGGGGGGGGGGGAGGGGGGCATTTATATTGGTATTATAAATTTACTCAATGGAACAAATATTTCAGATTCCCTATGGGAATCAACATCTATATCATCTGATGGCCAAGCAGGCATCAATTTTTGATAATGAGACAAAGTATCTCATAGTGCATTGGCACTGCCGGTGGCTACAATTAGCCTACGCAGTGCCCCCCCCCCCGGTATGCACTAGCCAGCATCTTGGTAGGTGTGCTAGGTACCAACTGATGAGCCCAGCCTAGCACATGAAGGCGAAATGCTGGCAACCAGGAATGAGTTAGCTGGAAAATTTATAATGTCCAATAACGGACCATTTATACTGGTATTATAAATTTACTCATTCGGAACAAATATTTCAGATTCCCTATGGGAATCAACATCTATATCATCGGCAAAGTAGTAGCACGCAACTCTCAAACAATTTTGTAAAAAGCGATTTTGAAAATGTCGAAAAAAGTTAAAAGAGGTTTAGCATGCCAGGTACCATCAAGCGAGACACTGTGGCACGGTAGTAGAGTGGTTAAGGTTCTCAGTTATGAAGATGGCAAGTTCAAGTCATGCTGCTACCAGCTTTATATCCCCCTTTTCCCCTTCTTTTTTTTTTCATCTACTAACATTTATTTTCTCCTGTTACAATCAAAATAGATTTAAACACTTTCTTTCCCAGTAATTCGGCCTCTTCTTTAATCTCTACAGAGTTGCCAGGATCCAGTAAGCGATTTATATAAAGAAGGTAATCGATGTAAGCCACGGCCTTTTTCAACTGTTTATTTATTGCTTGCTCTACCGGGAACTCGTTTGAACTTTGCGTAGCTTCACATTCAAAAACATTTTCATTCAAACATAATTCAACATGTGAGATCTCCATGTTGATCGAACTCATGATGAGCATGTCCGGTTACATAGCACACAACCATTACACGACACAACGCGGTCAGACAGTGACTAACTGCCACTCTCATTCGCAACACGAGGAAAAGGGGGATCAGGAAATGTCAGAAGAAAGTTGAGACGAGCGTGACTCGAACTCGCCATCTTCACAACAGCAGTGGAGAACCTTAACCACTCGACCACCACGCCACAGTCTCTCACTTGATGGTACCTCGCATGCTAAAGCTCTCATAACTTTTCTAGATATTTTCAATTTTTTTTTTCAGAAAACTTTGAGAGTTGCGCGCTACTACTTGCCAGAACAAAATCGGTGATGCGGACATCGTGACCTCCCCTTGTGAGCTACTCAGCCTGGCATCAGGCATAACAAATTCCTACTGAGCATTCTGAAGATGAAATTTGTGGTTAAAAAAAGGAAAGACCTAGGAAAGATATTTTGACAAGGTTACAGAAACTCTATGAACAGATGAAGAGGACAGCAAACAACAAAGAATAGTGGTTGCAATGCCAAGACAGAGCCTTTAATGACCGATTGTTTAGTTAGATATTGCACAGCTTTTAGTGCTGGGAGTGTCCGAGGACATGTCCGGCTTGCCTGATGCAGGTCTTTCTAAATGATGCAGATGGACGACCTGCACAACTGGATGTGGGATGATGATGATGATGATGATGATGATGAGGTAGGAAGAGGGTGAAATCTGGTGTCAGCAAACAGCCTACTTCTGTCGAATGCCCTCACTCCATACAAACACTAAGGAGAGGTCTGAAACTGAATCCAAGCTTTTGGCACGCTATCCAGTGATTATAAATTGTATACCATCACCTTTCCTACCCTGCTGGCCAATATTCTGTTGAAATATTTTTCCAAAAGGTGAATATAATTGGTGATCATTTGAGATCGTGAAAATGAAAGGTATATGATACAATCACAACCCCACCAGTACTTACCAAAGTAGGGAAAGTCTACACCAGGCTGACTGAGAAATGGACGCAGGAGAAATCGTGAGAAGATTCAAAATGTAAACGAGTGCTTCAATGAGATGGTGTGGCAAGGTGAGCAAAACAGTTATTTGGGAGCAAAAAGTGTGATGTTACAGGTGATAGATGCTATGTCCCACTTCTATTCTGGTTTGCCTGTAGAACTGGGACTCTACAAAAGAATGAACATAAAACCTGAAAAGGGCATGACTGAAGAGGTAAAAGAACTGAACCACAAAACGAAATTTCAATGAAACAGATCACACTGGAGAGTAAGGCAAGAAAAACATACTTAAAAGAAGAAAAAAATATTGGAAGATAAAAAGGAGCATGCTGGGGCCCAGGAACCATTTATGTTCATTTTTTATGGCTATTTCCCAAAATCTGATTTTTTTAAGCAGTTACTTGCTTGGAACATCACATCTTCCACACTAATTAATATAAATGCATAACTCCTTTTTTAATTACAATGTAGAATTTTCAAAATAGTGCATGAATCAAAATATGAGATGTAGGGCCTACAAGAAATATGTCTCAGGGCACTCACTTCAAGCCTAGATCAAAATAAGCACATTTACCTGCACAAGCTGTTAGTGCTCATGAACACAACCATTAACCAAAGATGACCTGAACCCTTAAAAACATCAATAAACAACATTACATATAAATGTATCAAACAGGTGCAACTCAATGGAACTGTTTTTCACAGCAAATCTTTTTTTTTTTTTTTTTGCTATGGGCTTTACGTCGCACCAACACAGATAGGTCTTATGGCGACGATGGGATAGGAAAGGCCTAGGAGTTGGAAGGAATCGGCCGTGGCCTTAATTAAGGTACAGCCCCAGCATTTGCCTGGTGTGAAAATGGGAAACCACGGAAAACCATCTTCAGGGCTGCCGATAGTCTGATTCGAACCTACTATCTCCCGGATGCAAGCTCACAGCCGCGCGCCTCTACGCGCACGGCCAACTCGCCCGGTTCACAGCAAATCATCTGAGGTGAAGATGACTTTAATAAACTGTTCTCCAAATATATTTTCAAACTTTAAGATGAAAGAAATAGAATGCAGATTCACTTTTAAAAAGGGCCATTTGATACTGGAATGCTTTTGTGCAACCCAGTCCTGCCACTTTAAAGAATGGTTCAATGGACACTAACAATACAATATAATAACGACAACAACATTTTTTGGGGTCCAAGTATATGGTAATAGACCACTATAGCATTTAAAAACTAACACGCTTTCTCCACCAAAAAAACTAGTACACTATACTCCAACAAATATAGGGTCTATATTTTAGAAAAATATAATTAATTTGTGCAACATTCAATGCATAATCACAACCAACAACATTCAATTGCAAGCTATATAAAAATCAACTTGTATTATACATAAAAGCTATCACAACTCAACAGGCATATATATAATATATTGTCGTCATGCCTAGAAAAAATGCTATGTGAAATATTTTTGAGCTTAGAACTTTAACTAGTAAGGTTCTGTCACCTAGGGTGCAATATTGTATGAGTAAAATCAAAGAATTCTCATTCTTAACAATATGTTATATCTGTTATGTGACAATATTTCTCCAACAGTATCGCCACATAGGAGTCTTCTCAGACATAATGACAATATATATTTCTTTGGAAATTCTAATGCTCCTACAAAAGCAAATGTGTTTAGAAAGTGTACAGAATAGTAATAAGCTAACAGTTTTTATGACTTCCAAGGTAAACAGCACGAGGCTAAAGGAAGAACTAACAGGAACAGAATGCAGGAAAAATAATTAATTATCAATAGACTGATATTCAGAAAGCAGCAACAAGCAAAATATTCTCAACACGTACGTCAGCCCTGTAAATACAATGTTACTGAGGAACATTCCAGATGCATTTAACAGAAATTATTAAATGTTGCATATTGTATATATCTTTAATGAGGTACCTGTGAAATTTTGTTCATAATACATTAAGTCATGCTCCTTAAGCTCATGACAGAAAGTGTAACAAGGGAAGGTAATTAAATGATGTTAAATTGAGTTCAGAAATTGAATCAGGGTCCTACACTGATGAGAATTCTGAGGGCAGACATTACCTGTGAATCCAACTCGTCCCGTTTCTTCACAGGGTCAGGTACGAAGTGAGATGAATCTATTCTTTCTCAAAACCAAACCCCATGGCACTACAGCCCTTAAAGGGCCTTGGCCTACCAAGCGACCGCTGCTCAGCCCGAAGGCCTGCAGATTACGAGGTGTTGTGTGGTCAGCACGACGAATCCTCTCGGCCATTATTCTTGGCTTCCTAGACTGGGGCCGCTATCTCACCGTCAGATAGCTCCTCAATTCTAATCACGTAGGCTGAGTGGACCTCGAACCAGCCCTCAGGTCCAGGTAAAAATCCCTGACCTGGCCGGGAATCGAACCCGGGGCCGCCGGGTGAGAGGCAGGCACGCTACCCCTACACCACGGAGCCGGCTTTATTCTTTCTCAATTACTGTAATGAAATATATTTTATACATTAACAAGCAAAACCAAACCCCATGGTGCAACAGCCCTGAAGGGCCATGGCCTATGAAGCGACCGCTGCTCAGCCCAAAGGCCTGCAGATTACGAGGTGGTGTGTGGTTGGCACGACGAATCCTCTCAGCCACTATTCTTGGTTTTCTACACCAGAGCCGCCACCTCACTGTCAGACAGCTCCTCAATTGTAATCACGCAGGCTGAGTTGACCTCGAACCAGCCCTCAGATCCAGATAAAAATCCCTGGCCTGGTTGGGAACCGAACCTGGAGCCTCTGGGTAAGAGGCAGGCATCCTACCCCTACACTGCTGGGCCAGCATTTTATCCATTAGGGGAATGTAATCATAAATTATAATTTCTTATTCAATCCACCATACAGTACTTCTCCATGATCAATGACGAAGCCCCTAAAACAACAATCACCACCACGATACTATTATATCACTGAAGTTAGGGGTCAAACTTGAAGGCCATAAGCATATTAATTATTTTTCATGAAGATTCAAACTAGGAGGGTAGGACTGTGAAGATTGTTCACAAAGGAAGATCTTCACAGAAACATTTCTCAAGAAGAAAAACATAAGAAAAAAAGATGTTCTCTAGCTAATTAAAACTGGGGGTGTGTACAGGAATCTAGCCTACTAGAAAAGAGTTCTGGAAGCTTCCTTTAAGAGTACTATAAAAACAGGGCACTTAAGGGCCGTATGGTCTGAACTGCTCCACTGCTTGGGAGTGCGACTTGACCTAGGTAAGGCAGGGGCGAGGCCAGCGTGAGGAAGATCCAGCGGCACAAGCTAATGGCAGAATTTACCTAGACATGTGATAGCTCCTGTGGATAGTTTGGGGGGAAGGTTTCAACCTCTTTTCTTTTAATGTAATTTTGTAAACTGGTGGTTTCAATGTAGAATTTTCAGCAAGTCTGAGGATCTGGTTCTATTCCCTTCTGGGAAATATGTAATGTAAGGGAACAAAGAGTGATGACCCTCTGTTGTTGGGTGATTAAAGCTTTCAACCTCTAAATTTCCTAAATCTTGTCATGGCATTAATGTTTCTCCTTTAGTCACCCCCCCGTGTAGTATAAAATTGGCCTCTGTATCTTTGGGCCATAAGCCCACTTAGGGTTTTAACATTTTATATAAGGAATGCTGGTGTTTCGCCTCCTTGCCTTTTATTTACGACCGGTTATGAGCAACCTGTTCTTTTACCATTAAGGCCACATAGTATGGGCAATTATGCCCCTGTTTATTTACTTGTGAGTGTAAAATTTCCCTTATGTCAGTTCCCTTTGGGAACATTGACTAATGTAACTGTTGAGCAAGAGATAAGCCCACATCGGGGCAACTGTGTACTAATACTTTAATGTGAGGCCAACCGATAGGTTGTCAGGTGGAAATTTAGTGCGCTATAAGAAACTGATGCTTCTGCGAGGCTGGACTACGGTATATTTGGAGCGCAGAGTCCTATGCAGTATATATGACTGGAGTAAATCGTGCTCTTGTAAAATATTGTACCTATCAAGAGCAATAATGTTCTTTTCTATGTAAATTATTTGACTGGTAATTATGTCATGTTTTTGTACTTGATTTTTGGACTTTTAAGTCCCTGATACTGTTAGAGCAGATGAGCTCATTAATAACCTGTGCTAGTTGTTGTTACTGATTCAGATTTTCTATCTCTCAATTTTAACAAAAGGAAAAAAAAAGTATTTTCAAATTTGTTGTGTTAAGTTCTGCTTTAGTTAATTCCTTGTCCACCCACTCAACTTGCAACTTGAACTTGCAAACTCCCAAGCGCTTCTTATCCCTCTGTGAACCACAGAAACCCCGGAACAATTATTATTCCTTATTGATATTTTTGTTCTACATTTGTTTTGAATATTTTATGGTATTTGTGCAGATACTTAAAAACACCTATCTGTACTCCAAAGAGAGGAGCATGAAAGTGAATGGACCACAAATAATGGACGAGGTGAAAATGGATGAAAATTTGTGGATGTAAAATCAATATAACAATCGAGTGTGAGCACAGGGAAGTGGAAGAAAGTGAATGGACTATAAATAATGAACGAGGTGAAAAATGGATGAAAAGTAGTGAATGAAAGGCCTACCAATCTTTCTTACTGGAGAGTTCCTTTAAACAGTACTTAATTTATAAAAAAATGTATGAAAACATTATTTATAAAATGTTACAACAATAAATGTACAATAAAACACAACCAGTCACAACATTCACTTTTGATATTTGCAAGGTATGTTTCTCTTCTTGAATAAATATCACTTTCTCTTCTAAAATGAGATAATTTTTGTCTTGTCACTAACTCCTGTTGTAGACATACTGATCACCTGTATTGACGTGAAAATTAAAAAAAAAACTTTTATTCCCACGTTATGTAGTGAATGTATCATGTGGGCCAAATGTAGCAAAAAGTCATCTCACAGCACTGCTTTGTATACCAGCATAGTTAGACCAATACTATGACTTCTGTCTTTTCTTTGAACCAGTTCTGTCTGTCATGTGATAAAACATGTGCAGCATTCTGATAACAAGAAAGGAGAAAGAATATGTTCAGCTTATATGACTCAGAAAAATATTATATGTACTACACTCCCTTTTTGCTGGGACCTGTAAAAACTTATGCTTAATTCAGAACTATGTACAACTAGGCTATCTTCACCTCTATAAGTTTACAAATAAAAAAAAAGGTAATTAAAAAATCAGTAATTTGCTGAAATGTGATGCTCCTCAAAGTTCTCTAACAAGTTTAGAAAATACTACCAGGATAAGACAAAACCCCTTTTTTTTTCCTTGGTACCGTGTAGTTTACCTTCAATTAAATTACCATTGGTTCATTACCAATCTCATACTACTTGAAGTTTTTCGAGAAAGAATAATGTAGAAATCCTAACTATTGAAATAAAAAAATATGACTTTTGGTACTATACTGTCGAGCATTACCTTCTTAGAATTCCGAATGAATGGAAGATTTCCAGTCTGTCAAATCAGACAGCCCAACTGCCTTGAATGAAAAGTACAAAAAAGATATACAGTACGTCCCAACAATAATACACTGTATAAACTCTCTAAACATATAAGAGTAAACACGAACCTGAGGGACGACTTGCCAAGCCACAAAACATCTGGGTGGAAGAGCGAAAAAAGGAGAAGTCAAACACCTGAGGGCCTTTAACAGAAGTGGAAAGAAAAAAGCACAAGTCTGAGGAATATGACAAGTAGCTTGTGTAAACAAGAACCATAGAACCATGAATAATATCTAAGGAGTTTTTAAATTTAATCACTTGTCCAAATTAACTTGAAACTTTATCAATATCTACAAACTGCCTAAAGGGCATAGATTATTATTTTAACAAATTATAAGATATTTTATTGCAATCTGTACTTAGCAAAGCAATAACTTACTAATCTCATTCTGATGTTGTAGACTAGACAGTTTCAATTATGTCTGCTTACAAGTTCATAAGTGTGTAAAAGTATTTTACACAAGTACTGCACAATCTGTCCCTAATCCTGCCATTCAGTAGTCCAACACGTCCAGTAAACAGTCCTATTTTTCTGTCCGGTGTACCATGCTGAAAGAACAGGATCTGAATTTTGTCTCTGAAGAGATTACAAGAAAATGCTTTAATCTCTTGACATAAATAAACTAACTACCATCACTGAAAGGTTTCTTACCGACAATAACAACGGGCAGGCTAATTTCCTTTCCCAAAATGCAATGTGCAATACTGTTTTATTTTGATGGTTCGTAAGTGTTCTTAAATGAAGTGAGTGTTATTTTTTTAATATTACCCTAAATACACTCATGTTCATAAAAACCAGAACACCTTGAAAGACTAGAGTTAGGAAGTTCATATTCACAGGACATGTGCAATAGTATGTTCTGAAGAAATGATTAGCATTTGAATCATGTCGGCCCTTAGGTTCAAAGTCCACATCAATATCTCGGTGCACCACCACCAACTGGTAAAATGTGGCTGCGGCTCTCGTTGTCACTATAAACCGAAGACCTGAATGAGGGTGCATTATTGGCATGAGAGAACGTGATGCATCCATCCAGGAAATTGGGATGAAGTGTATCAGCAGTGCAAAGGGTGTGTACAGAATGGTTCACAGGCCATAGAACACAGCGAGATGGGTCTGGTCGCACCACTCAGACCACCCCCCGAGAAGATCGATACCTCATCCAAATGGCATTGCAGGAGAGATCTGCGTCCTCCTCAGCTTTGGCGCAACAGTGGAACAGTGTAACACATCGTACACTATCAGGAGTGACAGTTCGTCACTGTTTATTATGGTCTGGGTTACCAGCGGGTCATACACTTCTCTGCCTACCTTTGCCGAATGTGCACAAACATGCTGGACTGCAATGATGTATGGAACGACATTGCTGGGGACAGGAATGGCAGCAGATAGTGTGTTCGGATGAATCCAGGTTCTGTTTATTTGAAAATGATTGGCTCCTTTTGGTTCGCCGCAGACAGGGGGAGAGGTATCACACTGACTGCATTCGCACAAGACATTCAGTGCCAACTGAAGGCCTTATGCTGTGGTGTGCTATCAGTTACAACCACCAATCACAGTTGGTGTGCGTCCAGGGCACAGCGACCAGTTTGACCTACATGAATGACATCCTGTGACCCGTAGCCATACCCTTTCTACATGACACCCAGACGCCATATTTCAGCAAGACAATGCACGACCACATATTGCTGCATGAACACGTGCCTTCTTATTGTCGAAGGATGTCAGACTGTTGCCCTGGCCCACCCAATCACCGGACTTGTCGCCAATTGAAAATGTGTGGGATATGGTGAAACGAAGGGTGCGGCACTGTGACCCAATGCCAACCACAAAAGATGAAATGTGGAACCAGGTGAATGCAACATGGATGGCTATACCCCAGGACGCCATTCATGCCTTATACGTGTCGATGCCATCACGCATGGAACAAGTTATCAATGCCCATGGAGGACTGAGTACCTACTAGGCAACAGGACACATGCTGAACCCAGGTGACTGAAAGACAATCGTTTCTGTAGAACATATTAATGAACATGTCCTGTGAATATCAACTTCCTATCTCTAGTCTTTCAAGTGATCTGTTTTTTATGAACATGAGTTTATTACCTGTATGTACATAGTATACAGAACATAATTAAATACAGTATGCATAAATTAACCTCTTTGAATAAATACAGTATTCTTTCCCCTATAAGACAGAAATGATAGCCTACAAATTCCAATATTTTGGACTTTCTAGTAATCTGGCACCCACCTGGTAGCAAGAGGGCCAGATTTCTGAGATGACACTGTACTTTACCATTCAGTTTATGATGGTGTGTGTTTTATATGTGTACTCATGCATCATGGTATTTTATGCATTTATTTAATAATTACTGAAGGCATCTGAGCTGTCCAATACAACACATTACGCAACTAAAATGCTTCTTTTCAATTAGATTTAACATACAAACATAGGACACACATTACAATCTGAAAGATTTTTCAGTATCAAAATTCTAGCTGTCAACATCTTGTGTTACTTATGTTGAAATATATACATAACATACTGTACACCTAGTAAACACAGCTACTGTAGAAAAAGACTGAGCCTTGTTTACATTATATGAACTAAATTGTAGCATCTACAGTACTATATATTTCACGTGCTTGCATCAGTAACTTCAAATCATGTGCATATCACTTTAATCTCTTACTTTTTAATCATCCAATGCCCAATTATAAAGCTTACAGCATTCGTGGCAATGTGGTGGTAAAAGAAACTTATCAATATTAATGATGCATAGCTTCATTAAAGCATTATTTGAGTTTTGCTTTGGTTATACCAGCAAGCTTCTGAGGTATGATGAGGAGGAGGAATGCTTCTGTTGCAAATAGCATGAACTGGCAGCCATAGAAGACATGAACATCCTTTGTAGGAATTGCATCTGTAGCCATTCGGAAGGCTACAGCTAAGAGGAAACAACAGCCTATTCCTACCAGATAGCTTTGTGGTTTCCGGAACCTGAAATACAAACAAACTTACTGACAACTAGGTAACTGCTGCTATAAAAATGTAAAACTGGGGAGCATAAAGGATATATAACACAAAACTCAAACATTTTTAGCATATGGATGAACAAAGAACAGATAAAGTGTTGTTTGAGAAAGAACTCAAAGGCAAAAGATCAAGAAGTTGGCCAAGGAAGAGAAGGATCGATCAGATTAAAAGCGATTGAGCTGGACGAGGACTGGATTTGCTGCAGGTTATGAAAGAAGACATGTACACAGACAGAAGTAAATGGACAGCGCTCATTCACCGCACCCGGCAAACTGGAGCTGTTTCAAGATGATGATGATGATGCTGATGGGTGAAAAAGAATATATTATACCAGAAACGCGAGTACAGATTATATAGTTTTAAATAACAAAGTATTTCAAGGTGAAGACAGGCAATCGTTCTGTCTTGGCTGATGTGGAATGAGTGACGTAAGCCACGCTGCCTGCTAACCACGGCTGTGACACGCCACTCAAACCACCTGATTTGTCATATTTAACAAATCCCAAAGTAATTAAGTTATGGCTAAATGAATAACAACATCCTGTGGACAATCATTCTAACTGCAACATATTCAAGTTTCATTAAAATCCAATCATGGACATAAGAGTTATTAAGTATAATAAACTGATGCAATTAACATGATGTAGCCCACCGGCTGTGGCATTCCAGTATATGACAAAGGCAGTCAATGTTGAACTCAACTCATTCGTGATCCAGAGCTCTGCGTGGCAAGCTAGCTGCTGGACATGACGACAATCCACACTGTCTTAGGACAAAGTTTTTAAATTTTTTTTTTAGTATTTGCTTTACGTCGCACCGACACATAGAGGTATTATGGCAACGACGGGATTGGACTGCCGACAGTGGGTTTCGAACCCACTATCTCCTGGATGCAAGCTCAGAGCTGAACGCCCCTAACCGCACCGCCAACTCGCCCGGTTTAGTACAAAGTAATACTGTACGAAGGACTTAGAATTCTACAAGAGAAAGTTACACTTAAACTCTTCGCGGACTTGTATTACTACATGGTGAGTTGGACTTGTATTTTGAGCAACCGTGTGAAAGAACCTTGAATATTTCTCCTGAAATTAACTTTCACTTTGTTAATCATTTTTAAGTGAAGAACTTTGATCAGATAAACTCTTTCATTTAATGCAAGTGAACACTTACAATAGTGAGGGAACACGCAATAACTTCCCATCACTGCGAGAGAAATTGTAAGCCGTAAATAGTAATGACTGTGCTTATTATTCACTTGGACGCTCAATTCAAGTGCCAGTGGGGAGTAGAAAATAATATTCGAACAGATCCGTGTAATATAAATTTACATTCTTATTGATAGTCAGCAGTGTTCACTCTTGTGAACAAACTCTCTATTTCTATCTACAGTAGAAGTCTGCTATAACGAGAATGGCATATAACAAGAACCCTGTTATACAGACAGTTCTTTTCTGTCCCTTCAAAACTCCTATATTAAACTGTGGATTATCCTTCGGTTACAGCAAGAGCCCTATCGCTGACACATCCTTTATTAAGAGCGATTAAGTGTGCACGATTTTTTCTGTTACCAACATTTATCCACCCAGCGATTATATTGCATGCGATCGATCATCTTCGGTATCGTTTCTTCACTATGTCCACTAGCGAGCTTTCTCGTCGACATTTGAAGGCGATGTTGGAGTCGATTAGCACTACCCGTCGACTGGTTGTGTAAAGAAAAATGGAAATGAAAGAGAATATGTTTTCGTAATACATGCATAAATAACGTGTCAGATGGCAGTTGTTATCTCTTAAAAATAAAAGCTGAAGTAAACAATTGCTTAATTTTAATGCTAAATACTGCAATTAAGTAGGAATGGGATACACCTCAATATATGGCAGAGTGCATCATAGATTTCAGAGGTTAGTTTTATATTTTCTTGCGTCTGGTTAAATTTCAGCCGGCCCCATGGTGTAGGGGTAGTGTGCCTGCCTCTTACCCAGAGGGCCCGGGGTCAATTCCCGGCCAGGTCAGGGATTTTTATCTGGACCTGAGGGCTGGTTTGAGGTCCACTCAACCTACGTGATTAGAATTGAGGAGCTATCTGACGGTGAGGTAGCGGCTCCGGGCTAGAAAGCCAAGCATAACGGCTGAGAGGACTCGTCGTGCTGACCACATGAAACTTTGTAATCTGCAAGCCTTCAGGCTGAGCAGCGGTCGCTTGGTAGGCCAAGGCCCTTCGAGGGCTGTAGTGCCATGGGATTTGGTTTGGTTTGGTTAAATTTCAGAGAAGCCATTCCCATGTAAACTTATAGTGAGCATGTTGTATCTCTACTGGCACTTGGAATATGTTTTTATGATACATACAGCACGGTTAAGTTAGGTTAGGTTAGGTGACTCTGTTTGAAAAAGAAAACAAACATTTGCCGTAAAATACAATTTGTTATCTTCGATACCATATCGTTTTCTCACTATGTTCATACATACATACATACATACATACATACATACATACATACATACATACTGTACCGGTTACGACCTGTACATAAGTATTTTTTGAGCATAAATTACGTTTATTTACCAAACGTAATGTTCCGAGCGCGGATGGTTTGTCTACCAACAGCGAGGACCAGCTAGCGAAGTGTATGACGACTGTGAGCTGTGACGTAGCCACAGGGGCTAGCTAGGCCGCCCGCTTGTCTCAACACGTGTTGCCAGCCTTGACTGGTATTTTCTGGATTCCACGTCACTTGTTCTAGTGAGTTCGATGGAGAAAATTTGGAAATTTCTATAATAATTGTGCTAACGAGTCGAGCGATATGTCATCTTGTTTGGGATCACCTAAACGTCCCAATGCTCGAGTTTCAAGCAAATCCATCGAGGGATTCGGGAGATATTCAATCAAACCGTATTATGACGTAGACATCCCGGATTGAATAAAAAGGGGACCTACTGTAGCCTATTCACACAGTCTCAGCTGAGTAGTCAGCGAGGACACTCTTGCTGCTACTATCATCGTGGAACTCTGTCATTATACAAGTGTGGGAAGACGATTCTTCCAAGTTTTATAAAGTGGACTCATAAGACTTCGAGTGTGGTAGAAATTTTTTTAAGTCTTCGTAATTGAACTTGGAATATTTACAAGTGTTCATTGAATGGACTTGTATTATTTACGTGTCATCGAAGTTGGAATTTTTTTAAGTGTTAACTGAATGAACTTGTATTATTTACGCGTCTTCGAAGCTGGAATTTTTCTAAGTGTTCACTGAACGGACTTGTATTATTTACGCGTAAACGAGATTGGAACTTTTCTAAGTGTTCGTAAAATGGACTTGTGTTTTTTACGTGGAATATTTGCAACTGTTGAGGAACTCATTCTTCTAATAGACAGTGATTGATTAACATTGCTAGTGATGAACTTTAACTTTCCAACGGCTTTGAACAGAGTTAGGATTTCACTTGCATTTACTCAAAGACTTGTACATTTGCCAGTGTTGGGTTAAAAGACTTATAAATTTTGTCAGTGAATTTATTTATGTGAATGGACTTGTGTTTTCGTAAGTGGTCACTCAAAGACTTTATGAATTTCACCAGTGATTAACTTTAAATATATTCAAACTTCCAAGTGAATGGACTTGTGTTTTTTCGTTCGAGTTTAGGCAAAGACTTGCACCTTCGCCAGTAATGAACTTTGAGTTTAACTATAATTTCACAAGAAGGGACTTGTGTTTTTTCATTGCCAAAAGTCATACAGGGAAGGGGATCTTCCTAGTGATGAACTCTAAAATTATTAATACCACTCATATCATTTTAGGAGTGTTGGAAGTCTTGATGTACAATTATCAAGATCTCTGCTTATAAGTTGATCATCCAAGGTGTTCATGGACTCAGTGCTACTAGTGACCTTGGGAACATCAATCCTCTCAGTCTTATTGGGCTGAGGTAGTACATGACTATCTACAACATCGCCTGGATCATCGGGGTTCAACCCGGGCCTCAGAGTTCGAGACACCTCTACTCGCCGTCAATCCAGACAGTCCAGCTGCCTCTGTCTGGAGTATCTGGAGTCCCTGGAATCCCTCGAGTCTTCTGGAACGTGCTTCAACCAGCTTGGCTTGGTGAGCTGGAGAACCCAAGCCATACTATTGGAATACGAGGAAGACAGTCCATTTCTACTTAGAGGTGATGTGCAAACTCATGACTTATTTGAATAAACTCTTATACAATCAGAGTCAAAGTTTTTCTGTAGATAGGACCCTACCTCCTGTACCGAGCCCTAGCTACGATTAATCCAGTTTTTTTGCCCTGAGATCTCTATTTCATGCCCCTATCAAATTTAATCTGAGAGTCGGGCTCTTTTACTGGTACAATACATACATACATACATACATACATACATACATACATACATACATACATTCTCTACTGGCACTTGAAATATGTTTTCATGATACATATAGTACGGTTAAGTTAGGTTAGGTCAAGGCCAACTAGATAGACAGGCCATAAGGCTCCCCCTCCACTTCGGACGCTACGTCACACAAGTCGCCAGCCGCTTCACTTCTCGCCAGTGACTTGTAGGCTGATTTGAACCTCGCAGCAGTGAGGCTATCGATGGTGTTGAATGATTTAAACGTGTGTGAACATTGTGAATTATGGCTAAGTCATGTTGTATAGCTGATTGTATTTCAGTGTTTAAATTTCCTACTGACTGGTTTCAGAAACAAAAGTGGATCATAGCCATCCATCGAGCCAAATTCGTCCCTTCAGCAAGCTCAGTTTCGTAATTAGGGACGATTCTGTTAAAAGACCTGATGAGTCTATTTTAACTGTAAAACCTAACCATTTAAAACTCTCAAACGACGCTGTTCCTAAGTTTGAAAATGTGCCTGCCTATCTGTCTAAAAATCTTCCAACACCGAGCAAAAATCCTATTCAAAAACAAGAAGAAATTGAAAAACGGGAAGAGGAAGGAAAAAAGAAAGCTGAGGAAGAATCTGACAGGATCAAGGACTTCAATGACGCACAGGGTAATTTCAGTATTAAACGCAAATTAGATTTGGACAAAGTTTTCGTCAATTTTAACAACCAAAGTCTCTGTATTTTCAAAATGTATATGACTGAGGAAAATATTCTGAAAATTGGCACTTCCTTAACATTAAATGAGGCTGTTGATTTTAAAACCATTAAACATGATATTTTCATGAGTGATAACCCTGATATACGTGCACTAGGTGACGGGGGCAAGATATTAAAATGGTCATATTAGAAAAGTATTTATAACTTCCTGTTTAAACCTGCTTGTAACTCAAAAGTGACTGTCCACGACAAAACAGAAGTATAATTTTGCAAGGAACAGTTAAATATAGCCTTTGCAAAGAAAGTATCTTAGTCCTGTATACCAATAACATGCCTCACTTCAATATTTTTCGCATTTCCTGGGGCGTAAAAGAAGATAAGACAGTCAACGTTTCTTACAATGCCTCACCCGGTTATTCACAGTCTTTTACTTCAAAACTAGGCACGGGAAATTCGGGTATTGATGATTCACATTGGAATTACTTGAAAAAGAAACTAAAATTGTTAAAGGAGCATGAAAGATTTTGTAACTTGTTGGATGGAGTCTACGTAAAATGTGAGCTGAACTATAAAGGAGGACAGGTTTTATTTTTTGTTTTTATTTTTGCTAGTGGCTTTACGTCGCACCGACACAGATAGGTCCTTTTTTTTTTTTGCTAGGGGCTTTACGTCGCGCCGACACAGATAGGTCTTATGGCGACGATGGGATAGGAAAGGCCTAGGAGTTGGAATGAAGCGGCCGTGGCCTTAATTAAGGTACAGCCCCAGCATTTGCCTGGTGTGAAAATGGGAAACCACGGAAAACCATTTTCAGGGCTGCCGATAGTGGAATTCGAACCTACTATCTCCCGGATGCAAGCTCACAGCCGCGCGCCTCTACGCGCACGGCCAACTCGCCCGGTACAGATAGGTCTTATGGCGACGATGGGATAGGAAAGGCCTAACAGCTGGAAGGAAGCGATCGTGGCCTTAATTAAGGTACAACCCCAGCATTTGCCTGGTGTGAAAATGGGAAACTACGGAAAACCATCTTCAGGGCTGCCGACAGTGGGATTGGAACCCACTATCTCTCGATTCAAGTTCACAGCCGCACGCCCCTAACCGCACGGCCAAATCTCCCGGTAGGAGGAAAGGTAGAGGGAGCTGCTTTTAGTAGTAAAAGCGGAGAAAATAATACTACTTTAGCTACAACTGCACAAACTTTTATGTTGTCATCCAACACAAAAAATAAATAATTGTTTGATACTGGTCATTTATTTAAAATCTTAATAAATAACTGGCTTAATAAAGCTGACAACTTATCCTGACTTTGACAACCCTGAGTCAGACAAAGAAATGTCTGTCTAGTGCGGCCTTGGTTTACTCTTGCCCTGGACCAAAAGGCGTCGTACCAGACTCTTTTAGAGCTACAAAATGTAATACTACTTTAGCTACAACTGCACAAACTTTTATGTTGTCATCCAGTCTTTAAAAACATAAAGATGTTGTTGATTTGTTTCCATGTAAGAACCTAACGTGACATTTCTTAGAAGAACTAACTTTGCAAGTCTTTAAAGTATTAACAGGTAGGCCTATAGCTTATAAGGTTAGCATGCATAATTTCTAATAATAAGAGAGTTAGTAGGAAAATGTTTGAAAAGCTGTGCAAAAGCAATTTACAAACTACTTTTCAAAACCCATTTGACGAAACACAAAAAATAAATAATTGTTTGATACTGGTCATTTATTTAAAATCTTAATAAATAACTGGCTTAATAAAGCTGACAACTTATCCTGACTTTGACAACCCTGAGTCAGACAAAAAAATGTCTGTCTAGTGCGGCCTTGGTTTACTCTTGCCCTGGACCAAAAGGTGTCGTACCAGACTCTTTTAGAGCTACAAAATGTAAACCTGTATACTAATGTTTTTACATGGGGATTCTCAGAGAAAAATTCTGATTTCGCTTGTCAACAATGTTCTGGAAAATGGAAACATCATATTTAAAACATGCAGTGATTAAATAAATAGTTTTAAACATTTCGTTGACAAATCTATAAGTTATACATCTTTTGCAATATATTATTGAATAACAATAGAAAAGTTACCGTAGACAAACTCATGGCTAAGAAGAAGAAATCCTCAGGAAAATAAAAACCTTAGGAATTGTTAGGTAAGTTTTAAGTTGCAGCTTAATTTCTAAAAAAGGTTTCAGACTATTGTTGTGAATTGCCATCATGTATTTTCCTAGTAACAATACAACTATTTGTATACGTATTATGCGTTCTAATCTTTTACATGATACTGTATTCAGTTACAAGTGACAGACGTCAGCATAATTTTACGTAAAGAAATGTACATATACTGCCCAGCCAGTTTTCTCCCCGCATAAAACTCGTGTAGTATACAAGCCTAAGTAAAGCCACAATTGAAGGAGTGTTCAATTATATCGTTAAGGTTGAATAAATGAACAATATTATGGTGAAAGAGAGAGCGGGGCCTACACTGCCATGCTGAACGCCAGCCACTCTTGTGACGTCACGGTCCGAGCCTTGTAGTCTGTCTATCTAGTGCGGCCTTGGTTAGGTGACGCTGTTTGAATAAAGAAACAAACGTTTGCCACAAAATGTAATTGATCATCGCTACGGTACTGTTTTCTCACTATGTGCACTTGTGAGCTCTCTCGTCGGCAGCTGAAGGCGATGTCTGAGTCGAAAATGTTTTCGTAAAAAATACACAAATAACATGGCTGATACCAGTTGACTCATTAGAAATAAAGGCTAAGTAAACAATCGCTTAATTGTAATACTCTACACTGAAATTAAGTAAAAATGCGATACAACTCAAGATATGGCAGAGCGCATCACTGATTTCAGAGTTAGTTTATGTTTTCTTGCGTCTGGTTAAATTTTGGAGAGGCTATTCCCATGTAAACTTATAGCAAGAATGTTGTATCTCTACTGGCGCTTGGAATATGTTTTCATGATACATACAACACGGTTAAGTTAGGTTAGGTGACGCTGTTTGAATAAGAAAACTGAAACACTTGCCACAAAATGTGATCGGTCATCTTCAGTACCATATCGTTTTCTCTCTATGTACATACACTTGCGAGCTCTCTCATCGACATTCGAAGGCGATGTTGGAGTCGATTAGTAATGGCCGTCGACTGCTGTTCTCTAAAAGAAAATTCAAAATGAAAGAGGATAACACGTTTTTGTAATAAACACGTAAATAACGTAGCCGATAGCAGTCGTTAACTCATTAAAAATAAAGCTGAGGTAAACGATTGCTTAATTTTTAATGTTATATACTGAAATTAAGTAAGAATGTGACACAACTCAAGATATGGCAGAGTATATCTCTGATTCAGAGGATAGTTTATATTTTCTCGAGTTTAGTTAAATTTCGAAAAGGCTGTTCCCATGTAATTTTGTAGCGAGGAGATTATCATTTCTCTACGTGCGCTTGAAATACATTTTCATGATATATACATAGTTAGGTTAGGTGATGCTGTTTGAAGAAGAAGAAAACTGGAATGTTTGCCACAGGGGCCTCTGGATTGATACTTCGATCATTTTTTCACAATGAAAACGAGCAAGCATTAGTGTGGATATCATCCGTGAAAATGCAAGTCTTGAACAAACTTATTGCCGTTTCATACAGATTTTAATGTGTACGGAATTTTTCGCAACTTTTACAAAAAAAATCAGATATAACAACACTCTGTTTATGCCGTTATGAATTCTTGCTATAACAGACTTCTCTTCATCATCATCTTCATTTCCCGTTTCCAGCTTCTCGGGTCAGGTTGTGAATCAAGGATCTCCATCACTGCCTGTTTCTCCACCATTCTTCTCCTTTTTTAAAATACATCTTCTGGGTTTCCTCCCCTATTCTCTATGCATTTCCACCCTGAATCTGTCCACATTTTACGGGGTCTTCCTCATGGTCTCTTTCCTGTTAACTTCTCTGAAAAAGCTTTATTTGGCACTCTCTCTTCTCCCATTCTCATCATATGCCCATACCACTTAAGCCCTGTTGTTTCTATTCTGTCTGGAAGTTTCAAGATTCCTGCCCTTTTCCTTATCTCTTCATTTCTAATTCTATCCGTTCTGGCCTTGCCCTAGATACCTCTTAGGAATTTCATCTCCGCTGACTGTATTCTACTCTCCTCTCGTTTTGTTGTAGTCCACGATCCAGCTGCATAGGTTAGTATGGGTTCATAACAGGTTGAATATAATACTTTCTTACATTTCTTCAGGACATCATGGTTCCACAAAATATCCCTTACACTCTGGTAGAAGCTGTTTGCTTGTATTCTTTCCCCAATTTCCTTGGTTATCTTTCCATCTTCTGTGATCACACTTCCCAAGAACTTTAAACTTATAACTTCTTCCAGAATTTTACCATTCAGGTTTACCTTTCCTCTTCCTTCCTTCCCTCCCCTTGCCATCGCTATTGTTTTATTTTTCCCTGTACTTACTTTCATCCCAAATTTTTCTATCTCTTGATTCCGTACATCTAATTGTTTTTGCATTTTCGTTTCATCCTCACTCCTTATCACTATATCATCTGCAAACAACATGGCTTTTGTTGTCTGTCTTCCCAATCTCTGTTTAATCTCCTCTGGGACTGCAAAAATACCACAGAAAGCGAAAACAGTCATGTACCACACTTACTTCGTACCAATCTTCACGTATGGTTTAGAGACATGTACCCTACTAAACAAAGACTTCAGTAGAATCCAAGCAACTGAAATGAGATTCATTAGAACCATGAACCAAACAACCAGAAAGGACAAGATCAGAAATGAAGTGAATAGGAAAGTAGCTGGTATTGAGGTTCCTATTATCAGTGTCATAAAGAAACGCAGACTTCAGTGGTATGGGCACGTAATGAGAATGAACAGGGAAAGACCTGCCAGAAAATATTTCAACCTTAATCTCGTAGGAAGAAGACCACAGGGAAAACAAGAAAACGTTGGATAGAGACTGTAAGATCAGATGTGGAGGAGAGAGGATACAAATGGGAGGATGTACTGGATCAGAAGATGTATGAAGACAGGAGATGGCGAGCGCTTGTACACCACACCCGGGAAATCGGAGTTGGGAAATGATGATGATGATGATGATGATGATGAATTTCATCCATGACTATGATGAATAGTATGGGGGATAGTATACTTCCCTGTCGGAGACCAGTTTCAAATTTAAACCATTTTGTTTTTTCTATACTAGTCTTCACACTACTAACACAATTTTTGTACATAGCTTTTATCATTTGCTCTTCCACTCTGTTAACTTGTTTTTTTCCTTAATGTGTCCCATACCAACTGTCTGGGCACACTGTCATAAGCTTTCTCAATGTCAATAAATCTCATCACTATGCCTTTTACAAAATCCCATCTTTTCTCCATCAAATGTCTTCATGTAAAGATCAGGTCAAACGTTGATCTGTCTTTCCTAAAACCATACTGTTTTTCCATTTCTCCTTCTAGCTTCCTCCTCAGTCTTCCTTCCAATACTCTCTCAAATAGCTACATGGGCAATAAGGGTGATCCCTCTGTAGTTATTACATTCCATTTTATCACCTTTTTTAAATATCAGGATAATTAAACCCTTTCCCCACTCTTTTGGGATCTCTTTCTTCCTCCAGATTATTCTAAATAATTTATACAGCCATTGTAGCCCTATTGGTCCTGCTGCTTTTACCATTTCCGTGGTTACCTCATACACTCCTGCTGCTTTTGTATGGCTTCCTCTATTTCTATCAACGATATCTCCTTTTCTTGTTCTTCTTCTTTCCCCATTGTTTCTTCTTGCTCCTTCTCATCTACCAGTTCACTATATTTAATATTTAGCAATTCTGAGAAGTATTCTTCCCACCTTTCTAGTATGCCATTTCTTTGCGTCAATATCTGCCCCGTTTCAGTTTTTACAAATTTTGTACCTTTCGTAAACCATTCTTCACCAAACCATACAAAACCTTTTTACTTCCCTTAATATCCTCCTGTAAAGTTTCTGTGAAACATTCCCAGCTCTTTCGTTTCTCTTCTTGTACTATTTTCTTACATACCTTTTTGGCTTCTTTATATATCTGCCAATTCTCTGTACTATTGCTGCCTATCCACTTCTTCCAAGCCATTTGTTACTCTTTAACTGCTTCCTTTACCCTGCTGTTCTACCAAGGAATCACCTTTTTCCTCCCTCATAGTATTTCACAGGTGTTTAATGCACATTTTACAAAACCATTCCCGAAACATGTCCATTCCTCTTCCACGCTGCTCACGTCATCTTTGGGAATTTCTTTCTTCAGATCCTCTTGAAACTTTTCCCTTATTTCTTTCTCTTTTAACTTCCATCCCTTTATTTTTCTTTCCCTTTCTTCTATTTACTTTGTTATTTTACCAAGTCTTAATTTGGCTACCACCACTTCATGGTCTCCTTCGAAATCTGCTCTTGGCATCGCTGTCACACCTTCCAGTTGTCTACGTTTCTCCTTCTCCACTAGAATAAGATCAATCACTGTCTTTGTCTTTCTATCTCTCCAACGATGTTGTTTGAGTCATCAGTCCATAGACTGATTTGATGCAGCTCTCCATGCCACCCTATCCTGTCCCAACCTTTTCATGTAACTATTGCATCTTCCACGCTCCGACTCGCAGAATATCAGTATCCATCTTCCTGATTATCGCCCCCTCTCGTGTAGTTCCTACCCAAGATCCGAATGGGGGACTAGTTTACCTCCGGAATATTTTACCTAGGAGGAAGCCATCATCAGTACATCATTCATACAGAGAGAGCTGTCTGTCCTTGGGAGTTAGTTATGGCTGTAGTTTCCCACTGCTTTCAGCAATGTAGCAGTATCAACACAGCTAAGCCATGTTGAGTATTATTACAAAGCCATATCAGTCAATCATCTAGACTGCTGCCCTTGCAACTTCCGAAAGGCTGTTACCCCCCCTTTTGATGAACCACTTGTTAGTCTGGTCTCTCAACAGATACCCATCCGATATGGTTGCACCTGCGGCTTGGCTATCTGCTTCATTGGGACACGCAAGTCACCCCACCGCAGTAACGTCACATGGTTCATAGAGGATATCTAATTTTTTTAGTTCTTTTTTTCTAAACCACGAATTGCCAACAATTAATCCATTCCTTCTATAAAAATCTATTAACAAATCTCCTTCTTAATCTTGGTTTCCATACCTATAGGGGCCAATTATCTCTTCTTTTCCGTGTCTGTCTGTTCCAACATGTGCATTCATGTCTCCCATTGTTACAATCTCTTTGTCTTCAATACAACTTTCCAGTTCTTCTAGAAACTCTTCTAAATATTCATCTACATTCCCTGCTTGGGATGCATAAACCTGTATAAAATTCTTGACTCCACTCTCAAGTCCATGTCAAATTTTAATTATCCTGTCACTGATCTGGTCAATTTTGTCCACATATTGCGCTAGGTCTTCTCTCAATATAACACAAACAACATTTGTTGCCATCTTTCCTCCACTCCAATATAATCTATACCCTTTCTTCAATTCTTTTTGACCTTTCCCCTTCCTATTTGTCTCACTCGTTCCCATCATTGCCAGTGCCATTCTCCATATACTCGATCAGTTCTTCTACCTTGCCTTTCAAAGTCATGATACTGACGATACTGATTCTTGTGATGTCTGGTAGCCCACTTCTCACAGTTCACTTCAGGGTGACGCCCTAGCATTTTCCGAGACCTCGATTCACTCACACTTATTTTCTAAGCTGTTTGTACGATGCCCCTTTCGCCATCTCCACTGTACCAAAGTCCATCTTCTCCGCTGTAGATGCCATTGAGGTCTTCATCCATAACCCATAGCCCTCCATATTTATGACCCCTGGAGAGAGGGTGTCCCAGTATTTTAAAGCTCCCAAGAATTGGGCTACCTGTTGGTCCGCGGGTTGTAGTGGGTATTACAACCAGCCCTATGTACTTTAGGGACCCCCTATCTGCCACCTGGGGATGCGCTCTGTAGGGGTCAGGTTCCCCTGGTTACTTATTGGAAGTTAACCCCAACCACAAAGGCTGAGGTCATCTGCAGACTTGCGGGCTTCTACTGTATTTAAATAAGTGAAGATTACAACTTTCTATGTGACGAGTGATCCAATGTTCAATTCCAGTAAACATTCGAACCTAATTCAGTTTATTATTCACATCATTAGTGAAAACCAATTAGTTCCTTTCTACAAGAGCATTCATTATTTGTGTAACATAGAATAGGCCTGTTCTGGTGGAATCCAAGGGACTTACAATATGACACTCGTACAGTAACCCACAAGTGAAGTGAACCCCGCAATGAGACCTTCCAGAACGTCCAGAGCTTCTGTTGAGAGACCCAGGGGTGGTTCCATTGTGCTGATATGAGATCCATGGTGAGGGCACCCAAGGGGACATCATTCCATGGCAATGACATAGCCAGCAGAACATAAAGGAAGACAACACCCCAGAACAGCACCACTTATAAAAGGCGATACAATTTTGAGCTTATGAATAATCTCAGTACTTTCAAAGTGATACAAATCATTGAACTAGCATACTTATGAAGTTATTACTAAAAATTACGGGCATTTCCTGGTACAATATGCTACAGAGAATTGTGAAAAATATCCTTTAGGTTACTGTACAAAAGAACAATACATACAAAACCAAAAAATAGTACTATAAAATCTCTAGAGTTAATAGTGCATATTTTTTACAGATATGTTATACCACTATGTAGACATTATTGCATACCAGTGGCGGCGCATGATCCTTATCAAAGTGTTAGCACACTAGTTTGTAGAAACATGGATAAAAGCAATTTATCGGTATTAGTGCTTAAATAGAAGCATACAATTTTAATTAAACTTACACAAATCAATCCTCCCCTTACACCTGCAGATATTACATCTTGTAACATAACTCTTGCCAGCGATTTTTGGCAGCAAAAATGTCTATAACAGAATCATGGAAGCCCAGATTATTCTTACAGCTTTTCCAGAGGTTCTTCTCAATTGAAATGATCATTTTGATAATCTTTTTTGTGTTTGCGTACTTCGTAAATAAGCCTTTGTCCATTTTATATCCGAGAGAATTCGTTCGACAAAGGGACTAGTAGCAAGAATAATCAAAATTAAAGAACAGAGTTTGATTACTTAAGGTATTGCCACATTTAATCCTGAACATGTTAAATATTTATAAAGTTCTAGTATGCAGGACTTCTTTAATTCTGTTGGTGAATAAATGGCCAACAAATCGGTTTTAACTACCAGGATGTTGAAATGCGAAGAGTGCAGCTGAGCAGCAAGGGACAGTGATACATGGTTTGCTCGCACACGGCAGTCTTTGCTGACTGTTACCCCTGGCATTTATTTTGTTGATGAACAATGATGTTCTTTATAGGTAGCAGAAAAATAAAGTAACTGTGAAAGACGAAGAGGAAGATGTTATGTTTGAATTGGTTACTTTCTTTAAAAAATGAGAGATTATTCTCTTTCCAATCAGGCTGAGTCCAAACTAGGGAATAGAAAGAACATCTTATAGGTGTCAAACCAGAAATTAAATTACTCAGAAATATGATGCTTATTTATGAATTACCTGGAAACTGGTGATGCCAGAGCAACACCAAAAACGGCACCTGCATCTCGTACAAGTGAAAAGAGAGGGGTTGTGTTCACATGAATATAATCTGGACTGTCGCACCACTTGAACGCCATGCGAACTGACCATTGAGGATCAATTCCCAGAGCCTTCTGCAGCCAGTATGCACCAACTGATATACTTGACATAAGAAGAGAAGCCAGTAGAAGTTTCGGCCGTGATCCATCTTGCCACCATCTTGTCACTGATGACTGCTTACTGGTGAATAGCCAGCCAACACCAAGACCTGAAAAAAAGTTTCTTTTATCTACCTTTCTGGAAGCACAACAGTAGAGCAATGAGCACTTCCATACAATGTTATCTGAGTACCTAAGCAATAAATGAAGCTGCTGATATGCATGCTGAAAAGTCTCAAGCTCTTAGGTAAGAATCATAACACTGATCTTTCAACAATATTTAGACCTTTGTCATGGATAGTGCTCTACTTTAATTCACTGTTGATCACAATTTTTAATATATCATGCTTTGTTGTGTGTGATTATTTTGCAGCAACCAAATTTTAGAAGATTTATCAGTAACAGCTGTTATCTGGCTAGCCTATTGGCAATGAAATAACATACCCTTCATAAACAGTTTAATGCATTTTCAGGATTCCTAAAACTAACTAAATAGAGATGCAGCATGTTTTACTTCACTTAAATTTATTGAAATACTATTTACAGTTATTTGCAAGTTCATTTTGCATTCAGAGTTTTCCACACAACACAGATTTTAAACATATATGCTTGAACACACCATATCCGGCTACTTGACTAAATGGTCAGTGTGTCAGTGGCCTTTGTTTCAGATGGATTTGGGGTCAATTCCCAGTTGAGTTGAGGATTTTAATCACATCTGGCAAATTTCTCTGACTCAGAAACTGGGTGTTTGTGTTTGACCCAACACACTCCTCTTCACGAAATAGTGAATACATCCCTCCGCATTGTGTTGGTGTCAGGAAAGGCATCGGCATAAAGCAAGGCCAAATAATTGAAAAATGGCGGCAGTGAGGAAGTGCGAGCTCAGTAAACCCATAAACCACCTCGCAAATCAGCAAGTTTAGCTAAAATTTGTGTGTACCCTACTAGATCAAGTTACATTATTACATAACATTCAGTGATTAGATAATTCATTCATAATGTCTCTAAAGTCTGTGAACAAGCAGATTTCTTCATTCGAAGAAAACCTTAACAACATCCAAGCTCACTTCGAGAAGGCAACGCACGCCACCAACAACAGTGCTAACAACCCCAGCAATGTTCCCCTAGATGAATTCGCCCCCGAGTTCCAGTCTTTCAGAGCTTCTGTCTCCAAGGAGCTCAAGGAGGTGAAGTCTGAACTTCATAACTGCATAACCATACCTCCAAACAGGATGACCTAATTGACGAAGCAGAGCAGTACAGCAGGAGAAACTGCATATTACTCCACAGGGTGGCAGAAGCTCTGATCGAGGATGTCTACGATGAAGAGTTTGGTATACAATAATAAAGTTTTATTATGAATCCACCTGTTCAATACATTATAATGTTGTCACATTTAAAATAACTTCATTAGTTAAAAAGTTATATATGGGACATGTTTCGCTCCCTTATAGAGCATCATCAGCCAAATCTGAATCTCAGAATAATTGTTATTTACGTAAATAATGACTTAAGAACTATTAGAACATTTTTGACAAACTTAAAACTTATTCTATTAGAATATCATAAAATATAAAATCTTTGTATACATGGCTTAATGACATGTGCTTAATAGGAAGATACATTAAAATTATGGAAGAGAGAGCACTAAAATATAAAATAAAATAAAAATGTATATATCATGTCCAAAATCTTAGAAAGACGTGAAAATCAATCTTAGGAGCTAAATTTGAGGATTGATTTTCACGTCTTTCTAAGATTTTGGACATGATATATATATTTTTATTTTATTTTATATTTTAGTACTCTCTCTTCCATAATTTTAATGTATCTTCCTATTAAGCACATGTAATTAAGCCATGTATACAATGATTTTATATTTTATGATATTCTAATAGAATAAGTTTTAAGTTTGTCAAAAATGTTCTAATAGTTCTTAAGTCATTATTTACGTAAATAACAATTATTCGAGATTCAGATTTGGCTGATGATGCTCTATAAGGGAGCGAAACATGTCCCATATATAACTTTTTAACTAATGAAGTTATTTTAAATGTGACAACATTATAATGTATTGAACAGGTGGATTCATAATAAAACTTTATTACCGGGCGAGTTGGCCGTGCGCGTAGAGGCGCGCGGCTGTGAGCTTGCATCCGGGAGATAGTAGGTTCGAATCCCACTATCGGCAGCCCTGAAAATGGTTTTCCGTGGTTTCCCATTTTCACACCAGGCAAATGCTGGGGCTGTACCTTAATTAAGGCCACGGCCGCTTCCTTCCAACTCCTAGGCCTTTCCTATCCCATCGTCGCAATAAGACCTTTCTGTGTCGGTGCGACGTAAAGCCCATAGCAAAAAAAAAAAACAAAACTTTATTATTGTATATCAACAGATTTCAATACGGATTAAAACATGAAATTAGTCACTTGCAAAGAGTTTGGTGTTGTGAAATCCCACCTAGGGATAGACTTGACACTGGACAATTTAGATCGCTGTCATAGGATTGGAAAAGCAAGGAGAACAGCAGCTGAGGTAGGGACGGGAGGGAAAAGACCCATCATAATAAAGTTAACACGATATTATGAACGTAAATGTGTCTGGCGTGCAAAGAAATCGCTGAAGGGATCGGGTACGCTGATAATGGAATCGCTAACAGCAGAGAGAAAGGACATACTAAACACTGCGTATGACCACTTCGGTCAGAAATCTGCATGGACTCAAGATGGACGATTCATTTTTTTTTTTTTGCTAGGGGTTTTACGTCGCACCGACACAGATAGGTCTTATGGCGACGATGGGATAGGAAAGGCCTAGGAGTTGGAAGGAAGCGGCCGTGGCCTTAATTAAGGTACAGCCCCAGCATTTGCCTGGTGTGAAAATGGGAAACCACGGAAAACCATTTTCAGGGCTGCCGATAGTGGGATTCGAACCTACTATCTCCCGGATGCAAGCTCACAGCCGCGTGCCTCTACGCGCACGGCCAACAGACGATTCATTATTCTAAGCTCTGATGGGGAAAAATGACAAGCAACCACACAAGTTGACCTTAACAATGTTATTCAGGCAGCTGTGGAGTGAAACAGTGTAGTGAAGTAATGACAATGTGAATTAGTTTCAGTTTGTATTGTAACGTGTTGGCGGGGTAAATAAGTAAATAAATGAGTACAGCACCTGGTAGCGTTCTATTTCTACACACACACACACACACACACACACACACACACACACACACACACACACACACACACACACACACACACACACACACACACACACACACACACACACACACACACACACACACACACACACACACACACACACACACACACACACACACACACACACACACACACACACATTAAAGCCGAGATTATAACTTACACGCGTACACGGTCACACACTTACACTGTTCGCGCGCTCTCTCTTAGTTTCTCTTATGTTCCATCCACACACACACACGCGCAGAGAGAGAGAGAGAGAGAGAGGGAGAGAGAGAGAGAGAGAGAGAGAGAGAGAGAGTCATCGATTATGTACACTACACTCACTCAGCCTCTCGGTCACACTCGCTAGCGCTGTCACGGTCTACAGCCTACACGTCAGTCTCGCAGGTCGGGATAGTATCCGCTGTTCACTCAATCCGTCGAACCCCATTCGCAGTCTACACACGTCGTCACCCAGTGTACCCTTCTTCACCACTCCAGAACACCCAAGGTTCTTCTCTAGCAGCTGGCCACAAGGGACTCGCACACACACGACATCAGGGAAACAGGAACGAGTCCTTGGCTCCAACAGGCAGATACTTCATCAGGCTGCACTCTCCCAGGCCACCACTGACTGCGCTCCAGCAAACTAAATCTCGCTCTCACTCACTCTTACTCACTAACTCCGTCTAACTCTCACTGACTGACTAACTGTCACTCCAAGTTACTCCTCTCCTTATATACCTGCTCTGGGCCTTCCAGAACAGTCCAGATGCTAGATGTATCCAGGAACCTCGCGAGATGGAACATTCCAGATTAATAGTCGAGTAATTTCTGTTGTCCCATGCGGTGCGACCACGGATAGAAGAGAGAAGGGGCGGCCCAGCACTTAAATGTTGCTCGCGAGTGGCGTGGTCGAGCGTAAGGGGGGTGGGGCGATGGGTGACAAGCTCGGCCGGCTGCCAGTTAGCATAGCGGACACTATAACCATTACAGTATTATAGTGTTTTGTGAATGTGATTGAGTGCATGGAAAGCTGGCACGATATCAGAAGAGATTCAAAGGAGAGAAGCATGTATTCTACTTTGTATTCTGCTTTGTGTGATGAGTACCGTTATAACCAATGCTAGCTGTGGACCTGACTGTTCCCCCTACCCCTAACCTCTCCTAACCGAGAAAGGAAACACCCCGCTGCCAGCTCTCATTAGTGAAAGTATTTCACGCCAATTCATGATCACTGAACTGCATTCACTTAAATTCTCAATCCCTACCTGCTCACCACGAGGATCTAACATCTCTCCTTGAAAACAGCATTGTGCATGTAGTGTGTGTTAGTGAGAGTTGGTTACGCACAACTATCCCTAGTAGTATGGTACACATAACGGGCTATAATATTTACAAGCATAACCGAATAGTTAAAAAAGGTGGAGAAGTAGCCTTGTAATGTAAAGTGCGGCCAGCATCCAGAATTCGGGAGATAGTAGGTTCGAACCCCACTGTCGGCAACCCTGAAAATGGTTTCCCATGGTTTCCCATTTTCACACCAGGCAAATGCTGGGGCTGTACCTTAATTAAGGCTACGGCCACTTCCTTCCAACTCCTAGCCCTTCCCTGTCCCATCGTGCCATAAGACCTATCTGTGTCAGTGCGACGTAAAGCAACTAGCAAAAAACAACAACTTCTGCCCAATGCGCTCATTTTCATTCGGTTCATTTTTGCAAAGATCATTGTGACAACAGTTAAAATCCTAATAGGAGTTGTTTATTGGCCACCTCTCAGACATTGAAGACATTCTACAGAGACTATCACCTGCTTATGAACATATTTTAATATTTGGAGACTTCAATACTAATTTACTGGAACAGGCTGGAGATACAAAACAAATGTAAAGTATTTTCCACACGTATGACATGACAATACTTCCACTAAAACTGACAAATCATACCTCATCTTCATATACACTAATTGCTTAATGATTACTAAAAACCCACAGAAAATAGTATCACATGGACAGATTCCTACCCCTAGAAAATCGACACATGAATTAATATATTTGTCTTACCCGCTCAAAGTACCGAAGTATAAATCGAGATACATCACATTCAGCGGCATTAAACATATAAACTTAGATCATCTCAGAGTTGATGCCTTGAATAGTCCTTGGGATGACATAAAAAATATAAACAATATCGATAAGAAAGTTGAAACTTTTAGTTCACTTACACTTGGCCGCCTTGATTAACATGCTCTTAAGCACACGGCCAGTCTCTCAACTTCCTTCTCCATGGCTGAACGATGACATTAAACAAAGGATGTCTCATCGCGGCGCGTTACACCAGATCTACAGACACACACTCTCTCCCAGCGCGCTTGAACAGTATCGGACACTTTGGAATAGAATTAAAGTAATAATCCGAACTAAGAAAACTTTCTTTTTACAATCACCTGGCTGGAAATTTAAATGTGTCAAACCCTTGGAAGCAACTTCGTTCCAATGGAATTGGGAAAGCTTCACCCCAGCCATGTAATGCAATAACCTCTCTGGAGAGATGAAATGCTGATTTCTGAAATAAAAAAATTAAACTGGAAATGCAAACGATATCTCGGACTGTAAATTCACTTCTGAACCAGCCACCACCAAATAGGCCATTCTTTGAATTTTGCAAAGTCACAGAGATTAACGTGAAACGTGAGCTATTATCAATCACACCATCTGCTAAAGGACCTGATGAAATACCCACTCATAATAAAACACATTATGACATTCTTCCTGTCATTACTCATATATACAACACGTGCCTCACAAGTGGCCTTTTTCCAAAAATGTGCAAAAATGCCATTATAAAACCTGTTCCCAAAACTTCTTCACTTGTACTTATAACAGATTATTGACCTGTTTGCAAACTTTCGCCTCTCTCCAAGCCTCTTGAACGCATATTACAAGTGCAATTAAATTACTATTTAAATAAATACAAACTATTTGGCCCTTTACAGTCAAGTTTCAAAAAGGGACACAGTACGGCCACTGCCCTGCTGAAGGTTACAGACGACATGAGACGTGCTATGGACAAAAGGCAGGTGACATTTACACTTCTTGATTTTAGCAGTGCCTTTGACACAGAAAATATGGAAGTATTGGTTGCTAAATTGAAATCATTGCATCCGGGAGATAGTAGGTTCGAATCCCACTATCGGCAGCCCTGAAAATGGTTTTCCGTGGTTTCCCATTTTCACACCAGGCAAATGCTGGGGCTGTACCTTAATTAAGGCCACGGCCGCTTCCTTCCAACTCCTAGGCCTTTCCCATCCCATCGTCGCCAAAAGACCTATCTGTGTCGGTGCGACGTAAAGCCCATAGCAAAAAAAAAAAATTGAAATCACTTCACCTTGGACAGATAGCTCTAGAATTCTTTTTTCTCGTATCTTACTGAACAACGCGTAATTCTTCAGAATAGGTCATCTGAATGAAATAATCAGAACTAGCACAAGGCTCAGTACTTGACCGCTTTCTTTGTTATCTATATTAATGACAAGCTGATGTGCCCGTGCTTCGCTACGGAATTCTACATTGTATACAGAATTCTAGGTTAGGTAGAGTACATGTTGTGGGTAAGATTGTACTCAATTGTATAGCTCTTACCGTTACCCCAGAAACGCGATGGGGAAGTCACCAAACATCTTTTCTCATTTAAAGACTGGTTAGGGAACTTTCGTTGTAATGGTAGGCCCTCTTACCCACCATCAGTCAAAATCAAGTTGGGGAATTCTTATTATAAAGGCAGACACTCACTCTCCACCTGCATTTTTACATCCTTAAAAAGGCTGTCTTAGTGGTTTTTGCAACTGAAACCAACATAGGTTGTTACAATGACGTCAGTAGGAATGTCACGCTTATAAGCAATGCTATCATATGAAATATTTGATCAAATGAAAAACCACAAATTTCCTCATTTTTAACGAACAATACTATGCTGCCAATCTAACAATCCAAAGTTCCAGAGCTGGAATGACCAGACAACAGACAGCTGTGAACACTCCTCTGCAGTATTCCGTTAAGTTTTGCATACTGCTCATTCAAATCAACGCGTCAGAGTAGGGATCGAATTGCTGGAATACTATGATGAACCACTGTGTTACGTACCAGTAGTATCAGAAAATTTATGAACCAGAAGAAAGGCATGCTAAAGAAGAAAGTTATCTAACTCTCCAGCTATTTCCCGCTAATATTCAAGCAGGCTGTTATATTCGATATACAGCAGTAATTCCATCTATCAGAGATGAGTGGCACCATAAGAGACAAAGAACATCACAACAAACAATGGTCGATGTATTAGTTTTCATCCAACCCTCAGACCCAAGTAAAAATCCCTGACCTGGCCAGGAATCGAACCCGGGGCCTCCAGGTAACAGGCAGGCACGCTACCTCTACACTGCAGGGCCAGCAAAAATCTACCCCAAGCAACAGAAAAACTAGAAAAGAGTGGTTTGTCCCTTCATGATTCTATTTCAATCCTTGAGAAAGTGAAAAGTAAACTTAAGTGTGCCCCTCTAAAATATGAATAAATATTGAGTGCAAAACTGTGCAGAAATCTCATTTCAGTATTTTATGCTCTGTTAACAAATAACTTTCAGAAAACCAGCAACAATTCGCTTTACGTCGCACTGACACAGATACGTCTTACAGCAATGATGGGATAGGAAAGAGCTAGGAGTGGGAAGGAAGCAACCATGACCTTAATTAAGGTTTAGCCCTAGCATTTGCCTGGTGTAAAAATGCAAAACCATGGAATCACAGAAAACCATCTTCAGAGCTGCCAACAGTGGAGCTCGACCCCATCATCCCCTGACTGCAAGCTCACAGCTATGTGGCCTGAAGTGTGTAGCCAGCTTGCTCAGTCTATTCTACTTTTGAGACAAGCAGACAACACCATTACAGAAGTCATGAAGTCAGGTAGAGGGAGAGGCATTTCTGTTAATATGTGATTCCAAATTCATTGTGGGCAAAATGCTCATACAGTGACCATCAATGGGTTAAACAGCTTTTCTTACATAGTAACAATCTTTGACACATCTGCCAAAAGGTCATAACATTAGGGATGAGCAGACAATTCTGGAAGCCCAGCCGAGTCTAGCATAGGAACAATTTTCTGGCACTAGGTTCCTCTCTTTCAATTTTATTAACCTACTACCCTGTCAATCCTTGTTCTCTCCCAACCCTTGAGGTATTAGGTTTCACAGCTCTATACTTATTTTCAAATGATCTCAACACATCTTACAGGGCATCATGATAATAATAATAATAATAATAATAATAATAATAATAATAATAATAATAATAATAATAATAATAATAATAATAATACATACATACATACATTATCATTATAGACTGTTATGCCTTTCAGCGTTCAGTCTGCAAGCCTCTGAGAATTTACTAAACGTCGCCACAATCCTCGATTTGCAACTAGTGTTGTGGCCTCATTTAGTTCTATACCTCTTATCTTTAAATCGTTAGAAACCGAGTCCAACCATCGTCGTCTTGGTCTCCCTCTACTTCTCTTACCCTCCATAGCAGAGTCCATTATTCTCCTAGGTAACCTATCCTCCTCCATTCGCCTCACATGACCCCACCACCAAAGCCGGTTTATGCGTACAGCTTCATCCATCGAGTTCATTCCTAAATTAGCCTTTATCTCCTCATTCCGAGTGCCCTCCTGCCATTGTTCCCACCTGTTTGTACCAGCAATCATTCTTGCTACTTTCATGTCTGTTACTTCTAACTTATGAATAAGATATCCTGAGTCCACCCAGCTCTCGCTCCCGTAAAGCAAAGTTGGTCTGAAAACAGACCGATGTAAAGATAGTTTCGTCTGGGAGCTGATTTCCTTCTTAGAGAATACTGCTGATCGCAACTGCGAGCTCACTGCATTAGCTTTACTACACCTTGATTCAATCTCACTTACTATATTATCATCCTGGGAGAACACACAACCTAAATACTTGAAATTATCGACCTGTTCTAGCTTTGTATCACCAATCTGACATTCGATTCTGTTGAATTTCTTACCTACTGACATCAATTTAGTCTTCGAGAGGCTAATTTTCATACCATACTCATTGCACCAATTTTCAAGTTCCAAGGCAGGCTTTCGGAACAGTCTGCCATTAAGACCAAGTCGTCAGCATAGGCCAAACTGCTTACTACATTTCCACCTAACTGAATCCCTCCCTGCCATTTTATACCTTTCAGCCGATGATCCATGTAAACTACGAACAGCAAAGGTGAAAGATTACAGCCTTGTCTAACTCCTGTAAGTACCCTGAACCAAGAACTCATTCTACCATCAATTCTCACTGAAGCCCAATTGTCAACATAAAGGCCTTTGATTGATTTTAATAATCTATCTTTAATTCCATAGTCCCCCAGCATGGCGAACATCTTTTCCCTCGGTACCCTGTCATATGCTTTCTCTAGATCTACGAAACATAAACACAACTGCCTATTCCTCTCGTAGCATTTTTCAATTACCTGGCGCATACTGAAAATCTGATCCTGACAGCCTCTCTGTGGTCTGAAACCACACTGGTTTTCATCCAACTTCCTCTCAACGACTGATCGCACCCTCCCTTCCAAGATTCCAGTGAATACTTTGCCTGGTATACCAGTCAATGAGATACCTCGATAGTTGTTGCAATCCTTCCTGTTCCCTTGTTTATAGATAGGTGCAGTTACTGCTTTTGTCCAATCTGAAGGTACCTTACCAACACTCCACGCTAATTTTACTACTCTATGAAGCCATTTCATCCCTGCCTTCCCACTATACTTCACCATTTCATGTCTAATTTCATCTATTCCTGCTGCCTTATGACAATGGAGTTTATTTACTATCCTTTCCACTTCCTCAAGCATAATTTCACCAACATCCTTTTCCTCCTCCCCATGAGCTTGGCTGTTTGCAACACCACCATGATGATTTCCTTTTACATTGAGAAGATGTTCAAAATATTCCCTCCACCTCTCCAGTGATTCCCTGTTACTCAAAACACTGTTCATTTCCTTTTTCCCTCCCTTCCTAAGATTCTTTATTACTGTCCAGAAAGGTTTCCCTGCTGCTTGACCTAGCCTTTCCAGGTTATTACCAAAATCTTCCCATGACTTCTTTTTGGATTCAACAACTATTTGTTTTGCTCTGTTTCTTTCATCTACGTACCAATCCCTGTCTGCCTTGGCCCTTGTTTGGAGCCATTTCTGATAAGCCTTCTTTTTACGTTTACAGGCTGCTCTCACTTCATCATTCCACCAAGATGTTCGCCTTTTCCCATCTTTACACACAGTTGTTCCTAGGCATTCCCTTGCTGTTTCTATTACAGCATCCCTGTATGCCACCCATTCACTTTCTATATCCTGAACCTGCTTACTGTCTACTGTTCGAAACTTCTCACTAATCATATCCATGTACTTCTGTCTAATTTCCTCGTCCTGGAGACTTTCTACCCTTATTTGTTTGCAGACAGATTTCACTTTCTCTACCCTAGGCCTAGAGATACTTAGTTCACTACAGATCAGATAGTGGTCTGTATCATTGAAAAATCCGCGAAAAACTCGTACATTCCTAACAGATTTCCTGAATTCAAAGTCTGTTAAGATATAGTCTATTATGGATCTGCTAACCCTAGCCTCCCATGTGTAGCGGTGAATAGCCTTATGCTTGAAGAATGTATTCGTAACAGCTAAACCCATATTAGCACAGAAGTCTAGCAAACGCTTCCCATTCCCATTAGCTTCCATATCTTCCCCACATTTACCAATCACCCTTTCGTATCCTTCAGTTCTATTTCCAACTCTCGCATTGAAATCGCCCATTAGCACTATTCTATCCTTGCTGTTGACCCTGACCACGATGTCACTCAATGCTTCATAAAACTTGTCAACTTCATCCTCATCTGCACCCTCACATGGTGAATACACGGACACAATTCTTGTCCTAATTCCTCCCACTGACAAATCTACCCACACCATTCGCTCATTTACGTGCCTAACAGAAACTATGTTGCGTGCAATGGTATTCCTGATAAAGACTCTGCCCTTCCCTTTCTAACACCCGTCAAGTACACTTTATAATCTCCTATATCTTCCTCGTTATCTCCCCTTACCCGAATATCACTTACTCCTAGCACATCCAGATGCATCCTCTTTGCTGACTCAGCCAGTTCTACCGTCTTTCTTCCATAAGCCCCATTAATATTGATAGCTCCCCATCAAATTCCATTTCGTTCACCAAGTTGTTTCCAAGGAGTCCCTCGCCTGTCAAATGGGAGTGGGACTCCATTACTCCCATAGGTCTGAGGCTTGCCTGAAGTGTTCTGAGCTCGGTAAATTCATGAAGCAGGATGCTGCCCTACTTGCACATAGTCCAAGTGAGGACCTCTCCTCTAACGGGTTATGGACCACCGGTGAATTGTATAGTCCTAGCCGCCTGAGCACAAGGAGGGCCACGACTCAGAATATGTCCGAGATGCCCACTCCCATTCCATAGCAACTGGTATCCCGACTCTCAGGACCACTTACTAGGCCACTCAGCCGTTGCCCATGGTTCACGAAATAATAATAATAATAATAATAATAATAATAATAATAATAATAATAATAATAATAATAATAATAATAATAATAACAATAACAATAATAATAACAATAACAATAATAATAACAATATGCAGTTTCCAGCTGTTGGCCAGGTCTGCTTGGAATAAGCCCCTCCATCTCTTCTCGTCTTCCACCACTTTTCCCTCTTCACTCTTGTCTAGTCCTCTCCTCTTCTCTGCACACACTCTTCCACTCCTTTTATCCACTGGTCTCTTGGTCTTCCTCTTGATCATTTTCCTGTTGTCTCCATTTCATGCATCCTCCTGGGTATCCTTTCTTCTGTCATTCTCTTCATGTGTCCATACCATTTAAGTCTAGATGCCTCTATCCTGTTCTGTAGTGGCTCTTCTTTTACTGTATCTCAAACCTTTTCATTTCTCATCTTATCCATTCTTGTCACTTCTATCCTGCTTCTCAGAAATTTCATTTCACTTGCCTGTATCCTAATCACAGCTCTCTGCCTCATTATCCAAGTTTCTGCTGCATACGTCAGAACAGGTCTTCCACGTTTGATTATTTCCTGATCATTTCTTCCACTTTCTTCTATGATACTTCTCAGGTACTTGAAAAAACTCTCTACCTTCCTAAGCTGTTCCCCTCCAATCATTATCCCTCTCACAGGTCTCTCCTTCTTTCTAGCGTGATCACTATCTTGCTCTTTTTGGCATTAAATTTCATTCTGTATTGTTCCATATCATTTTCCCATGCATCTAACTGTTCATGGATATCCTCTTCCTTTTCTCCCCAGACTAACAGGTCATCTGCAAAAATCACCTTCATTTTTCCTTCCCCAATTATCCTTGCCACTTTTGTCATAATCTCATTCATTACAGCAATGAAGAGCAAATCAGTCTGTTTTCTCTCTCCTCCTACTTTCACACAACTAACACTTCCATGGTACATCTCCCACGCTCTTTCTATTGTCTGTTTATCGACACCTGTTTTCTTTAAGGCTTTCCATACCATGTTTCTGCACACACGATCATATGCTTTTTATTGACTGCTTCTCGACACCTGTTTTCTTTAAAGCTTCCCATTCCTTGTTTCTGCACACACGATCATATACTTTTCCTTGTTTCTACACACACGATCATATGCTTTTTCAAAGTTCAAGAAGGCCATCAGTAGATCTTTACCCCATTCATAATGAACAATCATATCTCAAAGTGCATTTCTTAAAGGACTACCACATTGTCACGTATTTTAAGTGAAGATGACTTACAGAACTATAGCATCCCATCCACCCTAGGGTTATTTGAATCTCTTTATTGACAAATTCATATCCTCTGGTAATTTTAAATCAGAGGAAGGAAGACACTTTCTCAGAATTATGTTCAAGGAAATAGAGTGTCATAGGGAACTGCACTGGATGTTACACTGTTCATAACAGCCATTAATGGCAGAGTTGGCACTGCTGGGTTCACAGTACTGTACTTTTTTTTCTCTGCATTGCAGCTCGAGAAAGATGGTAGTTGCTGAAAGACAATTACAGTCACATAATCACTTTAGTTTGTTCTCTCTCTCATCACAGTTCAGTCAATACAAGTTATTCAGTTATTTACGAGCTAAAACAATTACACTACGGTCACTTCTGAAACTGTCACTTGGACCCAGGGCAGTTTCTATGCCACAACAGCAGCAGCACACTTCACAGTTTACGCACATGTACACAGTCTCACAAATATGTACGTGGTACAGAGTTCGGACGCTAATGGCAGTCTTCACACTCTATCCCAAGTTACTCAGCTGCACTGTTCCATCAGTCAACACTCAGCACTTTACTCAATCCATGACTGTAGCACTCCTCGCTCTCAATCGCTCTCCAACTGAGCCCACACTGAACCATCTCAAGCTCATTCGGCCTGCCTTGTATAGGGAGGCCAGAACTTCCACATACTTCGCGGAAGTAGAAACGCCTGGCAATCACTGGAATCAGAAAGATCTTGGTTCCTCTCATGCTATCAGGGATGTCTGCACAGAGATAATGCAGCAATGTTAGTAGTGGTGACAAAGGGCTGACCAATGCACTCTTGACTGGTTGCCTGCAGTAGAGAGAGGACGGGACCGCAGCTTGGTGATGTCCACAGGTGGAACCAGGCTGACTTGCTTCACCCAAGGCCACACATTAAAATGGTGGACAGAGCCACATTATTCCAGACATTTGACACTTGTCAATAAAGCAGTTTATTTTATGCTGTGAAGATACATGAAAAACTGCAATAATCATGTTATAAATGTGTTTAAACACTTACCATCAGAAAATATAAAAGAATATAAAAGAAACTGGCCAAGAGCTTCATGGAGAGCTGGGATATGTAATAAAAATGTAAGAATTGAAAGTAGCTATAGATACCCTATCTAGACCCCTACCATGTTACTATACTTCTATTGTGAGTGGAAATAATATGACATAGATACTCTTGTCTGTCTGAGATATTTCCAGAGCTCTGGTCACCTGTTTTGAGATTCATATCATTTATGAAAAGATAGGAAAATTAAAGTAGCGATGTTAGTAGTGATGACAAAGGGCTGACCAATGCGCTCTTGACTCATCTCTTGACTGGCTGCTTGCAGTGAGGAGAGGGCGGAAATCAATTAGGAGAAAGCCTATCGTGGTGTAGGGGTAGCGTGCCTGCCTCTTACCCGGAGGCCCTGAGTTCGATTCCCGGCCAGGTCAGGGATTTTTACCTGGATCTGAGGGCTGGTTCGAGGTCCACTCAGTCTACGTGATTAGAATTGAGGAGCTATCTGACAGTGAGGTAACTGCCCTGGTCTACAAAGCCAAGAATAACGGCCGAGAGGATTTGTCATGCTGACCCCACAACACCTCGTAGTCTGCAGGCCTTCGGACTGAGCAGCGGTCACTTGGGAGGCCAAGGCCCTTCAGGGCTGTAATGCCATGGGGTTAGTTCTATTGATCTGAAGACAGCAATGTATAAAGATGTGGAGACTGTTGTGTTTTCATGTTAGTCCTTGGTTCCTTTATCTATTACTCCCTCTTTCCACAATGATCAGTCATTGTGTTTATCCTATATATGTTCCTTTTCATATTCCTATTTCCCTCTATATGACCTGATTTGACATTGGTTTGTTCCTTTCCATTGCTTGTTTCGAGACTCAGAACTGATGTTCATGGATAGATCTGAAAATGGTACGAATTACGAATGAATGTTGAATGTCCATACTTTGTGACAATGTAAGTATAAGATCTTGCTCTCAATGGTATCCAGCATATTTATTCACTATGGAGATTTTTGCAACACTATAGGCTCTGCAATTTATACAAATAAGCAAATTACTGTACTTCCTCATACATACCAACCATCAGCAAGTTACAGACCAACAAATATTTCCAAAATTATGTTACCAGAGGATGAAAGCATTCCAATTCATTCCCTGAAGCAGAAACTTCCAGAGATCTGCAATGTTCTTCTGACTTACCACAGAAGAAGCCCAGAAAACACTGGTGTGGAAAATGAGTGGCAACATAGAGTCGGGACAGTGCTACAAAAACCATGGCTAGGACAAACAGCAGCCACAGGAAGCGGATCACATTTTTCTTCTGACCATTACTGGAACAAACAAAACGAACGAACAATCAGAACCACTTTTTTTTTTTTTTTAGGGCTCTTACTCCCTGCTTCCTACAAGTAATGGAAAGGATACATATGAGTGAAGAATTAAATAAAATCTGGGAGTGTAAAAGCCTGCCTTCCTGATGTTTGACTGATGTTTGTTGTTTAAGGGGCCTAACATCGAGGTCATCGGCCCCTAATGGTACGAAATGAGACGAAATGACAACTTAAAAGTCCAAAATCCTCCACTGACCAGAATTCAAAGCACGAGTACGAAGAATAAATAGATGGATATGAATTTAAAACGATCAGTGGATCCAACCCACAGTGCCTCACATGCACAGAAGCTGGCACAAAACAATAGTATTACTGACCAAAGGACTGCTTCTAAAGCACGATGCTGAATCGATTATGCTTATAGTCGAAACGGGTCCAAAATCCAGGTCATTAGCCCCTCATAATGGTATTTATCGCTAGAAAATTAGAACCATGCTGTGTGTAATGTTGCGGTACTAGTCAAAAGTAGCGGAGACTCACGGTATTCCACAGTACTATTTACAGGTAGTGTAATGCGCACATGTAACACAGATCTATGGCGTTTCGCACATTGCGGCGCTATTTGCAGGCAACGCAAACCTATGGCATTCCTCACATAACTGGACTAACCACAGGGACTCGTACTATTCCGTAGAATTCCTCACATGGTGGAAACTGAGCACAGGTAAGGCAGAACGTGGTGTCGCTCATATAGGGGTACGAATCACAGGTACTGTAGGACCCACCTCCTGATTCACACACTGTCGCTACTAATCACAAACCTTTTGCGTACCTAAAAAGGTGGTACTACACGCAGGTAAATGCAATCCATGGTGTTCCCTGCATGATGGTACTAATTACAGGTAGTTTCATGGTTCTAATTGGATCATCCCTTGGTCACCCCTTTTAGTTGCCTCTTACGACAGGCAGGGGATACCGTGGGCGAATTCGTCTGCCTCCCCCACCCACAGGGGGTGTGTGTTTGGTCCATGAGAGGTATTTTATTTCCCTCAAGTCCGCCGGCAAGCCGATTAGGACCACCCTATCCGCCACCTGGGAGTATCACCTCTCCCCCTGCTACGCCAGCGTAGCAGGTTCGTGGCCTTCCTGATGAAGCTGGTATGCATAAATGAGCTCACCAAAGACTGAGAAGAAATGGATGAAGAAAAATGGGACTTATTAAAAGAGAGCCTATTTACTTGAATACAGCAGTCCCTTTGTGTTTTCATGTTTGTCTTTGCCTCTTTATTTATTGCTCCCTCTGTGTTGTACATGATTGTCTTTATCCTGTTAGGTGTTGCTTTTCATTTTTCTATCTCCATGAATGACCTGAAAGCTAGGTATAAGGATAGAAACATAAAACAAGGACAATATATCACGTCACTTTGGAGATAGGACGCAACATTAAGTAAGGATAAGGATAAACATCAAAATAAACAAGGTTTATACATGTGGTAGAAGACTAGGAACACAAACCCAGAATGAGAAAATGAATGCTATGGATAACTATATATAAATGTCAGGAACAAAAGAGAGATGATGTTTTCTTCTATCTTTTCTTTGTTTATCTGGCTTTCTTCCTATCTTACACTTTCCACATCAAGAATAAAGATCTTTAAAAAAAAATTAGTCTTAACAAGTGTCATCTGATGAAACATGAAAGCTTACTGAGGACAAAGAAAAAATTGACCGGGAAGACCCAAGGAAGATTAAGTGAAATCAAGCTACAAGGATACTACTGTGTGAAGAAAGGGAGTTTGGTTTACCATTATGTCAGCATTTATGAGAATACGTTTGCTTTTGTGATAAATAGAAACAGACATCCATACACATTTTTGGAAATCCTCCAATGTCTACATTTTTCATACTATTATTACAGAAGTGCAGACATAATTCTGAAAAACAACAATTGCAACAATTCTGAAAAAATTATATTATTTTTGACCAGAACCCAGCCACATCAAGCTCATTCTTTGAGGCTTCATCAAGGATATCTTCCATGCATGAAATTGAACACAGCTGACACTGGTGTGCTAAGTCCCAACTGACGAGCCTAACTTAGCACACGAGGGCGAAACGCAGGCAACCAAGAATGAGTTAGCTGGAAAATTTATAATGTCCAATAACGGACCATTTAAATTGGTATTACTGAAGCATGTGCCGACAGTCTGCTCATCTCTGTAATCAAATTCGACATTACCATCTTTAATGTAGCTCCATCTTTCCAAGTTCTTCTTGGACATGCCAACTCCTAACGTCAGCTTGTTCAAAGACTCTCATACCAACTATCCCTCATCATAGCCAGGAGGTAAACATTCAGCTACTTCTTTCCAACCAGAGGACAGGCAGCTGTTTGCTGTCCACAGTTGCAGCCAGCTCTTTTCAACTGGGATTGTAAGCTCACCAGACAAAAAATTAGTCACCCCTGGAGAAATAATTACAAGCACCATTTAATACCGTGTAACTCAGACTCTGGATTTGATAACCGCCTGGATTCGGTTAGGAAGTGAGTCCACAAGGTTGTGCAGGTACGTCACATCCAGATTAAGCCTCTCGCCGACGATTTGATCGCACAATTTCACCAAATTGCGGGGATGCTGATGCTGGCGTTTCACCCGCTGTTCCAACATGTCCCACAGATTTTCAATGGGGGTCAAGTCAGGTGATTTTGCAGGCCAATCGAGATGTAATAGGATGGGGGACTGTTAATAAAATGAGTCACATATGCGTCCACCCCGATGAACTTTGCTGTCGTCATCTTGAAAAATCGGGGTATCAATAGCATACTCATGATGCAGATGTTAACTGAAAGGCAACATTTATCATCCAGAATGTTTAAACAAACATGCTAGTTCATGTTAGTGGTCATCTTAGTGAGCGGGCCCAATCCATGGTACAAAAAACACCCCCACAACATCACAGACTCATCTCCGGCTTGAACCTGACCTTGCACACATCCCTGATGAAATGTTTCATTTGGCCCTTGGTGCACTCAACGATGTGCGCCATTGGAATACAGGCAAAAATGTGATTCGTCAGACAACATTTCATTCTGCCAGTCAACTACTGTCCACATTGGATGATTTCTAGCCAATTGAGAACACGCAGCTTTATGTGCCTGTGTGAGCAATTGCCTCTTGCGAGGTAACCGACTACAAATGTTCATTGCATGCACTTCCCGTCACAATGTTCTCCTGCTGATAGGTTGGAATGGACCTTCATTCACTGACTGCAGCAATTCCTCTTGGGTTTGGAAGCAATTTTGATTCACAAGCTGTGAAACGCGTCTCCGGTCCCTCTCAGCCAGGATCTTTTTCCGACCACAATTCTGATAATACCAATATAAATGGTCCGTTATTGGACATTACAAATTTTCCAGCTAACTCATTCTTGGTTGCCAGCGTTTCGCCCTCATGTGCTAGGGTAGGCTGCTCAGTTGGTACCTAGCACACCTACCAATACGCTGGCTAGTGCGTGGAGGCCACTGCGTAGGCTAACTGCAGCCACCGGCAGTGCCAATGCACTAAGAGATTTTGTCTCATTATCAAAAATTGATGCCTGCTTGGCCATCAGATGACGTGTTTCGTGACCACGTGTAATACACCACTGCTGGTAGACACATTGAACAGTCTGCTATGAAACACTAACAAATTCAGCAACTTCACGCACTGTATGACCAAGGGCACAGCCAAATACGACTGCCCCCTTCCTGCCACTCTGTCACATCTTTACATCTACCCATGTTGACGTACACTGTCTGCTTGAAACATCAATGCCTCACTGATCGCTACCGCCTTATCCTCACGTAGAGGCAGTGTACGTGCGGTTGAGCATGGGACTCATTCGCTGCGCTAGCTGTACAGGCTTAACGATCCATCTGTGCATGCGCACTAGGGTGAATAATTTTTTGTCCAGTGAGCTTGAGTTCCTTTGATGTTCCCAGATTTGCATCTTTGCACAGGCGGTTATGTCCATACGACAGGTTGGTTCTCTCGTGTTTCACTTTCATTCTTTCCTCGTTTGCTGCTGCTTCCCATTGGATAGAGGGTGGTGCTGCTCTTGTAAGAGGATAAAGCCATTAAGCTGGAGTAGACTTTAGACAGCCTGTTACTAATTTGCAAGTGTCACTGAGCGCTATATCCACATGTCAGTTGTGATATGAAATGTACCAGACAGGACAGGTGTACTCTGCAGTAGAATAGCACAATGCTAATGCTGAAGTTCGGATAGTCTGCGGTATGTAGATTTCGCAGCAGGTTGTTCCCGGAGAAAACTTGCAACTTGCAGTTCATGCAGTGTTATTTGAATGTGAGAGATCTGTCAAGGTCTGTATTCTGGAGTGCCACATGGTTTAGTTCAACACTTGACAACTCATCTTCAACCTTCAATGGGCTTCCCTGTTTCTCAGATGGAAGGTGCACACTTGTGTCTTAGAGGGATTTGGTCTAAGCTGGTTTGCGCTGTAGTAACTTGATAGACTTTCAAGGGTATTAGACTTTTCTCCATTGTTTCAGAGCCTGTGCTCTGTGTGGCCAAAGTGAGATCAGCACCATACAGTAAACTCCTACAGCTGGGGGCTATGGGTTGTTTGTATGTATGTAGAACAGAGTTGGGGACAACACACTTTCTTGGGGAAAGGTGTTCTTGTGCATTCTTAATTGACGCACTGCCCTTGAAAGTCTACAAAAAAACCTACAATTCTGGAGAAGAATGGGGGGGAGGAATTGTTAGCTTGATATCATTGCAAGTAATAAGCTTTAACAGCTTCATTTTTATTAAATATCTGCTACTTGATATCACTGGGTAGATTGTAGACCTTAACCAGTGGTAGCTAATGGATGACAGAGCCATATGCTGTTGATAAATCGATGAAAACCACTCCTGTCACCTTACAATCTTCAAATTTATCCTCTATAAACTGTGTAAAATTCAGAAATTCAGAGAATTAGAGTAGGTGAAGTGAGAGAAATGTGTTTCCATGTATGTGATTGTTAAAAATGTCAATGCTGCTCATCCAGATACACCCTTCAGTTTGTTAATTGTAAACATCAGTAAGCTTATCAAGTAAGTCATTAAATATTCTAAAAATCATGTTGAATTTTTAGGTTATGTAGCCTCTCTAAAATATTACATCAGAAAACTATACTATTCAAAAAGTTAGGCCCTTCTTTATTTCAGATTTTCTGTACTATGAGGAAGTGCTCATTTAATGACAACCAAAGGGAAAAACGCACTTGTTTTTGCCAAGGGGGAAGGCTGAATGTAGGGTATTCAACCCAGCCACTTACATTTTTGTTGCCCAGCATGGAGTGAGAGTCTTGCAACAACACATCAAAACAGAAAAACATATGAGGTGTGTTAAAGTTCAACAGGGAAATTGATTAACAATTTTATATCACAAAAGTTGTCCATGGACTGTGCTCCTCGATTATTAAAACAGATATATCCAAATTAAAAATTTGCAGCTCAATATCGAAAAGTTGTACAAAGGCAGAAGCATTTTTAAATTCTGTTCTTACTCTGCAATCAATAGAAATTATAATCAAAGCTGTAGCAGACGGATCCTTTATTGGTGTTTTACAGATGCTACTAACTATGGTAATATGAAAGTAGTCTAGCCTATTTCTAACACTCATTCTTCAGAATAAATGTATTGCTTTCAGGGGGTGATAACTGCAATATTAAGGAATATTGAATTTTCACGACCCCATTGTAATCAAAACCAACTTTCAACCTATTAGGTCGTTTTACGTACATTTAGTACGTGTTGAAGAGATGTTAAATACAGAACAAAAATGGCCAACCGGACACCAGTGGGATCCGAACCCACAACCTCCCAATTTCGAGTCGGTTGCTCTACAGTGTGATGGCAGTAGTGCCGGACCTTGAGACAGTATTAAGTAGTTTGAGACTCCCCCCATATCCTTTTCGAACTGGCGTGTGTGCGCTGCCATCTGGAAATTCTGTGGCAATCGGCTTTTGCCAATATATTTTTCTGAGGACAGTATGCCATTGCGCTGCTGTTCTGGGTACCGCGTCTGTGCCTACTGCGCGTGCGCGAGTGGTGCCAGGCGAGTCTAATGCGGACGGTCCGCGACTACTTCCGAGAGGAGTTGGCGTTCTGCAGCCGCCATGGATGGACGTGAATGTGTGTGTTCCGCTATACGGCGGGTGGTTGTGCTAAAACCCCCTAAAATCGTACTTAAGAGGGATAATCCCTTATTGCATTAGTTGTTGGCCTCCTACTGTTTTATTGGACTACGTTTTTGCTACGATAATTCTCCAGGATCCTTGGTGAACAACCTTAGTTCACGGCCTCGTGGTTGCCGCTCTTCAATAACAATGGCCAGGTTTGAACTTCTCAATTTTTCTGGACTCAAAGGTATGTAACTGTTTTGGATTAAAGTAATTCTGGGAAAGCAAGAAGATTAATGTGTTTCGGAGCACTTCAAGATAATAGTAATAATAATAATAATAATAATAATAATAATAATAATAATTGGGATTAAGGCTTCCTCTTCAAAATTTGTGCGGGATATCGTGTGCGTCTGTGAACCATAGGAAACGGTTTCGGCAATTAATCATTTTAGAATGCAGTTCGCACGGTGAAAGAAATTAGTATGTTTATCTTAAAATTAAGAAAAGGTTTTTTTGCACTTTGATTGTACCTTAAGGTGTGAACCAAGGCGCTGTTTCCAAGGTAGCGGGGTTAGCTTTCCTTCGGGTTCCTTGCCTTCTGGGATTTATTTCTCCTTACTTTGTTTTATTGCGTTGTTTCTGGGATTTCTGTGATATTTTATTTTAAAACCGTTTGTTTTCCTTCTTATTTGTAGACTGTGCTTCGCTTTTCGTTACTATGGCAACGCGTGTTTGGGTAATTGTTGTGGGCAGTTTTGTTTTTAATGGGGATTGTTGTTGGTTCATGTGTTTTTCTTGAATGAAATATTTTTGTTGCCTGGTATCGTTGGCTTTTCTTTCATATAAAGTGATTAATTTCGGCCAACCTCTTTGTGGTTTCGCCTCGTACTTTGTCTGGGCGAAATGTGTAGCTTCTACCTTTATTTTCGTGTGACCTTGGAAATTGCCCTTGGTAGAAATTGGAATGAATTGTGGTAAAGTTAAAAGGCAACCGGCCTAAAGGTCATGGAACTACTGATTGTTTACTAAGTATGGTATTTGTTTTTCTCTTTAACGCGTGATCGATCACAATTAAATCAATATTTTACTTATCTTGTTTGAGGTATGGAGGTCACTGTTGTTTTTCCTTGTTGATATTTACGGATTAGTTCCTTTATTATTTGTTAAATGAAGTCTACATTTTCTTATTTAAAGGTGCCTTGTTGGCTATTTATTAACCAAACATATCAAGTTCTTGCAAGTTAATCCAATTACTGTTAAACGAGTATTTACTTTCTTTAACACCTGGTTCAAGTTATTATCTGACTTTAATCTTCTCCCTTAATGATGAACCTAGATTTCCTGCAGATATTATCTTTTGAACTGTTACCTCTCATTTTAATTTCGATTAAAGTTTTCTTTCATATCACTAAAAGTTGGTTTTCATTTACCACATTTGGTGCGGCACTGCAACTATTTCTTTGTTTGAGTGTCCACGGGCCTTAAGCCGCTTTTCCTCTACGTTTTGGGTAAGTGTCTCTATTTTTCCTTTTGGGTAATTTTAGTATCATGTTGTTGGCTGGTGTTGTTTTTATCCTTTATTTTTGATGTACTGTGACTTGTTTTAATTTTGCCCCTTGATCTCTCTTGTGTTCGCTTTATCTACCCATTGGGGGCGGGCACAATAGCAACCTTCACACCAGGCTGTGCCTCTCTCTCTCTCTCTCTCTCTCTTTCTCTCTCTTCTTCCTTTTTTTACCTCAGCTGGTGGGTAAGGTTATTAACCTCATCACCACTAGGATGTAACCGGGATCCTAGAGGGTGGTGCCGGTTAGAACCTGTAGCTTAGATCCTTTCCAACAGAACAAGGATGACCTAGGCCACCATAGTTCAATTGTAGAGCAACAGACGCAAAATCGGGAGGTTGTGGGTTCGGATCCCAGTGGTGTCCAGTTGGCCATTTTTGTTCTGTACTTAACATCTCTTTAACATGTACTAAATGTATGTAACACGAACTAAAAGTTTGAAAGTTTGTTTGAATTGTAATATTAAGGTTTATGGGGCTCGCAAGAGGCAGTGATAATAATGAGTTTGTTAACTTGAAGAGGATGGTTAACCAATCACTGCTTGGAATGGGCTGTCCTGCACAAATCCTTAATAACTGCATCCAGCACAGCACAGAGTTGCTTGACAATGGCATTTAAATACTGATAGTGAAAATATAGAATTACTTTCCAATTTATCCAGTGCAACTGAATTGCACAAGAAGTTCAGTCACTTTCTAGACATAAAATACCTACAAATTTAAAGAGCAAATCTCAATAGCTGCCTGTGTACTCTGCTGTTCAGAGATTAATACAAATGTATCCATCCCTGAAGACATTCCTTTTACCCAAACCAGACCACCAGCTATAATAAGAACTTCTTTGAAGACCCACTCAGCAATATCTATTTGTGACATCCACAGTCTCTAATTTATTAGTGTATTCCATTCATATGTAATGAAATGATGTATGGTTTTTAGTGACAGGAGTATCAGAGGACATGTTCAGCTCGCCAGGTGCAGGTCTTTTGATTTGACTCCCATAGGCAACCTGCGCATCGTGATGAAATGATGACGAAGACGACACATACACCCAGCCCCCGCACCAGCGAAATTATCCAATGATGGTTAAAATTCCTGACCCTGCCGGGAAGTGAACCCAGGGCCCTTGAGACCAAAGGCCAGCATGCTAACTATTTAGCCATGGAGCCGGACATTCACATGTTAGCAGACCAGAAAAGGAAGACAGTTCTCTTACTGATGTAATCATTACATAATCTCCTTTAGGAAAGACCCAGTAAAAGCAGACATTTTTAAAATAATGGAAAATGATTGTTACGCACAGGAAGTGAAAAGATTTTAGCGCAATATAAAAATACTGTATGTAGGCTACCTAGACTAACTGAATATTTGGATGGAACCTATTACCGTTGTTCATTGTTCTATTTCAAATGGCTTCATCTTACAGAAACAGAACACTCTTGGGAAAGCATTGCAAAATTTATACAATTTTTGATGAAGTGAGGTGTCCAAATTGATGACAGTGAATGTTATGACCAATTTTTCAATTTGAAGAAATTTGTTACTTCATATAATGAGATAACAGAGTCAAGCCAAGAAAAATAATGTGACGATATTAAACTCTACAGAAGTGAAGAACAGCATGCAAAGATTGTGAAGAGGGCTCAATTCCTTTTCCCAATACCAAGCCACATTGCCAGTGTTGAAAGTCTCTTTTCTCTAATACAAGCACAGTGGGCCAAGGAAGGAAACTGACTTACCAATGATTCTATGAAGGGACTTGCATTAGTGATTAAAAAAAAAGAAAAAAAAGGCCTGCCTAATGGTTAACAATTTAAATTTTGAGCCATAACTCAAACCCTGCTTGCACTGATACAGATTTCAAAAATATCGTTCACTGAACTGATTAAGAGTGACTAATCAGGTGGATTATCTCTCTCCTAATGACAAGATATATTTGACTACATTTAACGTTAAGAATTTCATATTTAGGTTCCGTATTGAAACAAGATTTACATCAAAGAAAGGACAATATATTTGACTACAGTATTTGTGTACGAGGACGGTTTGAAAAGTTCTCGGAATCACCGCTAGATGTCAGTGCTAGAGCAACGAGGTTCCCGCGCAATAATCACACACCTTTTGTGAGTGAACACGTGGCGCATCAGTGCTCTAGCTGCAGGAGTATGGTAGTGACGACTCTTTGTTGTTGTTCCCAAAACAACAATGGAAAAAACTGAGATTCGAGCAGTAATTAAATACTTTGTAAAGAAAGGTATGAAAGCAAAGGAAATTCATGCCAACTTTCAGAACACACTGGGGGGGGACTGCTGCTTCATTTTCAACTGTTGCCAAGTGGATCAGCGAGTTTAAATTTGGTCGGGAGAGCTTGGATGATGATCCGCGTAGTGGACGGCCAAAAAGTGTTACGACCCCAGAATTTATCGCGAAAGTGCATGAAATGGTCATGGAGGATAGTTGACTGAAAGTGCGGGAGATTGCTGAAGCTGTAGGGATGTCTTCTGAATGGGTATATTATATTTTAACTGAAGAATTGGGTATGAAAAAATTATCCGCAAGATGGGATATTGGACATTGGACATTGACATTGGACAATAAACGCACCAGATTGGAAATGTCTGAACAAAGTCTGGTCCGTTTTCAGTGCAATCAACAAGATTTTTTGCACCGGTTTGTGTCTACAGATGAAACTTGGGTCCACTACTATACCCCACAGACAAAACAGCAGTCAAAGCAGTGGAAACATGCTGATTCACCACCACCACCAAAGAAAGCAAAGGCAGTGCGTTCGGCTGGAAAGGTCATGGCCTCAGTTTTCTGGGATGCAAAAGGCATTCTGCAGATAGATTATCTTCCTACTGGCCAAACAATTACGGGGCAATACTATGCAAACCTCCTAGACCAACTACAGGAAAAGATACGCGAATCAAGGCCTGGTTTGGCAAGGAAAAAGGTCATCTTTCAACAGGACAACGCTCCGCCGCACACAAGTGTTATTGATGGTTAAAGATGGTTTTCCGTAGTTTTGCATTTTCACACCAGGAAAATGCTGGGGCTGTACCTTAATTAAGGCCACGGCCGCTTCCTTCCCATTCCTAGGCTGTTCCTGTCCCATCATCGCCATAAGACCTATCTGTCGGTGCAACGTAAAGCAAATTGCATATATCTCTCCATGAACAGGAGAATCTTACTACCTTTTGCACCCATTTTTGCATCAATTACTCTCAACTGATCTTTAAACTGCAGCTTTGCAAATTTTCTTACTGTTAAACGAGGTAGCTTTTCTGTTCCACCTATCTGTGCATAACAATGCTATCTCATATTCCAAACCACAGTTCGCCCAATGGTCAGGCATTAAATTTAAAAATAAGGACTTGTCTTGTCAGCTCAAAATGTGTCAGGATGTCAGTTCCTTCAAATGATCTCCTTTCCACTTGCGTACAGTATAATCATGAACACCCTTACAGCATCCATTCACAATGAAAATTAAACATAAATGTAAAGCAAACATAAAAAACAAGATGCTATGTAATATACTGGAACTGTTCACATACTGTTCGTAGTTGCACACACAATTTATCAGAATCATGTTAAGGTAGGAGGTATGCACATAACCTATTTCCTATTTAGCCACAAGCAGCTATTTTAAATCAGCTGGCAGCTATAGAGCATAAACCAGCGCACATCTTCACTTATTCTCTTTCTTTATTGGTTAGTATGTTTGCACCGTCATTGTAAATGCCAATTCTGAAGGCCCCTTTCACAAGGAAAATTAAATGTTAGTAACTTCATCTTTTTTTTTTTTTTTTTTTTTTTTTTTTAACGTTGTACCAATACAGATAGGTCTTATGGTGATAATGGGTCAGGAAAGGGCTAGGAAGGAAGTGGCTGTGGCCTTAATTGGGGTTCAGCCCCAGCATTTGCCTGGTGTGAAAATGGGAAACCACAGAAAAACATCTTCAGGGCTGCCGACAGTGGGATTCAAACCCACAATCTCCCAAATGCAAGTTCACAGCTGCACGCCACTAACCACACAACCAACTCGCTCGGTACCATAATAACATGAAACTTAATATGCATAAGTGTTGACATTAATACTGTACATGAGTGGAAAGTAGGTCGTGAACAGATTTCACAAATATCTTCAAGATTGCTGCTCACCCTCTTGGCGTCAAATTAGTCTCAGGCTAATATTTGTGTTCTAACATAATCATGGTTTTGCAGCAAACGCCAGCATAAATCAAAATTAATACTTAAACGAATAAATGATGTTCTAGTAAGTTATATCTCTAGGATATGATTGCATAAGTATAAAAAATGAAAAATATATATCCGAAGTAAATTAACATAGGAAGGACACAAATTTTGCTGGAATCTCAGGAAAAAATGAGTAAGCATAAAAAAACACATTACAAAATATGTAAAAGATGTTTTACAGTAGTTTTTCTTTTCTTCTTTGATCCTCGTCTGTCTTCATCAGGGTAAGGATGCTGCCATGTTCATTTCATCTACATTTCACTCCATTACATAGCAGCTTCTTGTTTCACCCACGATCTTCCTGCAATTTGGTAGTGAACTCATCCCAACACTTATCTTTTTTTTCTTCCTTTCTGGATTTGAGTGCTAGATGTTCTGTTCCCTATTCTAATATTTTGGGATGATCTATCATCTAAACTCCATAAGACAACAAATACTGTAATCTTTACTGACAGGGAGAATAGAATCTGGTCATCTTCAATCACCACTCGAAGTTATCCCTAACTGGTGTCATACTTGGAAAACTTTAATCCCAATCCAGGAAAAAAAGTAGTCATTTGATCATAACACTATGAAAATTATAATCCACAGCTTGTTTCCAGTCATTCGACCAGGTCAGGAATGGAATGAATGAAGCCCCCATCTAGTGGTGAGGATGGGAATTGTGCTGGCTGCCAAAGCATGTCGCACTCGTCTGGGGCAATTATTAATGAATGACAGATGAAATGAAATGATATTGGAGAGTGTTGCTGGAATGAAATATGACAGGGGAAACTAGGGTATCCACAGGAAAATCTGTCCCGCCTCCACTTTATCCAGCACAAATCTCACATGGAGTGACCGGGATTTGAACCATGGAACCTAGCGGTGAGAGGCTGTCGCGCACTGTCGCCTGAGCCACTGAGGCTTAGTTTGATCATAACACTATGTAACTTCCAATTAACGACATCCTTCCTGATACACAAGCCCATCACAGCAGTTGCAAAGAAAATAATAAATAAACACATTAACTATCAATAAACTGAGATGTTCTAGAAGGCAAAAGTAGCCCCTCTAGCTACTTCCACAACCAAAATATAACTAAAACATCCCTTCTGTTTGCTACATAAAAGTACGGCATTTAAGAGAAAGTAAACATGCTGAGCACTCACTCAAATTTAATGCCTTGATGTAGAGAATAATTGAGGCGTCTAGTATCAAAACCGGCCAAGTCACTCAAGGCATATTTTTCAATATGGACGAAAAACCTGTAGAGACAAAGCAATGATGGTCAGAAAAGATTTTTTTTCACAGTTATATCCTTAATGGTTTAATATTTAAGTTCCGCTGTTTTGAGAAATCTAACTCATAATAAACCCATCTTTTTTGTTAATTTAAATTTTGACTTGGCTGTTTTTGTTGCAATTTTGTACAATTTCACAAGGTATGAAAGTAAATTTTTCAGTTCACCACTCGGAACAATATCCACGTTACAACACACAATAATGACAAAATACGAGCACACCGGAAATAGGATTGCTTTGGCGCCAATGATGGCAAGAAGCCCGCGAATACGTAAACCAGTGTTGCAAACGAACAAAAAACAAATTATTATGACTTCAAAGAATATACATTACAAGGAACGATTTTGCCTACTGATACGATCACATTGTTGCTTAATGTAACAATACAAGCTTCCAGACAATAATGCTGCATCATAAAGATTGTTGCTCGTTCCTTGACTTGGCCGGTTTTGAATTCACTGGCTGCATGACTTGGCCGATTCTGTTGCACGACCGAGAATTCAGTGCTCTATAACATGAAGACATGGACGATTTTAAAGCATATTCTTGTTTCACCTGATAGTGCTATACTTCTACTTCAAATTTATAACCTTAACTCATTTTCGCAAATTTTGTGACTTGGCTGGTTTTGATACTAGACGCCTCAATTACAAAACATGAACCAAATTAAAATCAGGGATGGAAAAAATAAATTTTAAAATGTTTAAAACATTTTGTTTCAACCGCCTCTTTTGTAATATTATCTGGTAGAAAAAGATAGAGTCTTGCTTTTCACATTAACATACTGATGCTGTGAAACATTATTTAATGTATGCCTATTAGAAAACTTGAGTGAAATTAAAAATACTGTTAATGATCGTGTTATTAACGAAATAAATCGTCAGTCCTCGAATGAGGGTGACCATTCAAATCCGGAATACAATCAGGTTACAATTTCAAGAGAGTTTAAAAACATGAAAAAGTAATTCAAACTGCAATACTAACCTACTCGTCTCAGAACTGGACAGATTAAGCTCACTCACCACTCCATACTTACTAAAGAACTCCCTCCCAATATGTTTACGTTGCTATTCTCCAATTTCTATCTGACTAGACGGAGGCAAGAAGCCAAAATCAACAACCTTCATTCTGCACTTAATGACATCAACAAATCAAAAAACACATTTTAGTTCTTAATAATAACATTCTTAATCAGTTATAACTGAGTATCTCTGCATATTTAGCCACTTGTTATTAATACTGCATATTGTATTTTATAGTTAGGTCACAATAAGACCAAGCAGTGAAGTGATCTTTAACACGTTCAGTGCAGATCATGGGCTGGGTGTGCGACGCTAGTTTCTAAGTACGTGCGGACCACATGCCTAGCGTGTTGTGGGACAGGTGCTGAAAAACATGAATTAAAGGTTCCCCGCATGCTGTGAAAGACTCTCCTAGTCATCCCGCACACCGTGTAAGTCCAATCTACTAGCAGGTTCATCCGTAGCCAGATTTGCTCATGCGTATTCCATTTCCCACGTACTTCCTCTCCCCAGTTTTCATCATACGTCATCATTCCTTTTGGGATCTTTGAGTAGCAAGACAACTTCAATGCAAGGTAAGACACTGAATTTTTCAAGAGAATTTTTTTTTTTTCCTAGTTGTTTTACGTCACACCGACACAGCTATGTCTTATGGCGACGATGGGACAGGAAGGGATTAGGAGTGGGAAGGAAGCGGCCGTGGCCTTAATTAAGGTACAGCCCCAGCATTTGCCTGGTGTGAAAATGGGAAACCACGGAAAACCATTTTCAGGGCTGCCGACAGTGGGATTCGAACCTACTATCTCCCGAATACTGGATACTGGCCGCACTTAAGCGACTGCAGCTATCGAGCTCGGTTTCAAGAGAATTACGAGCGATTCTGCTTTTGAAATAAATTCCACTACTGCAATAAGTTCAGTGAAAGGACTGAATTTGTAATTGTAATTTAACCTTGCATCATATTTATGAATAACTTTCAAGAACTTATAGTCTTCATGTCTGACTGAGTCATGATGCTTATGTTATCATTTTATTTATAGTTTGTTCAGATGGTAGTTCAATGCAATTCCTTCAACATCACAAAGTCCACCCAATAAATGGCGAACTTCAACAGAAGAAAATAAGCCTCGATAGTTGGCAGTTTTGTAATAATAAGGACACTGTGACATAAAATTGTATAATAGAGAAGAGTAAATATGAATATGTTTGTAATCATACTTATGCATTTATTTGTTATCTGCAGAAAATAATGCACAGTAATCTACCCACGCACCTAGCGTGTGATCCGCCCAATGATCGGTATTACCTCTAGATTTCAACCACTGTGTGGGTCATGCACCACACGCGTGAGTGGGATAAGTCCTTGAGTTCGATATAACACATCCTACCAATGTTCACTACTTTTTCTTTTGGAGGCGGCTCTTTCACCTTTCATAAACTGATACTTGTGACACCATGGACTCACTTAAAAGTTATTCATGAAGCAGTGAGCATTGTGCCTGGACCACCAAGTTCAGTGGTAGTAGAGAACTAGATTTATATTTTGAACTTGCAATTTCTTACAATTTTTCCTCACCTTAGTTTTTTCTACTTTCATTTCTTATATCATCAAATGCCAGTTAAACTCTTTTTCCTACCTCTCATTTTACTGCATTAGTTTCAGAACCAGACCACAACATAAGCAATAAGGATATGAACCAGTACAGCTGACACGGGCTGTATACTGATCTAACAATATAGTAGGTGATGTGTTATCTGATCCTGTAATGATTAAGAGGGGGGTCACACAGGATAATATTATTGGGCCTTTATGTTCTCTTATACAGTCAAACCTCGATATCTCGTACCTCCATTATTCAGATTTTCAGTATCTTGATGTAACTTAAATTTCCCGGCCGTTTGTCCTATTCTTCATGTGTATTTATTTCTCTATTACTCGTAATTCGATTAAACGAATTTCTTGATTTCTCGAAGCAAAAATTTCCTCCCTTGAAGCAAAAAAATAACTCTGTAACTTGAATTTTGTGCAACATTAACTGTGCAATATGGCATTTATGGTTTGTGAGAAACAGTTAACAAGTAAAGAAAGGTTTACAGGGGACGGGAACTGATAAACTAAAACTTCTAATGATTGGAAAATCGGCAAAGCCTCGCGGTTTCTCGGGTGTGAATTAATTACCGGTCACGTACAAAAGCAACTTCCGAAGTTGCAGATGACAAACTCCATTTACAAATCTCGGCTGCGTGGTATTGAAGAGAAGTTTCAACATGAAGGAAGGTTAACAGTAACAAATAGAAGAGACTAAGGAATTTTTTCCAATGTGTTAACCGAGGTGTCTTTCTTGTTTCACTACTGCATGTGCTGATTCTTGTCTTTTTTTAAAAGTTGCTATAATAAGGGTTATGATTAAAGTGATGCCGTAAAATAGAGTCTGTCTGTATATTTTTAAATACTGTGCTATACATGCTCAAAAACAGTATTCTCTATATCTCGAAATGTCAATAACTCGAAATAAAATTTAGCTCCCGAGGTGATTTGAGTAGAACCTACAGTACATAGTCTAGACAGAGTGGTCGGAAACAACGTGAACCGGGTATATGAGCGCAGTGTTCTCCCTAGGACCTTTTTAATGGGCGCACCACTCTGCCATTTTTACAGACCACCTGGTTAACATAACCTAGATAGGGAGCTAGTTGCACACTATTAATACATATCTGAGCCAGTGGGTGTTCCAAATTAAAAAGCAAATACTGTAAAACTGTTTATTTAAATGATAAATCTTTATTATTGTCAGCATAGTTACACTAATTACATCAAAGTTAAATGTTTAGCTTGACTATCATGTAGTGTCCTGTGCGAGTGGTGTCTGGATTAGCATGGAATTGCATGAGAGCACTCGATTCCGCCTGATGTCACAAACCCGTCACAGCAACAGTGGTAATCCCCAATGACGCATGATTATAAACGCAGTAGAACATTAGACATTCAAAATTCTCTGCTATGTCTTGTTCGTGATAAAAACACTAAAATAATTCCATTTTGCAGTTAAAGTTTACCTGTCTCATACTGTTAATGCCCTGAGGGGAATAAATTGATTTTTTATGATATTCATTTTTTACAAGGTATTCCCCAATCGGCTGACGAAAATTTCTGGGGAGAACACTGTGAGCATTAGAGGGTTGGTGATGCTTAAAAATAATTTGATATCTCGCACCGTTGTCACTTTATCAGCTGCTGAATTTAGCCAATCACATCACTTTGCAGGCAAATTCATTAGGGCTTTGTGCGACGGTGTTGCTAAATCTGTAAGCGACTTCAAAATCAAATCAAAATATCTTTATTTGCAAATGAGGTGTCTACATCGGTAGCAAATGGTACACTAAAATACATTACTGTCAAGCACTAAATATTAAATTAACAAGAGAAGAAAATTTTCCTATAATACAATATTATACAATTTACGCTAACAATGTTTTCTATTAAACACACAGCTCATCCTTAATAAATTTATATTGTTTACAAAATTCTACTTATAATATCTCCTGTACTACTTACAAATATAGTCAACTGATATACAGTATGTGGAATTACTTCAAATGATACTATACAACAGGTATAAGATTAAACTTTACATTGCATTTATTTACATTTTTTTATTATTATTTTTTTTAACCCATTCTGGAACCTAAGTAGCATAACAACCTGCTGCGTCTTAACCAGAGCCCCTTTTGCCACCACTTTTCAGAGTTCCTGAAGGGCCTTCACAGCTATCGTAGCAGTCCCAGGGCCCTCGAAGTCCCCACTGTATTTCACCCCTACAGGCAGTCCCCTACTTTGGCTGTCCAAACTCCTTAAACCAGGGGATGGAATTAATTTATTCACACACATTTTTTTTTATTTACAATAACCTGCACTGGTCGAATGCCCTCTAACACTTCATTTATTTTCTCTATTGCTGTTTATTCTCTTCTTGAATATCTGTACAGATTTTCGAAAAGGATCAAACACTACCCCTGGTAAAATGTTCCACTCCTTCACACCCTTCCCAATGAATGAAAATTTACCCCAATCGCTTCTGCTAAAATTCCTTCTAATTTTATATTTGTGGTCTATCCTGCCAATATAATTATTTTCTAACTGAAGCCTCTCACGGATATCTCCCCATGCTGCTTCTCTTGTATAGGCTCTATATAATCCTATAAGTCTAGTTTTCTCCCTTCTCTTACTTAAAGTTTCCCCACCCAAGTTCCTTTAACATTTCTGATACACTACTCTTTCTTTTGAAATCCCCTGTTACAAATCTTGCTGCTTTCCTCTGCACACTATCTATTTCTTTTATTAGGTATTCTTGGTGAGGATCCCAAAACACTGTTTGCATACTCCAATAATGGACGAACCATATTTAAGTAACTTTTTTCTTTTAATTCTTTATTGCATCCTTTAAGTAGCCTCATTATGACATGTAACGATCTGTATGCTTTCCCAACAATGTTATCAACATGACCCTTCCAGTGCAAATTACTTTCAAATCTCACACCTAAGTATTTGTACTTGCCATCTTTTGGGATAACTACCTCATCCAAAGTATATTCAAATTCAGTTTTAAATGTTGTAACAGTTGATTTGCCTTCATTAACCTTCATATTATTTTCTTCAATCCATTGTTGGATACTTTCAAGGTCCCTTTGTAATTCTGAACAATCCTCAATGTTGTTTATTTCCCTATAAACAATTATGTCATCTGCATACAATCTTATTTTTGATGTTATATTGTTCCCTAAATCATTTGCGTATATTAAGAAAAGTATCGGACCGATTATACTACCCTGTGCAATTCCCTTCCAAACTTTCTCTTCCTGAGATACATTATTTCCTACTTTGACTTTCCGAACCCTTGAATTTAGAAATGTTTTTATCCAACATGTAACCCTTACATCCAATCCTATTCCCTCCAATTTCTTTAATAATATTCCATGTTCCACTCTATCAAAGGCTTTGGAAAGATCTATGGCTATGCAATCTAACTGACCTCCTGAATCCAACTGATCTGATATGTCCAGCTTGAGAGCTATGCTGAGAAATCAGCATCAAACACAAACACACCGTGGGTTTCAGCCATTGTCACCGTAGCGTACTTGCATTGGCGCAATCCTGTCAGCTCGGAACCCCTACCCTTGCGAAGTTTCATTCTTTCGTCTGGTGCTCTCATGCCAATCTTGAGCCATGTACTGATTCAGCAACACCGCCTTGCAAAGTCCATTTGAATTTGCCTGCGAATTGATCTGACTGGCAAACTCCAGCAGCTGGAAAAATGACAACGGTGCAAGATAGTGAATTATTTCTTTCAAAATATTTATCGGCATGACCAACCCTCTAAGGTTCATATTTCCGGTTCACGTTGTATCCGACCACCCTGTATATAAATTATATGAGTAAGGAATTGAAATCACAGCTAAGGCTATTTGCAGATGATGATATACTGTATAGAGCAGTAAATAAGACATAGGATTGTGACTACAAAAAGACCTCAACAATGTTGTGAGATGGACAGCAGACAATGGTACGATGGTAAACAGGATGAAAAGTCAGGTTGTAAGTTTCACCAAGAGGGAAAATCCTCTCAGTTTTGATTACTATGTTGATGGAATGATAGCCTCATGGGGATCACTGTAAGTACCTAGGTGTTAATACACAGGAATCTTGTTAGCATGTTCTCGGTTACCACATTTTCCCATTTAACACAATGATTGTTTAAGTCCCAGTCCTAGTCCTACTAAACACATGTTAATATATCCCCTTAATATGTTTTCTATTCCCGCTTACGGCGATCAAATTTTCATTGTACTATTTATTAGGGAAGCGAGTTTTCTTCATATTTCATTATATAAATACAAAATTCGGCATCTGAAAAGCAAAACGTGATATTGCTTTCTATCTCTGATAGTTTCTAACAGATTATTTTAGTGTGTTTTGAAGGTGTAGGACTGGTTTGAGCTACGACGCAACACGGAAGTTATAGCTGATACTTCTCTCCCTACCTTCCTTTGTTTCTTTCATAGGTACATTGTTTTCTTGTTTTCCTTCGCGTTGTCTTGGATTTCGCACAACCCTATGTCTAGTCGCTATATTCTTTGTTGAATTACTGTTAGACAGAAGTTGACTTTTTGTTTCTGTTTTAAATTATAAATTTAGGTAAGTCGTGTATGCAGAACCATCAAGTAGGAAACAACAGAACCTGTGGATTAAGTCTATTTTTCTTGTAGAGCTTCACTTAATCCAGTCACTATGATGCTCTTTGAATTATTAGTACATACAGTAGACAGACAATTATGATGATGATGACTGTTGTTTAAAGGGGCCTCTAATGGTACATGATGAAGCGCAATGATATGATTATCAAAATTCTAAAATCCATCCACTGACTAGAATTCAAAAAGACGGCAATGAAAAATTATTATGAACTTAAAAAAACAAATCGGTAGATCCGATCCACAAGGGTATAAACAATGGTATAAACTGAACAGGGGACTGCTTCCAAAACAAAATCATATTTCAATGCCTGTTGTCCTAAGGGGTTCAAAATCCTAAGTCACCGGCCCCTCATACTGGTACTAATCACTGATAAAGTGAACTCGTGGTGTTCCTCCTACAGTGGTATTAATCACCGGTAATGTAGACCCATGGTATATCAGTTCAATATGTTAAGAAATACGTTGTCTTCTAAGCTAGCAAACAAATGATTGTTTCATTCTTGTCCAGGGTCGGAATTTCTTTTGTTAAATCTGGCAACCTTCTGTACTGTGTTGTAATCAGGAGCGTCTCAATGGTATGGTACGAGTTAGCTCACCTGATTGCTCGTACTTGCGTATTTCAGTGGTGTGATAAAAGTTTACTCGGTGTGTTGTTACGACCCATTTTATTGTGTTTTACCACCAACAAAACGTCAGACTGCTCGGCGCGACCCAATCAGAGGTTGTGCTTTCAGATACTCAATCAGATGTCAGACTGCACGGCGCGAACCAATCGGAGGCCGCACCCAAGCAACCAACGCAGTCACCAGTGGGATACAGGAGAGAGTACCTACACAACGCTACAGAAGATGACTACCGCAGCAGTGGTCGAAACGTCTGGAAGGAATGAGAGGAGTGGACCACGGCATAATACCCCAGAAGATTTCTACTATTTTGACAACGGCCGTGAAAGCCTTCATATTTTGAGGACCTGTGTTATTTTTTGTATCTTATGGATATTTGCTTTTATCATTATTCTTATTTTATCTCGCCTTTGATTCGGGCTTGCTCAGCCGATTTACATGCTTATTTTGGGATTTTACTCTCATTTTACTTGTTTCATTTGACTCATGTTTATTTGTTGTTATTATTATTATTATTATTATTATTATTATTATTATTATTATTATTATTATTTGTTTCCGTAACTATGGCAACTACTTTTTAACCTCCTTGTGTTCCATATTTGTTTTCTTTTCTGCCAGCATTGCTACACTGACGTTTTCGATTTCTGGAGATACAATCTCTATGGAGATGGTTGGGAGCCATGTTTCTTTTAAAAAAAGCCTTGACTTTCTCTGGGGAGCCCTGATAATATTTTACTTGTGTGAAAGCTACTACTTTCACCTCTTTATGACATCTGGTCCCTAAGAAAGAAATACTTTGGATCACGTTTTAATTACTACTGTCTGGTACTGATTGAATATAATGATACCGCACTGTTGCGACAGTGTAAAATTTCATGAGATCCAGTATGATGAGTCAAATGACTCGATTGCGATTGACATATCTTCACGAACTATGTACACAAGTATTCGACTCCCTGGGTTTCCCCATTGCTTGTTCTATGACCACATCTTAATCTTTACTTGCTGAGCTTATGTTTATAAAGCTTATTCGTTTTAATTGACCTCTGCTCTATGTTATTGTCTCTCTGTTTTGGGGACATGCCTTTTACACTTTGTTTCTAGCCTAAGATGCCCGGATTCAGCTCCTGGCAGTTTCTAGCCAGTTTCGACCGATCCAGAGTAAATAGGTAGGTAGGTGGTGTAGTGTATATCTCTCCGATAAGACCCCAATTAGAGCATGGTTCCAGTGTATGGGACCCTCACCAGTATGACTTAATATAGGAGAACTGGAAAAGATCCAAATGAAAGAAGCACGATTTGTTCTTGGTGATTTCCAACAAATGAGTAGTGTTACAAAAATTTTGCAAACTATGGGGTGGGAAGAATTGGGAGTAAGGAAACGAGCTGGTGGACTAAGCGATATGCTCTGAGCTATCAATGGAGAAGAGGCATGGAATGACATTTGTAGACGAATAAGCTTGAGTGGAGCTTTTAAAAGTAGCATGAATATGAAGATAAAGTTGGAATTCAAGGGGAAAAATTGGAGCAAATATTCATTTGTGGGACGGAAAATAAGGGATTGGAATAACCTATCAAGGGAAATATTTGATAAATTTCTAAGTTGTTTGAAAACAATGAAGAAAAGCCTAGATAAACAATTAATAAGGAATTTGCTACCTGGGCAATGGCCCTGAATGCAGATCACTGATTGATTGATTGATTGATTGATTTATTGATTGATTAACTGATTCATTGTAAATTGTTAAAATTGTTTAAATTTGGGCAGTCAATGTTGTTCCAGTAATACAATTGGAAAAAAGTAAAACAGCAGGAATAAAAATGTAAAAACCAAAGTATAAAATTGGTTTAAATTGGCCAATCCTGATTTAAATAAATAAATAAATAAATAAATAAATAAATAAATAAATAAATAAATGAAGTAAAACAAACACACTACTGCTTTCTACTCAATTTCTTTTTAGATAAGTGTAGATCTACAACTCTATATTACCATTTTAATATCAACTATTACAACAAATCCATCAAACAAGATGTACCACACCCAATGAAGCAACAAATAAGAATCTCCTGCTCAAAAAATCAAGATTACACCTAACAGGCAAACACCATGTAACACCCGTACATAAAATTTAAAAAATAGAAATGCTGATTAAATTAAAAAGCACACACTAACCTAAGACGAGAGTTGTTAACAACAAATCGCTCAATACACCACTGCACCACGACATAAGCAACGGCAGTGGCTCCCATCACATGCCCTGATGGAGATCCTGGACCTGTCTCACAGGTTAAGTGTGTCTGTCGAAGAGGTGGCGGGACGTTGGTTAACGAAGGTTTCTCCAAAAATGCCATTTCTCGTACCCACCAATATGGACGGTCTTCCATTAATAACCTGCACAAAAGGTTAGCACTACATGAACAGAGTAAATTGCAAGTAAAGAATAAAGACATTTATTATCTATGTGCAAAACACCTTTCATTTTACAAAGGTGCACACAATGTTCTGTATATAAACTGAATACTCTACTCCATGCAAAGGAGTTACTGTATATACATAGCATTCCAGAACACGAAGTGATGACTTAATAAACAAGGCAATTTTGTACAGTGTAACAATGGGTCATATCATAATCTGATAAACTCCTGTGTTGCTAGACATAAAACCTCATCAAACATTTTAATAGGTAATTGCTCACATGTATTCATTAATATATTTTGTATTAAATTTTATAGCTATCCAATTTCTATAAGTTGAAATCTACTTATCTATCAAAGCATTATACACTACAGGTAAACAAAAGTAATTTGGCCAAATAACATAATTTTATAGATTCTGGATCATTTGTAAAATACAGGTATGATAAAAAGAAAGCATGCATTCATGATCCCATGTGCAGAAGACCACCATTTGATACGGTATTTCAGCACTGAGTGATATTCTCTTAACGAGTAAAGATTTAGTAAAACACTAACTCCTCAGGAAGTCAAAGAAGTGATAGAATCCTTGAAAACAAAGAAATCCTCTGGATAGGATGAGGTAACGTCACTTATACTAAACACTATATACTAAGCTATTTTTAAAAAGCAGTTGTTTACTACAAGAGAATATCCAGAAAGAATGAAGTATGCAGTTGTAATTCTTCTTCATAAGTGTGGACCATTCATATTTAAAATTTCCAACTATTATCTACACCATGGCCGGCCCCGTGGTGAAGGGGTAGCGTGCCTGCCTCTTATTCGGAGGCCCCGGGTTCGATTCCTGGCCAGGTCAGGGATTTTTACCTGGATCTGAGGGCTGGTTCAAAGACCACTCAGCCTACATGATTAGAATTGAGGAGCTATCTAACTGTGAGATAGCGGCCCTGGTCTAGAAAGCCAAGAATAACGGCCGAGAGGATTTGTCGTGCTGAGCGCACGACACCTCGTAATCTGCAGGCCTTCAGGCTGAGCAGCGATCGCTTGGTAGGCCAAGGCCCTTCAAGGGCTCTACTGCCATTTTTTTTTTTTTTTGGTTTATCAATGATTTGATAAGTTGAACAGGACGCACAAGGAAGGAGCTAATGCTTCTGCGCACTGCACTAAAATAATGGCCGGTATGTTGTCTGGGTTGGAAGCAGCATGTGGCCGAGTTTTTTGAAAGCTATTAATTAACAGATCAGATGTAAGGCTTTTCAGGCGTTTGCTCTAACAACCAGCGTTTCATCTTAGGTCTGACACTAGACTCATCAGAGTGGGATGTGTCAGACCCTACCCACTGACGCTCGGGTGTATGCAGGTGAACTTATCAGAAGCCCATTATAAGAAGCACAGTCTGATAACTGCATAAGGGAGATAAATCTCCACAATGGAATTATTGCCCGCCTAGCAATTCCGAATGGAGATCCTAAGTTCCCATGGAGGGAATTAGATACTTTTTCACCAAAAGAGCATTAACTCATTCTCCGTGAGTAAAGGTTGGAGAGGGAGAGGGGTACCGGCTGAGGGGGGTTTGGGTACAGATTTGTACTTTTCCGTGACTCATTATAGTTCCCTTTAAATTTCTCACTAAATGCTGTGGCAGTGGCCTTGGGGGAGGTAACTGCTGTCCCATTAGAATAGAATGCCCACCATTTATTCCATAGACCTTCACTTCCACACCACGTCCAAGAATTAATTTCACATTTGGATACTACTTACATATCATATCATATTCTTTATTCTTTCTCCAGATCTACATAATATGTATATAATCCATTTATGTGGAGATAAAATAACAAATCTTACCTAAACCAGCTCACAGAAGGAAAAGGAAAATAACTGTCACCTGATAAACAAACAGACACACGAACAAAACAAAATAATAATAATAATAATAGAAAAAAAATGGCAATAGGCAGAATAAACACTGCCGCCTGACCCGAGATCAACTCTTATTGATAGTCTGTTGGCCGTGGCAGAAATGTAGTCTGGGAGTATAATAATCAGAAACTAAAACAATAACGTATTGCTGCATATAGATATTAAACAATATTGCTATGTAGAATGCGAACTAAACCCATAACACATTGTTGTGGAGAGTGTCTACACAATAACATATTGCTATGTAGGATGCAATAGTATAAGCAGACGGTGTCTGTTCTTTAAACACGCGGCATGTCTCTTCCGGCCTGGTACGTTACTCAGCACAATCTTTTCTGAACACTGACCTTCCTGTATTTCTACTTACATTGCAAAGCCAGCTATCTTGTTACCTCCATTGCCGTGTCCTTGAGCACTCTTTCTCCTCCCGTTTCATTGTTACCTCCACTGCCGTGTCGCTGTGCACTTTTTCTCCTTACGTTTCATTGCTATTGTCCGTCCTTGAATTCCACTGCCTCGCTACACTTATTTACTTTTATCCACACACAGTTCACCTTCTGCTAATTTAATACTTGATCACTCTTATTTTAACTGCAAAAACACACATCCTCCACTATTCCCTTTAGCTTAAACAATTTACTTGCTGCTACTGCTTGTTTTTTTTACTCCTTGTCATTACACCTACGTCCAGGTTACTCGTCTTCTCCCCCATTTCTTTCAGGCTCAAGCTCCTCCCTTTTACCAAGCCACCTCGTGCTTCTGTCTTCTCCCTTTCACTCCGTTTATGTGCACTCATCACGTCTTGTGGTTCCTCCCCCCCCCCCCCCCATTCACTCCGTGTTTCTTCCTTTCGTCTCTGGCACCGAACTCCGACCTCATCTCCTCAATCATCGTCTTGGACTCCCTCCTCATCTCTTCACTGATAACCTGTATGATCTCCTCTACCGTGATGTCTCCTCGTTGCGAGCTCTTTTCTAATGCCCTATTTTCCTTGGTTTTTCCTTTGTTTCCATGCCCGTTTTCACCAACTAAACTATCTGTAGTTCGCATTTCTTCTACCCTCTTCCCCATTACCACTTCCTTCTCATTCTGCTCCATTTCACGTAATTCCGTTACTGTCCAATATTTGGTCCATTGACCATTGGTTACCACTATTAATTGACCGTTGATGTAGGCACTTAACCCTTGCAATCGAGCCCAGACCAAATGTCTTTTCAGGGTGTTTATATTCTTGATCCCATCTCTTCCCATATCTCTTTTAATCCAAATTTTTGCTCCCTGTATATTACCCGCTCCTCTTATCACTATTTCCGCCATCAGGGTGGAAAACAACTTCATTTTTATCAGTCTGTTACCCCGTGTTTTACCTACCCTTCGCACATCATCAATATCAGCTTCGCTAAAATTGATTTTCATCATTTTTTGGATGACTTCCACCACTGTATATAGTCAGCACTTTGTCCTCACCTTTTTCTTCCGGCACCCCATATTTGAATAAGCATTTATTCCTGCGTTCTTGATTACCATATTCTACTGCTGACTTCAACTTTCCCATCTCTTCCTCCATCTTCCTTATTTTCGTCTTGAGTGATGTAATTTCTCTCTCGTTAGTTTCCACTTTGGTCATTGTTTCCTCCGTTTTTCCCTGTATCCATCGCCTTATATTTTCAAGTTCCTTCACTTGTTCCTTCATCACATTTTTAATCTGTTCAAACGGTCAAACCTCTTCTACAACTTCTTTGACCACTTTTCTTATGACCTCCACGTCTTCCCAGTTCATGTTGCCACTGTGAATCGGACCGGGATTTGTTTCCACACCCCCTATAATTAACAGTACCATAATCACCGCTGCCACCTGTATTATCTCACCCATCATTCTCGTTTCTACTTTACCTCCTTCACTCCAGGCTGTTTCCATCTTCCCTGCCATCTTCCAATAACCACCCGATATTGGTCCACACCAATCATCTTACTCTTCCCTCCCGTCTTTCTTCCCACTCGCCAGATACTACTTACAAGTGTTCTGTAATTTCTACATCTGTACACTATTTTTGATTTGTCAAGGAGTGCTTCAGTACTATTACACATTTTATCATTAAAAACATCACACAAACTCTGAGAATTCGTGTCACTATATGCACACTGAAAATAATGTTTATAGTAGAGAAGGTGATCATTGCTAGTTCACTTGTAAGTGCTTTGAAATGTTATTAATAATAATAATGTTATTTGTTTTATGTCCCACTAACTTCTTTGACGGTTTTCGGAGACGCCGAGGTGCCGGAATTTAGTCCCGCAGGAGTTCTTTTACGTACCAGTAAATCTACCGACACGAGGCTGACATATTTGAGCACCTTCAAATACCACTGGACTGAGCCAGGATCGCACCTGCCAAGTTGGGGTCAGAAGGCCAGCTCCTCAACCGTCTGAGCCACTCAGTCCGGCGGAGATGTTATTAAATATATTCATTGAGGTATGTGGAATGAGTTAAGGTGCGAAAAATACTGCATTCTTGCACACTTACCAGAGATATAGAACATTGAATAGTGTACTATATAGGAGTAAGAGAGCACATGTCAAGTGTGTTTACTGTATGACCTACCTCATGCCATAGGATGCAAGAGGTAAACTGAACTTGTTATCAATATTTATCCAAAATAATGTACAAGTACAACTTTGTATTTATAGACATGATATAGGCTTTTAGGCTTATGCCATGTCAAAAAATAAGTGAAATTCTTCATGTTTCGCAGAGAACTGTGCTCTGCATCTTCAGAAGAAGATCTTGACTGTCCACGAGGAAGACTTCTCCAAGAATGAAAGTTTGAATTTAGACGTTACTAATAGAAATGTACGTGGTACGTTCATTCGTCACCAGATGGCTCACCATACGCAGTACAGCACTAGCGTTCAAAGCGGAAGCTGACAGAACCATCAGAATCATTCAGCTTCTGCTTTGAACACTAGTGCTGTGTGGCGTCCGGTAAGCCATCTGGTAACGAATGAATGTAATACTTCCACTTCAATTATAACGCCTAAATTAAAAAACTCATTCTTTGAGAAGTCTTCCTCAAGAACAGTTGAATTTTTCTTATGAATACGCCGAGCAAAATTCTCTGCGAAACATAAAGAACTTCACCTTATTTTCTGGTCTAGAAGTACAGGCCATGAAAGCATCAATGGTAACAACTTTGTATTTAATTACTTTACTGTTTGTATCTTATGAATTTAAATGTTAAGTTGTTGAGTTACCAATTCATGAGCCATGCTGACTATGTAAATAATTAAGTGACAATAAAGAAGTTCAATTTTCATTTCAACTGAACTGGTGATTATTTCTTAATTCATATGCACAACCCATCAAGCCCTCTCCCAGCCATGATCATGAAACATAAAGAATCTCCAGAATGAAGTGTAGCCTATCTTTTAAACAAACAATGCTAATTGAAATAGTCCTGTTTACCTTAATGACATAAATTTCAATCATTGCCCTTCATACTGTCAAAAATGCAAAGCGATAACATCTCATAATCAGCAATTAATTCAGACACAAAATAAACTTTTTATCAGACAAACTGTAGTACAATACAATTTATTATTAACATAATCGATTCTATGCGCACATATAGCATGAATCAATTTTTTAGTTGTTTATGTATCCACAGCATCTAAAATTTATATGTTGAATAAAACCAACATTTGATCTTAACTGACTATAGGTCAACATTACTGCTCTTATGACAAAAAAGTTGCCACATCGAACGGCTCTGCTCAACAGCATCACGGGAAAACAGTGTCTCATATATTCGTGAAGCTCAGTATTTAATTTCAAGATAAAAGGGAGAAGAAACTAAGCTCAAAATTATTTTCAGGAACTCAAACTTTGAAGGAACAGCTAAATAACAAATGAGGGGGCTCATTTTGGTTTTCACAGGAATATGGAAAACCGGTGGTAGGCCTACATACTTTTTTGAAAATCAGTACTTAAAAATAAAAGGAGGAAGAAACTAAGCTGTGAATTATTTTTAGGAACTCAAGGGGATTGGGGGTTTAAAAGGGTCATTTTGGTTTTCACAGGAATATGGAAAATTGGTGGTACATACTGCTTTGAAAATCAGTAATTAAGTTAAAAATAAAAGGAGGAAGAAACTAAGCTGTGAAATATTTTTAGGAACTCAAGGGGATTGGGGGTTTAGAGGGGGTATTTTGGTTTTCACAGGAATATGGAAAAATGGTGGTAGATACATTTTTGAAACTCAGTCAAATTAAAAATAAAAGGAGGAAGAAACTAAGCTGCAAAATTTTTTTTTGCTAGTGGCTTTACGTCGCACCGACTCAGACAGGTCTTATGGCGACGATGGGAGAGGAAAGGGCTAGGAGTAGGAAGGAAGTGGCCGTGGCCTTAATTGAGGTGCAGCCCCAGCGTTTGCCTGGTGTGAAAATGGGAAACCACGGAAAACCATCTTCAGAGCTGCCGACAGCAGGGTTTGAAGCCACTACTTCCCGGATGCAAGCTCACAGCTGCGTGCTCTTAATTGCACGGCCAACTCGCCCGGTGCAAATTATTTTCAGGACCTCAAGGGGATTGGGGGGGGGGGGGCGGGTTAGAGACGGCTCATTTTGGTTTTCACAGGAATATGGAAAAATTGTGGTACATATATTTTTGAAACTCAGTCAAGTTAAAAATAAAAGGAGGAAGAAACTAAGCTGTGAATTATTTTTATGAACTCAAGGGGATTGGGGGGGGGTAGAGGGGGCTCATTTTGGTTTTCACAGGAATATGGAAAAATGGTGGTAGATACATTTTTGAAACTCAGTACTCAAGTTAAAATTAAGAGGAGGAAGAAACTAAGCTGTGAATTATTTTTAGGAACTCAACAGGACTGGAGGGGGGTGGGGGGTTAAAGGGGGCTCATCTTGGTTTCACAGCAATATTGGAAAACGGTGGAACATAAATTTTGAAACTCAGTACTTAAGTTAAAAATAAAAGGAGGAAGAAACTAAGCTGCAAATTATGTTTAGGAACTCAAATGGATGAGGTTTCTTGAGGGGGTTCATTTTGGTTTTTACAACAATATGGGAAACCGTGAAACATAAATTTGTGAAATTCATTATTTAAATTCAAGATAAAAGAGGGAAGAAGCTCTGGTGAAAATTGTTTCTATTAAATCAAGGGGACAAATGGTTTAGACGGAGCTCATTTTAGTTTCCAGGGCATAATGGGAGAAATCGGCGGTGCATAAATTTGAATTGAAGATAACAGAGGGAAGAAACTAAGCTCCGAATTACTTTTATGATCTAGGGTTTACGTTTTCACAGTGACAAGGATAAACTAGTGCATATACAAAACCTCAGCACTGAAGCTCAAGACAAAGTGGGAGAGAAAATAGACAAGAGATAATTGTTATATACTTGGGGGCGGGGATGCAGTTAAATGCATTTAATAAATTTGCCCAGGCAAGACCGGGTACTACTGTGCCATCGTATTGCCCCATGGAAAGAATGGGAAAAATTAAATGTGCTTTTAAGAAACAGCTAAATAACAAAACCAAGCACAGGTAAGAATCGTACCAAAATTCTGTATCAGTTCAAGTCATGCCGTGATGTATCACTGCACACCACAGCATCAAAATCTTCAGTAACTGTTGTACAGTATGAGAACATTAGAACACACACACACACAAAAAAAAAATAGACGACTTCTCTCCAACAGTAATAAGCTGTCGGCAATTCACAGCGTTAACGGATTACGTGTTACATGTACTAAAGCAACTCAGAAAAAAATGAAAGAAGGCAACAAAGCAATGGCTGTTCTCACCATTGTGCTTCCTCTCTGAGAAAGTATTTATGAAATAGAGAATATTAAGTAGTTATTTTAATAACTCACGGGCAAAAATATGCCTCATTCTCTTTCTTTCCTTCTTTCATAATACAGTATAAAGTACATCATAATATTCCTTAATCACGAGGAATTCTGAGTGTCTAAGAGAGGGTGTGTTCACTCCTTGCAAGTCCATAAGAGCAGTAGTGTTTTCTTCACATGGAATGATCTATAGTAACTTCATTACAATTTATTCAAATGTTATAAAGTTGTAGCAAAATGAAAACATTTTAGGAGCTAAGGTCTGACTACAAAAGAAAGGAATATAGAGAAGTTTTTGCTTTGAGAAAGATTAGATTTGGATCCTGCATAGCAAATCTTTTTTTTTTTTTTTTTTTTTTTTTTTTTTTTTTTTTGCTAGTTGCTTTACGTCGCACCAACACAGATAGGTCTTATGGCGACGATGGGACAGGGAAGGGATAGGAGTGGGAAGGAAGCAGCTGTGGCCTTAATGAAGGTACAGCCCCAGCATTTGCCTGGTGTGGAAATGGGAAACCACGGAAAACCATCTTCAGGGCTGCCGACAGTGGGGTTCGAACCAACTATCTCCCGAATACTGGATACTGACCACACTTAAGCGACTGCAGCTATCGAGCTCGGTCATAGAAAATCTCTTCACAGGAATGGACGTACTGGAAGAAAACTTTTATTAATTTCTTGACAGCTAATTTGGGAGAACAACTCATGGAAGATATAAAGCTTCAATTCCTACAGATTATTCTTTCATTAGTGATTGTAACAGCTATCGTACAGCTATTGCTGGCCTTGAAACCATATTTGTAAACCCAAAGAATGGCATTTAAGCTACACAGTGCCTGAATCTGTAGACGAATATTTACAGGCACTAAAACTACTGGGGAAAGAAACTTCTAGATAACATTACAATTAGATGAAGTATTTTCTCAAGCACATGCCTTGGGAATGGCCATCAGACAATCTGAAGAATAAGGATAAAGCAATGCATTGCCTGACAGTGCAGTTTCAGGCAACACACAAGATATAGGTAAGAAAACTGATGAATCACTTCCTGATCGCACAAAGACAGGGTAAATATTTCTTCTTTTTTCTCTTTTTTTCTTTTTTGCTAGTGGCTTTACATCACACCGACACAGATAGGTCTTAAGGCGATGATGGGATAGGAAAGGTCTAGGAGTTGGAAGGAAGCGGCCATGGCCTTAATTAAGGTACAGCTCCAGCATTTGCCTGGTGTGAAAATGGCAAACCACGGAAAACCATCTTCAGGGCTGCCGACAGTGGGATTCGAACCCACTATCTCCCGGATGCAAGATCACAGCCGCGCACCCCTAACCGCATGGCCAACTCGCCCGGTAAATATATCTTCTGTGGTTTCAATTGCCACATGAGAAGTAAGTGTTCTGCTTTAAATGCTAATTGTAAAACTGCAAGAAAAAAGTACAGTAAAGTACAGTATGTCAGTCTAAAAGGAAAGTTTATGATACTGTAGCAACTGCTACAGGTTACTTTTATTAGTTCTAGTCATACTCTCTGTTGGGCTTCACTGGTTTCTTTAAATAAATCTGTCTTACAAACTAAAGTTAACTGAGTTCAGGCTAGAACCCTCACTGACACAGGAAGTACCGCTAGCTTCATTAACAGCTCCCATTGTCAACAGAAACAAATGAGAAAGAATGCCTGCAAATGCACAGATATCAATGCCGGCATTGGCTTTGTTTCTTAGTAAGAGGTAGCTGTATTGCTACTATAGTTCTTAGTAACTTAAAAGCTTTTCGGTCTGTCAAACACACAAGTTAAATATAAATATTACATTAAAACATTCCTGTAAAAAAGAACCATTATTAAACAAGGAATAAACATACACACTATTAAACAAAGAATGACATATTTTGTTCTTCAAGGAACATTATCAGATTCTACCAAGTCACATTCAGTATTTGGAAATATTTATGTTTATTTTTGTCCAAACACCTATGATATTGAAATTTGGTAATGACGTCCTGCCTTGTTTCAACTCCAGCATACATTGTGTGGCGTTTGAAAACACTTGCTCCATCATTGGCTCAAATCCAAACAGTTGCCAGTCCACTGCCCTCTATTACATCACTCCACCACCCTAGTCAGGCCTACTGATTTTTAATGACAGTGTTGTATACCTCTAATGAGTGTGTTGTATTATATGACACAGAGATCAGAAACACATTACTCAACCACAATTAATTTCATTTTTTAAATATTACATGAACAGAACATTACACACATTGTGGAATGACTTGCTGTAAGAACACGAATGTTACATCTCGTTATAAACCTCATCTATGTCTTCTTCTGGATAGTCGCTTTTGTTTATATTACTTGCATGTTCTAAATGTTTAAAAAACTCATGGTAATCTAAAGGGACATAGGGCAATAGTGCCATTAAATCATTAAATTTCTAGTGAGAAACAGGTAGTAGGACATTTGAGAGCTGTTTCAAATCTACAAGAATTGTATATTCAAGTCTGCGGAACCCATCAAAAGACGTTTTTAAATACACAGTCCACGTTCTTTCCAGTTTCACTCCGCATTTTGATACAAGACATTGCCGTTTATCAATATCCCTTTTATTATGAACAAGAGGAGGGTTTGCAAAGTCAGATGAAATTTTTAAAATCTTGAAGTTCCATATTACGAATGGTGCATTTGCTGGGAGTTTGTCTTATCCGATGTTGCCAGTCATAGGATGTTAAATGCTCATATTAATCAGTTTCTTCCTTTTCCTCTTGATCAAGGCATGAACACTGTCAGCCTCCATATGGGAAAGGCCTTTTCATAAAAACTTTTGAGTTATGGTTTGGTGAAATACCAATGCCTTATAATTTGGGTTATATTTCCAGCCATAGTAAATATTCACTAATATAAGGACTGTAGAAAACAACAGCTTACCTACTCAGGCAGTACTACAGTATTACTGCCTTGAAGTATATCGTTCTCAACGAGGTTTTATTTGGTGTAAATAAATATCACACGCGATATGTTCACTTCGTGATTGGAAAATCACTTTATTGTCACAGAGTCTATTCTTCAACAACACACAACTCCCACCCTGTTCGCTTAACGACTATACAATTATACACAATTATAAGCAACACTGCAATACTATTAAGAGAAATACACTGAAGCAATTTACAGTCGATTCTGACAAGTATAGATATCAACAAGTCCTCACACTGATTATTCACTTCACCATCACAAGGCAAGATTAACTACCGGCCTCTTGGCCGTCAGCTCGATATATATACCATTTGGCAGATAGTCTAGAAATCTCTAACTTCTGGAAATGTTCTTTGTCGACTAAGTGGAACACCAACATCTTCTTTAGTTCCTGGTTTCTTCGTTCAGTGGGATTCACCTGTGGATGGTAGATCGGCGTAGTCCAGTGTTCAATTCCCCAATGTGATAAAGCTTGTAACCATTGTCTCGAGATGAACGACGGCCACTGCCATGAATAGACACCAAGGATACCCATACCGACTGAAAACTTCCGTTCTTGAAAGTAGTATGACATATCCTGATGTAGCTTCGGGGATGGCGAATGCTTCTACCCATCTGGCGAATAGATCGATCACCACGAGGATCCCAGTCTTTCTCCGAGATGTCCAGGGGTGCCCATAAGATCAAGGGCGAGAACCAACTTCATAATTTTATACCCATGAGAGTTTAGATTCATTTTTCTCAACTCTTACCATATACACCTCAGAGATAAAGACATCAAATCACATGTAGAACTGACTGGAATGCAACTGTGTTTCCTTAGGTTATCGAATATCGACCAGACTGTGCAGAAGTGTACAACTGTATGTCCATATGGTGTTGTACACCTCTATGTAAAAGTGGACTTTGTGTTCCTTTAAAAGCTTGTAACTCCCCCAATACTAGAAGTAGGACGTAGTGTTGTATACCTCTGGGTAGAGGACAAGAAACCCATATGGGTGCGCCAATAATCCCATTTAGGTTAAAAATGGACGTAGCATCATATACCTCCGAGTGTAGAAATATTTCCAAATATTGAATGCGACTTGGAAGAATCTGATGATGTAATAAGAACAAAACATGTCATTCTTTGTTTAATAGTGTGTATTTTTATTCCTTGTTTAATAACGTGTTTTTTATATTTAACTTGTGTTGTTATATCTGCAGACTTGCCAGAGTGTCCATACCACCCATGTCATTATTTTCTAATCTCAGTCAGGATTGTCATCTTATCACTATAAAGTTTTGCAAACATTCTTGAGAAGGCAACGAATTTCTAAAATCTCTAAAAGTTTAGAGTGAGGGTGTAATCGAAAAGAACATGTCACCCTAGAGGGCGCAAGTTCTTGTTACATCGAATACTAATCACAAGAAGCGAATGGTTGTGGAATATTCACAATCTACCAGTAGATTTACACAACTTGATGCGTACCTCTTCCTAGAATCGAAAGCATAGTAACAAAGATAGCTAAATACAAATTTTTCAGCAATATTGATCTAAAAATTGCATATCATTAAATCAAGCTGGACCAAATGTATAGATTATGTTTATTTTCTGATCTCAGGCTTAAGAAACTCTAAATTCAAGAGTTTTGTTATACTGCTGTATAACGTATGTACACCTCCGTAGTGTAATGGTTAGCGCTATTAGCTACTGTCCTCAGGGGCCAGGGTTCAATTGCTGGTAAGGTCAGAAACTGAAGATTGGCACCACCACCACGGGACAAGGACACAAATTTACATTTAATTTATAAAATCTTTCTCACTAAGGAAGATTTTATAGCTGAATGTACACCACTAACCTCCAAGTATTAAATTATTTATCATCTCTGGAAATGTTCTGCATTCCACCCATGGTTCAATATGAGATCAACTTGATTTAAGTAATGGTGGGAAGTATCAATCATTGATGATGTTGAGTCTTCATTTTTAGGAATTAAAACAATGTCATTCGCAACACCTAATGCTGTTACTAAAGACCTTCTACAAGTTGGTAACTGAACCTCAGAGGCATATTCTCCCTCATGTAATTCTTTCAATATGAAGTCAGCTGTCAAGTTAAAGAGGTGAGAGTGGCAAATCTTGAGATACGCCCTAATGGACAAGTATCTCCTTGGTGCGAGTGGTTGCATCTATTTCAGTATTTACAAAGACACATAATATAAGTGTCTATAAAAAGATGACTATGTTCCACGCCACTTTATGCTTACCAACATGATCTATTAAACAAGAAGTTCCCTAGGCATTGGATTACATACAGTTTTCTAACATACCCAGCACTTCTTCCATGGCCTTCACAAAGCCCTGACCTCACAATAGGTTGCTTTGCATCACTACACATGCAATGTAAACTGGAACAAGTAAAGTGGTATGTCTTCCAATCAATCACACCTGAAATAGACTACTGGAAAGAATGCTCTAACTAATAACTAATCAGGTGAGTTCATTAATTTATATTAAATTAAAAATTTTATCCTAAATCATGGGTATAGTAATACGAAGAGGGAAAACTTTGCAAGATATAAACACACTATGAAGCAGTGGGAATTTTTTTTTATCTTTACAATGTACATCATCATCAACAGGGTAAGAAGAGCACTGTAGTGTGAGGAGACACTGCAAAATACACTCCAGTTATATGTTTATACAGGATGATTCAAAAGGTAGTGTAGAAAGTGAAGTAGCCCTTACAATGGTCAAAATACAACTTTTGAATAGGAATGTATATTCTAGGACAAAACCCTGCATCAGGGAAAGCCTGGGAATATGAGAAACTGCATAATAGACAAGTTTTTTATTTATTTATTTTTCCAAAATTCTCCACATTCCTAAATAATTCCAATCTGACAATCAATGAAGTGACAGTAATTTGTGCACACAGTGAAAGTAGATGCAGGACGTTCATTGCAATGTGGTGGATAACAGTTTGAACAGCTTTTTATAACAACAACTAGCTGATGTACCCGTGCTTCGCTACGGGATACTACAACAGAATTATAGGTGAAGTATTGTACACGTTGTGATTAAGATGTTATTAAATTACAAAGCTCTTAGCGTTACGAGAGAAACAGGACGGAAATGTCGCCATATGTAGTTTCTCATCTAAGACTGGGTTAGGGAATTTTCACTGTAATGGCAGGCCCTCTTGCCTACAACCAGTCACAATGGATTTGGAGAGTTTTCATTATGATGGCAGGTCCCCTTGCCTACTGCCAGTCACATTGGAGTTGGGCAATTTTCATTATAAGGACAGACACTCACTATCTACCTGCCTTTTTATGTCTCAGAGGTTTCCCCAAAGTCTTAAGCTATCTGCCAATGGGCAGAAAATCAACGTGACAGTAGGATTACTGCGAGAAAGCTGTATTTCAATCCTTATCTGCATTAGTACAAATCCAAAGTACAGGTCAGCTATGCTTGTGGTTGAGGTAAATGGAGAAAATAACGTGATTCACAGCAAGAGGTTTTTTTGCTACTTGCCTTACGTCGCATCGACACAGATATGTCTTATGGCGACGATAAGAGTTAAATTATGAATATGGCAGTATGTTATTAAAAGGCCAGTCTTCCTGGTAAGTAACGTATTAATTTAAAAATGAGAGTAGTGTAGATAGTATGGAATACGTTACAGGTAGCATTGGGTACCTTTAAGATATCCGTTCTGTTAGTGGAAGGGATACCATTCTATTGGAGAGCTTCGGTATAAACAATATTCTGGGTCTCACCGCCTGGCACATGTATAAAGAGAGAATTAGAAGAGCTGACCCGAGAGCAAGCAACGTATAATTGTCCATGTGAGAAACAACCTGAATTTCCAAGTTCTACCCCAGCGGTACTTAGTGTTTGGCCTTGCGACTTATTTATCGTCATGGCAAAGCAGACGCTTATGGGAAATTGAAGTCGCCTAAATTGGAACGGATAATTGGTAGGAATTAGGGGAATACGTGGTATATATACAATTTCACCCCTTCCGCTACCTGTTAAAATATCGGCCTCAATGATATTCCTGTGCAACGTCCTTACTCTCAGGCGGGTACCGTTGCACAATTTCGGTGCGTTTAGGTTCCTCAGTAGCATTATCGGCACTCCTGTTTTTAAAGTAATCTCATGTGCTGGCAAACCGGGTGCAGAAATAGAATTGAGGAACTCAAGTGGATAATGAACAGCATCGTCGTCGTTCATGACCGAATTAACTGACATGTATTTTCGTTCTTCGCCCGGAATTCTAGACATGATTTTCCTATTTATTTCTGTGACCTGTTCATTTTTTGGAGCCAAAATAGCTCGCTCACAAAGCCACGTATTTTGAACAGTATGGATATTGTGAATGTCCTGGAAAACACTGTCAATTAGGGCATCCTGAGCCTGAACGATTTTAGCCAATGACGCAGGAATAGTAATAATATCACCAGAGCCCTGTAATGTTCCATTTCCAATTTTCAATAGTATCTCACTGAATTCCTTTTCTCCCTGACTGCCAAGTTGCACACGCATGTTGATTGTGAGAGAGAATTTCTCAATCAAGGGCCATAAGTAAGATTTCTTCAGTGAAGCTTGCACTTCGTCCGCTCTCATCCCACCTGCTACAACTGGCAGAGTCTGACGGAAATCTCCCGCGAATAACATCGTTATGCCCCCCATAACCATGTCCGTCTTCCTTATGTCTTTAGCGTCCGATCTAATGCTTCAACCACCTTTTTGTTTGCCATGGTGCACTCATCCCAAACAATCAAGCGGCATTCTCTTATAACCTGAGCCATTCCGCTGTTTCTTGAAATAGAGCATACGGGCGATTCCATCCGGTCAGAATCTACGGGTATTTTGAACACTGAATGAGCTGTCCTTCCTCCAGGTAAGAGAGTCGCGGCGATTCCAGAAGATGCCACTGCCAAAGCAATCTTCCCCTCACTTCTCACTCTAGCCAAAATTAAATTGATGAGGAAAGTTTTGCCTGTGCCCCCCGGAGCGTCCAAAAAGAAGAGTGTGCCCATTTCGTGACTGATACTGGAGAGAACTCTCTGATAAACGGCTTCCTGCTCTCGTGTAAGATTGCGCTCGTTGTCAAACACAATCGTTCTGAGTGCAGGGGTATCGTAGGATGTTTCCCTCAAATAATCTTGGTTAACAGTTGGAGCTATGACTGGTGCAGGTGGCAAACCGTACTGTTCAAGGTTTAGCCCTCCAATGTGGCAAACGACCTGTTGTAACTCTGCGAGGCACCGGTCGTATACATATGGGCTAAATTCCAAATTTATTTGAGGGTTGTTTAGTCTCTCTTCGTAAATATAGTCTTCTGCGAGGGTGTCACGGAATTTCACCCATAGATCTACAGCATCACTCAAGTTACAAAACACCAGCATAACGGCAAATAAGTGTCGTAGCTGAGGTGCACTGTTGCGTAGGGCTGCCTCCCTGAGCGTATCTTCCCAGTGAGTGTCATCCTCAAGGAGCCCTAGAGCCCTACAGGCAGCCTGATAGGTCGGGTGCACCACTCCATGGACAGATCTCAAGTGTTCAAAAGAAGTAGGTCCCCTGACTGTGTGCAGGAGCAGCCTGAGATGGTAGCACTCACTGTTACCCGGGTGAATTGTGTACACCCTACCAATAGCGGGATCCTTCTTTATGCCTGGGTAGCCCTCTAGGGGCAAACCTACTTTCCTCCTCGAAAATTCCCCTTTCTGCTTATTAAATGTGTAGTAGCTTGGTACTTCGTTGTACAGCAACGTTTGAGCGAAAGGATCAATTTGGCAGAGCTTAAAGAAAGCCATTAGCGTTGTGTTTCGCGGATTTTCCACTCTTTCTCTGACATTTGAAGGTTGGAAATAAACTCTTTGGCCGTTTTCTAAGTGCACGTCCAAATGAATGACAGGAGGGTACCTCTCATGAATGGGAAAGGACAATATTCTCCAGGCTGCCTCCGAAGTGCTTATGTAACGTCCAGTTTGATAAGCAGAGACTTCATCGTTGTCATTTTGGATACAGAAAGTGGCCTGGTCGCTACCTTTATTGACATATTTGCATATGTATTTAACAGACTTAACGCTGCTGCAATATTCTACATTAATGTGTGTCATGAAAGTCCGAGCAAGGACCGGTGAGTATGGGACAACCCACCTATTGTCCACACGTACAGTTTCGCCACCGACTCTTATGAGGGCCGTGAAACCTCCAGAATTTGGGTCCCTCCTTTTGTATATGGGATAGCTATCATCCCCTGTAACTGTATGATCAACAAATTTCTTAGGATACTTTTTGGTGCAGTGTCCTTCCTTCATACACAGCGAGGAACGGTTGAGTTCGCCACAGGGACCGTGCACCATATGACTCTTCACAATTCGGTAGAGCTCTGGATCGATATCAGGGTCAGGGAACTCAGCGTGAATGACGTTATCTATCCTTCGGTCACGAATCGGTTCTTCAAGCCACAGCAAGATATGTGCATGAGGCAGTCCTCTCTTCTGCCATTCCACCGAGTACATATAGCAGCGTGAAGTGCCGAATATTTTACCCTTCGTCAGAAGTTCAATCAATGCCTTCAATTTGAGATAGAAGACTCGGGAGACTATGTCATAACGACACTGAGGGGATTGTTCTGGCAGTAGAGCAGACTTAATTTCGTCCCAGTTAGGGTTGGTTGTTAAGGTTATGAAAAGATCGGGCCGTCCGAACTTGCGGACATAACAGAAAGCGTCCTGGGTCTTAGCATGCATGTACCGCGGCCCTCCGGTAAAACTCGAAGGCAGAATGACGACTCGACCCAGTTCTTCCACATTCGTGTCTTGTCTGAGTGCGTCCTGGAGGTGAATGTAGCTCTCGGCACGCAATTTGGATTGGTTACTTCGTATGAATTGTAACCGTTCACTTTCTATTTTCGCATACATATCAACCAGGTACTGATTAAATAGCTGCCTGAAAGAAAATAGATAATTAGTGACCCCATCTCTATCCATAAGTCGGTAACAGTAGAACTCCATCGCTGACGTCTTCTTATTTGTCGCTTCTCCGGTGGAAGGGTTGACATGGAAAATGGAGAAGTGGTATCCGTCCTCTCCTTGGGTGAACATCAGAGGGTACTGAAGAGCGTCGTATGACCGGTGTGTCTCGCAAATACGCCTTAGTCCTTCCTGTCGTGTCCGCAATATAATATCCCTGCGATCACTCAATTCACCCACCATAAGCACAGCCATTTCGTTTGTGGTGGGAGCATTATACCTCCCAGGGTGCTCCCCTGCGGGCTTTCGGTCTGCCTTTATTACTATTTGGTAGTCTGCGATCCTCTCTGCTTGTAGGGACTCCACAGTTGACTTGAGATCTCGGACATAAGGGTTCACGCTGTGTAGCATCTCCTGTATTCCTCTTATTAATGTTGTGTTTAAATCATTAAAATTGGAGGTTCTTACCCTCACTTGTTCGTTAGTATCGGACACAAAGTAAATTTGTAGGTAGGAAGGTGACTGATCTTGGGCAGGGAAGAGGGACCCAATAAGATGGTAAACCTGGCCCTGAACTTTGAATGTCGGCATATATCCGGACTCTCTAATTTCCTTAGCGCCAAAGGAGGTCATTTGGAATGCGCTATTGTACGCTCTGATATGAGTAAGGAAATGTCGGGATAAGGGATGTGTATTGGTAAGCAAGGATAGCAGGGGTTCCGGTGGCTCAGGTAACGGGGGCAGTTTTACTTTTCCAGAACAACAGCAAATACCCTTGGGTTCTCCCTTCCATCGCAAGGCTTTACAAAATTGGCAGACAACTTCCATTGCGCCTATTTTTGCTCCTTCATTGTAGATGATAAGTGGATCATAAGGAAATCCACTGTTCATTTTATCAGCCCATCTTCTTCGGTTCCGTGTAAGATGCCTCTCCCTCTCAAATTCCAGCCTCTGCACTCTCTCCTCATTAGACTCTACTTGTCTTATGGCTGCGTGCCTCTCACGGTCCTCTGTCAACCTGATATTTCTATCCTCATCCTCTTCATTCCGCCGAAGTTCTCCAATCCTCTCATTCTCCCTATGAAGAATCAACTGCCTTGCTTCAACATTCAAGCGGTACCTCTGCCTCTCCTCAGCAAGTCTAACTTCCCTCTGATCATTAGTTTCATGCAATCTTGTTACAGTATAGCGAGATCTATTAACGGCCAACCTTTCTTCTCTTTCTCCGCTAGATTCCCTGTCCAACAATCGAATGTGGCGTACCCTGTCTCGTTCCAATCTCTCCTCTCTTTCGGCCTCCGTCTCTTGATCCCTGAATTCAGTGTGGCGCACCCTGTCTCGTTCCAATCTTTCCTCTCTTTTGGCCTCCGTCTCTTGATCCCTGAATTCAGTGTGCCGCACCCTGTCTCGTTCCAATCTTTCCTCTCTTTCGGCCTCCGCCTCTTGATCCCTGAATTCAGTGTGGCGCACCCTGTCTCGTTCCAATCTTTCCACTCTTTCGGCCTCCGTCTCTTGATCCCTGAATTCAGCGTGGCGCACCCTGTCTCGAAGCAATCTTTCCTCCCTTTCGGCATCTGTTTCTTTCTCCCTTAATTGAATGTGGCGAACTCTATCTCGACACAACCTTTCCTCTTTCTGGGCTTCAGTCTCCAGTTCCCTCAATTGAGTGTGGTGTACCCTGTCTCGACCCAATCTCTCCTCTTTTTGGGCTTCGGTCTCCTGTTCCCTTAATTGAAAGTGGCGTACCCTGTCTCGATCCAATCTTTCCTCCCTTTGGGTTTCAGTTTCCCGTTCTCTGAGTTCCAAATGACGCACCCTGTCTTGAGTTAATCTTTCCTCCCTCCCGAATTCAGTTTCGTTCTCCCTCAGCATAACGTGTCGTACTCGGTCTTGATGCCGTCTTTCCTCCCTCTCAACCCCACTTTCTCGTTTTCTTAACTCTGTGATACGTGCATGATTCTGAGACAGCCTTTCCTGTGTCTGGGACTCAGTCTCTGCTTGTCTTGACTGCGAAGCATGCTCCCTCATTCCCATCAAACGTTGAGATCTTTGCTCTTGGGATTCACGCGAGCGAATCAATCGCAAGCGCTTAGCCTGCCTAGATACAGCGCTGATATTACTCCTCTTTCGAGAAGGCATAATTGGAAAGAAATAAGACGATAATTATAGAGTCAAGAGAAGCGAAGAAGAGAAAAAAAAAGGAAAATAATCCTAGGCTAATCCCAACTACTATATAGTAGTAAGTGGGACGTAAAAACAATTATTATAATTATTATCCAACTCCAATAAGACAATGACGTCAATAATTCAAAGCCATATGATATATTGGATCAAATGAAAAGCGGAACAGCTTCTCACTTTTCACGAACAGAAATCAGTTGGCGTAAGAAAATAATTATAGTGTGAACAGAATATTGAAGAAGAGAACGAAGACAATATGCCTAGGCTAATTCCAACTAAAATAATATAATGATATCAGTATTCTTGTCAGAATAAAAAATTCAACGACTGGAAAGTCGCGTTTGAAAGCAATGATCTTACAAAAAATGTTCGATCAAATTAAAATTGGCTTAATTTTTCACTTTTAATGACAGTACTATGCTGGCGTTCAAACCGTGTCAAGTTCCAGAGCTGGAATGACCCAGGCACTCAACAGTGCTGAACAATGCTCTGCCGTGGTCCGTTAAGTGAGCATCCTCCCCATTCCTATAAATATAAGATATAACAGAGCAGGGATGGAATAGGTGGAATACTGTGATGAATCAGCGTGACACATACCATTAGCTATCAGACCATGTATGAACCAGAGGAATGGCATGCTGAAAAATAACAATTATTTAACTCTCCAGTAACTCCCGCCAATATTTAGGCAGACTGTTTTAGTCAGGTAGTTAACTCCCTTATTTCGAGCGATATGCAGCAGCAATGCTATCTATCGGTGATGAATGGCAGCATAAGAGACAAAGCACACCACCAGAAACAATAACCAATGTAATGTTATTGTTGATGAGTGTTAAGAGCTTTCCGATATTGTAGGCCTTCACATTTGGGTTTCCTTCCTACTGTCTGATATCAGGGCATCCAATGTAAGGGAGACTTCTTCTATTAATCTTCAAGCGATCATTCCTTCATGATTCTTTTTTTCTTACTTAGATAGTCATATTCACATTTTTGTTGATGACCACGCGGCTTTTAACCTTAACATAATACCGACAGAATCCACCCCGATCGCCAGTTAACAGGATTGAACAATATTTCCATGTTAAGGGTGTTCGGTGTTGTTGTGGAGCAAGCAACAAAAATGTAAAGTCATCAGAGAAGTACCATTTCACCCATTCATAGCATAGAATGTAATACCTTATTCCTGACTGAACATATCGATTTTCATTGAACACTCTCGAGCCATTTCATATAGATTACGCCACAAAAGTGTAAATCATGAGTATCTAGGTTATCATAGCCGGTGCGGCAAAACTGTAGAAGACATGAATGATAGAAAATTGTATTTTCTATAACTTTAGTGATGTAATATTTGTCTATATAACCACTATTAAATTCCACTTGAAGTACTTTTTCGATAGGACCAATAACATAGGTATTTAAACATTAAATTTTAGGTGCCTTCCCCTAAACTACCATTTCACCTAGCGTGAAGGAAATTATTTATACCCTAGACTGAAATGCCTTATTCCCTTACTTTACATACCGGTACCGACTTTCATTAAATTCTGTTCACTTATGTTCTTGTGGTTCGGCATTGACATAGACTTAGCAGCAAAAATTGCAATTCATAAATATCTGTTATCATAGCCGGTACGGTAAAAACGCATAAGACAGAAATGATTGGAAATGTAATTCTATATAACTTTAGTAATGTAGTATTCATCGATTGGGGCACTAATAACATAGATATTTTAGTATTAAATTTTAGGCCTCCCCTAAACCACCATTTCACTCAGCGTGAATACAATTATTACAGACAGATAGACAGACGACAGACAGATGTACCCCGGCTTCACCACGAAATTCTACATTGCATACAGAATTCTAGGTTAGGTAGTGTACACGTTGTGAGCAAGATTGTATTAAATTACATAGCTCTTAACGCTACCCTAGAAACGTGACTGGGAAGTCACCAGACGTCTTTCCTCGTATGAAGACTGGGTTAGGGAATTTTCATTGTAATAGTGGGCCCGCTTGCCTATCTTCTTTTTCTTTACAACTTGTTTACGTCACACTGACACAGATAGGTCTTATGGCGACGCTGGGACAGGAAAGGGCTAGGAGTGGGAAGGAAGCGGCCGTGGCCTTAATTAAGGTACAGCTCCAGCATTTACCTGGCGTGGAAATGGGAAACCACGGAAAACCATCTTCAGGGCTGTCGACAGTGGGATGTGAACCCACTATCTCCCGAATACTGGATAATGGCCGCACTTACACGACTGCAGCTATTGAGCTCGGTCGCTTGCCTACCATCAGTCACAATCAGACACACACTCTCTACCTGACTTTTTACATCCTCAGAAAAACTGTTTTAGTGGTGTTCCCAACTGAAATGAACATAGGTCATTACAATGACGTCAGTAGGAATAGCGCGATTAAAAGCAATGCTTTCATATGAAATACTCGATGAAATGAAAAACCACACACATTCTCACTTTTAACGATCAGTACTACGCTGCCGATCTAACAGTCCAAAGTCCCTGAGGTGGAATGACTAAGCCGCAGACAGTCGTGATCCGTGAACACTCTGGGGCGGCTGTCGAATAGTCGAGAGTCCCAGGGCAAAAACTATGCCCGTTTACTAATCTGTTTCCTGGGAGTAGCCGATGAGTCGAAAAATCTCAATTCACTACACCGCTGGCGGAAACCCCCTCTTCACTGATAATTTGGAATAAAATGAATGTAGAATTTAATAAAAGTTAAGAGGAGGAAGGTTTCTTAAGAAACGACTCTTTTCAGGGTTGATTTTTTACTTATTTAGTGAACTGTAGTGCTACAATTTGGAATAGGCCTAAATTGTTATTCTAGACCAGGTCATACTACTGTTAATACTGCTACTACTAAACGTTTTCATTCCTCCCCTGAAGGGGGAGGTGGGCCTCTTAGACGGTTATGCCGTGTCTCAGGCCGGGAGATTTGTTACGGTGGAGGAGATATGCGGAGAAGGTGTGGGGGTGTGGGGGTGGACGGCCGTGGCCTATACTACGAACTGTCCCGGCATTCGCCTTAGTGCAGGAGAATGGAAAACCCAGGGCTAAAGCTATGCCCTTTTACTAAACTGTTTCCTAAGAGTACCCCCGATGAGTCGGAATATCTTAGTTCACTACGCTGACCGCGGAAAAATCTATCTGACTTGGAGGCAATTTTTACCTCCAAGCCAGAGGAGAATGAAAGTGAAGAGGATGAAGCTCTTTTTAAGAAACGACTCTTTTCAGGGTTGAACTTTGAGTTATTTAGTGAATTGTGGTGCTATAATTTTCCGGCCCCGTGGTGTAGGGGTAGCATGCCTGCTCTCGCCCGGAGGCCCTGGGTTCGATTCAGGGCCAGGTCAGGGATTTTTCTCTGGACCTGAGAGCTGTTTCGAGGTCCACTCAGCCTACGTGATCAGAATTGAGGAGCTATCTGACGGTGAGATGGCGGCCCCGGTCTCGAAAGCCAAGAATAACGGCCGAGAGGATGCGTCGTGCTGACCGCACGACCCCTCGTAATCTGTAGCCCTTCGGCAGGCCAAGGCCCTTTGAAGGATGTTACGTGCCGTGGGGTTTGGTTTGGTTTGGTTTGGGTGCTATAATTTGGAATATGCCTAAATTGTAATTCTAGATCAGGTTATACTACTACTACTATTACTACTACTAATACTACTAAGCCTCTGCCATAAGAGTGTACACTGCTCATTCAAAACAGCGCGACAGAGTAGGGATCGAATAGCTGGAAAACTATGATGAACCAGTGAATTACGTACCAGCAGTACGGTATCAGAAAATGAATGAACCAGAGGAATGCCATGCTAAAGAAGGAAGTTTTCTTACTCCCCAGTTATTTCCCGCCGATATTCAGTCAGGCTGTTATACCCGGTACGCAGCAGTAATCCCATCTATCGGAGTTGAGCGGCTGCATAAGAGAACATCGCCACGAACAATGGTCAGTGTAATGCTATTGTTGATCCATGTTATGCACTTTCTGTATTGTAGCCCTTCACTTTTATTCCGACTCTGACATACCACTCTTAATCATAGTCGGTACGGTAAAATTGAATAAAATGTAAATGGTCGAAAATTGTATTCTCTATAACTTTTCTTATGTAGTACTTTTCGATAGGACCAATAACATAGGTATTTCAAAATTAAAATTTAGGCGCCTTCCCCTAAGCTGCAATTTCATACAGGGCAAATAAAACTTTTGATAGCTTAGACTGTAGTTTCTTATTCCCCGACTCTATATACCGACTTTCACTAAATTCTGTTAACCCATTTTCTCGTGGCTTGGCAACAAAAATACAAATTCATGAATATCTGTGTTATCAAAGCCGGTACGGTAACAATGTATGATATAAATGATCGGAAATTGAATTCTATATAACGTTAGTTATGTAGTATTTATCAATAGACCACTAAAAATATAAATATTTGAGAATTAAATTTTAGGCCTTCCCCTAAACTACCATTTCACTCAGCGTGAGTAAAATAATTTATAGCCTAGATTGTAGCGGCTCATCCCCCGACTTCACATACCGATTTTCATTAAATTCTCGTCAGCCGTTTTCTCGTGATGCGTGTACATACATACAGACAGACAGACAGACAGACAGACAGACAGACAGACAGACAGACAGACAGACAGAAATTACGGAAAAAAAAAAGTGCATTTCCTTGTTACTATAGACATGACCGATACAGAAATACCATTCTTTTCAAATTCTGAGCAATGTACAGACAAAACTCTTACTTTATATATATAGATATACAGTGTCCAGTGTCTGTGTGCACAAATGATTAACACTTCATTCATTGCCATTGTTGAATTGGTTACGAATGTAGAGCATTATGGAAGAATAAATAAAATTCTTTATTGTCCATATACCCTCACATGGGGTTTTGTCATAAACTTATGATCCCATTCAAAAGTTGTTATATTTGAACCCCTCTATCAGTTACTTCAATTTCTACGCAACCTTTTGAATCACCAGCCTATAAAACATGGGATGACAAGTCACAAAATACATGATCTATTTAGTCATTCAGGCTCTTGTTATTATCAGTACATTACAGTACTGGTTTTGACCCTGTGTGTGGGTCATCTTCAGCTGCTGAAGAACCTTGATCTTTTTTAAACATATATACAAACATACATCATTAAAGACCATTATGCATTTCAGAATCCAGTCTGCAAACCTCTGTCTGCTAAGCATTGCCACAATCCTCTATTTGCAACTAGCGCTGTGGCCTTGTTTAGTTCTATACCTCTTATCTTTAAATCATTAGAAAGTGAGTCTAACCATCGTCGTCTTGGTCTCCCTCTACCTCTCTTACCCTCCACACCAGGGTCCATTATTCTCCTAGGTAACCTATCCTCCTTCATTTGCCTCACATGACCCCACAACTAAAGACGATTTATACGTACAGCTAAATCCACTGAGTTCATTCCTAACTTAGCCTTTATCTCCTCATTCCGAGTACCCTTCTGCTATTGTTCCTACCTGTTTGTACCAGCAATCATTCTTGCTACTTTCATGTCTGTTACTTCTAACTTATGAATAAGATATCCCGAGTCCACCCAGCTTTCGCTCTCGTAAAGCAAAGTTGGTCTGAAAACAGACCGATGTAAAGATACTTTTGACTGTGAGCTGACTTCCTTCTTACAGAATATTGCTGATCGCAACTGCGAGCTCACTGCATTAGCTTTACTGGACCTTGATTCAATCTCACTATCTTATCATCCTGGGAAACACACACCCTAAATACTTGAAATTATCTACCTGTTCCAGCTTTGTATCACCAATCTGACATTCAATTATCTTGTATTTCTTACCTACTGACATCAATTTAGTTTTGGTAAGGCTAATTTTCATAGCATACTCACTGCACCTATTTTCAAGTTGCATTATATTAGACTGCACGCTTATGGCACAATCATCCATTAAGACCACGTTGTCAGCATAGGCCAGACTGCTTACTACATTTCCACCTAACTGAATACCTCCCTGCCACTTTATACCTTTCAGTAGATGATCTATGTAAACTACAAAAAACAAAGGTGAAAGATTACAACCTTGTCTAATCCCTGTAAGTACCCTGAATCAAGAACTCATTCTACCATCAATTCTCACTGCAGCCCAATTGTCAACACAAAGGCCTTTGATTGATTTTAATAATCTACCCTTAATCCCATAGTCCACCAGTATGGTGAACATCTTTTCCCTCCGCACCCTGTCATATGCTTTCTCTAGATCTACGAAACATAAACACAACTGTCTATTCTTCTCGTAGCATTTTTCAGTTACCTGGCGCATACTGAAAATCTGACCATGACAGTCCCTCTGTGGTCTGAAACCACACTGGTTGTCATCCAACTTCCTCTCAACCACTGATCGCACCCACCCTTCCAAGATGACAGTGAATACTTTACCTGGTATACTAATCAATGGGATAGGCTTGATAGCTGTTGCAATCCTTCCTGTTCCCTTGCTTATAGATAGGTGCATTTAATACTGCTTTTGTCCAATCTGAAAGTACCAAACCAACACTCCATGCTAATCTTGCTACTCTATGAAGCCATTTAATCCCTACATTCCCACTATACTTCATCATTTCAGATCTAATTTCATCTATTCCTGCTGCTTTTTGACAATGGAGTTTATTTACCATCATTTCAAATTCCTCAAGCGTAATTTCACCAACATCATTTTCCTCCTCACCATGAGCTCCATTGTTTGTAACACCACCATGAGGATTTCCTTTTACGTTTACCTCTCCAGTGATTCCCTGGGATCTATTATGATTTCACCTGATTTACCCAAAACACTGTTCATTTCCTTTTTCCCTCCCTTCCTAAGATTCATTATTACTGTCCAGTAAGGCTTCCCTGCTGCTTGACCTAGCCTTTCCAGGTTATTACCAAAATCTTCCCATGACCTCTTTCTGGATTCAACAACTATATGTTTCACTCTGTTTCTTTCACCTATGTACAATTTCCTGTCTGCATCAGCCCTTGTTTGGAGCCATTTCTGATAAGCCTTCTTTTTACGTTTAAAAGCTGCTCTCACTTCATCACTGCACCAAGATGTTTGCTTTTCCCCATCTTTACACATAGTTGTTCCTAGGCATTCCCTAGCCGTTTTTACTATAGCATCCCTGTATGTCACCCATTCTCTTTCTATATCCTGAACCTGCCTACTGTCCACTATTCAGAACTTCTCACTAATTATATCCATGTATAATCACAGGAATAGAACCAGCTTTTGGGTGGTTAGGCCATGTGCATTATGCAGAGTTTCGTCCAGACGTGCCATTTGGACTCATCAGCTGGAATGGCACGCCCCTCCAGGACTCTGCTTAGCAGTGGCAGACCAAACTGTGTGGCCCCGCCGTGTTAGCAAATCAAGTTTGCTAACCTGCTAAAGGAGAAATGATTTCTCCGATTAAAAAATGCTCCCCCATTGGAGATACAATATCAAAAAAGGCTTTCACAGCCGCAGATCTTATAATCACCCAAAAGCTGATTCTATTCCTGTGAATAGACCGTGAAAGCCTTTTTTGATATATCCATGTACTTCTGTCTAATTTCCTCGTCCTGGAGATTTTCTACCCTTATTCATTTGCAAACAGATTTCACTTTCTCTACCTTAGGCCTAGAGATACTTAGTCCACTACAGATCAGATAGTGGTCTGTATCATCGAAAAATCGCCAAAAAACCTGTACATTTCTAACAGATTTCCTGAATTTGAAGTTGGTTAAAATATAGACTATTATGGATCTGGTACCAATATCCCCCCATGTGTAGCAGTGAACAGTCTTATGATTGAAGAATGTATTTGTAACTGCTAAACCCATACTAGCACAGAAGTCCAGCAAACACTTCCCATTCCTATTAGCTTCCATATTTTCCCCACATTTACCAATCACCATTTTGTATCCTTCAGTTCTATTTCCAACTCTTGCACTGAAATCACCCATTAGCACTATCCTATCCTTGCTGTTGACCCTGACTATGATGTCACTCAATGCTTCATAAAACTTTTCAATATCATTCTCATCTGCACCCTCACATGGTGAATACACTGAGACAATTTTTGTCCTAATTCCTCCAACTGCCAAATCTACCCACATGATTCACTCGTTTACGTGCCTAACAGAAACTATGTTGCGTGCAATAGTATTCCTGATGAACAGCCCTACCCCAGACTCTGCCCTTCCCTTTTTTAACACCCGCCAGGTACACTTTATAATCTCTACCTCATTATCTCCCCTTACCTGAATATCACTTACTCCTAGCATATCCAGATGCATCCTCTTTGCTGACTCAACCAGTTCTACTTCCTTCCGTAAGCCCCATTAATACTGATAGCTCTCCATCAAATTCCATTTAGTTTACCAAGTTGTTTCCAAAGAGTCTCCCGCCTGTCAAATGGGAGTGGGACTCTGTTACTCCCATAGGTCTGAGGCTTGCTTAAAATGTTCAGAGCTTGGTAAATTCATGAAGCAGGATGCTACACTACTGCACATAGTCCAAGTGAGGATCTCTCCTCTAACGAGTTACAGACCACCGGTGGGTTGTATAGCCCTAGCCACCTGAGCACAAGGAGGGTGATGACTCAGAATATGTCCGACGTGCCCACTCCCATTTCGTAGCAATTGGCATCCCGACTCTCAGGACCACTTACTAGGTCACTCAGCCGTTGCCCATGTTTCACAAACTAGGACGTGACTACAGTAACCCACACCATGAACTTATAACAAAATAACATATAATCTCCTCTCTCTTCCTCATTATCTCCCCTTACCTGAATATCACTTACACCTAGCACATCCAGATGCATCCTCTTTGCTGACAGCCAGTTCTACTTTCTTTCTTCCATAAGCCCCATTAATATTGATAGCTCCCCATCTAATTGCATTTCGTTCGCCAAGTTGTTTCCAAGGAGTCCTCACCTGTCAAATGGGAGTGGGACTCCGTTACTCCCAAAGGTCCACAGCTTGCTTAAAATGTTCTGAACTTGGTAATTAACTACTTATTCTAATTTTAGATGACTAATTCTAAGTTATGTAGGTGGATCAAAAGGTTAGTTGCACTAACATGCCGCAGCAGCCCGCTGTGTGTCACGAATGTGGGCACAGCGGAGAAAGGGACAGACACTGCCCACGCGTCTGTTAGGCAGGTCGCTGTGGTGTCTCGTCTAGTACTGTGTGAATAGCGACCAAATGCAATGGCGCATCAACTGGACGTTAACTCCAAATATGAGGTGCGTGCGACAATCCGATGGGCCAAAAGTAAGAACTGCACGGACATACATCGTGAAATTAGTGCTGTGTATGGAGAGCGGGTCATTTCCCGGCAGGGTATCGTAAAGTGGTGTCAGCAATTTGAAGCCGGACGCACGGATATCAGGAACAACCATCGCGAAGGCAGGCCCACAACATCCAGGACCTGTGCAAAGGTCAACAGTGTGAATGCGATCATTAGACAGAACCGGTGAATTAAACTGAGAGAAATCACGACGTAGCTGAACATGTCGTATGGAGGTGTGTTCACCATTGTTCACGAGGACCTTGGATATCGTAAGCTGTGTCAAAGATGGGTCCCACGTCTTCTCACCGATGAACACAACGAACAACGTTTCCAATCCTCCCTGGTATTTTTGAAACGTTATGCCGCAGACGGCAATGGGTTTCTGCGGCGAATCGTCACAGGTGGCGAAACGTGGGTCCACCACTTCACCCCCGAAACGCAGAGAACATCAATGGAATGGGTGCACCCCTCACCACCACAACGAAAGAAGGCCAATGTTCAACCTTCAACCAGTAAGGTTATGGCGACAAGTGTTCTTTGACATGGAGGGTTTGCTGCACATAGAATTCGTGCCGAAAGGAACGACGATCAACGTGGCGACGTATTGTCAAACATTGCACCGGTTGCGTAAAGCGATTAAAGAGAAGCGCCGGGTGAAATTGAGTGCCGGTGTGATTTTGTTGCAGAATAACGCAACACCTCACAAGGCCCGCCAAATGAGAGAACTGCTGCAGCGTTTCAAGTGGGAGGTCTGGCAACATCCACCCTACAGTCCCGACCTAGCGCCATGTGACTTTCATCTGTTCGTAAGCTCCAAACAGAGCTCGGTGGTCGATGTTTCCAGACCAATGAGGAGGTGAAGGCTGCTGTCTCCAAGTGGTTGCAGAACGCTGGAGGAAATTTCTATGCATCTGGCATCGACACGTTTGTTGTGCGTTCACAGAAATGTTTGGAGTCTCTTGGAAACTATGTGGAAAAGTGACGTTACAGTGTATGTAGTTATAGTCATGTTGCTGTTGTATAGGTGGTGTAATAAATGGCCATAACTGGGAAGTGCAACTTATTTTTCGATCTGCCCTCGTATATTGATACATTGTAGTGTTTAAATGTGCTTGGATGAGAAAGTCTAAAATTGTTTAACAGTTCATTATGATGTCACTGACCTTAATGTTCAATCTCTCACACACACACACACACACACACACACACTCTTTTGAATTACTTGTGATCATTGGAATTATCAATACAGGACATGAAGCTAATAGCTTAGGATAATTTCAATAGTTACTTTGTTTTATGAATATTAAAGTATACTTTTATATTATACATGTTCAGTGTCAACTGTTCAAGACCAGGCATGTCAAACAGTGCCCGCAGTGAGACACTGCACGGCCTAGAAATGACCTTGTCACATGCGGGCAGAATTTTTACTCTCTAGAAGGGAGGGAGGGAAGTTGAACTGACAGTACATTTGCTCACAGTAAATCAGATCTTATGTCATGTGAAACAAAAGGATGATGCAAGACGAGATTGGTAAGAGGAAAAGTTATGGTAGGTTTGATCCGGAATGGTTGCACTAGTGTGTAAAAAGCATGGTGTCTGCAAGAGCTTTAATATTAGATGTCATTATGATCTGTATCATCCTCGTCAGTACAGTGGTATTACTGGTGATGAGAGGCTAATATTAATAGTGGAACTATGAAGTACTTTGAAAGCTGTAAGCATACAGTACTTAAGTGATGTGTTTTAAAAACTAGTTTATTAGGAGAACATGAAACAGTAATGTTCCAAATATCGGCTTTCCTTACATTCAAATGTCGGTTAGCTCAAACTGTCCCAGAAAATTGCAGTGAATAGCCATCCCTTTAAAGTCGGCGAGTTTATTAAAGAGTGTATTGTGGCTGCAGTACAAATATTGTCACCTAGTGATGTAGAAAGGTATAAATCAATCTGCTTATCACAAAATACCATTGCTATGAGAATTCAAGAGCTTGCAGATGATACATCATTTCAGCTTAGAAATGTTAGCAAGAAATATGTAACATTTTCATTAGTGGTTGATGAGTGTACAGATGTTGCAGATATTGCGCAGTTGGCTGTACACATCTGTGGTGTAGACACTTCTTTGGCAATAATGGAGTAGTTATTATATTTGATTCTTCTAAAAACCATCACAACTGGTGAAGACATATTCAATGCTACTGTGCAGTCTGTAAAGGAGCTTGGCTTATCATGGGATAAACTTATATCGGCAGCGGCAGACGGATAGGAACAAGATCTGATTATGTTGGCAGACAACTCCAAAATGCAATCAGAACGCAATTGCTGGGTTATTGCCATTCATTGCTTAATTCACCAAGAGGCTCTCTGCATAAAATCGGTGAATGAATCATGTGATGAACACGGTAATAAAACTTGCGAACTGCATTAGAAGTCATGGACTGTCATATCGGCAGTGTATTAACCTTCCAAAGATGTATGAATGTGAACAGTATCCCATACTACTCCGAAGTACGGTGGTTAAGCATGGAAAATATCTCTTCAAGGATTTTTTGAATTGCAAGACCATATTGCTAATTTTGTAGATTAGATGGGCAAGGAATTACCCCAACTCCATGATGTTAAGTAGATTAGCGACTCAGCATTTTTAGTGGATATCACCGAAAGTTGCAGCTCTTTCCTTGTACCGTAGTGTTCAGCCAGAACATGTGCCTCAGAATTTATCATTGGATCTTATAGAGTTTATGATGTGTGGCTGAAGCAAGAGCACAAAGAAAGGGAAATTATTGACTTTTACTGAACACTTCCCATTACGCTTTCCACAACTCCAAAAGTTTGCACCAGAAATCCTGTCAATCTTTGGAAGTACTTACAGATGTGAACAGTTCTTTTCCAGAATGAAGATCAACAAATCTTGATTCCAATCTTGGCTAACAGACATACATCTCAATGCAGTAATGAAAGTAGTGTCTGCCAGCACCATCAAGCCTAACTTTGACCGAATTATTGCCTGCAAACGTCTATAGGGCTCAGAAAATCAGTGAAAATAAATGGATCGCTTTTAGGCAACATATTTTTGTTATTTTTCAGAGGAAGCAAAACCACAATGCCCAGGATGTAGACAAGTGCTCATCCGAAGGCTTTTAAGTTATTTCATCACGCCTTTGTTTTGTCAACTAGACTCTTAATTTTTGAATCTTGTATCTTGAACATGTCAGAATTTGATTCTTCATTTAATATTTCGTTAATGTGTGTGGTATTTATGTAGCCTACAATTCTGTTGTCTTTGTATATATATACTGAAGAACGTGTTTATTATTAATCCATGTAAATTAACAACTTATGGTGCCTTATTAATGACATTGGTGAAGGACAGCTCTCATTTAGAGGTAGCGCACTTCGTTCGCATTGAAGGAAGAAATACAGTGCAACCCTAAAGAATCTCCTTTGAATTTCCCCGCTCGAATCAGCGTGGGCCAGCCGAGACCGCACGGGAGTAAAGGCACCTTGCACGCAGCTCACCTGGCGAGCACTTGACCTTGACATGCCTGGTTTAAGACAATAAGGCTTCTAATCCACAAAAGCACACACAAAAATGTTTCCCTCTTAAGACTAAAGAATGATAGCACTCGGAAGTTAAGCTTTAAAGATGTCAAGTCAAACTACTACTTAGAAGTAAAAAACAAATACAATTATTATTTTTTGTAAAAGCAATTTATGAAATAAATCTTACCATTTTAACAGAGTGTTTGACCATTCAGCAAGAATTGAAACAACAAGAATATCTGCAGCAAGGGTTGTGTTCAGACTAGCAGCAAGAGGGAATAAAATTGTAAATGCATACAATGGGTCTGACACCTGAGTTACGGTGAAGAAGAAGTTATCACTGTTAGGAAATCTGCAATAAAATAAATGCGTATGTAAATAAATAAAATTAAGTAAAATACAACGAACAGTAATATATGAATGCAGCCCTTCTCTATCCCATATAATTTCAATCTACTTTTGACAGATTTTATTTATTTGGTTTAGGCCTATGACTTAGTACGGTATCGGGAGTATCCGAGCATATGTCGGGCTCGCCTGATACACAATTCCAATATATAATAAATAACAATGAGTAACACAGAATTGCAGCTGGACAATGAAATCAAAACAATACAAATTATTTTTACTCTATATCGCCTTTAATTCTTCGATGCATAACTAGGCCTAAATAAGTAAAATTAAGTAAAAGATAAAGAACAGCAACGTATGAATACAGTACTTATTTTTTTATACAAACTCCATTGCGTAAATGACATTTCTCACATAACCTCAATAAGGAACAAACTTTGGAATAACTTACGTGTTTTGAAGCGTTTTGATGCCTGAAGCACCATACTTATACAACCCTTCTGTCACAGTCATGCTTGCTACTTATCAATGAAGAACACAAAATTACATCAGCTGACTGCACATCACCGGCTCATCCACTCACTACGATATCTGTGTTGTGCCAGGTCAGTTCAACTGTCAAATACAATAACAGATTTCATATAACCCCTTGTTTTGACTTCTAACTCTTCGCACCCAATGAAAGAAAAGAATATCATTATCATCTTTGCGGTTAAGACCTTCTTTACGCACGCCTTTATCTCAACATCATCGCCAAGACACACTCCATTCCCACTCGTTCAAGTGGCGCCTAAACACGCATGTATCACCTTGGTGTCATGCAAAATACCAGGGCGGCTGCGTCAAGGCTGCAATGCAGTAGTGCTGGGAGAGGAGGCAGTCCTCCGAGTGATTGAATCGGTTGTAGCAAGTGAAGCGCTCTACCGGTATTCTCCGGTACTACTGCGGAGAATTGCGGAGGTATACGGAGGGTGGCGGAGGAAACGGAGCGAACGTGCTCTGCTCATTCAGACAAAACACTCCTTCCTCTCAGTTGGTGCCTGTGACGGGTGAACTTTCTGGCACCGTTACCTTCACTGTATAGCTAATGCCAAGAGAACCATCAGTTGTTCGGAATTTTTTCGATGCAGAAGGCGATCAGAAGAAATCTGCCAAGTGCAAATTATGTGCACGTAGTTTTTCAACGGGAGGCGGCACATCTAATTTATTTGATCCTTTAAAGATGAGTCATAAGCAGTGTTTGGAACCAACAACTGACCAAAGTAGCGAGGTGTACGCCCCAGGCAGTCAAGAGCATAAGCGCTTGAATCGGAGTGTGGCTATGTTTGTTTCTATAGGTATGCAACCACCCGAAATTGTCCGGGATGAAGGCTTCAGGAAGTTTGTTAACGTTTTAAATCCGAGGTATGAACTACCATGTCGCCGAACTCGGTCTGAGGTAAGTGGAAAATGAACTCATATTGCACCATTTATTGTACAGTATTACAATTAATTGCCAGCTATTTCTGTGATCGATACCTATGTTATATTAATGTTTTCTTACGGAATTCTAGGCGAAATACATGACGAAGTACGCAATAAGCTGAAAATCGAACTGGCAGTCTATATAGCTTATCCCTTTCTCAAAACCAAGCATATGACACTTTTTCAGGTTGAAGTCGAGCTAAGGACTACGATCCAAAGGCGTGATAGGCTATAAGCAGCAGCAGAAAGTTCTACATCGTTGGAAGAAAAGCCTGCGGCAGGAAGAAACGAAGGCAGACGTAATCTCTTAGCGTTTTTGGATGCAAAGCTGGCCCAGAAGCGACGTGCTGCGACGCCTACGTCGAATACCACGATACTCCTAAGGCAGTACGTGGAATTAGAGACAGAGCATAGGTTGACTGACCCTGTCAAGTACTGGGCTCAAATGGCGAACCAATCTAATCTGCTTCATGAAATAGCTGGATACTACCTTTATATTCAAGCTACCTCTGTCCCAGCTGAGAGAATGTTTTCGGCTGCCGGGCAAATAATCATAGCAAGAAGAAATGCTTTATCGCCAGAACGAGCAAACACTTTGCTTTTCTTACATGGAAACTCTAAATATTTCTTCAAGTAACGTATGTAGCCTTGAACTTCGTTTCTTCTTGACTGAAACATTTATTTATTTATTTATTTATTTATTTATTTATTTATTTATTTATTTATTTATTTATTTATTTATTTATTTATTTATTTATTTATTTATTTATTTATTTATTTATTTATTTATTTATTTATTTATTTATTTATGTCTTTGTTTGGTGTATATCTGTGGCTCCGAAGTAATTTTGTGTATTTATTATGAGGTTGCCTTTTTATAACATACTTCTCTTTAATATACCAAAAATTATTAATTATTGTTACATTAAAATGATGTATCGGTATTATATAGTATACGGTAGTTTCTTCATTCAAAACAACACTACTACATCTGTTGCTTAAAAACGGTACCATACGTAACAGTCCAACGGCTTGGCCGCGTTGACACTCTACTTAAAATAGGTCATACTAAAACAAACTACTCCGGTACTACCGCTCCTTTCCTTGGATAACGGTTTTATCGGAGGAAGCGGAGGCAACGGAGGTAATCGGAGATACCGATTCATGTTGCGCGAACAACTGCTCCGCTCCTACCGCTCCTTTCCCAGCACTACAATGCAGCAATAAGCTTAACGGCTTAACATAACTGCACGTGCCTATTGTAAAGATATTCGGCAATTATTTAGTTCATAATGAACAGATTGTATTCCTGGATAAAAACTACAACTCTGCAGTATATTCAAGAAATAAGCTATTCCTGCTAAATAAATGAATGAATAATTTATTGGCAGTTTGGGCAAGTTTGGGGCATTTAACTCGAGTTCTCGACTTCTATGAATGAAGACCGAAAAGAGTTCAGACCTGGTTCAGACTCTCATAAAAGTAGGAGTGACGGGTAAAGAAAGCCTACTTCTTCAGTCAAGAATACGGGGTGAAATTGAAATAAATAAAGTCCGCTAAACCGGTGGTACATTAGGCCATTCTAAGCAAATTATGTTCATAATATTTGGGTCTATCTTTAACCTTAAAATTAAGTTAGGCTATATAAAGTGGTTATTTTTTTTTTTTCGGTAATTCTTCAGGCAACAATGGCCATGTCTACTGTTATAGAGGGGCTTAGAGCAAAGCAAGGTTTATGAGAGAATATAGTTGCGTACTCCAACCATGAAATGCCACCGGCCGGTGGACGGGGAAGAGGCTGGAGGGAAAGGGGGGGGGGCGCTAAACTGGAAAAGCTTTACGGTATTTTTTAATATAAATATTCACGTATGATAAAAAAATGAACAAACCACAAAAACCAAAAGCTATAAAAGGAGCTAAACGAAGAATGTGTGAAGTGTAGCTTGAGCATGAGTTCTTTTTTTTTCTTGCTAGTGGCTTTACGTCGCACCGACACAGATTGATCGTATGGCGACGATGGGACAGGAAAGGGCTAGGAGTTAGAAGGAAGCGGTCATGGCCTTAATTGAGGTACAGCCCCAGCATTTGCCTGGTGTGAAAATAGAAAACCACGGAAAACCATTTTCAGGGCTGCCGGCAGTGGGATTCGAACCTACTATCTCCGGGATGCAAGCTCACAGCTGCGCGCCCCTAAACGCACGGCTAACTCGCCCGAGGAGCATGACGTAACGAATGGGAGGATTGATAGGGCAGTAAACTGTACGTGAATGTATTTTAGAGTGACTTTCTACGCAGCAAGTCATCTGTAGCCGCGCAAAATATGCGAACTGAGGCTAAGGTTTGAAGCTACTGGAAACAAATACTGTAGTTCATTTGGTTTTCTCAATTTTATTATTATTAAGGAAAGAGCGCACAAACATGCATCAAATTAGAATACAATGATCAAATAGATACAACAATACATTATTCTTTGCTATTATGGTTTTCTCAACGGAGCTCGGTTTGAAAAATGAATGGAGAAGAATTTAAGAACCAGGCACTTGAGTTAGCTACTACTTATAAAGAAGAGCTATGTAAGTGGAGAGTTATAAGTATCATGCCTTGGATTTAAGCTCTAATATGAAAACGGCTGTCCCATCAGGTCTTCTGGCGTTAATAGGCACTCGAAGGTGCCTTTCCCAACAATAACGACAGCATTGAGAATTTTCCTCACAAGACCAGTCTCAATCGCCTCAAATGGAAACTAAAGACAATTAAAGAAAAAACTCGAATGTGTAGGCCTATGTGAGGGTCTACAGAAGACAGAAGTACTGTATTCAGTCAGCAGCACTAGCACAGCCAGGACCGACCGGGGGGGAGGTAATAGCTATAAAATGTTGATAGAACATAATGAAGGTGCTTGAGCGTGTGTGGTACCGGTATACGCATGCATGAGTGTCATAATGGCATTGATAAAAGTGAAATATGTTGATATTCAGATTGCAGTACACTAGGTATACAGAACAAGAACAATATGATCAAGATCAACAGTTTTACAGTGAATGGTATGTTCAGATTAAAATTTTTAAAAATCAACTTTCAGGGCTTCCTAAAAATTAAATTCAAGACTGTTTGTTTTACAATTATGTCTCTGTGAATGTTTAAAAGGGACAACCAACTGAGTCCACTACACCTGTTTATTGTCAGTTTCTGATTATTTTATTTTGTAAAAGTTTCATGGAGGGGGGTTCTAACCACCCACCAGTAGCCCCCTTGGCTAAGCCCCTAACCAGCACTATGTAAAGATTGTTAGTTACAAGGAAAATTGCCAGATAGAAGCGGTGACTAATATTAACGACGTATTAAAATTTACCTACGATAACAAAGACATTTACAATAAGATACAAACATTGAAAACTAGAAAAGCAGCTGCAATTGATAAGATTTCTGGGGATATACCCACAATAGAAAATGGATTGGGATGTAGTACCATATCTGAAGTAGCCTACTTATTTGATTACTGTTAGCATGAAAGAACTATACCAAATGAATGGATAGTTGCTATAATAGTCCCTGTTTATAAAGGAAAAGGTGATATACGTAAAGCCGAAAATTATAGGCCAGTCAGTTTGACATGTGTTACATGTCAGCTTTGGGAAAGCATTATTTCTGGTTACACGAGACATATTTGCGAAATTAATAACTGGTTCGATCGAAGGCAGTTCGGGTTTAGGAAAGGTTATTCCACTAAAGCTCAACTTGTAGGATTCAAGCAAGATATAGCAGGTATCTTGGATATGAGAAATGAAAATGGTCTGTGTATCCAAAGTATCCAGGGTAGATCATGGAAGACTAATGGCAAAAATGAGTTCAACTGGTCTAGACAAAAGAGTGACTGAATGGGTAGCTATATTTCTAGATAAAAGAACTCAGAGAATTAGCTTAGATGAAGCTGATCCTGTAACCGAACCATTAAGAGGGGAATTCCTCAAGACAGTAATATTGGACCTTTATGTTTTCTCATATACATAAATGATATGAAGAAAGAACTGATTTCCCTGTCATCTTTCATTCCAGCAACACTCTCCATTCTCATTTCATAGCATCTATCAGTCATTACTATCACTTTGGGAGTGGCGACCCCATCGTACTAACAGCCTACATATGATTCATTCATTACATCCCTGACCCGGTCAATGACTGTAAAACAGGTTGTAGCAGTGTTGTACGCTGGGATCAAGACGTGGGTTACTACTAGACTACGAGAACGGGGTGTTTCAAGCTATAAAAAAAGGTCATGTGTTCCTTGCACGCATCTGGTTTTCCCACAAAATCAATTTTCTTTTGAACGCTTGAATTCTTTCCACCAAATCGCAGATATTGTGCTTTTCGCTCTGAAGCGAAGTGTTCAAAGTATTCAGACGGGCAGTAATGTCACTTAAAAATGCCAAGTCTGCCACCCACTTAGGATTACGCAAAAGAACTTCGGGCCGCCCTTTCATGTCACAAGAGGTATCTATTGCGTTCCGCAAGCAAAAAACACGATGAAGCACCTTCGCCTTGCTTAGCCATCTTACTTCTCTATGGTACGGGATATCCGGATACTCCGCTTCGATTTCATCCAAGAACTCTTTGAATTGACGGTGCGTGAGTCCATGGGAGCGAAGAAAATTCGCACAATTGTTCCCATTACGTCTTTAAGCTTGGCGATTTTTGCACAGATTGCCTCCTGGTGTATCAAGCACTGGATCGCCGTCATTAGGGTACTACCGTTCTGAGCCATTTTTTTAATTTTACATAGCTGAGGAACCCCGTACGTACACTACGTAAAGCAGGAGCTCCATCCGTCGTTACACTCGTCAACCGCTCCCATTTTAATCCCACTGACTCAAAAATAATCTCCACAGGTTGGAAAATTACGAAACCGGTAGTGGTGTCTTTGAGAGCTACCAAGTCTAGGAAATAGTCGGTGACCCTAAGATCGTCATCCACCCCTCGAATGAAAATAACGAGCTCAGCTGTGTCTGCAATGTTATTTGATTCGTCGAGGGTGATGGAAAATGATACCAAATTTGCTGCCATATCCATTAATTGCCGTTCCATGTCAACGGCCATATCGTCTATTCTGCGAGCCACAGTTTGAAGAGAAAGAGAGATTTTGTAAAATTTCTCAACTAGCTCTAAAGGACAAATACATGCCGCCGCTTCCATTAGGCACTCCTTGATTAAATTCCCTTCCGTGAAGGGTTCCCCAGCTTTGGATATTCGCAGCGAACATTTGTAGCTTGCTCGTAAAATGGGTCCACCAACATCACTCACCTCAATCTTCAGTAAAAAAAAGTAAATAAATAAATAAAAATACGGCAAGTCACAATTTTAATGCTCTTCAGATAGGCTAATTCAAATATTTCTTCATTCCCGTTTGTAAACAATCTTTTTAAATTAAGAAAATAATACTTATAGAATAATGCTGCTTGAAATTTTCTTTCAATTCTTCCAACTTCGATTGGCGAGTGGCGTCTGTCAAATGACCATAATCATCCCTGTGGTTAGCACTGTAGTGCCGTTCCAAATTGTGTTGATTTTGAACACACTAAATCTCGGTGGCACACTAAACATTTGGCATGCCCTTTATAAGCTGTACAGAAAAAATGAAATTTCCCATTTTGCTTTAAAGGCTGTTGCTTCACCACTCCTTTTTTGTATGGTGTTCAGTCATGACAGCTGCGTCCGGCTCCATGGCTAAATGGTTAGCGTGCTGGTCTTTGGTCACAGGGGTCCCGGGTTCGATTCCCAGCAGGGTCGGGAATTTTAACCATAATTGGTTAATTTCGCTGGCAGGGGTGCTGGGTGTATGTGTCGTCTTCATCATCATTTCATCCACATCACGACATGCAGGTCGCCTACGGAAGTCAAATCGAAAGACCTGCATCTGGCGAGCCGAACTTGTCCTCGGACACTCCCGGAACTAAAAGCCATACGCCATTTCATTTCATTTTTATGACAGCTGCGAAACTGATTTAGTTACACTCTGTCAATAAAGCGCATTGGACTAGCCTAGCGATTGATGGATCGGCTGCTCGCTCAGCCAGCCAAGCTCCTCGCACCACTACCGAAACTAGCTTCCCCCAAAGCGCTCGGAGCACTGGCTTGGAGCGCGGCCAGAGCGCTAGCGCTCGGGAAGCGCTGTTTGGATGGCCCTGCCCTAGAGTTTCCGTAGAAGTAATCACTGCAGTTAACATATTATCCATGTACAGTCAAAAGAGGTGCAGAATTGCATGTTGTAGGAAAATATAAGTTTCGTAAATGTGAGTTAACACAATGCGGTCAGAAGTAGAGGTGTTCAAGCGAGCAAGCCAGTTTCAATGGCAGTAACTTTCTGTTATGTGGATCTCACAGTCACGAACCATATTTTTCGATTAATCGAGAGTTCATTTCGAATAGTGTAAAAAGAAATGTGCGTGACGAGATATGTGAACGGCCATTGAAGTTGCAGAAGTTTATCCACCCATTCTGCCGAGAAGGAAAAGTTTCCAAACGGTATGACGATTCTGAAGATAATTCAGCAGAGCAGTAGGGGTAGCGTGCCTGTCTCTTACCCGGAGGTCCCGGGTTCGATTCCCGGCCAGATCAGAGAGTTTCACCTGGATCTGAGGGCTGGTTCGAGGTCCACTCAGCCTACGTGATTACAACTGAGGAGCTACATGACGGTGAGATGGCAGCCACTGTCTAGAAAGCCAAGAATAACAGCGGAGAGGATTCGTCGTGCTGACCACACGACACCTCGTAATCTGTAGGCCTCCGGGCTGAGCAGCGGTCGCTTGGTAGGTCAAGCCTCTTCTGGGCTGTTGCGCTATGGGGTTTGGTTTGACATAACATCTTACAAATTCTTACTTAAATTCGAGCAGTTTCTACGTGGGAGTGACAGGGTGCGAAATCGCGGGGGGAGGGGGGGGGGGGAGGGAGGTATTCCACCCCCACTGACGATTTTATCTCAAAGGTTCCACCCCCACTAAAATTGCCCGTGGGGATACTTTCATTATAAAATTATGAGGAAAATGCTGAACGCATATCATTAATGACTGAAATTAATTATTTTTACAGCAATAATTCAAGTGACTGCCAGATCTTCAGCAATGGCAATCCGGACCTGCAACCTATTATTCATGTTTCACTCTGACAAGTCCATCTGAAACCCGGGAAAAATAGAAATTACTTGAAGCTCTCCTCCTTTGTAATTGCTATAAGTAGCTCGAGCTTACACCACTCCTGTACTTCTTGGAGAGGATATGTTTCCGATAAATAGCCAATAGGACAATATTTACTTAAGCAGTGTAGAAACCGACAATTTTTTTTCAGTCAAAACTTAGCCCTGGTAGAGGAAGGTTCCACTAATAAAGCAATAAATCAGGACAAATCGCGCCTCGTCTGGCCTTTGGTAAGAAAGCGACAGTCTCTCAAAACTTCTCAGCTGATTGGAATAACGTTCTAATGTCTATTATTCTCGTTATAACAACAAAATTCAAACAAAAAGATCTACAATTTACATTAGTCTGGAGGGGGAGGGGGAGGGGGAGGGAGGGAGGGAGAAATTTACCCCCTCCCCCGCGAAATACTGACTGAAATAAACACTAGTAGTTAAGCCCTATGCCCCCCCCCCATCATTTATTTCTGATTTCGCACCTTGTGGAGTGATGCAAACAAAGTCAAAAATTTTACTGCTCCAGGACGATGATGTTAACGCTGATCGCCTTTTGCTCTACAGAGGAATGTTTCATGAGTTTTTGCTGAATGAAGGAAAAATAATTGATTACTTAGAGGACATTACCAATCACTTCGAGAAAGTGGTTCATCTTAACGTTGTCCGGCTCAATGGCTAAATGGTTGCCGGTCTGGCCTTTGGTCCAGAGGGTCCCGGGTTCAACTCTCTGCCGGATCGGGGATTTTAAACGTAATTAGTTAATTCGTCTGGCTCGGAGACTGGGTATGTGTGCCTTCTTCGGTGTATGCCGTCTTGCTCATTAGAAATCACAATCAGTTGTAATCGTGCAAACGAAGAGGAAGGTTGCTAAGTGAGTGAGTGCTGACATGGGGATTTCGACAGAACAGTACCGGGCGACGATAGATCGTTGGCACGGTAGAGGCAGGCCCGCGAGTTGTAATATAGAATACAGTGCCGCACGGCAGGTGGGACTGACTTCAATTCTGATGGCAGCATCAGTGATGGCAGTGTCGTTGGTTATTGGAGGGGTCGAGATGAACCCTGGACCTGGTCCTGCTGGTACGGTTGGATGGGAAGAGATGGAGAAGATAAGGGGAATTGTTAAGGGCCAAGTAGAACAAACAAGAGAGCTCCTACGACAGCAATCCAGTGAACTGAGAGAAATAATTAAAGAGGAGCTAGCAAAAGTAACAGAACTGGTGGTCCAAAATAATAAGGAAATATCAAGTTTGAGGGATAAGGTGAAAACAATGGAAGAAGAGATAAAATAACTGAGGTGGCAAGAGACAAAGCTCCAGCACGAGACTCGGAAGAAAAAATATTTTTATAAACGGGTTACCTGAGGACGCTAAAGACGAGCAAGTATTTAAAGTACTTGAGCTAATAAATGAGAGGTTGAAGATTAACTGCAGAGAAGCCGACATAGACGAGATTCAGCGAATGGGGAAGGCAAAAGGCAAGAGACCAGTGAATGTGAGGTTCGTATCAACTCTATTGGTGAAGAAGATTTTGGATAATACACGCCGATTGAAAGGTAAAAAGTTATGGATCAAGCAGGAGCTGGAGAAAGAAGCCTTTAGGAACCAGAAATCGCTCCAGTTCCACCTGGGAAAGGCTAGGCGTGCCGGATTAATTGCCTACATTGCAACACATTAGTGGTGGGTGACTGAAGTGGACTAGGTCTATAGTATGTTCAGTGGAGCAGTTAAAGAATGTGTTCAACACAGAGAGTACGCTGGCCGATGAAGAAGGTGAACGCACATGACAGCTCAGATCAGTAGAATGCGGAGCAGTGCGCGGCGACCAGGAAGTGAATCGAAGAGGACAGAGAGAGCAAGAAGCTGACGCAGAGACAACCAGTAGGCAGTGCAGCCATGGTGACCCCTACAACGACAGCTGAGTGCTGACTCTGCGAGAGACACAATACCCAGACGCAGGCGTGTGAGTCTGAAGGACTTCTGACAGAGAAAAGGTAATTTAAATGAGGATGGCTTTGATAGGGAATGTGTTAGTACAATAGATGAGAACTCTGATGAATTGGGTGTAACTAGAATTACGAGGTCCAAGACAGGCAGCCAGTATGAGGTGCAGGGGAGGAAGAAATAATTAGAAATGACAGTTGGGTGCATCAATATTGAAGGTTTTCGAAGTAAACTACAGAATGAATCTTTTAAAGAGTTGTTGCGAAGCTTGCACATCCTCGCGTGTGTGGAAACCTGGATTCCACCGGAAAGTAAGATAGAAGTAGACGAATTTACAGTTTATTATAAGGCAAAAGAAAGGCGAGGCGGCAGGGGTAGATACCCTGATGAAATAATCGTTATGGTTAGGGAGAATGTGCAAGATAGAACAGACCATATTGAATCAGAAAGGAGGGTATGGTTTGGTAAAACATAAAATTTTACAAGGAGAGTGAGCAAGATTTATGTATCGGTTTCGTCTACAATCCTCCTGAAGCCTCTACATTAGCGAAAAAGGATTTCTTTGATGAGCTGGCATTAGAAATTAATAGGATGGAAAATATTTTTGAGGACGTATGCATTCTACTAATGGGGGACTTCAACGCGAGGATTGCGGATCAGAAGCCGCTGTGCGACAAAGAGGCAGAAGGAGCTTATGTACAAAAGAGAGTAAGTCAGGATAAGGGCTGTAATAAAAATTGAGAAAAGTTGTTAGAGCTGCGTGGTACGGTAGAGCTATATATTTTGAATGAATGGTGGCATGGCGACGAACTAGGGAACCTGACATGCATAACGGAGACAGGGGGGTAGTATCATAGATTTGGCGTTAAGTTCTAGAAATGCGTTGCCTATGATTAAGAATTTGAAGGTTGAGGAATGGGCAGAGTCACATCACTTACCAATTATTGTCCGAGTAAATGATAGAGAGGGCAGGGCATTAACGAGCAACACGATAAAATTCAAAGAAAGATCAGTTACTAAATACAAATGGAGAGAGGAGCTAAAGAAAGAGTTTATGAATTATTATGAGGGAGAAGCAGGTCAGATAATGAAGATTGGAATAGACTCAATGATCGAGAATAACCTAACGGGTGCAGCAGTAAAACAAATAGAAAACACTGTAAAAAAGGGCAGGCGAGAAGGTGCGGCTAAAGGAGGCGAAGAGGATAATAGGAAAGGGTTGGTACAATGATTAATGCAGGCATAACAAGTAAGAAGTAATTAAAGCATTGAAAGCGTACAGAAAGCACGGGAGAGAAAATCATAGGATTGAATTTTGTAACAGGAGAAAATAATATAGAGAAATACTGTGTGTAACTAAGTCTGAATGGCAGAAGCAAAGAGTTATCGAACTGAATAGTAATTCGAAACATAATTCAAGTAGGAAAGTGTGGAGTACAATTAAGAAGATCTGCGAAATGCAAAAACTTCCTCGGCGGTCTGAAATAAATCAGGCTAATTGGGTAGAGTACTGTAAGAAATTATTAGGGGGTGAAGATGGATGGAGACCAATAATAGAAGAAAACGGAACATCGGTAGAGCTGGGGTGTACTGTGCCTCCATTAGATAATGAAATATCGATAGAAGTAAGAGAGGTTTTAGGGAAAGGTAAGAAAGGTAAATCAGGAGCGATTTCGGGTATCACCAACGAATTTTGGAAGCAAGTGACGAAGAGTAAGGATAACCTAGAAAGTATTGTTAAATTATTTAACAGAATATTTGAAGGGGGAAAGTTTTGCAAATCTTGGCAAAAGGGAGTGATCTGCCTAATCTACAAGAAAAAAGGAGAGAAATCTAACCCGAATACTTATAGGGTCATAAGGTAAGTAAAATATACACATGTGTGTTGGCGAAAAGGATTATGAAGTGGGCGGAGGGGAGGAATGATTCTAGGGAGACTTCAGCCAGGCTTTAGAGAAAGGATGAGGACAACTGATAATATTTTTATTGTGAAAACAAAAATGGATAAGTATGTAAAAAAGAAAGGTGGAAAATTGTACATTACTGCCATTAACTTGGGGAACGCATTTGATTCTGTGAGAAGAGAGGCTGTCGTAGCAAAGATGAGAAGGATAGGGGTGTCTCATAAGATGATAAGAGAGGTTGAGAATGTATATTCAGAAGTGAAGTGTTCAATTAAAATTAAGGAGGGAATAGTAATTGGAGAAATATTCTCCAAAGTAGGGTAGGGCTGAAACAGGTTTGTAAGTTGTTACCTGTATTGTTTACATATGATATCTTTCAATCGAAAGGCTTCGAGGCAGGGGTTTATCCAAGTCTTGAGAACCAGGATATTCCAGGTCTCATTTTTGCAGATGACATCCTTATGCTCACATTGACTCCCACTAGCATGCAGGATAGTATAAATTCAGTGGTAAATTACTGTAAAGAGTGGAATTTAAAAGTGAATACACAGAAAACTAAGGTAATGGTGTGTAGAAAAGGATTAATTGTCAAAGAATGAAAGATGGTGGATGGGCAAGACTAGATTAGAAGTTGTTAAGAAAGTAGAATATTAGGGTATGATATTAAGTGGAAATGGAAAATGGGCAGAGCAAATAAAAAGAGATAAACTAAAGGGTATGAGAACACTGTCAGCCATTAACATACTGGAGAAAAAGATGCCCAACACAGATTACAGAGTGTATAAAAATGTTTTTAATGGGTTATTTAAATCTAGAGTGTTGTACGGAACGGAAATATGGGGATTTGAAGGGAGAGTTTATACACTTGATGCAATTACGAGCATTTTTGGTAAAATAATTATGGAACTACCCAGTTGTACAGCTAACTGTGGAGTGAGAATTATGTGCAATGATGTAAGTCTGCAGGCGGATATTATTAAAAAGATAATCAAGTATTGGTTGAGACTGAAGCTGGGACCAGGTGGTGAAGTATTACAGCTAGCCTAAAAACACCAAATAAAATACCAGAACCAAGGATACTGGGTGGATGGGGTATGGAACATTTTGGAAACGGTAGGAATGCGATATTGCTGGGAAAGGGACTGTGTAGAGAAGTTAAGAATATGTAAAAAAATAGTTCTAAGAGTTAAGGATATTGAAAAGCAACGTATTGCTTCACAATGTAAAAGTAAGAGGTCACTAGAGGAATTTTGTAATGTAAGTGGGAGAATGAGGATATATGTAGAGATTATAACAAATAAGAGAATGAGGGGTAGGCCTAGACTATGGTGGTTAATTCTGATACACAAAAATAAAGCATAGCCTATGGATAAAATAGAGATGAAAATAAATGTTTACTATGTTCTGAAAAAAATGGGGTGGGCATACCTTATAAAAGATTGTGTAGAGACAAGGCAAATACGAGAGAAATTTATAGATGAAGATGATGTAAGAAAAATTGATACCGGTAACGAAAATCAGCTGTATGCAATTATTGTAAAATTATTGAACAGAGAATAGATGCACCCGGGAATGATTGCAAAATTATTTGACATTATTAGGGGAATGTGGAGTAGAAAACGGGTGGAAGAAGAAGAAGTGATACATCTCAGTCAGGAACAGAGTTGTGTCTAAGTAACCTGGACAATATAACTCCGGTGAAGTCTAGAGCCATTAGCTACGTAGATTTGAGTTATAGTATGTAACTACTTTGTCGTAGTAGTTATTTAGTCTGCATGTGTTTTGTTTTTTGTTTTTTCAATAGTCTGAAAACACAATATTAATATTCGTTGATGTTTTGTTTTGCTTTTAAAGTTCCATTTATTGTATTAATATTCATTGATGTTTCTGTTTTTCTTTTAATGTTCCATTTATTAAAATAATTCCAACATTCATCCCAAGTTATTCTTTATCTGTTCAATTTCTAAATCATCTATGTTTTCTGGATACTGTTTTATTTCGATTTATTTATGTTTTACAACTACGCTAAATGAGATTAACTTTTGTATACTGCATGTATCACAAATTAAGAAAGAATACGATAAACAATACCCTCTCCCTAATCTATGGTTTCCGAGATTATGGGAGACGGTATTATTAATTAAAATCATTAGGAATCATCTTAGGTAGAGCCCTCACAGACATGCAGGTCGCCTATAGGCTGTCTACTAAAAAAAACCTGTACCAAGCCTCTCCGAAGGCCATACGCTATTTGCTCTTAGAACTGTTCAAGTTTTTAAAAATAGCGATGACAATACCCGTAACAACTTCAATAGCTTAGGTTATACTCGGGCCCTAAAAGACTTGAGGCTTATTTCCGTACAAGTATAGGACAGTAGAGATTAAATTCATTGAGCCTTCTGCATATACATTGAGTAGCCAAAAGTCATGGGAAGACACTGAATGTTAATGTTAATAATGAGTTGCTCCTCCGCGAGCCGTCAAAACGGCAGCAATTCGACGAGGCACCGACCCAACAAGGTGTTGGAATCGTTCTGGAGGGGTCATGGAGCGTAAACCAGCATCGACATCATCCCATAAATGCTCGGTTGAATTAAGATTGGGGAATCTGTAGGGTCAATCCATGGTCGTAACTTCACTAGAGTGCTCCTTCAACTACCTTTGTCCACCACAGAGCATTGTCCTGTTGAAACATGGCATCTCCATCAGGGTACTTTAGGACCAAAAGGGATGCAGATAATTTGAAAGAATGTTCACATAAATCTGTCAGCGCTCCCTGCAGCCGGACAATGGGGCCTAATTGCGACCACGAGAACGCTGCCCAGACCAGAACTAAGCAACTTCCCGCCTAGACCCAACCTTGTTGACACGCAGGATCCATAGCTTCATGGGGCATACGTCACACTCCCACGTGACCATCAGCTCGATACAACTTGAACCGGGATTCATTGGACCATACCACACGCCACCACTGGTCCATGGTTCAATGCCCATGTTCGTGGTCCCATACACGTCGTTGAGCTCTGTGTCGAGGTGTCAGCAAAGGTACACGAGGTGGCCGTCGGCTGGTGAAGCCTATCCGGTACAAATGAGTTCCTGACTCCCAACATTCAACTGGGCGGTGCTGTGACTCACAGTAGCCCGTTGATCGCCCAGTAGAGTTCTGCGGAGGCGACGTGATGTCCGTTCATTAACACCTGTGGTTTTCCCGTGCGGTGGTTTACGAGAGCGGTAACATTCTCTCTGCGATACTGAAGATCCACCCTCGACACTTTTGACCTCAGAAACCCTAATTTGCGTGTAATCTCCGCAATGCTATGACCCATGCGCCGTGCGCCGATGATCGTCCCACGTTCAAAGTCGGTTAACTTGCGGCGTGTTGACATCATCACGACACTGGTGTCTGTGAAAGACTGCTCAACTACGCCGCAGCTAGCTGCAATGCTCAGGGGTCATACACGGCATATTTTCTGATGGGACACCCCTTCCCATGACTTTTGGCTATTCAGTGTAAGCCTACACAAGGAGGCTGCTAAGGTGTTAAATCAAAAAATGAGATTAGAAAGTGGGTATTCCTTCAGAGAAGTACATTTCTCAATGGAGACTGTTGTTCATCATTTCACATGTCAGTGCTCATATTAACCATGCCCCCAACTGAGATTTATCCAGAAAGTGGCTAAGGGAAGCATTAGCCCCAACCTTTCACTCCCTAGTTAAAATTATAAGTTTACAAAGTTATTTTTGTTTAATGAAATTAAACTTAACAGCATAGCGTACTATACTCTGGATTTCTTTTATTTTATTTTTGAACTTTGCATTATTTCTTCATTAAAAGTTCTCCAAATCTGTTATTTACCTAAGTTTTATTAGATTTTACAACATGATAGCATATTTCATTTGTATGTGTATTATCCTGTAATTTACGTGGTTAAATGTAAGAAAGGGCCACGAGCCCTGACTTCGCCACTGCTAAATAAATAAATAAATAAATAAATAAATAAATAAATAAATAAATAAAAAAATAAATAAATAAATAAAGAGAAAGTGCGATCACTTCTCCCCGCGCCCGTACACTTGCTGCCGTCTGTGGCAGGCACCACGGCATCTAGCCGAAACTGTGGCATGGCGGTCGCTAGCTGATTTAGTTGCTGATGCATGTAGGCCTACCTCGTGCTGCGCGTGGAAGTTGTTTATTTTTAACTTTCGTGAATCTGTGAATGTCCACGTGACATTACTTTGATTGAAAATAATGCTTCAGACCTCCACAAAATAAAACGATGGCCATCTGAAGGTCATTGCGCATTGTTTATGCATTTTGAACTGCTGAATCTATTTCAAACGCCCAGCCCACCACTCTAAAATCTCGAGATTTTCAGTAATAATGGATAAATCAATAGAAAGGCTAGATTTTGCAAGATACCGCTCACGTTGATAACTCTTGCTATTTTTAGGTATTTCGTATAGTTTTCTCTTTCGTTATTAGTCAGCACGGCATTTTAATGAGTTCCTATATCCTGAGCGTAGGCTACATTCGTATTGCTGTGAAGGAGATATGCCTTGTTATATTGTTGTTTTTCAATTTGTTTTACGTCACACCGACACAGATTGCAAGATGGCGCCTGTAGTTAAACGTGTGTGAAAGTGCTCCGTAATTCGCCTACCGAATATCAAAATATATCACACATATTTACCGTGAGTGGGATCCACTAGATTTATAAATATATATATTTCATTTTTAGTGCATCAAACATGACCCTCAAAGCTGTGAATGAGAAGATTAGTGAATTTGAAAGACGTATGTCTCAATTCCAAGGGCGCCTGGAGGAAGCTCTAACTGCTACTACTAACAGTGCCACTAATCCCAAAGAGTTGTTACGTGTGCTTGAAAGTGACTTCCGTGACTTTCGAGAATCGATTTCAGCGGAAATATCCGATTTGAAGAGAAGTATAAGTGAAATTGAACACCGTCTTGAGATACAAGAAGCATTGTCAGATGAAGCGGCCCAATACAGCAGACGCAATTGTCTCCTGTTGCATGGTGTTAAGGAGACCGCTGATGAAGATGTGTACAGCAAGGCCTTGGATACCATCAGAGATAAACTGCAGATTGACTTGAATATTGAGTGCATTGATCGATGTCACAGATTAGGGCGACAACAGAGATCGACTGCTGATGTGGTGACTTCAGGAAACAGGCCAATTATCATAAAATTTCTTAGATATCAGCAACGAGATAGAGTGTGGCGCGCTAAGCGGCTGCTAAAAGGCACTAAAGTTCTTATTACTGAATCACTGACAGCTACTAGGAAGGAGATGTTCCGCAAGGCACGTGATATATTTGGAATGCGTAACACCTATTGACGTCAGAAAAGTTGGATGGCGCAGCCACGCGGTAGAATGTTGAAGCTGCAACATAGTGACTGGTGAGGTATATTTACATGGCGAAGCATTGACGTCGTGATGGAAACAGAAAGAAAGTTGTCAAATTTGAGGAGGTACTGCTCTGTATAAGGTTGCAAATCGTATAAAACGGATGCGAAATCTGGTCACTACTTTCCTGTACAAAAAGTTCAGAGAGAAAGATGGGTTTCCGCGCTGTCAATTGGAAAACGCGTTGCGCGATACATGACAGTGCGCAGTCTGCATTCTCGTGAAGACGACTTCTTTCCACAGCGTAGGTACCGGTACTGTTTATTGTACTCATTGATAGTTATTGTCTCTAATTTGTATTCACAAAGATTTAGCTACATCAAAAATACTGATAAACTTGTAGCCTAATACTTCTGTGCCGCACATAGAATGTAATCCGCTCTTTGTAAACTTCTTCATATGTGTAACAGCAGACAGTAAATTAACTATCTACATGTGAGTAATATCTTTAACTGATAGTAATTAAGCACTGAATTTAAATTGCCTATATAATACTTCTATCAATGAAAGAAAATATGTAGTATTTTGCCGTCATAAATTAGCTTTTTTTTGCTATTTGTTTTACGTTACACCGACACAGAGAGGTCTTATGGCGACGATGTGACGGGAAAGGTCTAGGAATGGGAAGGAAGCGGCCGTGGCCTTAATTAAGGTACAGCCCCAGCATTTGCCTGGTGAGAAAATGGGATACCACGGAAAACCATCTTCAGGGCTGCCGACAGTGGGGTTCGAACCCACTATCTCCCGGATGCGAGCTCACAGCTGCACGCTCCTAACCGCACGGCCAACTCGCCCGGTCATCATAAATTAGAAGCCATAACCTAATTATTTGGTAGAATTGGACAAACCAAGTATTCTTCAATCCCAAACAGCTGTGACTGTAGAGGTTATAGTACTCTTAAATTATAATTTTCCAACTTTGCTCTGCATATTCTGTAGGTAGTTATAATTTTTTTATACTTATTATTGTCGGTTCTAAGTTCTAACTTTTGTGCTGATGGTAAAAATGGAAGAACATTTAAGTTTATGTGGGCTGTTCCAACACAAGCCTGTATAAAGCCTAGGATTTATTTGCTTTACAACATTTACTTAGTAGAATTATTATTTTCTTTCTTCCCCAAGATTACAGTTTACAAAACAGGTAACTCCCCCGTCACCTGGCTAAGAAATTACTCCGTAACCTCTAATAGTGGAAAATTACAGTAGCTTAACTGTTAAGGTGAATTTAGCGTGTCAGCGGTAACATTTCTCTGACAAACCCGCTTTACATGTACAGTTGCACTTCACATTTTCACCCCCTTGTTCAAGACAACATTAACTTTGTGCGGTTTTGAATCGATGTGGGATGATTGTAAAAACCAGTTTCATCTTCTGTTTCAAACTTTTACCTACACATATCAAGTAATTACGCTTGAATATCTCTTCCCCTTCCACTAATGGACGCATGAAATCTCCGACAACTCTCAACAGTTGCGCATACGACACCAAAGACATTTTGAACACTTAATAAATCCTACAGACGCACACCCGATCACTGTCGTGTTTACATCCCGTCACTATCTCGCCGCCATATTGGAAACAGCTGACGGTAAGCTCCTCCCCCGTTTCGGACGTCAATACGCAAAATGGCACGATTATCGTCCTCACAGCCGATGGAAACAAGATGCACTTAAACACTCCTGCTGAATTAAATTCTTTGATTAGACGGTCAGGCGAAATTACCACTAGAAAATAATTATGATTGTGTTCTTGTTATTGCTAATGTATACTAGGCCAATTCTGTGTTTTAGGTTAGTTATGGTTAGTAAGTGTGTGTTTGTGTGAATCAGCTGGAAGTTATATTTTATGCTATGTCGAGGTAAGCCGCTATCTGTTTATTCTCAACTTCTGCCTGAGGATTTAAGTATAACAATGTCATTCACTTCTATTGCAAGCATAGACTTGGACACAGACACCATCCCTCCTTTCTCTTTGGCACCGACTTCTAGTTTTACTCCTCTTACCCCTCTCTCTCTCTTCCCAGATTCTCTCTTCAGATCTATCTGTTCGTAGTATATTAGAAACGGAAGTGAAAGCATGTCCACGCGCTTTGTTGTGTGATCATGTTAACAGCCAATCTGTTGTAGCTCACCATGATGAACTGAAAGCTATATTTGAAAACAGTTTATTTCATATAATTGCTGTAAGTGAGAGTTGGCTATGTAGTTCAATTCCTTCCAGTATGGTTGAAATACAAGGGTATCGTATTCATCGATTTGATAGGATGAGCAGGCGTGGAGGTGGTGTGGCATTGTTTTGCAAGCTTAATCTCAGGAGTACAGTGGTAAAAACTTCTACCACTACTACAAATCCTGTTCCTGAATTTATGTTTGTTGAAATTATTATAGACACTGTTAAAGTACTCATTGGGGTTGTATATAGGCCTCCAAATGCAGGGGGCATTGGTGAGTTAGAGGACGATTTAATGAGGCTTTTACCATCTTATGAACATGTGATTATACTAGCGACTTTAATACAAATTTGTTAACTCGGACTAGTGAAACAATACGTTTTCGAAATATTTTTCTCTCCTGTGACATGACAATATTGCCCTCGGAACCAACTAACCACCTTCATACTTCCACCGTCTCTTCCGATTCACTGATTGATCTCATGATAACCAATAATCCACACAAGGTTCTTAAACACGGTCAAATACCTGTTCCTGAAATATCAACTCATGACCTTATATACGTAGCGTATTCGCTAAGAGTTCCTAAATATAGGTCGAAATACGTGACTTTTAGAGACTTTAAAAATATAGATTTCAATCACCTAAAAGAAGATGCATGCAAATGTCCTTGGGGTGACATAATACTAATGAATGACATAGATGAAAAACTGGAAAATATTAATTCTCATATTCATGGACTTTACAATAAGCATGCTCCTAAGCGCTGTGTGAAAGTAACACGGCCGCCCTGTCCGTGGCTGACAAGTGAAATTAAATCTTTGATGGCTCAGTGTGATTCGTTATATAGACGTTACAAACGAAATTTATCAGCTGACACATTTGAACAATACCGTGTACTGCGAAATCGAATTAAACAAATTATCCGCAATAAGAAATTCGATTACTTCCGGCGTCTATCCAATAATATAAACGCTGGTAGTACTTGGCGACAACTTCGTTCATTAGGTATTGGAAGGCCTCCTATGAACCATGCTAAACCAGATATACCGGTTGACGATATTAATAGACACTTTTCAACAGATTTTTTTACTCCTGAACACGATATAGTGCAGGCCACCATCAAGCCTATAATACGACAACAATCATCTGATCGTCCATATTTCGAATTTCGAACTGTTTCAGAGTCTGAAGTGAGAAGAGTACTGATTTCAATTAAATCTCATGCAACAGGGGCTGATGAAATCCCTATTTTCTTTATTACTAACATTATGGATATAATATTGCCGGTTATTACTGACCTATTTAATGCATGCCTCTCCCGTAGTTATTTTCCAACAAAATGGAAAGATACACAAGTTGTCCCAGTTCCAAAAAGGTCGCCAGCTAATGTAGCATCCGACTTTTCTCCTGTATGCATTCTTTCAGCACTGTCTAAAGCTCTAGAAAAATTGATCTATAGCCAACTTGAACAATATCTGGAAAAATATTCTCTGCGTGACCCCTTCCAATCTGGTTTCAAGAAAGGACATAGCACAGGGACGTCCGGCCCCATGGCTCAATGGTTAGCGTGCTGGCCTTTGGTCACAGGGGTCCCGGGTTCGATTCCCGGCAGGGTCGGGAATTTTAACCATCATTGGTTAATTTCACTGGCACTGGGGCTGGGTGTATGTGTCGTCTTCATCATCATTTCATCCTCATCACGACGCGCAGGTCACCTATGGGTGTCAAATCGAAAGACCTGCACCTGGCGAGCCGAACATGTCCTCGGACACTCCCGGCACTAAAAGCCATACGCCATTTCATAGCACAGGGACGGCACTGCTAAGAATTACAGACGACATTAGACGAGCTATAGATGAGCGGAAAGTGACTATACTTATTCTACTTGACTTCAGTAGTGCGTTTGACACAGTAAATATTGACATATTATTAGCGAAACTACAAAGATTTAATCTGAGTCCCTCTGCTATTCAGCTCTTTGCTTCGTACCTTTCCAATCGGCGACAGCGTGTTGTCATAAACGGCACTACCTCAGACTGGAAGACGAAGCAAACAGATGTCCCACAGGGATCCGTGCTTGGACCTCTTCTGTTTACTCTATATATCAATGATATATCTTCTCAGTTCAGTAACTGTAAGTATCATTTATATGCAGATGATCTACAAATATATTATCACTGTAAAGCTATTGATATTGAGTTTGGAATTTCAGATGAATTCCATTTTAAATCTGATTAGCTCCTATTCTAATAAGAATTGTTTATTAATTAATCCTAAAAAGACACAAGCTATTATAATAGGGCAACAAAGGCAGTTAAATATCCTTAATAAGAAATTATTGCCTTCACTTTTGCTTTGTGGTGTAACTATACCATTTCAGAAGTCGGTAAAAAATCTTGGAATTATCATAAGTGACACACTAGATTGGAGTGAGCACATAACAAGCATCTGCAGGAAAATTCACTCGTCACTTCACCCTCTCAAAACTCGCCAATCACTTCTTCCACTAAGCTTGAAAATTAAACTTATCCAGACACTCATATTTCCCATACTTAATTATTGTGATATTGTAATGATAGATGCCACCATGGAACAGACACTAAAATTACAGAGGGCAATGAACTCATGCTTTAGGTTTATATTTTCAATTACATTTTCAACTAATATCTCCCCCTATTATGAACTTCTCTCCTGGTTAAAAATTGATAAACTACGACATCTTCACGTTGCTACTCTCGTATTTCGTCTGCTGAATGAATCTAAACCCCAGTATTTATCCTCAAAGTTTAATTTACTCTCCTCCTCTCATGAACACAACACACGATCGACTACGACACTCTCATTCCCTGTGCATCGCTCATCTTCATTTAACCGCTCCTTTCAAGTGTCTGGTGCAAGGCTATGGAATTCCCTTCCAGTTAGTGTTAGGAATTGCACTTCCTTAGCTTCTTTCAAGCGGTCTTGCCGAGATTACCTATTAAATGTATAACCAGCTTGTATGAATGGCAGTATGAATGGAAGAATGAATGAGGTTAGGATTTATATTTTGTTAAATTATTTCATTATTCTGTTTTATAAAGTTTATTAGATATGTGGTTAAGTGTAAGAGAGGGCCGTGAGCCCTAACTTCGCCACAAATGAAGGCATGAAATAAATAAATAAATAGATAGGGTCTTATGGCGACGGTGGGATTGGAAAGGGCTAGGAGCGGGAAGGAAGCGGCCGTGGCCTTAATTAAGGTACAGCTCCAGCATTTGCCTGGTGTGAAAATTGGAAACCACGGAAAACCATCTTCAGGGCTGCCGACAGTGGGGTTCGAACCCACTCTCTCCCGGATGCAACCTTATAGCTGCGCGCCCCTAACTGCATGGCTAACTCGCCTGGTTTGTTATATTGTAACTCTACCCTAGTATTAATTTAAATCTTGGGCCAAAAATACTCATTTCAGGCAAGGAAATCAGTAGCCTACAGCCCTCAGAACCGCCCAGTACCAGCTTACTCTCTTTCATTCATCAGATTCATACGGAAGTGTAACACATGGACACACTTGAAGAGCAAGGGGAGATGGAGACAGCGAATGACGGGAGATCTAACATGAACCAAATACCCATAGAGGGGAAGGTACAAGCATTCCCACCTGCCCACACGTCCCCCTGTCTCGACCTTGAATATGCTGTAGAGAGGGGAATGAAAGGAGGAACCACACGGTCTTGTATGTCAGTTCACTGAGGGTCAAATTCTCACATTTCTTTGAAATTCTTTTGTGCGAAAGCTCGCTGAAATGTTAGCGGTTTCGACCATGACCTTATTCTCAAATGGCACCTCGCACGACCATTGTAAAAAACAATTACCCTTATTTTCATCAATATAGTACCTATTAAATTACTCTACGTTAATAACTTTGCAAGCGCTGTCAAATGAAGAATTTACATATTTTGCAGTAAATAATACACGGATATCAAATTTGTGCGGCACGCAAGAAATTAAGATGAAGGTAAAGGGATTTGTGATTCATTTAAAGACGTACACTTTTACTGAAATATCATACCATACTTTTCCTTCCTTAATATAATTATGGGACATGGGAGAGAAATTAAATGGGATAAAATTACGTATAAAAATAAAAGACAGAGACAATGCTTACACTTAAAAGACGCGTGAAATGAACATTCACAGTCTGATTCCAGTCATTCGACAGGGTCAGGAATGGAATGAATAAAGCCCCCATCTAACGGCGACGATAGGAAGTGTGCCGGCTGCCGAAGCCTGACGCACTCCTCTGGGGCAATGATTAATGACTGACTGATGATTGGAGAGTGTCGCTGGAATGAAAGATGACAGAGAAAACCGGATTACCCGAAGGAAAACCTGTCCCGCCTCCGCTTTGTCCAGCACAAATCTCACATGGAGTGACCGGAATGTGAACCACGGAACCCAGCGGTGAGAAGCCGGTGCGCTGCCGCCTGAGTCTCGGAGGCTCTACTTAAAAGACATGTAAATGAAGAATATTATTCACAATCAAAAACGGAATAATGATAGGTGGGTTGTGATAAATAAAAATAAGATATCCTCACGTTATCATAGTAAAATATCTTTTTTTTTTTTGATATTTGCTTTACGTCGCGCCGACACAGATAGGTCTTATGGCGACAATGGGACAGGAAAGGGCTAGGAGTGGGAAGGAAACGGCCGTGGCCTTAATTAAGGTACAGCCCCAGCATTTGCCTGGTGTGAAAATGGGAAACCACGGAAAACCATTTTCAGGGCTGCCGACAGTGGGGTTCGAACCTACTATCTCCCGAATACTGGATACTGGCCGCAATTAAGCGACTGCAGCTATCGAGCTCGGTAGTAAAATATCTTAAAGAAACAAAGGAGTGCATTTTGTAAGGAAAAGGCAAATAAATAAAATGAAAGTTTCCTGCACACAAAAATAACTGTATTTGTATAAAATGAAAAGTTTAACTTTAAACAGTGCACTAGTTTCCCACAAAAATAATAATTTTATAGCCATTAAAATGATTGGAGGAAACTAATCAGCGATAAACGGAAACTGAATGGTTCTTCATTACTTTGTTAATAGGAAAGGATTTTCATTTCTGGTTTCTGAAAGAGCTGTCTTGCCCTCTAGTCGCCCCGATTTTGTGGTAGTTTTAAGGTCCTCCGTGCCCTTTTCCTGGTACGGTATCTTCTTATCTAAAACCAAATTATGTAGTCTAGTAAGACGGTAGAGTGTTTGTTTTTTTGTCCAACCCATGTCCCATTTCTCTATGGGGTCGGGTATGATGTGAGATGAATCTGTCGTGGCGGATTTTTATGACCGGATGCCCTTCCTGACGTCAACCTCATTAAAGGAGTTAATGAGATGAAATGAATGACGTGATATATGATAGTAGGAAGGGAGAGGGTGAAACCCGGTGGCGGCACATAGCCTATTCCTGTTAGTTAGCACCAAGGGGCCTGCTCAAGTCTTAACGTCCCCATTCGACGGACGAATCAGCAACAACAGCGTCATATGCCCTCACTCCGTATGAGCATTGCGGAGAGGTTTGGAATTTAATCCAGGCTTTTGACACGCAATCTAGTGATTAGAAATTGTATACCACCACCTCAACTACCCTGCCGGCCAACATTCTGATGGTGAAAATTTTTTTCGACCAACGGGACTCGAATGTACTAATCACGGTGTCAGACTGTTTAGACTTCAAGATGGCCACCAGGCGGGCTCAAGTAAGACGGTAGAGTAAAAGCACTGAAAACTTACAATAGTCGCCAACTACTTAAGTATTAGGCCTACACGTCTGTAGCAACTCCATTGCTTTAGCAGTTTGGAAACACTGAATTACATCAGATATCCGTATTCATGTGAGCCTGATCAGTGATCATAATCAGTATTGGAATGGGTCGAGGTGCTGTGTGCTATTCTATATTGCCGAAAATACATTACAGGTCCGTAAGTTATTCACAGGGGAAAACGTGCTAAGTAGGCCAGTCTTTCCTTTCTATTCTTTCCTTTTCTTTTCACGAACTGCCATCCTTCTTATTATAACCATTTTTTCTAACTTTATAAAGCCGTTGAATGTTAAATAACTGTTGAGCTTACTTCCCATATTGTGAAATATTAATAATAATAAATAACAATTATAATAATATCATGTTTTATCTTCAAAAACCAGAGTAAAAATAACCTGGCATTAAATAATTATGATCATCAGAGATGCTACAGTATTTGGAAAACCGTACCTATGAAGTTATTGTTAGCGCTGATCAAACACATAATTATTAATTACCATACGTATTGGGTCGGAATTACATCGTGCATATTTCTTTACAATTAAATTACAGTTAGGCCTAATTAATTGTTTTCCTTGATTAGGAGAAGCCAGTATAGCCAGAAAGTTTAACCATAGAAACACCTTAATCAGCTCCGAAGAAAATTGTGTTGGGAGTGACCTCTGAGTGCGTGACGTAACAGGCCGCACCTCCTGGAAGACGAACACACGTGACGTCGCCTAGCGTACTTCCCCTTCATCCTCAGGATTGGCCAAAATCTACGCCCAAACATTACATGTTTTACTTTTCATCCGGAATTCTTGTGATTGCGAGTGTATGCCGGGTTACAAGGAGCAGTAACGAGGCAAGACCTTTCTTTATATCACCCAAAAATTAGAGAGACATGTTTCTGTGGTGGAAAAATGCTAGTCCCCGGAAGGACAAAATTCTCACTGGAAAGTTCTGTGTGTAATGATCATTTTCACGACAAGTACCGTACATTATTAAGGATGATACATTTGTGATTAACGGCAAAGGGACGGAACTTCCGCGGCTGAGATGGCTGTCACTGACCATAAGGAGGACTTTTTTACTAATTGCTTTACATCGCACCGACACAGATAGGTCTTATGGTGACAATCGGATGGGAAAAGTCTAGGAGTGGGAAGGAAGTGGCCGTGGTCTTAATTAAGCCACACAGCCCCAGCATTCGTCGGGTGTGAAAATGGGAAACCACGTAAAACCATCTTCGGGGCTGCTGACAGTGGAGTTCGATCCCACTATCTTTCGTATAGTGGATACTGGCCTCACGTTAGCGACTGCAGCTATCGAGATCGGTGGGATGAGGAACAGGATAAAATATAATGACTAGCTTCTGGTGAAGAGTACGGAGAATGAATCCACTATAATAGTGCAAATACAGTCATCTTATCCACGCAGTTAGTGTAGAAGTGATACTGGAGCAGAATTCCATGCGGTGTGTTAATATCTCGGACATTTTCATCAACACTTTTCGCTGGTCATCATCATTTTGAAGAAAAAAAAAAGTTTTCCATTGTGTAAGAACTGCTTGCGCTGGCCGGCCCGACCCTGCATGACACCAGTATTATTGTTGTTATTATTATTATTATTATTATTATTATTATTATTATTATTATTATTATTATTATTATTATTATTATTATTATTATACTTTTATTTTACAATTTTGCTTTACGTCACATCGACCGATGCAGTAGGCTTTAAGGTAAAGGTGGGATAGGAAAGGTATATGAGTGGGATGGAAGCGATCGTCAGCCCTAGCTTTGCCTGGTGTGAAAATGGAAAATCATGAAAACTGGGCTGCCGACAGTGGGGATCGAACCCAATACGTCCCGGATGCAAGTTGACGGTTACGTTACCCAAACCACGCAGCCACTCGCCGGTACTCTATATTTTCTCTGTGTCCAGAGCTGAATTTTACATCTTGGAATGTGTACATATTACATTGAATTGAATTGAATTTATTGAACTTTACAGGCTAACGCCCAGATAGGCCTACATGTTCACAATGCCAGCTTACATAACATAGACGGAACCATTAAAATCAACGAATTTGAACACATATAAACAGAACTAAAAACTATATCTACCAAGCGGCCCTTACCAGTCCACATGTAATGGCCAATCCTACAACCCTATAATCTTACAACTGACTAGGTGGCCCCCACACGGGCGGATACCAGTCTCCGTGGAAGGCACCACCCCTAAACTACTGTAAATCTACTAAGCTGCCACTAACATGGGCGGATGAATAGTCCACACGTTAGGGCACCCCCTACATCTAAATTAACCCTATAATCCTAAAATTAATTTGTTGGCCCCCCTTCACGGGCGAGAAACCAGTCCACGTGTAAGGCGCCACTCCTACATTATAGCACTATTAAAACAACGTGCGTGTTCTGGGAGCTCTCAGCGTGGTAGTAAGTGTTGGCAGGTAGGCCAGGTGCTATGGCAACCAGTACACGCCTTCCGTTTAAGCCACTCCCAGCTAGATATGCTCTCTCTTAAAACTCCGTGAGGAGGCCGGACCAAGCTACACGTTGCCAATTGGTATACCGTAGCCAATGTGGCCGGGCTATATAAAACAGTGTCTCCTTTAAGTAATATCATTATCTGTATAATGTGTTTTTGAAATCAGCTAAATACTTATAGTGCGACTGTGTTCGTGTTAATAAATGCTAATAATAAGTGTATCGTTATCAAGACTTTTAATTTTAACGCAGTGTAAATTTTACATACTAGTATAAGATTCATAACATGTAATTTCAGATTTTCTCGAAAACTGGTGATGCATTTTTTCCAGATAATTTAGTAAAATTGGATGAAACCTTGAAAATTTAATATTTGAATTGAAGTACCCTTCGAAATTATGATCATGTTTATTATTTTCGGTTTTCTAAAATAATAATTATACATTAGGCTATTCTTCTTCTTCGCTTCCTTCTCATTAAGATGCTTCGATTTTTGGTATTTTGGACAAAGCACGTGAGATTTTAGAAATTAAGAATCACGACCTATGGTTAGAATACGTAAGGTTTTGTTTTTGCTTCGGATTTCAATAAAAAGAGGTTCCATAACTAATCTTCGCAAGTTTAAAGGCACTCGAAACGACAAGGTGAAGGATAGACTTTTACCTACCACAACTCACGTTTTAATTATAGCTGGCATCTTAAATTTTGCCGAGCCGGGCTGAGTGGCTCAGACGGTTAAGGCGCTGGCCTTCTAACCCCAACTTGGCAGGTTCGATCCTGGCTCAGACCTGTGGTATTTGAAGGTGCTCAAATACGACAGCCTTGTGTCGGTAGATTTACTGGCACGTAAAAGAACTCCTGCGGGACTAAATTCCGGCACCTCGGCGTCTTCGAAGACCGTAAAAGTAGTTAGTGGGACGTAAAGCAAATAACATTAAATTTTGCCGACGCCTATGGCAGGGTCCGAACGAGTTACCTTCTTTATGTATATACAAATCTCTTAGATATTTCTCCCATCCTCATCCGGATTTGAACCTAGAATGTTGAGCAGGCCAGTCAAAGTGCCATTCTGCAGCTGAAATGTACCTAAAAATGGAATCAGTCGTCCGGAGATAGACTGATAAAAGCCTGTGAGGGAGGGGAATTACGAGTATGTCTTACTACATTTGAGGCGATAAAGTTACTGCTGAGCCGCCTTGGAATAATAGCAACGATTTTAATGTTATTCTAACACTCTCATGATTCCTGTACATGGATATTATTTTCCACAGCGCCTAGCACAGTGCTAGAGGTTTTGATTGTAGTTGTAGTAACTCCAGCTGGATCATCCGGCAACACAGCGCTCCCGCTCCTTCGGTCGGCGCCATGTGCTGCGAGCTGTCAGAACACGCACGTTGTTTTAGCCTAATAGGACTATAGTAAAGAAATAACATTGGGTGCTGTATACGAAAGGCCGCGTGTTTGTAATAAAATTGTTCACAAACATAACTTGTATTTCATAGCATCTTAAATTACAGAGCGCAATATTTTATTTTATTTTATTTTACTTTATTGACCTTTGTTGGAACAGCATTTGGTCATCCTCCATGTACGAGGAACACTCACAGCATACATACAAAAATATGAAGTGTCAGTGCAAAGTACATATAAGAAATGAAAACCAGATCATCCACATTTTTCAAGTACGTAACACAACACAATCTCTCTTCTGGAAGAAGAGGGGGCGAACAAACAAAACACTGGCAACAATGCGATGAGCACAAAGTCAAATTCTTAAATCCGCGGTTTTCAAAAAGTTCATCACAGCATTGAAAATTGAATTGTTTTCACCTTGCAACACCAATACGGCGCTGGTCGGGAACGGCATTTGTAGATAACATACGCTAGTTCAGATAGAACAGAGCGCAGTAGGCCTACTATGAGCGGCTGAAACAGGTGAAGCGAGCACACTTTACCTTCTATACGCTATACTAACGTCTTTATTTCTGCCTTAAATACTTATATCACCGAGTTCGCTAGGGATGAGCATACATCCCCTGGAAACAAACATTTTTATGTTTTTAATTGACCTTTGACTACATTACTATTCGGTCATCACAGACATCATACATATATATATATATATACACAGAGCAAAACAGAAAAATGTATAATACATATTACAAGGTTTTACGTAAAGTTTTGTCCAACTTTAAAGAATTCGTGTCCATATTAAGTCCAAATAGTAGGCCTACACATCGAATAGTAACTAATCAACTTAGCAGTGGGTGGCGGATTGACAACAATTGACAACAACAGGCTGCATGTCGGCTTGTGCCGTTTACTTCGGCGACCGTACGAGTATAGTGCTTCACAACAGTTTACGACGAATTTGCAGATTGCGGTGCATCAACACCCACAGTGCATGTGTTTCAAAAGTAGTTTTACTTCACAAGTAGGTAATACTAGCTGAAAGTTTACTATTTTCTATGCAATGAGTAACAAATATAAATTTTCTAGTGTTTAAATTTTGTCTTTATAAAAACCAAAAAATTAAGAAGAAGAAGAAGAAGGAAAAGGAGGAGAGAAGAATATAAAACATGTCAAAATTCTGCAGTTAAGGTTTCTTTCCATGACATGATTACTAGTAAAAAAAGAGAAAGGCTCTGCAGGTGATGAAATAAGGATAAGTCCTTCTAGTACTTCAGTGGAAATAGTTAATATTCCCACCATGTCAAATGATGTTGAGATTGTCTCATAAAACAGGTAGGCGAAATTAAACAGGGGCTGTGTTTATTAGTAAATCAGTTTTCAATTAGCGCTAAGTGGTTAGTCAGTGATGAGCAAAAACTTGCTATAATATTCATGTACTGTAGTTACTCGAGTGTAATTTTTTGAAAGACTCATTATTAATTAATTCTGTTCACCCCATCCACGCAGTGGTTAAAATTGAGAGGACTTTTCCTATTTGTGAAACTCACAACCTGATTTTTAACCCCGTTTATCATCATACCATTGCCTACAGGTTATTTTGCAGTTGCTCACAATCTTGTAACTTATTTATTACTCTGTACAGAATAACATCATCTGCTAAAGGCCTTATCTCTGATTCTGATATATAAGAAAACATAAAGGTCCAATAATATTTCCTTGAGGAACTCCCCTCTTAATTATTACAGGGACAGATAAAGCTTCGCCTACTCTAATTCTCTGAGTTCTATTTTCTAGAAACTTAGCCACCGATTCAGTCACACATTTTTCTAGTCCAATTGTACTCATTTTTGCCAGTAGTCTCCCATGATCCATCCTATCAAATGCCTTAGATAGGTCAATCGCAATACAGTCCATTTGACCTCCTGAATCCAGGATATCTGCTATATCTTGCTGGAATCCTACAAGTTGACCTTCTGTGGAATAACCTTTCCTAAACACAAACTGCCTTCTATCAAACCAGTTATTAATTTCGCAAACATGTCTAATATAATCAGAAACAATTCTTTCCCAAAGCTTGCATGCAATGTATGTTAAACTTACTGGCCTATAATTTTCAGCTTTATGTCTATCACCCTTACCTTTATACACAGGGGCTACTATAGCAACTCTCCATTAATTTGGTATAGCTCCTACATGCAAACAATAATCAAATAAGTACTTCAGATATGGTACTATAACCCAACCCACTGTCTTGTAGCCTACTTAGTAACACATTGTAGCCTATTTAGTAAGTACGGAATTGATTGATTGAGTGAGTGATTGATTGATTGATTGATTGATTGATTGATTGACTGATTGATTGATTGATTGAAAGGACAAACAAAATCATTTCCATATCGTAGTCAGCCCCTCAACGCCCGGGAAAGAGGTGGGCGCTCTATGCCTTCCACACAAAGCTCGCATTATTATTATATGCTGAGTATTCAGCCCGAAGGCTGGTTTGATTGTCAACAACAATGCCATATGCCATTAGCTATAATAATAATAATAATAATAATAATAATAATAATAATAATAATAATAATAATAATAATAATAATAATAATACTAATAATAATAATAATAATAATAATAATAATAATAATAATAATATTAATAATACTGGGCGAGTTGGCCGTGCGGTTAGGAGCGCGCAGCTGTGAGCTCGCATCCGGGAGATAGTGGGTTCGAACCCCACTGTCAGCAGCCCTAAAGATGGTTTTCCGTGGTTTCCTATTTTCACACCAGGAAAATGCTGGGGCTGTACCTTAATTAAGGCCACAGTCGCTTCCTTCCCATTCCTAGGCCTTTCCTGTCCCATCGTCGCCACAAGACCTACCTGTGTCGGTGCGACGTAAAGCAACTAGCAAATAATAATAATAATAATAATAATAATAATAATAATAATAATAATAATGTTCGCCTCTGTGGTGTAGTGGTTAGTGTGATTAGCTGCTACCCCCGGAGGTCCGGGTTCGATTCCCGGCTCTGCCACGAAATTTGAAGAGTGGTACGAGGGCTGGAACGGGGTTCACTCAGCCTCGGGATGTCAACTGAGTAGAGGTGCGTTCGATTCCCACCTCAGCCATCCTGGAAGTGGTTTTCCGTGGTTTCCCACTTCTCCTCCAGGCAAATGCCGGGATGGTGCCTAACTTAAGGCCACGGCCGCTTCCTTCCCTCTTCCCTGTCTATCCCTTCCAATCTTCTCATCCCCCTCCGAGGCCCCTGTTCAGCATTGCAGGTGAGGCCGCCTGCGCGAGGTACTGGTCATTCTCCCCAGTTGTATCCCCTGACCCAATGTCTCACGCTCCAGGACACTGCTCTTGAGGCGGTAGAGGTGGGATCCTTCGCTGAGTCCGAGGGAAGAACCAACCCTGGAGGGTAAACAGATTAAGAAAGAAGAAATGATAATAATAATAATAATAATAATAATAATAATAATAATAAGAAGAAGAAGAAGAAGAAGAAGAAGAAGAATATCTCCCTAACTGCTCTTACTAGGCTGACCTTGATATACTACCGGGCTGAGCCAGGATCGAACCTGCCAAGTTGGGCTCAGAAGACCAGAGCTCTACTGTCTGAGCTACTCATCCCGGCTGGTATACCGGTAGATAAAATAGTTTTCACTAAAGAGGCATACTAGGTAAATGGGGAGTGAGATAGTTTCCCGTTGCTTTCTTCACCGAGCCAAACGTTGCTGTTGCATATCAGTCTGGCGAGCCCACTGAAATGCACGCACCAACCGACCCTATGAACATTTTCACACCATTCATTACAGGGTCTGGCTTCGTAAGAAATGGCATTACTAGCATCGTTCCCCCCCCTTTTTTTTTTATCAATACGTGAACTAATCATGTTAATGGTTTTACGGCACACTAACTACTATTGATGTTTTTCAGAGACGCCGAGGTGCTGGAATTGTGCCCCGCAGGACAGATATCTGGTTCAGGACAAATATTGATTGTGGTCGCATTTCCACAATTGAGGATTGTACAAGGCAATTGAATCAATTATTATTATTAAAAGAAAACTGAACTCATGACTATACTCGAGATCACAATTAACTTTCATTACTTTAATTGAATTACTGACACGAGCCCGACGTATTTGAACACGTTCAAATACCACCAGGCTGAGACAAGATCTAACCTACCAAGTTGTGGTCAGAAGACCAGCGCCTCAACCGTCTGAGCCACTCAGCCCGGCAATACGTGAACTAACAGAAGCGTTATCATGGGATAACAATTACACTTGGAACAGTGAGGCCGAGAAATAAGAAATGAGACATTATCTTGTTCTGTATCGGGGCGTCTTTTAAAGTGAGCACATTGTGCCTACGAGAAAGATTGTTTCGTCGTGCCATAGAATGCGGCTGGGGGGTGGTCTTACTTTGTGCAGCTCTTGTAAATCAAGAACGTGGAGTGCGTTATCGATCCACATCGTACAATTTTCTTTCGTCGTTTATTCTTCAGCATAACAATGAGCTTTATTTTCTTTTATTTCATCGCTTGACCCTCCGCACAGTGAAGAGGTTTTCTTTTCTCTTCCCTAGTTATTCTCCATTGAATTCTACGTTCAAATCTCGGCAGGTCCATGTGGCATGTATTTAGCACAGTGATTGACAGATAACGCATTAACATACGTTTTCAAACTTTCTTCCACACGAGGGTTTACTCAACCTCGTGAAGTCAGCTGAGGGCTATCTGACAAGACACATCGAATTCAGTTAAGACATTTAAGTAATATGGCCGAGGAACTAGTCATTTTTGCCATGTGACACCCTATCTGCAGGTCATTTGATCAGGGTGGTCGATAATGTTGAGCTAAATTATGTAATCTTGGGCAGTCCATTCCATCATCTTAGAAGTACTCCATGGTAGTGATGGGCAACGCTCTCGCTCGAGACTCTCGAGACTGACGTCGCAGATCTCAAGACTCTCGCGAGAATCTCGAGACCGATCCTCCTGTAGCGCAAGCTGTGCGACGTACCAGTAACTACGAGTGTCAACTTGATAGTATATCATTGGCAGTTATTGAGTGAAATAACGTTCTCATATGAAAACGTGTGAGCCAATACATTTTGTCAAAAGCCTGGAAAAGTACTGCATGTTAAATTACAAACCCCTTAACACCATTAACGAAAGTGAAAACAGAATGTCAGTATCTTAAACTGTTCACGACTTATTTGTGGTGGACATCTTAGCTGAATAACCATGCATAATTTGTGAATAACTGTAGATAGGATGTACACCTACTTGGATACTAGAGGCGTGCATTATTCGAACCTGAGACGGGGAAGATGTGCTTTGCTACATATGCAACCCCCATTACACATGAGTGGAACGTGTAATCTAAAATGCCCGACTTTGTTCCAATTCTTTCAGCAGCGGTAAAATGAAATGTCGTATGGCTTTTAGTGCCGGGATATCCCAAGAAGGGTTCGGCTCGCCAGGTGCAGGTCTTTTGATTTGACTCCCGTAGGCGACCTCCGCGTCGTGATGAAGATGAAATGATGATGAAGACAACACGTACACCCAGCCCTCGTGCCATTGGAATTAACCGCTGTTGTTTGAGTCATCAGTCCATAGACTGGTTTGATGCAGCTCTCCATGCCACTCTATTCTGCGCTAACCTTTTCATTTCTACGTAACTATTGCGTCCTACATCTGCTCTAATCTGCTTGTCATATTCATACTTTGGTCTACCCCTACCGTTCTTACCACTTACACTTCCTTCAAAAACCAACTGAACAAGTTGGAATTAACCAATTAAGGTTAAAATCCCCGACCCGGCCGGGAATCGAACCGTTCGGCCAACGAGTTGGACTCAGCAGGGGTTATGGGCGACGTTCTCGAGACCGATTCCCGTGTGCTGCGAGCTGTGCGACGTCCCAGTAAGTACGAGTGTAAACTTGATAGTTATCATCAACAGTTCTCATATAGAAACGTGTGTGACGTTAAATTTTGTCAAAAGACTAGGAAAGCACTGCATGTTGAACTATGAGCTCCTTAATACCTTTAACGAAAGTGAAGACACGACTTATGTCAGGTGGACTTCTTAGCTGAATAACCCGTATTATTTGTTAATAACTGTTGTTAGGATGCCTCACAATCGTTGTCGGCAAGGTAGCTTCTTGTGATTCAGACCGAGCCGGGGGTGTTCTGTGACTATTCCTCTTTATTTATATTATGTGTTTTTAAGTGTCGGATCTTCCCAGAAGTATTTTTGTCGGCGTATTTTACTTCTTTTGAATAAGCAACACACAGTCTAGCTTGAGCATCCGAGGAGTGAAGTCGCGTGGTGCAATACGTGCCGTGAACATGGTCGGTATTGAGCAGTACCGGGCCGCGATTGGGAAATGGCAGGTGAAGCAGAGGAAGGATAGAATGGACGGGTAATAAGAAAAGATGGAGTAAAAAAGGGTGAAGCGGTGCTGGTAGCGACAGTGATAGCGGTGCTGTTGGTTATGGGGGGGTGAGGGGTGGGGTGGAATTAAATCAGGCCCAAATACCAGCGGAAAATTCAGCATGCAGGACTTGGCAGCACTAAAGGTGGTAGTGAGCGAAGTAATACAGGAAAAATGTCAATGGGATAAGGTACAGGAAATAAAGGAGATGATGGAAGAGCAGAAAAAGGAGATAGGGAACATGAAGAAATGGCTAGAATCGAAGACTGAGGAATCGAACAGGAGAGTGGGCAACAATGAGAAGGAAATAGAGTTATTAAGAGGGAAAGTGAAACATCTGGAAGAGGAGGTGATGATGATGATGAAGAGAGAAGCGGAGGGGTTCAGGCAGGAGAGAATGAAGAAAGTCATATTTATATATGGTGTGGAAGAAGGTGAGAGGGAAGGCAAGATTGATCTGATATTCAAGGCGGTAGAGGTCATACGGGATAGGATGAAGATAAACTTCAGTGAAGTGGACATAGACGATGTGGAGAGAGTGGGAAAAACTAAAGGACGGAGGCCAATTATGGTAAAATTTTCTCAACCCTAATGGCAGAAATTGTGATAAGAAACGGTAACAATTTACAGGGCCAGAAAGTAGGAATGAAAAGAGACATGGGAAAGGAAGGAATTGAAATTATGAAGATTCTGAACAGACACCTGTGGAGAGCGAGACATCAGGGACTAAAGGCTCGAATAAGAGGTCAGAGGTTGGTGGTGACAAAAACGGAAGATGGGTTAGGGAGCACTCAGTGGCGAAGCTGAAGGAGATGGACGAACGCGTTAGCTCCGAGGGAGGAGAGATGACAGGGCAAGATGGAAGGTAGAAAGAAGTAACAACGAGGAGTTGAGCTGACGAAGGAGAGGAGATCAACTCAGGTGAGAATGGACAGTGCAGTGTGGTTACAGAAGATCAGAACAGTGAAGGGGTCAGTGAGGGTGAGCAGCAAGGAACGGCGAGAGCAGAGGTTTAGTGAGCAAGAAAGGACATGAGAATACTGATCGACAGGAAGGTAAAGCTGTTATGAGCAAAGGAAGAAGTAGGAGTTTAAAAGACCTTTGGGGTACAGTATGTAAAGGGATGGAGGATACGGAGGGCATGGAACGGAATAGGTTGGTAAAAAAGGAGGAATGGAGATAGGGGATGAGGGGACTAGAACTACAAGGAGTAAGATTAGAGAAGGAAACTTAGAAGGGAGGCAGAGAAAGTTATAACTATATTGGAAAATAGGATGTGTGAATATTGAGGAACTAATAAGCAAATTAGGAAATAAGAAAGTTCGGGAAGTAATAGAAAGTTTCGATGTTGTGGCACTCTTGGAGACGTGGCTGGAAACAGGAGGGAGATTTGTGATTAAATAAAAATATAGAAGAAAGGAGAGGACTAAGGGACGCGCACCAGGAGGGATGATAGTACTAATTAGGGAAGAAATTAGTGAACTGGTGGAGGATATAGAGGCTGATATGAAAGAAACCTTATGGTTGAGATTGAATATGGGATGGGTAGAGGGAAGGATGAAGAAAATAAATCTAGCGTTCGTATATTGCCATCCTAGTAGTTCAGCACATTCAAATAAGTATCTTTTTGAAGAGCTATTGGTGGATATTAGTATGATAAGAGAGAAGTTTGCAGGGAAAGAGGATATGTTGTAATTCGGAGATTGGAACGCGAGAATAGAGGAGCAGAGCCCAGTATATATTAGGGGGGATCGAAGGTGTATGTTGAAAAGTAGAAGTAGTGAGGATAAAATTATAAACAGTTATGGGGAGAAGCTCCTAGAGATGTGCGCTGCGGGAAATTTGTATATTCTGAATGGATGGATGGAGGGTGACAGTACGGGGAAATTGACCTATGTTACCGAGAAGGGAGGTAGTGAGATAGATATAGTTTTAAGCTCGGAAGGAGTGTGGGAGGATATTGTAAGGATGGAAGTAGGAGACTGGATTAAATCACACCATTTCCCAGTGTGGGTTATGTTGAAAAGTGGGGAAGATAAGCATATAAGGAAGGAAGCTGAGACGAAGGGTAAACTAGGGAGTGGATATAACATGTATAAATGGTCAGAGAAAGTGGGACGGGATTGGGATAGGGTAGTAAAAGAGGAATTACAATTTCTGAAATATGGTTGGGAGGGTGCATTAGTGGATAATAATATTGATAAAGCCTTGGAATTGCTGCTACATCCAATAAAGATGATAGCACAGATGGTAGAATGTAGAAGGAGAAAAAGAAAGAGGGTGAAGAATGGTTTAATAGAGAGTGTGAAGGAATGCGGAGGAAGGCGCTGGGTGCGTTAGGAGAAAATGGAAAAAAAGGTGAGAGTGCAGAAAGGGAGGTTTTCTGTAAGTTGAGGAAGGAGTATAAAAAGAAAATTTGTGAGGTAAAAAATGCGTGGTTAGAGGAGCAAACTGAAGCCATAAATAAAGACTGTAAGACTAACAGCATTGAAAAAGTTTGGGAAAGGATTAATAGAATAATTAAGTTGGGGAGGAGTATATAAAGAACGAGCATTGAGGAAGTTCAGTGGGCGAGGTATTTTGACGAATTACTCGGGGGTAAGGGGGAAGAACGGTGGAGAGAGACGGGGAAGAAGTGATTTGGAGGAGCAAATTATGAACTGGACAAGGAAATTACAAGGGAAGAAACCTTGAGAGTGATAAGAAGAATCAGGGGCAAGTCGCCGGGGGGGGGGGATGTAATGGGATCAATAACAAGTTTTGGAAAGAAATGAGCAAAAATGTGACAATGATAGAGGGCATAGTTAAACTATTCAATAAGATCTATGAGGGGGGGGGGTGAGTACCCGAAGGAATGGGAAATAGGAATTGTATGTCCAATATATAAGGGAAAAGGTAATAAGAACAGTTTGAACAATTATATAGGAATATCTCTGTTAGACTCCTTAAGTAAAATTTACACGGTGGTGTTGGCGAACAGGTTAAGTGAATGGGCCGAAAGAAATGAGATATTGACAGATTACCAAGGGGATAGAAAAAGAACAGTGGATAACATAATGATAGTAAAGACAGTCTTAGAGAAGTGTAGGAGCCTGTCTAGAGGTAAGGTGTATGTAGCAGCAATCGATTTTGAAAAAGCGTTTGATAAGGTGAATAGAGAGGCTCTATTGGAGAAATTGGGTAGGTTTGGGGTTTCGGAAAAGATGATGAGGGCAGTGGAGGGAATATGTTGGGTGGTCAGGTTTTGTGTAAAATTGGGAGACGATAGATTGAGCAGACCCTTAAAGTCTGAGGTGGGTTTAAAGCAAGGGTGCAAATTGTCGCCAATATTGTTTATCTTATTTATTAACGATATCTTGGATGGGAATGGGGCTAGCAACTGGGACGTCCCGATAATTAATGGGTTGGAGGTGCCGGGATTGATTTTTGCTGATGATGTGATATTGATGACTCTAACTTTAGGGGTGATGCAGAAAGCTTTACATGCAGTATCGGTCTTTGCGAAGAAATTGTGATAGTACATATATCACACCCCAGAATTATATGTAGAAGTTAGAGATATTATTGTCAGTATTCTATTTTTATTATTATTATTATTATTATTATTATTATTATTATTATTATTATTATTTCATTTGTATACTTTGCCATTTATATTGGTAAGCTGGAAGATATCCACATATGTAGGTATGAGTAATTTGTTTTGCACGAGTGGGAAAACATTGCTTTAATAACTCTGGTAATTTGAATGAGTCATATGGCTACCCCAGTGTCTGTTGTGATGTACTTGTGTCAGGAAATTCCTTTAGTCATGTATATATCCCAGCCTGATGAGATGAGCTTGTTGTTGTACCAGGGAAATTTGATGATTCATGTAAAACTCCCCAGTGTTTGTTTATAACTTGGGAGAAAGAAGAGGTTCACTCATGATTGGCTGGCAAGCACCAATCCAGACGTATCATCTGAGAGGAGGGGGATGTTGATGTCCATAAAGGTTGATGATACGGCGGCAACCAAAAGAGGACGAGTTCGACTGCGCTAGCGAGAACACGTATGTGCTTCTCTCTCCGCTCTCACTCTCCTCTCACCGGGAACCTCTAGAACTTCAAGTGGATACACTACCTGTCCCAATCGGTTACTGCCTCTCAGTACCTAGGGTTAGATAGGGATTCTGTGGCCCAGGGATCCCCGTAACAAGGGATAATCCCGCGTCCACTAGTTCGCATTAGATGCCCCCACATACAAACACACGGCGCCGGGCTCGAGAACTTCAAAAGAGCAATGCGCTTAGTGAAGAGCAAATTGTCAGCGAGCCCGGGGCTAATACAGACACCAACAACGATCCCGAAGAACTGACGGAGAGTGAAGGGCTGCCGTTATTACGGCAAGCTACTCACTCCACGGCCGTCAGCCCACCAGCGGAGGGTATAGCGCTGTTGTTACAGCGCACCCCCCCGCCAACCACTATCAGTAGACTAGGGCTGACCAGTCCTATCTTTATGGGCTTAGCCCCTAACACGTCTACCAGGAGCCCAGCCCAGGCGACCAACGGCCATGCTATGCTGAACACTTCGGTGAAAATCCCATCACCGCAGTTAAGCAACATAGGCCTTGGTCAGTACTTGGATGGGCGACCGCTAGCGCGCAGCTCAGAGCTAACGGCCCCCGCTACGGCCAAGGACCCGGCCGAGCGGGGACCGGTGGCTACCCAACACAGCGTGCCCCCCGTGAGCAGTGAGCGAAATGCGCCAGAGGAGCACAGAACAGACTTCACCCCTGATTCTGTGCAAGTAAACCTGACGCACGAACCTCACGTAACGGGGTGCGCCACGCAGTACTCACCACCACCACCAACACGACCACCACCACCAACACCAGGACAACCCCCATAGCCACCCCGTCAGTAGCCGCTGGCAAGCACATACCTGTGCAGCTGCTGCCCACTCGGCCGGCTGGCTCTACTCGAGCTGAGCCCCGAGAAAGGAGCGCGCAGCGCGGGGAAAGCGAACCAGGAGGCCTGACGTTATGTGCGAGTGAGCGGGAACCGGGGTTCGACCCTGAAGTGCCGGAACTCGCACTTGGGAAAGTGACTGGGGAGATTCCTGAACATAAACAGGAGACTACTTCTCCCCCCAACACAAACCTTGCCCTCAAACCCAACCTAGTGGCAAGCCAGCTGGACGCCGGGAAAGCGGGACCCAGTTCCGCCTACCCGAGCGATGAGGCGGCGCCCAAGGGAAGGAAAGAGGGCAAGAAAAGACGGACTCGGCGGAAGGCGCGCCGTAAAGTCCTACACCCCCCCCCCGGGCAAGCCGGTGAATCGGACTCCGACCCAGACGTAGCAAGACTGGTGATAGATGTATCAAGTACATGCCAGGATGCCGACTCTGAAGGCACGGAGGGAGAAGAGCCGTGCGGGCACGGGGTGACCGAAACCTTGGACCCAGCCACCCAGCCGGGAAACCAGGATGACGGTTTTAGGGAGGCCAAGAGTGGGAGAAGGAGAAAAGGCGAGGAGAAAGGGAAAGACACCAAGCCTATGAGCCGCAAGGCCCAACAGGGCGGGAGTCGGAAACCGAGTACCCGAGCCGAAAGCTCCACAGACACCTCGTACAGCTCGATCATGCCACCACCAACTCAACAGTAAAGCGATTTGTAGTGAGAACGCCCAATAACACGTATGTGCCATATGATATCGGGTTTGCCATGCGAGCCCAAGGTATCCAAGCACTTACTGTACACAGGATGCGAACAGGAAACAGGCCAGCCAAGGGCTGCCTCTACCTAGTTGCCGTGGCGGATACCCCGAGAGCGGACAGCCTGCGGAAAATGCGGATGCTGAACATGCTGGTGACAGTCGAACCGTACCGCCCGCAAACCACTGGCCCACAATGTGGGGTGTGCCAGAGGCATGGGCACTCAGGGGCGACATGTCAGCTGGATCCCAGATGTCGCAGATGCGCCGCCTCCCATCTGTCCCGCGACTGCCCCCACGGCAATGATCCAGCGTACTCAAAGTGCGCCAACTGCGAGGGGAAACACGCGGCTAATTATAGAGAATGTCCCCGCCGCAGGGACTACGAAGCCGCCTTTCAAGGCAAAGGGCCTAAGGGTAATAAGCGTGGCAACCCTAAAGCCCCAGCAGGCCCATCAGGCACAGACCCTTCACGTGGACAACAACAACAAATAGGCCCCTCAGGCAAAAAGGACCCATCAGGACCTACAGGCCATTCAGGCACCAAGGGCCGAAAGCAAGGCCAATCAGGCAAATCAGACCCTTCAGGTGGAGGCAAAGTAAACTTGCAACCCCCAAGGACGGAGGGTACACACAAAACCGGGCCCTCAGCCCAAGCACCCGCCACCTCCGTTCAAAGTAAGACCTTCGAAAATAAAAACAGGAAGAAGGCCCTACCCCAAAGACCCAACCTAAGGCAGGTTAAGTCCACGCACGCTCCCCCGGAGCAGCCTCAGGGCCCGCCCCAGGGCAGCTCCACCCCCCGCAAGGAACCTGCCGCTAATAAAACAGCATCCGACCCACCCCCCCAACCTCCAAACCCCACACAACAACAGTCACACCCATCTCACCACCTGCACATGTAACACTAACACAGGCTCAACAGCCAGAGGGAAACATGGCAGTAAAGGCGTTCAGGGAAAGGATAGAAGAAATCCTGAAAACCTTCTTTCCGAACCTGAACCTCACCACTGGGGTAATGATGGCCAACATGCTCCCATTTTCCTGGCTGAGGGATCTGGTTAATGCGATCGCTGACCTCCTGTCCCAAGATGCCTGAACAACACGACGAAGACCACAATAATAATAACAATAACACGCAGGAGCTTCGAGTTCTAATATGGAACTGCCAAGGCGTCAGATCCAGGAAATATGAGCTCGAAGCCTTCCTAGCCGCGAACACCATACACATAGCTCTCCTAACAGAAACCTTCCTCCCACCGGGGAAGAAGTTCACCATAAGAGGCTATAAAATACACCGAAGCGACAAGGCCAATAGAGTCGGAGGAGTGGCAGTTCTGGTAAGGAAGGACATTAAACATATGGAAATTGACTTACCAGAACTGGTCGAGCTGGAGGCGTGCGGAATTGCCATGCCAGTGCGAGGAACACTCGTCAATGTAATATCGGCATACTCCAGACCTAAACACCTTAACACACAAGATATAGAATCGGTATTAAGGCAAAATAGAAACACGATCCTAGGAGGCGACCTAAATTCGAAACACGCCAGCTGGGGGTGCCTGAAACCTAACGCAGACGGCGAAAGGCTGTACAACCACATGCTATCCCAGGACTATGTGGTAGCAGCCCCCAGCGAACCCACGTTCCTGGCACCAAACGAACAGGTCGACGATATACTGGACATTGCCCTACTGCGAAATATTCCTCAAAGACACACTATAAAGGTCATTAACGACCTAGGGTCGAGGCATCAACCAGTAATATTTACACTGGAAGCGAACCCGGAGGAATATGAGAGTAACCCCAAGCGCCGACTAAACTATAAAGCAGCCAAATGGGGCAAATTTGAAAGAAAACTCGATTCACTCCTACAGGGGACTGAGGACATACAAATAGTAAACCCAGCCCAAACGGATGAATCCCTAAAACACTCGTAAATGCGATCCAGGCAGCCACAACTGCGAGCATCCCGGTACACAAACCTAGACAAAACACCAACATGGAAATATCGGCCCACATTAAAGATCTAATACGCCAGCGCAACAGACACAAGCGCAATTGGGCCCGACACCACCGCGATGAAGACCGGATACGTAAAAACGAACTCAGGGTCGAAATCGAAACCGAAATAATGGAGTATAGGTCTCGGATCTGGAATAACAAACTGAGTACGTTTGACACAAATACCAGACCGGTGTGGAACTTAGCGAGATATTTCACGCGAGAACCACACGTGATCCCAACAATTAAGGGACCTAACGGACCAGTATATGAAAATCAAGATAAAGCAGAGGTGATAGCCGACTCACTCGAAGAGGCCTTTATGCCCAATGACGAACCGTCGGACCCCGCCTTCATTAGGCAAACAGAGGCCAAGGTAGCGGAATTCCTAACAAACGCACCTAAGCCCGAGGTTAAGAAGACTAATATCCACGAAATTAAGTGGATAATAGATCACCTTAACCCGAAGAAGGCACCCGGCCCAGATGAGATCCAGAACATAATACTTAAAAAACTAACCCCGAAAGCCCTCGCACTACTCACTAAAATATACAATGCAATGCTCCAATTGCAGTATTATCCCGAACAGTGGAAAAAGGCGAGAATCCTTGTATTCGGAAAACCAGGCAAGGACAAATCTAACCCTAATAATTACAGGCCCATCAGTCTCCTGGACGCCCTCAGCAAAGTATTTGAGAAAATACTGCTGAAAAGGCTCATAGCACATATCAAGGAAAGAGGAATCATTCGGAACGAACAATTCGGTTTTAGAAACGGCCACTCCGCCCCGCAACTGCTTACCCGGGTCCTAGAACAAGCGACCATCGGACTAAACAAGCGAAGAGACACAGGCACGGTATTCCTTGATATCCAGAAGGCATTCGATAAAGTCTGGCACGAAGGCCTATTAGCGAAATTAATAGACCTCGAATTCCACCCAGGGTACATAAGATTAATTAAATCATACCTGGAAGGCCGAGAGTTCCAAGTAGATGTTCATAACACTCTGTCAAGCACGCGACCAATCAGGGCGGGCGTAGCCCAGGGGTCACTAATAGGGCCAATCCTGTTCATTCTATTTACGAATGACATGCCGACAGCGGAACTCACTACCACGCACCTCTAAGCGGATGACACTGCTATCACAGTACAACACTTTCAGCTAGCATGCGCCCGAAAGAGACTACAAGTAGCACTTTGAACTCTCGAGCCCTGGCTAACCAAATGGCGTATTAAGGTCAACGTTGACAAATGCCAAGCTGTGATGTTTACAAGGAAGAACAGACGCACACATATGCCAGCCAACATAAAACCGCTCAAATTATTTAATCGAGATATAGCAAGGCACGACAAGGTCAAATATCTAGGAGTAGTCCTAGATAGAAAACTAACCATGCTATATCACATTAAAGACATCCAGCGAAAAACAAACGCACGACTGGCACAGCTCTATCCGATACTGAATAAAAGATCCAGTATTAACAAGCGAGTAGCAATAAACATGTACAAGGCCCTAATTAGGCCGATAATAACGTACGCAGCTCCCGCATGGGGCTACACTGCTATGACGAACCTGGATAAGCTGGAACTAATACCAAACAAATGCATTCGAGCAGAGGCTAAACTCCCGTATGACACACCAATACGCCACCTACGCGCAATTGCGAAAGTCACCTCCATAAGGCAACACATACGAAAGCAAACACTCCGAATGTACAAGAAGTCATGGGGTAGTAAGGTCAACCCTCTAGTCAGTGGAATAGGACGCTATGACGTCGACCTATACACCAAATACCCCACACCGAAACACATTCTGTTCAGGCACAGGGCCAGGAGGCCGGGGGCCCAAAACCGCCCTCGCTCCTAAACTGACACCAACTCAACAGACCGCACCACTTAACACTATGCACACACACCACAACACCTGTATATATGTGCATGCTTGTTTACTACCCACATCCTTGTCCTAGATTATGTTATTACTATGTTATAGATTTAGCCAAGCGAGGGAGGATTGAGAGAAGAAATACAACACGATGAAGGCAACACAGCCACGAAAGAGACGATCCAATCCAACCCCGCCCCCACCAGCGACAAAGGAGTGGACGAAAAACCCACCCCTGCTAATACCACTAACTATTAATCTATTAATTGTAATTGTACTTGTTCTACAGGACACCTGAGCGGAAAAGCGGCCCGCACTCTACAGAAGAAAAGTAATAATGTATATATAATAGGATGTGTGTATATATGTGTATATATTTACAGAGACAAGTGTGTGACACCAACACCGCAAAGAAGGGACGTCATCAGGCGGGAAAGAAGATGCCCCTTACAACAAGTAAGGCTTGGCACTACTCCCCTTCTCCTTAAAAGGAGACTTGGCACCAGGGACTGCTGGCTGCTGGACCAAGGGACTAACCTATGGCCCAAAGCCCAGACGCCAGCGGACCCGAGCCGCACCAGGCAGTGACAAGCAGGACTGATCCCCCATAATAATTGACAAAAGCTAGGTAAATGGTTATGATTGCATGGCACATATTCCTAACTAACACAACCTCTGGTCTTTATCCAGCCCACATCCTTGCATGTGCTATCAAAAGATGTCAGGTTTTACATGTAGGCTCTTTCTTCTTTCTGCCTATGTGGTTTTTCCCTAACCCTTCAATACCATATACCTAACACAATCTCGCCTGGTAACGTGTCTGACATGGAAACAGGCAGATAATCCTTGTATCACTTCCCACTCTACCCAGCTATCTCTTTTCTACTTAGAAATTAATAGCATGTCGGAGGCCATGTAGATTGAGTCGATGGTCACGGCGGGGGAGCGGGCTACGGGGGCCCCCCGTAAAAAAAAAAGGCAACCAAAAACATTGTAAGGGTGATTGTAGAGGTGATTGTAAAGGAACGAGAAGGAAGATAACTACAACTACAACTGACGCACTGTACGGGAAGGAAGTGGTGCTGATACACGGTACTGGAGTGACACGGCTGCAATGGACTGGACTTCAAACGTTCGTGGAGCGTAGTCTTGTTATGTTTGTGGAAAGTGCCTGATTGTGGAGAGTGCTTGCGCATTAAGTATGGTAGCACTTGTGGCGGCCTAGCATTATATGTTGGTGAAAGCTATCTCAGACTTTCCATGAATTTATGTTGAGGATCGACAGACGTGTGTATATATCTTTACAACAAGTGTTAAAATATGTGAACACAGTAGTACAAGGTACAGTATCTGTGCGATGTGATAACTGCCGATTATGAGAATCGGTAAGTCGAATTAATATAGAGACAGTGAAGGGTATTTATCTTCATACATGTACATTGCTCATCGGACTATCTACAGATGGTAGCTTAGTTCTCGCTTTCGTTTTCCCACGATTTTCATTATTATTGTTGTTGTAAATATGGAGTCTTTTTTTTTGCTATGGGCTTTACGTCGCGCCGACACAGATAGGTCTTATGGCGACGATGGGATTGGAAAGGCCTAGGAGTTGGAAGGAAGCGGCCGTGGCCTTAATTAAGGTACAGCCCCAGCATTTGCCTGGTGTGAAAATGGGAAACCACGGAAAACCATCTTCAGGGCTGCCGATAGTGGGATTCGAACCTACTATCTCCCGGATGCAAGCTCACAGCCGCGCGCCTCTACGCGCACGGCCAACTCGCCCGGTAATATGGAGTCTTCCAGCAATATCTTATGTATTATATGTATAATGTTGTATGTTGGTGAGGTGCTCATGCACGGAATTTGTTAAGAATATAGATAGCTATTTTAGAATCAGTGTTATTGATGAACCTAGGTGCAGTTCCTACCTAATTAGTCGTTTTCAGGAGGTTAGGTAAGGCCTGCAGCAGATGTACCAGTACGCAGCATTATGTACACGCCCTGGGATATAAAGTTTATCATGCTCTTATCTAAATTCGAGGGATCCATTCTGGTGAACTCTGGCGCCCATACTACGGACATCTCGGTTAATTATGCTTATTAATTTTATTAAGTTTTGAGTAATTTTATTTATATATTTTTATTCATGATTTTATTTATTATTATTATCATCGAAAAGTTACAAAATGGGACTTGAGAATTAATGGGAATAAATCTAAAATTCTAATAGCCCAGGTAAACAAAGGAAGAGGGGAGGACGGGAATGGGTCCTGCAGGGAGAAAGGTTGGAACAAGTAAGGAAGTTGGAATATTTAGGAGTCATTATTAACAGTAAAGGAACTTGGAACGATGAGATTAGTAGGGCGAAAAGCAGAGGTTTGGCAGCCCTAGCCTCATTCAGAAACTTCCTAGTTAAATATCCGGGTGTCAGTTATAAAACCTTGAGGTTAGTGTTAAGATCGGTGATTTTCGGTAGGGTATTGTATGGCGCGGAAGTATGGGGGTAGGATGGGAAAAGAGGTGAATTAAGACGAATTATTGGCAATTTCGGTAAGATGGTGATGGGGCTGCCGCTGTGCACAGCTAGTACGGAAAGCTCCGGTTGCCGGCCGTACTCCACTATCTCCAGGGTGATCACCAACATCTCGGGGGACCGGATATGAAGAAGAAGAAGATGTTAATTCAGTGAGATAATTGTTTATTCATTTGCTGTGGCGTTCGTGTTACGCTATCATATTGTTTAACCCTCCCATTTTTAATAATCCATATGCAGAAAAAGGGCAGCCCCAGTAGTTGAGGGAGACTGATATTTAATTAAACTATCCTAAAAAGAAATAACTCTCTCACTACAATCCCTCAATGTCCCTTCATCTGACAATTTGGTATATCCACGCCTAGAAATAAATGATGCCAGAAAAGTGAGAAGAGTACTGAGAGAAAGGGCATTCAGTGAGTGGTGTAACTTGCAGCAGAAAGGAAGAGTTGTATGTTTATACATGAATATACTCCTGCCAACTCCTGGATTCGAGACTATCAAGGCTTATCATGTAGTGAATGGCGTGAAGCAATTAAGATGACATCAAACATTTTTTTTTCTTTTTTTTCAAAATGGCGCCCGGTAATGACGACGTAGTGTTTTATTCTCCGAGTAAATTAACCGTAAAATGTGACGAAAAGTGCGGAAAATGTCGAAAATTAGTGAAAAATGGAATGTTGTGTGATTCATGTGATCGATGGTGGCATTATAAGTGCGGAAATTGCCCTAGAGACGTAAAAACTAATGAAAATGTTGACTGGATTTGTGAGCAGTGTGTTCGGAATTTTGTTGTTGGGGACGGCGTTGACGAAGCACCGAAAACAGTCGATGAGGAATATAAAAGTGCATTAGAAATTATAAACATTCTAAAAAAGGACAATGAGACTCTTAAAGTTGAAAATCAAGAATTAAAAGAAAGACTGCGATCGCTAGAATTTGGGACTGACCATTCTTCGAGTGATATACCGGTACAAGTAACAACCTCGAGCACGTGGTGTCAAGTAGTTCGTGGATGGCCGGCTAAGAAGAAATCTACAACTGAATTTCCGGAAATAAACATTAGAAATAGGTTTTCTGCCCTAAATAATTTAATCCTGGAAGAAAGTGATCGCGCGCGTGAAACCAAATCATCGCGATCCGTTGCCGTGCCGAGTTTGAAATTTAGGCCTAGAAGTCAGATTCAAGACCCAGTTAGGCCTAAATCAGCGAAGGTAGCTGTGTTTGGTGATAGCCAAGGAAGGGGAATTGCGGGAGTGATTAACGACGAGAATATAGCAGCAACCGGAGAAATATATCCAGGAGCTTCTATCAGCAGGGTTGTGGAAGACGTAGAAGCAGCAACTAGGAACTTCGGGAACGGCGATGCAGTGCTTATCATCGGTGGGACGAACGACGTAGCTCGCGACGACGCCAAGAATGTAAGATCACAACTTAAACATACACTAGGGAAGCTGACCCACACTAACGTTTTTGTAGTGAACGTGCCCCACAGGCATGATTTGAGTAGAGATTCGTGTGTGAACATTGAAGTGGACAAGGTCAATACAGATATTGTTAAAATTTGTAAACATTTTCGGAATACTCAGGTTATTGAATGCAGCAGCTTTGAGAGATACTGTTATACAAAACATGGCCTCCATCTAAACAATTCAGGTAAACGAAAGATAGGAAATATTGTTCTAGATTTTATTAATCTTAAGATATGTACTGTAAAACAGGCAACTCCCTTGAGTTATAATACTGACCAGGAAAACTAGCAGAAAGAGCCAGCTATACTTTAAGCTGGCTCAGTCAACTAGAAAAAGAAACTCAGGATAGTAAGGAATTTCAAGTTACCCAATTGCAACAGTCAAGTTTTAGGGAGGAAGGGGGTCTGAGATTGCTCTTGGTAAACTGTCAAAGTGTAGTAAATAAACAATTAAAATTCGGTACATTGATGGAATCTTATGAGACTGATGTGGTGATAGGAGTGGAATCGTGGTTGAAAGAAGGGGTGGGTAATAGAGAAGTATTTCCAGAAGGGTACACAGTCTATCGTAGAGACCGAGGAGATAAAAAGGGAGGGGGGGGTGTTTATTCTGGTGAAGGAAACTTACTGTTCACATGAATGGTTTACCGATGAAAGGGATGAAATATTAGGGATAAAATTAGTTTGTGATAATATGAAGGAGGTGGGAATTATAGGAACATACAGACCTGGAAGAGAGGAAAGAGACATGGAAATCTTTGAAAAAATAATAGATTATACTTGTAAAAACAATAATAATGATATGGTAATAATTGGGGGAGATCTAAATTTGCCTGAAGTTGAATGGAAAGGAGCTGCAAGTGAAGCCCATGAACAGAAACTGGCAAATAAGTTAATTTGGGAGGGAGGATTTACACAAGTAGTACAAGAACCGACTCGTCTCAATAACTTACTAGATGTATTCTTGGTTAAACCATGGGAAATTGTTGATAAAACTGAGGTAATTGAAGGAATAGGAGACCATAAGGCTGTAATAATGGATGTAGGACTTGTACCAAAAAGGCTTAATAAGAGGGTTACACAAGACAAGAAATTGTACAGAAAAACTAAAGTTGATGAATTTGGGACTTACCTTAACTCACAATTCAGTTGTTGGATAAGTGAAGGGAGTAACGTGGATACACTTTGGGCTAAATTTAAAGGAATTATTTGGGAAGGAGAGAAGAGATTTGTACCTGTTAAGAAGGGTAAAATGACCTCAGACCCTGTTTATTATACAAGGGAAATAAGAAAATTAAAAAGAAAATGTAGAATAGTAAACAGGAAAATCAAAGAGGGTAGGGAGAGTAGAGAAACTAGAAAACAGCTAATGAGGGAACTGAATAGAGTGAAAAAGGAAGCAAAAGAGAATTATATGAATGGCATACTTCAAGAGGGTAATGACCACAAAGGGAAATGGAAAAAGCTGTATTCATATATCAGGAATCAAAAAGGAAAAGGAATCCAAATTCCTACAATGGTGGGAGAAGGGGGTGAACACTATTTAACAGATACTGAGAAAGCAAACCTATTTAGTAGGGAATTTAGAGATTCAGTAGATGATTGTCAAGAGTTGGAAACCGAAACAGAAGATAGAGAGGGAGAGAGACAGAGGGAAACAAGAAGCTTCTCATTCACAAACGAAGATATTTTCAGAGAAATCCAACTGCTTCAGCAAGAAAAAGCAGCAGGGAGTGATCAAATTACTGGGGAGGTATTAAAGACAATGGGGTGGTACATAGTGCCTTATTTAAAATTTCTCTTTGACTATGTCATAAATAATAGTGTAATACCAAAGGAATGGAAGGAATCTATAATAATACCAATTTATAAAGGAAAGGGTGATAAAAGGAAACCAGAGAACTACAGACCAATCAGCCTGACCAGTATAGTTTGTAAAATTCTGGAGAGTTTAATATCGAAGTACATCAGAGGGATATGTGATGATAAAAATTGGTTCATGAGGAGCCAGTATGGATTTAGAAAGGAATTTTCTTGTGAGGCACAACTGGTGGGATTTCAGCAGGACATATCAGATCAGTTGGATTCAGGAGGTCAGTTAGATTGCATAGCCATAGATCTTTCCAAAGCCTTTGATAGAGTGGAACATGGAATATTATTAAAGAAATTGGAGGGAATAGGATTGGACGTAAGGGTTACACGTTGGATAAAAGCATTTCTAAATTCAAGGGTTCAGAAAGTCAAAGTAGGAAATAATGTATCTCAGGAAGAGAAAGTTTGGAAGGGAATTGCACAGGGTAGTATAATCGGTCCGTTACTTTTCTTAATATACGCAAATGATTTAGGGAACAATATAACATCAAAAATAAGATTGTATGCAGATGACATAATTGTTTATAGAGAAATAAACAACATTGAGGATTGTTCAGAATTACAAAGGGACCTTGAAAGTATCCAACAATGGGTTGAAGAAAATAATATGAAGGTTAATGGAGGCAAATCAACTGTTACAACTTTTACAAACAGGAGCTTTAAAACTGAATTTGAATATACTTTGGATGAGGTAGTTATCCCAAAAGATGGCAAGTGCAAATACTTAGGTGTGAGATTTGAAAGTAATTTGCACTGGAAGGGTCATATTGATGACATTGTTGGGAAAGCTTACAGATCATTACATGTCATAATGAGGCTACTTAAAGGATGCAACAAAGAATTAAAAGAAAAAAGTTACTTGAGTATGGTTCGTCCATTATTGGAATATGCAAACAGTGTTTGGGATCCTCACCAAGAATACCTAATAAAAGAAATAGATAGTGTGCAGAGGAAAGCAGCAAGATTTGTAACAGGGGATTTCAGGAGAAAGAGTAGTGCATCAGAAATGTTAAAGGAACTTGGGTGGGAAACTTTAAGTAAGAGAAGGGAGAAAACTAGACTTACAGGATTATATAGAGCCTATACAGAAGAAGAAGCATGGGGAGATATCCGTGAGAGGCTTCAGTTGGAAAATAATTATATCGGCAGGACTGACCACAAATATAAAATTAGAAGGAATTTTAGCAGAAGCGATTGGGGTAAATTTTCATTCATTGGGAAGGGTGTGAAGGAGTGGAACAGTTTACCAGGGGTAGTGTTTGATCCTTTTCCAAAATCTGTACAGATATTCAAGAAGAGAATAAACAGCAACAGAGAAAATAAATGAAATGTTAGAGGGCATTCGACCAGTGCAGGTTATTGTATATGTGTGTGAATAAATTAATTCCATCCCCTGGTCTAAGGAGTTTGGACAGCCAAAGTAGGGGACTGCCTGTAGGGGTGAAGTACAGTGGGGACTTCGAGGGCCCTGGGACCGCTACGGTAGCTGTGAAGGCCCTTCAGGAACTCTGAAAAGTGGTGGCAAAAGGGGCTCTGGTTAAGACGCAGCAGGTCGTTATGCTACTTAGGATCCAGAAGGGGTAAAAAAAAAAAAAGTAAATAAATAAATGCAATGTAAATATTAATGTTATACCAGTTGTATAGTATCATTTGAAGTAATTCCACATACTGTATATCAGTTGACTATATTTGTAAGTAGGACAGGATATATTATAAGTAGAATTTTGTAAACAATATAAATTTATTAAGGATGAGCTGTGTGTTTAATAGAAAACATTGTTAGCGTAAATTGTATAATATTGTATTATAGGAAAATTTTCTTCTCTTGTTAATTTAATGTTTAGTGCTTGACAATAATGTATTTTAGTGTACCATTTGCCACCGAGGTAGACACCTCATTTGCAAATAAAGAGATTTTGATTTTTGATTTGAATTTTGATCTCAGAACGATTCCCTTTGTATTCGCTGACTCAAGGAGATTGAAACCCTTGCGGATGTTCTGGGATCTTGTCCTCATGGTGAACTTTTAAGGAATACGCGTTATCATAACATCCGCTCGTTAATTGCGACAACGCTGAAAGACTATGGTTTCCAGGTATTGAGGAGGTTCATGGCTTAGCGGACAACGGAAGCCACAGAAGGATCGACATCATTGCCTTCAAGAATAAGAAGAAAGGTTACATCATCGACACCACAAATCACGTATAAGTTAATGTCAGTGTAGATCTTGATGCCGAACCATAACCCGCACTACCGTAGTCCACATGGGAAAGAACCATAGCCGCATAAAAATGTAGCAGCATCGCACGGTCATCCCCCAACGAACTGCCGCTGAGAAACTTCTTGCAGGCAACTTTCAACTGACGGAGGTGGGGCGGACACGTTAGTCGCTTATCAAAATGGAGACGCAGCAACCTGAAAGTGTCTATCAATTTTAAGGCACTGTTTCGCAAGCAGAGCTCTAGTTCCCGATACACAAGCCGACATCGGCAGAAGTGCACAGCAGGCAATTTAATATTATTATTCAAGTCATAATTAGGTACCGGTACTTTGGCATAAGACTGAGCTATATGTAATTGTGTGTGCATTTATGAACGTAAGTCAAGGACGTGGGATTATTTTGAAGACATGCCACATAGCACATTCCACGGTCGTACCATGCAGCCAACTTGCTCAGTCCTATGTGGCTTAATGTCACGTCAGGATAATAATATACCGCATTAGTTGGCCATGCGGTTAGGGGCGTGTAGCTATGAGCTTGCATCAGATAGTGGGTTCGAACCCCACTGTCGGCAGCCCTGAAGATGGTTTTCCATTTTCACACTAGGCAAATGCTGGGACTGTACCTTAATTAAGGCCACAGTCGCTTCCTCCCCACTCCTAGGTCTTTCCTATCCCTTTGTTGCCATAAGACCTATCTGTGTCTGTGTGATGTAAAGTCAACGGTAAAAAAAACAAAAAAATAATAAAATGGTCTCTCAGATGTCATCCCATATTAATTTTTCCTTCACTTGTTACCTACGACAGGATGAAAGGTGTTAAATCATACAATCTGTCATAGTGTATTTACGGACACAGTCCAGCGAATGCCTAGTAATCAGAACGAGAAAGGAAACTGCACGTCAACAGCTCATGTCATACGTAGGGTGTCTTTTGGCAGACTAAAGTAGTCCGTGATTCAATCAAACGTAACAGCCCATGGCTGGCAAATGAAACATGTTTGAAGACATCCTACTTTCTCGAGAAGTAGGCCTACTCGTCCGATTTCCAAGAAAATATCAGCGCTGAATTTGTAATGACCATAAGTTTAAGTCTAGATGTGAAAAATATGGTAGTTCTATTAGTTATTACTAGAGCCCGGATTTCCATGCAAATGCATGTTTCTTAATAAACTGGTTACACTTCTCAAACTTTGCAAATATTCGTTTTATGACTTAACGATTCCAAATAACCGTTCTTTTCCCCTGCATCTTTGCATGTTTTGGCCATTTTAGGAGAAAATTCATGCATAATGCATATTTGGAAGATTTTGGATTTTATAGCGAATATTTGGACGTTTGATATTGCATAATATGACTTTTCTTCTGATTTTGGCGCATATATAATGTTAACTTGCATGCTAGTGCCTTTTATGAATGTTGGTGTGCAGAATCTGGGACCATTTTTCCACGTTATATGTCTATTAATGACGATGGAGATAATGTATTCCTGGCATCCTATCTGACAACCAAAGTTAGTACATCAGGTAGATATCCTATAAACCAATTAACCAAGCACTTTCTTATCTGTTGCTTGAGTAAATATTGACGTAAGCAGGAAGTCCCCACCTCGATCTCTGTAATTCTTAGGAATAAAGTGCCCCAGTTATACATTGCTATAATTAAACTGTGCATTACTCATTGACGGCTCATTTGTTCGTCTATGTTAGTCGAATAAAACAAAACTTGTATCATACTTCTGTGACGTTGCGTTACTGAGATACCAGCTTACAAACCTTGGTTTTGCACTGAACCTTCCGTTGTTGTCTTGGAATTTCCTACCCGAAACTCTCTTCAAACGTCTTCGTTATCGCAGCACGCAATCGTTAGCAGTTACTGAGGACCTTCAAAAATGTCTGCAATCATCGCACGGAGAAGTAGCTGCGGCAGCTGGAGATAGGTCGAACAAAGTGATCCGTTCAAATCCTGACTGTGAATTCGTCAAAATTATATAAGACGCAGTGGTAAAAATACAAAATACGTCCAATTTGACCTCACTTTGTCCCAGATGTCTTCATTTAAGTATGCATCTGTCACTTCTTATGACGTACAAAGATCATTTTCTGTGTTTATCTGTCAGACGAATGAGCTTAAATCAAGAAAATTTGTACAATGTTTCAAACGGAACTGAATTTTGATAGTGCATATTTTCCAGTTTACTGTGCATGTTTTGCCATATGATAGGGCATGAATGCATGCATATTTTGAGATTTGATAATGCATGGAAATCCGGGCTCTAGTTATTACCGTTATCTCAGTAGACACTGACAACCTGGAAAAGTATCGCTGGTTCAACTATGAGCCCTTTAATTCCATAAACTAAAGTGAAAACAAATGTCAAAATCTTAAACGGTTCGTGAGTTATTTGAGGTAGTCATTTCAGCTGAAGAACCCTGTATAATTTGTTAATAACTGTACACAGTAGGGTTGGGCATTATGTCCCTGTTTCGGCACACAGTTATGTTCCGCTGTTCCAGAACACCGTGTGTCAATTGTTCCGAAACATTCTCAAGCGAGCCGGAGACACTGACTCGCTGTCCCGTCAGAAGCGCCACTATGCACTGCCCTTCGCCTACTAGCTGAACTGTGCAGCGGGAGCACGGGACGCAGGACTGTAACTGCGCAGTGTAGAGAGAACTTCGAGAGGCAACATTACATGCTCCGCGCCAGTAGGAATGTGCCTGTACGGAACGTGCTGTGTGTAGTTATGGCCATGGTCCAGCATAAAGCTGCAGGGAACATGAACGAACAGTCGGAACACTGAAATTCGCGCCCAATAATCACGTTTAAAGGCTGCTTTTAGGTTAAGATTTTTCCGGTCAATATAAAATACACATAACACGGTTACAATGGCAGTGCAGGTGTTTAAAAGTAACCAATTCAAGAATATTTTCACCAGTTGGATATATTGGCCTGTATTGTGAGTAATTAATATCTCGAAAATTTCTCTCAACACTTTCTCGGGGATTGACGTTAAAAATTAATTTTGACTTTAAGAAAACTTTTAAGCCGAAGAAAAATATAGGTCATCGCTTTGGAATTAAAAATATAACTGGATGAATACATTGATGTACTTTCGTGCTGTAATGCTCTCTGCACTTCGAATTCCTTCCCTCTCAACTTCCATTTACTTTCTTCAATATCTCGAAAATTTCCCTCAACACTTTCTCGGGGATTGATGTTAAAAATTAATTTGGACTTTAAGGACACTTTTAAGCCCAAGAAAAATATAGGTCATCGCTTTGGAATTAAAGATATAACTGGATGAAAAAATATTGACACTCCAGCACAGGGCGGTACACAGGCGGACACAGCCAAGGCCAACTAATCTATCTAGTGCGGCCTTGACACAGCACGTTCAGTTCAGACACATTCCAGCTGAAGCGGAGCATGTCCTGTTGCCTCTCGAAGTTCTCTCTAGGACGCAGTTACAGTCCTGTGTCCCATGTCCCGGCACTCTGTACCGAAACACTCCGCCTTAAGCTCCTAATGTTGCGGAACAAGTGAATGTTCCGGTCTGCCCAACTCTAGTACACAGAATGTACACCTACCTGGATACCTCGCAATTGTTGTCGATAGGGTAGCTTCTTGTGATTGCAGACTGGGCCGGAGTTGTTCTCTGTGATGATTCCCCTTCAGTGATATTATGTGTTTATAAGTGCCAGATCATCCCGGAACTATTCCTGCTGATGTATTTTACTATTTTTAAACAACACTACGCACATCGGTGTTACCTCACTAGTTAGAAACATGTCGATTGAGGGCAAGACTTTCAAACGAACAAGATCAGACTGTTCGAGTGGGCAACATGAAAAAGAGTGTTACACTCACATATTTATCCAGTTATAGAACTCGCATACATTATGCAGAGCATATATTCACCCTTTTTCTTTCCATTACAAATTATGTAAAAATCCACTAGGATTAACAAATTGACGGTTTTACTCACTTGAATCAAAACCACAACATTACTAGTAATCCGATACAATACTGCGGTCCTGTTCTATCCAGCACATTTTGCCCCTAATTACTGACCAAACTTATATACACAAAATAATGAAGATGGACAATTTATATATTAGCCAAATGTGTTATTTTCAGAATTTAGACAAGAGGTCTTCCAACCACACAACAATTGTGTTATGTGTTTTATCAGTTATGTCAACCAACAACACTAAGATGAACTCTTTTAGACACTACATAAGAAAAATGGATTTTATCAGTGACAATTTAATTGCAGTTTTATGTTAATCCACTGAGGATGACTCTATAGAGTTGAAACATGTATGGGTGAAAAAACTCCATCTTAATAGATGGTATCTTGTATTGCAATTATTGCAATAAATGATCTTGTTGTAAGAGTTGATCCTTGTCCCAAGTAAGAATGTTCTTAACAGTGCAATGCACATCATAACACTGCTATTTAAGTTGAACTGGCCACGTAACATTATCATATAATTCTTGAGACACTTCAGTCACGAGCAAGACGACAGAACCCATTTGCAAGGCAAGGGTTCGATAACTTTCATGCTTTCCCCTCGAAGACGGCGGGCAATAACGAAACTCCATTTGAGTCATGCTGATGACAACCACAAAAATAACACAAATGTTCACAATATAAAATCAGCAAATACAGATGTGAAGCTAACAAGTCAGCAACGTTCAGAACACACACTGGCAGCCAAATGGGCCATGTTGCTAGAATATGAAAACAAACTTTTCTTTAATTTGTACAATGACAACATAGTGAAAGGTCATCAGAAAAAAGATCCAATTATATTTCATTCAAGTGGTATGAAATAAAGAAAATATTTTGAAATCAACACACCTATTATAGTACAAAGTAAACATTTTGGCATGGTGCCAGTGATGCTAATGCACAACTGAAAGCTTTAAGCCATTTCAAAAGAAACCAGGAAGCCATCCTACCCCACCTTAAGCTCCATCAACAGATAAAGTATCACTCAGTTTATTGATCACATAAAAGTTCTCTACTCGTCCACGTTCAGGAAAAATTATTTCAAAGACAGATTTACTAATTAGACTGACATACTGCACATTATGGTGATTTCAAATAGGTTATCAAGGAAAACAAGTCAATATTAATGTCACTGGGAATTAATTGCACAGTTTAAGGCAAATATATTTTAATACCTTTGATAAGTCAATATGACCTCATCAGAACAAAAAGCATAACAGTTCATATCTGCTTCATACAGTTCTCAAAACACTTCGCACACAGAAAGTATAATATTGCATTGCACTCACATAAACACAATGCAAGCTCACAGTGGGTTCAAATTACAGTTTCGGCACAGCACTCCTAATCTATTAATAGGAGAGTCATAATATAAAATCAGAAGCATACACAGGGATGAGTGAAAAATAAGTTTCACAGGGAGGTTCTGCATGGTCTTCACTCATGTCACAGCTGTCAAATGTGGGTGGAATACATGGCAAAATGTTATGCAATGTACTGAAGTTGTTATTCAGTAGCCAAATATACTAGACCAATAGGCAATCATTTTGTATTAAAAAAGCCAATAAAATACATTTAAATTGAGAGTTAATGGTTGAATGAAAATGAGAAATTACAGGAAGAGGGAACTTGCAAGAAAACAATGAACTCTTACCAAATTACTGTTGTATTTTCAATCTATTTTGGCTGTAGGATAGGAAACTTCACAAACACATTTTAATTAAGAGATAAAGGGTTTAGGAATGAACATATAGGATTAAGGTATTAACTGATAAGTTAACTTTGGGTCAACTTATTCTAAAAATGCAAGGTAAACACAATCTCATTCATTTTGCTAGAGAATCAATCAGGAAAGAGCAATCTCACGAAGAAAGCAACTGAATTTGAATCTTAACAAGCAGGTAGATAATGCACAGTGAAGATTATTTTAGATAAGTCACACTTGTTAAAAAGAAACCAACAAACATGCATAGATATTTGAAGGTGTAGATTTATGAAGAAAGGGTGGACTTCTATAAGCAAAAGTATAAGCTCTCATCCATCTCTGTAATCGGCTTGATGTTAGGTGCTCGAGGAATTATACCTACATTTTTTTGTCAACTTCTGCAATACCTTTGGGGTGAATGGAGATTTCATATATAACATCGCGATTACCATACTCAAGAAGTCCATCATGATCTTCAAGAACCATGCTTGCGGACTTCAAACAAATGTTTGACATGCCTCACTTGATTGCCTACACATAACATCATACGATATCCATATATTGTTATTAAGGTACTCTCTCTTTGGGCAACCTGCAGCTGTTGCAGGAAGATTGTACAATACATTCCCATTTTCCTTAACATAAAATAGAAAGTTTCACATTTTGAGGTAGAGAAAGAGATAATGTCAACAGGACCTTGGGAAAGTTTTCATTCCCCTCCCCAAAGGGGAGAGGCGAACCACCTAGAAGGTAACGCCTTCTCTCTGGCCAGGAGTCAACACAGTCACCAAAAATAATGGCTGACAAGGAGAGGGGAATTAAAAATATATATATATTCTATTCCCTGCATTTAGATTGCAATCTAAATTTGAATTTTTACTATTCAACAACTTGGCGAACGAAATGGAATTCGATGGGGAGCTATCAATATTAATGGGGCTTATGGAAGAAAGAAAGTAGAACTGGCTGAGTCAGCAAAGAGGATGCATCTGGATGTGCTAGGAGTAAGTGATATTCGGGTAAGGGGAGATAACGAGGAAGAGATAGGAGATTATAAAGTGTACTTGACGGGTGTTAGAAAGGGAAGGGCAGAGTCTGGGGTAGGGCTCTTTATCAGGAATACCATTGCACGGAACATAGTTTCTGTTAGGCACGTAAATGAGCGAATGATGTGGGTAGATTTGTCTGTTGGAGGAATTAGGACTAGAATTGTGTCCGTGTATTCACCATGTGAGGGTGCAGACGAGGATGAAGTTGACAAGTTTTATGAAGCATTGAGTGACATCGTAGTCAGGGTAAACAGCAAGGATAGAATAGTGCTAATGGGCGATTTCAATGCGAGAGTTGGGAATAGAACTGAAGGATACGAAAGGGTGATTGGTAAATGTGGGGAAGATATGGAAGCTAATGGGAATGGGAAGCGTTTGCTGGACTTCTGTGCTAGTATGGGTTCAGCTGTTACAAATACATTCTTCAAGCATAAGGCTATTCACCGCTACACGTGGGAGGCTAGGGGTACCAGATCCATAATAGACTATATCTTAACAGACTTCGAATTCAGGAAATCTGTTAGGAATGTACGAGTTTTCCGCGGATTTTTCGATGATACAGACCACTATCTGATCTGTAGTGAACTAAGTATCTCTAGGCCTAAGGTAGAGAAAGTGAAATCTGTCTGCAAACGAATAAGGGTAGAAAATCTCCAGGACGAGGAAATTAGACGGAAGTACATGGATATGATTAGTGAGAAGTTTCGAACAGTAGACATTAAGCAGGTTCAGGATATAGAAAGTGAATGGGTGGCATATAGGGATGCTGTAGTAGAAACAGCAAGGGAATGCCTTGGAATAACGGTGTGTAAAGAAGGGAAAAGGCGAACATCTTGGTGGAATGATGAAGTGAGAGCAGCTTGTAAACGTAAAAAGAAGGCTTATCAGAAATGGCTCCAAACAAGGGCCGAGGCAGATAGGGAGTTGTATGTAGATGAAAGAAACAGAGCGAAACAAATAATTGTTGAATCCAAAAAGAAGTCATGGGAAGATTTTGGTAACAACCTGGAAAGGCTAGGTCAAGCAGCAGGGAAACCTTTCTGGACAGTAATAAAGAATCTTAGGAAGGGAGGGAAAAAGGAAATGAACAGTGTTTTGAGTAATTCAGGTGAACTCATAATAGATCCCAGGGAATCACTGGAGAGGTGGAGGGAATATTTTGAACATCTTCTCAATGTAAAAGGAAATCATCCTGGTGGTGCTGTGAACAGCGAAGCTCAAGGGGAGGAGGAAAATGATGTTGGTGAAATTATGCTTGAGGAAGTGGAAAGGATGGTAAATAAACTCCATTGTCATAAAGCAGCAGGAATAGATGAAATTAGACCTGAAATGTTGAAGTATAGTGGGAAGGCAGGGATGAAATGGCTTCATAGAGTAGTAAAATTAGCGTGGAGTGTTGGTAAGGTACCTTCAGATTGGGCAAAAGCAGTAATTGCACCTATCTATAAGCAAGGGAACAGGAAGGATTGCAACAACTATCGAGGTATCTCACTGATTAGTATACCAGGCAAAGTATTCACTGGCATCTTGGAAGGGAGGGTGCGATCAGTCGTTGAAAGGAAGTTGGATGAAAACCAGTGTGGTTTCAGACCACAGAGAGGCTGTCAGGATCAGATTTTCAGTATGCGCCAGGTAATTGAAAAATGCTACGAGAGGAATAGGCAGTTGTGTTTATGTTTCGTAGATCTAGAGAAAGCATATGACAGGGTACCGAGGGAAAAGATGTTCGCCATACTGGGGGACTATGGAATTAAAGGCAGATTATTAAAAGCAATCAAAGGCATTTATGTTGACAATTGGGCTTCAGTGAGAATTGATGGCAGAATGAGTTGTTGGTTCAGGGTACTTACAGGGGTTAGACAAGGCTGTAATCTTTCACCTTTGCTGTTTGTAGTTTACATGGATCATCTGCTGAAAGGTATAAAATGGCAGGGAGGGATTCAATTAGGTGGAAATGTAGTAAGCAGTCTGGCCTATGCTGACGACTTGGTCTTAATGGCAGATTGTGCCGAAAGCCTACAGTCTAATATCGTGGAACTTGAAAATAGGTGCAATGAGTATGGTATGAAAATTAGCCTCTCGAAGACTAAATTGATGTCAGTAGGTAAGAAATTCAACAGAATTGAATGTCAGATTGGTGATACAAAGCTAGAACCGGTCGATAATTTCAAGTATTTAGGTTGTGTGTTCTCCCAGGATGGTAATATAGTAAGTGAGATTGAATCAAGGTGCCGTAAAGCTAATGCAGTGAGCTCGCAGCTGCGATCGACTGTATTCTGTAAGAAGGAAGTCAGCTCCCAGACGAAACTATCTTTACATCGGTCTGTTTTCAGACCAACTTTGCTTTACGGGAGCGAAAGCTGGGTGGACTCAGGATATCTTATTCATAAGTTAGAAGTAACAGACATGAAAGTAGCAAGAATGATTGCTGGTACAAACAGGTGGGAACAATGGCAGGAGGGCACTCGGAATGAAGAAATAAAGGCTAATTTAGGAATGAACTCGATGGATGAAGCTGTACGCATAAACCGGCTTCGGTGGTGGGGTCATGTGAGGCGAATGGAGGAGGATAGGTTACCTAGGAGAATAATGGACTCTGCTATGGAGGGTAAGAGAAGTAGAGGTAGACCAAGACGACGATGGTTAGACTCGGTTTCTAACGATTTAAAGTTAAGAGGTATAGAACTAAATGAGGCCACAACACTAGTTGCAAATCGAGGATTGTGGCGACGTTTAGTAAATTCACAGAGGCTTGCAGACTGAACGCTGAAAGGCATAACAGTCTATAATGATAATGTATGTATGTATGTATGTATGTATGTATGTACTATTCAACTTTGATGAAGTTCGATCTACAAATTAATTTAAATTTTTCACTTGGTTTACTGCAGTCACGTCCTAGTTCGTGAACCATGAGCAATGGCTGAGAGGCCTAGTAAGTGGTCCAGAGAGTCAGGATACCAGTTGCTTGGAATGGGAGTGGGCATCTTGTACATATTATGAGTTGTGGCCCTCCTTGTGCTCAGGCGGCTAAGACTATAATATCCACCGAGGGTCCCTAACCCGTTAGAAGAGAGATTCTCACTTGGACTTCGTGTAAGTAGGGTAGCATCCTGCTTGATGAATTTACCAAGCTGAGAACATTTTAAGTAAGCCTTGGACCTATTGGAGTAACGGAGTCCCACTCACATTTGACAGGCGAGGGACTCCTTGGAAACAACTTGGAGAACGAAACGGAATTCGATGGGAAGCTATCAATATTAATGGGGCTTATGGAAGAAGGAAAGTAGAACTGGCTGAGTCAGCAAAGAGGGTGCATCTGCATGCACTAGGAGTAAGTGATATTTGGGTAAGGGGAGAGAAAAAGGAAGAGATATGAGATTATAAAGTATACTTGACGGGTGTTAAAAAGGGAAGGGTAGAGTATGGGGTAGGACTGTTTATCAGGAATACTATTGCACGCAACATTGTTTCTTTTAGGCATGTAAATGAGCGAGTGATGTGGGTAGATTTGGCAGTTGGAGGAATTAGGACGGGAATTGTCTCAGTGTATTCACTATGTGAGGGTGCAGATAAGGACGAAGTTGACAAGTTTCATGAAGCATTGAGCGACATCGTAGTCAGGATGGATAGTGCGAATGGGCGATTGATAAATGTGGGGAAGATATGGAAGCTAATGGGAATGGTAAGCGTTTGCTGGACTTTGTGCTAGTATGAATTTAGCAGTTACGAATACATTCTTCAAGCATAAGGTTATTCACCGCTACACATGGGAGGGTAGGGGTACTACATTTATAAGAGACTATATCTTAACTGACTTTGAATTCAGAAAGTCTGTTAGGAATGTACAGGTTTTTCGGGAATTTTTCGATGATGCAGACCACTATCTGATCTGTAGTGAACTAAGTATTTCTAGGCCTAGGACAGAGAAAGTGAAACTGTCTGCAAACGAATAAGGGTAGAAAATCTCCAGGACGAGGAAATTGGACAGAAGTACATACATGGATATGATTAGTGAGAAGTTTCGAAAAGTGGACAGTAAGCAGGTTCAGGATATAGAAAGAGAATGGGATGCATACAGGGATGCTGTAGTAGAAACAGCAAGGGAATGCCTAGGAACAACTGTGTGTAAAAACGGGGAAAAGCAAACATCTTGGTAGAATGATGAAGTGAGATCAGCTTGAAAATGTAAAAAAGAAGGCTTATCAGAAATGGCTCCAAACAAGAGCCGATGCAAACAGGGAATTGTACACAAATGAAAGAAATAGAGCGAAACAAATAGTTGTTGAATCCAAAAAGAAGTCTTGGGAAGATTTTAGTAATAACCTGGAAAGGCTAGGTCAAGCATCAGGCAAACCTTTCTGGACAGTAATAGAGAATCTTAGGAAGGGAGGGAAAAAGGAAATGAACTGTGCGTTTTGGGTAATTCAGGTGAACACATAATAGATTCCAAGGAATTTATTTTTGGCTAGTGGCTTTATGTCGTACGGACACAGATAGGTCTTATGGCGACGATGGGATAGGAAAGGCCTAGGAGTTGGAAGGAAGCAGCCGTAGTCTTAATTAAGGCACAGTCCCAGTCCCAGGGAATCACTGGACAGGTGGAGGGAATATTTTGAAAATCTTCTCAACGTAAAAGGATATCTTCCTGGCGGTGTCGCGAACAACCAAGCTCATGGGGAGGAAGAAAATGTTGTTAGTGAAATTGTGCTTGAGGAAGTGGAAAGGATGTGGTAAATAAAGTCTATTGTCATAAAGTAGCAGGAATAGATGAAATTAGACCTGAAATGGTGAAGTATAGTGGGAAGGCAGGGATGAAATGGCTTCATAGAGTAGTAAGATTAGCATGGAGGTTGGTAAGGTACCTTTAGATTGGACACAAGCAGTAATTGCACCTATCTATAAGCAAGGGAACAGGAAGGATTGCAACAACTATCAAGGTATCTCACTGATTAGTATACCAGGCAAAGTAGTCAATGGCATCTTGGAAGGGAGGGTGCAATAAGTGGTTGAAAGTAAGTTGGATGAAAACCAGTGTGGTTTCAGACCACAGAGGGGCTGTCAGTATCAGATTTTCAGTATGCACTAGGTAATTTAAAAATGCTACAAGAGGAATAGACAGTTGTGTTTATGTTTCGTACATCTAGAGAAAGTATATGACAGGGTACCGAGGGAAAATATGTTCGCTATATTGGGGGACTATGGAATTAGGGGTAGATATTAAAATCAATCAAAGGCATTTATGCTGACAACTGGGCTGCAGTGAGAATTGATGGTAGAATGATTTCTTGGTTCAGGGTAGGCCCTACTTATAGGGGTCAGACAAGGCTTTACCTTTGGTGTTTGTAGTTTACATGGATCATCTGCTGAAAGGTATGTAGTGGCAGGGAGGGATTCAGTTAGGTGGAAATGTAGTAAGGAGTTTGGCCTACGCTGACGACTTGGTCTTAATGGCAGATTGTGCTGAAAGCCTGTAGTCTAATATCTTGGAACTTGAAAATAGGTGCAATGAGTATGGTATCAAAATTAGCCTCTCAAAGACTAAACTGATGTCAGTAGATAAGAAAGTCATTAGAATTGAATGTCAGATTGGTGATACAGCTGGAACAGGTACATAATTTTAAGTATTTAGGTTGTGTGTTCTCTCAGGATGATAATATAGTAAGCGAGATTGAATCAAGGTGTAGTAAAGCTAATGCAGTGAGCTCGCAGTTGCGATCAACAGTGTTCTGTAAGAAGGAATTTAGCTCCTGGATGAAACTCTTTACATCGGTCTGTTTTCAGAGCAACTTAGCTTTACGGGAGCGAAAGCTGGGTGGTCTCAGGATATCTTATTCATAAGTTAGAAGTAACAGACATGAAAGTAGCGAGAAGGATTGCTGGTACAAACAGGTGGGAACAATGTCAGGAGGGTACTCGGAACGAGGAGATAAAGCTAGTTCATACATGTGCCCCTCATTCAACCTGTGATGTAGGATTTCAAGTACAGTACTTACAAAACAATACACTAGGTCACGCAGCCTATTGCAAACTAAGTGTGTCGCCTGTAACCACATATGGTAATTGGTCACTGTTAGGCACTGAAGGGTGGGGGGGGAAAATCAATTCAACACTCCTTGTACAATGTTGGTATGCAAAAGATCTTTAGTAACACATTTGGTGTTTGCCCGGCATTCATTAAAACTCAGCCACTGATACCCAAGAGAGATCTGGTTTACTCTGCCATCTAGTAAGCCTAGAGTAAAACGGAACATCGAAATTGACGAACAAGCAGCCAATGACGTCAAATTAAAATGCCAGCACATGCTAGCTGAGGCCATATAATTATCATTATTAGTGCTCTAAGTAAAATGGCTGCCAGCAAGTTGTCCAGAATTAATAATGTGGAGATTTTGATAAATTCTGGCACTGTAGCTGAATTTTTCTGACCTTGTTGATGACTATGATATATCGTAACTATGTAATATAGTTTATATTTTCTTACTTCTCATTTGTGTTATCAATTTTCCTATGCATGCAGCGATTTATTTTCAAAAATTATTTTAAGAAGGTTTAAGAAAAATTTTTCAGCAAAATAAAACCTGAATTAAAAAAAAAAAAAAAAAAAAAAAAAAAAAAACACCACCACTCCGGTATCCTCATACTAAGCACAACTTAAATGAGCAGTTTGGAAAATGTTAAAGTAGGTATTTTACTGCATAAAACTGATCCACACATCAGTTAATTATAGGTTTCAAGCATAGAATTGAATCTATATAATTATTCACCCTTTAGCTCTAAGCTTAACAGAGTCTTACCTAAGCAGCGGACGGAAGCAGACGTTAGGAGCGGACAGTGCCGGTAGAGCGGGATCGCAGTGTGTGCGGCGAGTGGGAAGAAAGACGTGAGGGAAGAGGAAGATGATTAGTGTGGACCAATATCGGGTGGTTATTGGAAGATGGCAGGGAAGACGGAAACAGCCTGGAGCGAAGGAGGTAAAGTAGAAACGAGAATGATGGGTGAGATAATACAAGTGGCAGCGGTGATTATGGTACTGTTAATTATAGGGGGCGTGGAAGCAAATCCTGGTCCGACTCACAGTGGCAACATGAACTGGGAAGGCGTGGAGGTTATAAGAAAAGTGGTCAAAGAAGTTGTAGAAGAAGTTTGCCCGTTTGAACAGATTAAAAATGTGATGAAGGAACAAGTGAAAGAACTTGAAAATATAAGGCGATGGATACAGGGAAAAACGGAGGTAAACAATGACCAAAGTGAAAACTAACGAGAGAGAAATTAGATCACTCAAGACGAAAATAAGGAAGATGGAGGAAGAGATGGTAAAGTTGAAGTCAATAGTAGAAGATGGTAACCAAGAACGCAGGAATAAATGCTTATTCATATATGGGGTCCCGGAGGAAAAAGGTGAGAACAAAGTGTTGACTATATACAAAGTAGTGGAAGTCGTCCAAAAAATGATCAATTTTAGCGAAGCTGATATTGTCGATGTGGGAAGGGTAGGTAAAGCACGGGGAAACAGACCGATAAAAATGAAGTTGTTTTCCACCCTGATGGCGGAAATAGTGATAAGAGGAGCGGATAATATACAGGGAGCAAAAATTTGGATTAAAAGTGATATGGGAAGAGATGGGATCAAGAATATAAACACCCTGAAAAGACATTTGGTCCAGGCGCGATTGCAAGGGTTAAGAGCCTACATCAACGGTCAATTATTAGTGGTAACCAATGGTCAATGGACCAAATATTGGACAGTAATGCAATTACGTGAAATGGAGCAGAATGAGAAGGAAGTGGTAATGGGGAAGAGGGTAGAAGGAATGCGAACTACAGATAGTATAGTTGGTGAAGATGGGCATGGAAATAAAGGAAAAACCAAGGAAAATAGGGCATTAGAAAAGAGCTCGCACGAGGAGACACCACGGTAGAGGAGATCATACAGGTTATCAGTGAAGAGATGAGGAGGGAGTCCAAGACGAGGATTGAGGAGCTGAGGTCGGAGTTCGGTGCCAGAGACGAAAGGAAGGAACACGGAGTGAATGGGGGGGAGGAACCACAAGACGTGACGAGTGCACATAAACGGAGTGAAAGGGAGAAGACAGAAGCACGAGGTGGCTTGGTAAAAGGGAGGAGCTTGAGCCTGAAAGAAATGTGGGAGAAGACGAGCAACCTGGACGTAGGTATAATGACAAGAAGTAAAAAAAACAAGCACTAGCAGCAAGTAAATTGTTTAAGCTAAAGGGAACAGTGGAGGATGTGTGTTATTTGCAGTTGAAATAAGAGTGACCAAGTATTAAATTAGTAGGAGGTGAAGTGTGTGTGGACAAAAGAAAACAAGTGTAGCGAGGCAGTGGAATTCATGAACAGACAATAGTAATGAAACGTAAGGAGAAAAGTGCACAGCGACACGGTAGTGGAGGTAACAATGAAACGGGAGGAGAAAGAGTGCTCAAGGACACGGCAATGGAGGCAACAAGATAGCTGGGTTTGGAACGTAAGTAGAAATACAGGAAGGTCAGTGTTCAGAAAAGATTGTGCTGAGTAACGTACCAGGCCGGAAGAGACATGCCGCGTGTTTAAAGAACAGACACCGTCTGCTTACACTTGCCTACATAGCAATATGTTATTGTGTAGACACTCTCCACAGCATGTATCATGGGTTTAGTTCGCACTCTACATAGCAATATGTTATTGTTTAATATCTATATGCAGCAATGTGTTATTGTTTTAGTTTCTGATTATTATACTCACAGACTACATTTCTGCCACGGCCAACAGACTATCAATAAGGGTGGATCTCGGGTCAGGCGACAGTGTTTATTCTGCCTATTGCTTTTTTTCCCCCCATGATGATTATTATTATTATTATTATTATTATTATTATTATTATTATTTATGATTTGTTCATGAGTCTGTTGTTTATCAGGTGACAGTATTTTCCTTTGTGAGCTGGTTTAGGTAAGATTTGTTATTTTTTCTCCACATAAATGTATCATAAACACATTATGTAGATCTGGAGAAAGAATAAAGAATATGATATGATATGATATATAGCTTAACACTACATTTTCATTACTGGATCTCTTACAGCATATGAAATTTTTGCCGAACCAAAGGGAAGCAGCTATAATACTGTACTTACTCATGTATTAGACACCCCCTGGCTTTTCGAGACTAAGAACAAAGATTCCACATGAAGCGGATACAAGTCTTACTGCAGCTCTGATGACATCACACAAATTTGTGAATAGTTTTGTTCATACGACCCACGCAATGAAAACATGCATTGAAGTCATGCGGTACATCTGTGTTTCGTAGTTAAGAAATGTCCGCCTCCTTAGCGTAGGCCTACCGCAGCTCTGATGATGTCGCACAAATAGGTGAATAGTTTTGTATCCGACCTGCGCATTGCAAGCACTCAGTCATGTATATATGTCTATGTTTTGTAGTTAAGAATGTCTACCAGCAAAATAGTTAGCACAATTAGCTGTCGTTCTCGGGAGCTTGAGTGCGATTTCTGGCACCGTATTGCCAGAGATTTAAGAATGGCAGGAATGTTGATATGAGGTAAAAAAGGTACATGCAACTCCCTTCCACTTCTCTTCTTAAGACGCCATCTCCGAGTGGAGGTTGGCAATCCATGTAACTAGCTCTGATCTTGACAGCGCAGAATGGAATGCCACTGCTGAAGTACAGCAGTGTTATCTTCGAAGGTTTTTCAGCCATGAATTTCTCCTTCTCCCAACAGATCTCTTCCCCTGTATCTTTCCTTCGATAATAAGCTGTAATAACTGATACCTCTCACCTCTCATAATATGTCCGAGGTATTGCGTTTTCCTCTGTTTTATGGTGGGCAGTAGTTCTTTTTGCTTTTTCATCTGATGAAGGACCTCGGCATTGGGGATTTTCATTACCCAGGATATCCGCAAGAGATGGCGATACAGGAACATTTCGAAGGCATCAGTACGTTTTTCTGTGATTGGATCCAGAGTCCAGCTTCCACATCAATATAGGAGAACAGAAAATATATAGCAGCGGGTCATACGAATTCGTAGTTGGAGACTGAGATCTGACCTCACAAAGAATTTCTTCATGGTAATGAATTGTTTCCTGGCCTGCTCAATTCTAGATATTATCTCCCGTTTGGAGTTACATTGGTCATCCAAGATGGTACCCAGATATTTGAGAGAAGACACTTGCTCAACTATTTTATCTTTAATTGTGAGATTTGTCCGAATTGTCTTCTTAGAGAACACCATCAGTTTCGTCTTTGAGGGGTTAACATATAATTCTAACTCTTCACTGTGCTGAACTAAGGAGTTTATCATGCACTGAAGGGCAGGCATGTCATCAGCTATGACAACAGTATCATTTGCATATCTGATGTTGTTGATGATTTTCCTGTTAATTCTGATCCCACCATAGTCTGCCAATATTTCTTTAAAGATTGCCTCCGAGTAAATGTTAAACAACAGAGGTGACAATACACAACCCTGGTGGACACCCTTGCTGATCGAAGCAGTTTCTGATGTTCCTTGATCAGTTTTGACATTTGCAAACTGATTCCAGTTTACTGATTATACGTAAGTCACCGGAGTCAATACCTGTTGATCTCAGAATCTCTATCAGCTTATTGTGCCTGACACAATCAAAAGCTTTCTTATAGTCTATAAAACATGCATAGACATAAACATTCATATCTCTGCACCTCTGTAACATTGTTGCACATAGACACTAACACCTCCCGTCGTAGCAGCAGTACAAGTAGAGATATTACTCATCCTAGATCTAATGATGTAGTCATTGCCAGCGTGCACACAGCAAGAAAAGTACCCAGGCCAAGTCATAATGATACACCACATGTATTATTGTCAACTGTTGTTGTTAACATTAGAGACCACAATGGAAAATTTCACAAGGTACGAGGGCTGCTAGACAGTGGCCATCTAATATCTGAAGACATCGTCAACAGACTTCAGTTAAGAACCAAGAGAAATAACACAATTGTGCTAGGGATTAATCAGGCCTCTTCGTCAATTACACACAGCGTCGACGTTGAGATACATTCCATTGCAACCTCGTTCAAGGCTAATATTAACTGTTTAGTAGTTCCAGTCATAACAGGACAGATGCCCACAATGCCACTGGATTACAAGTCTTGGAACATTCCTGATAACATTACATTAGCAGATCCTAAGTTTTACCACCCGGCTACCATTGATATAATTATTGGGGCGGAACTATTTCATGACATTTTGATAATGGAAAGAAAGACTCACACAGGTGATTTTCCTGTACTTCAAAACACTGAATTAGGTTGGATAGTTTCTCGCAAGGTTCAACACCATACTGTAAATGACAACCCTGTGACATGTTTCATAAGAAGTGAGGAAAACCTCGATCATCAGCTACGTCAGTTTTGGGAAATTGAAGAATTGAACACACAACCCAGAATAGTGGAAGAACAACAATGCGAGCAACATTTTAAGGACAACACAACAAGAGACAGTGGGGGGAGGTTCAGAGTCAGGCTACCTCTACAGGAGAATCATCAAGAGTTGGGAAAGTCATACGACCAAGCAGTCCGGAGATTCCACCAACTAGAGTACAAACTTAACAAGCATCCTGATTTACACACATGTTATGTACAGTTCATGACCAAATATGAGGAACTAGGTCACATGAAACAAGCACAAATCACTAACGATGAGGACACACTTCAGTTCTATCTGCCACATCATGCAGTATTCAAAGAAGACAGCTCCACCACCGCAACTAGAGTTGTATTTGATGGATCGGCAAAATCCAGCACAGGTGTTTCACTCAATGATATCTTACTGGTAGGACCAACTGTACAACAGGATCTGTACTCAATTGTCCTGCGATTTAGAACACACAACATTGTATTCACAGCAGACATTACAAAGATGTATAGACAAATCAGAATTCACAGAGATGACACAAAATTACAGCGAATATTATGGAGAAAATCCCCAGAAGAGCCACTGAAAACCTACGAGCTATTAACGGTGACATATGGCACTGCCTCAGCGCCATATTTAGCAACACAGTGTCTGAATCAGCTTGCTGAAGACGAAGCACACATTTATCCACAGGCATCTATGATTTTGCAGAGGGATTTTTATGTAGATGATGCATTGTGTGGAGCATCAGACATCACAGAAGCACTGCAGCTACAGAAAGAACTAATAGCATTATTGAGCAAGGGAGGTTTTCCCATCAGAAAATGGTGTGCTAATCATCCTGCCATTCCCACAGACAGGGAAATGAATTTACCATTTCACTTTGATAATGATAGCACTGTGAAGGCTTTAGGATTGTCATGGCACCCAACATCAGACACCTTTTTAATTGCCAACAAGGTTAAACACATCTCACAAGAAGATGAAGAGTAACCAAACGCACAGCAACATCAGTTGTAGCATCTATATTCGACCCATTAGGATTGATCAGCCCATTAGTGATACTATACAAGATATTTTTGCAGGACTTATGGTTACATCAACTTCTCTGGGATGACCCACTGCCAGATCCATTAGCATCAGACTGGGCAAAATTACAAAGGCAGCTAGCACACACTGACAATATACAAGTAGAATGCCACGTATTAATTGAGGGTGACTTAGCAAATATTCAAGTTCACGGATTTTCAGACGCTTCCGAGCGAGCTTATGGTACATGCATCTACCTTCGGTCAGTGAATCAGGAGGGTGAAGTATCAGTCAACCTGTTATGCTCTAAATCGCGCGTAGCTCCGGTTAAATGAGTCACTCTTCCTCGTTTAGAACCTCTCGGTGCAGCATTATTAGCTCAGTTGGTACACAAAACCATGCCAGTCTTAAACTTGGCCATTAATGAAACACACTTGTGGACAGACTCCACTATTGTACTGTCATGGTTAGTATCACCAGCATCACGTTGGAAGACCTTTGTAGCAAATAGGGTAGCTCACATACAACAGTCAACGAACACTAGTGACTGGCATCATGTACCATCACAAGATAATCCAGCGGACTTAATTTCTCGAGGCGTCAGATCAGCAGATCTGCAAAACTCAACCATTTGGTGGTCAGGACCCGCCTGGTTGTCCACTTCTGAATTAAATTGGCCGCAGAACAACAATGTTGAGGATTCGCTCGCCATAACAGAGCAGCGACAATCATCCACACTATTAGTAGTGACACAAGCTGGAACTATTATTGAGAACTTCTCATCATTAATAAGACTGCAACGAACAATAATATAATCATATGGCCTCAGCTACCGTATGCAGACATTTCAAGTTGACGCCATCTGGCTGTCTGCTCGTCAATTTCGACGTTCCGTTTTACTCTAGGCCCACTAGACGGCAGACCGAGTAAACCGAAACTCTCTTGGGCGTCGTGGCTGAGATTTAATGAATTTTGTCGGGTAAACACCAAATGTGTCACCAGAGATCTTTTACATGCCGACATCGTACGACATGGAGTATCGAATGGACTTTTTTCCGCCTTTCAAAAATCCGACTACCTCTGCCAGGTTTGAACCCGCTGTCTTGGGATCCGGAGGCCGACACTCTACCACTGATCCACAGATAGCGTAACGGTTAGTGTTATTAGCTGCCGTCCTCGGGGGCCCGGGTTCGATTCCCGGTATTGCCAGGAATTTAAGAATGGCAGGAGGGCTGGTATGTGGTTGAAATGGTACACGCAGCTCACCTCCAATGGGGGTGTGCCTGAAAAGAGCTGCACCACCTCAGGATGAGGACACGAGTTTACTTCTTTCGCGCAACGAACAATAGCTTATTGTTACAGATTTTTGCATAACACTAAGCATGCCAGGGACAAGAAAATTGGACCTTTAAATGTTGAAGAAGTGGAACATTCATTAGAAGTCTGCATTCATAATGCACAAAATGCAGCCTTCTCAGAAGAGATTGGAGACCTGAAAAACGGAGGCGTAGTCTCTAAGAAGAGCCAGATAAGGAACCTATGTCCCTTCTTACACAACAATATTCTAAGGGTCAGAGGCAGGTTGAAGAATGCATCGATTCCGTTTTCATCCAAACATCCAATACTGTTGCCATCAAAACATTATCTTACAGAGCTGATCATAAGACATGAACATCTTCAACAGTCCCACGCAGGACCTGGATTGGTATTGGCTTGTCTTCAGGAAAGATATTGGATCCTGAATGGTAGAAATATGATAAGACATCAGATACACAAATGCATAAGATGTCACAGATTAAGAGCAGTAACTGCGCAGCAAATCATGGCCGACCTACCCAAGCATCGTGTGCAACCAACTCGACCATTCAGCACTTGTAGAATTGATTATGGTGGCCCTATTCTTTTACACCCGATCAACAAAAGGAGCAAGGTGCGAATAAGGGCATATATAGCATTATTCGTCTGTTTTTCTACTAAGGCAATTCACCTTGAGGTAGTAAGTAGCCTCACCAGCGAAGCATTTCTAGCTGCCCTGCAGCGATTCATAGCGAGAAGGGGGAAACCTGTTGACATATACAACAATAATGCAACAACATTTATTGGAGCTGACAAGCAACTGCAAGATCTTCATCAGCTCATGTCAAACCAATTCCAGGAGGAAGTTACAAACAGCATGAGTAATTAAGGCATTAACTGGCATTTCATACCTCTACGAACCCCACATTTCGGTGGAACCTGGGAAGTAGGCATTAAATCAGTAAAGTATTATTTGCGCAGAGTTGTAGGTAATGCAGCTCTTACATATGAAGAAATGTGTACTGTGCTCACACAAATTGAAAGTTGCTTAAATTCAAGACCGCTCACATCTCTGTCCTCTGATCTCACAGATCCTAAGGCTTTAACACCAGGACATTTTTTGATCGGAACCAATCTATCCTCAATCCCTGAACCCAGTCTGACACTTGTTCTCAGCAATCGATTAACATATTGGAAACGTCTTCAGCAGATAGTGCAGCATTTCTGGTCCAGATGGTACAAGGAGTACCTTACTCAGTTGCAGCAGAGGCCCAAGTGGGTCAGTCAGCAACCCAACCTTAGGGTTGGAACTGTGGTCGCAGTCAAGGACGACAACTTACCACCCCTGCAGTGGAAGCTTGCAGTGGTCCAAGAACTTCATCCTGGGAAAGATGGACTTGTCAGAGTAGCGACTGTAAAAATGACAAATGGTCAATTCAAGCGACCCATTGTGAAACTCAGTCCTTTACCTATTGAATGAACTACCTGCATAACTGTCAGTGACAGTCTTTATTTGAGTGTTTTGTGTTTATTTTTTTTGTGTTTTCTTGTGACAGTATTTCAGTGTGTAAAAACTTGTAGTGTTTCTCTTTGTCTTGATTGTGAACAATCAACAGGGGGGAGAATGTTACTGTGTATTACAATAGTTGCTCATCAGAGTGCAGCACCTTCCAGGTAGCACGCGCCTCCAGCAACATGTTCCCGGGGCGCTGGGGTTGACTTCCGGTGAGAGAGTCTCAGATACTTGTAAGATAACATGGTGCGATACACGCGTGATCCGCGTAATGCTAAGATGCCTCACGAACATCAAGCTCCATAGGTATGTGGAGTTTCATTTTATCATGTAATTCTATTGTTAAGTGTTTCAGTGTACATAATCAATGTTAATAAACCAACATGAATTATATTTTATGCATTATAAAGATCCGAGTGACTATTTGTGCCAGCGCAACTAAATGGAAACCGTTATACAGTCCATTCAGTAACTTGTACCAGACCACAAATAACAATATACAATAAAACCTGCCTTTAGCAGAATCTTTATGAACGGGAAAACTGTTCACATCAGAAAATTCTTCCAGTTCCGTGAATTAAGGTTTAATATTAATGTAAGTTTACCTGTATTTAGCGGAACCTGTTTGCCATGGAAAGGGAAAGATTTTGCTACTATAATGGAAAAAGTATGTAAATTTCCTTCCTAACTCTTTTCAGTCCATGTGTATTCCAAATGGATCTAAGATGGCCGAGATACCATTCGGCCAGGAAATGTCTGTCTCTGTGCTTGATGCTGTGATTTTGATCGCAGAAGCAATGAAAGGAGTGCCACCAAATACGGTACATCAATGCCTTGTCTCATAAGCTGAAGAAGGAATCATAATAAATGAAAATACTGATGTGCTTCAACAATTTCAAACAGTGTAATTATGGTAATTTCAATGCAGAAAATTACATGGCCATTGATCTAGAAGTTGAGACAGAGGTGGCGTTAGAAAACGTTGAAAAGTTCGTCACCCGTCAACTCCAAGAAAAAACAGATATGGATGGCGATGATGAGAATGAAGGTCCGACTCATTGGCTGAATGGTCAGTATTGATGCCTTCGGTTCAGAGGGTCTCAGGTTCGATTCCCTGCTAGATCTGGGATTTTAATCAAGTATGATTCATTCTTCTGACCCAGGGATTGGGTCTTTGTTCCACCACTTTCCTCTTCATATTCAGATAACACACTACACTACCAACCATCACAGAAACATGCAATAGTGATTACATCCCTCCACATAGGGTTGCCATCAGGAAGGGCATCCGGTCGTAAAACAGGGCCAAATTCATATGTGCAACACAGTTCGCACCCGCGACACCACAGCTGTGGGAAAAGTGATAGAAAAGGAAGGAGAAGAATGACGAGAACAAAGACGATGAAGATGGTTTATGTAACATGAAGTCCTATCGACATGCCCTATCAGAGGCACCTGTTTTTCGCACAGCGCAAAATATTTGCGAAATATTAAAAATTCAGCTCAAAACACGAAACTCTTCACCTTTTAAGCAAAATCATGAAATTATTGACGAAATGATGCGGAATAACTCTTTGATCCAAGAAGCATAATGAGACGTGATTCAGAAAATGAAGTATCTCATCCAATAAAGCAAAATTCCCATCCTACGAGAACTTTCACATGAGAATATCTTGAACCATGCAGAGTGTTCAGGGATCTAGTTGGTAGTGTAGAGTGGATAAAGATATTGTCGTGATTGCCATTCTTCTTTCCCTGAAATCAGAATATGGAAACTGTACTAAGTACTGCTGACAGTGTAATCAAATATCTGACTCCAGGCAATATGGAACTCATGGTATCTCTGACTTGCAAATTATATACTGTACATAGGGTAGGCTAGGCCCTCCTTGTTAAAGTGGCAGGATGAAATGTTTAAAACATCCATGCTTTGATATGTGTAATATGCGTTCTTACCGTAACTCTCATTTTTCTTACATCTATGTAAAAATAAAATGTTTTACTGCAAATGTGCTATAAACTAGCTTTTAGTTTAGATTTTTATTGCTGAGAAAAGGAAAAATTCAACAAAATTATTGACGAAAAAGTAGCAAAAGAAGACCAAAATAACCTTTAAAAAATTACAAAATGACCTCACATTTTCACCACAAACAGGTGCCTCTACCTATCAGCCGTAAAGGACATTCAGTTTTTTTCGCTAGCAAAAAAAAAAACTAAAAATTGTTCTATATTATTTGCCATGCCCACTTTTTAACTGAGAACTATGCTACCAGGGATATTTATGTCCAGTGTGCAATGCTGGATTACTAACCAAACCAAACCCCATGGTGCAACAGCCCCGAAGGGCCATGGCCTACTAAGCGACTGCTGCTCAGTTCGAAAAGAAGAAAGTGACAGTACTGTACAGTATTACTATTGGTGTTATTTCTATAAAACATGTAATGTGTATTAAATAAGTGTATGTACTGTACTACTGTGCACTGTGAGGAAGTTCTAAGCAAGAACAGAGTTGAGTTAGTGCTGATTAACTGGTGTATATAAGTGTGTGATTAGTGTCATTGTTTCTACTACCACACAAAATCATATAAATCTACTGCTGGATTATCTAATGGAGATTTGCACTTATGATTTTTATTTTATATTTTAACCACCTTCATGAAACAGAATCCTGCATACAACAGAAAAAATGTCCAGTTCCTTGGGTTTCCGCTCAGGACAGGTTTTACTGTAGTAACAGTATCAGAAAGGACAAGTGTCAAAATGTTATATTTGTAACAGACGATACTACGGTTTCCCTACCTCATAAGATATTAATTTGAGTACCACAGTTCTATTTATATGTAAGGAATATCCTTAACAGAACTAGGAACTCTTAAGAAATTTGCATCTTTCACTGACAGCCCAGTAACTGAGCAGGCAATTAGATATGATTCAGCCATTTTGTGAACAGAATTTTCATCTTAACAATACCGAAGAAAAATTTCAACTTTCCGGTGCTAATAGCCTCAATATGAAATGCTCCCATATCTATGTATATTTTCTCTCAAAGATTACCGAGTACAGTATTGATGTGAAAACAGAATATGGAGGATTTCTAGAAATCTGAGGAGGAGGAATCGTTAGCTCTAGGCTTGTCTGCCTTTGCCCTAAGGATTTAACCAGGTACTAATTTTTGGCGTAGGACAAGTGAACCTCGGGGCTATATTCCCAATCTCATTTTCCACGTTTCTGATGGGGAATCAAACCAATATCCTTCTGGGTGAATCGAACATGCTTTTATCACCTCAGTTAGGCAGTCGCAACATTTGTCAATATAACTAAGGAAACTGACTTGTAAACATCTTTGACCATCAGTTAGTCTGAAAATTCAGGTCCTCTTAAAGAGAAAGAACAGGAATTTCTTTTCCATCATATAGTGCAACTGTAGAGCCCAATAAATAAAGTTAGAAGGTCCACTTCTAATGAAATTGAGGTTATGGTTTGTGTCAGTCTGAAAGTTTTTGGCTGATATTAATAATCACAATATGAACAGTCTCTATGTCTGTATATACTTTCTTGAAATATTATTGCATTCTACAGAACTGAAACTATTCTGCTCATTAGAAAGTGAACTTACAAATGTGAGATAATGGACTCCCCAATTCAAAAATAAGTTTTAGAACAGTATAATACCTCCTACAAGAATTCAAGAATATTTTAAATATTTTTCTGCATGTAATTACATCAAAGGCTATTTCCCAAATGTGACTGACTGATTCGTTTAACTCACTGGCTTACTCATTTTTAAAGGAAAAAATATGCCAGAAAATGTTTTCTTTCTTTTTTCATGAAAAGTTCTATTAATGCCTATATTATAATGTGGCATTCTTAATATAGTTCAAAATTTGTTGCAATAACCTTGACAGTCAATAATTGTAGAGAAAATGCTGTCACTCAATCTCTAACTAAATACACTTATGTTCAGTTTTATATTTGGAATATCAAACTTCTTAATTCACATCACACCCACAAATAAATAGAATTTTCTGAACCACATAGGTCATACTTGTCCATTGCCAAGTGTCATATGCAGGTACATTGACAGCAGGCCTACATGTAGCTTCCATTCTACTCATGGCAACATCATTATTATTACTACTTTCACTCTGAGAAGAACATACATACTGATCATCATTTGTAGCATCACTACAACTATTCAAGAGCAGTCTTCGATTTGCTTGAGATTCCTCAGGAAAGTAGTAAGAAAATCCAGCATTCTCATGAGAAAACTTTGGGGCCTGTCAGTATGTAACTAGTGAATGAGCAGCACAATATGGAGACTAATGACCACACAGTATAAAACAAAACAATTATTTACAAAGTAGGCTGTTCTTCAATAAGTATCCCAATACAGAATATTTCAGTTAACTACTCCCACCTTCTGGTGGTACTCTGAACCATTTAAAAGCCAAAAAAATTAATGACAAAAAGATTTTGCAAGTTCCACCTGTCAAAGTAACTTACAGCCAGAATAATTATTTGTGAGCAGCACTCTAAAAATAAGCTCATGGATTAAGGAACATTAACATGTACATCATCAACTATAAGTGTCAATGTTGTGATAGTACATATATCACACCCCCGAATTATATGTAGAAGTTAGAGATATTATTGTCAGTATTTGATTTATTGTTATTATTATTATCATTATGATTATCAGTATTTCATTTGTATATTTTGCCATTTATATTGGTAAGCTGGAAGATATCCACATATGTAGGTATGAGTAATTTGTTTTGCACGAGTGGGAAAACATTGCTTTAATAACTCTGGTAATTTGGATTAGTCATGTGGCTACCCCAGTATTTGTTGTGGTCGTCGGAAAGTTCGTATGAGTCATGTATATATCCCAGCCTGATGAGATGAGCTTGTTGTTGTACCAGCGAAATTTGATGATTCATGTAAAACTCCCGAGTGTTTGTTTATAACTTGGGAGAAAGAAGAGGTTCACTCATGATTGGCTGGCAAGCACCAATCCAGACGTATCATCTGAGAGGAGGGGGATGTTGATGTCTATAAAGGTTGATCATACGGCAGCAACCAAGGAGACATTGTAAGAAACATTGTAAAGGACATTGTGAGAGTAATAATAATAATAATCGTATGGCCTCAGCTACCGTGTGCAGACATTTCAATTTGACGCCATCTGGCTGTCTGCTCGTCAATTTCGACGTTCCGTTTTACCCTAGGCCCCCACTAGATGGCAGACCGAGTAAACCGAAACTCTCTTGGGCGTCTATGGCTGAGATTTAATGAATTTTGTCGGGTAAACACCAAATGTGTCACCAGAGATCTTTTACATGCCGACATTGTACGACATGGAGTGTCGAATGGACTTTTTTCCGCCCTTCAAAAATCCGACTACCTCTGCCGGGTTTGAACCCGCTATCTTGGGATCCGGAGGCCGACACTCTACCGCTGATCCACAGAGGCAGCTATTGTGAGAGTGATTGTAAAGGAACGAGAAGGAACTACTACAACTACAAGCAGTAACACTGTATGAAGGAACGACAACTGACGCACTGTACGGGAAGGAAGTGGTGCTGATACACGGTACTGGAGTGACACGGCTGCAATGGACTGGACTTCAAACGTTCGTGGAGCGTAGTCTTGTTATGTTTGTGGAAAGTGGCTGATTGTGGAGAGTGCTTGCGCATTAAGTATTGTAGCACTTGTGGCGGCCTAGCATTATATGTTGGTGAAAGCTATCTCAGACTTTCCATAAATTTATATGTTGAGGATCGACAGACGTGTGTATATATCTTTACAACAAGTGTTAAAATATGTGAACACAGTAGTACAAGGTACAGTATCTGTGTGATGTGATAACTGCCGATTATGAGAATCGGTGAATCGAATTGATATAGAGACAGTGAAGGGTGTTTATCTTCATACATGTACATTGTTCATCGGACCATCTACAAATGGTAGCTTAGTTCTCGCTTTCGTTTTCCCACGGTTTTCATTATTGTTGTTGTTGTAAATATGGAGTCTTCCAGCAATATTTTATGTGTGTATTATATGTATAATGTTGTATGTTGATGAGGTGCTCATGCACGGAATTTGTTCAGAATATAGTTAGCTATTTTAGAATCAGTGTTATTGATAAACCTAGGTGCAGTTCCTACCTAATTAGTCGTTTTCAGGAGGTTAGGTAAGGTCTGCAGCAGATGTACCAGTACGCAGCATTATGTACACGCCCTGGGATATAAAGTTTATCATGCTCTTATCTAAATTCGAGGGATCCATTCTGGTGAACTCTGGCGCCCATACTACGGACATTTCGGTTAAGTATGCTTATTAATTTTATTAAGTTTTTGAGTAATTTTATTTATATATTTTTATTCATGATTGTATTTATTATTATCAAAAAAAGTTACAATGTTTATGTAACATACACCCACGTATATGGATGTTAAATTATTATTGTCTCTACTGCACACTTCTCAATCTAGATTTTAAAGCAATGATAGATACAGTTTTTAATCTGGTCACTGAATGATTTCAACATTAACAATTTGTATTGGGATAAGAATGAACTGTAAAAGCATATCTTCTTCCACATGAATCCTGCTTTAATTGATCCTTTCTTTATAAAAAAATATCACTTCTGCAGTACATACAGTTTATGGACAACCCTGCTATCTTGAATCAAATGTTCATGAATCAGATTAAATAAATAATGCTTCCTTCATTGGCACATTTCATATATTGCTACCATTTCATTTGACCTATTAAATACCTATTTTACCAAGTTCTTTGACCTGTGACCAAACTGCCTTCCTTCTTCAACTTAATCTTTGAGAGAATACCAGAAGAGGGGAAGCAGCAGATGTTATGAACATCACAACCAACTTCATAAGCAATGATTATATATTAGGTGAGCGAGTTGCCCCTTACAACATAGTTTTAAGCCACTTCCTGTTTATAGAGTAACTGAAACCATTGTTCACCGTAATTACAAAAGTATTACAAAATTAATGCTAAAGAAAATCTGTCAAGTATATAGCAATGTCTCTAATGTCTATTTATTTGTCCTCAGGGCTAACGACAAACAGGACATAACATGGTGTTAATAAACTAGTAGTGAGCATAGCAATGAGATGTTTATTCCCACAAAGCCAACAGCCACCATACTGGCAGCCTGCGGCTTGTTGAGCGTGGTGAAAGTACCTCAGCCTGTGTAAAGGTTTCCTACACTGTATAGTGAACTTAAGTAACATACCAGCGATTTACCGGTCAAATGTGGCAAGAACTGACCTGTGTTTGAAACCTGAAGCTTCATGTACAAGTAAAAACATTTATGGAATGTGGGATTCAAACCGCAAAGCCTACTACGGTCTGACTAGTACTCCAATACTTATATCACATGGTAATAGAACAGATGTGCGAGGAACTTGTATTAAGGATATCTAATGAGCAATCCTCCTCCATTTTGCTGTTTCATAATTATATCATGCCACTGTATCACGGTTTTAAGCATTAATATCACATTTTACTATAACTAATCACTTAGCATCATCATCATCATCATCATCATCATCTGGGTATCCTTTCAGTGGGCCAGGTAGGACTTTTGTGGGCAATATGCCTCCATCGGTTCCTGTCATTATAGTTACTCTCCTTTCACACCCTGCAGTGTAGTTCCTTTCTTGATAAGGTCTGCATTTATTTGGTCCAGCCATCTTCTTCTGGGACGTCCAACAGGTCTCCTTCCAGGTACTGCCATTTCCAAGTATTGCCTGGGAGTTCTAGTCTCTTCCATCCGTTGCACATGCCCAAACCATTTCAACTGTGCAATGCGTAGTCTTTCTTCCATTGTACAGGTCACTTGCATGTCATTTCTGACGCACACATTTTTAATTTTGTCTCTTCTTGTTTTTTGCATAGCAGATCATAAAAATTTTATTTCTATGCTTGCAGTTTGCTTATGTCTCTTTTCAATAACACACAGGTCTCCAACCCATATGTCATCTCCATCATCTTTAGATTAATGTACAACAAATGATTGAAAGAAGGTCATATTTTTGGAATGGTCTTATTCTCACAGTACAAAATTTAACAGAGTCCAGTGTGCTTTGCAGGATATGTTTGCAGTGAGTTGTTACCATATTGTCGGCAAGCTAAAGAATATCGACTGTCACAATTAACCACTCAAGCCGGTTCGACGTACATTGCACGTCCAGTGCAGGTGGAAGTCAGAACGGCTAGAACACACACAACTGCTGCTTTGCGGTATCTCTTTTCATCTTATTAATCAAGAAGTTATGTACTTTCCTGTCATCTCTGTTTAATAATTAGCTGCTTGGCGGGATCTTTTCCACTTTATTAAGCAAGAAGTTGTGTACTTTCCTGCCATCTCTGTTTCATAATTAGAACTAATGGACAACCCTGAACTGCAGTCACCTCATATATTACTAAGAACATTGGACATGATCTCAGTAAGTAGACCTAAAATTTAACATTGTGAATTCTTTCACATGATGATGTCTAAACCTCAGTTAAGCTTCAATTTAAATGCCATCTGGGAAGTGAGAAGCTGGGGATTAAATTGCCAGCTTGAGAAGGGTTAACATGTATTACCGGATTATATTTCTTCAAATTATAAGGGGCTGCTGGTTCACCTGGTCTATTAGATGGATAATAAGCTCATCTTTCTGCAGAAACTGGTTCGCTTACTGAGATTTTGCAGATCACTATCAGGATATACAGCTTTCTTATAATTAGCGACTAGATGTTTACACAGTAATAGGTTAGGATGCAAACTCTCCACAATGTAGCGAGGGTAACATAAATTCTAGGGGTTCCAACAGACCATGGACCTAAATGTTTATACAAATTTCACAGCAGAATTGTTGGGTAAATTTGCATTCTAACCTATTACTGCCTTAACATTCAGGCTCATAATACTTTTGAACTGTTTAGCAAACTGAAATACAGTTGAAACTGGTTTATATGTAACCAAGTTGTAGGTAGATCTGAATTAAGCGTAGGATTTTTGTAAGTCCTGACAAAACAGCATTGTATTACATATAACATTCTCGATATCAGAATGCAGCACATACATTATTGTGAGCGAAATGGAGCTAGCTCAAAGAAGATAGAAGTCATACTACTGCACTAGCTGTGCTGGTGTACAACACAGCGCTCAGAGGTGACTTTGTACTACAGTAGGCCAATGTGGTACATACACAACATAACGAATGAATAAACTTTACTTACAAGGGGGTATCCAAAAATAACCGGAATAACACTGCTGTGCGTGAAGCTTGTGTAGTACGCATTTCTGCCGCTAGGTGTATAGCGCAACTCATTGCCAGTTCAGTGTCGCCTGTGTTGACGACCCAGCTTGTTCTGTTCATCTGCAGCGTTTGTTTTTGCTAGCGCAGTTTTGTTCTTGTTTCGTTTTTTATGATGGCAAGTTTAAGTGAACAACGTGCAAACCTTTTATTGGGAAGTTTTAAGAAGATTGCGCAACAGTGTTCATAAAAAAAGGACATGATTTGTGGCAGACAGGAGACTGGTTTGTCCACCACGACAATGCGCCTGCACACACATCCATCTCTGTTAGACAGTTTTTGGCTAAAAATGGCATGGTTCCGAAGCCCCACGCCTGACCTGGCTCCGTGCGACTTTTTCTTATTTCCACGCATGAAAAGAGGCAGGAAAGGACACCGATTTGACAATATTGAAGAGGTCAAGACAAAACGAGGGAGGAGCTGTCAGCAATTTCTAAAGATGACTACAAAAAATGTTTCGAACAGTGGGAGCATTGGAGGGACAAATGTATTAGTTGTAATGGAGAGTATTTTGAAGGGGGATAATGTTGTTTTGTAAAATATTTGAAAATTCTGTATATGAAAATGAAAATCCTCAGCCTGTTTTCCACCAGTCATTCGACTGGGTCAGGAATGGAATGAATGAAGCCCCCATCTAGTGGCGACGATAGGAAATGTGCCGGCTGCCAAAGCCTGTCGCACTCCTCTGGGGCAATGATAATGACTGACAGATGAAATGAAATGTTAATGGAGTGTGTTGCTGGACTGAAAGTTGACAGGGAAAACCGGAGTACTCGGAGAAAAGACCTGTCCTGCCACCGCTTTGTCCAGCACAAATCTCACATGGAGCGACCGGATTTGAACCACGGTATTCGCCTGAGCCATGGAGGCTTATTTGAAAATATACAGCTTTTAAAAAATAATTCCTTTTTTTTTTTTTTTTTTTTGGGTACCCCCTTGTATTATAGAATCAGGCTGCAGACTGCCTCAGCAATCTGTCCAAGTAAAACAAGGACAACTTCCTAAAACCAAATCCTAGCAAAACACAGGTCATTCTGTTCCTTCTTCACAATGTAAACCATAAACTGAATATTTACTGGGAAGGAAAACAACTTGAGTTCTCCTCAGTCTTCAAGTATCTTGGAGTTCAACTTAACCATTCACTTATATTTAAAGGGCACTGCCATTCTGTCCGCATGGAGATTAGAACAAGGAACAGCTTACTTAGGACATTAACAGGGTCAATGGGGTGCACATCTAGCAACTGTGTGAACTGTAGCTCTTTGGCACTCACTCCCTCTGTGGCTGAGTATGCTTCCCCTGTATGGGTCAACTCTATGCATTTCAAAAAAGTAGATAATGCCTTGAATGAAAAGTGTCATAATTGCCTTTGGATGCCTCAGATCAACTAATGTCAAAAAGGCATACCACACTTGTACCCACCAACTCCTGTTCAATGGTAATTGGTAGCTGAAACTGAGAAACTGAAACAAAGAGATGGGCATTTGTCATCCTCTGCACAGTCAACAAGCAGTAAAATAATGTCTCAAACCATGGAAGTGTTTCATGAACAGCATCAAGCATGCAACAGCTAAACCAAGCACTCTCAGGAACCAGTACTGGCAGCAACAATCGACACTACCAGACTGCCTCACAACCATGGCTAGTATGGAGAATTGCTTAATAAGATAACAACTGGTACAGTAAGAACTAGGGCCACCCTTAAAAATGGGACTATATGCAGTAGGATGCCTGTGCCAATGGTGCTTTTCAAGGTCTGGAGCATCTGTATCATTGCCCAAACTGCCCTGTGGAAACTCAGCATGAAGATTTTGATGCAGATGGTGACAAGACTACGGTAGTTGCTTCATACTAGAGCGACTTCAACATTTGAGGAGGATTAGATATTGTAATCACCATAACTTATTTTTACATCAATACAGATAACTGATTGTGGTCAGTTGGTCTACAACAGGCACAAGTGACAGAAAAAGAAAATGTATCCCTCTAGAAGAGAAGTGAGATTTATTGAAGAGAAACCAAATGGACTTCAGAAACGCCTATAGTACCAGAGAGACATTGTTCAGCATAACCGTTCTCCTTCAAAGATGCCAAGAACAATGCAAAGCTGTATTTGCAGGTTTCACTGCCTACAAAAAGGCATTCAACAGTCAAATATGACAAACTGATCAAATCCTCCAGCAGAAGTAGAGGGTGCAAGATATTCAAATTATACAAAATCTTCACTGGAATCAGTGAGCCACAGTAAAGTGGATGAACAATAACTTTAGAGATACAGTCTGTATAAAAAAAGAGGAGTATGCCAAGGTTGTATACTATACTTCCACCATCCCTATTCAACCTCTATGCCAATCACATATTTAAAGAAGCCATGTACGTGTGAAAGTAAATGGAGTAGTTACAGTATAAACAATATTAGATATGCAGATGACACCTTAATTATATGCGACCCCATTGGAGGCTTGCAAGAACTGTTCAGTAGAATATTCATCTCAGTGGATTAAGATAGGGTCTAAACATCAGTACCACAAAAAATAAGTTCATGGTATTTAGCAGAAGCAACCATGGAGGTGCCTCTATTTAATTAAGTAATCAATATGTAGAATGAGTGAATCAATTCATGTACCTTGGAAACATTATACCGTGAAAAAGAGATCTGCCCATATTGAGATTTCTAGATCTTCCTTCCAAAAGAGGAGGTCATTCTTTTGTGATGATAATCTAAACCTCAAACTCAGGCAAAGTTTCTTGAAATACTATATTTGGTCAACACTGCTTTACAGAGTAGAGACCAGGACTGTCAAAGCTTCCTCCATGAACAGACTGGGTGCCTTTGAAATGTGGTTACAATGGAGAATGCTCAGACTAACGTGGACAGATCATATAACAAATAATGAAGTGTTATGGTGAGCTGAAGCAGAAGGAGAGCTGGCAAACATCATCAAAGCCAAGAAAACAGCTTATTTAGCCCATGTTCTATGAGGTGGAAAGTACAGCCTACTACACTTGATGATACAAGGCAAGATAGAAGGCAAGTGGAGAGCTGGTAGACCACTCGTCATGACTCCGAAACAGTGAAGGCTGCACTGGCATCAACAACAATGAACAACTCTTCAGATTAGTCGAAGAATGGGGTCTCCATGGGGTACAGGGGGATTGGACATAGCACATAGAGGAGGAGGATAAACCATAAATAAAAACAGATACTGAGACAGGGCTTGTTTCATTGTAACTTTACTTTTGTGATGTAGTAAAACATCTTAGTGAAAGATATTTGGGAGAAGAGGTACGGGACATCACATTTCGTGGTTGGGAAACCTCCATCAGTGGGTCGAGTTGACATCCATGGAGCTATTCAGAAGGGCCGTCAACAGAGTCAGACAGGCATGATGATCGACAACATCTGGACAGGATAAGGCAAAAACAAAATAGTAATGGTTCATACATTTTTTCCAAATGAAAAGAAATTTTCCAGAAAAATAGTATCAGAGTGAAATAAAGAAGTCCATTACAGTGTCAGGAATTGTGAACATTACATAAAATTATTTTTTAAACTTGTAGAAATATATTATTTATTAGGATGATTTTATTATTGATTATTTTTAAAAACGAACCTGAATTATACCTAGTTCAAACTGCTGCCCTTGAATTATGTTTGAATGAGTTTCAACTGTAATGTGTCCTTTTTCTGAGAAGAAGAACTCCAATGTAACCCAGGGTGTTTAATGCCATTGTTTCAATATGCTTTCTACTGGTGTATGTATATATACAGGATGACCCAAAAGTCCATTAACATTTGAGGAGGTAATACTTCATGGAATATTGGAGGTAGAGAGCTAATAATTGACACACATGGCATGGGGTTTTATTGGCACCAAAATAAAGTACACAAAACGACCAACAGATGGCACTGGACAGCAACACATCAGGTACAAATGGCTATACATACTTGACATGACATGGGGTTTTATTGACACCAACAACGAGTGCACAAACAGGCCAACAGATAACACTGAACAGCAACACGTTAGTGATGCTACGAGACCAGTGTATGGTATAAAAGGAGTTGTCGTGAGAGAGGGTGTCAGATGCGCCTGCAATTGCAGCATGCCATGCTTGCACCTCCCCACTCCCCCGACCTCAATCCGTGTGATTATTGGTTGTAGGGTTACCTAGAGTTGCAAGTCTATCACAATCATCCACCCTCACTAGAGATGCTAAAAGACAACATCCGATGGCAATTTCTCACCATACCTACGGATATGCTGTACAGTGCTGTTCACAACACTGTCGCTCGACTACAGGTATTGATGATGAATGACGGCCGACATGTTGAGCACGTGTTGTAAAGAACATAGTCTTTGCTAAACCTCGGCAGTTATATAAATTATTGCTTGTGTATCATATGAAGCGACATCTGTTGGTCATTTTGTGTACTTTACTTTGATGTCCATAACACCCCATGCCATGCCAATCATTACCTCTCTACCTCCAATATTCCGTTAAGTTTAAGTATTGCCTCTTCAAACGTCAACAGACTGACATCAGCCGCAATTGAACCCCCTACTTGTCAGTTTTAATTACGGTGTTGATGTGGAAATAACACCTCATTTTTTTACTATTTGCTTTACGTTGCACTGACACAGATAGGTCTTATGGCGATGATAGGATAGGAAAGGGCTAAGAGTAGGAAGGAAGTGACCATGGCCTTAATTAAGGTACAGCCCTGGCATTTGCCTGGTGTGAAAATGGGAAACAATGGAGAACCATCTTCAGGACTGCTGACAGTGGGGTTCAAACACACTATCTCCTGAATGCAAGCTGATAGCCATTTGCTCGGTAATAATATCCCATGGGGATCACTGTAAGTACCTAGGTGTTTATATTAGGAAAGATCTTCATTGGGGTAATCACGTTAACAAGGTTGTAAATTAAGGTTACAGATCTCTTCATATGGTTATGAGGCTATTTAAGGGTTGTAGGAAGGATGTAAAGGGGAAGGCATGCAAGTCTCCAGTAAGACCCCAGTTCTAGGGTATGGGACCCACACCTGGATTACTTAATACAAGAACTGGAAAAGATCCAAAGGAAAGAAGAACAATTTGTTCTGTGGGATTTCTGACAGAAGAGTAGTGTTATGAAAATGTCGCCAACTTAGGGCTGGAAAGACTTGGGAGTGAGGAGACAAACTGCTCAACTAAGTGGTATGTTCTGAGATGTTAGTGCAGAGATGGCATGGAATGACATTAGCAGACAAATAAACCTTTAAAGGTAGGAATAATATGAAGACAAAGTTGGAATTGAAGAGGGCAAATTGGGGCAAATCTTAATTTATAGGATTTGGAATTAGGGACTGAAATAATTTATAGAGGAAAATGTTCGATAAATTTTCAAGTTCTTTGAAATCATTTAAGAAAAGTCTAGGTTAACGACTAAAAGGAAATCTGCCACCTGGGTGACAGCCCTAAATGCAGATCAATAACTGATTGATTGGTAAGGAAGGGTGGGGGGGTTGGTTGGTTGGTTGGTTGGTTGGTTGGTTGGTTGGTTGGTTGGTTGGCTGGCTGGCTGGCTGGCTGGTTGGTAACTGACAGAGTCACTGGGGTTAGCTGCTAAAAAATTGCATTAAACATTTCAGAAGAGACAAACCCCTAATAAACACATACTTCAGTATCTTATGCAGCCAAATTTTTAGGGCATTTGTTCTACTACTAAAGTTTTCCGAAGGAAGTAAGAACAAAATCAGTAACAAACAGATGTAATTTTAACCAAGGTAACATTTAATTTTTGATCAAGCAAATGTGTTATTAGGTAACGACATCCTGAACGAAGAAAGGATAATCAAGTTAGGTATGAGTAGAATGGATGAAACCTGCCAATGATTTGTCTTAAAATGATGTGTCATACAGTGTGAAAGAAGTTCATTTTTAAAGAAAGGTGTACACACAGCTGTGAAGGAAATAAAGTAAGAGGGGCCAGAAGTGCATTCATCAGCATCTCTTTACTAGTCAGGATATCAGCCTTCAGCTCTGTGTTTGGATGCTATGTTATTATATTTTCCTCATCCTTCTCTATGTCTTTGAAAGGTGTACACTCAATCCATCGCTGGAACCCCAAATCTACATGAATGAAAGTAAAAACATTATGATGACCACTGAGGACTGAAGTTCCAGTACACTGAGCACATCATGAGAGGTGAACAATATGAACTTCTTCAACTCATCGGTGAGAAGATAAGTTGAAGGAAGATGATCTGTAGGAAGGTGCAGGAATTCCTGGCTTAAGGACCTGTGCTATTGGTTCAGACAAACATCTTCTGAAATCTTCAGAGCTGCTGTTCAGTGGATAATCGGAATCATTTGGATCCTCAACCTTTAAATAATTTTATATAATTTAAACCAACTTTACTAAATTCTGAGGCACTTTTGAGTGCTTTCTACAAAAAATATAGTAATCTTCAGAAACTAACTGCTATGAAAGTAACTTAGTGAAGTTGGTGTAATTATTATTATTTTTTTTTTTTTTGCTAGGGGCTTTACGTCGCACCGACACAGATAGGTCTTATGGCGACGATGGGATAGGAAAGGCCTAGGAGTTGGAAGGAAGCGGCCGTGGCCTTAATCAAGGTACAGCCCCAGCATTTGCCTGGTGTGAAAATGGGAAACCACGGAAAACCATCTTCAGGGCTGCCGATAGTGGGATTCGAACCTACTATCTCCCGGATGCAAGCTCACAGCCGCGCGCCTCTACGCGCACGGCCAACTCGCCCGGTGGTGTAATTATTCATGGGCATCTAACATTCAAGAATATAAAAGTATATTCAACAGCCTTGATCTTGCATAATTCTTCAAGAAAACCAACAATATAAGGAACTGGTGATATTAGTGATGATACTTCATTCTTCACTTTGCAAGCACCTCAATCTTCCTTCTGAACCCCTGATTCTTTAGAAGAATGCCTAGAAATATGATAGGTGGTTGTGCATTTACTAACAAAAATGCTCATCACTGTTACAAAGGATAAGAGCATAAATCCACACGATTTTGAAACTCTTCCCTTTTAAGAATTAGTTGTGCATGAGAATTAAATGTGGGCAAAAAGAGATTGAAAACAAAGAGAACAAGGCACCTCTGCAGGAACTAGTCTTCTTGGAAAAGTGTAACTACATCGAAGGGAGTTCCCCTTTCCCCTTTCTTGTACAGTTGTGATTTTAATATTAATCGGTTTATTATTTTAGTATTAATGTTTGTCTTGTCAATGTTTTTAATTATTAGACCAAATTTAATTAGAATTTTATTGGGATGAGACGGATTAGGTCTTGCTTCTTATGGTTTAGTTATTTATTATCAAAATGTTAAATCTTATAATACGGGCTTATTAACAGCATTATCAAATTGAATTGAGGATGTAGCGTTAATAGCTATTGCATGGATAATGACGTACGGGAGCTGAAATTATGTGTACTATTTAGATTTTGGTAAGGATTCTTTTATTATAATGTTGTGAACAGTTACGTATTACTGGCAGCATAAAATGCTTTGGACGAAATAGTAGCAGATGACATTTCAGATGATGAAATTAAGATGCTGATTGATGCAGTGACAGTGGAGGAGATAACATTTTTAGGCTGTGGTTGCTTGAAGGTATTATAAATTAATCTACTTTAGAAATGTATTAGTCTATCTCAGATTTTTAAATAGTTCTTGATCATGATAAACAAATATCCATGCCACGATTAAGCAGAAAAATTTTGAAATCCCAGTCAGTTTGCCCACAAATAAGGGTGCGACTATTATGTGATGGTGATGATTACACAATAAAATATGGTATCTGGGGTAGAAAGTTATCTGTAGGGAATGGTTTCTCTGTGACCTCACATCACACTTCTTCATGAACCTTATAAAATCAAACAAGTTCTCTATCAAAATTAGTACATAAAAAACTCCAGGTGATGTCTTGGTGAACATTTCAATTATAAGAAAAATCAATAATTTCAAATGCCTAGGACACTAGCAGAATTCTATTATTTTTATGAAAATTTTTCACTAAAAAGGATATATATCACAGTCTGAACACTGGACCTGATAATTATCCAGTTATGAGAAAATGACGCACTTATAATTCTAAAAAGTCTCTTGCCTTATATTAAAACCAGCTTTAACACTGCTTAAGAAAGTCAAAGGCGATCACATGAAATTCACTGTCAGTGAGACACCATTTAATCATGTTTGGAAGAGTTTTTGAGACCAAATGCAAGGAACTTAGCCTACAATTTAAACTAAATTAGATTCTACGTGGTATCGTACGTCCTGCGTGAGTACGAAGATTTGCCATATAATCTTTCATGGCAGATGAGAAGGCCGCATCGACGACTGATTGTGGAAGCCAGCCTCGTAGGTTTGTGTTGAGAAGCCATTGAAAAGCACACTTGGTGGGATCTTCATCCAATGGTTCCATCACCCAGCAACTTGGACCGTGCTCACCCCTATTCAATCATATAAAATATCATCAGTTCCTGAAATATAGTAATATTAATATAAGAGTTGTCATAACAAGTGATGATATTAATTTTGAACCATAGGGACTTAGCAATCATCAGTATTTCACGTGTTACGTTTAAACAATGCAGTCTGGTATGCTATCATATTTGTTTTGGAGTGCACATTGAGTACTTCAAATGATGTACAAAAATCATGGGGAATAAGCCACACTCAGGTGTGATCTAGATGTGAATAATTTAAGTTTGGGCTGTGGATCTCCTCACAGAATGTGATTTAATCAGCATAAATGTGTCAACCTACAATCTGTTTACTTTAATTTTGCTACATAAAAAAAGAATGTGTATAGCATGTGGTAAAAATTGAGTCGATTAGCTGATGTTCTTTACTGTCTTCATGCACTTTTACAATATAGTTCATTAGCAGACCTGACATTTTGCTTTAAGGAATAAGTAATTATGTTCATAGAGAGTGCATGTGGAGTACTTCTCTTCCCAGAATGTGCACGAATGGATAACATTTTAAAACATTAAAAGCATTTCATTCTCAACAATGAGATTGAGTGCTGTGTCTTGCTGCCATTTTTGTTTTGTGTTGTGAGCCGAGTTGATGCAGGTAAAATAACGGTGGTAGTGGTGGCAGAGGATTACTGTTTTAAGAGGAAGTACAACTGGGCAAGCATCCTCTTAACACTAATCAGAGGGGGAAAAATAAAATGGGTCCACACTTTGAAAAATGAAAATATCAGCCAATGAAAGACAAGGGGCATAAAGGGCATGAAAATGAATGACGACTCCAATGGCCTCGTGAACCTAATACTGTTGGGGTCAGAAAAGAACAAGAGCTGATCAAGGGATGTCAGATAGCATAGTTGAAAGTAAGTGGAAGCAATGCCAGGACTCAGCTAAGGGCCCTGTGGTCTCAAACCCATGCTCCCAAGTTAAGAGACCTTGGTGCAAAATGGAAGCAAGTCTATGTGCTATTTTGAAGCACAGGCAAGGCAAACAGTTATACAGAGTGTAACAATAAGGTAAGCCAAACTTTCAGAACACATTTCGCATACAAAGAAGAAGAAAATACATTATGTGGACATGGGTACGCACACTTTTATTTCCATGTTAGACCTAATTTTTTGCAACTCAACATAGTACATTAATCATGGGAAACATACAGCAACAGAACGTACCAGCATACCATGTGAAACTCTTTCTTACATGAAACATTCAAAATGCCCTCCAGTAACATACGTGATACTCCAGGGATACATCAGCACATCCGGGATTCAATGCGGCGGCAGTGGGTTGATGCACGCATCAATGCGAAGTCCGTTGTACGTAAGCAACATCATATTCAGCGACGAGCAGAACGTTTAATTAACAAACACATCCCCTTAAACACAGTCAGGTCATTGCCACCAGTGAACTCGTTATGTATACAAATAGACGTAGCCTTCCTTAGGAAATCCCTGACAGACAACACACACCTCTCCCCTTTCCACCGCCTGCAGCTTAATTACCGCTCTGTTAAAAAGAGACCAAGGAGTTACTCTTGTCCCTCCCTTCGCTAGAACAACCTCATATTTAAATGGGTTTTACGCAAGGGCTGCTCGTACCTGGAACCTTCTACCATCTGAGGTAAAGCTGCTTCCTCTTCCTCACTTCCTCCGCAAAGTAAAGAAAATGTATATGTAAATAGAAACCCATATGTGATGTATATAACTTGTATAAAGTAGAATTGCAAGAAGGATGGGTGCAAGTACAGATGTATGTGGGCGAATGTGTATGCGTGCGCGTGTGGGAGTGGTGATGAATGAGTGGGTATACAAGGGTATGAGTGAGAGTATAAATGGCTGAGTCTTCTTACTCTAATATTTTCAGGATAAATCAAGATAATTATTATTCTAAGGGTGCAGTGTTTGGAGTGTAAATATGTAAATTTAAAATTGTCTATATAAGTTAATATGTAAATATTCAGTAGAGGTTATGTATACATGTGGAGATAGAGGCACTTCCGTGTATGTGGGGCTTGCCCTTTCTCCATCTACCACCCCTAAATTGTACATGTACAATTTAAGGAAAATAAATAATAATAATAATAATAATAATAATAATAATAATAATAATAATAATAATAATAATAATAATAATAATAATAATAATATTTCCTTTTTAATAACAAGTCTAACTTGAACAAACTTTTGCAAGCCATGATGCAGCAATGATGGCCTACCTGACTTGGAAAACATCCAGTTCACATCTGGTTCAGGAAGAAATATGGTACGAGTTTATAAACTGGAATAACAGATACTTAATTGTTAACAGGATATCACAGTGGGCAGAGATTCTATTTACAAGAAATTCAGACAGTTCAGGAGAGATCACTGTTGTTTGCAAGTTTGTTCTTCGCCTACAGTAAGTTGTTTTTGAGACAAAGATTTGTGATGTAACTGCAAATAAAATATGAAATATTTTTGCCAACTGCAGCTTCGAAATATGGAGTTACAAATAATTTGTATTGTGTGTCAAATGCTGGGACAGCATTAATCACTAGCCTACATTGCATGCCATGTGCTACGTTGGTGCTAACCAGGGGGGAAATACTGAGTGATATTTTACTCTTTTCAACAGCTAACAGGCTTCAGTGATATATATCATAAAAGGACAAACAAAAACCACTTGACACTAAGACCTTTCATTCTTTGGTCTACTGCTCCATAGTTACCTTCCTTGAGGAAGGATATTGTGAATTACACAATAAATGTTGGTTACAAGGACCAGGATCCCAAAATTTTATACTAAATATATTTTCAGTTGTACTCATGAGAATGGACAAATACTGTCAAAGATAAAGATAATAAGGTACATTATGGTTCATCATAGGAAGCACCTGAACTGCAAGCAAACATACATATTCCTGTAGTCACTTACAAAAACAGTGAGTGCCTTAACAAGTACTCCTGATAGTGGGTATCCTATGCATAAATATTTTTGCTTCTCTTAATAGTTTAACATCATACTAACTCAAACTGGGATGGGAAAGGGTTAAAATTGGGATTTTTTTTTTTGCTAGGGGCTTTACGTCGCACCGACACAGATAGGTCTTATGGCGACGATCAATCAAACAATCAACACTGATCTGCATTTAGGGCAGTCGCCCAGGTGGCAGATTCCCTATCTGTTGCTTTCCTAGCCTTTTCCGAAATGATTTCAAAGAAATTGGAAATTTATTGAACATCTCCCTTGGTAAGTTATTCCAATCCCTAACTCCCCTTCCTATAAATGAATATTTGCCCCAGTTTGTCCTCTTGAATTCCAACTTTATCTTCATATTGTGATCTTTCCTACTTTTATAGACGCCATTCAAACTTATTCGTCTACTAATGTCATTCCAAGCCATCTCTCCGCTGACAGCTCGGAACATACCACTTAGTCGAGCAGCTCTTCTTCTTTCTCTCAATTCTTCCCAACCCAAACATTGCAACATTTTTATAACGCTACTCTTTTGTCGGAAATCACCCAGAACAAATCGAGCTGCTTTTCTTTGGATTTTTTCCAGTTCTTGAATCAGGTAATCCTGGTGAGGGTCCCATACACTGGAACCATACTCTAGTTGGGGTCTTACCAGAGACTTATATGCACGCTCCTTTACATCCTTACTACAACCCCTAAACACCCTCATAACCATGTGCAGAGATCGGTACCCTTTATTTACAATCCCATTTATGTGATTACCCCAGTGAAGATCTTTCTTTATATTAACACCTAGATACTTACAATGATCCCCAAAAGGAACTTTCACCCCATCAACGCAGTAATTAAAACTGAGAGGACTTTTCCTATTTGTGAAACTCACAACCTGACTTTTAGCCCCGTTTATCAACATACCATTGCCTGCTGTCCATCTCACAATATTTTCGAGGTCACGTTGCAGTTGCTCATAATCTTGTAACTTATTTATCACCCTATAGAGAATAACATCATCCGCAAAAAGCCTTACCTCCGATTCCACTCCTTTACTCATATCATTTATATATATAAGAAAACATAAAGGTCCGATAACACTGCCCTGAGGAACTCCCCTCTCAACTATTACAGGGTCAGACAAAGCTTCACCTACTCTAACTCTCTGAGATTTATTTTCTAGAAATATAGCAACCCATTCAGTCACTCTTTTGTCTAGTCCAATTGCACTCATTTTTGCCAGTAGTCTCCCATGATCCACCCTATCAAATGCTTTAGACATGTCAATCGTGATACAGTCCATTTGACCTCCAGAATCCAAGATATCTGCTATATCTTGCTGGAATCCTACAAGTTGAGCTTCAGTGGAATAACCTTTCCTAAAACCGAATTGCCTTCTATCGAACCAGTTATTAATTTCACAAACATGTCTAATATAATCAGAAAGAATGCCTTCCCTAAGCTTACATACAATGCATGTCAAACTTACTGGCCTGTAATTTTCAGCTTTATGTCTATCACCCTTTCCTTTATACACAGGGGCTACTACAGCAACTCTCCATTCATCTGGTATAGCTCCTTCGGCCAAACAATAATCAAATAAGTACTTCAGATATGGTACTATATCCCAACCCATTGTCTTTAGTATATCCCCAGAAATCTGATCAATTCCAGCCGCTTTTCTAGTTTTCAACTTTTGTATCTTATTGTAAATGTCATTGTTATCATATGTAAATTTTATTACTTCTTTGGCCTTAGTCTCTTCCTCTATCTCGACATTATCCTTGTAACCAACAATCTTTACATACTGCTGACTGAATACTTCTGCCTTTTGAAGATCCTCACATACACACTTCCCTTGTTCATTAATTACTCCTGGAATGTCCTTCTTGGAACCTGTTTCTGCCTTAAAACATACCCTTCCATTTTTCACTAAAATTTTTGTAAGACTGCCAATTATGCTTGCCATCATGTTATCCTTAGCTGCCTTCTTTGCTAGATTCAATTTTCTAGTAAGTTCCTTCAATTTCTCCTTACTTCCACAGCCATTTCTAACTCTATTTCTTTCCAGTCTGCACCTCCTTTTTAGTCTCTGTATTTCTCTATTATAATAAGGTGGGTCTTTACCATTTCTTACCACCCTTAAAGGTACAAACCTGTTTTCGCATTCCTCAACAATTTCTTTAAACCCATCCCAGAGTCTGTTTACATTTTTATTTACCGTTTTCCACCGATCATAGTTCCTTTTTAGAAACTGCCTCATACCTGCTTTATCAGCCATATGGTACTGCCTAACAGTCCTACTTTTAAGACCTTCCTTTCTATCACATTTATTTTTAACTACCACAAAAACAGCTTCATGATCACTAATACCATCTATTACTTCAGTTTCCCTATAGAGCTCATCTGGTTTTATCAGCACCACATCCAAAATATTTTTCCCTCTGGTTGGTTCCATAACTTTCTGAATCAGCTGTCCTTCCCATATTAACTTATTTGCCATTTGTTGGTCATGCTTCCTGTCATTCGCATTTCCTTCCCAATTGACATCTGGTAAATTCAGATCTCCCGCTACAATCACATTTCTTTCCATGTCGTTTCCCACATAGCTGACTATCCTATCAAATAATTCCGAATCCGCATCAGTGCTACCCTTTCCCAATCTGTACACTCCAAATATATCAAGTTGCCTATTATCTTTAGAAATGAGCCTTACACCTAGAATTTCATGTGTCTCATCTTTAACTTTTTCGTAGCTTACAAATTCTTCTTTCACCAGAATGAAAACTCACCCTCCCACCTTTCCTATCCTATCTCTATGATACACACTCCAGTGCCGTGAGAAAATTTCTGCATCCATTATATCATTTCTCAGCCATGATTCAACTCCTATTACAATATCTGGTAAATATATATCTATTAAATTACTCAATTCTATTCCTTTCTTTACAATACTTCTACAGTTCAACACTAACAATTTTATGTCATCCCTACTTGATTTCCAGTTCCCTGTTCCCTTATCACCGCTCCCTAGGCCATCCCGTTTCCCTGAATGTACCTCCCTATTACCCTTCCAAACAAATTTCCTAACTTATACGTACCACTGCGGTTTAAATGAAGGCCATCCGAGCGCAGATCCCTATTTCCTACCCACCCATTAGGATCTAGAAATTTCACTCCCAGTTTCCCACATACCCACTCCATAGTCTCATTTAAATCCCCAATCAACCTCCAGTCAGTATCCCTCCTACACAGTATTCCACTAATAACAATCTCCGCTTTCTTAAACTTCACCCGTGCTGCATTTACCAGATCCCACACATCTCCAACTATGTTGGTACCTATATCAGCTTGTCTTACGTTGTTGGTACCAACGTGAAACACTACCACCTTCTCCTTCCCCTCCTCCCTCTCTTCTACTTTCCTCAACATCTGCCTCAACCTAATTCCTGGATAACATTCTACCCTGGTTCCCTTTCCTCCACACACTTTCCCCACGTGTCTAACGATGGAATCCCCCATGACCAGAGCCTCAACCCTACCCACCTCATTTGATCCCCTCCCCTCCTGGTCAGCCCTATCTTTCCTGATAGCTGCAGAAGCTACTTCCTCCTCCCTTTTCTCCTTCCCATGACCCTGTTCCACCTGTCTCCTATACTCTACTCTACATTTCCCTTTCCTACCTTTTCCCTTCCTCCTACTTCCACGCATCTCAGCAACAGTTCCCTGTCCCTCATCTTCCCTCTGTTGTTCTACCTGGAGTGACTCGTACCGATTTCGCACAGACACTTGTCCTGAATTCTGATCCTGAATAGAGCCCTTGGCCTGCAATCTCCTTCCCCTTAGAACATTAGATCACCTGTCTTCTACAACTCCTCCCTTTCCTTCCCCTCCCTCTTGAACACCTACTGTAACCTGTACGTTGTTTGAGGGAGTCCTATCTTCCTTCCTGTCTTCTGTGAGAATCCTAATTATCTCCCTCAAACTTTCCAACTCCTCCCTCATACCCCTCAATGCCTCACCACACCCACAATAAGTACACTCACGCTCCTTAGCCATTCTTTACGGGGGGGGGGGAAAAACTTATTTGCAAAAAAATAAATGAACGGAGGGATATATTGTCTGGGATAGTACACAACAATAAGGTAATTAATATACGACTACACTACAATACTACTTAGTCGTGCTCTATTTTTTTATCCTACAACCCCTAACAGGATAAAAGCTGCTGTTAATTACTGAATATCGAAAGTAATACACCAGTACTACACAATTCAAAACTGCAATTAAGCCTATCCTAATTTCAACAATATTTTAGTAAGAGTTTCTATGGATACCTCTACTACACCAGTACTACACAAATATTTTACAATAATAAAATAAGCACACTAAATTCTAATAGGATATTACTCGTATACTACTGTACAGTACACTACAGTAATTTTTAAACTACTTTCAGACGTATCCTAATTACGATACCGGTACCGTACCGTATGTCACTACTAAGCACAACAGAAATGAAATTTGCAAGAACTACTGTACTCAAAGATTACCAATGAAGCTAAATGCTTAGACAAATTATTATTAGTATTACGGTCTAATAGATATACACGAAAGATAACACACAAATATAGCAGGCAAGATACGGCACTATCTAAATGTACTGTATCTATACTACAATGTATCTACACTACACTACACTGCGTTTGGTTAAATGCTTAAATATCAAAAGGATTGCCGTACACGAAGAAAAACACGAATATAACTGGTAAGATACTATCTAATATATTATACCTTATCTTCACTACAATTCTACTGAAATGTGGTTATGTGATTATTACAGCTGGTGGATTACTATTATTTTCCCTACTCCACGGGACGGAGAAAAAAAAAGTGTCCTTAATTAGGCCTACTGAAAAATACGAGGTTGTCTACAATAATTTCTCAAATATTTCTATCAAAACTACTACTACTACTACTACTACTCCAGGGACTTGAACTGCAATTACTGGGATATATGAACTTTATTATTATTAGCTAACCGCTCATAAATACTGAAAGATCGAGGGAGCGAAATATAAATTACGGATACTAACTACCTACTCAGAAGTACAAATGAATGGAATACAAGGTCAGCTGAATTTTATTTATATTTACTTGACTACACTACACCCTTTGTTCACGACTGTAGCCAACAATGCAATATTTGAATATGAGTAGCGACAATAATCAATAACAATACGACTGTTAACTATTACCGTGTAATCTCTTTAACTTCTTTTTAAATGGAAGTTTACAGGCGTATCGTGTTTTTTAATGTAGTAAATTATTACCTTCGCGATAGTTTGAACGTATATCTATACGAAATACCGGAGAAGTTGCTGCAGAAGTTACGGTACTATTCCTTATGATAACCTGCCTTTGTAAGTACAACCAACGAACCTACAGATATTTACAAATATTTTTAAAGTTAATATTGTTACCTAAAGTATTACCTAAACCTAAATTCGAAACAAGGTGCACCTAGCTAGCCTACTTAACCTAGAAAACGTAATTTACTGAAGACCAACTGAATTACTTGTTACAAAATTTAAATAATTATTACTACTCCCAATTTCTACCAACAAGCACTAAACACCACTATATAAACAGCACTAAAGGAATCAGATATACACAAAATTAAGCTATTTCAATAGGTTTTCACTACTTTATCACTACAATAATGCAAGAGCTATAGGAAAGGCCTAGGAGTTGGAAGGAAGCGGCCGTGGCCTTAAGGTACAGCCCCAGCATTTGCCTGGTGTGAAAATCGGAAACCACGGAAAACCATCTTCAGGGCTGCCGATAGTGGGATTCGAACCTACTATCTCCCGGATGCAAGCTCACAGCCGCGCGCCTCTACGCGCACGGCCAACTCGCCCGGTAAAATTGGGATGATATAGGTTGTGGCTTTAAATAAGGTACTCACAGTATAACTAGTATAAAAATGGGAAACCACAGGAAACCACACTCATGGTTGCTGATGGTGGGGTTCAAACCCACCATCTCCCAAATGTAAGCTTGCAGGTATGACTCGTATCATGTAACAAACTCACTTGAAGGACATATTCTCAGCCATAGACCAACTCAGGCTTGAGTGGTCAGGAATATACAACGGTCCAACTGATTATATTATTATTATTATTATTATTGTACCAGGGGTACACCTTTCCTGGCTATTTAAACTGTGCACCTTCTCTATGGCCATCTATGCCAATGGACTTTTAAATTACCAAAGACTTTCTCCTTCTACAGTTAGATGGCTCTATCACCAATTTGTTAGCACATTCTGATGACTAAAAACAAATTAATTCACATGGAAATATTTATTTTGGAAGTTGGTATTCTTATTTTTGAGGATTTTTTAAATGTACTGTACCATTTCATTGCCCTAATTATAAAAAAATCCGAGAGTTGAAATAGTCATTTGCCGAGAATAATGGTAAAGTTTCGTAAATCATGCAGCAGAAAATTTGAAGTAAGAAAATACAGACCAACGGAATCCGAGTGGCCGTTAGTATAAGGTAAAAGATACAGACAAACGGAACCCCAGTGGCCGTGAGTTAGAAGAATGCTCTAAAAACCAACAGTGGGAACATTCGAAGATCGCATTAAAAGAAAAGACACTGAAAGTTTCAAGAAGCTATTAATACAAAGAAATAGCAGATTTTAGGGAGAAGATTCTAAAATTATCGAGAAATTTAATTAAAAATACGAAGTCCAAACGTTATATTTCTCGTAAATGTGTAAGATCATAGGCAATAATACTCTGCAGGAGATGAAGAAGATAACTGAACAAAAAGCAGGGTTGAATTAAAGATTGTTGAAAGTTTATTGGAGAAGACATCCAAAAACGATATTTTTAAGCACTTTTAACATAAATCTGACAGTAATTAAGCCACCATTCGTGTCATTAAAACTACAATGGTTGAATTTACGACATCATATTCTACCTATAAGAACGTAGAGATAATATAGGAAGGTTTTTCATGCATGTCCGTGAAAACGCTGTGATAGCCTACTAGACCGGAGATGGGATTGGCGACAGATGGGAACCGAACCGGCTTTGCCCGACAACACGAGTCCAGTGACCATGACTCGGAGATGCCACAGATGTAAACCAGAGATGATAGCCACATAGGAGGATGAAACTACAGCAGTCCCAGCCCAAAAACACAGGCAGAATAAGATAAGTTTTGAAAGATTTATTCAAAATTAGACATTTTAGTAGTATCATGTAGTAATTTGTTGATTGTGTTGATATATGGAATAGATCGATATATCTTCGAGAGATGACTTAAAAGGGTAGTTTCAACGTGAATGTATTAATAGTGCCGTTCAAACGAATGTTTTAGGTAGTCGTCCAAAGCACGTAAGAACATCCATATGTAGGAAATGTCGCATTCGCCAATGAAGTATTATACTAACATCTTTTCTGTTTATTGACGAAGAGTTATACCATAAATAATGTGTTTTGATGTACTTGGAGTGCATAATTGGTGCATATCGAATTGTAGGTTACCAAGATCATAAATAACATCAACGTATTGCCAAACGTGAATAGATATAGGTTATATATGTGTATATTTTGACAAATGGCATATTGTCAGAAATAGAAGTTGTTGTTGATAATTTTATTGGGATGTGGAATTATATAAGTCGAGCGTTACATTGAGTAGATTAAATGAAGTTTACATATGCGGCAATATAAGGATTTGATGGAAATACGAGATAAGGAGTGCGAATGATATGAATAATAGATATCCTTGAATATTATTTGAGGAACTGTAATAAATGTGAGGACGTATGAGGAAAGAATTTCACGTATAATTAATTAATGTAACTGTGTGTAATGCAGTGAAGGATTAAGGTTTTAATTGACGCTTATAGCGACGTAATCTTGAATAACCTATAATGTGAGGTAATGGCAAATTGATAATGGATTTACAGGATGTTAATAGAGTATGGTCATTGAAAATAATCTCAATTAACCTATAATTCAGACTATTATGGCAACCTCGAAGAGAATTTTACATGCTATTTAATACTGAAATTGATTTAAGCTGAAACACCAAATTATTGTTGGCAGGTATGATAGTAGTGTCATCGCAATGTTAGCTTATTGCTATTAATAGGTTAGGAAGAGTCATCTAATGTATTCCTTGACAAATTGCAACCATATAATTGAATCTATGAAGTGATGCGACCTATAAATAACCTGACTGCAAAGTTGTTGAGACTATCTTGCAGATTTTACATATTTCATAGGAATATTTTGATTACATCTAGACATGGCCAAGCAGGCATCAATTTTTGGTAAAGAGACAAAGTCTCTCATAATGCACTGGCACTGCCGGTGGCTCCAAGTAGCCTACGCAGAGGCCTCCACAGTATGTACTAGCCAGCAACTTGGTAGGTGTGCTAGGTACCAACTGATGAGCGCAACCTAGCACACGAGGGCGAAACGCTGGCAACCAGGAATGAGTTAGCTGGAAAATTTATAATGTCCAATAACCGACCATTTATATTGGTATTATAAATTTACTCATTCGGAACAAATATTTCAGATTCCCTATGGGAATCAACATCTATATCAGCATTTGTTAACTCGTTAGAAATAAAGGCTAAGTAAACGATCGCTCAATTTTAATGTTATATACGATACTGAAATTAAGTAAGAATGTGATACACCTCAACATACGGCAGAGTACATCACTGATTTCAGAGGATAGTTTACATTTTCTCGCGGCTAATTACATTTCGGAAAGGCTCTTCCCATGTAAATTTGTAGTGAGGAGGTTATGATTTCTCTAAGTGCGCTTGAAATATGTTTTCGTGATACATAAATAGTTAGGTTAGGTGACGTTGTTGGAAGAAGAAAACTGGAATGTTTCCCACAGAAGCCTCTGCATTGATACTATAATTTTTTCAGAATGAAATCAAACACAATTTCATGTATTATCGGATTTCGAAAAATAACAAACTAGTGAGCTGTAGTGTGGAAATCATCTGCGAAAATACAAGTTTTGAACAAACTGATTGCTGTTTCATACTGATTTTAATGTGTATGGGGTTTTCCCGACTTTTACGAAAAATCGGATATAATGACAATCCGTTATAGTGAGTACATGTTTTGCTGTTATGAATTCTTGCTACAACGGAAATCTACTGTAGGTAATTATTTCAAGTTTTTGCCCCTGATTTCAGGACTTCTAAGACCAAGACATTGTTAGAGCTGACGATCTCGTTATTAAACCTTTCAATTGTTCTCTTATCCTATTAGAATTTCTATCTCTCAATTTTAAGAAAGGAAAGAAATAAAATTTCCAAATTTGTTATGTTAAATGCTGCTCTAAGTAATCCCTTGTCCAGCCATTCAACCCAGGCACTTCCTATTCCTCTGTGAACCTAATTCTTGCTGGGAAATGGCAATCAGCTGCCCAAGTTTAAGCAGGAAAACTGATGCATGAGGTATGAAGGTAGTACTAGCCTGAGCCGAACATCAAGCTCTCTCCAAGGCTTATACCTTGGTAGCAACTTGGTTGGTCAGATACACTGTTGGCCCTAGCAAACAGTTTTCAACTGTCAAAAGCATGGCAGAAAGTTCAGCAGAAGCTACTACCCCAGGTAGTAGCCAATCCACTGTCACCTTAAGTGATGTACACAGGCATTCAGATTCTGAGGATTCTAAAATGACACGCTTGGAGGTATCGGAGACTCCTACAAACCAAATCAGGCACAAATAACATAACTTCTTTGTGACCTTATCAAATGCTCTTCTGAAGAGACTTCTTTATTTATTTGAGAATCTTACAGTTCTAAGTCGAGCTCAATACTTTCAAAGTTCTAACTCGAGTGAAAAGTGTTAAGTGTCGTTCTGATCGTGACTTCAAGATTTTGAAATTGTGATTATTTGAAGTTTTACTCTCCAGATACTTTAAGGGGCATCATAAGTCCCATATTAAGAGTGTTTATATGCGCATTGATATAATGATAATACAGGGTGGTGCATGAATAGTTGGCACATTTACTTTTAGAATAACAACATTATTTTTCAAAGAACACTAATGAAATTTTAGACACAGGTAGCTTGGACCCTGGAAGTACATTTCACTATATCACATGTTCAGTGTGGCCTCCACCGCTGCCAACCCTCTTCGAGACAAGTGCGTATGTTTCTGACGACTTTGCGGCACAGGCCTTCATGAATTTCACTGCAGAGCTGCACAATCTGAGCACGCATTACTATGCGACTTTGAGGTCTTGTCTGGTTTGTCTGTAACCCAGAATCGCACATTTTGTTTATTAACTGCCCCGTTGAGATGAAAATAGGCTTCATCAGAGAGCCAAGTGTTAAACAGTACTTCCTATTTATCTTGACTCCATAATGCGTACTGCAATCTATTCTGCCTGTGAAGATCTGTTACTGTAGCTTGTGTAGTACAGTCATTTTGAACGGGTAAAATTGAAGGTCACCGTGTAACATTCTTTGAACTGAACAGCGCGATATTCCACTTTTCTTGAAGTTCGCCGTGTTGACTGGTGTAGGCTGCATGGCCGACCCTCATTGCAGCAATGTTTTCAGGAAACCGAACTGTTAGTGCACGTGGTCCCTTTTCTTCCTTCACACTGCCTTGTTCTTCAAAGTTTCTCTATAAGCAAAGGATAGTGTTCCTTGCTGATGCTAACCTAGTCTGAAATACAGCTCAAAATTTTATTTGTGCCACCGTAACACTTTTTGATTCGCAATAACTCTTTTGGCGTGCTGCTGAACGGAGAGTCGGCCGTGGTTGGCCATGGCAGAAAGCTCACTGGAATTCAGGCATTCAGAGACAAAGCAGCAGTGTCACCTCTATAGTTATTTCCATGAAACAGGGAAGGTATGTGCGAAATTTGAACAACATAGTACATCAGTTGCATTTTATATTTGGCTTTCAAATGTGTCAGCTATTCGTGCGCCACCCTGTATATATTTACGATTGCCTGTTCTCATATTTGGCTGAAGATGACACTCGCCAGCGTCGAAACTAGTTCCAAGTAAATGTTATAACTTATTTAGTTTAATATTAGTATTGAAAAGGTGGATTTTTAATTTTACTTACCTATTATTATTATTATTATTATTATTATTTAGAGAACAGACCTTATTGTGTGCTTGTTCTTGATAGGTAAATAGAGTGCATGTGACCACTAGAACTCGAAGAACTCATATTGATATTATGTGAGGAATAATGGGGCGACTCAAGGCAGACAAAAATCATAAGATCTCACGCCCTGCATGTCTGACAGTTTTCATTTCAATGGATGGCATAAATTCTGAGAAGGGAATAAATGTCAGATGATCGTTAGCTATGGACAGTTAAGGAGTAAAATGCCATTTGGAGTTATTATTCAGCCTTTACTTTCATTTGAGTGTAAAACAAAACAACTATAACCCTAGTGCGCCTTGGCCTACAAAGCAACTGCTGCCCAGCCTGAAGGCCTACAGATTACAAGGTGACGTGTTCAGTGCGATGAATCTTCTCGGCTGTTATTCTTGGCCTTCTAGACCATCAGGTAGCTATTGATGTGTGGTCACGTAGAATGAGTAGACCTCAAACCAACCCGCAGATCTAGGTTAAAACCCCAGACCTGGCTTAGAATTGAACATGGAGCCTCTGAGTAAAAGGCAGGCTCCTGGCCTAGACCGTAGGGTTGGTCCACCTGAGTGTAGCTTAGGCTAAAGGAAATTTTGAAGTACAGTATTATACGTGAAGGTTATGTTAGGCGCTCGGCTCTCTAGTCCTCACTCAGCAGGTTTCAGTCAACTTCGTATGTGAAAGTAGTAATATTGAAATATGGAATGCGCTTTGACTGCCTCAATATCTAGTGGTCTCACTACAAAGCTTTCAGTCTTGTCATGCTTGCCACGTTAGCGTGTTGTGTTCAGACGAGTGAATTATGAGACTGTTATGTTAGTACAAACACTTCATTTTTTGTAAACACAGGATCCAATATACATAGCAACACATAGCAGAACTTTCCTCATAATTAATTTGCTTCGTACGTCAAATATCTTGATCTGTACACATTTTTAGGGAAATAAATTACTATAGTGCATAATTACGATTTTCTACGTACACCTTTGTCACATTACTGCAAACGTTTCTTGGGACCACAAAAAAACATGCAAGACAGGGAAGAATACAGTAGAAGCTCGGTAATTTGAAATCTCGCCTAATTCGGATAAGCTCTCGTTCCTGGAAACATGAGGTACAGTTTTGCACTTCAAATATGGATAATTCGTAATTCGAAGAACAATGTCGGTTCCATGAATGAAATTCAGACTTTCAATTCAAAACTGCCTTTATATTTTAAAAAAATTAGTATTTTAGGGAGTTATTTAAATTTCTCCGCATCATGAAAGAACGCATCTTCTGGAATGTGCAGGGGTAGCTTTCTGCACTTTCACTCACTTCGCTGTGTCTACAGAGTGCTTCATATTTGCTAAGTTCAAGTGAAATCTTAATTCTTTTGCACTCAGCATGTTAAGGAATGCCACAATATCACGTAGCAGGCAGTGTCCGGAGAAACAGAATCCACGAACAATGGTGATACTGACAGTTGGCGAAAAAGCGTGGCTCATCCGTTGTTCACACCAAACAATACTGTCAATGCCGATACAACTGCATTGATTTTTATTTTAATGCCGAGCCTAAACGGACTTATAATTTGAAAGGAGAGAAGTGACAGGCGGGAAATCGTACAAGGGTGAGTGTCACTGTGCAAAGCACATGGAAGTGAGAGACTTTCTTCCCTTGTCATATGAAACGTCGATAAGCCACAATGTTGTAAGGGCGTTACACACATTCCCTGCAAGTACAAGGCATATGAAAATGCAAACAGTACAGTAATAGAAGCGATAAAGCATTTCCACAGAGGAGCCAGTATAGATTTCTCCTCGTCTTTGAATAGTGATTTAAAAAAAAAAAAAAATTCACAATGAGACAAATGGAAAAAAAGAACATAATATGGGAAACTTTTATTCCGATCATTTGTAGTAAATAACAGGAACATAAGAACTCACAATTACTACACTCTGTTTCAGTCACCGCCCCCATTATTCCGCACACTCCCATTCTCCCGCAAACCCCGCACCATTTCCCGACTCCAATTCCTTGTAGCAACACATCTTGCGTCTCGACTGCGGGAACAAGTCAGTCGAGAGCTGGACTCCATAGTCAGAGAACGCGGGTGATACAAGCGGGCCACGTAATGTAAGTTAATTTTCGTTCTTCAAAACCCAATCTAAATGTTGTTCCTGTTTGTCACCATTTTCCAATCTTAATTCGATTTCTATTATCCATTTTACAGACTAAAATCAGACACTTCAACTTCAATAATGCTTATGTATGTCAACCAATGTCGGAACACAACAACTACGTAGGTGCTTTGAAAAGTTCTCGGAATGTACAAGAATTAAGTATCTTACCTCAGTGGAACTGCTTTTATTTTTCAACATAGTCTCCCTGTAGACTAATGCATTTGGTCCAGTGATGTTCCAATGCCTTGATCCCATCTCAAAAATGAGATTCCTCCAGACCTGCAAAATACCTCTCCAATTCGGCTGTCAGTTCTTCCCTTGTAGAAAATCTCCGTCCACCGAGGAAAATTTTCAGCTTGGGGAATAGATGAAAGTCTGATGGTGCCAAATCAGGTGAATAAGGTGGATGTGGCAACAATTTGTACCCCAGTTCATGAAGTTTTGCCATGGCAATAACAACTGTGTACGGCGGAGCGTTGTCCTGATGAAAGATTACCTTTTTTCTTGCCAAACCAGGCCTTGTTTCGCGTATCTTTTCCTGTAGTTGGTCTAAGTGGTTTGCATAGTATTGCCCTGTAATTGTTTGGCCAGAAGGAAGATAATCTATCAGCAGAATGCCTTCTGCATCCCAGAAAACTGAGGCCATGACCTTTCCGGCCGAACGCACTGTCTTTGCTTTCTTTGGTGGTGGTGAATCAGCATGTTTCCACTGCTTTGACTGCTGTTTTGTCTCTGGGGTATAGTAGTGGACCCAAGTTTCATCTGTAGTCACAAACCAGCGCAAAAAATCTTGTTGGTTGCACTGAAAACGGGCCAGACTTTGTTCGGACATTTCCAATCTGGTGCGTGTATTGTCCAATGTCAAGAGCCGCGGCACCCATCTTGCGGATAATTTTTTCATACCCAATTCTTCGGTTAAAATATAATATACCCGTTCAGAAGACATCCCTACAGCTTCAGCAATCTCCCGCACTTTCAGTCGACGATTCTCCATGACCATTTTATGCACTTTTGCGATAAATTCTGGGGTTGTAACACTTTTTGGCCGTCCACTACGCGGATCATCATCCAAGCTCTCCCGACCAAATTTAAACTCGCTGGTCCACTTGGCAACAGTTGAAAATGAAGGAGCAGAGTCCCCCAGTGTGTTCTGAAAGTCGGCATGAATTTCTTTGCTTTCATACCTTTCTTTACAAAGTATTTAATCACTGCTCGAATCTCAGTTTTTTCCATTGTCACAAATCACTACACGGGAACAAGAACAAAGAGTCGTCACTACCACACTCCTGCAGCTAGAGCACTGATGCGCCACGTGTTCACTCACAAAGGATGTGTGATAATTGCGCGGGAACCTCGTTGCTCTAGCACTGACATCTAGTGGTGATTCCAAGAACTTTTCAAACCGTCCTCGTAAGCCAACAGTATACAGATACCAGCTCAACCACACCAAAGGACAACAAAAACATTGAAACAGAAAGACCTCCAGCTCAAGACTGTTTTAACGATCAACATTTCACAGTTTTTTAACTTTCATTATGCATTTAAAGAAACTTTTTAACTAACATTTCACTTTGTGTGTTTCCTATGTTTTTAATTCATCATACATGTCTTACTGAGGATGACCCAATGCTGGGTCGAAACATGTCTATTTATGAGTGAAGTTTCGTCTTAATTGGACGTAAAATATATAGTATTGACTAGCAAGGGTTGGCATTTCTGAATTACAAGCTGACAGTTAATTCAAAGTCCAATTTTTGCGTCCCAACAACTTCGCATTAACAAGGTTTTACTGCATATACAGCATCTTTAAATTCTCCTGTATTTCTTTCCATTTCCTTTACTCTTCATTCATATGTACAAAGAATACATGTATGAAGAATATACTGTGACAAAAAAGACTGGAAGTACACAGACCAGCAGGTAGCACAACTGTGACAATGTGGGCAGAAGCCAGGAGCAAGCAGAACAACAGCCCTGGTTAATTTTTGAGGCATGCAATGGGGAAGTTGGTCTAGCCCCTTCAAATATTATGGAGGTGGCTGGAATAATCTGGAAGCCAAATATACGAGGTATTTTTTCTAGAATCTTCTGCTGGCTTATTTAAAGAGCTAAGCTAGGGAGTGAGAGTGATTGAGTAAATCTGTTATTATGTGGAGTTCAGTGAATCGTGGGTTTTGAGTGACGCAAGTGTAATATACTGATATAACTTGAAAACAATATTCTTTAAACCATCGGTAAATTATGCGTATATTGAGCTCGAATTATTATTATTATTATTATTATTATTATTATTATTATTATTATTATGGCTTGTGAGGTATGGTTATGAAGTGTTTACATCCATTTTGTATTATTATTATTATTTGCATAGTTATGCCATATGTACAAATGATACGAGCGTATTATTTGTGAGGTTATATCATGAAACATGTGCTGTATTAAAAAATATATATTTATGTGAATTTCGTTCATGTAAGAACCTGTAATTAATAGTATATAATTTATTATTACCTGTATATATGATGTATAATCCACAGTAACATTGTGCAACACACTGTAACATCCAGAATAATGTATCTTTGATACTAGATGGTTTTAGAATGTTCTTTACATTATAACTATGTTATTAAGCACTCTCGAATTTACTGGAAGATATGTTGTGATATATCCTTCTAGAAGCCTGGCCAGGTTGCCTATATAAAGAGGAAGTCTAGATGACGGAGTTGAGTTATTGTTTAACAGGAGTTGTTCTTGTGTTGTGTTTATGCCGACATGCTAAGTGGCAGTCAGCAGTCAACTGTCTCAAGATGGCAGTCTTAGTCTCCTTGTGCTTCGTGACAGGCAGCTGTTAAAAATGGTGGTTTGTTGATGTGTGTGTTTAATGTGAAGTTAAGATGAAAATTAATTAATGTATGCAACTGACAGTATTTTGTGTGCATCTTTGTGAACACATCAGAAGTACTTTGGTTAATCACCGAGTGTTGGCTTACTGAATCAGTAAGTCAGTGAAATGATCAATCGGCTCTAAGTCCAAGTGAATTCAGGGTGTTATGTTTGTGCATGTTGTGCAGTGAACTGCTCTGAGGATGACACCATGCTGAGAGGCCAGGTTGGAGAGCACATTTCGATGTGCCAGAATGCTAGGTGGCTGGTCAAGTTAGTTTAAGTACATACAGCATGAAGTGGTAAACTGGAACTTGAGTGCATTTGCAAATAACTGTACATAGTAGCATTAATAACTTTAGTCGATAGTAAAACATGCTGCCCCTCTGAGTCGCCATTTTAGTTGAGAACCCTGTCAATGATTTACTACATTTCCCCATTTGCTTCACTTTTTGTTTTTAGGTTTGTTTGTTTGTTTGTTTGTTTGCTTGTTTGTTTTACTTGTGTGAAACTTGCCGATTTTAAAATACATGGCTGAAGATGACCCTACGCAAGGGCCGAAACCGGTCCCATACATATGAAATGTGTAGTTTTTAGTTATTCCATTTAATTTTGTATTGAAAGGTGGATAATTCTTCTCCTATTCTCCTTATACCTTTGTCATGTTAAATGCAAATGTTTTGCAGGATCACACAAAAGCAGACCTCCCCTGTCTGTACTTGCCTGTAAAGACAGCACTCAACAAACTATGTGTGCACAGTAGTTCTCATACACACCTGATATATTTTTTGTGCGGCGGGTGACTAGGGTGAGTGATCGACACTGCAGCAGATACGTAGCTATTATCTACTAGGACCCAGTGTCGCAGATTGACAAAGTCCCGACTTGCTACAATACCTCCTCCAGCTTCTGCAGTCACTTGGTAGATGATATCTGTTTGGTCATCAATAACCTGATGAGACAATGTTCAGAATATTAAATTTCTACAATAGCGTAAGTGTAAAGTAGCATTCAGCAAGAGATGTCAAATCACTTTACTAACCTCCACACGTTTACATTTGAGGATAGTAGGGTTCCAGGAAGGAAGATCTTCAATGTCATAAAACAACAGATCCAGCAACTGGGAAGGTAGCACATCAATTACTCCCTAAACAAAGAGGAGTCGCAAAATTAAAGCAAAAGTTGTTCTGATGGTACAACAGAACAAAAGGACATTAAGTTTCATGAAAATTACTGGAATACCATGAAACCAATTTATGAAACCCAAACTGCTCTGTCGGCCAACACTGGAGAATGAATACCAAGCTAATTTTGATGTTTTCTTATTCCCATAAGTTTACAGCAAAACATGTTTACTTTTACGAATAATTGAGAGAAAAGTGAGACCTCTTTAGTCTTGCTCATTATGGTTTTAAAAAATTTTCCAATATGTTAAAACAAAATGTTTAGACTATAGAAAGATAGGGATATGAATAGAACACACAATACGATAGACATAATGAGAGACCAGTGCTGGAAGAGAGAGCAATAGAAAAGGAGACAAGGACAAACATGAAAACAGAACAGGAAAAGGACAATCTCCACATCTCCGAATTTCTACAGATGTTCTAACATCAGTATGTCTGAAGTACACATTTCTTTAAAAGTCATTCACAGGGCAATAAAAACATGCTGAGCTGCAGCTTGAGGAACATATTTTTGTTTGTTATATTGCACAAATTTGTAGCATTATTTATTTTCAGTTTGGGCAGCTATGGAAAAATCATGCTTCACCTACAAAATAACCTACTTTTGAGTGTAACCAATAACAAAGACTTTCATTTAAAAAAAAATCCTGTGATCTATTTAATCTATAAAATCACAAGCAAGGAAGAAACTTATTGTAAAAATGTTAGCACCTTTAGGATGAAACCTGATTTTGATTTTAGATTACTATTTTAAAATTTCAAGTCAGTTGTTATTGAAGTGACAGAAGCTGATGTGTTTCATAATCTACCACTTTTGGATAACATGAGTGAAGTGTGGAACTATTTCCAATTGGATTCTGTTGGCGACAACCGTGCCATTTATTTTTAATGAACATCCCAAAAAAGATATCAATGCAGTGTAAATGCAACAAGGGAAGAAATGGCAGTGGAAGAGCCAGTGGCTGTTCATTCGACTTTGAAGGCATTAACCTTGTTATCATCATCAACATCATAGTACTCAAATATTAGCCAGCCTATTCTCACATCTTTTCTGGATGGTAAATCCAAATTTAAACGAAGAAATAATCAATCAAAGGTAATTACCAGGAAAATAGCTTACATGACATGCAAAGGCAACCACCCATTCAGCATTATAGAAGATAAAGGATTTAAGCATTTGATTCAGCACTTTGAGCTTAGATATACTGTACTTGTTGTTTGTTGCTGTTGCTTGTTGTTTTAAGGGGCCTAACATCGAAGGTCATTGGCCCTTAGATATACTATGCCTACTTGTAATAATAATAATAATGTTATTTGTTTAACGTCCCACTAACTACTTTTTAAGGTCTTCGGAGACGCCGAGGTGCCGGAATTTAGTCCCGCAGGAGTTCTTTTACGTGCCAGTAAATCTACCGACACGGGGCTGTCGTATTTGAGCACCTTCAAATACCACCGGACTGAGCCAGGATCGAACCTGCCAAGTTGGGGTTAGAAGGCCAGCGCCTTAACCGTCTGAGCCACTCAGCCCGGCATTGCCTACTTGTAAACTTGCACTTTAAGGGGTAATTTTGTACCATTTATGGAAAATTTTTGTAGCACTCCAGTGGCATTTAAGGGACTAAAATAATGTATATGTACGCTGTAAGCGCAGAATGAACCAATTTGATAGTAGGATAGTAGCCCTGGCAGAAGAGACCAACTTGCATATGGATAAGGCCAAATGATTTGGGTTAACAAATCTGATTAATATTGTAATGTGGAATGTCAGAGGTGTTAGGATGGAGGGTATCTTCAGGAAATACAGGAAAAAAATATGGGTGTGTAAATTATTCAAGGGATTCAGATAAACAAACATGTTATTTACATTTAAAAGATGCACAAAATATTGGTTCAACTCATTTGGAGTCATGGTCATTTGAAAGCATAAGTTTTCTTCTGAACAGTCAAAGAGAGTAAACTACTTCAGGCAAGTTGGACATGCAAGTCTGAAGTACACACACTGGGAAATATCCTTTCCATTTTGAGCTGATGATAAGATCTGAAGCAAAATAAATATGAATAAAATAAAGTACCAAGTTCGTTACTAATAGACATACTGAGAAAAAACAACAACAAAAAACCCACCACCCTTTACTTTGACAATGCTACCAGCACTGCAGGAAAAATTGCTCCTGCTATAACAGCTCACATCTCTTCATAAGAAGACATCTTCACTCCTGTTTAAGGTATCCAAGATTCCAGTTTTCTTTTTCATAGCTCTTTTCAAAGATATCATGTCCCAAGGGTGCAATATCCATTCACAAAGGAGTTCCACTGGTGGTTTCTGAATCTTGCCCATCTGAATAAGATTACGCACACTTTCTGCCATCGAACAATGATTAAATTTTTTGGAGATTGTCCTTGAATTGTTTATTTATCGAAATGTCCAAAGGTTGAATTACCGATGTCAATCCACCAGGAATCACTGCCAAATTGGTTTTCATGGTTTCCAATCATTTCTTAGTGTCAATCAATCAACCAATCAATCAATCAATCAATCAATCAATCAATCAATCAATCAATCAATCAATCAATCCTGAGCTGCATTTAGGGCAGTCGCCCAGGTGGCAGATTCCCTATCCATTGTTTTCCTAGCCTATTCCTAAATGATTTCAAAGAAATTGGAAATTTATTGAACGTCTCCCTTGGTAAGTTATTCCAATCCCTAACTCCCCTTCCTATATATGAATATTTGCCCCAATTTCTCCTCTTGAATCCCAACTTTATCTTCCTATTGTGATCTTTCCTACTTTTATATACGCCACTCAAACTTATTTGTCTACTAATGTCATTCCAAGCCATCTCACCGCTGACAGCTCGGAACATACCACTAACATGTTATAAACCTCATATTAGGTCCGTATTGAAAATTTAACAGTTCAACAATGATAAAGGTGTTTTAATTTATTCCACCTATTCAATACTTATATTATCACGTATAGTTGTTACATAATTAAATTCTTAGTTACATGGGACATGTTTCGCCCTCATTTAAGGGCATCTTCAGCCTAAATACAATAATCAAAAATACAACTAAATTAAAAGTGGAAGTTAAATACAATCATCAAAAATACAACTAAAATAAAAAGTGGAAGTTAAACGTTTAGTCTGTTCTTAAAATTCAGAACAATAAAATTGTGAAAAATGATAAAATAAAAAGATGCTAATGGAAAACTGTCTTATGATTAAACTATAATCTTGTCGGAGACTAAAACTTCTATTAAAATTCGAATTACAACAGTTCATATAAAATATTGGAAAATCAAAGTGGTAGTAATAAAAAGCCAACGACATGAGGGCGTGTACACAAGCATAAACTTGATTGTCATGAATACAATCTTTTCAAGGCCGCTGATGAAATTCGTAGTAAGTAAGGCAGAAGCGTCTATTGAAAAATTGTAAGAGGCCGTTAGCACCGGTAGGTAATAAAATGGCTGAATCCTTGCCAGAAAATGTCAACAGATGCAGAAATAAGTTTTCTGTAAGAGAAGGAAAAGTAGAAATAAGAAATTGAACGTAAGGAGAGAATTCAGTCTTACATAATTTTGAAACAGATGAGGACTTACATGTAAGTGGAAGTTGTTATTTCTTAACTACTGTTGAGTTGGTTGCTGCCCGTCTGTTGGCTCTAAGTCTGGTGTTATAACTGTGCTGCAGAGGCGGTAGCGAACTCGGAGGGGAAGGAATAGGGGAGTGCGGAAGGGAGGAGAGGATGGGTGGAGTCAAATGTGACGAGGCTGACAAAGGGGCGGAGTCAACAGCATTGCTGGAAGTAGGCCTAATATCTGTAGGTATGGGAGGAGTATTAGGGTTTGAAGAATTAAATATATTAGGTATCCTAAATTTATTCGAACTAACTGACTTTAATAATTTCGGCATTAATTCATGTAACATACTTTTATTGTCCGTGGTTTCATTGAGATTCTTTTGCTTATTGTACGTCTGATCTAAATAGATGTATAAACTTTCTAATTCATTCAGCATTCTTCCTTTTTGTATGTTTCTAATTATCGTTAAGTCTTTCTCTATGGATTCAAATCTGTGGCCAGTCTCCCTCATATGCAAACTCATCGCTGAGTATTTCCTATGTTTTTCCGCGTTAACATGTTCCATGTATCTTGTCATAAAATTTCTCCCAGTCTGTCCAACATATGAAAAATTACACTGAGTACATTTAAGTCTGTATACTCCCGATCCTAAATAACGATTCTTATCATAATTAACTTTTTTATGATTAAAGAATATGGACTGGTTAGTATTAGTAGTTTTAAAAGCTATATTAAAATTATGTTTCTTGAATACGCTAGTAATCTGGTGTATAGCTGGATTATTAAAAGTGAATGTAGCATACTCAGTTTTTTTGGTCTTTTCTGGTATCAGATTCGTAGATAATTTGTTCTTAATTTTATTGATTAATTTGTTGATCATTTCTATTTTGAAACCATTTTGTTTAGCGAGGTATCTAATATAATTTAATTCTTTCTTCAAATTCATGGGAGATATTCCGATTCGTCCGATTATCAATTGCCGTAATTCTCCCACGTATAAAGTCTCCAAATACATTCACAATTTTTTGAAAAGACATTACACTTTTAATAATAAACAACCATTAAGAAATTCCATTGACTTGTGTGACATTTTGCTTGGATTTGGCGTACTACCAAACCAGATGATGTGTTCGTATGACGTAGTGAATATGTTCCCGAATATTCCGACAGATAAAACTATTAATATCATTCATGATAATATTTGTAAACACAGTAATCTTAGTAAAATGGAAGTAGAAGAATTCACTAGATTGTTAAAGTTCGTATTAGACAATAACTACTTCACATTTAACAATAATATTTATAAACAGAATGGATTAGCAATGGGTGACCCAATATCGGGCATCCTTGCCGACATATTTATGGATTCAATCGAACACAATGAAATAATAGCAAAAATTAAAGGAATAGATTTATGGTTGAGATATGTAGATGATACATTTGTAATCATAAACAAAGATGTCACTAATAGTCAAGAAATCTTAAATAAATTAAATGAAATCGAACCTAATTTGAAATTCACGAAAGAGGACGAAGTCGATAACTCATTGAATTTTCTAGATGTAACAGTTACGCGTAAGGTTAACACTTTTGATTTCCAAATATTTAGAAAACCGACACAATCATCTACAACTATAAACAATTCCTCTTTACACCCGAGTCCACATAAACAAGCATCTTTTCACAGTCTAATTTATAGAGCATTTAGAATCCCTCTATCTCCCATGAATTTGAAGAAAGAATTAAATTATATTAGATACCTCGCTAAACAAAATGGTTTCAAAATAGAAATGATCAACAAATTAATCAATAAAATTAAGAACAAATTATCTACGAATCTGATACCAGAAAAGACCAAAAAAACTGAGTATGCTACATTCACTTTTAATAATCCAGCTATACACCAGATTACTAGCGTATTCAAGAAACATAATTTTAATATAGCTTTTAAAACTACTAATACTAACCAGTCCATATTCTTTAATCATAAAAAAGTTAATTATGATAAGAATCGTTATTTAGGATCGGGAGTATACAGACTTAAATGTACTCAGTGTAATTTTTCATATGTTGGACAGACTGGGAGAAATTTTATGACAAGATACATGGAACATGTTAACGCGGAAAAACATAGGAAATACTCAGCGATGAGTTTGCATATGAGGGAGACTGGCCACAGATTTGAATCCATAGAGAAAGACTTAACGATAATTAGAAACATACAAAAAGGAAGAATGCTGAATGAATTAGAAAGTTTATACATCTATTTAGATCAGACGTACAATAAGCAAAAGAATCTCAATGAAACCACGGACAATAAAAGTATGTTACATGAATTAATGCCGAAATTATTAAAGTCAGTTAGTTCGAATAAATTTAGGATACCTAATATATTTAATTCTTCAAACCCTAATACTCCTCCCATACCTACAGATATTAGGCCTACTTCCAGCAATGCTGTTGACTCCGCCCCTTTGTCAGCCTCGTCACATTTGACTCCACCCATCCTCTCCTCCCTTCCGCACTCCCCTATTCCTTCCCCTCCGAGTTCGCTACCGCCTCTGCAGCACAGTTATAACACCAGACTTAGAGCCAACAGACGGGCAGCAACCAACTCAACAGTAGTTAAGAAATAACAACTTCCACTTACATGTAAGTCCTCATCTGTTTCAAAATTATGTAAGACTGAATTCTCTCCTTACGTTCAATTTCTTATTTCTACTTTTCCTTCTCTTACAGAAAACTTATTTCTGCATCTGTTGACATTTTCTGGCAAGGATTCAGCCATTTTATTACCTACCGGTGCTAACGGCCTCTTACAATTTTTCAATAGACGCTTCTGCCTTACTTACTACGAATTTCATCAGCGGCCTTGAAAAGATTGTATTCATGACAATCAAGTTTATGCTTGTGTACACGCCCTCATGTCGTTGGCTTTTTATTACTACCACTTTGATTTTCCAATATTTTATATGAACTGTTGTAATTCGAATTTTAATAGAAGTTTTAGTCTCCGACAAGATTATAGTTTAATCATAAGACAGTTTTCCATTAGCATCTTTTTATTTTATCATTTTTCACAATTTTATTGTTCTGAATTTTAAGAACAGACTAAACGTTTAACTTCCACTTTTTATTTTAGTTGTATTTTTGATGATTGTATTTAACTTCCACTTTTAATTTAGTTGTATTTTTGATTATTGTATTTAGGCTGAAGATGCCCTTAAATGAGGGCGAAACATGTCCCATGTAACTAAGAATTTAATTATGTAACAACTATACGTGATAATATAAGTATTGAATAGGTGGAATAAATTAAAACACCTTTATCATTGTTGAACATACCACTAAGTCGAGCAGCTCTTTTTCTTTCTCTCAATTCCTCCCAACCCAAACTTTGCAACATTTTTGTAACGCTACTCTTTTGTCGGAAATCACCCAGAACAAATCGAGCTGCTTTTCTTTGGATTTTTTTCAGTTCTTGAATCAGGTAATCCTGGTGAGGGTCCCATACACTGGAACCATACTCTAGTTGGGGTCTTACCAGAGACTTATATGCCTTCTCCTTTACATCCTTACTACAACACCGAATAGAATAGATTAGAAAGCTCAAATAAACAAGAACGGGAGAGTAAAACACATATTTCAGCAGTATCTTATTCTCACCTCATTCCACGCTCATGTCTGAAGTGCTGTGAGAACATCAAGTTCACACCTTTCATTAAGTCATTTCTGTCTTTGGTAATGACAATTCGAGCATACTCTTTCTTACATATATATTTCATTTTAAAACTTTTGTCACCTAGCGGAAATGGGTCACTCCTTCTCTTAAAGTGTTTTGTTTTATGAACCTGTCCAGCCTCCATAACCTCCTTCTATGCTTTCTGTGTTACAAATGTCGTGGAGACCATTTTCCATTCTTTCAATGTGTACTTAGTGGATGAGTCTGATATTTTAACACTATAATATTGCTGCAGAGAGTAAATACCACAAAAATAAACTGATTGCTCATTGTTTCTTTTTCATCGATCGTTGCTATACAATGCTTATACAAGGGTCCTCGTCTCTATAAGCAATTTAGTGAATAACTATAACAGATGTACACACAGGAGGCTTATACACGGTTTATTAGTAAGAGTATTAGTTTTCATCTGTAAAATAAACAGCATAATCCTCTAAATATGATCTGTAAAAAAACCAAACTGTACAAAATAGGTTTTACCAGAGTTCAATTTTGTTGCAACCCTGGACAAAGTTTACAGACTTGGGGACATTGGGGACTTAAGGTATGATTTCTTAAATGAAGTTCCTGCATTATTTTCTTGTACCAAAATATGAAATAACCAGCTTGTGCATCAAGATAACGTATAATTACAATTATAGACATTTAGTTGGCTGCTTATTTTATAACTGATAATTTTAACAAAGTTGAACTGCCTGCACAAGAGTCCAGTCATAGTGCTGTGATTTATTTCTTCATGCTGACAATTATATGAGTTATGTAAAACACCAAGATTCTATGATAATGACAACAATTCATAAGTTACTATACTCATAGCAATTTTCTTCAAACTTACCGTCATGCGGTATATTTTTGAGCCACGTATTTTCTTGCTATGGATGATGTCTCCTTGAACAGTTGTCTTTTCCAGCCTCCAGTCAGGAGCATTAAGCATCCGCAATGCTGTCTCTACGATGTCATTGCACTGGAGGAGGTATCCTTGATATCGATTCTAATGAAAACAGTTATACATATCTTCATGAGTCAGTAAGTCATGATAGTAATTCAACTAAAAATAAGCTGGAAGACATTATACCATATGTGATACTCTCTAAGGAAACATACCTTAAGTCACATGACAAAATTTTATGCTACGAAGGAAAAAACGGGGACATGGAATATCGATTTTTAAATTTCAGTGCCATCTGTTAGCCTGATCCTTGAACAACGTGATGAAAGGAGTGACAGTGACTTGACCATACAGAAAAGTCTTCAAAAGAACTTGGAATCAAGCCATGCAGTCTAATAAAACCATACCTTAAGTCACAATGGGACTTGACAGTGGGGACTTAGGGTATGATTTCTTAAATTAAGTTCCTGCATTATCTTCTTGTTCCGAAATATGAAATAACCAGCTTGTGCATCAAGATAACGTATAATTACAATTATATACATTTAGTTGGCTGCTTATTTTATAACTGATAATTTTAAGAAAGTTGGACTGCCTGCACAGAAGCCCGGTCATAGTGCTGTGATTTATTTCTTCATGCTGACAACTGCGTTAAACAAAAAAATAAAATTATCGTGTGGAGAGTTAAATGAGGTTTACATGAAGAAATAACGATTTTCTTTCTGCCAGTGAGTCATATGAATTATTTTTTTGACTGGACTTTTGGTTACAAGTAATGAAAATCATTTTATTTTCCGTATTGAAAGAATCTCAATAATAATATAAGAGAATTTATTGGACTCCAACCTATTCAATACATTACAGGATGTTAACATTTTTAGTTAAGCATCGTTAAAATGGAGACATGTTTCGCCCTCCATGTGGGGCATCATCAGTCATATCAAAGCACCTCAAAATTAAACCAGACGTCTGGTTGGAAATTATGAACATAATATGTAAGAAAGAATACATTAAAAAACATGTACAAGGTCCTATCCTAAACGAAATAACAATAGACTAGTTACACATAGTAAAATAAGCTAGTGGTTTCTTAATATTAAAATGAGGCCATCATATGCACAGTATAAAAACGAAAGTAATCAAAGTCTATATGATATTGAGTTCGATGGTAGTTCTACGTAGTATATACAACTTTCACATCTTTCATTTCTCAATAATTTCCCCCTTTTTTTTATCTTTTTCCGTCATTTCACTTAACTAAGACAAATCCTCCATTTTCAGATTTCCCTCACATGTAGGACAGCTCAAACACTGATTGCACTGCACAACATTTTCGACCGTTGCCCATTCAACCAACAACTGATTTTCCCACACTTCAACAACAAAATATACGCAAACCTTTAGTCAACTAGGAAGAACCTAATGATGTTTTTAACTATCTTCATTTGAAGCCGGTGTTGTTTTAACTCTGTCTTAGCACAGCCTCATTTTATAATCAACAAAAGCTGTTCACTTGCACTGTGCACTCCATTCATATAGAGAGTGACCAACGGAGTTGACTACCTCATGAATCCTAGGGCGAATTATTTTGGTTGGAGCCAAATTACAAATAGACAAATTGGAATGTTTTACCTCATCAATTTTAACAATTATAAATAAGTGTACAGTAATTATAAATTGTGTTTTATTTTGCCAACATTTGTATATACTACGTAGGACTACCATCGAACTCAATATCATATAGACTTTGATTACTTTCATTTTTATACTGTGCATATGATGGCCTCATTTTAATATTAAGAAACCACTAGCGTATTTTACTATGTGTAACTAGTCTATTGTTATTTCGTTTAGGATAGGACCTTGTACGTGTTTTTTAATGTATTCTTTCTTACATATTATGTTCATAATTTCCAACCAGACGTCTGATTTAATTTTGAGGTGCTTTGATATGACTGATGATGCCCCACATGGAGGGCGAAACATGTCTCCATTTTAACGATGCTTAACTAAGAATGTTAACATCCTGTAATGTATTGAATAGGTTGGAGTCCAATAAATTCTCTTATATTATTATTGAGATTCTTTCAATACGGAAAATAAAATGATTTTCATTACTTGTAATGATAAAGCCAACCAGGCTAATAAAAATAAAAATAGATATCAAAACCTCAAAATCAAAATCGGTAAAATTTCAAAAGATATTTTATTCTTAAAAGAATGTTTAAGATTAGGTCTGGTGCCGAATTTCTTAAAATCAACTCAAAGGAAAAACATTCCAACACTCAAATCTAAAGACGTCCAAAATAAAGTCAACACCATCTGGCTTAGAAATGAAATTAAACTAATCTATAGAAAAAAATCCCTACTAAACCTGCAGCTTTACCGGGAACATTGATCACTGCTCAATCATTATCACCTCTCGAATGGAGCTCATACCAGACACATTGCACATAAATTGCAGAACATATTAGACAAAAAACAAAAAACCTTAGACCACAAGTTGACATGTCTATTAGAGGAGAAACCTAAATCCATAAACCAAAACAAAAATAGAGAAACTTTCACCCCCTCATGGAAAAACACTCCAACCACTATCAATTTATCTAACACCACATTTTTGGATAATGAAATCAATTTCTTTGACCAAGGCCTAAAATATAATTGACCCTGTCCAAATAAAGCCGAGGACATAATTACCACAATAGCTGAAGTTGAATCCAACATAAATAAACAAATTCCCTTCGACAGACAAAATGACGTGAGATATGAGATAAAAAAGAAATTACCCACCCTTGTAAAAGAAGTTTCCAACATCAATAATTTCACCGTTCTCAAACAAACCCACGAATTAAGAAAAAAGGTAGACACCAATAATGTTATAGTAACGAAAGCAGACAAAGGCAATACCGTAGTCCTAATGAATAAACACGACTACATCCAAAAAACGGAGGATTTCTTTTCCGATAATTTTTACTCAATAATTTCAAAAGATCCTATCTTAAAAACTCAGCGTAATTTAAAAACACTCCTAAAAAATTCACCTTTTTTATTTAATGAACACGAACATCAAAAACTCATCAACATGAATCCCAAATTACCCACCGTCAGATCACTGCCAAAAATACATAAAAATGACGTTCCCATTCGACCCATCATAAATAGCCAAAACAGCCCAACATACAAAACTTCTCAGTTCCTCCAAAAATTCCTTAAGAAACACTTCACATTTCACAATAAACACCCTATTAAAAACTCAATAGAATTATGCGAAACTTTAAATAAATTTAATTTGCAGCCTAACCACATAATGTGCTCATTTGACATTACCAATATGTTCTCGAACATTCCCGCTCAAAAAACTATCGAAATCATACAAACTAATCTTTCTAAACACAGCACCTTAAGTCAGTTAGAAATAGAAGAATGCTTAAAATTACTAACTTTCGTCCTTCATAACAATTATTTTACGTTCAATAATAAGATATACAAACAAGAAGGTCTAGCCATGGGTGATCCCATTTCGGGAATACTCGCCGAAATTTATATGGACAACCTCGAAAATAGTAAAATAACAAACAGCATTAATGGTTTGTGTCTTTGGCTACGCTATGTCGATGACACACTAGCAATAATAGACAAAAGCTGCAACAATAGTGAAGACATACTAACTTACTTAAACAGCCTTGATAATTGCATCAAGTTTACTAAAGAAGATGAGGACAATAATTTCATCAATTTTTTAGACATTACAATCACCAGGACCTTAAACAATTTCGATTTCCAGATTCACAGAAAATCTTCATTCACTCCCACAACAATAAAACAACATTCTCTTCACCCACAATCGCACAAACAAGCCTCGTTTTACAGTTTAGTGTACAGAGCGTTAAAAATTCCCATGTCAACCGTCAATTTAAAAAAAGAAATAAGTACCATAAAAGAAATAGCTGTTTTCAATGGATACAATCCCTCAATCATACAGAAAATAATCAATAAAGTGAAATTGAAATTGGCCACGAACCTCTCCCCAATAAAAATTAATAAGCCTAAATATGCATCTTTCACCTACATTAACCCCATTATACATCAAATTGCTACCCCTTTAAAAAAACATGATATTAGGGTAGCCTATAAGACCCATAATTCTAATCAAAAGCTATTTTTCAACCACAATAAGATAAACTCGGACAACAATAAATTTTCGGGCTCTGGCATTTATAGACTGAAATGTGCTGAATGTAACAGTTCATATATCGGTCAAACTGGTAGAAGCTTTGCAATTAGATATGCAGAACATTTCAATGCCCAAAAGCACAATAAACACTCGGCCATGAGCATCCATATGAAAGACACTGGACATAGTTTTACCACAATCAAACAGGATCTCCAAATTTTAAAAAGACTAGATAAAGGCAGGCTCATGACCGAGTTCGAAAATTTATACATTTTTTTGGACCAAAAATATAATAAGAATAAAAATTTAAATGATCCAATAGACAACCGAAGCCCTCTTTACGAACAATTAATATTTTCGCTCAATAGTTTAAATCTGAAAGACAAAGACTTGTTAACGTCCTCAAAACAAGCTCTCCAAGCACCCCCACTAAGCCGCTCAACTTATCACGCCCCTATTCTCCCTCCAATACACACAACTCCTCTCCAAGCACCAATCACATACCCACAGCCACGCCTTCTCAAATCCACTCCCCTCCTCTAAGACGTCACACGTACAACACAAGGAGCAGGACATTAGCGACAGCCAGTGCTCCACAAACCTCCCAGCAATTAGGTAACAGCTCAACAGCTTTCAAGGTAAGTTTTAACTTTCACATCTTTCATTTCTCAACGATTTCCCACTTTTTTTCTCTTTTTCCGTCATTTCACTTAACTAATTAAGACAAATCCTCCATTTTCAGATTTCCCTCACATGTAGGACAGCTCAAACACCGATTGCACTGCACAACATTTTCGACCGTTGCCCATTCAACCAACAACTGATTTTCCCACACTTCAACAACAAAATATACGCAAACCTTTAGTCAACTAGGAAGAACCTAATGATGTTTTTAACTATCTTCATTTGAAGCCGGTGTTGTTTTAACTCTGTCTTAGCACAGCCTCATTTTATAATCAACAAAAGCTGTTCACTTGCACTGTGCACTCCATTCATATAGAGAGTGACCAACGGAGTTGACTACCTCATGAATCCTAGTGCGAATTATTTTAGTTGGAGCCAAATTACAAATAGACAAATTGGAATGTTTTACCTCATCAATTTTAACAATTATAAATAAGTGTACAGTAATTATAAATAGTGTTTTATTTTAGCAACATTTGTATATACTACGTAGAACTACCATTGAACTCAATATCATATAGACTTTGATTACTTTCATTTTTATACTGTGCATATGATGGCCTCATTTTAATATTAAGAAACCACTAGCGTATTTTACTATGTGTAACTAGTCTATTGTTATTTTGTTTAGGATAGGACCTTGTACGTGTTTTTTAATGTATTCTTTCTTACATATTATGTTCATAATTTCCAACCAGACGTCTGGTTTAATTTTGAGGTGCTTTGATATGACTGATGATGCCCCACATGGAGGGGGAAACATGTCTCCATTTTAACGATGTTTAACTAAAAATGTTAACATCCTGTAATGGACTTTTGGTCTCATGAAAAGGAAGTACCGCATGACAGACATTGTCTCAGTCATATAAGATAGCACCGCTGAGTCAAAACTTAACAAAGCTGTTATCATCAGAAAAGAAACTGGCGAGCTGTTAATAAATATGCATGACTGCCAACATGATTAGAAAAGAGTTTCTTAGATCACATCTTTCAGTCATTTTACTGTGAAAATGAATATACCCAGGGTCAATACATGTTAACAAAAATTGGACTGTCCAACTGTAACTGTGAAGACTTGCAAGGCAGATAATCTTCCTCAGAACCTACCTAAGAAGTTGGAAGTAAAAGCGATGACTGCAGAAAGGACTAAATATCTGTTCGACAACATTCAAGAGTACTGCACAGTAGAAACGGGGGGGTTCGTTGTGCCAACGGCTAGGCAAAATTAAGGCCACTGAACTTGCGTCAAGCAGCATGACAGATTATGTTCGCAAAAGGAAAAGCCGTACGTAATTAAGAGTATTCTAGAAAAATGAGCAACAATTCAGTTTTGTTATTACAGGATATAAGATAGATTAGTAATGTACATCATAAATTCTTAGATGTGAAGCTTCCACGGTGTGAAGAATTATTTAATTCATTTTCCGGGTTGAACCGTGTTGTACTTGTACGCATATCACGTACCGTTTGCCGACGTTTCGAATACGTTGCAGTATTCTTTGTCAAGGCGACTGAAATACCCCTACTCGATCCGAGGTAATCAGTCTCCCAGGCAGAAATTACACTACTAGAGTGGCCTTGATCTTGGCCTTTTATATCCTAGCCTATCTGGCTGACGTAAGCCCTGGCTGTCTCGCGAGGCTTCTGGAAAGTTTATGTCACAGCCAGGTAGTGGGGGCTTGCCCGCGCTGTTATGTAATGGGGTTGCGGCCCGTGTACGTCTGTATGTCTTAAACTATGAATGATGGGCATCCAAGAAAAATACAACTTAAAAACTATCTATAAACCTCACCGTAAGCTAGCCCGTTATCTACCACCAGTAAAAGACACAATAGAATTACAGGCCCCTGGAGTGTATCACATTGAATGTAGCTGTGGAGCTTGTTATGTAGGTGAGACAAAACGTCTGATCTCCACCCGCTTAAAAGAACATATCCGTCACACCAAGAACCAAAACACAGATATTTCAGCAGTAGCCAAGCATTCCTACGAAACTAGGCACGGAATATCATTTGACAAGACCAAGATCCTGGCAGCTATCCCTTGGAACCTGGAAAGGAAAATCCGCGAGGCTATCGAAATCAAGAAACATCCGAATAACATAAATTTAGAAGAAGGATACAAAATCAGTTAATTCTTGGATGCCCATCATTCATAGTTTAAGACATACAGACGTACACGGGCCGCAACCCCATTACATAACAGCGCGGGCAAGCCCCCACTACCTGGCTGTGACATAAACTTTCCAGAAGCCTCGCGAGACAGCCAGGGCTTACGTCAGCCAGATAGGCTAGGATATAAAAGGCCAAGATCAAGGCCACTCTAGTAGTGTAATTTCTGCCTGGGAGACTGATTACCTCGGATCGAGTAGGGGTATTTCAGTCGCCTTGACAAAGAATACTGCAATGTATTCGAAACGTCGGCAAACTGTACGTGATATGCGTACAAGTACAACACGGTTCAACCCGGAAAATGAATTAAATAATACATCATAAATTGTATACTGACTGTGTGTAGTTTCATAACGACCTTTTAAAATATCCATCTAACATTATTATTATTATTATTATTATTATTATTATTATTTATCGTTTGGGCCTACTGAGGACTACAGGGCTCGTATCTTCTCATCACTTGGGCCAAACGTTTTTCTCCTCTTCCAGTATTCCTTAATTTTCTGGCTGTGAGTCAGCTTTCCTTCCTCCGTCCACATAGGTCTGCTGGTTCCTGTGTTCTTCCTACTCGTAAGTGACGTTGGAAAAATTCCCCACTGGATGGCTTGCTGAAACTGGGGGCGGTCATGTATTGACTCATGCGAGATCCCCAGTTGTTCCAGATCTGACTTGACTGAAGAGATCCACTTGTTCCTGTATGCCTTCCCTCTACCTGCCACAGCAAAGATCCTGTCGGTATGTCTGCAGGGGTTCATGCGGATTAGGTGCCCATAGAAAACCAGGAGCCTCGCTTATACAAGTAACAATGTTTTTCTGATGTTTGTATAGATTATTATTATTGTTATAACCATATCTTATTTGTATCCAAGACAGAACTTCGTATTTGAGTGCCACAAGACTAAAACTTTATTTTTCACTTTTTTCACATTTTGAACATGTTTACACATTTAATTCCCGGAGAATGAAACTCCTAAATATTTATGAAAATTATTTTAATATGCAAAGCTGATATTCCTTTATCCAGTGAAACAGTCATACAAAGGGCACTAGGAAAGTTTTGCAATGCGAATGAACGCTTTAGACTTTTTCAAAATAATTTCCACCGCATTCAATACACTTCTCCATACGTCGAACCAGCCACTGAACCAACTCTGCCTCTTTTCTTCGGTTTCATTTTCACACTCTTGATCCCATGCTGCCAGAAGCTCCTCGTTGGATACAAAATGAAGGCCTTTCAGCTTCATCTTCACTTCTGAGAAGAGTGCGAAGTCACATGGGGCAAGATCAGGACTGTATGGAGGGTGATCAAGCACAGTCAACCCTGATCTGGCAAGAAAATCCATTGTTACATTAGCACGATGTGCTGGAGCATTGTCGAGATGCAAGAGCCAAGTGTTGAGCCATGACCTTGGACGGAGCTGCTTGAGAGCCTGGGTGATCTGAGGCAGACAAGTCTCACTGTACCACTTTGCAGTAACTGTCCTTTGTGTTTCTAGCACAACCTGAGTCAGGATGCCTCGTTTAATGAAGAATACTGCAACCATCCTTTTCTTCACTGACCTTGACTTTCGCAAAGTCACAGGAGTACCCTCATCTTTAAACAGCCACACCTTGTTCTGGGATTTTGTTGGGACATCATAATAATAAAGCCAAGTTTCGTCGCATGTAACGATGCTACTGACGTTACGCGAAATCCCATTTTCAAACTGTTTTAGTATTTTTTGGCACCATTTCACTCAACGTGCCCTTTGTTCCTCTGAAAGTGAATGGGGCACCCAAAGGAAACAAACCTTTCTAACATGGAGATGGTCATGTAGAACTGAATGAATAGCGGTGCAGGGATGTGGAGGGTCTCTTCTACCTGCCGATATGTCAACCGCCTCTCTTGCTGCAACATTTTCCTCACAGCTTCAATGTTTTCCTGTCACTGATTCAGACGGTCCTGCAGAACGAGGATCATCTTCAACGCCAAAATTTCCCCTCTGAAACTCTGTACCAGCGGAAAATTGTTGTCCGATGTGGACAGTCTTTCCCCAGCACGGGAGACATTTCCTCCAGGCACTGGTCGACAGTTAATCCACGAGCAAAATTGTAGTGGATAATTGCACAATATTCACCTTTAGACCATACTGATAACATAACTTGCTTTCAATCCCACTGCATGGTAACAACCGGTGTGAAGGTCGCGCCTTGCTGTCTTCTAGACCGGTTTTCACCCCTCACCATAAAAGGGGTGTCCAGCCAACCGCTTTTGCGTATTGCAAAACTTTCCTAGTACCCTTTGTAATTTCTTACATCCTTAACTTATTATTGGAGTACTATACCCCATTTTCCAACCGGTTTCCTCGAAATTCAATAAATTCTGTCCTACAACTTCAAAGTTACATAAAGTGATCAGTTTTTAAGCTAAAGACTTCTAGTTTACACAAAAATGATTGCACATTTATCTACTATCAAAATATGCAATAAAGAAATCAATGCAATTTTTCGACTTAAGGTATGGTTTCCTGGAGAGTGTCACACATATTGATAAGGGTTTGGTTTATGGGCACTCAATAATCAAAATTGGACACAAACAGTGTGGGTAACGAAACACAACTTAAGCAGAAACCACAAATAATTTACACATGCAAAATATATATATAAAAAGGCAAATTCAAGTGCAGAGATGAAGATGGTACATTAAAAAAAAAAAGACTAATTCCTTTCATTAGTCAATATACATTTTAATATGTATATCACTAGCAAATATTATAAGCTAAAAGTAATAAAATGTTTAACAGAACTAAAAAATCTAAATATTAAAAGGCAAAAATTATTTGTTTTACATCACACTGAAACAAACAGGCCCTATGGTGAAAATGGGATAGGAAAGGGCTAAGACTGAGAAGGTGGCCTTAATTAAGGTGCAGCCCCAGCATTTGCTCATGTGAAAACGGGAAACCACAGATAGCCATTTTTAGGGCTGCCGATGGTGGGGCTCGAATTCACTATCCCCTGAGTGCAAGCTCACAGCTACATGATCCATGCCATGTAGACTACTTGCTGAGTAAAAAAAATCATATAAAAGGTTATTCACATGCAAATATAACCCAATGAGATCTATAGTACTTTCATAAAAACACACATACGCACAGGTGTGTGTGTGTGTATATATATCTTCAGTCTTCAATATTCTTTTGACATTTTACCACTTTCTTTGGACTTATTTTCTTTATCAATTAATAGTAGAGGTTGGCTGGCTGAGGTATTAAAAGCGAGCTTGCTTTACCTGGAAGGATATGGGTTCGATTCCCTGTCTGGAGGCTGTAAAATTTAAGAAGCGAGATTTCCACTGGAGGTATATGGCCCTGAGGTTCACTCAGCGTATACCAAAAATGAGTACCATGTTAATTCCAGGGAGCAAAGGCAGCAGAGCATAGAGGTAACCACCGTATCCCCTCCACGTGCCAAAGATAGAGATAGTGGAGGCCTTTACCTTCCACCCCTCTCAAAGCCTTCATGGCCTGTATGAAGATGACTGCTTTTTATCAGTTAATGAACTGTGCTTTTCTTTAGTCAAAATGTCATTATTTTTCTGAATAATATCTGCTACTTTGTGTTAAAGGGCTCCATCAATATTTCCATGTCAAATGCATCCATGGTGTTGATAACACTAATTCACAAGAATAAAATCACGCCACAGCAAATAAGCAACAGAACAGTTCACCTGTTAACAGAACTAACTTCCTGACTGAGAAAATATTGCACATTGTTGGAAGAGTTAGGTGTGTCACAGAAACACACTGTTTGATGTTACCAGTCAGTTGCCGATATTTGGGGATAATTTATTATTTTTACCATCAAGAGACAGCTCTCTTTCCTTGTGTTAATGCCATTTGGTGCCAGATTTGGCACTCGTTTTTATCATGTCTTCCATGACCCTGTCTAACGATTGCTTCCCGGGTCTTCCTCGTGCCCGTCTTTTGACAAGGTCCAATCTCAAAACTGCGTTAGCGACTGAATCTATGGCACTTCGGATAACGTACCCATACCATCTCAGCCAAACTTCCTGCATCTTCTCTATGATCGGAGACATGCCCAATCCCAAAAAAGACAGTCTCATTTGACACATAATCCCACTGTGCCAACCCAAGGTTCCAATAGAGCATCCACATCTCCATCACATGGAGTGCCTGTTTGTGCCTTGATGTTGTTGGCCAACACTCTGGTTCATAGAGGGCAACAGGATGAATGCCAGTCTTGTATATTTTTGCCTTGAGCCTTTTGGGCATCCTTAGATCACAAAGGACTCTATGACCTGTTGCCAATTCATCCAGGTTGTGTTAATTCTACTATGGACATTGGGAAGGATATCATCATCACAGCTAATGACTGCAGAAAGATACTTGAACTTTGTGGTCCTCATTAGTTGTTCCATCACCAATGCTGTGGGTGTCATTATACTGCGTTCCACTTTACATCCATGTGCTTTGTTTCCCGAGTATTGAGCCTCATTTCGTTAGTCTCAAGATGGGTCTTCCCCTGTTATGCCTGCTGCTGTAATGCCATGTGATTTTCTGATGTCAGAAGAATGCTGCCAGTGTAGAGAAGAAACCATGGGTAGGGTGTTTCAGGGTCAGCAGTTATTGCATCCACGCAAAGAACAAATAGTAGTGGTGAGAGAGCTGAGCCTTGGAGGACTCCTGCGCTAACGGCAAAGGGTGACAGAACTCCACCTGGACAACTGAACAACGTTGTTGACATTACGATACAAAAGATTTGTCCATTTGATGCAGGCTTCAGGGACTCTGTGATGCAAGCATAGTGCATGCCAGATGAGATCAGGGGCCACGTGCACCGTCTTGTTGTTCTCATGATTTTGTTCCAGGAGTAAGCGAGCTGCATTCATAGCATCTGTAACAGCACTCCCTTTAACAAATTCGCATTGGTCTAGCGTGATGGAAACAATGCAAGGCGGGTATCGAGAAGTCTATCCAAGATCTTTAATGTGTGACATAAGAGACGAATCAGACAACAATTTAAGCATTCGGCTACATTACCTTTGCCCTTCCATACTGACACTGTTCAGTCAATTTGTTGGGACCTCACTTGATTCCACAATGCAATTACAATCATAAATAATATTATTGTTTCTACGTCCCACTAACTACTTTTCAACAGTTTTCAGAGATTCTGGGGTGCCGGAATTTTGTCCTGCAGGAATACTTTTATGTGCCAGCAAATATTTCTTTTTGCTAGTGGCTTTACGTCACACCAACACAGATAGGTCATATGGCGACGATGGGATAGGAAAGGCCTAGGAGTTGGAAGAGGCCGTGGTCTTAATTAAGGTACAGCCACAACATTTGCCTGGTGTGAAAATGGGACACCACGGAAAACCATCTTTACGGCTGCCGACAGTGGGATTCGAATCCACTATCTCCCGGATGCAAGCTCACAGCAGCGTGCCTCTAACCGCACGGCCAACTTGCCCGATGCCAGTAAATCTACCGTCATGAGGCTGATGTATTCGAGCATCTTCAAATACTACCGAACTGAGCCAGGGTCGAACCTGCCAAGTTAGGGTCAGATGGCAAGAGCCTGAACAGTCTTGAGCCACTCAGCCCAGCCCCATACAATGCAACTGAAGGGGTTTGTGAGAATGGAGGTGCCATGATTACCAAGAATGTTCCATACCATAACGTAGCCACACAAATGCACATGAGATGCTGTCAGTTGGTACAATACTTTTACAGTATTTACAGATATTCACAAATTAATACACACACAATCTTAATCACCATATCACAATAAAACACTTCACTTCATCATTAAATGGTTGACAACTGACACCGAATACTACAGAGGTTACACTTCAAAACACAGATAAAACAGATGACTACTGATCAATTCAACATGGAGACTGTCTGGTTCGACATGTCAGCCACAGGCTCCTAACAATAACTCTCTTTCAACAACTCTGTCTCTCTTCACCGTCAAGATCATCTCTTTATATATGCTGGCCAGTCTTCCAGAAAGAACAGTTACAAAAAAAAAAAAAAAAAAAAAAAAAAAAAAAAAAAAAAAAAAAATCAAGTGCGCACTACATAGGTCATAATGTACAGAATCTCAGTTGTTCTAGCACCTATACCATTCTGGAAGTTACACTGTGTTTCACAATTATGGATATCAATGTGTATGTACAACACGTTTCATAACTTCACACATAATATGATCATTCGACTACGTAAATAATAGTAACACTAATACTTAATGACATAACCTCACACACAACGCGATCATACTGTAATAATAAGACAAATACTAACATGATGTAACACTTATCAGCCATACATAATAATAATAATAATAATAATAATAATAATAATAATAATAATAATAATAATAACAACAACATCAACAACCATAATAACTCGAGCTCGATACTTATATCAGTTACCCATGGGTGAGAGAACATTGTTTTCAAGTTATAACTATTATCGCACTTGTGTCAACCTCAGCTGGGATAATATCAGGCCCATTCACCTTCAGATTTTTCATTTTCTGGATGGCAATTTCCACTTCTGCTGCAATGGGTCAACTGTGCTAACCAGCAAGACAATACTCTCACAACAATTAACACTGTTCCGAACTTACGTCACTATTCTGCACACAGACAGTCTCCAAGGCAGTCTACAGTCCATGGTAATGTGGTAACGTGCACGTGACCACACACCCACCCCCCTCCAACAAACAATGATGATACTCTGACATCAGTGGGACAATGACGACAGCCAACACTGTTACCCCAGTCCAACTACCGAACTACAACACTCCTAAACAACAACTCCTTGTTCAGACTCCGGTGAGACACTTGCAACAGTCAGCACTTCTATCACCCCAGTCCGACAACTAAATTGCAACATAACTTTTACTGTTCGCGTCTAGCGTCCTTTTTATAGCTTGGGTGATGAGTACCAGAATATTTGCAATGTGGCTAGAGAGGCAAGTTTCTCGTTTCCCATTCCAGAAAGTGCACGGGGGAACCAGACAAAGGGAACAATACAGGAACAGGCTGGTCACGTTCTCAAGTTGGAAGATTCCAGCTGACTCACTAGTTCCTCCCAACAAAACCAATTCACATACTTGAGTTCAAACACAGCTACCACAACTTCCACAAAAGTCTCATTTAAACAACTCCACTCTACCATCAAGACTGCCTCTTTATATACATTGTCTGGCAAGACTTCTAGAAGAATGACACAACATATTTTCTCATAAATTCAAGAGATTCCAATACCCTAGTTGCAATGTAAAGAATTTTCTATAACTGTCTAGTCACAAAGATACATTATTCTGGATATTATAGTGTGTTGCAAAATTCCACATTGGATTATACATCATACATATACAGGTAATACACCTGATATTATTAATTATGTGTTCTTACATTAAATAAACTCATATTGATATATATACAGCAGATGTTTCATGACATAACCTCACAAATAATAGGATCGTGATTTATACCCACTAAAATCGGGACTAGTGAAAATGAAAGACTCCCTAGCCCTGGCAAACCTAATAGTGTCGGGGTCGGAAGAGAACAAGAGTTGACCAAGGTAGGTCGGATAGGATAGATGAAAGTGAGGAGACTGGCACAAGTAAGTGGAAGCAATGCCAGCACTCAGCTGAGGGCCCCGTGGTCGCCAACCCACGCTCCAAAGTTCAGAGCCTCTGGGGCCCCTTTTAGTCGCCTCTTACGACAGGCAGGGGATACCGTGGGTGTTATTCTACCGCCCCCACCCACAGGGGGATAGTAGTGTTTTGTTCCAGATGGCAGTTCATTAGTGTGTGTGGAAGACATAAATAATATTTGTAAATAAATAGTGTACACAAGTGACAGCATTTTGTGTGTCTCTTTCTGGATACATGAACTGGCGGCCGTGACTAGGACGTAAGAATAATTTTCAAGTGAATACGAGTGAAAGTGTGAATTAGAAAAAATGCAAGTGACACTAGAAAATACGTCCTGACGCAAATGCGATAAACGGATATAACTTGAAAACAGTATTCACTCACCCATGGGTAAATAATGCAAGAAGGAGCTTGAATTTATTATTATTAGTATTATTATTATTATTATTACTACTACTACTACTACTTGTATGTATGGCTATGAAGTGTTGCATCCAGTTAGTATTTGTATTATTATTATGATATGATCGCATTGTTTGAGAAGTTATATCATGACACATGTGCTGTACATAAATATTTATATGAGTTCAGTTAATGTAAATACCTGTAAATTAATATTATAATTTATTCTTACCTGTATACATATATTTTGTAATCCATAATTGTGAAACACACTGTAATTTCCAGAATGGTTTAGGTAGGCAAGAACGATGAAGAATATTCTGTACATTATAATCTATGTATTGGGCACATATATAAGGAGGTGATCCTGATGGTAACGAGGAATTATTGTGTAGGAGTTTCACTGGTGAACATGTGTTGATGATATGGGCAGTCGGTAGTCAACTGTTTCAACTATGTTTCAAGGTTGTAATCACCATGTGGAGCGATTGGACCTTTTCAGAGCTAGTCTAGCTTTAGGGTACATGCCAAAATCATGGTCTGAAGCTAAAGCAGTATTCATACCTAAGCCTGGAAGGACAAATTATGCCCAAGCCAAAACATACGGACCATTATGTTTAACCTCCTTCACACTGAAAGCAATGGAGAAAATTCTGGATAAATATATCAGAAGAACGGTGCAAATGAACTAAACGTTACATGAAAATCAGTTTGTATATAGACCTGGAAGATCCACTGAAGTAGCACTCCACCAGTTGGTTTGTAAACTAGAGGAAAGCCTAGAATATAAAGAAATTGCACTGGCGGCATTTCTAAATATAGAAGGAGCTTTCAGCAATACAACCTATGACTATGATCAAAGCAGTGGAAAAGAGCAAGGGGAGTAAAACAGTCGTCGAATGGATTAAATCTATGTTAGACGGAAGGAAGATAAAAGAAACCCTGTTTGAAGAAACGCTGACGGTTAGGGCCACCTGAGGCTGTGCTCAAGGAGGAGTTCTTTCACCTCTGCTGTGGAACCTCATGGTGAACAAAATCATAGCTATGCTCCACGAACAGGGTTTTTATACACAAGGATATGCAGATGATCTAGTGATTGTGGTACGAGGTAAGGTGATGAGTGTTATCCAGGACCTCATGCAAAGATCACTTAACCTTGTGGAGAACTGGTTTCGGGAAGAACAACTACCAGTCAACCCGAACAAGATAACTCTGGTCCCTTTCACAAGAAGGAGAAAATTAGAGGGAAAGAGATCACTGAAGCTCTTTGGTCAAGATATATATATACAGTGAAACTCGGTTAAGAAGTTCCCGCATAAGAAGTTTTCCCGCTTAAGAAGTGTGATATTCTTGGTCCCTTGATCAGTTGCATTAAGACATATGTATATTTTTCCCGTTTAAAGTGTTCTGTTGTAAATATATTTCCCGCTTAAACAGTTCAGATTTTAGAGCCCCTTGAGATAGAAAACGTCCGCTCAAAGCAGCCCGTGGTTAGAACCCTCCAGTCTCCGCGCAAGTTGCACCCTGTGTTAGAACGTGCGCTCGCTCGCGGTGTGCGTCTGGTGTCACGGAACATGTGCGGGCCTGCCACGGCCATATGACGTCACGCTATGACAACACGGACAGCAGATGCTCACTCTCGACTTGTGGAATCGAATCGAACCTATCAGTCAAAATTTCCACTCCACCGTTCCATCTAGCGGAATAAAATCGAACGGGATTCTACGTAAGAAACATAAAGTACGCAATGAATGATTTGATAAAACTTTAATGCAGTAATTTGCGGGCCGCGACAGGGTGAAGTCATTAATCGAGGTGGCCTAAACATTAATTAAAAACCGTAAAGTGCATTTGCCCACAACATTACTGTTACCCTACCACAAAACTGAATATTCTAACCTGTCTGATTTTTCATTCCCTTGCTTATTTCCTTCCAGGCATTCTGTCTTACGTTGTTGCAATAATACTTGTGGGCCTTGCCGTAGAGGAAATTACGTTTTTGAACTAAACTGATAAGATTTTCCGTGTCTATTATTAGTGAGGTGAATAAAAACAACTTCGCGACTCTATGCAGGAAACAGCCGATTTGCCAGCAGCCAGCTGATACACATGCCGCCAAACAGCCGACCGAAAGATCCCGATCGTTTACGAAGTTGAACGAATGTTGATATCCAACTGGGTGTTGAGGGAGGCACATACAGGCATTGCAATACCACGTGTTGGCATAAAATTGAAAGTTATTTTTAATTTTACCTTTATACGAGCTAAACATTGTATTATCGTGTCACTCGTAATTATTACATCGCATTATTAGAACGTAGCACAAGGATGAGGAGACATGAAATAAAATTCTCGCGGGGAAAGAAACTGTTTACGTTTAGACGTGCTATAGCGTTGCTACTGCACCTTTATCTCTCCCACGTAATACACCGGATATATTTCCATGCACTAATTTCTACCAACTTCGAACCTGTGTTTCTTTTCTTCATTACCTACAGCATGAAGAGGATTGAAGCGGGAAAATAAACTCAATACTGGCTTGGCCATGCGGTACTTGTGAAACAGCCAGAAACTACGCCCGTTGCCGTGACAACCAGTAGGAATGCAGGGGCGATTTAGGCCTAGGTTCTAAGAATCTCTTAAGAGTAAGTTGCTAGATTTCCCATTTGCTGCCGTTATCCTTGAAGCAGGTGTCAGGGGTGTGAGGAAGATAGAAAGCACATGCTAACAAACTAGTACACGTCTTGTCTTTGCTTCTTGTAAGCCTAAGCTACGGATTGCCGAGCATAGTGTAGCGTCGTAATTAGTATGAATAGGAGTAGGTGAAGTTAGTTGTACTTGTAATATCAACGTACAAGCTTTTTTTTTTTTTTAAAGTGAAAACGAGCGCAACTCAGAGGAAAGAGATCAAGCGAAAGGCACTAACAATAAAAGACAAAGTGGAGATTATAAGGAAAGTGGCGTCATCTACACTTTCTCGTGTTGCTTTGGCAAAGGAGCTGGGGGATGCCGCCGTCTACTTTGAACGTTATTATAGCGAAGAAAGAAGAGATCTCTGCTTCTGCAGGGAATACTTCAGCAAATTGTAAGGAAGTTAAATCTGAAAAGTACGATGAAATAGAACAAGTTCTGCTAATATGGTTTAAATAGCAGCGAAGTTTAAACATACCTTTCAGTGGGACTATTGTGCAGGAGAAAGCCTCATGCAAATTAAGGGTACCTTTTACCGCGTCGAGCGGGTGGCTGGAACGCTTTAAAAATCGAGCCGGCCCCGTGGTGTAGGGGTAGCGTGCCTGCCTCTTACACGGAGGCCCCGGGTTCGATTCCCGGCCAGGTCTGGGATTTTTACCTGGACCTGGTTCGAGGTCCACTCAGCCTACGTGATTAGAATTGAGAAACTATCTGACGGTGAGATAGCGGCCCCGGTCTAGAAAGCCAAGAATAACGGCCGAGAGGATTCGTCGTGCTGACCACACGACACCTCGTAATCTGCAGGCCTTCGGGCTGAGCAGCGGTCGCTTGGTAGGCCAAGGCCCTTCAAGGGCTGTAGTGCCATGGGGTTTTTGGTTTTCGCTTACAAAACAATTTGTTGCGAAGCAGAGAGTGTAAGTTTGGAGGGAAGGGAAGTGTGGAAGGACATGGTTCTGCCTGCTAAAATAATCAAACCTTGCAACGTTCTTATATAACTTAATATGTTCTCTTCTCTTATCAAATATATTTATAATATGGTATGTTCAATTATTTTACTTTATCTCTAAAAATATTGTCATGATAATCGAATTTTTATATTGTGGCTTTCTGTAAGCAGTTCTTATATCGGCCTATTTCGGTATTGTTCACAAACAAGGAAATCTGTTGGCTGTGTGTTTCACATGTATTTCAAAGTACAGAATAAGTTTTTGGGTATTACCCCTTTTAAGAAGTTTCCTGCTTAAGAAGTTTTTTTTTTTGCAGTCCCTTGAAAAACTTCTTAACAGAGTTTCACTGTATATATATATATATATATATATATATATATGGAAGAACAGGCACTGCAACTAGGTGTAGTGTTAGATAAAAATCTAACCTGGAATCCACATATAGAAAGGAACATAACTCGGGCCAAGAACTTGGTGCATGCATGTAAAAGAGCCATCGGGAAGACATGGGACCTAAGACCATCAATGGTAATGTGGATATACACAGTGATCATGAGACCGTTGATGGCCTACACTGCAATCATCTGGTGGCAGAAAGTAAGCCAAGGAAAAGTCAGCAGTAGATTGGATAGCCTACAGAGAATGGCATGCATAGCCATAACTGGGGCTATGAGAACTATGCCAACAGAAGCCTTGAATACTTTACTAGACCTCCCATCATTTTGCAATTTCATAAAAGGACAGCTTCTAGAACACTGTAAAATTAACAGAGTAATGACAGAGGAAGTTCTACACATGCCTTCTGATCATATGGTACCAAAGTACAACTATGAAAAAATGTCTGAGACCCAGGTAATAAAAAAAGAAGACTGGGATATCAACAAATGGAATACTGAAAAAGAAGATATAGTGAGGTGGACTGATGGCTCAGAGACTGTGGATGCTGCAGGAGGAGAGATCAAAAGGGGAAGACCTGAGAGATCAATCCAGATGAGCCTGGACAAACACACTACAGTCTTTCAAGCTGAAGTGATAGCTATCACAACATGTCTTGAAGAAAATCTGAAAATGAACTATAGGAATAAGAACATATTCATTTTTACGGACAGCCAAGCGGCCATTAAGGCACTAGAAGCAGTCTTGATAATATCCAGAATTGTCTAGGATTGCCATTCACTTCCCCTGAAGCTCTCATAGTACAACATTGTCAAAATAATATGGATACCAGGGCATGCAGGTATAGAAGGAAATGAAAAGGCAGATAAACTGGCCAGGAAAGGGGCAGAAGCATATTTTGTAGGCCCAGAACCTGAATGCGGGATTTCCTATGGACAAGCCCAACACTACATAAGAAAATGGGTTATGAATTTCATTATGGTCCCTATTGACAATTGATCATTATCAAAGGGTAGGAAGGGTACAAAAGAAACAAATGGTGAACTGGAAAAATACTCCAGGATGCAGGCTTGAAAAGGAACTGATAAAAGGACCAAACAAGAAACATACTAAAGAACTGTTGAAACTCAGCAGAGAAAATATAAGATGGTTAGTAGGACTGTTGACAGGACACTGCCATCTGAAAAGACACCTACATAGAATTGGAGTAATTAGAGACAATATATGCAGGAAATGCAATGAAGCAGAAGAATCAGCTGAACACATACTTTTCGAATGTGAGGTGCTGGGTAGAATCAGACTCTCCACTCTAGGACTACCAGGTGAAGAGAGAGAGAAATAATGATTTCTTACTGCCGCTCGTCGGAGGATTTCATTTTGAGAGTTCGCCTCAAAGTTGTTTTACAAACATATTTTCCAGTTTCACTTTCTTTTTTATTCTGATTTCCACTTACACTCTTATTACCACTGAAAATTATTCTCAAGTCCGGTCAAGGTCGCCAATTATCGTAATAATCAACCTACTAATCAAGCTTGATATTTTCACTATTTACCCATAGGTTTAGAGAACTGTTTACAAATTAGGCCAGAGAGGGTGCAACATCATACTGATAAGTGGGCTCGTATTGTCAAGTTCTTTGTAAATATGATTCAGTTTTGTAATCCTTGAAATAACATCACATACCCTCTCAACACATGGAGTTACATTTAGCTTCCTCCTTCCCTTCTGGATGTTTCAATTCTTTTGTCAGGCAGTGTAGTACACACCATCCCTGAATGTAACATCTGAATATCCCTCAGATAGAAATCTTGCCCTTTATCACCTTCCCTCAGTCAGCATGACTAAGAAATGAAAAAGAAAGTCTTCCTGGAATTGTAAGTGAAATAAATGATCCTATTTTAAAGGGAGCAAGTGGTTCTGAATAAAATAAATTTTAAACAGATATTATACAGTACCTCTTGTGTTGTTCTACGATCTGGAATCTTGGGTGGTTCGGGCTCTTCCTCAACGTCCGATCCTGTCAAATATCACACTACACTTATTTCTCAAGTATTATAACAATAACCGTCTTTCTAAACAATCACACACAAAACATTCCACAAAGAAAATATTACAACATCCAAAATCTTCTTCATACAATAACTTGAGATAAGATCAATTCATAATATAACTTCTCCACTTCATTAATAAATTGAATTTCTAAGATTAAAAGTAATAATGTTATGCTTTTATGTCTCTTTAATAGACTTCCTTTCATGTTCTTGGAGATACCAAAGTGCTTGAAATGTTTTTGATGTACTGTATTTATATTCAACTATTTTATAAGAACCGAACAAAGCAATAAAACAGTGAAAAGTCTCTGACTGGGAATGCTTAGCAGCAGCCTTTCAGACTCATTTTCAAAGATCTTTACCACTGAGATGGAATTTCAAAATTTCTCTCTATATAGTACAGTGGATATGGAAATGTAAATCCAGAAGGCGAGTTGTTGGTGGATTTTTGCATGAGGAATCAAATGATTGTTGGAAACACCTGGTTTAGGAAGAAGAACAGTCAGAAGATTACAATGTATGGCTGGGGAGACAAACGAACAAAGACCATGATTGATTATATAATCATTGAGAAAGAACACCGGAAGAACCTTGTAGATGTAACAGCCATTCCTGAAGAAGCCTTTGGTGGAGATCATAGAGTTGTGATAGGAAAATTGAAAGTTGGAAAGATTGAAAAACCCCAATTAAGAAGAGAGAAAAGAATTAAAGTATGGAAGTTGAAGAAGAAAAGCATACAAGAAGAATTTTAAAGGGAAATAATACCCTTGGTACCCAGGACAGAGGTGGGGAATGTTGAAGAGGAATGGAAAAGATTTAAGGAAGCACTGGTTGGATGTGCAGAAAAGGTGTGCGGTAGAACATCAGGAAATGTGAAAGACAAAGAAACACACTGGTGGAATGATAGGGTAAAGATTAAAGTGAAGGAAAAGAAAATGGCATGGAAAGCATGGAAAACATCTAAGACTGAAGAAAGTAGAAGAAAATATGTGGAGGCAAAGAATTTGGCCAAGAAAGTAGTGGAGGAAGAAAAGAGGAAAAGCTGGGCCTTATTCACACAGACATTGAGAGATGATACGCAGGGCAGCAAGAAATTACTGTATGGTATCTTAAGAAACAAAAAGAGAGATCAAGTAAACACCAGATTTGTGAAGGATGAAGGTGGCATAATATTAACAAAGCCAGAAGAAATAAGAAATAGATGGAGAGAGTATTTTCAGAAGCTGCTGAACATAAGAACGGATGACAGTCATTCAATGGACGACCAGGAAAGGCAATTAGTTGACGAAGAAATGGATAAAGAAATTACAATGAATGAAATTGAAATGGCAGTAAGAAAGATGAAGAATGGAAAAACTGTTGGAATAGATGAAATTTCAGTGGAGATGATAAAGGCAGCTGGAGCTGTAGGCCTGCAGTGGACATATCGGGTTCTCAGGAATGTCTGGGAGAATAAGGAGGTCCCTGAGGATTGGCAAAAAGGAATAATCATCCCAATTTACAAGAAAGGTGATAAAGTTCTGAAGAACTACAGGGGAATTACTCTAATATGCCATGTTGCTAAGATAATGGAAAGGATACTGGAAAGTAGAATAAGGTTGAGGGTTGAGAATCAGATACAGGAAAATCAGTTTGTTTCAGAAGTGGAAGGTCAACAATAGAACCCATTTTCATTAAGAGACAACTAATGGAAAAGCATTGGGAGTATGGGAATGATATGGTGATGACATTTATTGACAATGAAAAGGCATATGACAGTGTCCCCAGGACGAAAGTTTGGGACAGTCTGGTGCAAAAAGGAATTGGACAGGGATTAATAAAAATGATCATGGCATTGTATAAGGAATGTTGTAGTTGCGTGCAAACACAAGTTGGCAGGACAAGTTGGTTCAAAATAACTAGTGGGCTGAGACAGGGAAGTGTTCTGTCACCAATCCTGTTTACAATAGTAATGGATGACATCATGAGAACAGCAAAAGCAGCATATGGAGGAAGAGAAATGAACATGATGTTATTTGCAGATGATATTGTGATTTGGGGAGAAGACGACAGGAAGGTTCAAGAACAGTTGAATGTGGTGAATGGGAAGATCGAAGAATGTGGATTGAAAATAAGTGTAGAAAAGAGTAAAACTCTTGTTATGACTAGAGGGGAGAAAGAAGGGAAAGGTCAGATTAGACTTGCAGACAAGCCCCTGGAAGTAGTGGAAACGTTTAAATACCTGGGGAGTGAATTAATGGAGAATGCTCAACTGGATGCTGAGATTAGTAAAAGGATTCAAGCTGGAAGTTGTTTCTATCATAGTGTAAGAAACATGTTATGGGACAAAGATGTGCCAACGGAAGCAAAGGATACTATGTACAAGATGTATTACGTACCCATAACAACTTATGGAGCAGAAACTTGGACAATGACAAAGAAGGATGAGAGTCGAATACAGGCAGCCGAAATGAAGTTCTTGAGGAGTATGATACAGAAGAGTAGAAGAGACAAAATAAGGAATGAGAAAATCCAGGAAAAAATTGGAGTGGAAAAAACGAATGATAGAATAGAGAAGAGCTGACTAAGATGGTTTGGGCACATAAAGTGAATGAGCGACGAAAGAATGGCAAAAAAGGTGATGGAAATGCAAATCCAAGGAAGGAGAGGCCGTGGACGACCACGATTGAGATGGAAGGATACCATCCAACGCAGCATTATAGAAAGAAACCTGGACTGGGACACAGTGTTGGAGGAGGAGTGGTGGAAAGACCGAAGAAAGTGGAGAGGAACCATATTTGGCCGTATCCGGCTACAGCTGAATAAAGGGAAATGATGATGATGATGATGATGATGATGATGATGATGATGATGAAATGTTAAATATGACTAATACAGGGTTTCCCTGTAAATATGTATTATAAATTCGTATAAGCAAAAAACAACTCCTCAAAAGACCAGGAGGAAACAGGAGAATTTTGGGACCTATTGGACCAGACCATAGATAACATCCCCAAACACCATATAAAATTATTAATAGGCGACTTCAACGCTCAACTAGGCAGAGAAAGAAAATACCGTGACATCATCGGAAAATGGCCAGCACACAAGAAAACAAATAAAAATGGAGAGAGACTAGTTGACCTGTGTAGAAACCATAATTTAATCTCAAAATCTACATGTTTTAAGAGGAAACCTCAAAAACTCAAAACATGGAAACACCCTGACTACACTAAAGGAGAATGGCAACTGGACCACGTCTGCATGGACAAATACCACCACAAAGAGATCTATAACGTCAAAGTCCTCCGAGGAATAGACAGGTTCAGATCACTACGTAGTTAAAATTAAAATTAAACTCACTCCCCAGAGGAGACAACAAAAGCAAGCCCTTAAAACTAAAAGAAAAATAGACCCTACCCAGCTAATCAACAACAAAAATTACCAGAAAGCAACTGAAAAAATAAAAATCACAGACAAACTTGAAGACTTAGTACACAACCTTAAACAAATTGCAGAAGACCTAGCTCCAATTAAACCACGTAAAAAATACCAATGGTGGAACAGTGAATGTGATGAAACAGTGGAGAAAAGACATCAGGCATGGCTATTACATCAGTCCCAAAAGACAGAAATATCCTACCAAAAGCTAGTAAAACAGAGAAAAGAAACTACCCAAGTCTTAAGAAGAATAAAAAGACAACATCATAAGGACACCCTGCAGTTAATTGAAGAACAGTTCAGTAAAACTAAATCAAGGGACTACTACAAAACCTTCAGAAAGCAGCTCCAAAAATATGAACCCCCGACCCTACTGATGAAGGATGAAGATGGTAAGCTGGCCCATAACAATAAAGACAATGCAGAAATTCTGGCTAAACATTTCAACAAGCTTTTAAATTGTGAGGAACCTACAGAACTCCTTCATTTGGACACCAACACCCCGATAAAAACATCACCAGAAAACATCAATCCCCCCACAATAAAGGAAGTCTACCAAGCTCTGAATAAATTAAAAAACTACAAAGCGCCAGGAGAAGATCAGACCTTTGCGGAAATCTGGAAATATGCAGGAACCTCAGCAAAAGTTGCCCTCCATCAACAACTTGTCTCTATCTGGATTAAAGAAGAACTACCAGAACACTGGACAACAGCCCTCATTCATCCTCTGCACAAAAAAGGGGACAAAACCGACCCTAATAACTACAGGGGAATCTCTCTCCTAGACATAACATACAAAATATTTTCAATAATCATCCTTAATAGGATAAGTTTACAACTTGAGAAAGAACTAGGAGAATATCAAGGAGGTTTCAGACCCTGGAGGAGCTGTCCTGATCAGATCATGAGTCTTAAGTTGATAATGGACTATAACAGGAGAAGAAACAGAGATATGGTGATAACATTTGTAGATTTCAAGAAAGCTTATGATTGCATCCATAGAGAATCTCTGTTTAAAATTTTAAGACACCTTGGACTACACCCCAAATTAATAAACATGATAAAATTGACTCTCACCAATACCAAGTCAAAAGTGAAGTTTAGGGGTGAAACATCAGAGACATTTGAAATTAAAACTGGACTACGGCAGGGAGATGGGCTCTCACCACTATTATTTAACTGTGCTCTAGAAATGGTAATGAGGGAATGGTTTAGAAAATGTCCCCCCAAAATAAAGATTGGCCGAAAAATCAAAACAAATTGCCTGGGTTTTGCTGACGATTTAGCATTACTAGCAGTGGACATAAAAGAAGCAAAAACCCAGATATCAGAACTTCAAAACATTGCAAATAAAATTGGCCTCAAAATATCATTTGAAAAAAACAGAAATTATGCCCCAAAAACCAACACAGCTAAAAGAAGTCACCATAAATGGTAATAAAATCAAAATAGTAACTCAGTTTAAATATCTTGGAGAAGTAATAACACATAACTTAAATGAAAAAATCTCAATCCAAGTAAGAACAAATAGATTAGCTAAAGCACAAAAATTAACATGGGATATCTACAAAAAGAAATGTCTATCAATAAATACAAAAATAAAACACTACAACACAGTTATAAAACCGGAAGCTACATATGCAGCAGAAACACTCTTTTACCTGAATAAACAATCAAAGATTGACAGACTTCAGAAAATTGAAAGGAGGATTGGAAGAACCTGTATCAACAAAAAATATCAGAAAGATGGACAGTGGCGGTTAATACCTAACAAAGTCGTGTACAAAGAGCTAGAACCCATTACAGATACTATGCGTAAGAGGAGACTGGGATTCTTTGGACATATCATGAGGATGCAGGACTCGAGACTTCTGAAACAACTAGTACAACACAATCTCGTCTCAAAAAATACCACAACAGGATGTAAATGGATCAGAGAAGTAAGAGAGGATCTGAAGGAAATAGGCCTTACAACAGAAGACACCAAAAATAAGATAAAATTGAATACAAAACTCAAGAATACAAACCTCCGCTTTACCCTTACACAAAACAAACCAACACCACGCACATTTTCAACTGAGGAAAGGGCACGAAGATCGGAGCGTCTGAAGAAGTACTGGGAGGACCGCAAAGCCCGAACAATCCCTTCAAAGAGACCTGAACGACGGACTGACTAAAGTGAGTAATAATAATAATAACTTAAATGTTTCCACCTTTTCAATACAATATATTCACAAATTTACAAAATTATACGGTACCGGTACTAGTTTCGACCCATCTAGGGGTCATCATCAGCCGTATTGGAGCAAAGATCATTTGTGGCGAAATCCTAAGACAATATTATTTTAAAGAATAACAAGTGAAATGAGATGTTATGGTAATAGTTAATAATACAAGGAATATACATAATAAGAGGTTTTTAACAAAGAATAAAGTATAAATGGGGTGTTGTAAAAATTATAATCATGGAAATCAGTAAGTTCTTGTATTGAAATGAAATATGGCTTAGGAAGAGGGCTTAAGGTGGGGCTGAAGGGTGCGGGAGAAAGTGTAATTGTCTTGGAAAAGTACCTTTGATTAAATTTAGGATTGAGTTTAGGTTGGCTGCATTATTGTTTCTGAGGAAAGTGATAAATAGATCGAAGAGTATGTTGGGTTTCTCTGAGATTTCATTGAGATTGTGACTGGCATTAAAGTATTGGTCTAGGTGTATGTAGTAATTTTCCATTACGTTCAGTAAAGGGCCCTTGTTTGCTAATACGAGGATGTCCATGTCTTGTTCAATATTGGTGAAATTATGGTTATAATCTTGCATGTGTTGGCCGATGGCTGAAAACTTGTTGTATTTTATTGCGTTAGTGTGCTCGTGGTATCTGATAATGAAGTTTCTCCCGGTTTGCCCGATGTAGGTTTTTTTACAGGTGGTACATTTGATCCTATAAACTCCTGATTTTAAAAAACTGCTGGTCTTGTTGATGTGTGAAGTATTGTATAAAACATTCATGTTCTTATTGTTGGTTTTGAAGGCTATTTTAACGCCTTGTTTCTTAAAGATGTTGGTTAACTTGTAGATATCATTGTTGAACGTGAAGGTGGAAAATGTTAGAGGTTTGGTTATTTCTTTTTTGAGGGTAGTTTTTGGGCGATGTTTGTGTTTATTGATTATCCTTTCTATAAAATGATTGCTGAAGCCGTTGAATTTTGGGATTCCGCGGATTGTGTTGAGTTCGTTTTTTAGATCTTTATTGGACATAGGTATGCTGAAGGCTCGGTGAACTAGGCTGTTGTATGTGGCTCGTTTGTGGGACTGGGGGTGCACTGAATCTTGGCGAATGGTGGAGGCTGTTTGAGTGGGTTTTCTGAAAATTTTATAACTGAAAGAATCTGAGTTTCTAGTGATGGTTAAATCTAGAAAGTTGATTTTTTGATTTGATTCGGATTCTAGTGTGAATTTGATATGAGGATCAATATTGTTGAGTCTTAAGAGGGTGGTGGGTGCGTTAATTGATTTCTCATTCATGATTACAAAGACATCGTCGACATATCTGGCCCAAAAGAGAATGTTTTCGAATTCGTTGTCAATTTTGGTGTATTCGAGGAAGTCCAGGTATATTTCTGCTAAGATACCTGAGGCCGGTGACCCCATTGCCAAACCATTTTGTTGATATATGACATTGTCAAAAGTGAAGAAGTTATTGTCGATGATAAGTTTTAATATTGTGATAAAGTCTTGTATCTCTAGTTTGCTTAAGTGGCTGTTTTTGTTTAAATTGTTTATAATTATCGGAATTAATTTTGATACTTGTATGCTTGGGTACATGTTTACAATATCGAAAGAGTGGATGGAGTGATCCGGTTGCAAATTGAACTTGTTTAGTTTTTCTACTAGCTCAGATGTGTTTTTAATAGACTTTTTGGATAAGAATTGATAATTTTTTCTTAAGAAACATTGGATGAATTGTGATATTCTGTATAAGGGGCTCGGTCTATAGTTGATAATTGGCCGGATGGGAATTCCGGTTTTGTGAATTTTGGGAAGAGCTTTAGCAGTGGGGAGTCCTGGGTTCATATGTATGAGTTTGGATTTTTCCTGTTCGGTAAATAAAAATGAAGTGTTTTTAAGAGTTTGTTTAAGTAGTTTTTGAATTTTTTGGGTGGGGTCTTTTTTGATTATGGAAAATGAGCTGTCTGTGAAAAAGTTTTTTGTTTTTTCAATATATACTTTTTTATCCATGATAACTGTTGCATTGCCTTTGTCAGCTTTGGTTATGATGAGTTCGTTGTCTTTAATTTTCTTCTTGAGGGCGTATATGCGCTTTTGTTCAGCAATTTTTTCTTTATTATTGAGGTTATTTGCGGGGTTGGTTAAATTGTGGAGGATATCAGTCAGTTTCCTTTTAACATCGGTTCTAACCTCATTTTGCGTGTCTTCCGGTATTTTGCTGATGGCTAGCTCTGATTCTGTGATCATAGTAGCGGCTATGTTGAGGCTGTTCAAGTTTGGCCAGTTGTGTTTCGGTCCTTTGGATAAAGTTAAGTGTTCACTTTCACTTAAGGGCGTGTTAGATAGATTTACAACAGCTGGATGAAACTGCGTACGAACGAACGTGTTACTATTGGAGTTTCTAGTTTGTTGGTTATGTAGTTGGCAGTTTTTTAGCCTGTTGAGTTTATTCTCCAAATTTGACTGTTTTTTGGCTAGTTCGTAGAATAATTTGTTCTCTACTTCTTGATAGAATAGGACTCCCCACTGCTAAAGCTCTTCCCAAAATTCACAAAACCGGAATTCCCATCCGGCCAATTAACTATAGACCGAGCCCCTTATACAGAATATCACAATTCATCCAATGTTTCTTAAGAAAAAATTATCAATTCTTATCCAAAAAGTCTATTAAAAACACATCTGAGCTAGTAGAAAAACTAAACAAGTTCAATTTGCAACCGGATCACTCCATCCACTCTTTCGATATTGTAAACATGTACCCAAGCATACAAGTATCAAAATTAATTCCGATAATTATAAACAATTTAAACAAAAACAGCCACTTAAGCAAACTAGAGATACAAGACTTTATCACAATATTAAAACTTATCATCGACAATAACTTCTTCACTTTTGACAATGTCATATATCAACAAAATGGTTTGGCAATGGGGTCACCGGCCTCAGGTATCTTAGCAGAAATATACCTGGACTTCCTCGAATACACCAAAATTGACAACGAATTCGAAAACATTCTCTTTTGGGCCAGATATGTCGACGATGTCTTTGTAATCATGAATGAGAAATCAATTAACGCACCCACCACCCTCTTAAGACTCAACAATATTGATCCTCATATCAAATTCACACTAGAATCCGAATCAAATCAAAAAATCAACTTTCTAGATTTAACCATCACTAGAAACTCAGATTCTTTCAGTTATAAAATTTTCAGAAAACCCACTCAAACAGCCTCCACCATTCGCCAAGATTCAGTGCACCCCCAGTCCCACAAACGAGCCACATACAACAGCCTAGTTCACCGAGCCTTCAGCATACCTATGTCCAATAAAGATCTAAAAAACGAACTCAACACAATCCGCGGAATCGCAAAATTCAATGGCTTCAGCAATCATTTTATAGAAAGGATAATCAATAAACACAAACATCGCCCAAAAACTACCCTCAAAAAAGAAATAACCAAACCTCTAACATTTTCCACCTTCACGTTCAACAATGATATCTACAAGTTAACCAACATCTTTAAGAAACAAGGCATTAAAATAGCCTTCAAAACCAACAATAAGAACATGAATGTTTTATACAATACTTCACACATCAACAAGACCAGCAGTTTTTTAAAATCAGGAGTTTATAGGATCAAATGTACCACCTGTAAAAAAACCTACATCGGGCAAACCGGGAGAAACTTCATTATCAGATACCACGAGCACACTAACGCAATAAAATACAACAAGTTTTCAGCCATCGGCCAACACATGCAAGATTATAACCATAATTTCACCAATATTGAACAAGACATGGACATCCTCGTATTAGCAAACAAGGGCCCTTTACTGAACGTAATGGAAAATTACTACATACACCTAGACCAATACTTTAATGCCAGTCACAATCTCAATGAAATCTCAGAGAAACCCAACATACTCTTCGATCTATTTATCACTTTCCTCAGAAACAATAATGCAGCCAACCTAAACTCAATCCTAAATTTAATCAAAGGTACTTTTCCAAGACAATTACACTTTCTCCCGCACCCTTCAGCCCCACCTTAAGCCCTCTTCCTAAGCCATATTTCATTTCAATACAAGAACTTACTGATTTCCATGATTATAATTTTTACAACACCCCATTTATACTTTATTCTTTGTTAAAAACCTCTTATTATGTATATTCCTTGTATTATTAACTATTACCATAACATCTCATTTCACTTGTTATTCTTTAAAATAATATTGTCTTAGGATTTCGCCACAAATGATCTTTGCTCCAATACGGCTGATGATGACCCCTAGATGGGTCGAAACTAGTACCGGTACCGTATAATTTTGTAAATTTGTGAATATATTGTATTGAAAAGGTGGAAACATTTAAGTTATTATTATTATTACTTATATATTGTTCAATACGGACCAAAAACATGAAATTCATAACCATCAATGACTAAAGTGATCCTATGTGGTCATAAAAGAAGAAGAAGAAGAAGAAGAAGAAGAAGAAGCAAAAATACGTATTGTGTATAAGTTTAACCTCAAAATCTATATAGTCAAAAGCTGTAGAAAACTCTATAATTTTCGTATATTAGGTGCATTCTGCTATATAATTTGGTATATATGAAGGGTTCTGGAAACTTACTGTAAGGTTTATTATCCAGATACATGTAGAGACATTAGGAATGTTGGAGAGATTTCCATGTGTATTGGTAAACAGCAAACGAAAGTACGACCTGGATCCATTACTGGAGTACTCCATTCGACTAGCTGGTCGATCGATGGTGCGAGTATGTTCCATTTAGAGTGTTGTAAGAACCCTTCCAGAAACTGATAATTCTAAATGGTTGATCGAACGGTATATATATATATGGGTGTCAGTGAGGGAATGGAGTGTTGGACTCGGAGTGACTATTGGGCTCCGAGGTGGAATCAGTTCAACAGAGTGTGTGTTATACAGAGCGAGTCAGTGTTATTGATATCTGTACTTGTCAGAATCAACTTCAAGGTACTCCGCTATTGATTTTTTTTTTTGCTATTTGCTTTTCGTTGCACCGACACAAATAGGTCTTATGGCAACGATGGGACAGGAAAGGCCTAGGAATTGGAAGGAAGTGGCCCTGGCCTTAATTAAGGAACAGCCCTGGTATTTGCCTGGTGTGAAAATGGGAAACCACGGAAAACCATCTTCAGGGCTGCCGATAGTGGGGCTCGAACCCACTATCTCCCGATTACTGGATACTGGCCGCACTTAAGCGACTGCAGCTATCGAGCTCGGTACTCCGCTATTAAGTGTTGTAGTGTCACTTGCTACTGTGTACAATTGTATGTTGTGGCTTACAGTGACAATAAAGTAGTTTACACAAAGAAGTGAACGTGTTCTCGTGTGATATTTATTTACATCAAATAAAATCGCATTCAGAGCGATAGGTTATGGAGTCGACAGACGTTATTGTGAAGAGTTTCTTGAAGACGGGCATCGCAAATGCGTTAGACGGAAGTCAGGATGATGCAGTATGGGATGGTGACCAGAATGATGCACGTGACAACAGCTCGGAGACTGAAGACAGTGACAATGAATAGGGTAATGCCAGTAGTCTTGTTTCAATAGCCTAATGCAAATTTTACACTTTTTCGGGAATACGATCCTTTGCACACAAATCTCCACATATATCACGCACCGAGAATGTTCACACTTATGTTTTGTGAAAAAAGTACGAGTTAGATGCGAGGAAATACAGCATAAAGCTTCTAGTACCATCTGGGAGAGGTTGGTCCTTGGTATAAATTTTGAAGAGGAATGGGGCAATAACACTTGCTTTGGGGTAGACCATTCTTTTGTTTCCTCCAATGACTACACCAACCTTGGAATTCTTCAAAGAATGTACAATTATGATAAAAGACTGCTAACAATTTGGGTAATCTCATAGAGTTTACCTAACAGTATACGGTGGGTTAACTGTGTCGGTGATGGCTACCAGCAAATCTCAGATATTACGAATTAAGAACGTCAGTGGGTACTTAATCCACAGGACATCTATACGATAACCAGTGTGGCTGAGCTGTCTATACAGGAGTGAGAATTTTTCATTAATTAGGAATAGGACCAGGAAGGAAGCAGTTATATCTTATATCCCATTCAAGCATAGATTCTTGGCTAAATGGATAATTCAAATGAATCAAACAGCATGTAAATGACAAAAGTGATATTCATCATAAAAATAGGTATTTCAAATACCAAAACTTCTCTTCTGCAATAAAATGAAAGTCTGTAAAAACAGAGGATTACATTTTGTAAACTTTCTATCTAACTTCAAATAATAATAATAATAATAATAATAATAATAATAATAATAATAATAATAATAATAATAATAATTGTACCGGGAGGTACACCCCTACGCCGCACATTTAAATCTAGTGCCTAAATGAACTCCTCTATTGGTGAAACAGTGAAATTTAAACTACACCAACTTAGAAATTTACTCAGAAGAGGTCACCACTAAAATATGATGTAATTTTGATATTGTGAAGTTTCCTGAACTGACTGTATTTCTACTAGTTTTGTTTGCTATCCATCAAGAAGTTTTGGACATTCTTCCACAGATGTCATTACTAAAAACTATGATCATGCACCCTGGTGCGAGGTGTAAGAACTTATAATTCAAAGAAGTTTTGTATTCACAAGTTTTTTTTTTACTGGCTGATGTTCATTTATTTTTGGGTTTGCAATATTTTCTTTTTATTTCCACCAGTTTTGAATCTAGCTACTCCTTAATTTCTGTAATTAATTTTCTACCAATCACAGTCGTCTTCTTTGATTTTGAGTGTAACTTTTAAACTGACTAATAAACATGAGAGGGTGTGGCTAGTTTAATCTTGAATGATCTCAAACTTTCCCCGAGAGTTTATAGACTGCGGATTTTGTTGCTTCAGGGCCAATTGATCGTCATCTTACTAAGTGTGTGTGTCAAAGTAGGAGGCGGGCGGCCTCTTTCATCAGGCAGCAGTACATTGACAAGGTAATGGCCACATAACCTCTTTATTTCTTGCTAGCTCCGCAGTTTAACCTGAGGGAAAGGTCCGAATCATTAACTACGTAACCTAGTTTTCCTAAAAATGTAACTTTCTGCTGGCTAATGTAAAAACTTCAGTAAATCTTTAACTGGGAATCGGGGATAGAGAGTGATGTACCCTCTCGAGTTCCCCTTCATATTGGTTTGAGGTGACTACATTTTGTAATTGGTTTTCTTCTTTTCTGTAATGTTATAATCTATTCTTGTACGAGTCACCTCCATAGTTTGGGAATAGCCCCTGTTTCATCGGGCTAGTGCCCTTTAGGTTTTAAGTGTTCATATCTAGGAGTGCAGGTATTCGCCTCCATTCATTGTGTTCGGGCCATTTATTTAGCCGTTATTCTTGTTCCATGAAGGCCCAGTAGGTTGGGTATTAAATACCCCTGTATAATCGAGAAATTGTAAGTTGATGTTGCCTTGAGTAGGCTTGAGAAACTGAGAGCCTGTTAGCTCTTTTCCAAAGTTTTGTATAATTAATGAATACCTCTTGAAGGCTAGATGTTGTAATGTTGGGAGCAAGTGCTCTTTCAATTAGGGGATTTCTGCCCTTGTATAAATTTGTGCTCTTTGGTAAATTTGAGCTAGTAGCTCAGGAAATGTAAAGGTAGGGACTTAAAGCCCAAAGTGTGAAGATTCTGTATCTTGGATTTTTCCCCATGTTGTTTAATGATTGCTACTACTCTGGTCATGGGGGATTCCATCGTTCCATTGTTAGACACGTGGGGAAAGTGTGTGAAGGAAAGGGAACCAGGGTAGAATGTTATCCAGGAATTAGTTTGAGCCAGATGTTGAGAAAAGTAGAAGGTAGAAGAGAGGGAGGAGGGGAAGGAGAAGGTGGTAGTGTTTCACATTGGTACCAACAACATAAGGCAAGCTGATATAAGTACCAACATAGTTGGAGATGTGTGGGATCTGGGAAATGCAGCACGGGTGAAGTTTAAGAAAGCGGAGATTGATATTAGTGGAATACTGTGTAGGAGGGATACTGACTGGAGGGTGATTGGGGATTTAAATGAGACTATGGAGTGGGTATGTGGGAAACTGGGAGTGAAATTTCTAGATCCTAATGGGTGGGTAGGAGATAGGGATCTGCGCTCAGATGGCCTTCACTTAAACCGCAGTGGTACGTATAAGTTAGGAAATTTGTTAGGAAGGGTAATAGGGAGGTACATTCAGGGAAACGGGATGGCCTAGGGAGCGGTGATAAGGGAACAGGGAACTGAAAATCAAGTAGGGATGACATAAAATTGTTAGTGTTGAACTGTAGAAATATTGTAAAGAAAGGAATAGAATTGAGTAATTTAATAGATATATATTTACCAGATATTGTAATAGGAGTTGAATCATGGCTGAGAAATGATATAATGGATGCAGAAATTTTCTCACGGAATTGGAGTGTTTATCGTAGAGATAGGATAGGAATGGTGGGAGGGGGAGTATTCATTCTGGTGAAAGAAGAATTTGTAAGATACGAAAAAGTTAAAGATGAGACACATGAAATTCTAGGTGTAAGGCTTATTTCTAAAGATAATAGGCAACTTGATATATTTGGAGTGTAAAGACCGGGAAAGGGTAGCACTGACACGGATTCAGAATTATTTGATAAGATAATCAGCTATGTAGGAAACGACAAGGAAAGAAATGTGATTGTAGCGGGAGATCTGAATTTACCAGATGTCAATTGGGAAGGAAATGCAAATGACAGGAAGCATGACCAACAAATGGCAAATAAGTTAATATGGGAAGGACAGCTGATTCAGAAAGTGATGGAACCAACCAGAGGGAAAAATATCCTGGATGTGGTGCTGATAAAACCAGACGAGCTCTATAGAGAAACTGAAGTAATAGATGGTATTAGTGGTCATGAAGCTGTTTTTGTTGTAGTTATAAATAAATGTGATAGAAAGGAATGTCTTAAAAGTAGGACTATTAGGCAGTACCATATGGCTGATAAAGCAGGCATGAGGCAGTTTCTAAAACGTAACTATGATCGGTGGAAAACGGTAAATAAAAATGTAAACAGACTCTGGGATGGGTTTAAAGAAATTGTTGAGGAATGCGAAAATAGGTTTGCACCTTTAAGGGAGGTAAGGAATGATAAAGACCCATTTATTATAATAGAGAAATAAAGAGACTAAGAAGAAGGTGCAGATTGGAAAGAAATAGAGTTAGAAATGGCTGTGGAAGTAAGAGAAATTGAAGGAACTTACTAGAAAATTGAATCTAGCAAAGAAGGCAGCTAAGGATAACATGATGGCAAGCATAATTGGCAGTCATACAAATTTTAGTGAAAAGTGGAAGGGTATGTATAGGTATTTTAAGGCAGAAACAGGTTCCAAGAAGGACATTCCAGGAATAATTAATGAACAAGGGGAGTGTGTATGTGAGGATCTTCAAAAGGCAACAGTATTCAGTCAGCAGTATGTAAAGATTGTTGGTTACAAGGATAATGTCCAGATAGAGGAGGAGACTAAGGCTAAAGAAGTATTAAAATTTACATATGATAACAATGACATTTACAATAAGATACAAAAGTTGAAAACAAGAAAAGCGGCTGGAATTGATCAGATTTCTGGGGATATACTAAAGACAATGGGTTGGGATATAGTACCATATCTGAAGTACTTATTTGATTATTGATTGGTCGGAGGAGCTATACCAGATGAATGGAGAGTTGCTATAGTAGCCCCTGTGTATAAAGGAAAGGGTGATAGACATAAAGCTGAAAATTACAGGCCAGTAGGTTTGACATGCATTGTATGTAAGCTTAGGGAAGGCATTCTTTCTGATTATATTAGACATGTTTGTGAAATTAATAACTGGTTCGATAGAAGGCAGTTCGGTTTTAGGAAAGTTATTCCACTGAAGCTCAACTTGTAGGATTCCAGCATGATATAGCAGATATCTTGGATTCAGGAGATCAAATGGACTGTATCGCGATTGACCTGTCTAAAGCATTTGATAGGGTGGATCATGGGAGACTACTGGCAAAAATGAATGCAATTGGACTAGACAAAAGAGTGACTGAATGGGTTGCTACATTTCTAGAAAATAGATCTCAGAAAATTAGAGTAGGTGAAGCTTTATCTGACCCTGTAATAATTAAGAGGGGAATTCCTCAAGGCAGTATTATCGGACCTTTATGTTTTCTTATATATATAAATGATATGAGTAAAGGAGTGGAATCAGAGGTAAGGCTTTTTGCGGATGATGTTATTCTCTATAGAGTAATAAATAAGTTACAAGATTGTGAGCAACTGCAACGTGACCTCGAAAATGTTGTGAGATGGACAGCAAGCAATGGTATGTTGATAAACGGGGTTAAAAGTCAGGTTGTGAGTTTCACAAATAGGAAAAGTCCTCTCAGTTTTAATTACTGCATTGATGGGGGTGAAAGTTCCCTTTGGGGATCATTGTAAGTATCTAGGTGTTAATATAAGGAAAGATCTTCACTGGGGTAATCACATAAATGGGATTGTAAATAAAGGGTACCGATCTCTACACATGGTTATGAGGGTGTTTAGGGGTTGTAGTAAGGATGTAAAGGAGAGTGCATATAAGTCTCTGGTAAGACCCCAACTAGAGTATGGTTCCAGTGTATGGGACCCTCACCAGAATTACCTGATTCAAGAACTGGAAAAAATCCAAAGAAAAGCAGCTCAATTTGTTCTGGGTGATTTCCGACAAGAGAGTAGCGTTACAAAAATGCTGCAAAGTTTGGGCTGGGTAGAGTTGAGAGAAAGAAGGAGAGCTGCTTGACTAAGTGGTATGTTCTGAGCTGTCAGCGCAGAGATGGCGTGGAATGACATTAGTAGACGAATAAGTTTGAGTGGTGTTTATAAAAGTAGGAAAGATCACAATATGAAGATAAAGTTGGAATTCAAGAGGACAAACTGGGGCAAATATTCATTTATAGGAAGGGGAGTTAGGGATTGGAATAACTTACCAAGGGAGATGTTCAATAAATTTCCAATTTCTTTGAAATCATTTAGGAAAAAGCTAGGAAAACAACAGACAGGGAATCTGCTACCTGGGTGACTGCCCTAAATGCAGATCAGTATTGATTGATTGTACCTGTAAAATTGTTTGTTTAAGTTTGAAGTTTTGGAAATATAACCCTCAGTTTAAGTTAAATTCAATTCTTCACATTCACCCCGGCACCTTCTTTCACCTCTGAGTTCCACAGATACCCCGGAATAATAATAATAATAATAATAATAATAATAATAATAATAATAATAATAATAATAATAATAATAATAATAATAAGTCTGCAGAAAACTTCTGAGCAGAGGTGCTCGCTCTGAGAAACGAATTGGAATGGAGCTTCCTGAAACATAAAATAAACTAACACTCAAGCAACAATTGCAAGCAGTAATCAAAGATTTAAAGAAGCACTCTACACATTATTATTATTATTTATTCTAGCACTTTTATATTTTTTAAGAAGTTGCCACTCTTATTTGCACATCAGCAAGCAAAAAAAGTTCGCACAGAATTTTAATTTAACGTCTATTTCAGGAACGCATATATCATTAATACAGCTTCCTTTTACATACCTCGGGGAGACTCCATTGGGGAGTAAAAATTTCGGACAGATTCTTGGATATCATCATTAGGAGGTAAAGTCTGTAGAAAACTTTTGAGCAGAGGTGCTCGCTCTGAGAAACGACTTGGAATGGAGCTTCCTGAAACATAAAATAAACTAACACTCAAGCAACAATTGCAAGCAGTAATCAAAGATTTAAAGGAGCACTCACTCTACACATGTTTGAGTTGCTGTACAGGACAAGGCATAGTTCAACGTATATAAATAAAATTACTACAGTTAATCAGTTAATGTTAATATCTATAGGCCTATATAATTTGAACATGTAAGACAATATTTTGAGACAACTGCAATACTAATGCCTATGTGTTATACATCAAAAGAAAAGTCTCCATCTCAGGATTACTAGAAAAATATTATTTATTTCATCAAATCCTTTATTTGCGTAAAATAGTCATCTATTCGAATGATACGATACTTAGGTCGTTACAATTAACCATCTTCGCCAGTAGATGGCTCTATGAAAGTTATCTCTGCTATCTTTCTATGAAAGCCTGACAGAAGGTTTTATGAAAGTTGTCTATGCAGATCTTTCTATGTTAACCTGATAGAAAGCTCTGTGAAATGAAGTTAGCACATCTCTCTTTAGAAGTTCCAGGAGGCTGCCAGAAAACATATGTTTATTCAAGTTTGGTACACATGATTATTAGCAGAGGTGAGACTGCAATCACTGCTGCTGCATGGACAACAATTGCAGCTCCGTTATTACCAGATGGTAAGTCAATTCACAACAAAACTTTTGGTTTGCCTGTTTCAGTTACAGGAAGTCGAGTTTCATGTATTAAATGGAACAGCTCAGAAGCAGATAGGTGTATTTTGAAAAATCAGCTGTTATTATTATTGATGAAAATGGTTATACCGCCTACTAAAGTGTCTGTGGAAACACAAATGTGCACCAGAAGACTGGAATGCGGAATAATAATACCAGTGTTTAAGAAAGGGGACAAGAAAGTTTGCGGTAACTATAGAGAAATCCCAGTTATACCGCAGGTAGTTAAAATACTGGAAAGGATATTAGAAAGAATGAAGGAGGGTTACAAGAGGAACAATATGGCTTCAGGAGTGGAAGATCTACAGTAGACCCAATCTTTAGCATGAGACAGCTGATCGAAAAGAACTTGGAATATGGAAAGGATCTGGCCATGACTTTCATAGATATAGAAAAGGCATGTCATAGTGTCCCCAGGGAGAAGGTTTGGGAAACCATGGTTAAAAATAGACTCAGAAGAAAAATGTTAGAAATGGTGCAAGCAATGCACAACAACTGTGTTAGCATAGGACTGACACCAGTTGGAAAGACAGAATGGCTTAGGAATAAGACTGGACTAAGATAGAGGAGTGTGCTGTCACCTCATTTGTTTATTGTGGTCATGGATAAAATTGTAAAGGAAACAAAGGAAGCCTATGGAGATAAAGAGATGAAGATACTGCTATTTGCAGATGATGTGATCTGAGGAAAGGGTAGCAAAGAAGTGCAACAACTAGATATACTGAACAAAAAAACTGAGAAGTATGGAATGAAAATCAGTACAGAGAAACGCAAGACTATGGTGATGTCGAGAGGAGAAAGGCAAGGAAGGAGCACTGTAAAAATGGGAAGTTAGTCTAGAAATTTTGGACAGCTTTAAATACCAAGGAAGTGAATTCATACAAAATGCTAGGGTGGATATGGAGATTAGCAGGAGGGTACAGCAGGGCAATCCATTCTATCAAAGTGTAAGAAAACTTGTTTGGAGCAAAGAAGTTCCAAGGAAAAGAAAAGAGATGATGTACAAAATGTACTATGTACCCATACTGACTTATGCAGCTGAGACTGGGACTTTGACGAGCAGGCAAGAGAGTAGAATTCAAGCCAGTGAGATGAAATTCATGAGAAGTATGATAGAAAAGACAAGGGAAGACAGAGTGAGAAATTAAGATATTAGGAAGGAAGTTGGGATAGGAAATCTAAGTGACAGATGTTTGAGGCAAAGTGCGAGGGCAAGAGAGCAAGAGGAAGACCTGGAACAAGATGGATTAAATCAGTAAAGAGCAGCATAAGAAGACGAAAATTAGACAGGGACAAGATCGTGGAAGAATGGTGGAAGGGAAAAGGAAGATGGAGTAGTGCCTTAAATACCCCGACTCGGCAGGAGCTGGATAAGGGGAAATGACGATGATGATGATTATTATTATTATTGATGAAACTTCAATGATTCCTGCATTTGCAGAAAATTACATTGATCGCCTACTAAAGGACATTGTGTGGTGCGAAAAAAATTGGGTGGTAAGATTATCATATTTGGGGGGAGATTTTGGCCAAGTTCTGCCCGTGGTATCCAAAGGTGGAGGAGCTCAGGTAACTGAGTCATCCATTCAACATGCACAAATATGGCCAAGAATTAAAGTATTGCACTTGAAAACAAATATGTGTGCAAAGCCTTCTGAAAAGGAATTCACGATATGGTTACTACAATTAGGAAATAATGAAATTAAAAGTGCATATTGATTCTGAAGGTGATCGGGATCAGATACCGAGAATGAAGAATTATCTACAATCTGTATAAAAATCCATCTAAAGTAATAAGAATGAAGGGCTTTAAAAAAGAAGCAGCAATCCAGAGAGGAATGAGGCTGCAGTTTGTCCCCCTCATTTTCAATGTTTATATTGAACACGTGGTAAAGGAATCAAAGAGGAAAGGGAATCACAATCCAAGGACAGGAAATCAAAACCCTGAGATTTAGAAAGAAAGAAAATAGAAGCTTTGATGAGAAGAAGAGACAGAATGATAGGACACATCTTAAGACACCCAGGACTTGTTCAGTTGGTTTTTGATGGAAGTGTAGGTGGTAAGAATGGTAGGGGTAGACCAAGGTATGAATATGCAAAGAAGAATAGAGCAGATGTACGATGCAGTATACGTAGAAATGAAAAGGTTAGCACAGGATAGGGTGGCATGAAGGGCTGCATCAAACCAGTTTATGGAACGATGACTCAAATGAAAAATGAAATGGCGTATGGCTTTTAGTGCCGGGAGTGTCCAAGTACATGTTCGGCTCACCAGATGCAGGTCTTTTGATTTGACGCCGGTAGGCGACTTGCAGGTCGTGATGAGGATGAAATGATGATGAAGACGACACATACACCCAGCCCCCGTGCCAAAGGAACTAACCAATGGTGATTAAAATTCCCGACCTTGCCGGGAATCAAACCCGAGACCCCTGTGACCAAAGGCCAGCACGCTAATCATTTAGCCATGGAGCCGGCATGACTCAAATATTTCTCTTTTGATGACTCAAATAACAACAAAAGAGAAATAGAGAATTATATTATTAGGGTTCCCAATGACTTCATAAGTAACGATTCGTCCATAAGTCACGTCTTTGGCAATTGTATAGACTTTAATTCTTCAGCTTATTATGTATGTATGTATGTATGTATGTTGGGTAATCAGCCCGAAGGCTGGTTTGATCCTCTGCAGCTTCGCCAACAGCTGTCATAAATAGCCTAGGCGTCACTGAAGAGGCGTACTAGGGAAACGAGGAGTGAGGTAGTTTCCCGTTGCTTTCCTCACCGAGCCAGCAGTTGCTCTTACATATCAGTCTGCCAAGCCCACTGAAATGTATGCACCAACTGACCCTATGAGCGATATTTTCACACCATTCATAACAGGGACTGGCTGCATAAGGAATGGTATTACTAGCATCACTCATACCTCAGTCACTTTCATATTGTCAAAGCCAAGGATGAGACTGTGACAGGTCAATGAAAGTAACAAATTTGATATAGCCCATACCAGAAGACATAGTGCACTGTAAACACTACATCTCGCCAGCAAAGGCATCAGCTTATTATAACAGAGCAATTGTCAGTCCCTTCAATGATGACAGTAACAGCATAAATGAAGACATTCTTCACCTAATCCCAGGAAGTTATAAGGAATACAACATTGTCGATACTCTGTTGTGAGATGATGATACTGACACGGATTTCGTAAGCAACATATCCATACACTACATTACGCCGTCTGGAATCCTCCACATGTATAAAATTTAAAAGTTTTTTAAAAATAGAAAAATGCTATTTATATGGGCCGTCGACCTAAGATCTTTTGCTCCTACTTTGCACCATATGTTATGAACCTGCGTGTATTTGGAAATGGCGGAAGTGTAAAGTGTTGAATGTGAGGAAAGGAACATTAAGGATGACACAAACACTCAGTCCCCAGGCCAGAGATATTAATCATTTACAATTAAAAACCCCTGACCCGGCCAGGAATCGAACCCAGGGCCACCGGGTGACAGGCGGACGCGTTGCCCCCTACAACGCGGGCCCGGAATAAATTGAAAGTTAGTGTGATTGTAATGCTCATAATAAATATTCACATGGCCTTTGGTTTAGTGAACTAACTACATACATTATAGAGAAAAGTATGAAAAAATTATAAAATTAGAAGTGCTTCCAAGAATCAGGTAATTTATCTACCTAGGATTGATTTGGTGTCTACTGACAGTAACCTACCTTTCAAATTTAAATGGAGGCAGTTCCAGTTATGTCTTATTTTTGCAATGACCATTAACAAAGGACAGGGTCAAAGTTTCAACAAAATAGATACTGAATTTACTCGTGTATTAGACCCCCTTTCCCCCCCCCAATTTTACAGCCAAAAAGTAAAGGGGGTCCAATATGCGATAACCTCAAATTTTGTGCAGTGAATACATGACTTCTAGGCTATAAAGAGCTATAAATTGTACAAGTAAATATTCTACACTGTTCTTTAACAAACTTATGAATTAATTTGAGTTATACTGGCTATATTCGTTGGAAAGCATTATTTCTAAATGTAAAAAGTCAATAAATGGTAAACACGACTTTTAGGCCTACATATAAAGTAAATATCATCCGTTCTAGTTACTCATATCACGTCATTCGTTTCATATCATTAATTCCTCTGATGAGGTCGACATCAGGAAGGGCGTACGGTCATAAAAACTTGCTACGAAGATTCGTCTCACTTCATACTTGATCCCGTAGAGAAAAGGGATGAGAGTATCGTATTATCATATTAAGCAATAATGAAACAAAATAACTCAATGGCCAGTCATTTGTCTCTGTCAGTTGAGCAGTAGACCTATCACACAGTACACCTAATCACTGCTTTCATTTTAATTGTCTTGCGCCCCTAACTTCCCTACTACCGGCGTGTCGTCATTCCAAGTGACATCATCTTCACCGCCATCTCGTCAGCCATGCACTGCTATCAAGACCGAGAGCATTCGAGGTCTCCTCTTTTTGAACGTTTAAAAAAAAAATTTCATTCCTGACTATAGAGTCGAAACTGTGTGAAGCTATTCCCAAATGCTTTCTGGAGATGGTCTCTAATATTCCCAGCTGGTGTATGTGTAGCAGAAGCCACTCCTTCTGAATAAAGCCTTGTTGTTGAAAGCGTGCCAAACCACCAGCTGATAACTAGCGTACGTTATGAATTGTATTTCTGATGTAATGCACAGTGACTGGAAGCATTCTTTTGATAACTGTGGCTGTTGAAAACCAGACCCTTATTTTTAAGTATATTTCATGCTTGTTCTCTACATTTATCACATCAGGATTTACCTAAACAGCTGTAAAGGAGATAAGAGAGACCGCATTGTTTAGGTTAGGTATGCTATCGCCCGGATAGCGCCAAAAATTCCACGTTGGAAAGAATAAAAATAAATAACAGGAAATTTTGCCACATTTATGGACATCTACAGGTGTGGTGGTAATCCGTTTTATTATCATAATGTTTAATTTTGTACGTTCATTGTCTCCAATTTTTTATAAACACATACCCTAGTATGTTTTGTTTGGTGTCTCCGAAAATCGTTGAAAGTAAAAGAGGACATAAAAAAATCAATATCAGTATTATTATTCGTTAGGTACGTTGGCCGAAAATTACAAGCCAGTAAGCTTGACATGCACTGCATGTTCGCTTTGGTTGATGATGATCATAATGATGATGCTTCTTGTTTAAAGAAGCCTAACATCTAGGTCATTGGCCCCTAATGGTACGAAATGTAATGACAAATTAGGTCCAAAATCCTCCACTGACCAGAATTCAAAACGTCAGGACGTAGAATGAATAGATGGATATGAATTTAAAACAATCAGTGGATCCGACCCGCAGTGCCTCCCATTCACAAAAACTGATGTAAAACAATAGTATTACTGACCAAGGGACTGTTTCTAAAGCACAATACTGAAACGTTGATACTTGCAGTCTAAAGGGGTCCAAAATCCAAGTCATCGGCCCCTCATAATGGTACTTATCGTAAGGAAAGTAGAACCATGGTATTTGTCATGGTGCGGTACTATTCAAAAGTAGTGTAGACTCGCGGTATTCCACACATTATGGTACTACTCACAGGTAATGAAATTTGCACATGTAATACAGACCTATGGTGTTTCGCATATTGCAGCGCCATTTACAGGCAACGCAAACATATGGTGTTCATCACATAAGTGTACTAACCACAGGGACTCGTACTATCCTGTGGTGTTCCTCATATAGTGGGTACTAATCACAGGTACTGCAAAAGCCGACAGTGTACTCTAAGTGGGGGGCTGAACGCATGGTGCTCCTGCGTGCTACTAATCACAAACCTATTTGGTACCTAACATACTGGTACTACACGCAACTAAAAGCAACCCATGGTGTTCCCCGTATGGTGGTACTAATCAAAAGTAGTTTCATGGTTCTAATACAATCATCCCTTGATCATCCCTTTTAGTAGCTTCTTACGACAGGCAGAGGATACCGTGGGTGTATTCTTTGTCTGCGCCACCCACAGGGGGTTGTGTGTTTGGTCCGCGAGAGGTATTTTATTTCCCTCAAGTCCGCCGGCAAGCCGATTAGGACCCCAGTATCCGCCACCTGGGGGGCGCGCCATGTGGGAGTATCACCTCTCCCCCTGCTACGCCAGCATAGTAGGTTTGTGGTTTAAGCTTTGGGAAGGCATTCTCTTTGATTATATTAAGACATGTTTCCAAATTAATAATGGGTTCGATAGAAGGTAATTTGAGTTTAGGAAAGGTTATTCCACTGAAGCTCAACTTATAGGATTCCAGCAAGATATAGCATATATCTTTGATTCAGGAGGACAAATGGACTGTATTGTAACTGATCTGTCTAAAGCATTTGATAGGGTGGATCATGGGAGTCCACTGGTAAAAATGAATGCAATTGGACTAGACAAAAGAGTGACTGAATGGGTTGCTATATTTCTAGCAAATAGATCTCAGAGATTTTTTTTTTTTTTTTTTTTTTGCTAGGGGCTTTACGTCGCACCGACACAGATAGGTCTTATGGCGATGATGGGATAGGAAAGACATAGGAGTTGGAAGGAAGCGGCCGTGGCCTTAATTAAGGTACAGCCCCAGCATTTGCCTGGTGTGAAAATGGGAAACCACGGAAAACCATCTTCAGGGCTGCCGATAGTGGGATTCGAACCTACTATCTCCCGGATGCAAGCTCACAGCCGCGCGCCTCTACGCGCACGGCCAACTCGCCCGGTGATCTCAGAGAATTACAGTAGGCGAAGCTTTATATGACCCTGTATTAATTAATTAAGAGGGGAATTCCTCAAGGTAGTATTATTGGACCTTTATGTTTTCTTATATATATAAATGATATGAGTAAAGGAGTGGAATTGGAGATAAGGCTTTTTTGCAGATGATATTCTGTATAAATAAGTTACAAGATTGTGAGCAACTGCAAAATGACCTTGATAATGCTGTAAGATGGACAGCAGGCAATGGTATGATGATAAACGGGGTTAAAAGTCAGGTTTCACAAATAGGAAAAGTACTCACAGTTTTAATTACTGCATTGATGGGTTGAAATTTCCTTATGGGGATCACTGTAAGTACCTAGGTGTTAATATAAGGAAAGATCTTCATTGGGGTAATCTCATAAACTAGATTGTATAAAAAGGGGTACAGATCTCTGCACATGGTTATGAGGGAGTTTAAGGGTTTTAGTAAGGATGTAAAGGGGAGGGCATATAAGTCTCTGGTAAGACCCCAACTAGAGTACGGTTCCAGTGTATGGAACCCTCAGCAGGATTACTTGATTCAAGAAATGGAAAAAATACAAAGAAAAGCAGCTCGATTTGTTCTGGGCTATTTCCGACAAAAGAGTAGCGTAACAAAAATGTTGCAAAGTTTGATCTGGGAAGATTTGGAAGAAAGAAGACGAGCTGCTCAACTAAGTGGTATGTTGCAGGCTATACATTTCATTTTTTGTCCGTATTGAAGATCTACTTGTGATACAAATTCTTATAATTTTATTAAATACCACCAATTCAATACATAATAAGCTAATGAAGACTTAAATCTTTATTAAATTGTTAATATGGTACATGTTTCACTCCTTTTTGTGAGCATCATCAGCCAATTATCATTTACCCAAGGTTTGATTAAGATCGTGAACATATTCTACTGAGCTAAAATATGCTTTGTAAGCATGAGTGACAAATCTTATAATATTTTACAAATCTTATACTTGGCTGATGCTCACAAAAAGGAGCGAAACATGTACCATATTAACAATTTCATAAAGATGTAAGTCCTCATAAGCTTATTATGTATTGAACAGGTGGTATTTAATAAAATTATAAGAATTTGTATCATTTATTTATTTATTTATTGTCTTGTTTTATATGGCGGGTATGTTCTGAGTGGTCAACGGAGAGATGGCGTGGAATGACATTAGTAGGCAAATAAGTTTGAGTGACGTCTTTAAAAGTAGGAAAGATCACAATATGAAGATAAAGTTGGAGTTCAAGAGAACAAATTGGGGCAAATATTCGTTTAAAGGAAGAGGAGTTAGGGACTGGAATAACTTACTAAGGCAGATGTTCAATAAATATCCAATTTCTTTGAAATTATTTAAGAAAATACTAGGAAATCAACAGAGAGGGTATCTGCCACCTGGACAACTGTCCTAAATGCAGATCAGTATTGATTGAGTAAAACAATTGTGATTGGATTGTTTTTATCATGTTTTAAACCTACTGTTCACCAAAAAAAAGAAAACCTATATTGGCCCAAGTTAAGAAATATTAAACGATCACTTTGTTAATGATCTTGCCTCCCTTATGAACAATAGTATCACACTGCAGTAGATGGAAAGTAACCCCTATTACCCCCTCTTGCTTAAAGGAATATAAAATATGTCAGCTCTAGTAGGCTACATTATAACACCCCTTAACTCTTTGTGCTGGTACCTTGGAAATGTTCTAACGTCACAAACATCATAATCTCCAGTTGTGTTTTTTATGTTGAACTAGCTGACCCAACAGATGTCGTTCTGTCAAAAATAAATGACAATGGAACAAACTCAAATTCAGTCTGTACTGCACGCAAAAATCAGAATAATGCAAATGACTACATCATCAACATCAAATGAGTTAATTTTCTACTGCTACCAAGAGTTAGTAAGGAACTACTGGAAAAACGTGTTTTCATTACCTGCAATATTAATTTCTTGATTGTGAAAAAGGAAATGCTCAAATACACAGCATATCACTACCCAGAAATAACCCTGATTGACTGTAACGTAGATGTGAACTGTTCAGCAGGTCTTCAAATCCTTCACAGAGCCATAATTATTCCCCGTTCCAAATCAAGTAATTTGATAAGCTGATGGCATGAAGATAATGTGGCAAAACTTACTCCTCTTTCTTCGTAGGAAATAACTATCACAGAAAACATTGATTCCAATCAACACTATGAAGAATTTTTTCATTGTAAAGCTTTAAGGTACACGATATTTTTTGTTTGATTACCTTGCGTGTAAACAAACAAGGTTGATGGTTTTCCAACACGGGAACAGGCAACATACAATTGGCCATGCGAGAAACATGGGTTTTCAAGATAATTGCCGCAAACACTCAATGACTGCCCCTGGGAATTTATTATTATTATTATTATTATTATTTTTTTTTTTTTGCTATTTGCTTTACGTCGCACCGACACAGATGGGTCTTATGCGACGATGGGATTTATTTATGGTCATAGCAAAAGCGAGCTTTACTGGAAACTGCAGTTGTTTAAATTCAAATGGTATGTCAGTCGGAATCATAGGGATGCATGGTAGCAAAACGTCTTCTCCTGGATACTTCCCCGTTAGAATGGTTGCTTCGATCACGTTGTTCAGCAATGTTTTCACCGCTAGCCATGTGCGTGGCAAACTGAGTTCATAGATCCAATAGCAACGCACTGGTAGGCACTGTAGTCAATTGAAACATTGTAACTGAAAGCAGCTCGATTCAAACTTGGAAGATTATTAGCTGAACGACACGCTGCACAGGTTTGTGATATCCGAATCCTTTCAGTTTCATTTCGCTCTTCACGTTGTTGTGTCCGATTAGACTGAAAATTAGCTTTAGCATTTCGAGTTCTTTGACCAAAGTTGTTCCGCCTGTGTCTTATAGGCGGCATGAGTCTTGAAATGAGTATACTGTATATGGAATCACACACAAAATAAACCAATCAGCCAAAGAAATCGATGAACTTGTTTGTTGAGAAGCAAAGATTTAAAAACAATCAGGGTAGACAAAGGTCTCCAACTATAACAAAACACGACACTGCATGCGACCGCCTGGAGAGCGTATCTTTGGGAAATCTGTACCGGCAGTCGAGGCAGCCAGACAAAGAAGTTGGCCAGCAACTGACTTTTTCGTGCCTGCACATAAAAATCTCTTGAACATGACTGAAAAGAAACACAAATAGTGCATGTTCTTATCATTTAAATTTAAAAACAAACTTATCTACGTCGAGCTGAAATGTTCCTTTACTAGCAGTGAAAAAATTACAAATATAGTGAATATAAAATAGGAGTTATGACATGATAAGTTCTATGCAATGAAAATTTTCCATTTGAGGTAACATTCCATTATATTAACATTTTCACAGTCAATTATTTTGTAAACTTTTTTTTTTTGGTTAACGGCATCAAATGCGGCTTGAAATTTTGTACATAATCTGATATTCACCCATTTTAACCGATAACACTGAGATTTACGGACATTTGGCAAACGCGCAGGATTAGAGGAGGACAGTGCTAAGCGCAAACTTGGGAGAAGGAAGGAGAGACGAACAGTTTGAATGGAAAAAGAGAAATGGGGCTTTTACGTTTTTCCTGGCATTTTTTCCAATTTTTCTCTTCGAAACAACCTTACTCGGACTTCGGTGTATATTTGAAAATAAGAATTAGCCGAATTGGTCCAACCGTTCCTGAGTTTTGCGCTTAGCAACATATTTAGCCATTCATTTTTATTTATATAGATATCTTCCCACTCTCACGTTTATTCTTAGAATAGTGCACGTTAACAGGCGTTTAAGTTTTTAGCAACACTTGGGCAAAATTAAGTTTATAAAGTAGCAGTTAATGATCTTTGAAATTGATTTCTTTCCAGTCAAGATGAACAGCCACTCAATGGAAAGTCAACACTTCATCTAGCAGCATATTCAGAAGATTACAACTGACTGTGCATTGCAAAAAGACAAAAAAAAAGAACAAAGAAAAGCAAAGAGAAACCCACTTCTTCTCCAAAACCTTTTCAATTACACTAGTCCTTCATACAGGCTGAGATCTATGACACAGACAGTAACAGTGAATAGGAGAGATTTAGCACTAGTGAAATCTTGTACAGTAATTTCCTTCTGTTTGATAAGTATTGGAAATGGACAAGCAAGTGTCAAATCAAGTTGTTTGGAGATAGGAGCATGAAAAGGAGCACATAACAGAATGACACAGGTTAGGTTATATACTACGATTAGGATACCTGTAAAACTTGAAAACAATTTTCCCTGTGTGTTTCAAGTATGTTCAGGAAACTTATAGGTGTGCATGTGCTAATTCAAGAGAACGCTGGAACAATAACTTACCTACAACATTTGTGTATTAATTATAGAACCTTCAGAATATACTGTGGCAACAGGATATCATGACAAATCCAGAAGTAGCCAGATTGTGGTGATTCAAGAGAACTTTAGAACAGTGAGTTACCAAGGACATCTGTATTATTCTAGAACTTTCAGGATATCCTGTGGTAATATAATGTGTACCAACATAAGAATTACATGGAAACTTAAAATACAGTTCAGTAGTAGTAGTAGTAGTAGTAGTAGTAGTAGTAGTAGTAGTAGTAGTAGTAGTTGAGATGTAGTGTGTTGTTGTGAGTTACCAAGTTCTGTTGAGTGCAAGAAAGCGAGTTTATTATTGATACTGGTTGATGGATCAACTGTGGATTACTGTTTAGTAATATCTCATTTTCATTTGCAACATTTTGAGCGCCATAGCACCTTGCCTAATTCAACCACACTTCATATTGTAATTTATATATTCATAAGATTCTTACTGCTTAGAAACATGTTTTAGGATTTAGTCAAATATTGTGTATGTTTAATATGGCTGATGATGACCCCGAGTAGGGTTGAAACTAGTCCCATGTAATGTAAATAACATTGTAAATACAGCTAAGTATTGAATAGGTGGAAAACTCTCCTGTTTATTATTAATGTGATGTGTGGATGCCATACGAAAAGTAAATAATACTGCTCCATCTTCCCAACACTGACCGGTCATCATGTTTATCCTATTATGTATTCCTTTTCATGTTCCTATCTCTATATGACTTATTTTTGTTTGAAATTGGTATAAAAGCTTGTTAGCCTTAAGATTGAATAGCAATACACCTACAAACTTGTACGAAAATATATATTAGTACAGTTGAGTAACCAACCACATTTATTTGATTGGTAAGGATTAAACTGCAAAGGCAGCTGTTTATAAAATACTAGCTACTACTAAAATACAAGTCAGCTATGTAGGTGGTTTAGGTAAATAGAAAGGAGCAATTTGACTCGCAACTGGAATCCAAGTAAGAATATGGTGGTCTGACAATGCTGTCAGTATTTGTATCAATGTAATTAACTATGTCTAATGTTGCAATTAAAGGAAATGCTCAATCACATGAAAAGCGACATAAATTCTCACTTTTCCCTGATGAGCTAAATTACAACTTTAGCATATTATGAGACATCAAATGGACATAATTTTAATATGGAAGAATATTTAATTTTCACTATTGTTCTTTATGGAATAAACAATTATGTTTTAATACAACATGTTCCATTAGATTTTAAGACTGAGTTTCATAATTGTTTTAAGAAACACAATATGTGAATATATTTGTCAATTTTTGATTGTGAGGCTGAAGATAATTTAGGTTTCAAGTCAAAACTAGTCCAACAAAGTGTGATGTTTACACAGTTACATCAATGAAGTGTACTGATTAGGTGCATTTTCTTTTTTGTTCTGTTTGCTAATTTGCAAACTCTAAAGCTAATGAGAAATTTTTGCATGATTAGTTTGATAATGTACAAAGCATCTTTGTACTGTTCCTCATTAAGCTGCTAGATAGTTCCCATCACTTCTCTGAACAAATTTAACTTTCAAAAATGGAATTACTCTTACCACGAATTGAGAAACGTGCAGCCTGACTCTCCTGAGGAAGAACACGGAAGTCCAGGAACCAAGCTTCACCCCATGCCAGCACAAACGAAATGAGGATCAGGAGAACTTGGAATACTGGTAACTGTGCCTTCGGCCACTAGAATAAAGACAAGAGAATGTCACATTCCAGAGAAATCAACAAAATTAGTTAAACTAGCTTATGTATTTCAGGAGGTAAACCGACACACACCAGAACTTACATCATAAACGAACACCTTGGAAATCAGGAATGCACATGTTCCAGCAGTTGAGAGCTACAACACAGAAAATTACATACGATTAAAAACCATATTATAAAACTTGGCATGTTTAATAATATATACAAATGTTATAACAAGACAAAATTTGTACTGTGTCTGGGCTAATCTAAAATAAAGGACGAATTTTGATGAAACTTCTACCAACGGCTATGATGATGATGATGATGATGATGATTGTATTTTCAAGGGGCCTAACCTCTAGTTCAACGGCCCCTAAGACAGCTCTGATATGATCGTAGGGGTAACATAGACTACACATTATGTCGCTATGATAAGAGGGAGCTGAACAGTAAATGCAATTCACATCTTATCTCTATGAGCATAAAATGTTTCACTTTGATGCCTAAAGCTTGAACCGTCTACAGGCTCTCTATTATAAACTCAGACCAAATGCACGGTTTTGTAGTCTGTGCTACGGCAGCTGCAGCTGGGAAGCACGCGCATAGTTCTTGACTTTGTAAGCAGCCTGTACATGTTTGACCTGGCAAGCAGGAATCGTCAGTCTGAATCTCAGCTGTTAACATGGTGAGACAATTATCAATACAACACCGTATTTTCGTATACACACATTATCATTATAGACTGTTATGCCTTTAAGCGATCAGTCTGCAAGCCTCTGTGAATTTATTAAACGTCGCCACAATCCTCGATTTGCAACTTGTGTTGTGGCCTTATTTAGTTCTATACCTCTTATCTTTAAATCATTAGAAACCGAGTCTAACCATCATCGTCTTGGTCTACCTCTACTTCTCTTACCCTCCATAGAAGAGTATATTATTCTCCTAGGTAACCTATCCTCATCCATTCGCCTCACATGACCCCACCACCGAAGCAGGTTTATGCGTACAGCTTCATCCGTCGAGTTCATTCCTAAATTAGCCTTTATCTCCTCATTCTGAGTACCTTCCTGTCATTGTTCCCACCTGTTTGTACCAGCAATCATTCTTGCTACTTTCATGTCTGTTACTTCTAACTGATGAATAAGATATCCTGAGTCCACCCAGCTTTCGCTCCCGTAAAACTAAGTCGGTCTGAAAACAGACCAATGTAAAGATAGTTTCGTCTGGGAGCTGGCTTCCTTCTTACAGAATACTGCTGATCGCAACGGCGAGCTCACTGCATTAGCTTTACTACACCTTGATTCAATCTCACTTACTATATTACCATCCTGGGAGAACACACAACCTAAATACTTGAAATTATATCGACCTATTCTAGCTTTGTATCACCAATCTGACATTCAATTCTGTTGAATTTCTTACCTACTGACATCAAATTAGTCTTCAAGAGGCTAATTTTTGTACCATACTCATTGCACCTATTTTCAAGTTCCAAGATATTAGACTGCAGGCTTTCAGCACAATCTGCCATTAAGACCAAGTCGTCAGCATACGCCAGACTGCTTACTACATTTCCACCTAACTGAATCCCTCCCTGCCATTTTATACCTTTCAGCAGATGATCCATGTAAACTACGAACAGCAAAGGTGAAAAAGATTACAGCCTTGTCTAACCCCTGTAAGTACCCTGAACCAAGAACTCATTCTACCATCAATTCTCACTGAAGCCCAACTGTCAACATAAATGCCTTTGATTGATTTTAATAATCTACCTTTAATTCCATAGTCCCCCAGTGTAGCGAACATCTTTTCCCTCGATACCCTGTCATATGCTTTCTCTAGATCTACGAAACATAAACACAACTGCCTATTCCTCTCGTAGCATTTTTCAATTACCTGGTGCATACTGAAAATCTGATCCTGACAGCCTCTCTGTGGTCTGAAACCACACTGGTTTTCATACAACTTCCTCTCAACGACTGATCGCACCCTCCCTTCCAAGATGCCAGTGAATACTTTGCCTGGTATACTAATCAATGAGATACTTCAATAGTTGTTGCAATCCTTCCTTTTCCCTTGCTTATAGATAGGTGCAATTACTGCTTTTGTCCAATCTGGAGGTACCTTACCAACACTCCATGCTAATCTTACTACACTATGAAGCCATTTCATCCTTGCCTTTCCACTATACTTCACCATTTCAGGTCTAATTTCATCTATTGCTGCTGCTTTATGACAATGGAGTTTATTTACCATCCTTTCCACTTCCTCAAGCGTAATTTCGCCAACATCATTTTCCTCCTCCCCATGAGCTTGGCTGTTCGCAACACCACCAGGATGATTTCCTTTTACATTAAGAAGATGTTCAAAATATTCCCTCCACCTCTCCAGTGATTCCCTGGGATCTATTATGAGTTCACCTGAATTACTCAAAACACTGTTCATTTCCTTTTTCCCTCCCTTCCTAAGATTCTTTATTACTGTCCAGAAAGGTTTCCCTGCTGCTTGACCTAGCCTTTCCAGGTTATTACCAAAATCTTCTCATGACTTATTTTTGGATTCAACAACTATTTGTTTCGCTATGTTTCTTTCATCTACGTACAAATCCCTCTCTGCCTCAGCCCTTGTTTGGAGCCATTTCTGATAAGCCTTCTTTTTCCATTTACAAGCTGCTCCCACTTCATCATTCCACCAAGATGTTCGCCTTTTCCCATCTTTACACACAGTTGTTCCTAGGCATTCCCTTGCTGTTTCTACTACAGCATCCCTGTATGCCACCCATTCACTTTCTATATCCTGAACCTGCTTACTGTCTACTGTTCGAAACTTCTCACTAATCATATCCATGTACTTAAGTCTAATTTCCTCATTCTGGAGATTTTCTATCCTTATTCGTTTGCAGACAGATTTCACTTTCTCTACCCTAGGCCTAGAGATACTTAGTTCACTACAGCTCAGATAGTGGTCTGTATCATCGAAAAATCCCCGGAAAACTTGTACATTCCTAACAGATTTGCTGAATTTGAAGTCGGTTAAGATATAGTCTATTATGGATCTGGTACCCCTAGCCTTCCATGTGTAGCGTTGAATAGCCTTATGCTTGAAGAATGTATTCGTAACTGCTAAACCCATACTAGCACAGAAGTCCAACAAACGCTTCCCATTCCCATTAGCTTCTATATCTTCCCCACATTTACCAATCACCCTTTTGTATCGTTCAGTTCTATTGCCAACTCTCTCATTGAAATCGCTCATTAGCACTATTCTATCCTTGCTGTTGACCCTGACCATGATGTCTCTCAATGCTTCATAAAACTTGTCAACTTCATCCTCATCTGCACCCTCACATGGTGAATAAACGGAGACAATCTAGACCTAATTCATCCAACTGACAAATCTACCCACATCATTCGCTCATTTACGTGCCTAACAGAAACTATGTTGCGTGCAATGGTATTCCTGATGGAAATGGAAATGGTGTATGGCTTTTAGTGCCAGAAGTGTCCGAGGACAAGTTCGGCTCGCCAGATGCAGGTCTTTTGATTTGACACCCGTAGGCGACCTGCACCTCATGATGAGGATGAAATTATGATAAAGAGCCCTAACCCAGACTCAGCCCTTCCCTTTCTAACACCCGTCAAGTACACTTTATAATCTCCTATCTCTTCCTCGTTATATCCCCTTACCCGAATATCACTTACTCCTAGCACATCCAGATGCATCCCCTTTGCTGACTCAGCCAGTTCTCCTTTCTTTCTTCCATAAGCCCCATTAATACTGATAGCTCCCCATCGAATTCCATTTCGTTCGCCAAGCTGTTTCCAAGGAGTCCCTCACCTGTCAAATGGGAGTGGGACTCCGTTACTCCCATAGGTCCGAGGCTTGCTTAAAATGTTCTGAGCTCGGTAAATTCATGAAGCAGGATGCTACCCTACTTGCACATAGTCCAAGTGAGGATCTCTCCTCTAACGGGTTATGGACCACCGCTGAATTGTATAGTCTGAGCACAAGGAGGGCCATGACTCAGATTATGTCCGAGATGCCCACTCTCATTCCATAGCAACTGGTATCCTGACCCTCAGGACCTCTTACTAGCCCACTCAGGCGTTGCCCATGGTTCACGAACTAGGACGTGACTACAGTAACCCACACCATGAACCACACATATTGTTGAAAAAAAAAAAGGGAGAGAGAGATGATGCTACAGTGATATTCTTACACATCAATAAGGCATCCAACACTGTTGGCCATGATCACATTATATCAACAATCGAAAGAATGCCCTAACTTCGAAAATGAAAGAATCATAAATCTCCTAATATGAAATTCTACACAAATTAATGTTGGTATTCACAAGACAAAATGCATTGAATTCAAATGAGGAGTAATGCAAGATGCTCCTCTATCACCTTGTCTTTACAACCTACCAATAGATCACATACTTGATGAGCTTTCAGAACACTTGATAGGAAAAGAGTTTTGTTTAGATGTAGTGGAGGGTCTTATTTAAATAACTGTCCTGGGGTTTGCAGATCACATTGTTATAGCAGCCAAAAAATAAGCAGGCAGCAACTGAACTCAAATGGCTATCAGATATTTTTCTGAGATTGGTTTGCAATTAAATTAAGTGAGATCTCAAACAATAGTTATCGACAATGTAACAATATGCAGTGAATATATTCAATTGGGTGGAATGAATATTAAAAGTACCTGCAGAGAGCAACCAATTAAATATATGGAGGTTAACTTTTCCAAGCAGCTGAAGTTTGATCCTAATTCTATAATTCAGAACCAAGCTGACAAACTTTTAATTTACTGTCGAGTTACTTATTCGTTTTAGAACAGATACTGTTAGTTCTCAATAATTATATCTGGCCAATGTTGGTATATCTGTTCCAAAACATCCATTAAATCAACTTCCCTTGAAATTCCTGGAAGATACTGACAAGTTAATCAGAAGTACTATTAAAGAAATTCTTTGTTTTCCTGGTGACAAACCTGATACAATGCTATATACAGCAAGAAAATTCAAGGTCTACTTCACTCAAAATGGGAAGCATTTTTGTCACTCATTAATAACTGCAACTGAACACTCATTCATTCCTTCATTCATTCAAACATCAATGCAACGTGACAAAGCATCGACGGGACACAGCCCGCTCAAACAGGCCGAAGGAACTCCAAAAGGCATAAATGAACTGCCAGTAATTCTGACACTTGAGTTTCCACGTTGACAATTTTTATTAAAAGTGCTCTGTCCCATGAGTAAAACTGATTCCACCACATTTAAACAAGAAGAGTTTCCTCACAATTCAGCTTGATAAATATTTGGACAATTTTTACGACTGGAACATTCTGGAACAATATAGTTGTTACCAAGATTGAAAGAAGAGGATATTTACAATAAACACAGTAAATTGCATTTTTAAGAACTTTTTAAAGCATTCATGACTCATTATCAATCTTTTTTGCATCATGTTTTTATACAGTTTTCATAGTTTTTAAGATGTCTTTGTCAATTGTTCAAACCAGCTGAAGATGGCCCAATAAGGGCTGAAACATATCACAGAAGGAAAAATTTTCACACGACTGAATTCAACATTCAATTGTAATGTCAGGTTTAAATTGTACTGAAAGGTGGATCCGTAATCCAAATTCTCTTAAGAGTTAGTATTTCTGATCTGTAAATCAATACTGAACTATCATGATGTTTATAGTTTGCAATAATACAGCAAGATGTTGTACAAGACCAAGGGTACTACCACATCACCCGCCATGAATTACTGGCCGTCATGAAGACACATTAAAAACATTGATTTTAATGTTGTCATATAATCTTCTTATGCTATTTTTAAGGACAATTTCTCTCAAGGCATTGATACTTTGTCAATATATGAATTTTTCATCTAAACAGTATTATGTGGCTGAAGATGTTAACAATATACGAAACATGTACCACTTTTAACTAATAAGTTGCCTTAAGCAACTAATGTATCAACAAGGTGGAAAATAAAGTTGATTTTATGTAAAACAAACCTCAATGACATGCACGGGCCCACGAATAACAGCAATGGACCATGGAACAGTGGTGGCGTGTGGTATGGTTCAATGAATCCCATTTCCAGTTGTATCAAGCTGATGGGTGCATGACAGTGTGGCGTATGCCCCATGAAGCTATGGATCCTGTGTGTCAACAAGGTTGTGTCGAGGCAGGAGGTGGCTCAGTTCTGGTCTGGGCGATGTTCTGATGGTCGCAATTAGGCCCCACTGTCCGGCTGCAGGGATCGGTGACAGGTGCACATTATGTGGACATTCTTTCAGACCATCTACATCCCTTTCTGTCCTTAGAGTACCCTGATGGAGATACCATGTTTCAACAGGACAATGCACCATATCACTGCTCTGTAGTGGCACACAGGTATTTGGAGGAGCACTCCAGTGAAGTTACAACCATGAAATGGCCCTCCAGATCCCCCTATCTTAATCCAATTGAGCATTTATGGGGATACTGTAGATGCTGGTGTACGCTGCATGAAGCCTGCACCAACTACACAGGACCAATTGAGGGTAGCAGTGCAATATGTGTGGGTCCAGATCTTTCCAGAACGAATACAACACTTTGCAGAGTCGATACCTCGCCGTATTGCTGCCGTTTAGAGGGCTCGCGGAAGGGCAACTCGTTATTAACATCACATTCAATGGCTTCCCATGTGTTTGGCCACTCAGTGTATTACCCTACCTACCTGATTATATCACCTCTCTCAACCCTGGAAGATCTTCAGTAGCAGCACATACTTGTTTCTTCATTTAGTGAATAAGGACGTCATGGTCATCAATCATAGTGTGGTTCATATATAGCAGGCCGTTTATGCCATATGGGTACTCCCAATTAATTATTAAAATAAGAAAGGAATTGCCCGGAATTAAAATGAAAAACCAAGGAAAAATATTTAAGTTATTTCATTTGTATTTGTTTCCAACTTTGTTGCTGGACGAATTCCGAGACGGTAATAACCTGTGCATAATCCTGGAAACTGATTACTGCGATTTTCTTCAACAAACTATAAAATGCGAACCACTCAGCAAAAAAATATTATTTTTGTTTCTATATATTCATAAAAATATCCCTATCCATGTCAATTGAACTCAAAGTTCCAAAAATAAAACATTTATCGTCGCCATAAGACCTATCTGTGTCGGTGCGACGTAAAGCCACTAGCAAAAATAAAATTAAAAAAAAACAACATTACTCCAAGCATTTGTGGTGTTTGATTTAGTTTTACAAGCAGTGAGAAAGCCTGTCCGTATGAGGCAACTTGTAGAATGCTGCTACTGGTCAGTGCTGAGCAGGCTGATAGCCTCAAATATGAAGAAGTTTGAGCTCCACTGTAATGAGGTTTCGCTGTATTACACAACCAGATTATACAACAGATTACACTAAGCTTTGATATTAATCACCTCAGGAGAAGACAAAACACTAACATTTGCAATGAATAATGCAGAAGATAAAATGTTAATATTACAACAAAACGAGTTAAACTTTACTCAAATTACTGAAAATTTATGGACTATTTTAACTTAGCCATTTGAATGTACACAAGATTATGCAAATGACTACATCTTGTTAAATCAACTGATACTTACAGCTATTATACACCAATGGTTGATACAAAGCAGAGCATAGAAAAGTAGCAGGATGACGAACCGACATGCAGCTGCCATCTAACAACAAATAAAAGTAAAATATAGATAATTGGATTATTCACATCATTTAGGTGTATTTGATAATTAAAGACTAATGTAGAAATGGAGTGTCATTTCAGTTGAAGACAAGTATTTTTAATAGATGTGATTAAGGTTTCATACTGTTCCTACCAGCATTCCTTTTACCCAATTAAACATTTTTTCTTTATTTTATAAAAGTTCCCAGTTAGAATTTTCCAGTCAATGAATATACCAAAAAATTTGTTACTTCCATTGACTGTCTCAGTCCGACCCTTGACTTGGATGGTATGATAGTGACTAAGGTATGGGCAATGTCATTCCGTATGCAGTCAGTTCCTGTGATGAATGGTGTGAAAGTGTCTTTTCTTGGCAGAATGATATAAAATAGCATCTTCTTATGGTTGAAGCCACTTTAACATTTAATACCATTGTTGAATGTGACTTTCTGAAGAGTTACACCTCTGTTGTCTCTAATTAATTTACTATAACTTACTTTTGGTAGAAACAATAACTTTCTACCTTATACAATAATAACAATACCTACACAATAAAGCCTCTATAATCACTGAGCCAATCAATACATTCCTCTGTATTCCTTTTGTTGCCCATTTACAAAAAACACAATATGAAGTCTTAAAAATGAAAATTATGTCTAACACCATAATAGGTCAATAGTGAATGCCAGCTAATCAACTCTCCTGGATTAAAAAATCTTGGTTGGACAACCAGCTGTAATATAAATTTGCATGGATACTATCTAAACTCGGGTAGTCATACATATATATGATGTAAAACCAGTGGCGGCTCATGGATTTCTCATTTGGCAGGGCTGCAGCTAACTTTTTTTTTTACCGGGCGAGTTGGCCGTGCGGTTGGGAGTGCGCAGCTGTGAGCTTGCATCCGGGAGATAGTGGGTTCGAACCCCACTGCCGGCAGCCCTGAAGATGGTTTTCCATGGTTTCCCATTTACACACCAGGCAAATGCTGGGGCTGTACCTTAATTAAGGCCACAGCTGCTTCCTTCCCATTCCTATACCTTTCCTGTCTCATTGTCGCTATAAGACCTATCTGTGTTGGTGCGACATTAAACAAATAGCAAGAAAAAACCCTACATTTTTTGATTAAAAATGCTATTTTTTGGGGCGTCGACCCATGTGGACTTTTTTGCCCCTACTGGCACCATATTATATGAACCTGCGTGTAATTGGAATGGTGGTAGTGTGGAATGTTGCATGTGAGGAAAAGCTGATTAAGGACATCACAAACACCCAGTCCCCAGGCCAGGGATATTAATCATTACAATTTAAAAACCCTGACCTGGCCAGGAATCAAACCCGGGGCCGCTGTGTGACAGGCGGGCGCGTTGCCCCCTACACTGCGGGGCCGGACTGTAGCTAACCTTGCAATATGATTAATTTAAAGAACATACTTGAATTATTGTTACTATTTATTAAAATTATGAGCAATCAAACACTACTGATTTCCAGTTCACAAGTCTGCAATAAACTGTCTCTGATACTTACAGCTATTATACAGCAATGGTTGATATAAAGCATTAGACAGCCATAAACATACACAAACATAATAGATGCTTAATTTAATGAAGTTGTTTCTATTTTAATATTTACCTTTAATACAAAATCCATTCTCCTTTCTTTATGGCAAGTGAATTTGTCAATTACTATCTTGCTGAAATTGATTATACTGCCCATCAGATTCTTTTTTTTTACACTAATCATTGTCAGTGGTTTATTTATTTATTTATTTATTTATTTATCGTATGATGAATCTATGTACATATACGAGGACGGTTTGAAAAGTTCTCGGAATCACCGCTAGATGTCAGTGTTAGAGCAACGAGGTTCCCACGCAATAATCACACATCCTTTGTGAGTGAACACGTGGCGCGTCAGTGCTCTAGCTGCAGGAGTGTGGTAGTGACGACTCTATGTTGTTGTTGTTCCTGCATAGTGATTTGCGACAATGGAAAAAACTGAAATTCGAGCAGTGATTAAATACTCTGTAAAGAAAGGTATGAAAGCAAAGGAAATTCATGCCGACTTTCAGAACACACTGGGGGACTCTGCTCCTTCATTTTCAACTGTTGCCAAGTGGACCAGCGAGTTTAAATTTGGTCGGGAGAGCTTGGATGATGATCCACGTAATGGATGGCCAAAAAGTGTTACGACCCCAGAATTTATCGCAAAAGTGCATAAAATGGTCATGGAGGATCGTTGACTGAAAGTGCGGGAGATTGCTGAAGCTGTAGGGAGTCTTCTGAATGGGTATATTATATTTTAACCGAAGAATTGGGTATGAAAATATTATCCGCAAGATGGGTGCCGCAGCTCTTGACATTGGACAATAAACGCACCAGACTGGAAATGTCCGAACAAAGTCTGGCCCCTTTTCAGTGCAACCAACAAGATTTTTGGTGCCAGTTTGTGACTACAGATGAAACTTGGGCCCACTACCATACCCGAGAGACAAAACAGCAGTCAAAGCATTGGAAACATGCTGATTCACCACCACCAAAGAAAGCAAAGGCAGTGCGTTTGGCCGGAAAGGCCATGGCCTCAGTTTTCTGGGATGCAAAAGGCATTCTGCTGATAGATTATCTTCCTACTGGCCAAACAATTACGGGGCAATACTATGCAAACCTCCTAGACCAACTACAGGAAAAGATACGTGAAACAAGGCCTGGTTTGGCAAGGAAAAAGGTCATCTTTCATCAGGACAACGCTCCGCTGCACACAAGTGTTATTGCCATGGCAAAACTTCATGAACTGGGGTATGAATTGTTGCCACATCCACCTTATTCACCTGATTTGGCACCATCAGACTTTCATCTATTCCCCAAGCTGAAAATTTTCCTCGCTGGACGGAGATTTTCTACAAGGGAAGAAATGACAGCCGAATTGGAGAGGTATTTTGTAGGCCTGGAGGAATCTCATTTTTGAGATGGGATCAAGGCATTGGAACATCGCTGGACCAAATGCATTAGTCTACAGGGAGACTATGTTGAAAAATAAAAGCAGTTCCACCGAGGTAAGATAATTCTAGTACATTCCAAGAATTTTTTAAACCACCTACGTATATATATAGTTTCAGAAAAAAATGTGCGTAGTCACAAGTCCGTACAATACTACAACTCTAGGTCTAGCATTTTCACCCAATCAACTGCTTCATCCGATGTGCAGTGAATGTCCATTAGCATTCCTTTAAAAGCTCGAATTGGGCTGTCAGCAACAATGTGGTGGATTGACTGAGAAGAGACACCTCAATCACAATCTGCAGAGCTAGTCCAACCCCATTTGCACAACAGATAACCACATCTGCCTTGTCCAGTTCTTATCCGATTGACGATTCTCCACTGTCGTCTTGGAAGATCAAATCCTTGTAAGCGTTTAGAAGGATTCTCAACTAGATGTTTGTTCACTACTGAAGACTGGTCCCACTGGGCTTTTCCATAAACTGTTAACATGAAAATAGGTTCTTTCAAGATCCATTGCTGGTATGCCAGGGTGGTCTCCTTGATTTCAGTCGATGTTCAGTGTGCGTAATATCTTGATAGATGGGTAGTTGGGGGTTCTGCTGAATGTTCTTCCAAACCTTTAGGAGAGCTTCTGATCGTCTTAGGGCTGAAGGTGGAATATTGCTGAGAACAGGAAGCCATAGTGTGTTCGTGCTCCGAATGCAACCCGTGATTATGCGCATTGCCTGATTGAGTTGTACATTGATCTTCATTGTGTGAACACTATTGATCCAAGAGGCGCAGCAGTAATCAGCAACAGAATATGATAAGGCTAATGCTGTTGATCTTAGAACATGAGTATTGGCTCCCCATTATGTACCAGCAAGTTTCTGAAGAATATTATTTCTAGTTTTTACTTTAGCAGCTACATTTGAGAGATGTTGCTTGAAAGTCAAAGTTCTATCAAGTGTTATTCCCAAGTATTTTGGTGTACTGCAGAACGGCAACACTTGACCTCGGAATTTTATTGTTGGTTTGTAATTAGACTGTCTGTTGCGTAAGTGGAATGTAGATATAACTGTTTTTTGAGGATTTAGGTGAAGGCACCATTTCTTGAAGTATACATCCAAGGCTTCCAGATCAGTGGCTAAAGTAGTTTCAGCATCATAAAGTTGGAGCACTGAGTCACCAAACAAATGTCATCAGCATAAATGATATTTTCTTGATGATGTGTCTGGGAAGTTGTATATGTACAGACTGAAAAGAGGACTGATCCTTGAGGTAAACCATCGTTTAATTTAAACACACTACTTCTGTCATTATCAGTGTAGATCTGGAAGTACCTATTACTAAGCATATTGCTAAGTTGTTTTACATCGCACCGACACAGATAGGTCTTATGGCGACGATGGGATGGGAAAGGCTTAGGAGTTGGAAGGAAGCGGCTGTGGCCTTAATTAAGGTACAGCCCCAGCATTTGCCTGGTGTGAAAATGGGAAACTGCGGAAAACCATTTTCAGGGCTGCCGACAGTGGGGTTCGAACCTACTATCTCCCGAATACTGGATACTGGCCGCACTTAAGCGACTGCAGCTATCGAGCTCGGTCCACGCATACTGATTTCCTCTCATATCCATTTTCGATATACGTGGTGAGACGTTGCTTCACGTCCGTAGGTTTAACCACTACACTGCCCAACACGTGTCCCCCAGGTGGTGCTAAGAAAGCAACAGTGTTAAGATGAGACCGAACTGTTGGAAACGACCTCTCCGTCAAAGAGCGAACAAGGAGATGCGTGGTCCTTTTCAGGACCTTCAAGTTCGTAGAATTGGACCATCGCTGCGCATTTGTCAATTGAATATTGTCAGTGGTTAAAGACGTCCTTCTGATATTTTACTCCTTAAAAATGTTTCCTCTCTTTTTAAAATAGAGCACTTTTCAGATTCCGGTGTCATGGGTGTAGTTTGTCAGTTTTATTCAGAAAAGAGTGAATACTTCTGTGCAGCATTCACTAAGTCCAGTACTCAACAATGTCTCATACATCTTCATAAGTCCGGAGAGACTTCAGAACTCCTGTCTTTTATATAAATCAGACAGTTTGGTCACCAGTTACTCTTGGCATAAGAACAGGCAGGTTTCAATAGTATTATCGAGCTCACTGGATGGAAAGCTGTGGGAGTCAGTAGATTAAAAAAAAAAAGGGGATGCACTGAATAACTTTACAGCGAACAAATTCTTAGTGAAAGCAAATCTTTCTTTCCCCAGACAGGAAATAGTTGAATATACTGTACCTCTTTTACAACTATGTCCTCATAGTTTCCTTTCCTTAACAGGTGAGTTGGCCGTGCGGTTAGGAGCGTGCAGCTGTGAGTTCGCATCCGGGAGATAGTGGGTTTGAATCCCAGTGTCAGCAGCCCTGAAGATAGCAAAATTTCCCTTGCTTTTTCTCACTGGAGGAGAGTTTTTTTCAGGCTGATTGACTAAATAAATGACCTTATATCCCCTCAATGCTGATAGCCTGGTACATCTGTTTAAATCGAAAGCTGAGTTACAGAAAATACTGATCAGTGTGAACTGAGTTAGTCTTCTTTAAAAATTAATCACCATGTCTCTGAAGGAAGTATCTAGGAAGATATTGATCTTTGAAGATTCCATGAAGGACTTACAAGCTTGCCTAGATTCAGCAGTCAGTGCCGCCAACCCATCGAACATGCTCCATATGCTGGGTGGCGAGTTCCAGGTATTCAAGAAACAGGTCAGTGAAGAATTCTCCAAGCTTAAAGAGGAGCTGAAGGTTCTCAAAGATTGGCTTCAGAAACAAGACGATGTACTGGACAAGGCTGAACAGCACAGTTGCCAGAATTGTCTCTTGCTGCACAAGTTCCTTCAAATACCATGATCGTGATCAAGTGTGGCATGTGAAGCGAGCTTTTAAGTGGAGTGGATGAACTCATGAACTACTTAGTTTATATTTGTGTGTGTTTAAATGTCTGCTTGTTAAAGTCAGTGAATCTACTCACCAGGTTGCTCGGGTAAACTCTCATTTTACTTATTTAATTTTATTTCCCACCGCTTCGTTCCATGTTTCTTGACCACCACATCAGAAATGCCATTGACCTGCATCCCTCTCCACAGCCCTTATCCACCCCTTTTCCTTTACCCTCACCAGCTTCAACGGGACTTGTGTTGCACAAGCAGCTGAGTGATCACTCACAGTGGCTATAATGTTGCCACCTAAATGGACAGTAATTATCAGCTCATCTGGAAGAGGTACAGGCTACTTTTGAAGTGGACAACGGCCATATTATTGGAATGAGTGAAAACCAGCTGGCTGTCATCAGCATTTTAATTTTCTTTGTTTTGAAAACTCATGAGTAAATATGGTAATTATTTTCAGGAACTGATGAAAAATAACAGTCTCAGACAAAAATGGAGTAAATTACTTAAGATAAATATGGGTAAAATCATGAACCAACATGTGCCAAGCATACCGCTAGAGGTTTTAAAGGATCACCTAGCACAGCCAAGAATAGCCGCTACTTCCTCCCCTAAAAATTCAATACCCTTGTTTTAACAGTATCCCACATATGAGCAATGTTTTGTTTGAAATACCAGCTCAACTTAAGTTAAATGTGCAACAGATTCTATTACATACCAAAACCTCTTAAATTCTGCAAATTGCAAGTGTATGCAGATGATATACAGATTTACCACCATTCAAAACTGAGTGATATAGATAGGACCTACTGTAATTATTTGAATAAATTCTGACCTACATCATCTTAGTGACTATTCAAATAAAAACACCGTATTAATAAACCTGAACATAACTCAAGTTGTTATTATTATCGGTACAAAAAAAATCCTATACTCCTTCCAACAACGGGCATTCCTCCAATAATTTTAAAATAAAATAAAATCATACCCCGCTCTACTTCAGTGACTAACTTAAGTATTATTATAACTGAGAACCTTCACTGAACTCAACAGGTGATAAGTATATTACATATACTTCATAAATGCTTATTCCCATTGAAACATTTCTGTAATGTATTCTCTGTTCTATTTAAAGTACAACTAATTCATTCTCTGTTACTACCTACACTAACTTAGGAAATGTCATGGGATAGTCACCTAATAGCGTGTGGGGCCTCCTCTGGCCCTGCGAACTGTAGTGTGATGCCATGGAAGTGAGTCGACAAGTCCCTGGTAGTCCTCTGGACGCAGCTGACACCAAATCATTTGCAGAGCGTCCGCCAATGCTGCTCTGTTCATGGGTGCAGGATTCATGGCACGGAGCCTGCGTTCCAGGACATCCCAGATATGCTTGATAGCGTTCATATCGGGGCTCCTGTGTGGCCATGGCAGTCGTTGGACCTCCGCTGCATGTTCCTGGAACCATTCCCAGGCGACGTGGGAGCAATGTGGCGGCGCGTTATCATCTTGAAAAACCGCAGAACCGCCTGGGCGCTGGAAGGCCAAAAATGGGTGGAGATGGTCTCCGAGCAGCTCAACATACTGCGTACCATTCAAAGTCTCTTCCAGAACAACTAGGGGGCCCATTCCATACCAGGAAAATGCACCCCAGACCATAACAGAGACACCAGCGCCCTGGACCACACCATCGAGGCAGGCGGGATCCATCACTTCATGTGGTCTGCGCCATTCACGGTGCCTCCCATCGGCATGGTGCAGTTGAAATCATGATTCATCTGACCATATCACGTTACACCATTGTTCCAGTGTCCATCCCTGGTGACTGGCGACAAATGCGCCTCGTTGTGCCCGATGACGTTGGGTTAACAGCGGCACCCGTGTGCGGCGCCGGCTCCCATACCCCACAGAACCCATGTTCCTACGGATTGTCCATTGGGAGACATGTCTAGCATGTCCTGTGTTGATTTGAGCCATGATTTGTTGCACGGTTGCCCGTCTGTCACTACTGACAATCCGTCTCAGATATTGCAGGTCACGGTCATCGAGGGTGGCTGGATGACTGATCGCTCATCTGTTGTGGACGGTGACACCCGCATTCAACCATTAACGATACACCCTGGACACGGTTGATTGTGTGAAGCCAAATTCCCGCACCACTTCCGAAATCGCACTTCCCATCCGTCGGGCACCGACCACCATACCCCATTCGAACGGTGTCAGCTCATGACGATGTTTCATGTTACACCTGTCACATTCACAGCCACTGCTCACAAGGTCTTCTATACAAGTGCCGCTGGCACAAGTGGCGTGTGGTGCGCAGACAACACACCTGCGCATCAGTGCTCCGCTATCCCATGGCATTTGCTCAGTCAGTGTATATTTGACTATTGTAACAACGTGCTGACTGAAATAACCTACGTCAGTAACAAAAAACTGGATCGGAGCCTGAAGAGTAGCGCAAGATATATCTTTAATCTACGATATGATGCACATATATCTTCATATTATAAGAATCCTGCATGGCTTCGAGTGCACCATCACCATGAACTTCACATGTTATCACTTCTACAAAAAAATGCAGAGAGTAGCATTTAAGACTTTGCAGTTCTACTCACAGTTCGCAGAAATCTCCAAGTGAGCACCATATGGCTTGTGCCAAGCTTGGCATGATAAGAAATCTTTATTGCTGATGCAGCAGTTCACTAGTAAAGGTGTGTTGCGAGGTTATTATCGCGATGATTAATCACACTGCAGCACAGAGAAACCAGTTAAAGGGTGCCTTCAAAAATTCCATAAACAGTTCTTCACTACCACCAAAACGTTTCATGCAACAAATCGTTCACAAGTGGCATAGTACTGGTTCTGTAACTAATAAAAAAATAAAAAAAACAACCAGCGAAGGAGAAGAGCTCTCACATAGCAGGAGAGGTTAGAAGATATACAGGCAAGTCTGTCCACAGAAGTTGCTTCGGAGAGTAACTCAGGAAATTGGTATTTCACGTTCATCAGCATGCAATGCAACAAAATGATTACATTTACCATGTTACTGGACTCATTCAGACCATAACATACAGCCTACAGATTTCATTGCTAGAATAAGATTTTGCAATTAGCTAACGAATAGTGTCCACGATGGTATCGTGGATCCAAACTTTCTTTTTACAAATGATTAAGCATGGTTCCATTTGAGTGGATATGTCAATTCACAAGATATGAAGCTTACATCACAGCTCAAGGAGATCTCTTTTTAACATCTGAGTTCGGTTTCATTTACTAGTTTATCCTTTGTTTTTTATTTATTTATTTATTTATTTATTTGTCCTGAGCATGTATATACCTGGTGAGTTCAGTTTCATTTAGTTTCTATAGGCATATTCATGCCACTTCCTTGAGATCATTACTGTATGTCTGCTTGCTGTTACCGCTTCTCTCCGCTCTTATGCCTTGCTACTCCGCTATGAAGTCTTAAATGATTCTATATGGTATGGACTATTGCACCATCCTGCTGGAAATAGCTATATCTTTATTCTAATAAATATACAGTAGAAGTCCATTATAGCGAGAATTCATAACAGTGAAAAATTTACTCGCTATAGCGGATTGTTGTTATAGCCGATTTTTTTAAAAGCCGGATGAACCCCCATACACATTAAAATCGGTATGGAAAGGCAATCAGTTTGTTCAAAACTTGCGTTTCCGAGGATAATATCCACACTACGGCTAACTTGTTCGTTATTTTTCGTGAAAGTGAGAGTTTAATTTCATTCTGAAAAAATTATAGTACCGTATATTTTCTCTGAATCCAAGACGAACCCCACTTTTCCCTCCAAAAATGTAAATCAGGCTCAACAAGTGCTTTGTAATATCATATGAATGCCTTTGTTGTACAGTACGCTACGCATTTTAGACGCCGAACATTGGCTTTCGTTATGCCGTATATGTATATATATATTTTTTTTGCGGCTGCACAATTATTCTTTATTTATGCAGGTTTAATGACCATTAACTTAAAATTGGCATCGTAATGCCAAAGAGAACCCGCTGAAAATTGCCGGCAAAACCTATTCCATGCATCTCAACGACGATCCATCAGGAAAATATTTTTGCTGCCTATAAAACTGTTACTTTTACTCAGCATCAGATATAACTGGCAACCACTATGCACACATCTCGCTTGCCGGGTTCGGGCAACTTCAGTGGCTAGTGATGTATAGGCCTAATCGCAGATGTTGAAGGTCAAGGGAAGAGTTTATTGCGCCACGGTATGGCCATTCTCCCCTTGAGTTTTTCGTGCACATACCTCACAATTTCTTCTCCGACTTCTTTAAAGCATCATAGTCGCGGACCACTGAATGCATTTTTTGTACAGTACACATTTTTTAGTTATCTTTGTCTTCACGCTAACGCCAAATACTGGCTTTAGTTAGGCCTATGCACAATTATTCTACATTTCCGAATGTTTAATAACCATTAACTTAAAACTGGCATCATAATATCGACAAGAACCCGTTGTTAATTTGCCAGCAATACCTGTTCCGCGTATTTTTACAAAACGACTATCCATCACAAAAATGTTCCTGCTGTCTATAAAACTTAATTTTACTAAGTGTCAGGTACAGTAGATGCGATATAACTCTGCCACTGAGTATACAGCCATGGCCTTTCTAAGAATTCGCAGGCTAGCATGTTTTGGTGCCATCCTGCAGATTTGAGAAACTTTTTCTAGAGACTAATAGAATGTCATTCTCTCTTCACTATTTCCCAAGATCCAGTGACGTTACACACAGGCAGTGTACAACCGGTTGTCTCAGCTAGCGGTGTATAATAAAGAGGTGGTCGTTTATTGTCAACGAGTTTTGTGTGTACGTGCGCATGCGGGAGTGAAAAGAAGCAGCGTGGTTACGGCATTAGTGGTCAGGGGTATTCGTTATTGTTAGGCTGGGAATGCAAGTCAACCCTTGATTTTTTTCGCATGAAATTCTGAGAGAAAAACGTCATCTTGGATTCGGAGAAATACAGTATCACTCAGAGGCTTCTGTGGCAAACATTTCAGATTTCTTCTTCAAACAGCGTTGCCTAACCTAACCTTACATGTATCATGAAAACATATTTGTAATGCACGTAGAGAAATGATAACCTCCTCACTAAAAATTTACACGTGAATAGCCATTCCGAAATGCAACTAGACATGAAAAAATATGAACTATCCTGTGAAATCAGTAATGTACTCTGCCATATCTTGAGGTGTATCACATTCTCACTTAACTTCAGCCTTTATTTTTAATGTGTTAACAACTGCTATCGACCACGTTATTTATGCATTTATTACGAAAACGTGTTATCATCTTCCATTTAGGATTTTCTTTAGATTACAGCAGTCGACGGGTATTACTAATCGACTCCAACATTGCCTTTGAATTTTGATGAGAGAGTTCGTAAATGCACATTCTAACAGCGTCCACCTATCCTAACTTAACCGTACTATATGTATGATGAAAACACGCTTCAAGCGCCAGAAGAGAAATTTTCTTTCTTTGCTAGGGGCTTTACGTCGCACCGACACAGATAGGAAGAGAAATTTTAACCTTCTCGGTATAAATTTACATGATAATAGCCTTTCCGTAATTTTTTTTTTTGCTATGCATTTTATGTCGCACCGACACAGATAGGTCTTACGGCGATGATGGGATAGGAAAGGCCTAGGAATGGGAAGGAAGCGGCCGTGGCCTTAAGGTACAGCCCCAGCATTTGCCTGGTGTGAAAATGGGAAACCACGGAAAACCATCTTCAGGGCTGCCGACAATGGGGTTCGAACCTTAACCCCGACATCGCCTTAGAATGTCGACGAGTGAACTCGCTAGTGGAAATAGCGAGGAAACAATACAGAAGTTAATCGATCGCATGCAACATAATCGCTGGGGTGCATAAATATTGGTAACGGGAAAAATCACGCGCGCTTAAGCGCTCGTAATAACGGATGCATCAGTGATAAGGCTCTCGCAGTAACCGAAAGATAATACAAAGTTTAATATAGGAATTTTTAAGAGACAGGAAAAAATTGGCCTTATAACGGGGTTCTTGTTATATGCCGTACTTGCTATAGCGGACTTGTACTGTATATAAATATACAAACATGGGAAGAATGTGCTGTGGATCGTTCACTGTGGTGGAATACTACAGCCACCGCTGTCAACTTGTTTGAAAGAGAACGCCGCAGACATCAAGAGGCCAAGCGACAAGCAAGAAAACTCCGTAAATTACAACCCCACCCTGCATCCATCCAGTGTGATTTGTGTGGGCGTATGTTTTATGTCAGGAAACACATCTAAACTGAGTTGAACTGGTCAATGTATGCAGGAAGACATTATATATACTCGGATCAAGTTACAGTTCCAGCCGACATTCCACTAATACTCCCAGCTATCTTTCTTCACCTTTTTGTTACCTCTTGTCCTATTATGAAAACAACACACGATCTGGCACCTCTCTTGTCAAACCCATACACGACACTACTATAATCTCTGCGTCCAGGTCATGGAATTCTGTACTGTGAACATTAGAGACATTCCCACTCACCTTAAAGTAATTTGCTGTGGGCACTTGCTGAGTAGATCCCACTGACTTGCTGGATAATTGCTGAACAAACGAACGAACGAACGAGTTACCGTAATTACTTCACTTAGGTATACTTTAGTTACCATTACAAAATTGAGGATTCTACTATTACTCTCAACAAGATTATTATTGTTATTGCTGTTAATATTATTTATTTGTATTTGCAATTACAGTGGAGCACTGTTTATCCTCACCCAGAAATTATGTTTTCCTGGATTATTCATTTAAATTAGGTGGTCCCACCACGATCCTAATCGAATCGTTTTAAAAATCCGGCATTACCTGTTCCTCGAAGAAATTATTTCCCAACTGTTCAGATGTTTTGGTCCCATCAACACACTAAATCTCTAACAAACTTTCTTCAAGACAGGCAGAATGAAATATACTTAATGCATTAGAGAACTTTTCAGAATCAATGTTTGCATTCAAAACCATATTCTCGAATACAACATACCCTTTGAAAGAAGTCGAGTAGGCCTAACGGTAATTTGTGATACAAGACCTACAAAAACTTGCTACATATACCTATAACTAAATAACAAGGATGAAAGGACAGCTACATCATACCTATGGATCTTCACATTAACGTCCCGTCATTGTGATAATTAAAGCAAGTACCAGAAAAGCAATCAGCGGTGAACTTGCTTAAGGAAACATCTTTGCATCGCATTTGCCTGGTATTGTTTAGGGAAACCACGGAAGTCAAAAAGCAAAGTGGCCGCAACAGCTGAAAGGAGATAGTGAATTCTGATAGTTATACTTGAAGACAGAATGAGTTTTGTCAACAGTTCTTATTTGTAAAACGTCTAAATTAGGTCCAGGGTTAGAAGTTTATTTTTGACAGACTTTTTTACAATTGTATTGCCGAGCAGGTTTTTGGCAGATCTCGCAGGGTACTAGTTACTACACTTTCAGACAGGAATCAAACTCGCTCCTTCCTAACATGAGTCTAGTATTTTAATATGGCTGGATATTTAGTCGAGTCTTGAGAGTTTGAAAGCTTTGTCATGTCTTGTGACTTTCAATATTCTTACTGCTGTGGTTGGTCATGGCTCACTTCTGAGCATATGGGACAAAGGCTTTACAAAATATAATTTATCTGCATTTTTACACAGTTTGATGTGTTATCTAAGGTGAACCTTTCACAGTTGCTGCAGTTTCCAATGATGCACCATCAGGCATTATATATGAATGCAGTATTCTTCCCAAGACCTTTCTAATGGCCCTGCTGTTTTTTCATACCGCCCAGCTAACATAATCTAGATATGTGCTAGTTACATGATATTAATATCTATTTGAGTCATTAGGTGTTCCAAATTACAATGCAAATACTGTAAAATGTTCATTTAAATGATAAATCTTCATTATGGTCAAGATAATTGCATCAGTTACATCGGAGTTTAGCTTGACTATTGTACAGTGTCGTGCGCGAGAAGTGTCTGGATTGGTGAGAAATTACATGCAAGCACTGATTCCGTATGGCATCACAAACCTGTATGGCACTCTAGAGCAACCAAGTGGTAAGCACCGGTGTTACAGGATTATGAATGAGCAGGAGAACACTACAAGTTCAAGAATACTCTGTTGTGTCTTGTTTGTGATAATGACACTGAAATATACAGTTTTGCAGGTACAATTTACCTCTGATATTATTGTTAATGCCCTGAGGGGAATATATTGAAATGTTACCACATTCATTTTTTACGTATTCCCCGCCCGGCTACTCATTCCTGCCCCCAGGCTGACGAATTTTTCTGGGGAGAACAGTGGATTGTGTTCTCATGACCTGAGCAGATGCTGCACCTTACATATACTGGGTGCTTCACTTGACTCTTGCGATCTAGTTTTATGCAATCCACAGCGTTTACTACAATCTAGAAATATGTGGGTCCCTCCCGCTAAACTGGGGTTATATAAGGAGATGTGTGGTTACGGGCTAGGAAACAGCAGAAAATGTAAGTAGTACTATTAATTCATTATGAGTACCCCGAATGATCCGTAAAACTAGAACATATATCTTACAACAGGAGGTGCACACACAGACCAGGAATAGGTATTGTATCTTCCCACTACATGTCAAGCCTCGCAATAGCTCTCTTGGCAGGCGTGTGGTCAGAGATCTGAATGTGAATACTGCTCGAGGTTAGGAGGCTCGAATCCCATGCAAGGTGGTTGTTTTTCTAAAATTTTATATATAGCCAGTTGTCTGGGATGTGGCAAGGTTGCATACTTAATATTTTCCACAGACTGATTTGTTTATTTGGCCATGAAAAGTATAGAGCTGGGCTGGAAGAGGCTAGGAAATTTGCGACAGGATTTCAGTTACGTAAGTCATTTAACCCAGTACCTACTTGAACTGATGACCTCCATGGTCAATACAGAGCTGCGTACGACATTGTACGGATCATCTGGCACATAGCAACATCTCTGGCGTAACGGATCAGCATCTGTCAGTGATGAGATGTCTAAGGTGACCAGGATTGGCCAGCTCCTTTGCATACACCATTTGTTTTACATGGCCCCACAGAAAAAAAATCCAAGGGTGTAAGATCAAGTGATCTAGCAGGCCAGGGATCAGGTCCTCCCCTTCCTATCCATTTATCAGGATATATCACAAGGAGATGGTTCCGGATGACCCCCATCCGTCATGTTGAAACCACATCCTGCAGCGGTCAAGGGTGGCATGGGTTCCAAGAACGGTGGTATTTCACCTTAGAGAATCTGCAAATAGCTTTCTCCTGTCAGAGGTTTCTCAAAGAAATGGAAACCAATGAGGTGAATATCCATGATGCCATAGCGTACGCTCATGGCATACTGTACCTGGAAAGCTGCCCGCCATACCCAATGGGGATCGTCCACACTACAGTCATACATATTATGGTGACTAACAGTTCCATTATACAAATATAAACAATCCGTTATTAGACATTATAAATTTTCCAGCTAACTCATTCCTGGTTGCCAGCGTTTCGCCCCGGTGTGGTAAGTTGGGCTCATCAGTTGGTAAATAGCACACCCACCAAGACGCATAGCTAGTGCATACCGTGGAGGCCACTGCACAGGCTACTTGGAGTCACCGGCAGTGCCAATGCACTATGAGAGACTTTGTCTCATTACCAAAAATGATATAGATGTTGATTCACATAGGGAACCTGAAATATTTGTCCCAAATTAGTAAATTTATATACCATTATAAAGGGTGTGTTATTGGACATTATAAATTTTCCCTCCCGTCATTTTGAAACCACATCCTGCAGTGGTCAAGGAGTGGCACGGGTTCCAAGAACGGTGGTATTTCACCTTAGAGAATCTGCAAATAATGTTCTCCTGACATGACGGATGGGAAAATTTATAATGTCCAATAACGGACCATTTACTCATTTGGGACAAATATAGCAGGTTCCCTATGAGAATCAACAGCTATATCATTAACAGTTCCACTGTCGTAAAACTGCACTTTGTCCATAAAAAAGATGGTCACTAAAACGGCGGGATCAGTGTCCACATGTTGTAGGTCCATTGATAGAACGCCACCTGGGCTTCCAAATCATGAGCATGGAGCTCCTGGTGAAAGTGCATATGGTATGGTTGAAACCACTGGGTATGCAATATCTGCAGGACAGACGCCTGGCTGACATTCATCTCCTATGCCCATATACTAGTGTGGGAATTATGCCAGATAGCATCCAAGACAGCCTCTTCATTGTGAGCCGTCCGGCTCCATGGCTAAATGGTCAGCGTGCTGGCCTTTGGTCACAGGGGTTTCGGGTTCGATTTCTGGCAGGTTCGGGAATTTTAACCATAATTCGTTCATTTCGCTGACACAGGGGCTGGGTGTATGTGACGTCTTCATCATCATTTCATCCTCATCACGACGCACGGGTCGCCTACGGGCGTCAAATCAAAAGACCTGCATTTGGCAAGCCAGACTTGTCCTCTGACACTCCCGGTACTAAAAGCCATATGCCATTTCATTTCATTGTGAGCAGACGTCACGGAATGATCTCAAACAGGCTACGTCCTTTCCAGGGATGCAGTAGCCTGTAGACGTCTTTCCATATTTCAAAATGTCATGCCTGTCGGTTGTCGTCTATCCGGATAGCATTCTTGATAGAGGCACTGTGCCTCCTAGCCAAAGACCATCACCACCTCATCCTTGTCAAACCCAGCTCCTTACCCTATGCTATAACACACCAGTCTGTGGAAGTTATCAAGCATGTAACCTTATCATATCCAAGGCAATTGGTGCTAAAAAGAAAAAGAAAACTTGCATGAGATTTGAACCTTTGGGCACTGTCCACTATCACATCTCCCACCGAGTCATTGCCGTGTGAGCTACTGCGAGGCTTGATAAGTAGCGTGTAGTTCCCAGCCTATACAATACCTGCTCCTGGTCTGAGTGTGCACCTCCTGTTGTAAGGTACGTATTCTTCGTATCTGCACTCATGTTATGGATTCATTCGAGGTAACCATAATGAATTAATAATGGCGCTCAAGGTTCGAGCTGTCTTCTAGCCCATAACCACACATCTCATTATATTACACCGGTTTAGGGAAAAGGACTGATGTATTTCAGAATTGTAGTAAAAGTCACGTATGCATATGACTAGATCGCAAGGGGCTGGTGGACCACCTGGTATAAAGCCATGGAAGGTCTTGGCATATTAATGTATTGGTCCAAATACAGTATAAGACTGGGAGTTTTACATTTGTGTTAAAATGTCCTTATGTAAACAGCAGTTGTTTCATATGCACAGCATAACATTTAAACAATTTGTATAATTTCCCACCTGTACTGGCTTGTGCAGTGAGTGCCACAACGAGCTTCACAGATGAACTCTAGGTCACAAGTAAACCGAAACTGCTTCAGGTAGGATGACATTTTTTCCCCTTACAATTAATGGCTTGTGATGAGTGATGGACAGAATTGAATATAATGCATTTGCAAACCTCCGAGAATCGATACTTGCATTCAAAACCTTGCTCTTGATTACAACATAACTTTTAAAACTGAGAGGGCCCAATGATAATTTATGGTAACTTATTAAATATACCAGTGACCAAATAACATGGGAATATTTTAAAATAGAAAGGATTTCACCATCATGTTGGGGGCACCTTTTGTACTGAGAGGGATTTATTTTTTTCTTCATTTTCTCCTTCCAATTTTGGCCTACTTTGGACTGCGGGAAACAACAGATTTACCGATTTGTCTTTTCTTCCCATCCCAGATTTTTTTTTTTTTTTTTTAATTTTATTTATTTATTTTTTTTTTTGCTAGTTGCTTTACGTCGCACCGACACAGATAGGTCTTACGGCGACGAGACCAGAATTCTTTCACCCTTTCACGGAGTTCCCTCCTTATTTGCTCCAACCAGGTGGTCTTGGCATTTGTACATTGTTCCTGGAACCCCTTACATTTATCAACCTCCATTTGAAACACTTCTCGACTCCAGATTTCATAGGCCTCTTCTTCCTGTTACAAAAGTGGTGGACTGAGTTTGTGATGCTTTAAAAGTAGGTAGGACAACTGAGAAAAGTGTCCAGTGGATCTTAATACACCTTAATACATAGGACTTCACCATAAATAAAGGCATTATCTATAATGATTATTAGTAAGAATCATTCTGTTAAATCAACTCACCACAATATCAAACAGTGAAGTACGGATGTTATAATGGACTACCTGCTTGGAAAGAGCAGAGAACACATCATCTCCACTGAGCTGAAACAAGTAAAAGAGAAACATACCATCAAAAATATGTCAAAATCACAATTTGTAACAACTTAATTTTCCAACTGCTAACAAAAGGAAGTAGGTATGTGAGGAAGATTCCTTCATAAAGTGTTACTGGTGCAAATTTCATTTCTTTGTTTTGTTTTTGTTTTCAAAGCATTACCATGTGGAAGAAAATACCTTGGAATCATGGGTAGAAAAAGACTCCATTAGCACATAATGATATCTGTAGTACGACTACGGCATCTGGGTGTTATGAGAGGTGCTACTAATAGGGCAGGTAGAGTTACAACTGTATAGCCTTTGTTGGCGCTATTTGAGGATCCAGCCATCCTCTGGGCTGAAGACTTAACAGACATACAAAGAAAAAAGAGAGGAGAGAACAGTATTGCCAACCTGTGGTGATTTGAAACTATAGATATAACCTTGAAAACACTTATTATGAATTTACACTGTGCCGTATGATTTTAATATTAAATCACTGAAACCAACACCCTTCACTTATTTGATGTTATTGTTTAAATTTATTTTACTGAAAAGAATACTAAGAGTTCTGCTAGTGGTAGAATATCATGGTTTGCAATGCCTGGCATCATTGGTGTGCCACATTTAAGATTTAAGAGCAAGCACCAATCACAGTTCACATCGCCATGAGTCCCATGTACTCCTGGTGCGGCGGTGACACTTGTTTGAAGAGAAACACGTGGCCTCAGTTGCTCTCTAGCCAGCATGAAGGGCATGTGTTCACGGTGTGTGTAAGCCATTTGTTTTTGTTACTGTGTCATGGCCAGCGGATTATCAGAGATGACTTTTTAAAAAAATCAGTTGTTATATTTTGAGAAAAAGCATGATAACGGTGGGCCTCTTCTTCCTGTTACAAAAGTGATGGATTGAGTTTATGACGCTTCAAAAGTAGGTAGGACAACTGTGAAAAGTGCAACAAAAGAAGTGTGTCCAGTGGATCTTAATACGCCTTCTGAAGTGCTGCATACTCCTAAAAATCGAAGGCCAAGACATTATCCCAAGACATCACTAGATGCGCATGAACTCTTCTATACATGCATCATCAGCGAACAGCTGTCCTCCTAGGCCTTGTTTGAGTGGTCCAAACAAATGGTAGTTGCAGGACAAAAATTCTGGACTGTACGGAGGGTGTTCCAGAGGTGTCCAGCGAATTTCCTCCAGTTTTTCCCACGTTAAAATGGCAGTATGCTACCTTGCATTGTCATGGAGAAGAATGACGTTTTGGATCGATCGCCGGCATTGGTTGTTGTGATACGCAGCTTTTGGTTCATTCAAAAGGAGACAGTATTAGGCTGCATTAATAGATCTTTGTTCATGAAGAATATTCACAGGCAAAATGCTCGCAGAGTCCCAGAAAACGATTCCAAGCATCTTTCCAGCAGATGGGCGTGTTTTGGCCTTGAACAGACATACTTAGTCTCTTCACTGCCACTCCATACTTGCTTGCTTTGACTCTGGTGTGTAATGATGCACCCAAGTTTCATCTCAAGTCACAATACGATTTGGTTCATGCTTTACAAAAACATATTCACAGTTTGATGATAAATGTATATTCACACATTTAAATTTAGATACCTCTCATTTTTTATCAACTTTGTTATTTATTGATGCTAATCTTACCTCAAACTTGCTTTCGATTGAAGTAGCTCTTCAATCTGGAAGAGTTTAAGTTCACCCTTGGCGTGTGTTCATGTCACAGGTTTAATGAAAGCTATTTTCTGTGATTTCTTGGCAGGTATGCTGACCCCGTGGCAATTAATTCCTAATTTTCTTATTAGCTACTATCACCTGGACATGTTGCTCACGTCATCGGCAACTTTTACGCTGATTGGTACCGATGATGTAATCTTTCACCGCTGTCTTCCCTTTGATTGGTTATTCTTTTTAATTCATTATTTAATTCTTTCTCAATTATTTATTGAATGTTATTACTAATATTCCTTTAGGACATTTTTTCAGATTTTTTCTGTACTCTTCTTGTATTCTGTTATTATTCTCTGTAGTAACTTAATTGTTAGTTTCCAGCGCTACTTTTCGTCTTCTGCCTCTACAACATTCCACCTCTCTACAGAATGCTAGCAGGAGACTCGCTAGCTTGAATTCAGCCATGAGAAGGTCAACCGCTCACCAGCGCATGCTTGTGCTCCCGCTGCAGCTCTAAGCCATGCCGACATGTCAAGACAGCAGCTAGCATAAACTTCAGTTGCCACCTGCGTGGCAGAGTTTTTCATGTTCAATGCAGAAACACGTCAGATGGCAGTTGCAGCTCTGCATTTTGTCTGCTTTTCTTCGCATTCGCCAGTAGCATTCAGTTCTCATGGCTCTTCCTTTTAAAATATTGCTGACGACTGGTTTGTCTAGCAGCCGGTGAAGATCTGTTCACCCGGTTTCTTTTCTTCTGCTAGACATCAACATTTTATGGCTGTAGGCTCTAAATGCTGCTCTTTGGATTTTTAACCATGTTATTACACTTTGGTTTTTTCTCCCTGGAGGAGCGCTACAAATTACAGAAAATCTCTTCTTTCAAGATCCTGCTATCTAGTTAAATAGTTTTTTTTTTTTTAAACTTTTGTCAACCATTTTTTTCTCTACTTAAACTTAATGTTTTCTTTAATCTTTAATTCACTTTAATATTTTCCTGTTATTAAAACTTTTGTAACTTAAATTATGGTTTGACATTGGTCAGCCTGCAATGTAGTTTACATGGTTTTATTTTGGCTTATGTCAAATGTTTTCTAGTTTCAATAAGACATCAGTCTTATTTACATTCAATATTCAATGTGCAGTACCTATAGTTGTTAAGCTCAAAGTCACTTACTTAATGCCTTTCAAGTTTGTAAAATTCTTGCTTCTTTTAATGTGATTATTTATTCTTAATATTGTTAAAATAAATTGTGTAACTGCTGTTCCTTATAACCTGCTTTCCTTTCTCTCTTTATCCCCGAAAACTTACGATCCTTTCCTAAGTTGTCTCCACGAAGCAAGAAATCCTCTTTTTCCTCCTCGCAGCTATGCAGGAGTCTCTTGACAAACTTCCTGGTGTAAAGTTTTTTGCACGTGGTTGAGGAGACAAGAACTGGCAGACAATTTTCTGAAATAGAGTTCATCTTGGATGATGGTTTGAACACTTCCATAACTTATTCCTACGGCTAAAACAATTTGCAAAATTTTTATTTGCCGATCTTCACCAATAATGTCACAAATTGCAAGAATGTTGTCTGCAATGATCCTTTTCTGCGGTCTCCTTTCATGAGGTTCACTTTCCACAGTTCCTCTTCCTGCCACAAATTGTTTAGCCCACTCATACATTTGAGTCTGCAAAAGTGTTTCTTCCCCAAACTGTTTCAAAATTTCAGGTTTGGTGCCCTCTTTTGCAGAAAATTTGATAATGATGTGGTACGCAACAGACTTGTGCACCTTCTGCTTACTCACGGCGTACTAAAGCAGCCCAGCTCTCCACTGTCGTTCGCACTCGCAAACCCCTTCTTCAGACATCCCCACCAACATCCTGACAAAGCACCACCTCAGAATCCTCATTAACAGCAGCGGTACATTCAAATTCCTGTTTATATTTGATCCGCCTTCGTATCGTCCAATCTTATAAAATAATGATTTTCAGCACAATCAGTTGTTTTTATTTATTAAAACTGTTCCTGTTACTTTTAATTTAATATTTATATCTACTTCATTACTGACCATCATTTCATTGGAGACTAATTCAGTACTGGATGCATTTGGTTTGGGTGGAGAGTTTCCCATGTGCTAGGCACGCTGAAGAATATTTCACAAACTTTGACGTCCCACAATTCTCATACCGAATTGCACCGCATAGTACCACCATGAGTGTTCATTTCAATAGATAAGAAACGACTGCCAAAAGTTTCACGATGATCCCACTTCCCCATGGGAGTGTGTTCCCCAGTGACCATAATTTATTTGAATATATAGGAACTGTTTTACAATATGTCATTCTGTATCTATTATCAATTTCTAGCAAAGAGGGAATTACTGTTACTGATTATTGAATGGACTCTGTGTGACCACATGAATTATATCTGTAAAGTGCCATGTATTTTATGAACTTGCAACATGTAGGCTGTGTTATGTTTATGTATATTTATATTGCATCAATGCTCTGACAAAATAATAATAACCAATTTCTAAGAGTGATTGCAGCATGGATTGCATCGACTATGGTGCAATTCTTTTTACAAAACTATCTTGATTTTCGGTAAATTTGACTACCTTGCAGATATACTTGTCGAGAATGTGTTCAAAGATCTTCACTGTATGGCTCAGAAGTCAGATAAGACGGCAGTTTGCCTTCTTTTACAAGATGTCTACAATGGTGATCTACTGCCAGTGAAGTGCTTGTGCCTCTTTAGCAATTTGGCTGAACAGCAATTATAACCAGCCTGCTGCATCTCATGTTTGAGGGCATTAAAGCACTTACCATACAATATTGTCTAGGCCAGTGGCTTTTCCTGGTTTCATTTACTTCAAAGCACTATCGAGTTCACCAGTATTGTTTTGCTTAGCGAGTTCTCAGACAGTGTTAATGCTTGGAATTGTAAAGTAGAAGCATTTTTATGTTTTTTTTTAATATCCTTGGAGGCCATTTTTCCTATTAACGTAACCAAACAAGCAAGCTTGTAGTTTTTTTTTTCTTTCTTTTTTTTTTGCTTAACGTCCCACTGAGACAGATAGGTCTTATGGCGACGATGGGACAGGAAAGGCCTAGGAATGGGAAGGAAGCGGCCGTGGCCTTAAGGTACAGCCCCAGCATTTGCCTGGTGTGAAAAATGGGAAACCGCCAAAAACCATCTTCAGGGCTGCCGACAGTGGGATTCAAATCCCACTATCCCTCGGATGAGAGCTCACAGCTGCGCACCCCTAACCGCACGACTAACTTGCCCAGTAGCTTGTAGTTTCACATGACTGTTGATATACTCATCAGCACACGACCTCCAGTTTTACACAGAATATGAATCAGAAAAACGTGACTTTTCATTACAAAACTCTTATTTGCACTGTGAAACACAGCCACCTTAATGAAAAGCTAGTGATAGTCACTTTTGCTCAACCTGAGACTTTATGAAGTGCACATACAATTTGTTTCCTATGGAACTGACTATTATATGGACAGAGATTGATTTTGTTGATAAACTTAACCAAAATAGGTATTTTATTTGATCCTGTATTGACTTGTCGCTAATGTTTAGTGTGGGTACTTCTGAGCCATCTCTTTGTGTTATATGAAGGTTATGGCATGTTTACCTACCAGCCCAGGCACGGAAGCGGATGTGAAGTTTTAGTTTTCTTTTTGGTTAGCATTACTTACTCATTTTGTGCTTTTCACCTCGCAATATTTTTAAATCTTTACTCCAACTCAAGTAAGCTGGTGATTTTCTCAAGAAACTAAGATTAATGTGTAATATTTATTTTCCTGCAACTGGAGTCACTATCGAAACTGTGTTGTGAAGAAAATGTAATTTTCTTTACAACTTCTCTTTGAACGGCTACCACGTAATTGTGTTGTAATGAAAAGTAAAATCAGTGAAAGTTTAAATTTGTAAATCCCTTCATTATACGTTTGCATATCTTGAAAGATATGGTTCTGGGTTTATATTATTTAAATTCTAAATTTTAAATTCATGATACCATGCTTGCACGTTTGGTACTGCAAGGCATTAATAAGTGATATTTATATTTTCTTCTGATGTAGTTTCATACCCAAATTGATGTACTTATTTTTGTGCTTTAAATTATTGCATCCTCACTGCAACTTCTGTGAAAGATTAGCTGGCAAAGTATATCAATACCTTTTGCTATAGTTTTTCTTGATGTCTGATCCCTTTAAAAGTAAATTTATTGTTAATTTTTGTGTTGGATTAGCTCTTAACGCATTGGCGACCGGGTCCGAGCGGAGGTCACTACCCCCTGTTGATCGAGTAGTGAAGCCTACAAGAACAAATTTACACTGCTGCACTCAAACTCATGTAACGCAAAAACTATTCTAGATATCGACCTCAAACTTTTAAATTACGAACTTGATTATCTTCTGAGAAGGTGCTGACTGTATCTGTACCTACTAAATACAAGTGCTATCTATACTCGACTTGTGTGCATCTGAGTCTCTGCTGTATTCCAACACACGAGATTGTTGTCCACGATTTGAAATAGAAGGACCAAAAGCACTGTCAGAATCACTCACATAATTAGAATATCTAATTCACTGTCTCTAGTTATATCTGATAACCGTAGGTATATCTGATAACCAGTCTGCACATAATTGATCACAAATATACATATCTGTTAGCAACTGCAAGCGCCGCGCTACGTTGACAGCTGCACTGAAGCTCCAAGGAATAGCTCGACATTTCAGATATTATTTTGTTATGAAGGTTTAAAGAAAAGATGATGGAGCAATAGTTGCCTTATACTATTTATTCCATCCGATCGTGATCAAGACAGCATATATTGCAGACGTGTCAGTGGAAACGAGTAGTGAATGATGGGAATAACGGTGCAGCAGTACAGGATAAGAATAGGGTGTTGGCAAGGAGCAACGTGGTGCTGGAGGAAGTGAGAAGTGGAAGGAGGGAGAGATAAAAGCATTCCTAAGGGGCTGTTAGAAATCATGTTGTGTGTGGTGGTGATAGCAACGTTGTTGGTGGTGGGAGGAGTAGAGAAGAACTCAGGTCCCAATTCAGGACAATTTGGGTGGGAGGAATTGGAAGAAATAAAGAGTGATAAAGGAAGCAAGTAAGGGAGAAGAGATTAAAGAAATGTTGCAGGAACACCGATCCACACACATAAGAGAGATGAAGGACCTAAAACTTTTTATAAAAGAAGAAATTGGTGGGGTAAACGATAAGATAGCGGATTTAGAAGAAGAAGTGGGAAGTTTGAGAGAGAAGGTGAGTGCATTGGAAGAGGAATTGGCAGAAATGAAGAAAGAAACAAGGCTGGCGATGCAGGAGTCAACAAGGAAGAATGTTTTTGTGTATGGATTACCAGATAAAAAAGAATAAAAAGTGGAGTTGGTGCTGAAAGTTGTAGATATAATTGCAAACAAGATGAAAAAGAACTTCTCTGAAGTGGACATTGATGACTTGTACACAGTAGGAAGGAACAATGGGAATAGGCCAGTGAAAATGAGATTGATTTCAACCTTAATGGCAGACATTTGATTAAGAAATGCAGTGAATCTCAAAGGCTCAAACATATATTTGAAGGCAGATAGACAAGGGTGAGAGGAAGCAGATATAAATCTTAAAACAGCATATGTGGAAGGCGAGAGCACAGGGCCTGCGAGCAAAGACAGTAGGGAAGTGTTTGGTTACAGCAGACAGGAAATGGTTGCGAATTTGGACCCCGGGGAAACTACTGAAGCTGGAAATGGGAGGGGAAGAAGGGAGTTGCAGTGACTGAGCACAAGACATCATCAGCGGAGATAATGGAGACAGAAGAGATGGACGGCAGTGTCAGCAGTCAGCTGTTGGTGAAAGCAGACACCTTGGTGAGTCAGGAGGATTAGTAAGGGAGATATCATGAAAGGTCGGTTTCTCAGGCTAAGTCCAGCAGACATAGCCCAAAAGGTGTTGTATGTGGAGCAATTCCTTATCTATATAGATCAAATCGTAACGACCGTGTGTCTGTGTATTGACTATTTTGGTAAAATTTTCATGCAGATTTCCGTTTAAGGGGTAATAATGACCATCTGCATATTATTTAGCTATAGTTTCCTGAAAGTCCTAAATTTTACCCTCCTCGCCCAAAATCAAGATTGTGGCACAATCTACCACATGAGCTTGAAAATTGAAATTAAGCAAAATTATACGTTTTAGCCTGTAATGGACGGAAAACTTCCAAGATCTTTAAATTTTTCACTTTTTATCCCCGAAGAATATGAAAATATGGAGGCAATTTTAATGATGGTGCAAACCTTCGTTTTGAGGTGTTTCATGGGACAAACGGGAAGTCCTATCACATAACGGATGGCACAATCTCAGTTCAATTTGGAGTGATTTTCAGTCTTGGTCTTATGACTTCTTCTATATGTTAGATTTATCTCTATTTCTCGATTTTAAGTAAATTTGGACTTTTTACATGCATAATTCATACTTTCAATCACTTACGGAAAAGATAGAATCTTCAAACTCTACACGAACGTTGGCCCACCCAGTACCCCCTATGGGAACCAAATGCTATGTCACATAATTATCCGAAAAGTAATGCAATGTAAGATAATCTTACACAAATTTCACCCTATTTATAGTTTCTAACTCAATCTGACCCATGAATAGATGAGATGTGAGAAAATATCATATTATGTCACTAAATGATGAGTTCCAAGCTCGCTTGGAACAGTTGGCATCAGCCAGTGCTAGCAGGGCTGCCAACACTAACGACCGCACCGATGAAAATCTGTCTTCCCTCTGTTCCGAGTTCAAAGACTTTCGCCAGTACATCTCGGCGGAAATTTCTTATGTAAAGGAGGAGTTACTAGTTGTTCAACAGCGTCTTGACCAGCACGAAGCCAGGGCTGACGAAGCCGAACAATACAGTATATGGAACTGTCTACTCATACACGGGGTGAAAGAAGAACCGGCTGAGAATGTCTATGTCAAAGTGATAGAGACAATAAATGCGTACTTCCAACAATTAGCCAGTAACTTGAACACAAAAAGTACCTGGAAACAACTCAGATCCGTAGGTATTGGGAGGCAAGCTACAAGTGGAATTATCGATGGATGACATCGAGGCCGATTATAGTCAAATTCGTCCGGTTTCATGTTCGCGATCGTGTCTGGCGCGCTAAGAAGCTCTTCAAAGGCACCAAACTATTGGTGACGGAGTCATTGACTGCTTCTAGAAAAGATCTGTTAAATCGAGCCCGAGATCAGCTCGGAGTGTGTAACGTTTGGACCCAGGAAGGAAGAATCGTAGTTCTAGGCAAAAACGAAAACAAATTCACTGTGACCACTAAAGCGGAACTAAATGCTGTTATTTCAGGGCTAGGTGATTAGTAGAATACCTGACTCATGGATTTACGTTTTAATTATAAGTTTAGTGTGAGTGAATGTTTGAATGATTCAAGTGGCTTACGTAGGCAAGAGGAAACCATGGTAAGTTGCCCTCTGTTTATTTTTGATTATGGCTAACACAGGTAATAACATAGCTTTCTCCCTGGGCAGGGTAAACAACCTTCACCTTGATACTGAACCCTCCCACCCTTTTCTTTCCCTGACCCCTCTCACCCTGCCCGCAGTCACCGGGAGAGAGAATTCTCGTCCTTTCCCCGCTCATTATTGTGCGCCCATGTCAATGCTCAGTCTATAATTGCCCATCACACTGAGCTGAAAGCTATTTTTGAAGGAAGCATGGTAAATGTTGTAGCAATTAGTGAGAGTTGGATGAAGGACTTGGTCCCTCTGAACTCGGTAAATATAGAAGGATTTAATGCAGTTTTTCACAATAGACCGAACCGCCGTGGAGGAGGAGTAGCTCTATACTACAAAAACAATTTAACAGGGAAGATTATGCAAACTTCGACATTATCTACTGACACTTTAACTGAATATATGTTTGTAGAACTATCTGTTGATAAGACTAAAGTACTGATTGGAGTTGTTTACAAACCACCAAAAGCAGGAAACTTCACCGACTTCGAAGAAAATTTACTAAGACTCGTACCTACCTACGAACACGTACTCATATTTGGCGACTTTAACACAAACATGTTATTAGACTCCATTGAAGCATATCGTTTACAGAACATATTTACCTCTTGTAACATGTCAGTGTTGCCACTTAACCCCACTCACCACGTGCACACGGCTAACGGATCCTCACACACTCTAATAGATTTACTTATCACAAACAATCCTCAGAAAATACTGAAACACGGACAAACTTCTGTACCTGATATATCATACCACGATCTCATATATTTAGCTTATTCTTTAAAGTTCCCAAAACAAAGCCGAAGTGGATAACCTATAGAGACATGAAAAAGCTAAATCCTCAACAATTGATACAAGATGCTAATCTCTGCCCGTGGGACGAAATACTGTACTTGACTGACAATGACGAAAAAGTAAAGAGGTTTAACACATTATTGTTGGGATTGTATAACAAACACGTACCTAAACGTACTGCTAGGGTGACTCACAAAGCTGCTCCATGGTTATCAAATGACATTAAGTCCGCAATGGCTGAACGAGATGCACTACACAGATGTTACAAGCAGACATTATCAACTGAAGATTTTGAAAATTACCGTGTGCTTAGAAATAAAGTTAAACAAATAATCAGAAACAAAAAATATGCGTACTTCCAACAATTAGCCAGTAACTTGAACACAAAAAGTACCTGGAAACAACTCAGATCCGTAGGTATTGGGAGGCAAACTACAAACTCCAATACGCATGACATAAATCCAGATGAATTAAATGCCCACTTTGCTAGAGAAATAGTTAATACCCACCCTCATATTATACAAACAACAATAAATTCTCTCCAATCTACTCCGTTGCCACAACGGCCTTTGTTCAAATTTCGTAAAGTAAATGAAAACGATGTAAGAAGAAAACTAACATCAATCAAATCGCGAGCAATCGGAGTGGACGACATCCCGATATCCTTCGTCGTTACCTTGATAGATGTAGTACTGCCAATTTTAACCCATATATGTAACTCATGTCTTTTGGAAGGCTACTTCCCAACTGTTTGGAAGGATGCCTTAATTTTTCCAGTACCAAAAAAATCTCTAGCAAATTCTCCATCTGACTATCGACCTGTCTGTATACTTTCTTCGCTTTTGAAAGTCTTAGAAAAAATCATGCATGAACAACTGCTCCGATATTTGATGCACCATTCGTTACTTGATCACCTGCAATCTGGATTTAAAAAAGGACATAGTACATCTACTGCTCTTCTAAAAATTACGGATAACGTAAGAAAAGCAATGGATGAACGTAAAGTGACCGTGCTCATTCTCCTAGACTTCAGCAGTGCTTTTGACACTATCAGTACGGACATATTAATAGCGAAATTGCATTCCTTCCATCTTAGCCACGCTGCTCTCAAATTGTTCGCTTCCTACTTCCATAACCGACGCCAGTGTGTTGTCATGAATGATAAAAGAACGGAGTGGAAAGTTAATGGTGTGCCACAAGGTTCTATACTCGGCCCCCTGTTATTTATTTTATATTTGAATGACATCTCTTCTAAGTTGAAAAACTGCAACTACCATCTCTATGCCGACGACCTTCAAATTTACTGCCACACAAAAGTGAATGAGATAAATGCAGCTATTGAAAATATGAACCAAAACTTAGAGCAGATCAGCTGTTATGCAGCTGAGAATTCTCTCTCCATCAACCCAACGAAAACACAAGCTATCATACTAGGGCAGAGAAAACTGCTTGCCTATCTACACAGTCTACAAATTCCAGTCATTCAACTAAATGGCATTGCTATCCCACTCTGTAAATCAGTAAAAAGCCTTGGAGTCACTATAATGAAACTTTAAACTGGGATGAGCATGTCACTAACGTATGCAGGAAAGTTCATTCATCACTTCATCCCCTTATGATTCACCAGACCGTAATACCTCTCAACTTAAAAATAAAACTGGTTCAAACATTGATACTTCCAATTTTTAACTATTGTGATGTTGTGTTGCTGGATGCTACCAGTGAACAAAATACGAAATTGCAGAGAGCTTTAAACTCCTGCATTAGATTTATCTTTTCATTGAATTTTGCCTCGCATGTATCCCCTTTTTATGCACGACTTTCTTGGTTAAAGGTAGAGCAGCAGAGGAATCACCATGTATCAACCCTTATCTATCGACTCTTGACTGAAAATATACCTGAATATCTCTCCAGTAATTTCCGTTTTCTATCCTCCTATCATGACCATGACACGTGATCTGGGTCAACAATTGCAATACCTCCACATCATACATCTACCTACAGTAATTCTTTCCTTGTGTCGGGCGCTAGAATATGGAATGCTTTACCCCCTGAAATTAGAAATTGTTCCTCATTAATTACCTTCAATAGACAGTCTAAAGATTTCTTCTTGAATACGTAGGCTATATCATGTAGTTATGTGTGAATGTGTGAGTGAATGTCTGGAGTAAATAGTTCCCAAAAGTTTACATAAATTACTGTTATATTTTATGAATTCCACCTAGAGTAGTTAATACTGAATTTATTTATTATTTTTCTAATTTTAGACTTATGATGTAATCTTTTAGTTTTAGACTATATCAAGTTATATTACTATTATATTATATACACTGTGTTAAGTTAGTATATTAAGTTTGGATTCAGTATATAGCCGCATAATGTGGTTAAGTGTAAGAGAGGGCCAAGAGCCCTAACTTTGCCACAAATAAAGACTTTTAAAGATAAAAATTTCATTGTTCCGTATTTAAAGTATTAACATTAAAAATTAAATAATTGAAAAAGAGGTTCAACCTATTCAATACATAAAAGAAAGAAATGTAGTGATTACATTCTTATTTAATAGTAACTATAAATGGGACCGGTTTCGACCCTAGTCCAGGTCATCGTCAGCCGTAAAAACATGTAAAACAATGCATATGAAAAAGAAAAAGAAAAAGATTAAGTGAACTCTGGATCGGTATAAGATGAAACATAAATTAACGATGGGGGTAGAAATTGTGAGTCACTTAAAAGAAAACAGTACGTAATATTAAGAATGGTAGTATGGCACACGCAATGATAGGCAAAGTCTCACAATGTTTATGAATATTGGAGAACTGTCAAATGGGTCAGTTTCCACACTCTGTTAGGCACAAAGTCACAACACTATCAAATAATATATGAAGATCATAAATAACTTGAAGTCGCAGACGAATAGATTTGTAGAAGCAAACCGCGACTTCAAGTTATTTATGATCTTCATATATTATTTGATAGTATTGTGACTTTGTGCCTAACAGAGTGTGGAAACTGACCCATTTGACAGTTCTCCAATATTCATAAACATTGTGAGACTTCGCCTATCATTGCGTGTGCCATACTACCATTCTTAATATTACGTACTGTTTTCTTTTAAGCGACTCACAATTTCTACCCCCATCGTTAATTTATGTTTCATCTTATACCGATCCAGAGTTCACTTAATCTTTTTCTTTTTCATATGCATTGTTTTACATGTTTTTACGGCTGACGATGACCTGGACTAGGGTCGAAACCGGTCCCATTTATAGTTACTATTAAATAAGAATGTAATCACTACATTTCTTTCTTTTATGTATTGAATAGGTTGAACCTCTTTTTCAATTATTTAATTTTTAATTTTAATACAAATAAAGACATCAATAAATAAATAAATAAATAAATAAATAAATAAATAAATACTGCGTCTTATGGTACAATCCTTTGTCGATATGATGTACCATTTAGCAGCAGTTAATCTGTAAATGAAGGTCTGCATTATTGTAAACATGCATATACTTTCGTATGTCAATCTATATATATTCATTGATGTTGATTTGTAGCAATCGAGAAAGGGTGTGCCTGCTACTGTAATCAGTACTCCCCACAACGACTTTGACTGGCAGTAGGAATGGGATCCTTCTCCAACTCCTGTGTAATCGGCAGTAGTAAGGAGGGCCTAGCAATGTAATGAATAATTCACTTCTCTATTTCACTTGCAGAAGGCAAGAGAGCATGCAATTTTGTTCAAAACTCCCCCATCCGATTGAGTTTGGCTGTAGGCCAGGGTGCCCGCCATTATAAACAATTGTACCCATCTAATATGTGACTAGCATTAGGCATAGTGGCCTGCTATTTTAACGGCAACTCACCAACTCTGTGCGACTGGTAGTAAGCTAGCTGGCAGCAGGAAAAAAGGCCTGTCATTATAATGATAATGGCACAACTCAATTTTGACTGGTAGTAGGGAAGTTGCCTGCCATTATAATAAAAACTCCTCAATTGTAATCTGTCTGGAAGTAGGAAAAGGGGCGTGCCATTGTAACGAAAACTCCCCAAATTAATTGTGATCGCGCAGTAGGCAATGGGGCCTGCAATTATAATGAAAACTTCCCAACTCGATTGTGAATAGCACTAGGCAAGTGAGCCTGCCGTTATCATCACAACTCCACAACCCGCACTTTACATTGGAAACAATGTATGCTGACCTGTCCATGCTATTTCTCAGATAACGCTAAGAGACATGCAAATTTAAAGCAATCTTATTTATTGCACGTACAGTATTTACTTTGATATCCGTATACAATGTAGAATACCATAGCGAAGCACGGGTACATTTGCTAGTAAGACATAATTCAATACCGGATGAACGTATCCATCTTACCGCATATTCTTCCAACGCATGTATCATCAGAAATCGCAAAAATCCACAAAATACCCTATAAATCAATTACTCACACATATAAAAATCTAAAAAACAAGTTTATTAGTCTAATTTAATGCAAAAGAAAAGAGAAAGTAACTCATTAAAATATTTGTTTGATAAGTCATAAAATAAATTAACATTATCCATGGATTTCATTTATATCAGCACTGACTTAATATGAATCATACTCAATCTTGATATGAACTAACACCTTGTTTTTATATCATCATTTGATATTTAAATATTGAATTAGTTCATCACAATATTTAAATAATGATTAAATTAAAAATCAATCATATCACTGTTTAAAATAACACATAATTCATATTTAAATGTTTTTCTTCAAGTTATGAATTCTATATTGTTTAGTTTATATTGCCTCATCTCTGTTTATCTCTGTTGAATGACATGCTAAGGTTACCAACACCTATTGCCACGTATAATCTTGACACCTACCATCCTAGTCTTACTATATTTGAGCATTTGAAATTATCACATATCTTTCCAAAATAAAATTAATCTAAATCTCATTACTAACTCTACTAATTCTTAATTAGCCATAATTTCGACCTCTTCTTCCATATCTGACTTTTCATGAAGTCTTATTTGCGTTGAAGAGTTAAGTGACCCCTTTCAATTTTAATATGATAGCTCAATATTATCTCTGACGTCAATATTATTCAACACAGCCACACGTACATCTAATCTTTTGATTCATGTATTATCCCTATATGACATTTGCTATGGATATTTCTTAACAACACAACCTTATTTTAATGTAGCAAGAACCATTTGCTTTGACATATACGTTTGGGTTAGCCATGCCTACCTTGTCTTACAATATTCCAACTAAGTATTAATCATTCTATGTATTTGCTTCCTATAATTGATCCAGAAGATGAATATTATATTTAGCATCCATCATTACGTCTCTGCTGCATCTATTTTCATAACATTTCATTTCAATTCCTTCTCATTACTCCATTAACTTCTACATATCGCTCAATTCATTCAATTATAAATATCAACATAACCACTTTCCTTCATATCATAACCTCTTCGTATAAAACACAATTCCCATGTCGTATTAAACTTCACTGAATCTATATTCACTTCAATGGATCATAATTCATCTCATAGAATAATATTTAACCTCTAGTATTCCATGATACCCCTTCATGACGTACATCGGCAAGGAATAACTCTTACAATCTACACTTCCTTTCTACATCAATTCATTATGATGATTAATAAGCATGTTCAGCTTCCAAACCCATTTAAGGAATCCATTAAGTGCATATACTCTCATTTTGCTATGTGAAATCTACACTCATTCTCGCAAATCATAAATTCCACAGCTATCATAATACACTCAAAACATGTATAATCACTTCTTCGAGATATTGATTTTATCACAACTTAACCTTGTAATACTTAATTCAATCATTGCACTTCACTGAGTCACTTGATATCTTAAATACTTCACAATTACTATAAATTTCATGAGGTTACTACATTCTAACTTAATTAAGAACTATAATTTAGTAAACTTAGCCTGTCATTCTCTGGCTATGACTACTTTGTAGCTATATGCACTACAGCTGTAGTCCTTGGCCGGCTGGAAACTATGGATCAGCTGGAGTCCTCTCCTACATCAGGTTAGTTGGCTGGACGGTTACATATTCACCTCCAGGTCGGTCCAACACAAATTTGGCAAGTCATGATCATCTCTCTTGCGCTAGTGTCAACATAAAATAATCCCAACAAGTAAGAGTTCATTTTAATGTTTCTTGAAGAACAAATATCTCACTAATACTCTTATATCTGCTTATTGAGCTGACGATTCCCAAAATATTTAACACTGGGTTCAGTGTATTTCCAGTCTTATCTTTGCTTTAATTTTTGTATAGAATTTTATATTATAATTCTGTTCTTTAAGGTTTAAGAATCTCTTAATCTTGCCGTCTTGGTAATAATTCTTGGCTATTTTCCATCCTCCGATCTCCATCCTCAAATAAGCTTTGATGTGTCATTGCGGTCCTTGTCTGACCAGTTGATGAATGTATTTAATTCAAATCTCCTTATTTCACACTGCAATTCCTTTCCTCTGCACTGAATACTTTGTATTACGCCGTATCTTCTTCTTAAGACAAGTAATTTTTTAGTAATTTGCTTTAAATCGGCTAATATCTTTCTCTTTTCACACAGCTGAAATCTTCGGAGTCCGTCCAGTACCTCGGCAAATTAGTTAGTGTAATAATACATTCATATTTTCTTGTTTCTTTTCAAACAATCCACTTGATATTTTTATGTTCTCTACTCATAGCCCCTGAAATTATGCGCTCTTTACTTGATCTTGACCTCCTGTGAACTTTTAAATTATAGTTCACTTTATATAGTTCTGACTTGTGTGGACTATATCTCCACTCTGATGCCATTTTAGAACATGTCGGAAAATGCATTGGGCACACATATCACTGCACTAGTTCAATATGAAGAAGATGCCTTAGAAAAAGGAAAGATTTTGATATATAAACACAGACTTATAGCATAGTTCTTACTCTACTATCTGGTTCTATACCATGATATCTAGAATTCCAGTTTGTTCACACTCCAAGAACAATATCTTAGTGTTTCCTTACATGTTATCCTGAATTACAATGTAGAAACTAAATGTTTAAATACTCTTATCTCAAAAGGTGTCTTAGCATTGACATAGGGTAGCAATTTGGTGATGTTTCATTAAAGAACATTTCAAAATAGAATACATTCAAATATTACACTTTTCAAGACTTTATAAATACATACACAAAATACACAATAATATTAGATATACAGTACAAACAATATTCAGATAAAATTCAAAATCACAGAGTACTGTATAGTTGTAAATTTGATGGAATAAATCCTCAAAGATGTACAATGCACTGTAAATCATGGAAAAGAAGCTTTGGCAATTTTAGCGTTTGAACTCAAATTATTTAAACTGGATATATGTTACAGAAGAATGTTCTAGGCAAAATGTTAGACTGAATCAAGAATGATGAAGTACTGAATCAATGTGGTGAGAGAAAAAAAATTTGGAAAAATTTGACCAGAAGAAGAGATGAATGCTGGGACACATCTTAAGAGTTGATGATGCTTGTTGTTTATAAGGGCCTAACATGTAGGTCATCGGTCCCACATCTGAAGACACCTGGGACTTGCTGAGTTCTTTTAGGGAAGTATAGGTGGTAAGAATGGTGGGGGTTGACCAAGGCATGAATATGGCAAACAGAGTAGATGAAGGATGTAGTAGTTATGTAGAAATGAAAAGGTCAGCACCAGATAGGGTGGCATGCAGGGCTGCATCAAACCAAGTCAATGGACTAATGACCCAAACCATACAATATGAAAATATTCTGAACTGTATGCTAATGTTCTATTCTTTCCTTTACTTTGCTACTTGTAAAACATTTGTACCGGCATGAGGTGTGTGGTCCCATTTGAACTGTTATTCAGAGAAAACTTTCATAAACAAAACAAAAAAAGGTAAATATTAAATTAGTAGAGAGAAAATTGTAGCTAGAACACTTACCATGATACATATGAGCCACATGAGGACAATGAACAGGAGATCAAATGTCACAAATAAGCAAAAGAATCGTCGCACCACAGATATTCTTCCCTCATCACTGATGACAGACATTCTTCCCTCATCCCTGGAGCCAGTGATGATGTCCTGATTGTAAACTGGCTCCATTGGGGAATTGATACTATAATCTGCAACAAGATAACAACTATAAAACTGCACTGAAACACCATATAACCACCAGATGAATATTCCACATTAATATCCTGTCACAAAACTTAAAAACTTGAAAATTGACGATTGAATCATTATACCGGTACTCTTAAATTAAGCTGGCTTAGCAGATGGAAAGGGATAATGTTTTGTAATCATTTATAGGGAGAAGGAAGAGTCCAAACCAAGATAAAACACTTCAAAAACATCCCCAGATTTAATAATAATGGCTGTATTAGATAAGTGATCCACTTGTTTTTCTGATCACTGTATTAGATTCTCCCATAATTTGAACATTACATATGTCAAACTAAATACAGCACTGCATTTATTAATAACCTTACTATTACCCACTTTTTCTTTATACATGTGTAAAAATAAAAATAAAAAGAGTTCTTTTCAATTCTTTTGAAATAAAAGAATGACTCATGAAACAGGGAGTAATGTATTATGCTTCCACTTCAAGCAACTCCATTAGATGCTGTAAGACATTATCAACTCCCAACTTCCAACTCAAGTCTTGCATATCTATAGGTAATACAACTATCTTGTAAAACTGGAAGGATGTAGTAGTTATATATAGAAACGGAAAGGTTAGCACAGGATAGGGAGGAATGGAGGGCTGCATCAAACCAAGTCAATGGACTAATGTCCCAAAAATACAATACGAAAATATTCTGAACTGTATGCTAATGTTCTTTCTATTTTTTCCTTTACTTTCCTACTCGTAAAATACTTACTGGCATGAGGTGTGTGGTCCCATTTGAACTGTTATTCAGAGAAAACTTTTACAAACAAAACAAAACAAAACAAAACAAAACAAAACAAAACAAAACAAAACAAAACAAAACAAAACAAAACAAAACAAAACAAAACAAAACAAAACAAAAAGGTAAATACAGGGTGTTTCAAAAAGAATATACGTATTACAAAGTATTATTTTATCCAAACTATCGATCGCTGCACCTCGGCTCAGCTATTGTAGAAACGAATACATCGTCTAGTTTATATTAATAGCTGCTTGATGTCAGTTGTCTTCTGTTTTGCTTGGTAACCGTCATATGTTTCAAATGGTACTCCGCAGTAGAAGTGTAATTCCGTGATTACAGTGCAAAGACGTTTCAGGTTGAGGTACCAAATTGATCCTCCGAATGGGTGGAACCTTCGCAGATGGTATCGACAGTTTGTAGATACAGGATGTGTATGTAAAGGAAAGAGTGCTGGCTGTCCTCGTGTTCCTGAAGAAAATGTTGCATGAATTGAAACTGCTTTCCAACGTAGTCCTTCAACATCAACTCATCATGCCAGTCGGGAGTTACAACTGCCTACAACATCAATTTGGTGTTTTTTTGAGACGTCAGTTGGTTATGAAGCCGTACAAATTATAGCTGTTACAAGTTCTGCGTCCTGATGACAAACGCAAATGTGTGGGTTTTTTTTTTGCTATTTGTTTAACGTCGCACCGACACAGATAGGTCTTTGGTGACGATGGGATAGGAAAGGCCTAGGAAGTGGAAGGAAGCGGCCGTGGCCTTAATTAAGGTACAGCCCCGGCATTTGCCTGGTGTGAAAATGGGAAACCACGGAAAACCATCTTCAGGGCTGCCGACAGTGGGGCTCGAACCCACGATCTCCTGATTACTGGATACTGGCCGCACTTAAGCGACTGCAGATTCTTCCACATCTACACTATTAACTACAATTTTGGTCTCGGTCATTTTAGTGAATAAGATTACTAACAACAATCACGTGACAAACCAGCAAAGCAGCTTAACTGATATGACAAAAGTTTGTTGGGAAATAAGAGAATGCAAAATGGCAATCGGGTGTGGGCATTGGTATGGACCTTTATAAAGAATATACACCCACCAACAGTTAGATCAGAAATTAAAAAGTTCTTTCCTGAAGCGAATGGTGTGGAGTAGTTAGAAATAACAGCTAACGTCACCCAATCAGGACTGTTCTAGGAAGATCTTTGGATGGCAACCTCTGTCGACGATGCACTAGAGAGAAGAAACACTGGCTCATGTCCTTGGAAAATGCTTGTACTGTGAAGTACTGAGAAACTCCCAATATCATAAAATCCAATCTTTAATTGCCAATGAACTGCAGAGGAAGGGCTTTAATGTGTACAAAAGGTCCACGTATATTATCTGCTGACAGCACAAGGTGTATTCATACAATAGCATTCAACATCAACAATTAAGGCTATGCAATTGACCAAACTATCCGATCCGAAAATCGTAGAGGACAGGCTAAAGAAGTAGAAGTTGAGAAAAGGAATGCTTCTATTCCTACAGTACCTTTTGACAAGGACAATTACCACCTGGAGATCAAGGTTATTAGGCTAATGCTAGGGGCACATACCATCTTTCTTCACACAGTTCTAGAAAGGGTTCAATTTACCACAGAAAAGCATTTTGAACATTGTGATACCTGTCACATGGGGATCAATGGGAATAGTATGGGACTATCTATGCTCCTGGAGAACCCTGCATTGATGAAGATCTGATAATTATGTCAATTTATCAAATCGAATGCTACATTTATCTTGAGTTATACAACAGTTTTCAACATTTTGTAAAAGAAATACTGATCTGCTTGCTCTGCCCACTGCTGGTAAACCATAAATTTGGGAACCCAATGATTATTATTTGCAGTAATAAATCATCTCCCCCCTATAAGCAAACAAATAAACGAATAAAAGAGCAAGTCAGCCAAAAGCTTTTTTTTTTTTTTTTTTTTTTGCTAGGGGCTTTACGTCACACCAACACAGATAGGTCTTATGGCGACGATGGGATAGGAAAGGCCTAGGAGTTGGAAGGAAGCGGCCGTGGCCTTAATTAAGGTACAGCCCCAGCATTTGCCTGGTATGAAAATGGGAAACCACGGAAAACCATCTTCAGGGCTGCCGATAGTGGGATTCGAATCTACTATCTCCCGGATGCAAGCTCACAGCCGCGCGCCTCTACGTGCACGGCCAACTCGCCCGGTCAGCCAAAAGCTAAATACTGTATTTTGTAGACTATAATTCTCATTCATTCTCTAACTGATAACAATTATCTGAGCATTTTTACAAGCTGATAATGTTCACAGGTAGTTTCCCATTTTCACACCAGGCAAATGCTGGGGTTGTACCTCAATTCAGGCCATGGCAGCTTCCTTCCAACTCCTAGGCCTTTCCTATACCATAGTAGCCATAAGACCTATCTGCGTCGGTGCGACGTAAAGCAACTAGCAAGAAGAAGGAATTTAATCCAGGCATTTGACACGCAATCTAGTGATTAGAAATTGTATACCCCCACCTACCCTAGCCTGCCGGCCAACATTCTGATGGTGAACAGTTTCTCGACCAACGGGACTCAAACCGGCTAACCACAGTGTCAGACCGTTTAGACTTCAATGCCTTAACAATCATCACCACCAGGCAGGCTGCGTTTATGTTAGTGTGTGTTCTCTTTAATGTTCCTATCCCTCTATATATATGACTTAATATTTTCTAAACAATTATTGTTCATCATCTTCCTCAGTATCCTTATCCAGGGAGCTCCTGGGTCTGGCTATAGATCCAGGATCACCATCCACTTCTCGCACCTCCCTGGAGACACAGAAGATGCACATCACTTCTGGGATACTCTGTATGTCTTTGTTCTGATTCACTTTAACACATCATATAAGCTATTATTACTATGGGCTTGCTACACCCAAAGTCATTTTACACCTAACTGCCATTTTTCAATGAGGCTGCCCCTAAGCTGGAGAACAGACACTGCCTGCTGGGTTTCAGTGGTATTGCCTTAACTGGCAGGGGTCACCTCTTTAGAGAGCCGGGTTATTTACTGCCGCTCAACACTTGGCGTTGAGTCGGTTGATGCACGATCTACTCTATCCTGTAGCTGGTAACCCTGGCCGGAATATATGTTATCAATCTCAACTCTATTTCTAACTTCTGGATGAATAAGTAGATTATTGTTATTGAATGTAACAATGCCATCACAATATTGCCATGGAGATGATATATTTTGAATACCACTTATGTTTGTGTGTTTATATGAACCAATGACATAATACAGCTCACATCTCAAATATCTGGCAGTCCATTACTGTAACCTAATACCACAGTCCATGTGGAACATACACTCACCTTTGAACTCCAGTTACATTTAACGTCTTTCTTACACTTTGAATTTGAATAATTTTCATTGCTAAAAAAGAGTTGTCTTTGCCAGTTTAGGCAGCAACAATCTCAGTCTGTAGCCATGGAACTGGCAGCTGCAATACAGTTATGAAGCATGTTGCTTACATGAAGGAAACTGAAAGGTATGAATGCACATGAAATCTACAGAGAAGGAGCAAGCTTGACCAACCAAACTGCTTTCTTCAGGAAAGAGATATTAACCAATTAAAGCCACATTTTATTATTTTTAGAACTTTGATTGCTGGTATATATTCTGATGATGTTTAGGATATTATACCAGTACAATGTTTCACTATACATCCACCCTGTAGTTCTGCTAGATGCCATGTACATTTTAGGTACAAATGTAAGCGATTTAAGTTTCACATAGACTAAAGACTATAATTTTAGCAGAAAATAACACATTTATTAACAGATAGTTGAGAAACAATAACTATTGACCTATGCCAGTTTTAGGTACATGCTGAGGGGCACAACCATTGGAAATGCTGACCGTATTGAACCCGACAGGGGCATGATCCAAGGACCTTTGGTTGATATTGATCTTCGTAATTACGCACGCAATGCTATTTAAGGGAAAGAATGTTGAAACTGATTAATATTCATATCATTAATAGAGGTCATACCGAAACTAATTAATATTCATACTATTGAGATGGATAAATTGTGTATTTTAAAAATTATTCTATGAGATTTCTTTGTCTGCAACTTATTGTGCAGTATTGTCCTTTGTGTGGCGGGGGCCCGCAGATGAAGCCAAGCCAACTTAGACCCGGGAGGGGTTATGAATGGGGATTCCCCGTGACATCACTTGAGAGAAGACATCCCTCCTCAAGACTCACAGAATGAGGGGAAACCAACTTTTTCGAAACGAAATATAGGAGCCATCTTGGACTCGGACTAGCCAACTTAATTACCTACGATCTAGAAAATTAAGGAAACTCGAATTATGGGTCATCTCCCGATTTAAAAGGGATAAATGTCACTGGGACATTTATTTAGTGTTTAATGTCCTCTTCCTTGATAACTTTCAGAAGAAGAAAGAATACTGTGTGGTTTCTGCGTGGAAAAGTACTGGGCCATCTGTTTATTCTCACGACACCTCCTCGAGAAAGGGAGTTCACCATGCAGGGTGGGGGAAGTAGGACAGATTTTAATTAATTTAAGGAGATTCACCGAAGGATAATTGAGTGGTTATGTCTCAATCGCATCAACTAAATACTGGTCACCGATTAACCGTACTATTATACCTCGAGTATGCCGGGAATAGGCGCTACGCAAATTAGTGGAAGGGGTATCGCTCCCTTGTAAAAACTACTGCAGTAAGGGACGAGTGTCATTCGGGGTTAGCGGCTCATCGACGGCGAAGCTACGCTCGGTTAAGCCCTCGTTAGTTCTTTGTTCAAGTGAAGTTAACTCCTATTTAAGTGAAATAATACAACTCGCATAAACAGTGTATAGTTTTGATCTCTGTGACGCCAGTGTTAACTTTTTAGAAAACCGTGATGTGTAAAGTAATATTATTATCATTACTATAGTATAATAATCTTACGTAGTCGCTTACGAGATCGTGACCGGACGTTCACATTGAACGCTGTTAACCGGAGTGTGAATTAAACAGTGACGTGTGTGTACATGATTAATTGCCAGCGGCTCCACCAGCATCGAACAATGGATCTTCAATTTCAAGATGGAATGGAAATGGAAGTAATCACCGCGGTGCCCATGGAGGAGGAGTAAGCTCAGGGTGGACCTCCTGAGCTGACGAAGGTGTCATCATGTGATAGAGATGAGTACAAAGTTCTAATATCTGGCATGCATAGAGGGGATGGGAATATTTATTGTAAACTGACGCTATAAGAAATTAAAGATGTAGTCATGTTGAAATAGAGCGCCGAAATGGGCGCGTAGTTGTTAATTTTTAGTTTAGGAAACCGGCGACAGGTCTGAGTAATTGATTGTAAATAATTTAGGGAATATAATACTCTAGCTTTTCATGGGATAGAGATTTATTCAATTATTTCTTTCTTGGGAGATTCTGTTTGTTTATTGGCGTCAGAAGACCAGGAGTAATTAGTTTAGGGGAGTGCAGTGAGAGTAGTTATTAGAGTAATCATTAATTTGATAAGTGTATGGCAAGTAAAACGGTAAGTACTACAGTGCGTAAGGCACGTAACTACGAGGCTCAGCGGCCGAACTGACAGCCAAGAACTCCACCCTTTGAAATACTTAGATAGGAAGTGATAAGATTAAATTGATTATGTGATTAAATTTACCAGGAAGTGATCATAATGCGTGTGTCAAATATCAATCCGTGTGAATATTAATTAATTAATGAATGTATTGCCGTGTGACAATAAAGTAGCCATGGGCTGACCATCGATTAATTAGCAGTCAGTAATCGGATGTAAATTGCCGAGCGAGCACTTAATTGTGTTGTAATTGCTGAATAGATTCCGCACGATGACCATGTATAAGTAATGTAGCGGGTAAGCCATGTAGGACGGCAGGAATAATAATAATAATAATAATAATAATAATAATAATAATAATAATAATAATAATAATAATAATAATAATAATAATAATAATAGTGATCGGGCAAAGGTTACCATTGTAATACCGGAGTCGCGTTGTGAAAATGACGTGATACTGTTGGGTAAATATGTGTTGAATTCAAGGTGATTTGCGCGAGTTTATTGTAGACGTACTTCCGAGTGAAGTGTTACTGTTTCCTTTGAAAAGGGAACGTCACGCGTGTTATGTGGGCTGTTGACCCTTGGGGTGGCGGACCCGTCCCGTCTGACCTTGCCCCAGTTGTGTTTCTTTTTTTTGTGTGGGTGTCCCATAAGCTGAGGAAGGAGGGACATTGCTGTTAAAGAGAAGTTGGCTTCTTTGAACGGCAAAATAATGTGATTTACCTAACACGGCAGAGCAGTGTAATAATTAACAAGCGACCCGGCCGATAATGATAATGTTTGCCATTGAATCATTGTTAATTGTTCGAGTCTAATATAGATAGGGATTACAGGACCCTGCCTTCATCGCAAGAGGTTGTCAGTTCGATGCTCAACGTAGGCATAGGAGGCCTACAGCGTCAGAAGAAAGATCAAAGTGCCTTTTACGTGTTTTGTTGCATATCATGTATCATTTATGTGTTCTTTATGTCATGTGTGGTTGTACATAAGGTCAGTGGTGGTTCTGTCCATCAGCTTGGCGATGTCTATAATAGCGAGGGTCGGTTCGAACCCAGGTGTTGTATCATGTGTGTGTATTTTTTGTTTTTACGTCATTTCATTGGGAAATCTAGGTCTTTATTAGAATAGGGATTGCTCAGACGTGTTGTCGGATGCATGATAGTTTTATGTGTTAGCGATAATATAGCCTCAGTGTTATGATAAAATTACCATTCGCCATATGTCACGATACATCGCTTCGCGATAAAGTACTCGTTTCTATCAAGTATAACGGACAGATGTCCACCTCACAAATCACAACAAACATTTATAAATTTTAATGTAATTCATTAGTGTTATTTAGTGCGCCATTTCCCATGATCATTAAGGTTGAATAAACTGGTGTTTGAGTTAAATATCTTACCTCGAATGTGTTCTCATTTCAGTTATGTATGCCCCGCTTCTCCTCCCCTGTACGCCTTTAAGTTTACTTTAGTTCAGCGCCCATTTATTTCATACTTCTTGACCCATGTGCGACCCTGTAGATTCCATGCCGGTGCCATTTAGGGAGGGGGCGGGTGCAGTATATCACTTACTTTTGCACATTTTTGAACTGAAAATTCAAGCATTTAACCCCAGATTACTAAGCTTTTCTATGAAGTACGTTATCACTAAGCATTCATCTACGAGACTACGGGGAAAAAAAACTTCCATAACTCTTACAATTACTTTATTTAAAACTTAATAACTAACCCAGCACATAATACATTCTATGTACAGACAGATTTTTCCATTTTTCACAAACTCGTGTCATTTCAACACTCAGCACAAGTTGTTGATCGGTGATCACCGCACATGGCTCGACTGCAAACAGTACAATAAAACCATGTTCTTCTTCGTAGCTTTGAGGAACAAAATGCACATATTTTCTTTTTGCCAAGTTGTGCTTGGTCTGGCCTGTGTACTATAAGATTTTCATTGAGAATCTCGCAGATCATATCACGTAATGACCGTTACAAAGTTGGTTGCGTAAGGCTGAGCTAGAATGAGGTCTAATCAGGTCACCGCTTAACTGTTGCGCGAATGCCCTTCTCAAGATAGGTTTTCTCCCTTTCAGAGGATGTTGTGGCAGAACAAAGTATATCCAATCACTAAGAACATATTCATCATAGTGAAGAATACACACAGAGGCCAGTGCTGGGTCTTTCTACTGCAGTTCACGCTGCAACACATTTGTACGAAAGAGTCTGTTGCACCTTTTATTTCGTTATAAAATTCAATTGCTGCAGGTTTGCCACTGTTATCCCTTATTTCTATGTCATCGTGAGTAGTGGACAGCAAAACGACGATTTTCCCCTGCTTTCGTTTGTACGAAAGAAGGGTTTTTGGTCTGTCAAAACAAAACATAGACGTGCCAATTTTTCGCTTCTTCACTTCAAGGAGCTCACGAGGTATTTCGCATTTATTCTTTCTTATTGTTCCTACAACTGTCAGAGAGTAAAGTGGTTTTAAAAGGTCTTCAGCCAGTGGGACGGAGGTAAACCAATTATCCATGGTTACATTCCTATTCAAACCATGGATGGTCACAGTCAGTTCTTTTACAAAATAATGAGCGAGAGGTTGACCAGACATATTCGTATTTTCCCCCAAATATGGCTTAGCGTCAATCATATATTTGGTCCCAACGTTGTTCAACATAACAATCTTAATTCCATATTTTATAGGTTTGTTGGGGATGTACATCCTGAAAGGACATCATTCACGAAATCCAACGAGTTGCTCATCAATGGTTGTGTAACTTCCTGGCTTGTACGAGTCTCGATAGTTCTTGATAAACTCGTCCCACACTTCTCGAATGCCTGCAAACTTGTCATTCGCTCGTCTCTCTACCCTAGTAGATTTATCATCGAATATAAGACACTTCAACAGAAAATCAAAACGCTCACTTGACACTGTCGCCTTATTTCTGTAACCACAGAAAGTTGAATCAAACAGCTCTCTTGTAGGAAGATTATTGGTTTCCATGGCTGCTGATAACACAAGTATACCAAAAAGAGCGTTGATTTCTTCCCTGCCTGTTTGAGAAATTGTTGCACTAGCTGTAGCGTAGTTACAACTCTGAACTGGTATTTTCTCATTCGTGTGTTGTACTAGTTTTTCTAAAACGAAATCGTTAAAGAATAAAGAAAACGATTCCGTGGATGTTGAAACATTTCTGGCTTCTCCTAAAGGGGTTTAGTTTATATGAATTATGTTTCTGGCGGGTGTCCTGGTATTACGGTTTCTCAATGGAAGTGCTGATCATCTGTGTTTATTTCTCCCTCGTAGATTGGTCTTATTAGGGACTAAAACATTCGGAAGCCTAGCACTGGAAACAATCGGGTTTGAATTGCTACTAGTTGAATCAGGGTCCTCATCAGAGTATGTTGGTTCAGGATCACGTCTTCTCTTTCTTTCCGGCTCGTCAGAATCATAGGAATCATCTAACTGCGAGTTATGCTCTGGGTCAGATTGTCTGTCAGTTAATTCGATGTCGTCCTCCAGTTCACTGCATGTCTCTCTAGTTACTGCTGTGTAGTCGCCAGTGTCATCTACTTCAGTCAGAAGTTGTAGTATTGTGTGTGGGTCATCTCTGATATTCTCTGCCATCTGAAATATATTTCAATTTTCTGGAGTGGATTCCCGATTTCAACACACAATTACAGTTAATGCGAACGTTATGATGAAATTATATATCCCGATGTTAATAATGGAAGTACTCATGGACACAATGTGCAATAAGCTATTGTTTATTTTTAGAATCTGCAGAGTAAATAAATAAATAAATAAATAAATAAATAAATAAATAAATAAATAAATAAATAAATAAATAAATGTAAGCATGCTCAATTATGTATCAAATATAAAAGTAACGTTGTCACTAAGCATTCGTACCTCAGACGACGCGGTCCCTGTAGAGACGGAATGAAGCAACGCACAGTGACACAACTATTCTCTACATGGTCAAGACTCAAAGGAAGCTAGAGAGAAAGTGAAGCAAATAGCTTTGCAGGAGGGGAAAGGGGAGCTACTAATATCCACGCATATTGTCCGGCAGACGACAGGGTTAATGAATATTGAATTTTCACGACCGCATTGTAATCATAACCGACTTTTAACCTATTAGGTTGTGTTATGTACATTTAGTACATGTTGAATGGATGTTAAATACAGAACAAACATGGTCAACCAGACACCAGTGGGATCCGAACCCACAACCTCCCGATTTCGTGTCGGTTGCTCTACATTCAAAATTGTTAGGTATGGGGATCCACCTATTCAATACAAGAAATAGTGATAATTACAAAGTCATCACCTATTCATTTTTATTTGGGACCGGTTTCGGCAATAGGGTATGCCATCATCAGCCTAGGAATTAAGACAAAGACATTGGACATAGAGTACATTAAATTTCTTAAAATTATTAACAATACTTTTTTTAAATGTACGTGCTTGAACTGAATTACTTTACATATGTACAAGGGTTTTTATCATTAAAATTGAATATAGAAAGGTGTACTACAAAATGTTTGTACAGTTAAAATTACAAAAGTGGAATGAGCTTTTTTCACATTGTAAGAACAATATGGGTCGTAGCTACTATGTAGTCGTAATGGTATATATGAAATTGAGTTTCTCACTTCAGTAATAACATTAACAGCCTATTATAGATAGTCTGATGGACTAGTTACAACAACCAGTTGTTTACTTAAATTTCCTAGTAGATGTTCAATAATTATTCAACTTGGATATATAAATGTCTTATACGGCTAAAATATAGTACGGTAAGGCTTTTGTGTCACAGGTTATTATATCCACAAGGGTTCATTAAAAAAAGAAAAAGAGAATAAGTCCATTGAGCTTGGTCTGCTTGTCTGCAGGTGTTAACTACTTTCCAGTTCTTGTGGTATATGTAAAATTTGGTTAATCTATTTGAACATCTTGATGTCAATTTTTAAACATTTGTAATCAATCTAGATATGCTGATGAGCTAATTGCTACAGTCTGTTATTCAAGTGAAAGAAGATCCTCATAAAGGTGTACTAATTAAAATTACTGAGGCATTCAACTTGGACTTAACATTGTATGGATTTTGTATACAAATCTCTTATATAGCTAAAATCCGATGATATGACACAGCATCACAGCTTATTATATCCCTAAATTTATTAAGTAAAATGGGTAAGTTCATTGTACGGGTTGGTTTCTCCGTGACCGTAAATTGCGGCTTGAAAATTGTAAGTTAATATAAAAGAGCAGACAAGGTTTCGAGAGAGTAGTATTGAATGGATCTGGTAAAAACTCTGGAAGAATCTCGAACCAAAGATGGAACTGTTCCATCAAACCAAACTGGTTCCTCCTTGATCTCTATTTTCTGGTCCATTTCCTATCAACAAGTGTGAAGTGTCTTCTAGGTTGCTCCAAGTTCTAATAATCAGGTAATGTACAGCACATGGTCACGCCATCTCTACACTGGTGTTGCATTTTGGTACACCTTTCTATATTCAATTTTATTGATAAAAACCCTTGTACATATGTAAAGTAATTCAGTTCAAGCACGTATATATTAATAATTTTAAGAAATGTAATGTACTCTATGCCCAATGACTTTGTCTTAATTCCTAAGCTGATGATGGCATACCCTATTGCCAAAACTGGTCCCAAATAAAATTGAAAATGCGATGACTTTGTAATTATCACTATTTCTTGTATTGAATAGGTGGATCTCCATACCTAACAATTTTGAATGTAAATCTCGATTCAATACGGAACCTAAAAATGAAAGTTTTGACACTAGATATTGATTGCTTTACCAACAGAGCATACCGTGGAGGCCACTGCATAAGCTAATTGGAGCCACCGGCAGTGCCAATGCACTATGAGAGACTTTGTCTCATTACCAAGAATTGATGCCTGCCTGGCCATCAGATGATATAGATGAACTATTATTGGTATTACAAATATACTCATTCGGGACCAATATTTCAGGTTCCGTATGGGAATCAGCATCTATATCGTCAAATACGTCAAATACGATTTACAACTTCTTCATTATATTTGGATCTATTGATATGCAGTGCTAATCTCTCAAATTATACAGTGCCCGATAAAATGTAACTGAACTCTTCAAGTACTTACTCCGTACTACATTTAAGTGCATATTTGATTCTTCTTCAACACAGTGCTCTCTAACATATGTCTTAATAACGTATTTGATCTACGACTTCTTTACAGACACGCGTTACCGATACTCAAAATTATACAGTGCCTCATAAACTACAACTAAAAATACGTATTTGACTTTAGACTTCTACATAACTTTGAAATCTCAACGCACAGTGCTCCCTTATGTGTTATAGTGTTCCATAACTGCATCTGACAGCATCATTTAAACTTCATTTTTACCTGTTTATCTTATTTGTGTTTTTAGCTATATATCAACGCACAGTGCTCCTTAAAGAGACAAAAGAATTATACCAGGAACAAGAAGAAAAAAGTCTGATTGAGGAAGGAGAACGAGATCCGTATAGAGCTCTAAATCCTAGGCGACCCAAATACCTAGTAACATTCCCATGGAAATTTGGGAGAACTGTCCTACAAGAGAAAGATACTTGCCTTCTAGAAGACAAAGTAAGCAATTATGGATTTGCGGTGGACCTTGAACTTTTTACAGTTGAAGAGGTGGTGGCAGTAATTAATAGTTCTAAAGACAATAAACCCTCTGGCCCTGATCTCATTCACAATGAACACCTGAAAAGTGCTCTTCCAGTGCTTAAACAAGCTATCACTTCTATTTTTAATGTATGCCTTCAATCGTTGGAGAAGATCTACGGTCAGAATGATATATAAGGGGAAAGGAAAATCAGATGACCCAAATGCCTATAGAGGTATTGCCCTTGAATGCACCATGTTTAAGACCTTACCAAAGCTCCTGGCTAAACGTCTGATTAAGATAGTTGATGACAGACTTCCAGAGGCACAGTTTGGATTTCGGAGAGGAAGATCAGCAGCACAGGCAATTAAGTGCTTTCTAAATGGTATTGCGGCTGCTCTAGCAGTCTCAAGAGGAAAATCACATGGCATTTTCATAGATTTTTCCAAAGCATTTGACACGTTAAGCAGGAAGATTCTGTTGGAGAAATTAGAACAATTGATAGGGAATAGCAGCTACATAACATGACTCATTATAAACATATTGGCCTCAAATGGCATAGTGATAAATGATGGAATAACAACATCTAATCCTATAGAACAAACCAATGGCGTATTACAGGGTGATCCGTTGAGCCCATTGTTATTTATTATCGCGACTGCTAATGATGTAGAAATTTTTTCAGAAAGAGTAATTCTGTATATGTATGCAGATGATATAGTGTTGGCTTCGAGTTCAGAACAAGAGCTACAAGCAGCTTTTAACCTAATGATGACATGGGCGGAAAAGAATAAGCTTCATTTGAACGAAGAAAAGACAGTTTCTATGACATTTAGGAAGGGTGGAAGCGCCAGGAATGGTCCCCTGCGAAGTATGAACAGCTTCAAATACCTGGGCGTCACATTACAGTTTTCTGGCAAGGATTTTACGCTGCATATTAGGGAAAAAATAAACCCGGCAATAAAAGCTATGAATGACATCCGATTCCCACACAGGCTATCACTAAAGACAGCCCTGGAATTGTTTAATCTGAAGGTAACACCCGTTATAGTTTACGGCCTTGAAATCGTATGGCCTTATTTAAAGAAGAAACACTTAGTGTTAAGAGAAAAAGTTAAGGTGACTTTCTTGAAGAAGATTCTGTGCGTCTCTAAATACACCCTTTCATGTCTGGTTTATGAGTTAACAAGGGAACTGTCTACATAGAGGATCTTTGGCTACAAATGCCTCTTCTGTCCGTACAAGGATATGATCAATTACTGAATGAACTAAAATTTTTAAAAAATAGCATATGGAGAGACTTTCATGCTACTGATGCAATGGTCTATCAAAACTGGATGTGAAAAGAGTATGACCTAGGATTCCTAGACACTAGGTTCGCTGTACATGGCTTTCACTATAAACTGTGTATAATGAAGCGGTTTCATCAGCCTGGTCCGAACTGTGTGTGTGATCATTGTGGAAACTCTTGTGATCGATATCATGCTTTGTACTGTAGGCTTCGGCGAGAATCATGGAAGGAATTTTGTTCAGACAAGCATTAATTTGTATAATTTAATTATTATACTATTGTGACATTGTATTATTGCTTTACACAATTGATCATTGGCTGCAATAAATGTTTTATTAAAGATTTTAGTGCTTCACTAGCAGAAACCAAACAGAATTATTTAAACTTCAAAATTTATTTTTCTATGCATTGTTTTAAACTTATAATTGGCTAATGATGACCATGAATACTGGTCGAAACCGGCACCAATTTTAATTAAATAGGAATGTAAACATTAACAGTATTGAAAGGTGGAACCATTGTATACCTTCTTTTAACTTAATACTGAACTCACTTCAATATGGAACAGTATGAAATTCTTATCTCTTAATAAGTTCTACTGTGTTTCTAATAGTTATATTGAAATTGCAATATCTTTCATCTGCCTAAAGTGAGAACTGTGGCTCGGGCTAACTCATGGCTCATGAGGGCACTAACATCACTGAATGAGGTGGGTGAATCTGTGGACCTTTTTCACTCACCCCCATCTAAAATCAGACATGCCCTAATGACCTCATGAATGTAAGGCTATATCGGTAAATTATGTAAACATTACTAATGTAGTTTAACAATGTCAATTACTTAAGGAGATTCAGTTTTATTTATTTATGGTGTTGTAAATTAGTTTGATTTATTTACGATGTTGTAAATTAGTTTGAACAGGGTTTTTATTTTAGGAAATTAGTGTTATTTATTTAAGGTGTATTTGTTGTATATTATGTTTTATTGAATCACCTTTAATTGTGAAAATAACCTGTTGATGATAAATCTACTCATCTAAATCTTCCATTAGTGAGCACCTACACTCTAATATAAATGTATCCCCAAAATTTAATTTCTTTATGTCCAGTTGTTTAGTCTCGGCGATAACGAATCAGTCAGTCAGTCAGTCAGTCAGTCAGTCAGTCAGTCAGTCAGTCAGTCACGAGATGTTAAATGTAGACATTCTTGATTTCCTTTTTGTTAGTGCTTTAATGCCACATTAACATGTAGAGGTTTACAATGATTTCAGAATGGGAAAGGGCTAGGACTGGAAAGGTAGTGACCATGGCCTTACGGTACAGCTCCTCTAATTACCAAGAGTGAAAATAGGAAACCATGGGAAACCATCTTCAGATCTGTTGACAGTTGGATTCAAACCCACCATCTCCCAGATGCAAGCTATAGCTGAGACAGGCAACGCATACCCAGCAGCATTCAAACAGTTCAGCAAACGTTTGATCTCCCTGGCCACTCACTGGCCTAGCAGGGGGTGATTTATGATGGCAGTGGGCTTTAAAACGGAAGTTCGCGTTCCCCTTCAGAAATCCACACAGCTCTGTTGCCAATGCACTTCTTGTTAAATAGTCGTCAGTCTCTTTTTTCAGCTAAGACAATTCACACTTGCTTTGTTCACTGTTTGAAAGTTTTGGATTATTTCTTTGCTTCGTTAATTAATAAGTGAGTTGCTTTTCACTTCGCTTCATGCAGCAATATGGAGGCCGTGGGAATCATGCCTGGAAATTATCGCATCAGAAAATCCTGAATTAAATCTGCCAGTGCATGCAAACGATCTTCAACTGAGCACCAGTAACAGTGATATTCGACCGAGTAGTACTGGTTCCGTGTCCGCGAGTGATACTCAGCCGGGTAGCAGTGGTTCCGCGCCCGCGAGTGATATTCAGCCGGGTAACAGTCGTTCCGCGGAGAAAAGAAAGGCGACTAAACTTTAAGTAAGCAAAGTCAACGGCTGGTATGTAACGCATACGAATATGTTATGAAGAACAATAAATTTATTGTATTGAATTAGGAGGATACTCTCATTTTTCACCTTTGTAAAGTGAAAACCGTCAATACAGAACTATTCTAATTTCTTATAATGAAGAACAACGTTTGCAAGGGTTATATTTCTAAGACAGCTAAAATGTTGAAACTTAACAGGAAAACTATAAGTAAAATAGTAAAGGGGGAACCTACAACTCCGAAAAGGTGTGGTAATAATAGGGTTATCTTTAATAAAATTGATGATTTTTGTTGTGACTTGGTGAGACGGAAGGTATATACATTCTTTACTAAAGGTAAGTCACCAACCGTACACGAACTGTTAAAACATTTGAAAAATGTGTGTGGCTTGCCTTATGAAAACACTACTCTACGACAGCTGTTGATAAAACTTGGGTTTTGTTTCCATATTCTGAGGAAAAAACAGATTGTAATGGAATCTGCTAGTATAGTAGCTTGGCGATATAAATTAATAGACCGTCTCCAAAAGTTGCATTCCGAGGGGTGCAGAGTTGTCTATCTAGATGAAACTTGGTACGATACTCATGACATCGTGAAGAAAGGGTGGGATGATGGAATTTGTAATTGCATACTGAAAGCACCAACATCGCGAGGCAAGCGTATTATGGTATTGCATGCTGGAGGCAGTAAGGGCTGGATTGAGAATTGCTCAAGTTTTCGAAAACTGGTTTAGGTCTCATCTTCTAGAGAACCTACTACGTGACCGAAAATGTGTAATCGTGATGGACAATGCAAGCTATCATTCGCGGCAGCTGATTAGGTTTCCTTCCATGAACACTAATATTAAGGACAATATTAAGTTTATGGAGTACAATAACATTCCCATGCCAAAACCTGTACCTATCAAGGCAGTTATGTTGCAGGAAATCAAATTAGCCAATATCAGTAAAAGGTACACCGTAGAGGAGATCGCAGCCTCATGTGGACACGGAAGTTTTGCGACTCCCTCCATATCACTGTATTTTAAACCCTACAGAAATGATGTGGTCTCAGCTGAAGGCGTATGTTAAGAAAAATAATGTTACGCCAACTTTGAGTGCTAGTGTGTGTCAACTTTTGCGTGAAGGAGCTGGAACGATCGGTCCTGAGAGATGGTCTGCTTGTGTTCGAAGCACCATTTAGGCAGAAGAGAAGTACATGAAACACGACACGTATAGCAACCAAGATAGATTTGCAATTCACCTAGCAGACAATGACGAGGACGACAAATAGAGGTAAGGTTTAATACTGCATTTGTTTTAAAAGTAGCTAAGTTTGCTGGCTATTTTTTGTCTGAACTGCACACTCCGATATTTATTATTATTATTATTATTATTATTATTATTATTGTTAGGGGCTGCCTGGCCGAGGCGGTAAAGGCGTGCTCGGTTCGCACGGAAGGACGTGGGTTTGAATCCTTGTCAAGAAGTCGTAAAATTCAAGAAACGAGATTTCCTCTTCCGGAGCTGCATATGGCTCTGAGGCTCACTCAGCCTACACCAAAAATGAGTACCAGGTTAATTCCTGGGGGCAAAGGCGGTCGGGCATTGAGCTCACCACTCTAACCCATCACGTGCCGAGGTTAACAATGGTGGAAGCCATTACCTTCCATTCCTCCAAGGGCCTTCATGGCCTGAACGGAGGTGAATTTGCTTTGCTATTATTATTATTATTATTATTATTATTATTATTATTACTATTATTATTATTATTATTATTATTATTATTATTATTATTATTATTATTATTATTATCATCTTAATCTGCTTACCCTCCAGGGTTGGTTTTTTCCTCTGACTCAGCAAGGGATCCTACCTCTACCGCCTCAAGGGGAGTGACCTGGAGCGTGAGACATTGGGTCGGGGGATACAACTGGGGAGAATGACAAGGCGGCCTCACCTGCTATGCTGAACAGGGGCCTTGGAGGGGGATGGGAAGATTGGAAAGGATAGGCAAGGAAGAGGGAAGGAAGCGGCCGTGACCTTAAGTTAGGTACCATCCCGGCATTTGCCTGGAGAAGAAGAAGGAAAACACGGAAAACCACTTCCATGATGACTGAGGTGGGAATCGAACCCACATCTACTCAGTTGACCTCCCGAGGCTGAGTTGACCCCGTTCCAGCCCTCGTACCACTTTTCAAATTTCGTGGCAGAGCCGGGAATTGAACCCGGGCCTCCGGGGTTGGCAGCTAATCGCACTAACCACTAAACCACAGAGGCGGACAATTATTATTATTATTATTATTATTATTATTATTATTATTATTATCCCAGTCCCTAGTTCGTGATTTTACTTTTCCTTTGCCAGGCGAGTTGGCTGTGTGGTTAGGGGCACAGCTGTGAGCTTGCATCGGGGAGATAATGGGTTCAAGCCCCACTGTCAGCAGCTCTGAAGATGGTTCTCCGTTGTTTCCCATTTTCACACCAGGCAAATGCTTGGGAAGTACCTTAATTAAGGCCATGGGCACTTCCTTCCCACTCCTAGGCCTTTCCTACCCCATCGTCGCCATAACACCTATCTGTGTCGGTGCGACATAAAACAAATTGTAAAAAATTGTTGTACTTTTCCTTTCTTTACTGAAAGCGAGACACTGATATTAGCAGCATAAAATTAATATTTTAATAGGCCTACTTTGATATCAATTTAAGTTTATTTTAATAGTCTTTGTCAAGTTTATTTGCCAATTCCTTCTTCCTGTTTTTTCTTTCTTTCTTTCAACATCTGCGACCACCGCATGGGTTAAACACGAAACAAATTATTCTGCGATATTGGTTTGTGCTGTGGTTCATGATCAAGTTCTTATATTTATATTTTGACTTTAGAATAAATTAAATGTTAACATGTTTAAATAATCGACACAAAATATGACAACCTTGCCTTTGACAACACTCACTTGCCTTTTAAACAACACGCACCCCTTGTGTCCAGAGGAAAGGAACCGACCGACAACCCTCATTATCACAGGGCGGGCAGACTGACAACCCTCATTATTACAAGGGTGGGCCAAGTTTTGAGATCAGAAGATACTGCATGGGTATGCGTTGAACATCAGGACTATAACAGGATCTGTATTGTGATAGAAATTTTCCTCAGTATAAATTCCTTCTCATGCCTTGAAAAGTACATTTAAAATGTTTAAGGCTATCACTTACCGCGGCCCTACATAAAAAAATAAAAAAATGTTTAAGACAGTCACTTACTGACATTGTTCTGGTAGCTAGATGAACTTCCAAGTAATGCTTCGGCAGCTGCTAGGATATCCCGATCCTGTTGCACCATCTTTACTTGTTTTGAGTGGAATTTTTACTTTCAGCATTTGTTACACTGCAAAATGGAAGTGAACAGAAACTTTAAATTTCAACTTAATTAGGAGAAAGTTTATATTAGTTCAATGCGTTTTTTATTAGTCACTTGAGAGCACATAGTAGCTAAGGAACATATTAAAATCCATTTACACATCAACAATGTGAACATTTATGATCTTCCCTTATACAGATGCAGTCGCATCAGGGTATTACATATTTACATCACTCCTCTTCCATCATCATGTTCTAGTCCAGGTCCTGTTGCCTCACCCTATTCTGAATCCTGCCATCAAGAGAAACCTGGGTCTTACCTTCCTTTTCATTTGTAACATCATACCTTGATTTGCATTTCTTGTTTATTCATCTAATTAATATGACTAAATTATCTCAATAAACAATCAATTTTTAATGTAGAATACATCTATAATTTTGGAACTGTACTTGGACTGGTGAGCACAACAAAAGCATGAAAGTTTTGAAGTTAAAAACTTAACAACATCTCACTGGAAAGAGGAAGGACGTACCAAGCAGAATCTGACCTTGGTAGGATATCACTGGGTCATAGTGTAACCATCTTGAGAGAGGTACTGAGTCATCCATTTATCTTGGAACCGGAATGGCAGCTGGGAGTGACTAAATCGACAGCTGCGTGGGAAGAAGAGGAGCCTATGGGAGAACTATCAATTCTGGCTTTGTCTTGCAATGAAGTTTATTTTGTGTTTCAGTGAAAGCAACACCTGTGTGCACAGTGAAGTGAGGATAAATGGAAAGTAATAATCTATACCACATGGGAGTATTTATTTACAATTCGTACATCGGTACAGAATTCAACAAGTGTTTGACGATACAGTTACCGTATCAGCAACAATATATGGCTCCTGTGATTTCCTGATTTAACAGCCTGTGATTATTAGCTCTGGGGATCAATAAAAGGTCAAGTTTATGAAAACAAATCGCACACTTTAGACGAACTGGAGAATACCACTATCAATATCAATAACTTCAACAAGGATGGGAAGGATACCATTTGATAAGAGATTAATTTGATTCCTCAAAGTGAACTAAGAAGAGTTTCATAAGAAGACACCAGAAATATTTCTAAAATGAAGGCAGGCAGTTCCGGCATCTCCTTTAGTGACAGGTGAGTAATGTACTTTTACAGCGCATTAGAATTTATCAGGCCGTCACTCTAACTAGCTCTCGTATTGCCCAGCCGGCAGGAAGCGATAGCTTACCCATCTCAGCCTTGTCTCAGCTGTGGTTCTGCATTAATTGGATGACCCTGTACTAGAACTGCAGTGCTGTATGACTAACAATTAGCATAGCTCTGGACTCCAGTGTGGTAGCACGTAGCATGAGATGTCATTTGATTTGCCACAGTGAGTTCTATCAGTATAGGCCTGTGCCACAAAAAAATTAATTAAAAGTGAAAAAAAAAAAAGTAATAATCAAACACTGAGTGTTTGAGAAAACTGTGGTGCAAAGAAGTGCTAAGAATTTCCTTCTTTCACAAAATGTAGCAAGATATGGACAAAAAAAAAATGGCTTCAAAATGTTTGAAAATGCATTCATGAGGATAGGGCAGTTTTTCAGAACTCCAAAAGATTAAAAAAAAAAAAAAAATACTGAAAGCCTTATCAGGATGTCTCAAGGATAAGGCAACCAAGATAGGGCGAGTTGGCGGTTAGAGGCGCGCGGCTGTGAGCTTGCATCCGGGAGACAGTGAGTTTGAATCCCACTGTCGGCAGCCCTGAAGATGGTTTTCCGTGGTTTCCCATTTTCACACCAGGCAAATGCTGGGGCTGTACCTTAATTAAGGCCACGGCCGCTTCCTTCCAACTCCTAGGCCTTTCCTATCCCATCGTCGCCATAAGACCTATCTGTGTTGGTGCGATGTAAAGCCACTAGCAAAACAAAAAAAAAGCAACCAAGCATTGTGATGAAAGTTGCGCCCCTGGAGTCCAGCAAAATACATTTAAGACTACTTGATTCCTGGCTGGGTCATGGGATTTTTATCATGAATGGTTAATTCCCTGTACACAGCATGTTGTCTGTCTTTAGAGGATCAGCCTTACAAGGGCTTTATAAGGCTAGTAATTGTCACATAAACTTACTATTATTATCTCCCTCCCTAAAAACACGTTTTCTTAATTCCTTACATTTAAATCATTTAAGAGAGGACTAGGTAATCAATCAGCAGGGAATCTGCCATCTGGACAACAGCTCTAAATGCAGATCTGTGGTAAATGACAACATTTGACTGAACATATCTATTTCCAGAGCTTTTATTACTTTCATCTTTTTACCAGCCAATTCTATCTCTGCCACAGAAAAGTTTGTTTCAACTTTTTCTGTTGGCTAAATTTCCTTTGTGTCATTACTTCATGCTCTTCCTACTGTAAGTATTGAAAATATTCCTCCCATCTGCTTTTTATTCTGCTGAGGTTGTCAATATAACTCTATCTAATGTCGATACTAACTTTTTCCATTCTTTTACAATTCTATAATAGCTTCTTCCTACTGTTAAGAATATCTCTTTTTTCTCGGGTACCGTAAACCATTTCTAACTTTACTTCAGCAATTCATCATCATCATCATCATCATCATCATCAGCCAATACTATCATTACCGAATGTGACCTCTTTAAGTCTTTAGCAGAACTCTCCAGGTGGAATGGCTTTGAGCAGTTCTCTGCCAGGTAGCACCACCTATTCTCTTGATGTCTTTGTCCCATCTGTCTGGCACTCTTCCTCTAGGCCTCTGATGATCTCTTGGACTCCATTCTAACACTTGCTTCGTCGATCTGTCATCTTCCCTTCGAGCAATATGTCCAGCCCATTGCCATTTAAGGTGGTTATTCTCTCAATAATGTCATTAAATTTAGTGACTGATCTGATGTCATCTGGTCTCTTCTTATGTTTCCTTGTAAAACCCAGCATTGACCTCTCCGCGCCTCTCTGTGCTGTCCTAAGTTTCCCTTTCATAAATTCGTTCAGTGTCCAGGTCTCACAGCCATAAGTCAGCACAGGTAGAATGCACTGATCATAAACTATTTTCTTCAGATTTACTGGCATATTTGATCTGAAGACAGTTGAGTTTCTTCCATACGCCTGCCATCCTAGCTTAATGGGTCAAAAAATTTCATATTCATCAACTGGCCCAGAGAGATATATTCATTGACCTTCTCTAACGGCGTGTTGTTGATGTTCATATTTCCTGCTGTGACCCACTTCTTGGACATGACTTTTGTTTTGGAAAGGTTCATCTTCAAGCCAACTGACTCACATTCCATGGCAAGACCAGTAACTAATGTCTGGAGTTCATCATTGTCGTTTGCCAGTAATGCAATGTCATCAGCAAGTCTCGAAGTTGTTAAGCCTTCTGCCATTACTTTGTTATAATTTTTGGTTCATGGTACCGCCTCCTATTTATACAACTCTGTTCAATGCTGTTTTCCACTATCTCTATCATTCTTTATGTATGTCCTGCAATATTAAAATTCAAGTTTTGTTTGCCAATATTAGCAAAAATATTCTAACAAAATTATTTAATATTCACCTCTTATTAAACACAGTATAAATGCTTAATCATTCAAGACTTCCCAGAAAAATCAACAACAACAAAAAAGTTTGATATGTACAGGTACATTAACTTTCTTGATATATGTCCTTCAGCAGTCAAGGATGAGAGTAGGTTTCTAGAAATGCTTTTGCACTTTTGTTATGTCAAGAACAAAAGGTGAAATTCTTTATGTTTCGCAGAGAAATTTAATCCGTGTCTTCAGAAGAAAATCTCGATGGCTCATGAGGTTTGAATTTAAGAATGCTTTGTGATGATGATGATGATATGATGATGATGCTTGTTGTTTAAAGGGGCCTAACATCTAAGATCATCGACCCCTAATGGTACGAGATGGACAACATGAGATGGTAAGTAAAATATTAAAATGTATCCACTGACTAGAGTTGAAAATAAATGGTGATGAAAAATGATTATGAGATTAAAACAATCAGTGGATGTAATTTGCAATGCCTTATTTTCTAATAAAATAGAAAATAGAGGTCATAATGGAATAAGGTATTGCCTAAACATTCAGATATATACATACATAGAATTCAAATTATGAGTTAAAATAACACATTAAAATACGCAACACGAACTAAAATAGAGTCAAAGGGATAAAAGCGCAGTCGACAGAAATATATACTTAGGATCTTTGTCAGGCTTGAGGACAGGAATGACTATGCCCTCTCGCCACTGAGACGGAAAATCACCCCCTATCCAAATCTGGCTGAACACACGTAGGAGATATAGTACTTTCCTCACTAAAGTGTTTCAACATCTGGTTATGGATACTGTCTGGTCTAGGAGACGTGTCCTTGCAAAGCGCTAAGGCGCTGCGGAGTTCCCACTCCATAAAGGACACGTTGTAGTCCTCTGGAGCTTGAGTGGCAAAACTAAGGTGATGATGTTCTGCCTCCCGCTTCAGAGTGAGGAAATCACGAGGTAATTCCCGGAGCCAGATACACCATGAAATTACTAGGTAGATGGTTAGCAATCGAGAGTGGTTCAGTGACGACACTGCCTGCAATGGTAATTACTGGTACAGAAGATGATCCTTGGATACTCGAAATACGTCAAAGTTTAGTCCACACTTGAGATGATGGAGTATGTGACGTCATAGAAGGCGAAGGCAAAGGGGAAATGAGAAAAGTCATCAATTACAGTGAGAATGTAGTGATTTCAAGTCTTAGTAGGCAACGGTGCCTTAAAGTCCAGATTTAAATGTTGAAAAGAGACTGTAGCCTTGATAAGAGAGCCTTGATGTCTAAAAACCGAGGCTTTACAGGTCAGCGCATGTCCTGCATGCAGATGTAACACACTGGAGATCTTCTATTGAAAAGGGAAGATTATTAATCCGTATCCAATGACCCTTTCTTATGACGCCTAGGTGATAAAGAGATTGATGAAGATACAGTAGCGTTTCATAAATCTGTATTGTGATTGATGGAACCAACTTTCGAGAGGGCGTCAGCAGCTTGGTTATGGTTGCCTGGTCAAAATACAATAAGGGGATAATTTCAAATGCCAGAGCATTATCTTGTTGTTCTTTATTTTCCCGGAATGTTTTGAATCAAACACGAAAGTTACGAAGCGCTGGTCTGTGATAAGGTGGAAATGATGGCCAATGCGGAAGTGCCTCCATTTACAAATGGTTTCCGCAATAGCATAGGCTCCCTTTTCGATCGGTGAATGGTGGTACTCAGAAACTGAGTGTGTGCGAGAGAAAAATGCAAAAGGGCGTTTATTTTTGGAGAGGGTAACAGCAATAGTAGAATCGGATGCATCAGTCTCGATTGTAAAGGGGCATTGTTGTCTATGCTACCAAGCGTGGCATTTTCTACAGCAGATTTGATATCTTCAAAAGCTTTAATAGCAATGGCAGTAAGCCCTGGCACAGAGATTGAATTTTTGCCAAGGAGTTAGACACAAAGGGCAAGTAATGTGAGAACATGCCAAGCGCTCTCCTAAGAGATTGGTGGCCACATGGAATAGGATAGTCTCTGAGTGGTTTCAATCGATCAGGATCATGCCTAATAGTCTTGTTACTGATTATATTTCCAAAGAGTCTGAAGTTTAATCATCACAGTTACCTCACACAAAAGAGCTACTATTGTAATCTCTGGACACGGTATTGTGATGAAAATGAGTTAATTAAATAACCTTCACAAACCTTATTGCTGTCAAAGGTTTTCCTCAGCTACTCTGATTTTCGACAACTATCATTAGTCTCTCCATGTGGTACCATCATTTATATATAAAGTTTTAACCTACCTTCACATAATGAATTAACTACAATAATCTGAACAATGCCAAAACTACCTAGATCTACCTCAAAGACAGCTGCTGATATCTGTCTTACTGCAATAACTTTTTTCTTTTACAATTTGCTTTACGTCGCACTGACACAGATAAGTCTTATGGTGACGATGGGACAGGAAAGGGCTAGAAATTGGAAGGAAGCGGCTGTGGCCTTAATTAAGGTTCAGCCTAGCATTTTCCTGGTGTGAAAATGGGAAACCACAGAAAACCATCTTCAGGGCTGCTGACAGCGAGGTTTGAACTCATTATCTCCCGAATACTGGATACTGAATGGAAAATTCTAAATTCCCATGGAGGGAATTGGATATTTTTCACTAATAGAGTATGTCAAAAATGTCAAAAACATATCAGATGTAAGACTTTTAGAATTTTCCATTCGGAATTGCTACGCGGGCAATAATTCCATGTGGAGATTTATCTCCCGTATGCAGTTATCAGACTGTGCCTCTTATAAGGGCTTCTGATAAGTTCACCTGCATACACCCCAGCGTCAGTGGGTAGGGTCTGACACATCCCACTCTGAGGAGTCTAGTGTCAGACCTAAGACAAAACGCTGGTTAATAGAGCAAACGCCTGAAAAGCCTTACATCTGATATGTTTTTGACATTTTTGACATGCTCTATTGGTGAAAAATATCCAATTCCCTCCATGGGAATTTAGAATTTTCCATTCGGAATTGCTAGGTGGGCAATAATTCCATGTGAAGATTTATCTCCGGTATGCAGTTATCAGACTGTGCCTCTTATAAGGGCTTCTGATAAGTTCACCTGCATACACAGCAGCGTCAGTGGGTAGGGTCTGACGCATCCCACTCTGAGGAGTCTAGTGTCAGACCTAAGACGAAATGCTGGTTAATAGAGCAAACGCCTGAAAAGCCTTACATCTGATATGTTTTTGACATTTTGTACTGGATACTGGTCACACTTAAGCGACTGCAGCTACCGAGCTCGGTGTAAATTTATTTAATGATTAGAGAGAACACAAGATGTAAGCAAACAGAATACAAAGGAACTAAGCTTTTCTTCAAGATGTGATCAACTTATCCCTGGAAAATGAATCACCTCTCCAGTGCTCACAACTAATGAGTGTGAAGTTGTAACCATGAGACGCTCAACAAAGTCTGGTTTAGCTTCCGACTTTTGTCTTTCCTATCCGACCTCCCTTTGACAACTTTCATTCCCTAAACGCTTATGTGTGTCAACTGCAATAGAGTGCATGCTCCAAAATCCAAGGACTGCCCCACTTTCAGGAAAAAAAAAAAAAAAAAAAAAAAATCCATGAGATCAAAACGCTGGATAAACTATTCTATCCAGATGTCCGGAAGAAGTTTAACTCTATGGCTGCTCTGGAGTCCTCCGTCTCCTTTGCTGAAAAGGTCGCGCAAGTATGGATCTCGTCAGAAAGTTTTGCACCCGCAGCAAGCACTTCCAGAACTGAAACATCGATTACTAGCCACCAACAATCAATAGGTACGCACAGAAGTGATGGTTCCAAGAAGGTACCCACACCTGTGAAACCATCTAGTGCCTTATTGCCAACGTTGTCTCGGAAGGCTTCTTTCCAGGTACGTTCGGCCGGGAAGTCCTCCCCTACCAAGGTGGAGGTTGGGGGGGCAGGGATGACATCCCCAACCAGGGCTCCTACCAAAGCCCAGACAAAGAAGGAGGAGAAGGGGAAGCTACAGCTCTCCCCTAAAATGTTGGAGACGAAGCCTTCTCCAAACTGATCGGGGGGTCACAGGATCCTTGAAGACGGACAAACCATCTCCCGACTTTCCTTCAAAGAATAAGGAAAAGGCCCTGATGTCCTCTCGATTAATCCCTTCCTAGGGAAGATAGCAGGAAGAAGGCCCAACATTCCAAATCGGAGTCATTTATTATTTGTTACAAGCTGCTTTACACTGCACCGACACAGATAGGTCTTATGGTGAGGAAGGGATGGGAAAGGGCTAGGAGTAAGAAGGTAGTGGCCATGGCCTTATTTAAGGCACAGCCCCAGCATTTGCCTGGTGTGAAAATGGGAAACCATGGGAAACCATGGAAAACCATCTTCAGGGCTGCCGATAGTGGGGTTCAAACCCACTATCTCCTGAATACTGGCCGCAATTAAGCGACTGCAGCTATCGAGCTCAGTAATCGGAGAGTTTGCCATCCACGGAGTGCTCAGTCTCAGCGTTTCCCTCATCTGGGGAGACAATGGAGACTGAACTACTCATTATCATCGATGGTGATGTTGACACAAGGGACAGTGGACACCAACATTGATGGTAGAAATTAGACAGTAGTAGGCAGAAAGAAGGACAAGCAATTATCCTAACCTTGTTTCAGTACCCATCCACATAATGGCACTATTGCAGTGGATCACCAACTGAGTTACGTCAACTGACATCCATCTCTGCAGCCTCTATAGTGTATCTACAGGAATCTCATTTGAGACCTGGATATGACATAACTATGAGGGGATATTGTTTTTATTCCAAAGACAAAGTAGAGCCCTGTGGATGGTGGGGTAACTCTAACATTTTCAGTGACAAAGTGCTACTTTGTATTCAACTGCACGCAGTTGCAATTTGCACTCATTGCCAGTAATGACAGTGATGTGCAACGTGTACTTTCCACCAGATTATGATCTTCAGATGCCTGAACTCCAAAGCTTTGATTGCTCAGTTACCTCCCCCTCTTCTATTGCTGGAGACGTGAACACCCACAACACCCTCTGGGGCTCTCCGTCTTTCTGCCCTAGGGGGAGGATTCTTAAGTGACTGATCAACCGGTTTGATTTTGTATGCTTAACACAGGGCAACCAACACATTTCAGCAGCACACATGGCACATTCTCATATGTCACCTTGTGCAGCCATCTGCTAGTTCCCCTGTTTTGATGGCAGGTACAAGATGACCGCTGTGATAGTGACCACTTCTCGATACTTCTCATGCTCTTGAATCAAGACAGTCCAAAGTACTTAAGTGCCGGTTACTTCAACGGGCAAATTGGCCACAATTTTCAAAACGGGCAGTGATGGCCGATGATATGCTGGAATCTGTTGATGACCACATTCCTTCTATTATAACTGGAATTCTAGCTGCTACAGAGGAATCAATTCCCTCCTCGTCCAGTATTCCTCACCAGAAACAGGTCCCATGGTGGACCGATGAAATTACAGCAATTATTACAAGTAAAAATTTCATCTTGGTCTATGGTGAAATTATTATATATAACAAACTCCAACTTGTACATTTCAGAAATTCCACCTATCCACCACTTTAAAATCTTACAATTTTTCTTAGATCAAAATAAGATATTTAAAAATTAGACTGTACGTTTCGATTTTTATAGAAAACATCTTCAGCTGTGATCTTGAATGACAGTTAAAATATGCACAAACACACAACTGATGATGATGATGATGATGATGATGCTTGTTGTTTAAAGGGGCCTAACATCTAGGTCATTGGCCCCTAATGGTACGAAATGAGACGAAATGAAAGGACAAATTAAAAGCACAAAAACATCCACTGATCACAATTCAAAATGGATGGACGGACAGACGGATATGAATTTAAAACGATCAGTGGAACCAACCCACAGTGCCTCACATGCACAGAAGCTGGCGCAGAACAAGACCAAGGGACTGCTTCTATAGCACAATACTGAATCGATATTTGTAGTCGAAAGGGGTCCAAAATCCAAGTCAGTGGCCCCTCACAATGGTACTTATCGCTAGGAAAGTAAAACCATGGTATATGTCATGTTGTGGTACTAATCAAGAGTAGCGTAGACTCGCGGTATTCCACAAATTATGGTACTGCTCACAGGTAATGAAATTTGCACATGTATTACAGACCTACGGTGCTTTGCACATTGCGGCGCCATTTACAGGCAACGCAAACCTACGGTGTTCATCACATAAGTGTACTAACCACAGGGACTCGTACTATCCCGTGGTGTTCCTCATATAGTGCGTACTAATCATAGGTAAGCCAGAACCATGGGTTCCCTCATCCCATGGTGTCGCTTATATAGTGCTGCTAATCACGGGTACTGTAAAAACCGTTGCGCTCTCGTCTGCTACAAATCACAAACCTATTTGGTACTCAACATAGTGGTACTACGCGCAAGTAAATGCGACCTATGGTGTTCACCGCGCGGTGGTACTAATCACAAGTAGTTTCATGGTTCTAATTTGATCATCCCTTGGTTGCCCCTTTTAGTCGCCTCTTACGATAGGGGGTAAAACAGACAATTAACCACTCATTTTGATCTAAGAAAAATAAGATTTTAAAAAGGTGGAAAGGTGGAACTACTCAAACGTACAAGTTGGAAATTACAGCAGCCATACGTGATCACCAACAGCTTTTAAGCATTATCAACGGAATCCTACAAAGGCCAATCATATAATATTCTAGCATCTGCGCACTAAAGCCAATTATTTTATTCAAGAAAGTAAGAAAGCTACATGGGAAAAGTACGTGTCTTCCATGACAGCACATACTCCGTCATCAGAAGTGTGGACAAAACTCCGCTATATTGTAGGAGAGCAGAACTTGCCCTCAGTCCTCCATTAATCAAGATGGAGTTAAGATTTCTTCAATCAATGCAGATCACATCGCGCCACATTTTGCAGATACGTCCAGCTCTGGGAGATACAACCCTGCATTTCTGCCTATCAAGAATGAAGGAGAGGCACACCATTTCTCCTTCACCTCTAGTACTTTGCATTCCTACAACGTGCCTTTCACAGAATGGAAATTGGGGAGTGCACTAGCACTGTACAGGGACACAGCTCCTGGACCGGACAAAATCCACAATCAAATGCTGAAGCATTTGGGCGACCGATGTCTCAATGATATCCTCACTTTACTCAACAAAATATGGAGGAAGGGAGTGTTTCCATCTCAAGGGCATGAGGAAATTGTAATAACATTTCACAAGCCAGGTAAAGATCCAAAACTGCTGGATGGTTATAGGCCTATATGTCTTATACAAATGGCCTGTGTAGGCTATTTGAAAGCTATTAGAGATGGTGACCAACGACTTGTATGGGTCATGGAAGAGGGAGGACTTTTGACTAACTACCCATGTAGTTTTCGCTCTCATCGGTCTGCCTTCGACCATGGAAAATTCTAAATTCCCATGGAGGGAATTAGATATTTTTCACCAATAGAGCCAATTTGGTCAGACTGGAGAGAGCCATTCAGGAGGCCTTTCTCCGGAAGGAATACCTAATCGCCATGTTTTTAGACCCAAAGAAAGCTTATGACAGTCAGTATCTGGCAATATGGGATTTTTTTCTATTTGCTTTACATCACACCGACACAGATAGGTCTTATGGCAACCATGGGACAGGAACAGCCTAGGAATGGGAAGGAAGCGGCCGTGGCATTTGTCTGGTGTGAAAATGGGAAACCACGGAAGACCATCTTCGGGGCTGCCAACAGTGGGATTTGAGCCCACTATCTCCTGGATGCGAGCTCACAGCTGCGCGCCCCTAACCGCACGGTCAACTCGCCCTTTGCAATATGGGATTATCTGCGAATTACACCAGTGGGGATTTTGGGGAAATCTGCCAATGTTTAATGAGAACTTCATGTCCCTCCAGCTCTTTCAAGCCTGAGTAGGAAATGCATTTTCTCAATATTATGTTCAAGAAAATGGAGTACCACAGAGATCGGTACGAAGTGTCATGCTGTTCGCAATCGCCTTCAACTTTAAGTTTGTTCTTTTTTTTTTTTTGCCAGGGGCTTTACGTCGCACCGACACAGATAGGTCTTATGGCGACGATGGGATAGGAAAGGCCTAGGAGTTGGAAGGAATCGGCCGTGGCCTTAATTAAGGTACAGCCCCAGCATTTGCCTGGTGTGAAAATGGGAAACCACGGAAAACCATCTTCAGGGCTGCCGATAGTGGGATTCGAACCTACTATCTCCCGGATGCAAGCTCACAGCCGCGCGCCTCTACGCGCACGGCCAACTCGCCCGGTAAGTTTGTTCTTACGACAGTAAATAAACATACAATTGTGTTATTTGTTGAGTACATCAGTAATTTTGCCTCATTTTTATAGAAATAAATGGATTTTTCTACTTGCATTATTTTGAAATAAAAAAGGGATGATTTAGGGAAAGGTTGGGGTTGCACAGCTTTCTTTTGCTGGTATCCTCATTCTTCAAAAGGTTTGGTCTCTTCATTTTTCTCCGCTTATTAGTGTGGAAAGATGGTTGCCCAATTCTATGCTACTTCCTTTTAAAACAATAATTGCCACTACATACTACTGTATGAGAGAAGAATGTTGATATTTTGTCCCAAAAAAATAGTTCTTTAACAAGCCAAGGAAACTAATCACACAGGTCTCACTCTCACGTATTTAAGAATTCTCAGATGCCAACTGACTCCATCATCATATCACAACCTTGAACATCAAAGTTAAACTACCCAACAAATCTAACCTAAAATTATATATTAATTTCTTCTTGTATGAATTCTACTCTAATATTTCCTTAATACATACCGATGTCCATTAAATAGAGATACTAGCAGTAAAATAGCACAGAATTAAACTGATTTCCCTCTTCTAGTTAAGTATAATTTGATCTTTTATTTTCACATTTACTTGCAAACAGAACTCATCAGATATTTGACAATATTGCCTACACACAAATGCTCATCAATTAGGGAGGTTCCCTTTCCCTTAGCATGCATGAGATGAGACGAGATAAAGGTAAGTAAACTCGTGTCCTCATACTAAGGTGGTGCAGCTCTTTTCAGGCATAACCGCAATGGAGATGAGCTGCATGTACCATTTTAATCACTTAGGCCTACCAGCCCTCCTGCCATTCGTAAATCTCTGGCACTACTGGGAATTGAACCCGGACCTCCGCTGCAGAGGCGGGCAATGACACGAGATGAGATGAATGTAAAATAGTCAAGATCGACAACACAAAAGAGAGAAGGGGAGAGAGAGAGAGAGAGAGAGAGAGATAGAATATGGAAATCTTCTACGGTATGTCATAGATAGGCTAGAAAGCATCACAAGTAATACATATAAAGCTCATAAACCATATAAATAAATAAATAAATAAAAATTCAGATAATACAAGATGTTAATTAATTAGAAAATAATGGTAACAGGGACCAAGAACAAAAATTAATTTAATTTGAAATGACAAGAAGAGCATTAAGTAAAGCTTTCTAAGATTGGGATATGTTTTTTAATCTATAGTTATTAAAAACTCTTAAAATAACTCTACTCACTCAACTGTGAAGTCCCCACTCATGCATACAATATAAACAACTTTGTTTCTCTTTAGAACAAAGATTCATGTTTGATTAACCCCAATCATTCCTTCTCAAAAATAACAACTTAGATCGTTAGACTTCATGTATAACACACTAATAATGCGCTACAGTGTTTATCGTCTACAGACAATGACACTTTTCAACCACTGACAGTAGTGACAAATCTCTAATTTTTGACAAAATAATACACAAATCATGGATTCACAGAAGCAAGATAATTCACTTTTATGCGGAGCCAATATGTAACTTCAGTGTCACCAACCTGAGCAAACAAAATGCTTTCGTGACAGATCTACGCAGGACGAAATCTCAAATGGTCTCTGCCTTGAATTCTAAATATTAAGAGTTCTATAGCATAACTGCATTCTATGTGCGCAATATAAGCATATAATTAATATTAACAGTCTGATAGATACAACCACAGTAAATTAACCAATTAATTTCACAATCTGACTTGGCTTAACGCTCGTTTCGCCAAATACCACACTGACACTGTATTTCCTTATCACTCTTTTCTAACATCACATTGTTGACAAACCTAACAAAAAGAGGCTGCAAACATTGATAAAGATGTGCGGAAAGGTTGTAGCATATTCGAAACAGCTGATTAAGGTTTCATTGACTGAAGGTGGTTTTGTTAGGTTGTTCTCAAGAAATCTACTCAAAGGTTTATTCTACTATCTGCTACGTTTACTAAAGAACAACGGGAACTGTCCAGCGTTGCCAGCACTAAGGAATATTGACAGTTTCTACCAAGATGCAAAATTACAGTGGGGTCGGGGGCGGGATTTCCTCACCGATGATTTTATTTTTATTCCAAAAATACCCCTCCACTAAAACTGTTTCTTTATACAGCGACAAGAACAAATCAGATGCTACCGGTACTGAAAATAATGTATTTTACTACCAAAGTACATTTCCAAGAAAATAATAGCAATAATACAGGGTTTATACAAACAATAGAATGGCAATATGGCAGTCATACCGTAGAAAGCAAAAGCAAAGCAAAGTCACCTCCCTACAGGCCATGAAAGCCCTTGGAGGGGTGGAAGGTAAAGGCTTCCACCATTGTTAATCTCGGCACGTGATGGGGTAGAGTGGTTAGTTCTACGACCGGCCGCCTTTGCCCCCAGGAATTAACCTGGTACTCATTTTTGGTGTAGGCAGAGTGAACCTCAGGGCCATATGCACCTCCGGAAGTGGAAATCTCGTTTCTTAAATTTTTTTACGACTTCCTGACGGGGATTCGAACGCACGTCCTTCCGGGCGAACCGAGCACACCTTTACCGCCTCGGCCAGCTATGCTCAATGTGACAACTTCGCTCTAGCATTGTTAAAATTACAACTGCAACCAATAATGGACCTCATGTGTATTGGGGTGGTAAAATACATCCTCGATATACCCTGCCTGTCGTAAAAGGCGACTAAAAGGGGGACCAGGGACTCTGGAGCGTGAGTTGGCGACTATGGTTCCCCTAGGTGAGTCTGGCATTGCTTCCATTTACTTGTGTTAGGTTCCTCACTTCCATCTTTCCTATTTGACCTCCCTTAGTTAACTCTTGTTCTGCTTCGAGCCCGGTTGTGTTAGGTTTCCGAGGCCTAGGAACTCTCTCATTTTCCCGCCCTACCTGGCCATTTTCCCTCCGGTTGGTGTTAAGATAGGATGGTTGCCCAGTTGTACTTCCTCTTAAAACAATAATCACCGAGCAAGTAGCCGCGTGGTTTGAGTCACGTAGCTATCAGCTTGCATTCGGGATATAGTGAGTTCGAACCACACTGTCAGCAACGCTGAAGAAGTTTTTCTGTGGCCTCCCATTGTTACACCGGACAAATTTTGGAGCTTTCATTCCCACTCCTAGCTCTTCCCTATCCCATTGTCGCCACAAGACCTTTCTGTGTCGGTACGACGTAAACAAAAAGAAAAAAAATCACCACCATCGCAACCAATAATGACGTTTCAGCGAGGTTCGCGGGAAACAGTGGTCTTTCTCAGCGAGTTGGTGACGTCATTGTGAGGACCCGAGTGCACTATATACGAAGTTATAAAATGTATAGGCATTCACCTCATACACAACGTAAGGAGAAAGACTACATCCACATTATTCTACTCTCTGCTACGTTTAGTAAAGCACAACGGGAACTGTCCAGCGCAGCCAACTCTATGGAATTTTGTCAGTATCTACCAACTGCAACTCCAAAATTCCAGTGGAAGAAAACTCCAAAGTTCCAGATAAAGCAAACCACAGCTTATTCTTCTTTGCAGGCATATTTTTTTAATCGCGGCAGGTCTTATGACGACGATGGGATAGGAAAGGGATAGGAATGGGAAGGAAACGGCTGTGGCCTTAATTAAGTACAGCCGCAGCATTTGCCTGGTGTGAAAATGGAAAACCACGAAAAACCATCTTCAGGGCTGCAGGCAGTGGAATTCAAACCCACTATCTCCCGGATGCAAGCTCATATCTGCGCGCCCCTAACCGCACGGCCAACTCGCCCGGTCCTTACGAAAACAATCAATCAATGAATGAATAAGTGTAAAATTATTTTACACTTTGATATGGTTTCACGCCTATAGAAACTGCAAAACTACTCCAAAAGTCAGTTTTTGTGTTCAACCATTCCCCACTGCCGTCTCATGGAAGTCTATACCATTCTAGGAAGCCAAGTATCAGGCCAACCGATTTTAATTTAAAAGCTATGTACGCCGCATGCTATTCCGCTGCATTTGGAGTGGTGTCTTGGTTCATAACAGTAGAGTAGCCAGGATTTCAGTTTGGGGGAGGGGGGAGGGTGGCATTAAGGTAGTTCTTCATCCAGAATTTTATTTTGATAGGTATCCAATCTTCCAGAGTTTAGGTGATATCGAATACCTAAAAAGGAAATGAGTGTCCTTGGATCCAAGTAACAGTGGTGGGTTCGTGCGCATTCCGGAAGCTAGTACATTATATATAAAATGCTTAGTAAAAGTACATTCGTTAAAACACTTGGGGTGTCTGAACTCCTTGGACGACAACCCCCGCCCCGGCCAACCTCTGTTATTCTCATCCCAACACACCTGCAGCATATCATATATTCCGAGTACAAGTGGAATGAATACAAGAATATAGTTTGAGTAAAGATGCAATATTCTGGTTTAGAATGAAAATTCACAGCGCGTTTCCAGCCATTCGACCGGTCAGGAATGGAATGAATGGAGCCCCCATCTAGCGGCGAGGATAGGAGTTGTGCCGGCTGTCGAAGCCTGTCGCACTTCTTGGGGCAATGATTAATGCATGACAGATGAAACGAAATGACATTGGAGAGTGTTGCTGGAATGACATGAAAGGGAAACCCGGAGTACTCGGAAAAAATCTGTCCCGCCTCCGCTTTGTCAGCACAAATCTCACATGGAGTGACCGGGATTTGAACCACGGAAACCAGCGGTAAGACGCTGGCGCGCCGCCGCCTGACCAACGAAGGCTCGGTTTAGAATGAATACGGTAATTTTATTATAAGAATGGTCATGTGATAATTCGGCAAAGAAATACACACAACATATATAATGTAAGGGGTATGGGTATAGATATTATGTTAGTAAAGAAAAATACACGTCACAACATAATTATGCTAGGTAGGGTTTATCTTGTCGTATTAGTTTCCCTCCTAAGCCTTTTTTTTAATTGGCTTTACGTCGCACCGACACAGATAGGTCTTACGGCAACGATGGGACAGGAAAGGACCAGGACTGGGAAAGAAGAGGCTGTGGCCTTAGTTAAGGTACAGCCCTAGCATTTTCCTGGTGTGAAAATGGGGAAACCACGGAAAACCATCTTCAGGGCTGCCGACAGTGGGGTTCGAACCCACTATCTCCCGATTACTGGATACTGGCCGCACTTAAGCGACTGCAACTATCGAGCTCGGTCCTCCTAAGCCGGAGATACAGAATATAGTTGTATAAAGTCACAGTTTTGTGACGCTAATATTCGTATGCATAATTTTTATTAACGTGCCAGAAACCAACGACATGGAGCTGTTTTCAATTCGGTTCTGTATGAGTTGCGCCGTGTAAATTTTGCGCCGTGGAGATTCCCCGCCGGGAGTAGAAGTGGTTTGACAGCTGTCTTAAGCATCTGCGACCTGCGCTGCACCGCAGGGGGTTTATTTCCAAGTTCAAGGAATGTCTGTGAATATCTGTAGTGCTGAGATTTTGAAATTAATATATAAAAAATATTATTCACTCTTTTTTTTTTTTGCTAGTTTTACGTCTCACCGACACAGATAGGTCTTACGGCGACGATGGGACAGGAAGGGGCTAGGAGTGGGAAGGAAGCGACCGTGGCCTTAATTAAGGTACAGCCCCATCATTTGCCTGGTGTGAAAATGGGAAATCACGGAAAACCATTTTCAGGGCTGCCGACAGTGGGGTTCGAACCTACTATCTCCCGAATACTGGATACTGGCCGCACTTATGCGACTGCAGCTATCGAGCTCGGTATTCACTCTATCAATGTTGGTTTCTAGCACATTTAGAAAACCTACATCCTATTTATATCAGTAGGTGATATGTGTATAACTACGTAGTTTGACTTAATTTACAAACCAAGTGTGGAAACATGGAATCAGTCTTTCAGTCTTATGAAGAATATCCACAGCTAACTGAGAGGTTCAGGAATAGAATGAATGAAGAATGAAATACCGCTAAAGGAAGAAAATACTGCCGAGTGCGAGGTCTGACGTGCTTTTGCGGACAAAGATTCATGGATGGCGAATTAAATGTAGCGAATTTGTTGAATAAGGAATGACCAGTGAAAACAGAAAAAACTGACTCACCCTACGTTTCCCCGACATGCACCCCTTATGAAGTGACAGGGCTCAAGAATGAACCGTAGCTACTGCCAAAGAAAGGAAATTGTGTGCCCTGGCGAGGCCTGTCGCATTCCCCTGGGTATAAAAGATTAATAAATGACAAATGAAATTGTTTCAAACAGTGATGCTGATGTAAATATGAAGAAATCAGAAATAATATTTTGAACGCCAGCTTTGTCCAGAATAAACTCTATCTAAAGTGATCGTAGATTTAACCCCCGGAGCAGTGATGGGAAGCCTACGTTCCATCAGCGTCATGAAGAAGCTTTTTTAATCTTAACAATAACTGAAATTTACAGTTTTCCGTCGCAAATGTTCATTCTATCAGCGTTGTTTCATTCCTGTGGAATTCTCAAACAAGACCTCTAGTTCCTAGAATGATTAATGACCACGGCGCAAGTTTTACTGATTTTAACACGGCGCAACTTTTACTCGGTGCAACTCATACGACACCGCCAAATTCAACACCGGTCTAAGGGCCGCCGACCCAAGTCGGGATTTTAACCTGAGAACTCGGACTCAGAAGGACAGAGACTCAACCAACTAAGCCACATGAAAAGGAGACGTTGGTTATTATTATTATTATTATTATTATTATTATTATTATTATTATTATTATTATTATTATTATTATTAGATGCAGTTAGTATTTTTACAAAGGTTTTATGAGGAGCATTTATTAAGGAGTACGTTTTCCAACTGTCCTAAATGCACGAGACCGGACGAAGTACTAGCTGGAAGCTAAAGAGCCTTGCAGGGATGTCGCTTCCCTCTCTGTTTACTTTTCCAAACCAAACTCTATGGCGTAACAGCCCCGAAGGGCCATCGCCTACCAAGCGACCGCTGTTCAGCCCGAAGGCCAGCAGATTACGAGGTGTCATGTGGTCAGCACGACGAATCCTCTCCGCCGTTATTCTTGGCTTTCTAGACCGGGGCCGCCATCTCACCGTCTGATAGCTCCGCAATTATAAGCGCGTGGGCTGAGTGTACCTCGAACCAGTCCTCAGATCCAGGTAAAAATCTTTGACCTGGTCGGGAATCGAATCCGGGGCCTCCGGTAAGAGGCAGGCACGCTACCCCTACTCAGCGGAGCTGGCTGTTTACTTTTAGGTCTCCTTACTTTAGAATTTGTTAAGGCATCCTGCATTCATTCCCCGGCACTGACAGAGTTAAGAAAGGCATGGGATGGGGAAGATACAGCCTTGTTTGTGGGTGCAATAGAGTTAGCCTTGAGTCTCCCGTAATCGAAATATCTACGACTTGGAAGGTAGTCAGCTTCACGGGGTGTAGTACCAAAGTGGCTCTTTTTTTAAAAGAAGACAAATGCAATGCAGATTTTTCTTCCTCACAAACGAAGAACGATGTTATCAATTTTACAAACAGTCTCAATAATGTCCGGCTCCATGGCTAAATGGTTAGCGTGCTGGCCTTTCGTCACAGGGGTCCCGGGTCCGATTCCCAACAGGGTCGGGAATTTTAACCTTAATTGGTTAATTTCGCTGGCACTGGGGCTGGGTGTATGTGTCGTCTTCATCATAATTTCATCCCCATCACGACGCGCAGGTCACCTACGGGAGTCAGATCAAAAGACCAGCACCTGGCTAGCCGAAATTGTCCTCGGACACTCCCAGAACTAAACGCCATACGCCATTTCATTTCATTTCATTTCAATAATACAGCCGGTTTATGTTAAGAATACAGAAGCTGTGATTTCGATTGTTGGATATAATTACATGGTAACAATCAAAACCATCAATATCTACTGAAGATCCGTCACCGCACTCGGTAGGACCCGCTTTCTTCTCATATCCACCGGGCGAATTGTCGTTTGGTTAGGGACGCACAGCTGTGAGTTTGCATCCGGGAGTTAGTGGGTTTGAACCCCACTGTCGGCAGCCCTAAAGACGGTTTTCCGTGGTTTCCCCTTCTCACACCATGCAAATGCTGGGGCTGTACCTTAAATAAGGCTACGGCCGCTTAGTTCTAACACCTATCCCTTTCCTTTCCCATTGTCACCATAAGACGTACGGTGCGACGTAAAGCAAATTCTGTATAATTTTTTTTTGTCACAACCGCTTCCAAGGAAAATTTGTATCCTCGCTACTGGCTTGGACTGAAATTATTTTTGGGTACGCCACTGCAACCACTCACAATTTAAGGTACAGATAAGCCCGAAGAATGGTTGGATACTCAAAATACACCACCATAAATGATGCGGTTATGGCTCAAAAGTACTAAAGAAAGGTAAGGGACGAGATCGAGTGTTTTAAGTAGAATCCGAAGCAATAGAACGTGACTTATCTTTTCTAAAATGTTTCATGCATCAACTGCGAATCAAGCCTCGTCCGTCTTGATGAGAAGATAGAACCACTGGAACTGAGTTATCACGCCCGCTACTTACAAAATAGTCACCCGCACTTTTGATGGTGTCATTTGAGGTTCCAATCAGTCCCCAGGCATTTGACAAAATATGTAGGCCTACTTATAGAATTTAGGCACGCATCCGCGATCTGTCTTGCTACTATTAGAATTAAAAAAACTTTTCGTAACTTACCGAGGACGCTCATAGTTTTTGCTTCGTTATGACAAAACGGCCCATCTTAAAAAAAAAGTTACTTATATGGCACAAAATAAAAAACTAACCTGCGACTCACAATTCTGTCACAATCGTCCCAAAGCTGCAACTTAAACACAGCACATCTCTCAACCACGGTACAACCCCAGGATTCCTAGGACATTGTTGTTTCCTGGAACCGATGTGCAAAAGCTGACACGATGTTGTATGCTTGCAAATTGTTTCTGGCCGTGCCCCCGTTATCTCGGTGATCACGTTCCCCCCTACTGAGTAATTCCTTGCTAATGGCCCTTTTCCCCATCTCTTGTCATTTGTCAACACACGGTTATATTCCCAATACTGAGGCCTCTAAAGGGAAATATCCCCGCGCGTCAAAATTCTAAGTGTTTTCCTTTCATTCAAGCAGTACAAATATGGAGAATTATGTACGGCCGTACTAAGCCTTGCTAGTAGATTCTTTGTTGTTACGCTAATTTAACATTTCGGTGTTAGTTTTTAAGTTGTTCGTACCGTGCATAAAACAACGATTGATCCTCGCTCTAGTTTCAGGAAACATTTTGGGGAGGACCCGGCCCCCCTGGCCCTCCATATTCGAGTCATGACCCTCCTTGGCTCAGGCGGCTGGGACTATACAATCCACTAATAGTCCCTAACACGTTAGAGGAGAGATTCTCACTGAGACTATGTAAGTGGGGTAGCATTCTGCTTCACTTAATTTAACTTAACTCGGAATATTTTAGATAAGCGTCGAGCCTATGGGAATAATGGAGTCTCACTTCCATTTGACAAGCAAGGGACATCAATCAATCAATCAATCAATCAATCAATCAATCAATCAATCAATCAATCAATCAATCAATCAATCAATCAATCAATCAATCAATCAATCAATCAATCAATCACTACTGATCTGCATTTAGGGCAGTCGTCCAGGTGGCAATTCCCTATCTGTCGTTTTCCTAGCGTTTTCACAAATGATTTCAATGAGATTGGAAATTTACTGAACATTTCCCTTGGTAAGTTATTCTAGTCCCTAACTCCCTTTCCTATAAATGGATATTTGTCCCAATTTGTCCCCTTGAATTCCAACTTTACCTTCATATTGTGATCTTTCCTAAATTTTAAGACGCCACTCAAACTTATTCGTCTACTAATGACATTCCACGCCATTCTCCGCTGACAGCTCGGAACATACCACTTAGTCTTTTTTTTTTCTTTGCTAGGGGCTTTACGTCGCACCGACACAGATAGGTCTTATGGCGACGATGGGATGGGAAAGGCCTAGGAGTTGGAAGGAAGCGGCAGTGGCCTTAATTAAGGTACAGCCCCAACATTTGCCTGGTGTGAAAATGGGAAACCACGGAAAACCATCTTCAGGGCTGCCGATAGTGGGATTCGAACCTACTATCTCCCGTATGCAAGCTCACAGCCGCACGCCTCTACGCGCACGGCCAACTCGCCCGGTACCACTTAGTCTAGCAGCTCGTCTCCTTTCTTGCAGTTCTTCCCAGCCCAAAATTTGCAACATTTTTGTAACGCTACTCTTTTGTCGGAAATCACCCAGAACAAATCGAGCTGCCTTTCTTTGGATTTTTTCGAGTTCTTGAATCACGTAATCCTGGTGAGAGTCCCATACACTGGAACCATACTCTAGTTGGGGTCTTACCAGATACTTATATGCCCTCTCCTTTACATCCTTACTACAACCCCTAAACACCCTCATAACCATGTGCAGAGATCTGTATCCTTTATTTACAATCCTATTTATGTGATTACCCCAATGAAGATCTTTCCATATATTAACACCTAGATACTTACAATGATCCCCAAAAGGAACTTTCACCCCATCAACGCAGTAATTAAAACTGAGAGGACTTTTCCTATTTGTAAAACTCACAACCTGACTTTTAACCCCGTTTATCAACATTCCATTGCCTGCTGTCCATCACACATCATTATTGAGGTCATTTTGCAGTTGCTCACAATCTTGTAACTTATTTATTACTCTATAGAGAATAACATCATCCGCAAAAGCCTTACCTCTGATTCCACTCCTTTACTTATAAAGTCATAAAAAAAACCCTCTTTCTAATCCCTATATCAATGATTGAAGTGAGCAAATTTCTTTTCTTAAGAAAGGCCTTCCTTGCTTGTGCTAGTCTGCATTTTATGTCCAGCTTACGTCTGCCATCGCTAGTTATTTTACTTCCCAGGTAACAATATTCATCTACTTCCTTTAAGACTTCATTTCCTAATCTAATATTTCCTGCATCACATGACTTCGACTGCACTCATTACTTTTGTTTTGGACTTATTTATCTTGTACTCTTTACCCAAGACCACCATTCAGCAATTTCTTCAGATCTTCTGCACTCTAAGATAAAATAACAATATCATCAGCAAATCTCAGGGTTTTGATTTCCTCTCCTTGGATTGTGATTCCTTTCCCAAATTCCTCTTTGATTTCCTTTACTGCCTGTTCTATATAAACATTGTAAAGGACGGGGGACAAACCGCAACCTTGCCTCACTCCTTTCTGGATTGCTGTTTCTTTTTCAAAGCCCTCGATTCTGATCACTGCAGACTGATTTGTATACAGATTGTAGATTATTCTTCGTTCTCGGTATCTGACTCCGATCACCTTCAGAATCTCAAATAGCTTGGTCCAATCAAAATTATCAAATGCCTCCTCTAGATCTATAAACGCCATGTATGTGGACTTATCCTTCCTTATTCAATCCTCTAAGATCAGACTAAAGTCAGGATTGCTTCACGTGTTCCTACATTTCTTCTGAAGCCAAATTAATCTTCTCCTAACATAGTTTTAACTTATCTTTCCATTTTTCTGTAAATAATACGTGTTAAAATTTTGCAGGCATGAGATACGGTACTAAACTAATGGTGCGGGAGTTTTCACACTTGTCAGAACCGGCTTTCTTGGGAATAAGTATAACAACATTATGCCGAAAATCGGATGACACCTCTCCCGTTTCATACATCTTCCCCACTAAATAGAATAACCTCGCTTTGCTGGTTTCTCCTAAGGCAGTCCGTAATTCAGAAGGAATGTCATCAATACCAGGTACAATCTCTCAAAACTCTGTCGAATTCTGACCTCAAAATTGGGTCTACCATTTCATCAATATCAATAGTTTCTTCTTGTTCCAGAACCATGTCATCTACGTCTTTACTTTGATACAATTGTTGGGTATGTTTCTGTTATCTTTCTGCTTTGTCTTCTTTCCCTAGAAGTGGTTTTCCATATCAGCTCTTGATATTGATACATCTTGTTTTCCTTTCTCCAAAGGTTTCCTTGATTTTCCGGCATGAAGCATCTACCTTTCCTACAACCATACAACCTTCAACATCCTCGCACTTCCCCTGCAGCCATTCTTCCTTAGGTGTCGTGCACTTTCTATCTATCTACTTCATTCTTTCATCGTCTGTATTCTTTTCTGCCCTCTTCATTTTTTTGCATTCTTGTACTTGCGTCGTTCATCAATCAGGTCCATTATCTTCTGAGTTATCCATTGATTCTTAGCTGATCTTTCCTTTCTTCATTTCTTCAGCAGCCCTAGAGACATTATTCTTCACGATTGTCCATTCTTCTTCTATTGTGTTTCCTTCAGCTTTTTCACTCAGTCCGTATGCAACATGTTCCTTGAAACAATCCCTCACACTCTTTTCCTTCAACATGTATAGATCCCATCACCTTGTATTCCTTCCTTTCTTCAATTACTTCAACTTCAGATGGCATTTCATGACCAACAGGTTGTGGTCAGAGCCCACGTCTACTCGTGGGAAAGTTTTGCTATCCAACACTTGGTTTCTGAATCTCTGCCTAATCATATTGAAGTCTATTTGATACCTTCCAGTGTCTCCAGGTCTCATCCACGTGTTCAGGCGTCGTTTTTGCTGTTTGAGCCAAGCACTAGCAAGGACTACAACATGATCGGTGTAGAATTCAACCAGACGACGTTCTCTTCCATTCCATTGTCGCAATCCGATTTCTCCTACTTCTCTTCTCTTCCTTGGTCTACCACTGCATTCTAGTCCCCCATCACAATTAAATTCTCGTCACCTTTTAGATATTGTATTAAATCTTCTATCTCTTCATACATTCTTTCGATTTCTTCATCATCTGCTGAACTAGTAGGCATATAGACCTGCACTATTGTGGTGGGCATTGGTTTGGTGACTATCTTGACAACACTAATCCTTTCACTATGCTGGTCGTAGTAACTTACCCGCTGCCCTATTTTCTTAATCATTAGTAAACCAACTCCTGCATTTCCCCCGTTTAAATTTGTGTTGATAATTCTGTAGTCGCCTGACCAAAAATCTTGCTCTTCCTGCCAACATACCTCACTTATATCAACTGCATCTAACTTTAATCTATCCATCTCCCTTTTCAGATTCTATAACCTACCATAACGATTCAAACTTCTAATATTCCACGCTCCGACTCGCAGAATGTTGTATCCATCTTCCTGATGATTGCCCCCTCTCCTGTAGTCACCACCCGGAGATCCGAATGGTGAACTATTTCACCTCCGGAATATTTTACCTGGGAGGAAGCCATCATCAGTACATCATTCATACGGAGAGAGAGCTGCATGTCCTCGGGAGTTAGTTATGGATGTAATTTCCTGTTGCTTTCAGCCGTGTAGCAGTATCAACACAGGTACGCCATGTTGTGTATTATTACAGGGCCATATCAGTTAATCATCTAGACTGCCGCCCTTACAACTTCCGAAAGGCTGCTACCTTCCTTTCTATGAACCATTCATAAGTCTGGTCTCTCGACACATACCCATCCGATATCGTTGCACCTGCGGCTCGGCTATCTACTTCATTGGGACACGCGGCAGGGTCGTATGGTTCCAATTCTAGCCCTGGGATAAAGTGAAATCTGTCTTCAGAAAAATAAGTGTAGAAAATATCCAGTATGAGGAAATTAAGTACAGTCCATTAATGAAAAGTTCCAAATAATAGTCAATAAATAGGTGGCATACAGGGCTCTGTGGTAGAAACGGCAAGTGAAAATCTAGGAACAACTGTGTGTAAAGGTGGGAAAAAGCAAATATCTTGGTAGAATGATTGAGTGAGGGCAGCTTTTGAACGTAAAAAGAAGGCGCAACAAAAATGGTTCCAAACAAGGACTGATGCCGACTGGGAATTGCACATAGATGAAAGAAACAGAACAAAATAAATTATTGCCGAACCAAGAAGTCATGGGAAGATTTCGGTAATGACCTGGAAAAGCTGCGTCAAACTGCAGGGAAACCTTTCTGGAGGATAATAAAGAATCTTAGAAAGGAAGGATAGAAGGAAATGATATTGTTTAGGGTAAATCAAGTGAACTCATAGCAGATCCCAGGTAATCACTGGACACGTGGAAGAAATATTTTGAAAAACTTCTCAATAGTGACGTATGCTGAGGGCTACCAAGGCTATCGGTGAAGCCTGTGACTACTACTCACTGATATAAAATATGAAACTGAATTTAAATGAAATACAATATTAAAATATTATGAAATAAAATGCTCAATTGTCGGACAATTTACTCACACTTAGTTCTTACCTAGTTACTTACACATACAATTGTTGATGGACGCCAGCTACAAACAGATGTAGCGATAATAAAATGAGAGTCTTGAATATCTCTAGGGTGTGAGGTAATAAGCTTACTTTTGACAACATAACTTATAGGTTCTGGCAAAAGGAGATTGACGTTCGGTTTCCCCATTAAAATTTGAGGTTATTTGAGCTACTATAGAAATGAAACAATTATATTTGATAATAAACAAAGTTTATTCTTCAAAAATTGACTTCAACGAGTGACATTTACTGCGATAACACCAAAGAAAATACAAAACTCTGACATTGTAACTGAAGGAAACTGTAGGCATTACATTTGAAAACTTCTTGACCGGACATTTAAAATTTGTACAAGAAATTTATTCCTCAGTGGTTCATGTAACAGTCCCTTGAACATTTTGAATGATTTTACGACGTATTCCTTCGAGTTGTTGTCAGCTGTAGGTATCTCAAGCCTAATTTGGTGATGTATCCTTTTTGTTTCACTGACGAGATATAGCATTGCTTGAAATTAGATTCACACTTGACCATCAACTTTACGAGTAATTCACTGGTAACTGTTAGTCTGAATTACGACGACTCAATATTCGGCTGTCACTGCACTGACACAATGACTCGACCGAAACAGATACACGAAACACACTCCGAACATTTAATCCATATGGTGACTGACGACTAAGTATCCATGTGACTGCTGCTTCTCCATCTCACTGACTGACCAACTGTGGCCTTACTCTTCATACGACTATCCATCGACCAAGGCTCCATCCATCTGACTGTTTCTATAAGATACGACCAGATAATATAGCCATTAGTTGTCACACTTACGAAATCTCCAAAAATAACAATGATGTCACTCCCACCCACCTCAAAGTGTTACAGGTTGTGTTGAATAGCCTAGGTGTTCCCTAAGTATGAGCTCATCGCTAAATACATACAATGACTAAGCGATGACTCGATAGTTACTGTACCAGTATTGCAACATGTGTTGCAATGTTTTAAAAGGTAGCATCACAAATAATATATCCATTTTCGATATTAGGCAGTAATTCTCACTTTACGTTATGTGATGCTAACACACACACACACACACACACACACACACACACACACACACACACACATAGACATAATAAATTAAATACCACAAGACAAACGATAATCAATTAATACATAGCGAAATCAGATTTTAGAATTTAATCAAATAATAATAATAATAATAATAATAATAATAATAATAATAATAATCATAACATTAATGCAGATGAATACTTGTAACGGGATTTGAACCGTTACAATTCGCCTACCTCATGAATAAATCGAAGAACAAAGAATCGATGGATTTATGAACAACATAATATATATCACACTTACATTGATACACATAAACACTTTAAAATGTGTATACAATTATTATTATTATTATTATTATTATTATTATTATTATTATTATTATTATTAACACATCAATACATTTTATATAATATCACTTATATGAGAACTTTTCTTGCACATTGTCATCATAGATAACTGTTCAATGTCCCGTTCTCTCATCATACAATTCACAACAATATAGCACTGGAATTATTTGTATAAGTAAAAAAAAATTAAATGAATCTACCAAATTCTTTTTACAATATATCAATACATTTTATGAAATATCACTTATATGAGAACTTTTCTTGCAGATTGTCATCATAGATAACTGTTCAGGTCTCGTTCTCTCCTTATCATACAATTCACAACAATATAGCACTTATTTTTCCATGTACTAGAGTTCAGTGCACCAATACGACACTTGATTCACACGAAAATTTACATATGTTAGTTTTATTTTATGCTAACTTCTTACAAAAATAACAATCATCCTAGTAATATCTCGGCAAATCTCACATGATGTACTTCTTTAAATTTATGATGTTATAAGTACCGACAATATTCCCTTCCTGAACTTTTAAGGAATATGCACACTTCCCGATACGGTTCACAATGTGATATACCCCTGATACAAAAGAAAGAATTTAGACGTGTTTCCCGCCTCTGCAGATGATGGAAGTGGAACTTTGAGCAGCACCTTGTCACCCAAACTGAATTCGTCCAATTTTGCCCTTATTAATTTACATATCTTAATCGATCACTTCTCACGTCTAACTACTACCATTAATTACTCTATTAACTATGACTACGTCATTACTTAAAATTACTCACTTAACATTACTTAGGTCACAATCACACTGTACTTTTAAATCTACTTTCAGTACATAACTACTTATACTACTTAACTGTTAAACTTCTATCTTCGCCTGTCCACGTGACCTACGTTATCCGATCCCCTGAGAATTTGAAGTACTCTGGCTCGATAACGACTTCTGAATAACATTCATATTCGGCCTATCATTATCTCTCTGATAACTCAAATGCATACGCCTCCCATTTTGGGATTGTCTCTGGTTACTCTGCTGATCCTTATCACAATTGAAATTACTGTTAGTCCTCTGCTGACCATGATAACTACCTCTCCTCTGATACTTGTCTGATTTCCCCCCTCCCGCTACTGTTCTACTTTCACCAGACATAATAAGCTCTCTCGCGATCCTGTACACATTCATCCCAAAGCCTGTCAATGAACTTCTCTTTAAATTATCCTAACTCTGACATATTATTCCGATACACTCGAAAACATATTTTACTTTCACCGATAACAACATTCGACAAGATCTCCAACGCGTATTCCCATTCAATAATATTATTCCTCAACTTACTCGCAAATCTTTTCTCAACTATTTTTACACATTCCACAGGATTGAACTGTTTTCCAGAAATCTTTATCTCTACTGAACAAACTACTCGCTACTACCACCTCTCCCGTCGTCTGACCTCTAAATTCCTGCCTATCACTCTCTGGCAAATCAATACTTCTTCCGCTACGCTCTCAGCATTCCCTTTCATCATTATCACTTCTTCCTGTAATTTTCTTCTTTCTCCTTCGCTTCCTGTGATAGCGTTTCCTGTTTGTTCCGTAGTTCACTGACCTCCCCAAGTTTGCTTTCCATTTGTTCGATTCTACTAACCTGTTCCCTCGTATCTTGCCCAACTGCATTGTAAATCTTGTCCAATCTTTTCTCGATCACCTCATGAATTTCTTTCCGATTACTAGAACTCTTAATGTCTGACTGTAGGATGTTGTTGCTGTTCTCTGTACCTACCTCCTTGACTTGCTCGGTCTGAGTATGAAAATCGCTCCGACTCAACTCCATTTCACCTCTAATTTCATCACACTCTTTATTTGAAGTATATTTAACTTAGGTGTTTGATCTGTTACCTCTAATATCTTAGTATCTGTTTTGCTAATGATCGCCTTAAAATTTACGTTATTACTGCTAATTAATTCTTCTGTTTTTCGATTACTATTTTCGATAGTACTACCAATTAATTCTTCCGTCTGTTTTTATTATTTTCACTACAACTACGAATTAATTATTTCATCCATTTCTTATTATTTTCGTTATTAATATCAATCTTTTCCTCCATTTTGCTACTATTTTCGCTACTATTATCAATATTTCCACTGAGCCTGGTCATTTTGGCCATCAGCAAATTAAAAAGATCTTGGTTCATCCCCCTGAGACTTCCTCTTGAGTTTCAACGTGCTTCTTAACTTCTGCGTTTTCCTGACTTACTTCAGAACCTTCCATCGTGTTCACCAGTACCCTATTAACAACCTCGCCTTGGATGTTCGCAGAAGCAACAGTCTCGTCGTCACGTGACTTGCTATTATCTTCTTTGTCCATTTTTAGTTCACTAGTAATAGTACGCGATCTCAAATTAATTTTCCTCTTCAAATACTTTGACATGCCACCAAAATACAAATGTATATTACAAAATAATTACATTCCTCCCATTTAGCGGTTATAATTCCGTTGGTTTAGATGTGCATACTCTTCCCAAAATCAACCTATGATATGCTGTCATTCAGAACAAGTTCTGAATTATAAGAGTCCCACGTTGCGGTGACACTTTGTGACTACTACTCACTGATATAACATATGAAACTGAATTTAAATGAAATACAATATTAAAATATTATGAAATAAAATGCTCAATCGTCGGACAATTTACTCACACTTAGTTCTTATCTAGTTACTTACACATACAATTGTTGATGGGCGCCAGCTACAAATAGATGTAGCGCTAATAAAATGAGAGTCTTGAATATCTCTAGCGTATGAAGCAACAAGCTTACTTTTCACAACATAACATATTCGTTTTGGGGAAAGGAGATTTTGTTCGGTTTCCCCATTAAAATTTGAGGTTACTTGAGCTGCTATATAAATGAAACAATCAATCATATTTGATAATAAACAAGGTATATTCTTTAAAAATTGACTTTAACGAGCGAGATTTACTGCGATAATACCAAAGAAAATATAAAACTCTGACATTGTAACTGAAGGAAACTGTAGGCATTAAATTTGAAATCTTCTTGACCGGACATTTAAAAGTTGTCCTAGAAATGTGTCCCTCAATGGTTCACGTAATAGTACCTTTAATACTTAGACTGTTATTACGACGTATTCCTTTGAGTTGGTGTCAGCTGTAGGTATCTCAATCCTTTTTGTTTCACTGACGAGTTATAGCATGGCTTGAAATTAGATTCACACTTGGCAATCAACTTTACAAGTAATTCACTGATAACTGTTAGTCTGAATTACGACGACTCAATATTCGGCTGTCACCTCACTGACACAAAGACTCGATCGAAACAGATGCATGAAACACACTCCGAACATTTAATCCATATGGTGACTGACGACTAAGTATGCATGTGACTGCTGCTTCTCCAACTCACTGACTGACCACTTGTGGCCTTACTTTTCATACGACTATCCATCGACCAAGGCTCCATCCATCTGACTGCTTCTGTAAGATAGGACCAGCTTATATAGCCATTAGTTGTCACACTTACGTAATCTCAAAAAATAACAATGATGTCACTCCCACCCAATTCAAAGTGTTACAGGTTGTGTTGCAATAGCCTAAGGAGATCTAGGTGTTCCCTAAATATGAGCTTATAGCTAAATGCATACAATGACAGTGCGATGACTCTACAGTTACGGTAGCAGTATTGCAACAGCGTTGCAATGTTTTAAAAAGGTAGCATCACAAAGAATATATCCATATTCGATATTAGGCAGTAATTCTGACTTTATATTATTTGATGCTAACATACACACACATATATACATAATAAAGTAAATACCATAAAGCAAGCGATAATTAATTAATACATAGCGAAATCAGATTTTAGAATTGAATCAAACAACAACAACAATAATAATAATAATAATAATAATAATAATAATAATAATAATAATAATAATAATAATAATAATAATAATAATAATGAATACTTGTAACGGGATTTGAACAGTTACAAGCCCAAACCTCAAATGAGAACGATGGAAGTCTAAAGACATTATAATGTTAAGCATCTGACACACTGTTCCATTTTCAAAACTTGAAAGCATTGAGAAAAAACGTCGCACGTATTTCCGTGAGCTACGCATCGGAGACTGATATCGCAGCTCAGACTCTCGTCCCTCTCCCCTCTCCTCCCCCATAGCGGCTTGCTGCTGTCTATTAGGGATGGGACAAACGGTTACTTTCCTGTATCATGTTCCACTGTATCCGTTACAGTGTAGTATTAGGTTGCAGTATTAGGATATAAATGTAACCTAATACAAGGTACAGGGCAGCTTTTGGGATGAATAGTCGTTAACCCCCTGCTGCCTCTTGCAGCTCCTAACCAGTACGTAAATAGCGGTACTCTATCTCCCTCTCGCTTTCTCCACTACCTCCATCCCTTTCACTTGGTCGTCACTTACTATTCCAAGAAATGTTTGCAGTGACCCATTTACATTCCTAGAAATACTACTACGTAGTCAAAACAGGGACCAGTTAAATGACTTTTTAACATCATACACATTATTACATTTATACAGCATAGTGATAGACAAGCAAAGAATACCCGAGCAATTGATATTAATTCATGATTATTATTTCATTTATAAAACTATACAAAATAAAACCCAACATGAGCTGCAATACTTTAGGAGAAGATTAGTCTATACTCTACGCAATAGGTAGGAATTCATGTTTAAAAACAAAATCCTGCCCAAGTTCTTTGAGCTTAAGCGTGTTCGGCGATCGTTTATCACTTGCCCTGCTTTAGAGAATAATCTTTCGCAGGGCACAGAGGTAGCAAGAATGTTGAAGTTCAGCCTGACCAAGTTCGATAAAGTTGGATAGATGTAACAGTTCTCCTTCCACCATTGTAGTGGGTCCCGACTTCGGTGCAGCAATTCGTCATCCAAGTAACGGTTAATTTCAATGGCAGCAGCTGACAATGGTGTACCTAATAAAGAAAAGAACGATTATAATACTATGTCTCATAGGTGTTCATTATTATTATTATTATTATTATTATTATTATTATTATTATTATTTATCACCATCATATCAACCTACCTGTGGGTTTTCTCGAAGATGTCACCTTATCAAAATCAGTCCAAATAGAGAATTCACTCCTGTTGTCATCTCTTTCCAGAACTTGTTTACCATCATCTGCGTTAGCTATAACCTGCTCTTGTTTGTTTAATTTTGATAGCAGTTCGATTGTACGCTTCTTTGCTAGTTCTCCTGCAGTCTTGTCTGTGAATGCCAGTAACTTGAATCTTGGATCCAGAAACGTACATAAGGCAATCGCTTCGTTGTACTCTAGATTTTTGAATCTTGTAGTGAGTCCCTCATATAATTTGTTTACAACGCCGATTACTGTTTCACTGAAGGGCTCAATTAACAGTTTTCGGCAAACATTTGTGAGGCCATTTGTCAAAATAAGTACTTGGCTGCCTGTTACATACTTATGGCCACTCATTATGAGTGTAACCTCTTCAAATGGCTTGAGAACAGTACAAAGTTCCTTACAAAATGTCCATTCCTCTTGCGAAAGGACCGGGATACCTCTATTTATGAGAGCTATTGAAGTTTTTATTGCGTCCTCTAGTTCACAAAACCTTTGTAACATATGGTAGGTGGAATTCCACCTCGTGGGGACTTCCTGAATGAGTTTCTTGGGATGAAAAGAACCCATGTTCTTTTGCGCTGTCAGTAGCTTCTCCATGCCCGTCGTGCTTCTTTTAAAATACGCCACTACATGTTTTACTTTCTCCAGTAATAACTGTATCTGTTTCAATGCATCCTGGACGATTAAATTTAAAGTGTGCGCATAACAGGGAAAGTGCTTCCATTGAAGTTCATTTACAACAGCATTTTTCATATTAGATGCGTTGTCCGTTACAACGGCTACAATTTTTTCGGACAAATGAAATTTGTCTGAAATACACCTAATTTCAGCAGCTAAATTAACACTTGTGTGGCTATGAGGCAAAATTGAACATTCCAGCAAAACTGACTCTAGTTCGAAATTTTCATTTATGAAGTGTGCAGTGACAGCTAGGTAGCTCTCTGAATTCCTAGACGTCCAGGAGTCTGTAGTTAAACAGACGCTGGAAGCCGACATTAAATGTTCACGAACAACTGTCATACACTGTTCATATGCTGCTGGAACAAGTGATGATGAAATAGTCTTCCTATCAGGCAAAACGTAGGCAGGGTTTAATCCAGTACAAAAAGCTGCAAAACCTTCATCTTCCACTATAGAAAAAGGCTGAAAATCCACGGTAAACAACCGTAATAGTAGCCTGTCCAGCTTCTTTTTCTGCACATCACTCATTTTCCTTTGCACTGGCAAAAATGATGACAGCGACTGTTGCTTCACTGCCTCACGGGCTGCAGGTGATGATGAAGATTCAGGAGGAGGGATAGGTACACGAGGTGGCACTTGCGATGGCTGTCCAGGACCTGATATTTGAGTACTATGAACATTATCAGACCCACATGCACTGGTAGAGTTTTGAGAGTTTAACACGGAAATATTTATTGTTGGGTGCCTTCTTTCAATATGTTTCTTCAAGTTAGAAACCGTTCCCCTGTAACTGAATTTTTGCCCACATAAATCACATCGGGCAGATTTATTTACATCGTCTGTGACAGTGAAATAAGACCACAGAGGACTCGTCTTCTGTCGTTTACTCATCTCGTACAGCACAATGTAAAACACGAAATATTAACTGGAAAGACCACGCGGAACTGTTTCGAGAAACTACACAACTGTATGTATTCCCTCTTGTAAACCTAATACAACGCTCTTGAGACAACTAATGAATATCTGTAATTCTGTAACCGGCTGACAAGTAACAGTGTAGGAATGTCAGTACTGCCTCTAAGCGGTTACAAATGTATCGCTCACGCATGCGCAGGAGTGCGCGCTTAAGTCTAGCTGCCATGCTTGCTTGCAGTCTAACATCCGTTAACCAATCAGGAGCTCCCTTGGTTTCGCTGAGACAGTTACTTTTGTATTAGGGTCTCGGATGGAACATAATATTTATGGAACAGCTTACTGCGATGGAACAGAATACAGTATCATAATACGATATGTAACTCCCATCTCTACTGTCTATTGCATAGGAGCGTGGGCCGGTGGGGGAGGGGGGTAGGTGTGCTAGGCTTCGGTCCGTCAGATCGCCACTACTATCAACCATGCGTTACTCATCGTATATACTTCCTCATCTCATACTTCTGACTTAATCATATAGATAACAGGATGCAGATATTTCACTCCCGTTTCCTTCTACATCCTTGTAGGAAGACACTGCAGGGCTGCTGTTATAGGGGCAATATAGTTTTATTTTTAAAGGTACAACTGCTAAAATGAAATGCAATCTTTCAGGTTCTCTTTTGCTGGTTGGAATCGACCCCTCGATCATGGGTCAGACACCACCACTGATCTCCCGAGGAAGCTAATAAACCAGTGAACGATGGACACGACCGCTGTAAAATTTAGCACTTGTATTTAATAATAATAATAATAATAATAATAATAATAATAATAATAATAATAATAATAATAATAATAATAATAGTGCATGGCATCTGTGTAGGGTTGGTGGTGTCCTAATGCGGATAAAATGAATGGCAAAGACGTCATAAACACCTAGTCCCCAAGCCACGGGATTAACAGTATGAAGAGATTGATTCTGAAAACTGATCCGTGGTCATCGGACCAAAGGCAAGCATTCTATCCATTTAGCCACAAAGCTGGACTTTAATTTTGCTAAACCTTCGGCTACCATCTCCACTGATCGGGGGTTGAACATTGGCAGCAGCAGAGGAAGGGCAGTTAGGGATTGGAATAACTAACCAAGGGAAATGTTCAATAATTTTTTCAATTTCTTTGCAATCATTTAAGAAAAGGCTAGGAAAACAACAGGTAGGGAATCTGCCACCTGGGCGACTGCCCTAAATGCAGATCAGCAGTGATTGATTGATTGATTGATTGATTGATTGAATAGCTCGTGAAGCAGATATATGACAAGAGAGCAGGCTTCTCCGTTGGCTACTGGCTGCAGGTCAAAACGCTGAAGGTTTGACGTTCACTAAACCTACCATGGAAAAGGGTAACCTAAGTCTACTGGTAGTCCACGTCTTGATCCCAGCGTACGCCACTGACAATCAATCAATCAATCAATCAATCAATCAATCAATCAATCAATCAATCAATCAATCAATCAATCAATCAATCAATCAATCAATCAATCAATCAATCAATCAATCAATCAATCAATCAATCAATCAATCAATCAATCAATCAATCAATCACTACTGATCTACATTTAGGGTAGTCGTCCAGGTGGCACATCCCCTAGTCTTTTCTTAAATAATTGCAAATAATTTGGAAATTTATTGAAGATCTCCCTTGGTAAATTATTTCAGTCCCTAACACCTCTTCCTATAAACGAAATTTGCCCCATTTTTCCTCTTGAATTCCAACTTTATCTTCAAACTTCTTTCCTACTTTTAAAAACACCACTCAAGCTTATTCGTCTGCTTATATCATTTCACGCCATTTCTCTACTGACAGCTCGAAACATACCACATAGTCGAGCATCTCGTCTCCTTACTCCCAAGTCTTCCAAGCCCAAAGTTTGTAACATTTTCGTAAAACTACACCGTTGTCGCAAAACACCCAGAACAAACCGTGCTGCTTTCCTTTGAATCATTTCCAGTTCTCATATCAAGTAGTCCTGGTGAGGATCCCATTCACTGGGGTCTTGCCAGAGACTTACTGTACACGCCTTCTCCTTACATTCTTACTATACCCTCTAAATACTCTCATAACCATGCGGAGAGATCTGTAACCTTTCGTGACAACCTCCTTAATATGATTTCCGCAATATACCTTGCCCTGTACTATTCTTTAGTATCTAGTCAAACAATCAGCAGTAACAACGTTAATATTTATAGGAAGGGGAGTTCGGGTTTGGAATAACTTACCAAGGAAGATGTTCAATAAATTTCCGATTTCTTTGTAATCATTTAAGAAAAGGCTAGGTAAACAACAGACAGGGAATCTGCCACTTGGGCAACTGCCCTAAATGCAGATCAGTAGTGATTGATTGATTGATTGATTGATCCTGCCTGTCGCAAGAGGCGACTAAAAGGGGTTCTATGGATTCTTAACTTGGGAGCGTGGGTTGGCCACCACGGGGTCTTTAGCTGTGCCCTGGCATTGCTTGTGTCAGGCTCCTCACTTTCATCTGTTCTACCCGACCTCAGTTGATCAACTCTTGTTCATTTCAGACCCCGATGGTGTTAGGTCACGAGGGCTAGGGAGTCTTCAATTTTCGTGTCCGTAGTAGACTTTGTCTTTCTTTGGCCGATACATTCCTTTTTCTAATTGTCGGATCCCTTCCACCTTCCCCCCCCATCTGATTAGTGTTATCGGAGAATGATTGCCCAGTTGTACGTTCTCTTAAAACAACATTCACCACCACTGCTGTGACAACAATGGTGCGGCACCTCATTCTCTATGCTGTCCGTCCTTTATAAGTGGCGGCTGCAATAATATCCTACTTTGAAGGGGGTATGTGAAGTAGCTCCTTTGGGAAGAGCTTTCGCATTACTTGCCATCCGCATGGGCGTTTGCATGACTACTTTTTAATTCCTTATTCTCTCTCGACCGTGCGTCAAAATTTCTTTTCTATTTTATTATCTTCTCCATTTTCTACCTTGAAAGCCTTGCAGGCGGCCATGGACCGGGGGTGACAGTGGCTCTTGAGCGGCAGTGGTCTAGCGCCGGGGATGTCTTGGTATGACCGCGACAGGGTAACCAGTGCCGAAAGGAGATATGGGATTGCCTGGTGGGTTTAGGGAGGTTTCTCATAACTTCTCCTTTACGGAGGGGTGGAAGTAGCTGGCAGAAGACTAGCCTTTGCACCTCAAGTTATTCTGTACTCTTGTACTAGGCTATGTTCCTGCGTTAGTATTCGCTTGTCGGTCATTTGTCCAAACAGGTAGGTCACCACGGGCTGTGAGGCAGGGTGGAGCCTCACGGCACCCCCCACCACCACCAAAAGAGACACATACTAACACAGCTCTATTCTCTTCATCTCACCTAGAAAAAGTCAACCTTGTCGATCTGGGCTGAGCGATGAACGTCCGACCAGGCTTCCAGTGATTTCCATCTCCTCGGATCGTTGATGAAGCACGAGGATGAACGTCATGACGTGGCTTCAAAAACTGGAAGCAGATTTCTGTCTTGCCAACATCGATGTCTTGATGTAGAGGAACAAGAGCTTGGATAAGAATAGTGAGTATGTTGAATAGCAATGTGTACTACTATGTATTATTTTATCTGCCTGTAAAATAAAGTTTCTCCGTGCAAGATCCTGTTTCCTTTTTTTTAAGGTACATTGTACTTATAACACATGGTGCCCGTCATCGTTGAAGGGTCTGCCTTACAAAGCCTGCACCACTCTTAGTAATAACCCATACAAAATACACCCTGGGGTAAAATACACCCTGGGGTAAAATACACCCTGGGGTGTACAAAATTCCCTGTACTTGCGGCAAGGTATATGTTGGCCAAACATTCCAGTTCTATTGGTACTCGTATCAAGGAACACCAACGTAATATCCGTCTCAATCAGTCAAACAAATCAGTAATAGCTGAGTGCGCCCTATCAACGGGTCATGATGTCGCGTTCCAAGATGTTTGACTACTACTAACATGTTTTCATTCCTTCCTTGAAGAAAGAGGCGAGCCTCTTAGACCGTCACACCGTCTCTCAGACCAGGAAATGCCAGGAGAAAGTGAGGGGATAGGCGTTCATTGCCTATACTGGGAATTATCTCGGCATTCACCTTAGTATAGGAGAATGGAAAACCTCGGTTAAAATATTTTCAAGACAGCCGAAGGTGGGGACCAGCCCCTCTCCGTCTCCCGAATTCATAGGCGTAAAACCGTGGCCATCCCTCCTCTGCTCAGTTGGCCGGTCGGAGTGCAGACCAGCCGTGGCCACTTGGGGGCCCAGACTCACCCTGCATCCGCAGACCAGATGTTCGAGCTCTTACCCACACTAAACACTACAGGTCTGGGATTATACGAGAAACTGTGGAAATACGCAAAAATCCTGACAGTTTCAACAGGGACACTCACTTTCACTCAAGTAATACGTAGTTGCCAGCCATTAAGGATCCTTTAGGTAGTTCTCTTCCCTGTCCTTTCACTATTATCATTTCTTTCCGATTTTTTCCAAATTCGTATTCTCCTCATCACAAGATGGTTCACACTGCGCACAGGGAGCCATCTAGTGGCGAACGAGAGTACCACTTACTATAGACAACGGTAAAGCATTCTTAAATGATTCAAACCTTCATTCATTTTTAGAGAAATCTTGCTCGTAAACAGACGAGATTATCTTTTGAAGACGCAGAGCAAAGATCTCTGTTAAAAAAAGAAACCTTACGGTATTATCGTATTTACATACAAACTATTATTATTGTAATGCCATCATCACTCATTGTGCAAAATTTGAATCACCAGTACACTGTATTTCAAGGAAAGTGGGACATGAAACACACAGCTCTGGTGAATCCTCCTCCTCATTGTTTTTGATTCGACCGGGTGACGTCACAACTTTACCATCGCACCCAGCCGACCCAACAAGCATATCGGCGAGACGCCTAGTTGGAAGTCGGCTATAGACAATGTTCACCTGTATTGTCCTGGACGTCCTCCATTCCATCTCGGGAAAAACCATCCTCTCCGACCTCCGCAAGACGGGAGTGTACAGCGCAACTACACTCTACGAAGGCTCCGCTCCAGCACCAGAGGTCCTCCTATTTCTCACCTCTCCGACCGACCGTGACCATCTTCTCGCCACTGGTGCTCATGTTCGCAGCCGTCTTCATCGCGTGGAACCCACTCCTAGCCAAGTTATTGAACAATTACCGGACTACTCATCTGATCTTCCTGCATCTGATGCTTCTACGTCATCTCCCTACCCCACCCCGCCACAACCATTGTCCTCTCTCTGCATCACTTCTACCGCCACGATCACCACCACCACTATTACCACCACCATCTCCTCTGTTCACAACCCCAACACAAACTCTCTCACCACTTCGGTTACTACCCATCCCACCCCTATAATGATAACTACTGTCATCTCCCCTCCCAACCTTACCCCATCAAGCCAACAAGCAGCATCTGAACCTGCCACCGACACGACGCCACCTTTATCGCCAGCTTACACCTGCGTCATTCGAGGAGTGGACCCGCTCTTATCCACGGATACCATCGTCCAAGCTCTTCGCCAGACCGGAACACCAGTGCGCCGAGCAACCCGGATCTTCAATGCCTCAGGACCTACGTGCCTTGTTCGACTTCATCTACCGACTCCGGACACTGCCCAACACCTCATCGACAACGGAATTCATCTCCACGGCCGCCTTCATCAGATTGAACCCTCTCGTTCTTCTCCCCAAACTTCCACCCGACCTCCCACACCTCGTCGCCGTCCCCGGCCAGCTCCACCTTTCCTTCCACCGAGTCCACACATCTGTTTTTACCCGCCTCCACCCGATCTCTCTCCCCCACCACCACCCCTATCAAACCCCCTCCATATTTTACTCACTTCACTGCATCATTTCTCTTGTATCTTCCACAACCTAGCCCATTCTTTCACCCCTCTCACACACCCCTCACTAGTCCCACAGCCTCTGCATTATTCCTTTACCCCAACATGCTTCCCTACATGTTTATAATGCAGTGCATAATCTTTGTAACATGCCACAACCGAAATTGTAAATCTGTAATACCACTGTTGAAAAATTTTCTGTACTTCCTATTGTAAACCACTTGATATAATAAATCACCTCGCCATCTCCTAGACATTCACATCCTTTACCCACCTCCTTCTTCCGTCACATCTCCCCAACCTGCCCGCATCTCTTGGCCAGAGAGAGGGCGACACCCTCTAGGTGGCCCGCCCCAAGTGGGGAATGAAAGCATTTGATAGATAGATAGGAAAGTGTGTGTTTGGTGGTTACTTACACTAATGCCTGTATTTCACGTACATTATCCTTTAATTGGTCAGTTTCATTCTAAATGGCCTGAAGGAATGCAGTTTATCAAGTTTCTATTGACTCAAGGGGAGGTATAACAAGGCAACCACCCTAGGCAAAATTTGAAAAGTTTCAACAATGCTTAGAAAGAATGTATTGTCCAAGCACCATAAAGGGCTTAACAATGACAGTCTCCCCAGGCACCGGAAACCTAACACCGTCGGAAAAAATCAACGCTTGACCAAGGGAGGTCGGATAAGAAATATGAAAGCGAGTAGCCTGACACAAATAACTGGAAGCAATGTCATGGTTCAAAAAAGCTACAAAAATGAAAGCCTCTGGGACCCCTTTTAGTCGCCTTTTACGGCAGGCTAGAGATACCGTGAGTGCATTCTACCGGCCCCACCCACAGGGGGAAAGTAACATTATTATTCCTGTCCTATTACTAAATTCATTAATCAGCCCGTACCGTAGTTAGATTTAGTTTTACGGCTGAATATCCTTCCTGACGCCAACGCTGTGAGGTGGGACGTCATTAGTATTACATGTTTCTGTGGTGGATGGTAGTATGATGTGTTTAGTGCATATGAAGATAATAATAATAATAATAATAATAATAATAATAATAATAATAATAATAATAATAATAATAATAATAATAATAATAATAATAATAATAAAATAGTACCAGGGGTTCCCCGGCTATTTAAACTACGCACCTTCTGTAAGGCCATGTATGCCAACAAACTTGAACTTGTAAACTCCCAAAAAATTTCGTCTTCTACAGTTAGATGGCTCTAACATTGATTTGCTAGCTCACTCTCACGCACTAAAAACGAACCTAGAACTTCGGAAATTTCATTTCTGTTATTAGTAAACCTTTTTTCTGAAGACTGTTCATTTAAATTTACCGAAGTTGTCAACACTTCAGCTGGTTCCTCCTCTACTGTAGTATAACTTTCAGATGTTTGTAAATATGTTCTCTAGCCAATCAAAATCGGGGTTTTGTACAGGAATCCAGCCTATCAGCAAAGTGTAGTTCAATTTAATCGGGAAGTTTCCACTTACAGAACTACAAAAGAGGGCACTTTAGGGCCGTCTTGTCTGAATTGCTCCAGTGCATGGGAGTGTGACTTGATAGAGGCCTAGGAGGCAGGGGCGCGGCCGGCTTGAAGAATATCCTGCGATACAAGGTAATGGCATAATTTTCCTAAACATGTGATAGCGCCTGCGGGTAGTTTGAGAGGAAGGCTTTAGCCGTTTTCTTTTAATGTAATTTTGTGAACTGGTGGTTTAAATGTAGGATTTTCGGCGAAGTCTGAGTACTCTGTTTCTATTCCCTACCGAGAAATATATAATGTAAGGGAAAGAAGGGTGGTGACCCTCTGCCGTCTCCCATTCAACCTTGCAATTGAGTGACTAAAGTCTTCAAACTCTAAATTTTGTAAATCCCGTCTTGGCTTTGAAGGTTCCTCCTTTAGTCACCCTCTTGTAGTATGGGATTAACCTCTGTATCTTTGGGCCGTAAGCCCACTTAGGTTTTTAGTCAATACTATAAGGAGTGTTGGAGTTTCGCCTCCTTGCCTCTTGTTAATGGCCAGTTATGTGCAAACTTTTCTCTTTTACTCTTAAGGCCATGTAGTATGGGTAGTGATGCCCCTGTTTATCCTGTATTATCCATAAGGCAACCGTTCTTCGTTGCAGCTTAAAACGCTTAAAAGGGTTGAATTTCACTAAGCCAACCATCGCAAAGGGGTAACCTAAGTCTCGTGGTAGCCCACGTCTTGGACTCAGCAAACGCTACTGCTTCTCAACGTAAAAGGAAATCATTCTATAGATATCGCGAAGTGCCGAGTTCATGCGGAGGAGGACAATAATGTCAGTGGAATTATTACGCTTGAAGAAGTAGAAAGAATGTTACAAAAATTCCATTGTTATAAAGACCTGAAATAGTTAAATATAGTGGGAAGGCAGGGATGAAATTATTATTATTATTATTATTATTATTATTATTATTATTATTATTATTATTATTATTATTATTATTATTATTATTAAATACTTGGCAAGTGGAAAATACCCCTTTGGCAATGGTCACTTACAGTAGTGTGATAATAAAGTACAGTTAAAACTACAACAACAAGAGTACAACTAGCAATTCCCACAATCTAAATCCAACATCATTACATACAAATTCACACACAACTTAAGTATGAAACACACAAATGGCTTCAGAGAGTAATAAGATTAACACGGAATGTTAGTAAGGCACCTTCTTATCAAACGAAATCAATGATTTCACTTATCTATAAGCAAGGAATCAAGAAGGGTTGCAACAACTATCGAGGTACTGTATTTCTTTGATCAGTATACCAGAAGAGGTGATCATTGGCATTTTGAAAGGTATTGTACGATCAGTTGTTGAGTGTAAGTTTCACACCACTAGGGGCTGTCAGGATCAGATTTTCACTATGCGCCAGGTAGTTCAAAAATGCATGAGAGGAATAGACACTTATGTTTAAGTTTGGTAGATCAAGGGAAGGCATATGATATAATACCGAAGGAAAAAGTGTTAGCCTTACTGGGGGATTGTGAAATTAGGGGCAAATTATTAAAAGGAATCAAAATGCATTTACGTTGAAAAGTGAGCTGCAGTGAGAATTGGTGGTAGAATGAGTTCTTGGTTCAAGGTACTTACAGGGATTAAGTCCGGTTCCATGGCTAAATAGTTAGCGTGCTGGTCTTTGGTCACAGGGGTCCCAGGGTCGATTCCAGGCAAGGTCGGGAATTTTAACCATAATTGGTTAATTCAGCTGGCACGGGGGGTTGGGTGTATGTGTCGTCCTCATCATCATTTCATGATCGCATATGGGCGTCAAATCAAAAGTTCTGCATCTGGCGAGCCGAGCTTGTCCTCGGACACTCCCGGTACTAAAAGCCATACGCCATTTCATTTACAGGGGTTAAACAAGACTGTAATCTTTCATCCCTGTTGTTCATAGTTTACATGGATCGTCAAATAGGTGCAGTGAGTATGATATGAAAATTAGCCTCTCCAAGACTAAAGTAGGAAAGAAACCCAAGAGAATTGAATGTCAGGTTTGGAATGCAAAACTGGAACAAGTAAATCATAGATGAAATAATGTTATTGGTTTTAAGACTCACTAACTACTTGTGCAGTTTTCGGAGACGCCAAGGAACCGGGATTTTGTCCCGTAGGAGTTCTTTTACGTAATGGTAAATCAACCTACCTTCTAATACTACCGAACTGAGACAGAATCGAACCTGTCTACTTGGTCTCAGAAAGCCAGCGTCTTAACCGTCTGAACCACTCAGGGCGGTACAGGTAGACCATTTCAAGTATTTAGGGAGTGTATTCTCCCAGTGTGGCAGTACCGTAAATGAAAATTGAATCAAGGTCCAACAACGCTAATTCACTCAACTTGCAGTTCTACGTGTGAACTTTTCTGTATGGGAGTGAAAGCTGGGTGGACTCAGGATATCTTATTCATACGTTAGGAGTAACAGGTATGAGAGTAGCGAGAATGAGCGCAGGTACAAACAGGTGGGAACAATGGTAGGAGGGTGCCCGGAATGTGGAGATAAAGGCTAAGTTAGCAATGAACTCGATTGATGAAGCTGTACGCATAAACCGCCATTGGTGGTGGGGCCATGTGTGGCGATGGAGGAGGATAGGTTACATATAGGGCAAGAGAAGTACGGGGAGACCAAGACGAAGATGGCTAGACTCGGTGTCTAAAATAAGAGGTATAGAACTAAACTAAGTCACAGAGCTACTCTACTTACAAATATAGGATTGTAGAGGCGTTTTGTTAATTCACAGACGCTTGCGGACTGAGCACTGAAAGCCATAACACTATATAATGAAGATGTATGTGTGTATGTATGTATGTATGTATGTATGTATGTATGTATGTATGTATGTATGTATGTATGTATGTATGTATGTATGTATGTATGTATGTATGTATGTATGTATTATGACCGCATGCAGGTCTCTGCTGAGTGAATATGTGTCAGTGTGTCACTGGACTAGCTTTGTCGGCGTGGCACACGTGTCCTTGTAGACCTGTTTCTAATCTGACAAGGGGAGCTAGTTGACTCGAGAAATAAAAATAAAAATAAAAGAGCGAGAGATGAAAAAAGCTTGAATATGTTCGTCTGCAGTCACACTGGATTTGTAGTAAAGGAAATATTTATAATATCGTCGATGGCGTGATATGTGTAACTATGAAGGTGTACAAAAATTATATTTTACTGGGCAGGGTAAATGATATCAAGTGTGAAGTATAATGATTAGTAACTGAATTTTTGTTTAATTTTAATTATATTTCGGCTGAAATTGAGGTGTTATTTATTTAATGAAACCAATAAGAATTCAGTACTTGAATTGACTTTACTTCCTACAACGAGTGTTGCGCGACGGTACTTAAAGCGAGTCATACATGTACAAGCTCTCACATGCTTATCATTTACTCACTTCTGCAACTTCGTTCGCCTCGCTAGCTGCATTTCATCGCAGAACGTCAGTGGGGATACTGTCAACGACAGGGATATTGGACTCATTTCCTGTGTTCAACTCTTACTTCAGACTGTGCCAGCCTACAACTCTAATTAGCGTAACCAACAGACGTCGAAAAACATCAGATAATTCATAAACGTATGTGTCTTTTTGCAAGATTGTGCTCAGGATTTTTCTTAACTCATTTGGTACAAGTTTCAGCAATCGTCAGAGAGTGTAAACGTAGAAGAGGACCTCTACATTGTCATCGCCAGAAGATGGAAGTTCGTGCCAGAGACTACACCCATTCTATCATAAGTTTTTAAGCCCATAGACCGGCGTCGACAACAGAGAAATGCAAGGGTTTCCATATTAGAATGTGTGATTGTGGACCCCAGGACTTCAACATGAAGACAACAAAATAAGTCGACAACGTCTTATTAATATCTGTTCTATGTAGCTCTTTACTTCTATTATTGTTATTCCTTTGGATTGGTATTATAATCTATAGTTGATTTCATTTTCACGGTATTTCACTGGTTATTTCCTTATTTGTAAGAGAGGATTTTAACTTTAGTCGTGCACTTGTTTGATTCATGACCACGTGTTGTCGAGTTCGGAAATTACAGAGTAGTTGGAGTTATCCATGTGTTATCAGAACCATCCTTTCTTATTGTACGAATTTCATTATAATAGTGAGTTAATCTGTGTCAGATGAATTTATCGAGGTAATATTTTCCCAATATTTTTCACATTTTCATGATAACTTGAACTTTTACTCGTGCCTCGTGGTGACGATAGCATGTATTCAGGATATTAATTCCGAATCGAGATTATGGATTTACGTAGAGTACATGCGCTGTGGTATATGATTATTAATGGATTATTTAGTCATCAAGACAAATTGAATGAGAGTAGGACTTGTTTTAGGACGATTACAAGTTCTTACACATTTTTCTTACTACACATCGTGTGATACGCGGTTATGATGAGTTATAGTCGTTATTGTGATGTTGTTTCTGTATGTGGAATTTATGTAGAATTAGTACAGGCGATATGAGTCTTTGTGATATTGAATTTCGCGTATTAATGTGGCGATATTTTATACATGATGTTGATCATGATACAAGAGAGAATGAATCTTCGAGATTATACGAGGTGTAGTCATTGTAGCAATGTCTTCTGATGATAAGAACAAGTCATTGTCGATCGATGTACTCCGTAATTCAGCTTTAATATGTTGGAAAAAGCTTACCCTGATAAAGCTCATGAAGTCAGTAATTTAAAGTTTTAAAGTTTGTGTAAGTCTTACAGGAGGACCTTAAGTCTGGAAAATAGATCCTCAATTTAATATCCTAATAATGTTATAGTTCGATACCAGGTGAACTCACTGTTCATCGCCATAATTCGTACCCACCTGATAAACGGATTTATTGGAGAGTGACGATATTGATTAGTACCTGAATGCGGCGTGTAGATACTGTAAATATTTCTTCTTTTTAGAATTTCCCAGTAGTTAGTCGTAGATTTAGTAGATTTTCTAGTGTTAAGACATTTTTTATGCATTTGTGTTGTGATAATCTGTGACACTTTAGTGGTGTTTATTCATAGTTGTGGACTGGATTTCCACGTTGACGAAGTATATTTTCTCTAATTAATGATTTTCTTTGAGGAGTCATGATGCTTATTTCAGTTCTGATGATGACCAAGCAATAGTAAATTTTGTTGTTAGTTCTCGCGAGGAGATAAATGGGAAGATGTTGAACAGATATACTAGACGTCTCGAATTAACTTTATCAGAAAACAAAAGCAAATTCAAAGTTCATTCAGATGTTAATAAAAATTCTGATGAACAGGATTTCACTAATATTTTGTTAAAAGAAGTAAACTTGTTAATCTTGGATATTTAATCTCAGACACTTCATTAAAATTTAATGCATTTTTTTAGATTGTTCGCGGAGTTTGAGGCGACAAGCTCATTTTTCAAATGAAATAAATTTCAAGTTATTAAATTAATATTTATCGAAGAAAAAAATGATGTTATATTCAAAACCCTGTTAGAATTGTAGGGAAACTAAGTCACGCGTACCACCCCATTTGTTAGTATTTTTTTGTCACGTCAGGATTCATTAGTAAATTAACGTAACGTAGCGATCATTTTTCATCACCATAGATATCAGGATGGCAAATATTTTATTTATTTGAATAAAAGTGTAATCTGATGTTATATACTTAAACATTCTCATTTCCGAACCTCATGTCAAATCCTACCACTTGTAGTTAGTAAGTCAGCATTCCTGTCGAACTGAGCACCCCTGGGGTGTCTCTTGTTCACCGGCAGACCTTGTTACGGAGACAGTATGTATGTATGTATGTATGTATGTATGTATGTATGTATGTATGTATTATTTATTTATTGATGTCTTTATTTGTGGCGAAGTTAGGGCTCTTGGCCCTCTCTTACACTTATGTATGTATGCATGTATGTATGTATGTATGTATGTATGTATGTATGTATGTATGTATGCATGTATGTATGTATGTATGTATGTATGTATGCATGTATGTGTGTATGTATTATCCGGGAAACTTTTGGTGACACTGTGTTGTACGGGTGTGAGGAGTAAGGAGGGAGCTACAACGGTTCCAGTAATACTGCCAACTGAATGGAAATGAAATCTGAATTGAATCGATAGTATGATCGATCGTTATGAATTTTCTAAACCGTCGTTTCCGTGTAGGAGTTCTAGGTTGTTCCTGAGATGTACCTCGATTTTTCTCACTCACTCATGTTCAAGCTTAACCTATATTTTGACTTTGCTGTGTAAATAACAACCATATTTAAAGTCTTGCAATTATACCGCCACATGTCTCACGGCGATGAATAATCGATTTGTGCCAGTGGTTGCCACTATGAAACTCAAAGATATCCGAGGTCTACCGATTCAGCACTAGCGAGCCGAGGTATCACTAGAAGTTTCGCGGATAGTATGGGGTTGGATCATTGCTGAGATTACGACATAATGGATGCTGAAATTTTCTCACGGTTCTGCGGTGTTTACTGTAGAGACAGGATTGGAACGAAAAGAAGGAGGAGTATTCATACTGGTGGAATAAGAACGTGTAAGCTACGGAAAGTTAAATGAAAGAAACATGAAATTCTAGGTGTAAGGCTCATTTCTAGAGAGACAACTTGATATTTCTGGGGTATACTAATTTGGAAAGGGAGGCATTGACGGTGATGCGGAATTATTCTATAAGATAATCAGTTATGTGGGGAACAACATTGAAAAGAACGTTATTGTGGCGGATGATCTAAATTTACTTATTGTTAAGCGGGAAGGTAATGAGAATGACAGAAATCACGTGCAACAAATAGTAAATAAGTTATCTGGTACAGATAGCTGAATCAGAAAGTGACGGGACTAACTAGAGGGTGAAATACACTGACTGAGCAAACGTCATGGGGGTAGCAGAGCACTGATGCACAGATGTGTTGTCTGCGCACCACACGTCCCCTGTGCCAGCGGCAGTTGTATAGGAGACCTTGTGAACAGTGGCTGTGCACGTGACAGGTGTAACATGGAACATCGTCGTGAGATGAAACCGTTCGAACAGGGTTTGGTGGTCGGTGCCCGACGGATGGGAAGTGCGATTTCGGAAGTGGTGCGGGAATTCGGCTTCACACGATCAACCGTGTCCAGGGTGTATCGTTAACGGTTGAATGCGGGTGCCACCGTCCACAACAGACGAACAACCGGCCATCCAGCCACCCTCGACGACTGTGACCGGCGACATCTGAGACGGATTGTCAATAGTGACAGACGGGCAACCGTGCAACAAATCACGGCTCAATTCAACACAGGCCGTGCTAGACACGTCTCCCAGTGGACAATCCGTAGGAACATGGGTTCTATGGGGTATGGGAGCCGGCGCCGCACACGGGTGCCACTGTTAACCCAACGTCATCGGGCACAATGACGCGCATGTGTCGCCAGTCACCAGGGATGGACACTGGAACAATGGCGTAATGTGGTATGATCGGACGAACCACGATTTCAACTGCACCATGCCGATGGGAGGCACCGTGGATGGCGCAGACCATATGAAGCGATGGATCCCGCCTGCCTCGATGGTGTGGTCCAGGGCGCTGGTGTCTCTGTTATGGTCTGGGGTGCATTTTCCTGGTATGGAATGGGCCCCCTAGTTGTTCTGGAAGAGACTTTGAATGGTACGCAGTATGTTGAGCTACTCGGAGATCATCTCCACCCATTGTTGGCCTTCCAGCGCCCAGACGGCTCTGCGGTGTTTCAAGATGATAATGCGCCGCCACATCGCTCCCACGTCGCTCGGGAATGGTTCCAGGAACATGCAGAGGAGGTCCAACGACTGCCATGGCCACCCAGGAGCCCCGACATGAACCCCATCGAGCATATCTGGGATGTCCTGGAACGCAGGCTCCGTGCCATGGATCCTACACCCACGAACAGACCAGCATTGGCGGCCGCTCTGCAAACGACTTGGTGTCAGCTGCGTCCATAGGACTACCAGGGACTTGTCGACTCATTTCCACGGTGTCTCACTGCAGTTCGCAGAGCCAGAGGAGGCCCCACACGCTATTAGCTGACTATCCCATGAAATTTGCTAAGTCAGTGTATTTTAGACGTGGTACTAATAAAACCAGATAAGCTCTGTAAAGAACCTGAATAAATTGATAGATGGTATAAGTAATCAAGAAACCGTTTTTGTCATAGTTAAAAATTAATGAGGCAGAAAGAAAGGTTGTAAAAGTAGGGTTATTAGGCAATGCCATAGAGTTGACAAGAGAAGCACGGGGGAGTATAAAAAAGTAATCGTAATCAGTGGAAAATGGTAAATAAAGTTAAAAGTATATTTAATTTTTAAAATTTATTTAGTAGTAATCTGATACAGGTAAGAAGTACTCCAATTACAATGTGCTTTACGTCGCACCGACATAGATAGTCTTATGTCGACGATGCGATAGGAAAGGTCTAAGAGTGGAAAGGAAGCGGCCGTGGCCTTAAATGAAGGTACAGCCCCAGCATTTGCCTGGTGTGAAAATGGGAAACCACAGAACACCATCTGCAGTGCTGCCGACAGTGGGACTCGAAACCACTATCTCTCGGATGCAAGCTCATGTCTGCGCGCCCCTAACAGCACGGACAACTCGCTTGGTCTACTCCATTCTACACCGATTGTAAAACAACATAAAATATTAACAGTAAGAAAATATAAGTACGTGGGACCTTAATATTAGAAATATTTAGAAATTATATATAACAAGGGAAAACCCAGGTACAATTCTGTCTGTATCACTAGTAATTTTCTGGTCACATTTTCAACAGAGAGCTTACTTTTTTAAATATACATTTCATTTTGGTTTTTTATTAGATGGTAGGGAATGAAGATGCCAATTTCATGCAGTGCATTTGTTGGTGTGGGAAGGTGGTAAAATACAGAGCGTTGTTAGAGTGTTATGCACACACGAGGGACATGTAATAGTGGTCTATATCGGATCCTACGTGGATGAATATGTAACAGGAATTTAGATAACACAGATGTGCGTTTAAAAGCGTCATTGGCAACTCTGTGAATAAAACAGAGATATTTGTACTTTAGACGCAGGTGTAGAAATATGAGAGGATTTGTTCGTTACTAAACTGCCTCAGGTCGGGTTTAGGGGCTTTCACAATGTACGCGAAGAAACAATATTGAAATATCTGAAAACAAATATATACCTTTAACGGCGACATAAAATGAGAGAATCCAATTTATTATAAGAGGAAAATAAAAAGATTAAGAAGGATGTGCAAGTTAGAGTGAGGAGATTGTGGAACTAAGGAGAGATTAAAGGTACTCACCAGCAATTTTAATTTAACAAAACTCTCAGCTAAAAGTAACATGATGGCAAAGATAGGTGAGAGTCGTATGAATTTTAAGGAAAAATGGAAGGTTATGTATAGAGACAGAAAAAGGTTCCAGGAAATGACATTACGGAGACCATTAATGAACTAAGGGGAGTGTGTATGTGAGGACTTGTAGAAGGCAGAACTATTCAGTCAGCGGCATGTAAAGGTAGTTTGATATATGGATAATGTCCAAATACAGGAAGTTACAAATAGTGGCGAAGTACTGAAGTTTACCTATAGTATTAATGATATAAAGAAAAACAAAGCTGAAAGCTAGAAAACCACCTGGCTTTAGTACTTTTCTGGGGATATACTGAAAGTGACGGTTTGGGATAGAGTGTATATAGTGCATCTGTCCCGGTATAGTATAAATTATCATCACAAATTCATATTTGGATGGAAATCTTCTGGATGAAGAACTTCGGAACTCAAACCCAGGCATCGAAGTCCCATCCTCCCCTTCTTTCAACTGGCACAACGGCTACGCTCAAGAACATACGGGTCAATGGTCCTATAAAGTCGGCATTTCATCTAAATATATTGAATGTAGGGCACTATAGTAAGAGGAATACGCTAATCTACTAAATGGTAAGAATGAATTGTTCCCAATTCAAAAGCAAAATTTTAATTGGTGAGAAAGTCACATGAAATATTTACACACATGAGAAATGCTATATTATTGCCTGCGTGGTAATGTTAAACACTGAACTTATCATATGGGTAATGCCCTAAAATGTCTTGTATCAGTCTTGGTCACTTCTGAATCTCATTCTGGTATTCCCAAAACAACTCATTAACACTGCATATATACATTAATCAGTAGGGATCTACCCGTTGATACCCGTGGGTATCCACTATATTAGTACATAACAACTCACAATTATATGAAAAGGATGGAATTCTCGTGAGAAAAACAATAATAATTTTACATTATTGTTGTGTTACGACGTATATGACAGTACAATCCCGCATATTTATCCAATTATGAAAATCATGTCGTCGCTTGTCGCTAATAAAGGCTACATGGTCACATTAACTATACATCACACTATCGGATATACGCATTTCTCCGGGGTAATAACTTATTCTAATATTTACAAAGCGGACACACGACGTTGGTTATCCTGTACCTCACCAGAAATCATCATACACTGATACAATACATAAAATATACGCACTATTACAATGAAGCATTAACCTGTAAATATAACATACAAATCCACACATTTTAATGCTTTCTGAGAATCTGTGGCCCCTTTCAGATCTCCTGGTGTCGGTCCAAGCTTGACTTCGAGGTGCTATCTGAAAATCCCTACTGCGGTCTTATTTAAAAATATAAACTGGAGGAGCCTATCGGATCATGAACCGTACAGTATTGATGGTAACAAATTATTGACACGTGAACATTCAGTACAGTGTGAAATGAGAAAAACATGTGGTTTCTCTGAGCGGTTGACAGACTTTAACGGGACCCGCAACTAAGGCCTGGCGCTCGCCCCTCTTGTCATTCATTATGAAGGCCATAAATCTCTCTCTCTCTCTCTGAGAACAGCATCGGCTTCCGCCAACTGAGTAAATACTTCCACTTTCACCCAGATTCAAACACTTAATTCTTAATTCAATTATCTCGTATTCTTCGGGCATATGACCATTTATGAACACCTTCAAATATCATTTCATCTCAATGCCTCAGCCATATTCAGTATTGGCTCACTTCATTATTATTATTATTATTATTATTATTATTATTATTATTATTATTATTATTATTATTATTATTATTATTATTATTATTATTATTATTATTACCAAGTTTTAGTGGTAGGTAGAGGTGAAAGAAGGTGCGGGGGTGAACAGGTCTCAGGCTACGAAATTAAAGTTAATTTAAAATTTAACAAGGTTATATTTTCTTTCCAAAATTCAGAAATAACACGAATGGCAGGTACAGAGTAGCAAGGCAACAAAAGTACAATTACAGTATTTACAGGATTTGGGCTTCGAGCCCCGAACTCGCAATTCTTGGGCAACTAGCCCAACTTTACCTCAAAAAAAGATTTAACAGAGGGGCAGAAAACCCCCTTCATGCCCAGGAGCACTTGCTCTAAATTACACAGAAAAGCCTCCTCGAGGCATACAACACTCAATTTTCGAGAAAGAGCCACTCGCTCTCAACTTTAAGCCTATCAAAGGCCACACCAAACTCCACCTTCAAGTTGTCCTCTAAGGACATAGACACTGGGGTAAAATACCCAACCTACTGAGGCCTATTAAGTGAGAAAAAGGTTAGTTACATGACCTCTAAAATAACAATTTGAGAGGAGGCGATCTGCACTCCTAATACATTTGTTTAAAACCTAATCTGGCTCTAGGCCGCTAATGCAAGGGCTAATCCCATACTACGGAGGTGACTTTAGAAAAGAACAATTTACATTACATTAAGGAAGAATCGGTTGTGAGAAATAAGTTCACCTCAAAACAATATGAGTGGGAGCTCGAGAGGGTTAAGCACTCTCTATCCCAATACGTAGCTTAAAAGAGAATAGATACTAAGAGTCTTTACATTTTAGGGAAAAGTTACATGGTGAAAAAGCTTCGGACCCGCCCCGAGAGTTAAACTGCTGAGCTAGCAAGAAAAGAAGTTATTATACGGCCATTACCTGGTTGTTGAACTGCTGTCCGAAGAAAGAGGCGCTTCCCGCCCCCTGCTATGTACTTTACACACTGAAAGATGGTACTGAAGTGGCGCAGAGACCCTAAAATCAGCAGTTTATATACTCTCGCGGAAAGTTCGAGGCGTTTCAGGAAAGAAAACACCCGCCCACAATCATTTATTGGTTAGGGTTAAGCAGCATATCCAATTTGAAGAAGAAACCCCTTATTGGTCGTAAATTAATTAAAGAAATTCGGAATTGGCTAAATTCAAAACAAGGGGAAAGAAAGGGGAATACAGCCAATTTAAACAATACCAGAAAGAAATTTAACAAGAAACAAACTTTTGAAATAAAAATTTCTCCAAAAAACAGTTCTTTCACCTTGCACTAGGGTGCACTATTGTAGTTCTTCAGTAGTGTCCTCTAGAAGAGAAAGTTCACACTTCTTACTACAAGCAAAACAAAAATACGTCGAAAACGACCCAGTTCAGAAACTTCAAAATTTCCAAGTAGTGACCTCTTCTGGGTAACTTGAAAATTAATACATTAGATAAAGTTCGGACTTCCTCCAGCAGAGGATTTTCAACTGGCGCAAAGTTTGAATTAGCGGCGTGGAGGTGTACCGCCCGGTACAATTATTATTATTATCAAATCTGTCGCCATGAACATTTTCACATATACTGTTTCACCCTTCATTTTCACACACGTGTACCCTAAGTCGCTGTTTTACCGATTTAGCGGCCCAATTGAAGTTGGTGGCATTTGAGGGTGATTAATTGCAATAACTCGGTATCGCTGGTTTCTACCTCGTTAAAGAACTCTTTCGGGACAAAATTCTGACTTCCGGCATTTCTTAGAATTCTGGGAAGTACATTAAATAACATCAGTATTAATTTTCGCCCCAAGACAGCGCTTTATCTTGACTTTTATTATCCACATATGTTTGAAATAACTCGAAGAATATTCACCCGAATTACAAATGAAAGCAGCAGGAAACGAATTATCCTGTAATTGCCAAAAATGTCTTTTCAGTGGCGCTTAAAGTTTCTCTGACAACTGGTTTCGGAATTGCTAGGTATTTTTACATAGCAGTGCGACCGTCAGCACCTTCCCGTTTTTCCTGGAAATGATAAGTGAGTTAAAAAGTTTTGGTATTTCCATATCGACAACGTTAAAACGGTACAAACCAAACTCATGGTGCAACAGCCCCGAAGGGCCATGGCCTTTCAAGCGACCACTGTTCAGCTGGAATGCCTGCAGATTACGAGGTGTCGTGTGATCAGCACGGCGAATCCTCTCAGCTTTCTACACCGGGGCCTCTATCTCATCGTCAGATCGAACGTCAATTGTAGTCATGTAGATTAAGTGGACTACGAACCACCCCTCAGATCCAGGTAAAAATCCGCGACCTGGCCGGCACTCAGGGTCTCTGGCTAAGAGGCAGGCACTCAGCCCCTACACCTACCTATTGTACAAGCAAGAGTAAAATTAAGCTAGGTCGTCAGGGCTCTACACCACGCATCGAGATCGGCGTCATGGATTTTTTCAAATTTAAAAACTGTTTAACTTTTATCTATCATTAATACGAAGTTTGGAAAACTGAACGAAAATGAAAACAATTTGCTGGCATCACCTGTAAGGTAAATTTGCTTCACTTGCTTTCTTTCTTAATCCGTTTACCTTCAAGGGTTAGTTTTCCCCTCGGACTCAGCGAGGGATCCCCCCTCTACCACCTCAAGGGCACTGTTCTGGAGGGTGAGACTTACGGTCGAGGGATACAACTGGACAGGAGGACCAGTACATCGCCCAGGTGGCCTCACCTGCTATGCTGAACAGGGGCCTTGTAGGGGGGATGGGAAGATCGGAAGAGATAGACAAGGAAAAGGAAAGGAAGCGGCCATGGCCTTGAGTTATATACCATCCCGGCATTTGCCTGAAGGTGAAGTGGAAACTACGGAAAACCACTTCAAGGATGGCTGAGGTGGGAATCGACCCCCCTCTACTCAGCTGACCTCCCGAGGCTGAATGGACCCCGTTCCAGCCCTCCTAGTACTTTTCCAATTTCGTGGCAGAGCCGGGAATCGAACCTGGTCTTCCGGGGGTGGCAGCTAATCACACTAACCACTACACCACAGAGGCGGATATTTGATTTACTTACCTTAATAAAATCATCATTGATGGCGCTGTGGATTGCCTTGCATTTTTCTGGAATTATTTTCCCCAGTGCTTTAGGCGATATGGCACACGAAAATGTCAAGTTTTCCATGTTTCTACCTGTAGTCAAGTAGTGAATTGTATCAACTAGTCGATGTTCAGTAAATATTGATTTTTCCACGTGAGTCTCATGCTTTGATATATGGGGTGTCAAAATTTATAACGAATAATTGGATTGAACCTCAGTCATTCTTACGTCATTTTTATAGTCCTACTTTGAGGTGATTTAAAAGATTAATATGAGACCACTTTTCTCCATGACGCAACCGCTGCATGGTTCACTCGGATTTCTTTTTCTTGTTTTCTTTAAAAACGCCCAACTCATCTAAAACAACAACAACAACTGCAAACTTCGAACAACTCATCTCGACCGCACTCAAAGGAAAAAATACATTTTGGACGAATCATTGTTGGCATTTCCCTCTACTGTGTGTAGAGAGCGTTGCTCACGAACTTGGTTCGCCGAAACGAGATCGACGAACCAGGTTCTCATGTGTATAGGGCGCTTTAGATGCTGCAGATTCCCTCCCTTCCTTCTATGAACGAATCAGTTCAAATCAGTTTTCCTTTTTTCTTTCTTTAAGAGTTTGAAGTTGCCTGGTCTCTTTTCGCCCGAGAGCAGATAGACTTTAAAAAAAAAAACAATGTTGACACAAACAACTGGAAAGTGAGTCGTTCCAAGGTGTAGTAGCGTCTCCACTGACAAAATGACGGACACGGTTCGTGTCCTCTACCCACAGGCGAATGCCCTGAGCCAAGGCGGTGAACCGAACAAATATTTTCCAACCCGATGCAAGATCAAGTTCGTCAGGAACTTCGTTCGTTAAACCTCCACACACAAGCAAAAACCGGCGAACTTAGTGAAAGTGAGAAACACCGAGCAAGTGGCCCTACGGCTTGTGTCACGTAGCCATCAGCTTGCAGTCGGGAGATAGTGGGTTCGAACCCCACTGTCGTAGCTCTGAAGATGGTTTTCCGTGGTTTCTTTTTTTATTACCAGGCAAACACTGGAGCTATACCTTAATTAAGGTCACCGTCACTTCCTTCCCACTCCTAGCCCTCCCGTATCCCATCGTCGCCCTAAGACCTATCTGTACCGGTGCGACGTATAACAGATTGTAAAATAGAAAATGCATCAGATACAAAAAGCTATCAGCATTTTATTTGTAACAGTATCATACGAGCCATCGGAGCTGCAAGGAGAGAACCCACTCAAATACATACTGTACATTCGGTGCAACACAGGTCACTAAACATTTTCAACTCCGAAGAACATCTGTACTGCTCTGTACTGTATAATGATGCATGCTATATAGGATACGCAGTATTTTTGATGAAAATAATGTTAGAGAACTGAAGGCCGCGGCCTCTCCTCTTCGTCTAGTTTCCCCTTGCACGTTCTTGAAGATGCTACGAGAACTTCCTTCTCTAGGCGAGCCCCGAAGTTACTAGTACTCCACCATCAGGATATATAAGGAAACTAGCCGCGTACAGTCAATCGAGTGATGGGAGTAGGGCGGCTGTAGTGCCAATGATACGGCTGTAGATCTGGTTGTGGCTGTCGTCAGTGTCCCACCGGGGTCAGAGTATCGCCGAGTACTGCGTGGAGTACTATCTGTGTACTGCCTTGGAGTACTGTGTGTGTACTACCGTGGACTGTAGACCGATTTGGAGTCTATGTGAGGAACGGTTGGAGTGAGTAGAGTTGGACCAGATTTAATTGTTGTTGTGACAAATATATTTGTGTTCATTAATACCGTTGAGCTGTTGCGGTTTAGTTGTCAGTGTTGAGTAGTTCACTGTGAGGAGCGACCACGTTTGTTGTCTGTATTCACTGCGTGAGTGGCGGACTTTCTCTGGAGTCGACCCAAGTCTTCGTGTGTTGTGGTGGCCAGAAGACATGTGTTTGTATCTGTCTGCATGGATTTGCTTCGTGGGGGTGATTGGATTTGCGAGACGAAGTAAGGCGACATATCAATCAAGATTTAAGGAAGGTCACCCGTCCAAGTGAAGACTGCGCAGCTGGAGTCCTGCTGTGGAAGATTTCTGTACATCAATTAGTGGAGTGTGGTCATTTATGATTGAATATAATTGTGTGTGGACTAATTGGGTCATGCTAGAATTAAATTAGATAGATAAAATAGAGAATGTTTTATCTGATACAATGTGGTTTGAAATATACCTACTTGTGGGTTGTATATGAAAAACCATCTATTGAGAATGTCAGTGGTTGGTTGAATACCATAACATTTTTTACGTATCCCTTCTCCCCTTCTAAATGCCATCCATATTCAATATGTTGTTATCCGAATTAAAAGTCGAATGTGGTCACCTGAAAAAGTACTATAAATATAATAATCTTTGACTTACTCCGCAACCTTTGTCTTCAGATTTCATAATGTTGACATGAGACGTGAAGTTAATGTAACCCTTACGTTATTAGGTCTGCTTGGCTTCATGTGTAAATGGTTAGCGCGCTGTTCAAGGGATCACGGCTTCATTGATTGATTCCGGCAGTTCGTCGGCAGTGTGTGTGTGTATGTGTGTTTGTGCAGTTTTCATGTTTAGAATTTATCATGCCAATAATAGTTATGTCTTCTATTCTTAGGAATATCAGGGCATTACATGTAAGCCTGTCTAGGTATACGGAGCAATGATCCAAAAGGAAATGTCTATTCTTTCTTCCACCCACCGCTTATGACTATCTCATCCAAAATAGCAATGTCAAAGAAACAGGGTGGTCCATCAGCCCCTTAAAATTATTAGAAGAGTCACGGTTCACTTCTGAGGGAAATAGAACAAGGTTACCGCGGAACTTAAAGCTATTTGCTTTACGTCGCACCGACACAGCTATGTCTTATGGCGACGATGGGATAGGAAATGTCTAGGAAGTGGAAGGAAGCGGCCGTGGCCTTAATTAAGGCACAGCCCCGGCATTTGCCTGGTGTGAAAATGGGAAACCATGGAAAACCATCTTCAGGGCTGCCGACAGTGGGGCTCGAACCCACTATCTCCCGATTACTGGATACTGGCCGCACTTAAGCGACTGCAAGTATCGAGCTCGGTGAAACTTAAAGTATGTTTCTTTTTACCAGACATGGACCCAAAAGCATATCAAAGGATATTACAGCAAGTGGGTAGTGATGCTGCCGTTATATCAATAATCCTCTTTACGAATGAATCATCCTACATAACATCCAATTACAGACGGATTTTTTCAGTGCTAGTGAAAATTCATTCTTTGAAAATGAGTAGGTGTAAGCCCGTACCATGTCCAGAGTAACAGTAAAATATACTGCCTGGGATTTGAACCACCCTGTGTACGCCCTGGTTTCTTAACCATGGACTGGCTTGTTTTTGCCAGGGGGAAGCTTAGTAGTGAGTAGCAAGTTCGCAATGGCATCTGTGCATAGGCTTAACGTTTGCTGCCTGTTCTATCGTATTATTCAGAGCTATGATCGTTTCATGCATTCGTTACAGTTTTGCTAACACTTCCGGTCATATTGTCGAGTTCAAATAAATAAATAAATAAATAAATAAATAAATAAATAAATAAATAAATAAATAAATAAATAAATAAATAAATAAATAAATAAATAAATAAATAAATAAATAAATAAATAAATAAATAAATAAATAAATGTTGAGCTCTGAAGTCATTCTGTTTCGTAATGGCGCTGGGTCAGACGTCTCTTTCAAAGTCGCTCCTTTGCGCAAAATTGTGAACAGAGGTCCTGCAATATTCACCCTTCAGTCCAAATACGGCAGCGAAACATCTCAAGGGTCGATTTGGCTCTATCATCTAAGCCAGAGGTTCTTAAACATGTTAAAGATTGTACTTCTCACTCACGAGTAAATGTTTAACGTACCCCAACGATAAGAAATGTCCTAAATAATATGTTTAAGAATATGAGTACCTGAAAAATGAGTAGATCACATTTTAATTGATTAGAAAGTTATTTTAAAGGCACATTGTAAATAATAAGGCATCGTGAAAGGAAATGTATTTTTATAGCGTATTTCAACAGTTTTAATAATATATGAATGTATAAAATATTATGCAATGATAATATAATGCTCAAAAAGTTTTGCATATTCTAGTTTAGTGTATAGAAAACTCGGGCTCTGAGGAATTCTTCAACATGTCAAGGCATACTCTACACAAAGGAATCCAACTTTTTTGGGGACAGATTATTCCATTCTTGGATACCAGCTTCAGTCAGTTGCCGCATATTAGCAGGAAGGTAAAGACGGTGGTCAAATGCTTTCTTCCGTTCCATCCATGTATGTACAACACAGTTTATGTCGGCAGAATATCCCGACCACACCACTTGCTGTATGTCATGCGTCTCAATGAAATGAGTGACCACACTGGCTCGATGGGTACGAGTATTATCAACCCCCAGTGTAAAGCCATCACTCACAGTGGCAGCAAGTCTTGTAACTACAGGCTGGGGGATCAGTTATTATCTCTGTATACAAGGCCAGTAGTCATGTTATCCTGGATAGCAATTAGAGGCGTACATCGATCAAAAATTATCCCACCCCAAAAGATGACGAAACTCCGGATACTAGCCCTCCAGTTTGAAGGGATTATTCCATCTCTCACCAGATCGTCTTAAGACTCCAATGTTCCTTTTGTATGTCCTCATCAGTAAAGGGCGAACGCTTCCGCTGTTCCTGATGCCAAGGGCTATGAGTTTTTGCCAGTAGGGTAAGGTTAGGGCCTGGTAGGTCTGAGTTGGCGGCGGTCCCGGGGCTGTCCATAAGTGAGAGAGTGAGTGAGTGAGTGAGTGAGTGAGTGACTGACTGATGATTCTTTCTTTCTTCCTTCCTTCTTTCTTCTTACGTAATACGTTTACTCTCCAGGGTTGGTTTTCCCCTCGGAATCAGCGAGGGATCCCACCTCTAGCGCTCAAGTGCAGTGTCCTTGAGCGCGAGACTATGGGTCTTGGATACAAATAGGGAGGAGGACCAGTACCTCGTCCAGGCGGCCTCACCTGCTATGCTAAACTGGGACTTAGTGGGGGGATGGGGCGACCGGAAGGGATAGACAAGGAAGAGGGGGGCTTAAGTTAGGTACCATCCCAGCATTTGCCTGGAGAAGAAGGGGGAAACTACGGAAAAGCACTTCGAGGATGGCTGAGGTGGAAATCTAACCCTCCTCAACTCAGTTGATCTTGCGAGGCTGAGTGAACCCAGTTACAGCCCTCGTACCGCATTTCAAAGTTCGTGGCAGAGCCGGGAATCGAACGCGGGTCTCCGGGGTTGGTGGCTAATCACACTAACCACTCCACCGTGAGTGATGATTAATTAATTAATTTTACCGGAATGCCACTCTGCACAGGAAAGGTGATATCACGATGATTTTATAGAATGGGTCAGAAAGGACCTATTTCTTTTACAGTTTTTAAGTAGCATCTAGCTGGAGTTATTATTATTATTATTATTATTATTATTATTATTATTATTATTATTATTATTATTATAGCACAGCCGTCTGTCGTAATACGAGCGGTGAACTCCGTCACAAACAGCTGCACCAAGTTAGAAATAATAATGACAACAATTAAAAATCGTACCAAAATCTCATATTTTAATTAGAAAATTACCTTTTCTTCATGTATAGTGTACCTGATACCGCAGTAGGCTAAGCATAATTTCTATACAACGTCTAATTTTTTTCACATATTTGTTCGAAAATGGGTTGATTTAAATTCCTGAATTGTGAACGATCTCTCCTTTCGGTTATTTAATGTCAGTCGTACCTTGTACGATGTGATGCTTTCTAACTTTCGAACAATTTAAAGTTATTTTCGTATGATATGCGTGGTATAATCAAATGAACTATGTTAGTGGCAAGTTTTATACAATTTCTTTGAGAGGGCCCTATTTTGTTTTCTGCTGTGGGGTTACGTCTCTGGTTTTTAGCCATCTGAGACGAGCTGCTCTATGGTGTTGTTTAGGAGGAGCTTTTAGCACAGTCCTCGTTGATATTAGTCCTCCGCCGTGCAGGCGATTTCACGTTGTCTGATCTGACACATTCACTCCGGTGGTCCTTCGAAGATACTGGAGGAATGACGTGGACCTACGATGTGCTGAAGGCAACAAATACTGATCGTCCCTGCGAGTTGTTTTGCGTTGGCGTCCCGTCCGTTGTCGATCAGCAACCGCTTTTGTCTCCCTGAACTTTCTACCAACTCTGGAGACATTACTCTAACTCACTTCAACACGAGCGATGCCATCAACTTTTCGCCATTCTTCTTGCAGCGATGTCTATCCCTCTGTGGATCAGTGGTAGAGTGTCCCAAGAAAACCGCGTTCAAACCCGGCAGAGGTAGGCGGATTTTTGAAGGGTGGAGAAAAGTTCATTCGACAATCCATGTCGTACGCTGTCGACACCTATACTGTCCTGTGTTGGCCATCAGATGATATAGATGTTGATTCCCATAGGGAATCTGAAATTTTGTTTCAAGCAGGCAGTACATTTTTGGTAATGAGACAAAGTCTTTCATAGTGCATTGGCACTGCCGGGGGCTACAATTAGCCTACGCAGTGGCCTGCACAGTATGCACTGGCCATGCGTCTTGGTTGGTGTGCTAGGTACCAATTGATGAGCCCAGCCTAGTACACATGGGCGAAACGCTGGCAACCAGGAATGAGTTAGCTGGAAAATTTGTAATGTCCAATAACGGACCATTTATATTGGTATTATAAATTTACTCATTCGGAACAAAATTTCAGATTCCCTATACCTATATACCTCTTTAACAAACAGGGAAGTGATGTACGCAGTTGCAGTGCAGTGATGTGCTAAGAATTACTTCTTACACATTACGCATGCAGAATACGCCTTAAATACAGAATGAACTGATGTATACAGCAGCAGTGCAGTGATGTATTTATAATCACTTCTTACACATTACGCATGCAGAATACGCCTTAAATACACAATGAAGTGATGTATACAGTGATGTATCATCACTTCACTGTGTCTAAATACATCACTGCACTGCAGCTGTATACATCACTTCACCGTGTCTTCAAGAAGGTATCCTGCATGCGTAATGTGTAAGAAGTAATTCTAAGCACATCACTACACTGCAGCTGTATACAGCACTTCACTGTGTCTTTAAGGCGAATTCTGCATGCGTAATGTGTAAGAAGTAATTCTAAATACATCACTGCACTGCAGCTGTATACATCACTTCACCGTGTCTTCAAGAAGGTATCCTGCATGCGTAATGAGCAAGAAGCAATTCTAAATACATCACTGCACGTCAGCTGTATACATAACTTCCCTGTGTCTTTAGGGCGTATTCTGCATTCGTAATGAGCAAGAAGATTCTAAATACATCACTGCACTGCAGCTGCATACACCACTTCACTGTGTCTTTAAGGCCTATTCTGCATGCGTAATGTGTAAGAAGTAATTATAAATACATCACTGCACTGCTGCTGTATACATCACTTCATTGTGTATTTAAGGCGTATTCTGCATGCGTAATGTGTAAGAAGTGTTATAAATACATCACTGCACTGCTGCTATATACATCAGTTCATTCTGTATTTAAGGCGTATTCTGCATGCGTAATGTGTAAGAAGTAATTCTTAGCACATCACTGCACTGCAACTGCGTACATCACTTCCCTGTTTGTTAAAGAGGTATTTTGTACGCGCAATGAGCAAGAAACAATTCTAAATACATCACTTCACTGTGTCTTTAAGGCGTATTCTGCATGTGTAATGACCTAGAAGCAATTCAAAATATATCACTGCACTGCAGCTGTATAGATCACTTCCCTGTGGCTTAAGCACGTATTCTGCATGCGTAATGTGTAAGAAGTAATTCTAAGCACATCACCGCCCTGCAGCTGTATACATCAATTCACTGTGTCTGTAAGGCGTATTCTGCATGCGTAATGTGTAAGAAGTAATTCTAAGCACATCACTGCACTGCAGCTGTATACATTACTGCACTGTGGCTTAAGGAGGTATTCTGCACGCGTAATGAGTAACAAGCAAGTCAAAATACATCACTGCACTGAAGCTGTAAACATCACTTGACTGTGTCTTTAGGACTTATTATTTTGCATGCGTAATATGTGAGGAGCAATTCTACGTATATTATCGCGGTGAACTGTAGGCCTACACATCACTTCACTGCGGGTTCAGGACGGCATTCTACATGCGTAATGTGTAAGGGCAATTATAATTACCGTATATTACTGCAGTGCGGCTTCCTGGTAGTATGCATGCATAAGTTTTATGAACACGTTCTACGCGCAAGAAGCGAATGTTTGCACACTGGAAAATATTGTATTAAATGTCAACAATGTTTTTTTTTGCTACTTGTTTAACATCGCACTAACACATGGAAGGTTTCCGGGGTCGGAAGGATGGTAAAGGGCTAGAACTGGGAAGGTAGCGGCTATGGCCTTAATTAAAATATAGCCCCAGCATTTGCGTTGTGTGAAAATCGGAAAACCACGGAGAACCATCCTAAGGGTTGCCGACGGTGGTATTCATTTCTACTGCTTCCCGATTGCAAACTCAGAGTCGCAGACTGTCTGTCCGCAAATTCCTACGTCGGTCATCGTTAAATACTACCTGAGCTACAAACATCAAATTCTCAACTTCATTATTTAATTTTTGAAATAAGGCTTTATTTTGATGTCACATGCAGTAGTGACGATTAGGGCGAGGCCGGGTGGGGGTGGGGGGGGGGGGGAGGGGCAGTCACCTCTCTCCACCATTTTGTGGAGAAAAAATAATGTTTTATTCCATTTTAGCCATCTGAGATTTTTTAAATTTCGACTTACTGAAGAACCTAAGATTTATTTTAAAATAGCTTGAAACTAGAAATTATATAAACGAGCAATTTGTACAATCACTATTGTTTTTTCAGCTTATTCCTTCTTTTAATTTCTTTCATTATTAAGACAAATACTTAGCGGAAATATGCACAAAATGTCGTTCGTTATGACTAACCTATTCATACCGCGCAGCAGCGTACATCATGTGCTGCGACGAAGGGTAGCAGGGGTATATTTTTTGCTAAGGTCATGGACACGTATGATTCACCCGCTTGCCGCACGCATTCGTCATTCTGGCAGTCTCACTCAGTAAATGTGTCTGTGTAGTTCTATCTAGTGTCTTACTTTGTTAGTATGTAGTCAAATACTAAAATATGATTTTTAATTGTATAATCACGCGGAACTTCTATTTAATTGTATTACATTTGTAATTATTGCCCCTTTGGTGAAAGTTTTACTGTGTAGTAGTAGCCTATTTATTATTACCGCACTAAAGTTGGTATACTCAATCTTTACGTCTCTATCGAAATTCGTTCAGAGAGCATTAAAATATGACCTGTTTGTAGCTATTTTTTCAACTGTTATGTCCTTCCCCCACTCCTAAAACCCGCATACATTTTGTTGTCTATATATTTTTGTGATACCACCTCCCATTTCTAACTCCCAATCGCCACTACTGGTTATATGCATTCAGGGCCCTAGCAATAACCAGCAGAAAAAATAAGTGTACTTATTTCCCGAACACCCTGTATATATATATTCCTATACTAAGGTCCACGAGAGTTGGAATCTGACGTTTAGCACCACCGGTGAGAAAAAGTTGACTAATGCTGCTCGAAAATGGTCTGTTGCTATGGCAACCATAATGGCGATGCCACAGTTAAGGAAGCTATCGCCACGTTTGTTGGCTTGCTCTCAGTCGCTTTTGTGATATTATTCAGAATGGTACTGCGCTAACTGTGTGGGCTTTATGCATTTCCGTGTTTGTTTTCTTAATATTATTTTAGTTGTTGGTTAATTTTTTTGTAAGTTAATCAGTGGCTAGTTGTATTCTGTATTTAACATGTGCACTTGTTGAGGTTATTGTCCGAATCTTGTAATTTTGTCAGTGATTACGACATCTCATATTTATCGGCAATGACCTGGAATTATAAGCACGAGCTTAGGAGTTTATTGAGTTGCATTAGGCCTACACTCAGCCTGTAAGAAAGGGTGATATGCCGCAGATGGAGGTAACCATGACAACGCAGCGTACTTCGTAGTTACTGCTTTCACCGCCCTAATGTCAGACTCCATCTTTCGTGGGCCCAACTATACATTATGTCGTCATGCTGGGCCACTATAATCACCATCATATATGTAAGGCATACGCCGTTCTTTTTCGAATACATTCTAAAAATGAAATAGTTTGGAACTATAGATACCTTGCATTCTTGGCAGGAGATGTTCAGATGATACCCATACTTGAAGGATCTGGAAATATGGTCAAAATGGCGAGGAAGAATCACGGTAACTAGTGTATATTAAGTCATAAAATATACAGATTCTATTGTATTACAATAATATGGGCTTTCTCAGTCTTACAAGGAAAGCTTAACCTTAACAACGAGTTTGCTTACAGTTGACACACATAAACAGCACAATTAATTACCGTAAATCAAATACATATCAGTATAGAATATAGACTACATAGAGAAATGACACACTTAGCACGTACAATATTAGAAGAAAAACTTACAGCTATTTTAAATTCTGGCCTTTCGTTTTATCGTGTCTCGTGACGGAATATATGAGAAGCAAACGGCCGTAAACACGTCAGTCAGTTCAATCAATTGTAGGGCTCGAACATCCTGTTAAGCGGTGTTCTGTTCGGTAACGCCTGACTTCAGCAGTTCACCTAGTGTCCTCCAGTAATGCTCCTTAAAGAATGTTTACGCTTACTGTTTATTTTCTGAGATTTTTATGGGTGACGTGTATTAATTTTTTTTAAATCATCGTCAGTTGCATCGTTTTCTAAATGCAGGAAGTTCCAGTTATAGAACTAGTATAGCGAACTTATTCTGTTAATGTATTACCTATCATTCATTAACGAATTACGTTCCACTTCATGAGTACTCCTTCGGGATTATTCATTTTCTATATGGTTCAATATTTTGATGAATAATCATCGCCTGTTTGACCAGGACTGGAGTTGGAGTAGTTCACGCTTGTAAAAGCTTGACCGCCGTAAATGCAGTGCCTCGAGCGGCTTGTACTTCCCCACGTTGCTGACTCAGGGCTGAGCACACCTTCCAATGACAGTTCTACGAGTAATGGTTGAGACATACGACAACTTAAACTGTGGCACAAGGATCGACACATTAATTTGTTAGTGTGTATTTATATACTCTTGTATCAACACGGTTCCTTGAAGAAATGCTATTTTTATAGTAGCCTATTTTCTTTTGTTTAAGTTTATAAAAACATGGCGTTCTGCCACAGAAGCGAAAACAATTGAAACGGCATATGGCTTTTTAGTGCCGAGAGTGTCCGAGGACAATGCTCGCCAGATGCAGGTCCTTTGAGTTGACACCCGTAGGAGACCTGCGCGTCGTGATGAGGATGAAATGATGAAGACGACACATAAACCCAACCCCTCGTGCCAGCGAAATCAACCAATTATGGTTAAAATTCCCGACCCTGCCGGGAATCGAACCCGGACCCCTTTGACCAAAGAACAGCACGCTAACTATTTAGACATGGAGCCACAGAAACGATGTAGTAGGGGCATAGTATTCAGCATTATTCTGCTTCATAATTGTTCAGAGGAGAGTCGAGCTTGATAACCATAGAAAAGTGAAATGCCTTTTTATTTCGTACTCAGTTGCTTATTTGCAAACCTCTAAAGTAGTTATTTATTTTGTCTGACTCGTTGGCTGAATGGTAAGCGTACTGCCTTCGGTTCAGAGGGTCCAGGGTCGAGGATTTTAATCGCTTCAGATCAATTCTTCTGACTTGGGGACTGGGTGTATGTGTGCGTCCCAACACTCTCCTCATCATATTCAGACAAGATACCACACCGCCAACCACCACAGAAACACGCAATAGTGATTACATCCCTCCATATAGGGTCGACGTCAGGAAGGGCGTTCGGCCATAAAAACAGAACCGAATCCATATGCGCGACGCAGTTCGCACCCGCGACCCCACAGGTGTGGGAAAAAACTGTAGCAAAAGGAGAAGAAAGTAGCTATTTCTTTTCCTTGTACACGATGATTACAGATTATGTTGTTTCGCACATTTTATGCAAACGAAGTATTGAACACGATTAATTATGTATGTCCTTATATAAAATAAACTATATATGTATCATACGGAGCACGGTAGTTATGAACATGTAACGTACACCACTCCGGGTTGGGCTAACGCTCGTACTGAGCTTTCAATGTGTAAATGCAGTTGGTTCGGATGTAGGACAAATACGTGCAAGATTGAACTGAATGGTAGTCTATGTATATTCAGGTTAGAAACACGATAAACGAAGGAAGAATTTTCTTGCATATTATGATATAAGTACGATATAAAACATTTAAACTTATGCAAGTACAACATAAAATCTAGCAAATCTCTTAAATATATTCATTTACGTTCCTTGATGATCACCACGGCACCAATACAAACTAAGGGCGCACAACTGAGGTTACTGGCTGACGCTTCTGCTGTCTTCTTCGCATAAAGAAGTGTGCCTATGGTGCCACTGAACATAAAACAGAATAAAATCGTCTCGATCTCCTGTGTGGAACAAAGTGTTCTTCAAAAATTTGAGAATGTCAAACTTTTATCATCCACAATCTTTTCTGTAACATAGGCCGTTGCTGAATTGACAAACTGTATTTTATTTCTGAATGAACTAAGAAGCTTTTGTTGAAGAAATATAAGAACACCTTCTATCAAAAAGTAATTCTCTTGATTTCTACAATCACACCCAAATACACTTTCTGACGAGAAACATAAACAGTTTTGATAAATATACCCGTGGTTTTAGGGAAGAGTAAGTAGGCCAGGTCTTGTAATTCTGGTGTTTTTCTCTCTCGTGTCTTGAATTCCATTCTACTACACTTTCTAGAGACGACGAAGATTGGAGAATTCACTTGGGCTATCGTCATCTTCAACTGCCTCAAAATTTAATATTTTCAAAATTACCGCATAATAGATTGAGTATCTCACCAGTTAATGGCATAGACTTTCAGTAGTTTCTGTAAATGTAAGTACGATTAACCAAATATACTGTTATCTAACCCGATCATTATCGAAACTTTAGATAACACGGCCTCTATAAGAAACAAAACTGAAAATGTCGGCGAACACATAGGATATTAGTGTTCTTCGGGGAATAACTTGACCTGCTGCCACATCTTGAACCTTATCTTGATTTACTTCTTTACATTGGTGATAATATTTCATTTGGACAGGTATATCAATGGATAATACGTGCTTACACATTAATAATGCTGCCATATGTTTGTTAGCCGGACTGAGTAGCTGACTTTGTGAGTCCAAGGAGGAGAGTTCGATCCCGGATCAGTCCCGTGGTATTTGAAAGCGCTGATAGGCCAGCCTCGTGCCAGTAGACTGCCCAGCTCGTAAAAGAAGTATGGGAAAAACATCAGGGACCTCGGCGTCTTGGAAAACCGTAATTAGTCGGACGTAAAACCAATAAAATTATTATTATTATTATTATTGTTATTATTATTATTATTATTATTATTATTATTATTATTGATATTTTTGTTATATTTGTTGTCTGACTCTTTCGGTGAATGGTCAGCGTTGAGGCCTTCGGTTCAAAATGTCCCGGGTTTGATTTCCGGCCGGGTCGGGGATTGTAATCGACGCTCATTAATTCTTTTGACCCGGGACTGGATATTTTTGTTGTCCCAGTAATCTCCTCTTCATATTCACAAAACATACTACACTACCAACCACCATAGAAACACACAATAGTGATTACATCCCTCCAAATAGGGTTGGTAGCAGCAAGGGCATTCGGCCGTAAAACAGGGCCAAATCCACATGTGCGACAAATTTTGCACCAGTAACCCCACAGGTGTGGGAAAAGCAGTAGATTATTCTTCTTATTTTCTTCTCCTTCTTCTTCTTCACTAAATTTTATGGAAGCATTGAAATAGAAATGTATCTATTGATTTAGGTTTTATTGAATCATATTACACAATAAAAAGGAATCAAACTGATTTGCATCAACTTTCGTCCTGCGCGGAATTTTGAAGTATGAAGTTTCTTTTCAGAAAACTTTCAGCTACCATTAGATCTCCGAAAACGCTTCTTACCACTCTCAGTCGTATCAATCACACGAAATGATAAAATAGCTCGCAGTCATGATAAATGTAATATTGACGTGAATATTCTCCTTCCTTTCGTTTCTGAGCCAGAATTTAGCAAGCTGAGAACAAGAATTTGAATTCAATACACGGCATATATAGTCCATTTTTACTTTCCTAACCAATGTGTTACATGCATTTGGAAAACTGAACACGATATTTGTATCGCATTAATTTCGCCACTGTCGGGTACGACAGCTAGTAACATATGTGTCACTTAGCCCTTAGGCTCATACTTCGTGTCCCTTTTACCACGGTTATTTTCTAAGAGCCGTTTCACACCATTCGTTTTTCTCCGCATGAAATATCCGGGGTGGGGAAAGGCGTTTTCTGTCCCCCCAGAATAATCTTAGGGGGGACAGAGTGCCATCCCCCTCCAAAACAATTCTCCTCCTAGATGTTAAGTCCCGTTAAAACGTAGTGGTTTTTTGGTGCTCTTTGGAGGCTGCTAAAGCTTTACATCTGGAGAAGGAAGTAGATGGTTTTATATCAAGAAATGAGATTAAAAAGCGGGCATTCCTTCAGAGAACTACATTTTCCAATGGAGACTGTTCAGGTTCAGAGCTTTTAACGTTTCGTATCATGAAATAAATAATATACAGTATAGGACATTTATTTAGAAAATGTATTTTTGAAGCAAGTTCTAAATTTTTAAACTTGTGCTTATTTATAGTTTCGTACATAAAACATTCCTTCAAAATATTTATTTATGAATCAAGTTCTATTTTCCTGTTAACTTGTGAATGTTATTCAAAACTCCGTGCGTAAGACTCGTTAAAAGTGTATTTGAGAAACAAGCTCTGTTATTGTTCTGTTGTGTTTTCAGCTTGTTTGTGAATATTGGCAATATATAGGAATGTTTGCGTTAATAGTTGTGCCTCATTCCACATGTCTGTGTTCATGTTAATCATGCCCCCCCCCTGTATCCGTACGTAAACCTGATGGTCCTGTAATAATAGAAGTAGATAAAAGAGGCTATCGTACGCATTCATTTTCTGTATGAGAGCAAAAATCAGCCGGGTGAGTCGACTGGATGATACGGCCGCCGTACGTTAGAAGAAGTGGTAGTTGAAAAGGAGTTCATCTACGCCATTGTACCATCACGACTCTTCAGTACGGGATCTTGCCAGTCGAGATGAAGCTGTAGTGTCTACTCCAAAAAAAGATGTAGCTCTTCAGAAGAATTGAATAAATCCTCTCCCCCCGTGGTCCAATAGCCAAGAAGGCTGGTGCTCAGTCGGGTGTCCTACAAATACTGGAGTGTCACGTGGTCAGCTTGACGAAATCCTCAGTCTATTGCTTGGTATCCTTCACCGGGTTCGCTGTCTCTCATATCAGACAGTTCCTTAGTTGGTTTCACGGGGCTGAGCGAACGCAGTTCTAGCCCTCAGTCCACATTTAACATATCTGGACTGGCCGAGAATCGAACCTGAGGACTTCGGGTACACAACCCCTAAACTATGGTGCCGACCAAAATAATTAAAACTCACTCTAAAATATTTTAGAAATTTGTTGTTGTCATTCATTAGCTCTTGAAAAAGGTTTCCAAAAGCAGTAAACTCACCTTAATCCGTGGTTGAACCCATAGCTCCCGCAGTTTCCCATTTCTATAAAAGAATCCACATCATTGTCAATAATACAAATGGAATTAAATTGTCTATAAACTTCGAGATATTATGTTTTCACCGTTAATCATGCACCTGATCTATGTGTGTGCCTGCACTTAAAGTTTTAGTTCCTACTTATGTAATCAGGAGCCAGTAATTGCAGCACGATCTAATCCTGATCTGTATGTAACCTATTGTTGTTTTTGTCATTTTTCTTCTAAATTTGTTTATTATAATTTTCCAAAATATGTTGTTAATTTTTCGTGATCTTTTTCTGTTTTGCAATATATATTATTGTATTATTTTTGTAATGTCTGTTGTAATTGAAGTGCAACTCTGTTACAGACATGTGTCATAAATAAATAAATAGTGGGATTATACTATTGCGATCCACAGTGGACGAACTCTCACGGAGTATTGTAGGCAACGAGAAGCAAAATATCAGACCTGGCACTTTCTAACAAGCTACGAAAACGCACGCAGAAAACCAGAGAGAAAATGATAATTTTTTTCTTATCTGGTTTCATTGCGGATTTTCCCGTGCGGACGAAAACGAATGATGTGAAAAAGCTCCAAATCTGACTCTCTTCCTATTACAAGTAATGAGTTTGAAGTCACAGCTTGCGAAATTCGGACCTTCCAGGCCGTCAATTATCAGAAATCAAAACCTATGAAAGTAAGCACAACAACCACCACTCAGAAATACACTTCCATCGCGATAATCGTTGGTGTAATAATAATGTTAATGGTTTTATGCGCCACTAACTACTTTTACGGTTTTTGGAGACGCCGAGGTGTCGGAATTTTATCCTGCGGAAGTTTTTTACGTGCCAGTAAATCTACCGACACAGGAATGACGTATTTGAGCACCTTCAAATATTATCGGACTGAACTTGCCAAGTTGGTCTCAGAAAGCCAGCGCCGTAACCGTCTAAGCCACTCAGCCCGGTAGGGCATTCGCTGCATAACTTCCTCAATTCTGGTCAGGACGTAATGCTATTATCTCTAGGTTTACGGAAGTGCAAGAACGGGCGTTGGTTTAATCCAGGAAATGTTATCATGTCTGTAGCTACAGCGTGTTCGCCGAGCGAGCACACGACAGCTGCACTCAAAAGCAATAACTCTTGTTAGCGAGCCCGTCAGTAGCGTAGCTAGGATCGACCGATATTACAAAATGATTATGGAACATAATGAAGGTGCTTGCGCGTGTGTGATGCGCGCATGGGTGATGTGTCCTTGTAAGGGCACTGATACAAGTGACTTATGTTGATATTCAGATTGCAGTACACTAGAAAATCTTACAATAAAATACAGAACAAAAAGAATGTGATCAAGGTGAATAGTTTTACGTCGAATGGTATGTTCAGATTACAACCTAAAATCAAACTGGGCGTCTTTGAAATAGATCGAAGAAGTCTATTGGTTTTACAAATATATATCTCTGTGAATGTTCAAAAGAGTCAACCCCTTGAATCGACTTTCAATTGTTTGTCAGTTTCTGTTTTTCATGGGGCAAGGGGTCTAATCCCCCCCAGTAACACCCCCCCCTCCTTGGCTACGCCCCTGGTGTCCGTACTGAGAGTGTTTCAGTACGAAGGTCCTTGTCCTTCAAAGTGTAGCATTAATGGTTTTACGTCCCAATAACTACATTTTCGGAGGTGTCGAGGTGCCGACATTTTGTCCTGTTCCTTTAAGTGCCAATAAATCTACCTACCGACAGGAGGCTGGTGTGTTTGAGTACAAATACCAGTGGACGGGGCCAGGACCTCTTCCGCCAACTTGGGCTCAATGTCTGACTGATTCAGCGCCGTGATTGCGAGCGAACACTATATGTATCTTCAACATCGTGAATATTCCCGGTGGTAGAATACATTCACGGTATGCCCCGCCTGGTGAAAGAGGCGACTAAAAGGGAGATCCTAGAGGCTCTCAAGGTGGGAGCGATACCCAGGCTGAGCCTAGCACTGTTTGCTGTTACTTGTTCTAGACTCCTCACTTTCTTCTTTGCTATCTGTCTCCCTTCGACGATTCTTGCTCTGTTCCGTTTCATTTTCACGCACTTCATGTTCCTTCCCTCTCTTTTGGCAATATCTTACATTCTTCGAAGATCAGAGCTCTTCTCTTTTCTTCCACGATAAAGTGGTTCTTTTTTGCTATTTTTCGTCGCTCCGACAACGACGGTCTTACGGTGACGGGATAAGAAAGCGCTAGGAATGTGAAGGAAGTGACCGTATGCGTAATTAAGGTACAGCATTTGTCTAGTCTGAAAAGAAGAAACTACGGAAACGTATATTCAGGGCTGCTAACGGTGGAGTTCGAACCCACCATCTCACGAATGTAAGCTTACAACTACGTGACCACCACGTAACCAACTCGCTCGGTATCAAAGTTAATACAAGACGATTTTCCGCACATTCATTTCTGGTGAGATATAGTATTCATAGTGCACGATGTTTTCTCGTATACATTGGAATATCGTCCATGTGCCTTGAAATCCCGCTATGTGACAATGTTCAGGGGAGAGTACTGACCCGCAGTACATGTGTCACTTAGAGAGAAAATTCGTTGTAGTTCATGCAATATTGAACCTTAGATGACAGAACCTTTCTGTTCAGAGTTCTTAGCTGAAATATTATCACGTAGCAGATTTTTTAGGTGCAACTACATGTTACTTTTATCGACCAGTCTTTGATTTTAACAAAGTGACCAAGGTATGAGCGACTAGTAGCCGTGCAGCTAGTCCCTGTGATGAAATTACGGAAACTGACATCGCTCCTAATTTTCCTAGTATCCTTCGTCAGAGACGCCTGCTTTTTCTATGACTATCAAAGGTGAAATTGTTGGGAATCCTATCAGCCTATGGGTTGAGAAAAATAAAGGGAAGAGAGGGGAAGGTTACCTCATTGTATTTCCCCTTAGAACAATTATCACCACCACTATTTGATGCAAGTATGTCCTAGAGTAAACTAAAAAGCTAAACCATCTCCGTACAAGCCATGAAGGTCCATAGAGAAGTGGAAGGTACTTACATTATTCGTGGGCTAGAGTGGATAGCTCTATGCCCGGTCGTCTTTGTGCCCAAGAATTAACCTGGTACTCAGTTTTGTTTTTGCCTGAGTGAACATATGCTTCTCATGTGCTTCTCTAGAAGTGGAAATCTCGTTTCTAAATTTTTCAACTTCCTGACGGAGAACCAAACCCACGTCCATCTAAGTTAATCAAGCGCGCTTTTACTACCTCAAGTAAGCAGTACCAGCCCCTGAGCAAAGAAACCCATAGACATTTAAAACAACATATTTCCAGAAAATATTATTGTTGTAGCTTTAGTTAAGAGATTTACATGAACTGTTGCTGTAAGTTTAGGGTGGGGGGGTTGGGGATTGGGCATGACTAGTACAGTGACTTAGCTGTTCGATTTACACTCATGTAGCCGAAGTTCGAATACCGACGGATCGGAGGAAGGATTTTTCACCTGAATTATCTCATAGAGTCTGGAAGGGTATGTGATCAAAATCCAACATGATCCAGAATTGCTGTTAGAAATAACTTGGATAAGCTAAGGTCGGTTTCCATTATCTGTTGCTGTAGAGATGGTCTCATAGTATAGCTAGAGTGCAGCTAATGCAATCCTTTCTCCAGGCCTGCTAAACTCTATAAACGTGACGGACCCGTTTCTTCTCAAGGCCTGCTGAACTCTCATATGACGGACACTTTGCAGTCGCAGTCCCATTTCTGAGGTGAGCATATTTGTGTGGTAATCGAACAGCTCTTTGGTCCTAGATCCCTTCAGATTTCGACTTTCTTTCTTCAGCTATTTAGCTATTTCTAGGGTTGGTTTTGACCGGAAATTTAAATCCGTATGCTCTTCTTGACTTCACGTAATTTTTGAAATGAAAATCTCAACCCAGAATCTGTCGGAATTCGAACCTCAGTCTTCCTAGTGGGAAGCTAGCAGCTGACCCAGTGAAATAATCACGCCGATTATACCTCCCGCCCCTATGTGGTTTATTTAAAGGCAATGATATCGGTATGTTATATTCTCCAGCAACCAGTGCAGATGTTTCTTCAAGTACAGTGACTACTTACTCTCGCAGCGCTTGTGTCATAATTTCCCGAGCTCGACCTTGACTAATACGTAAGAGTCTCGCCCAGGATATGAGAAAAACTTCCGCCTTCTCTACCGAGAATCTACTGAAGTTACTCAGAACGAAGCACACTGCGGAAACTTTGACTGCCATTCTGTATTTAGTATTTTAATAGTTGTAAAGCTATCCTAGAAACTAGATGATTCAATAAATTGTTAATTAAACACTGAAAATAAAATTCTGAAACGTGGGTCGAAAGAGGGATTATTAACTGAAGTTAACCTTCTGAACTAGGGAGAGCTTTCACGTCTTCTGAACTCCGTGGTACTTGTATCATAGATGAAGCTCATACCCCCCACCGAAGTGGAATATTGTCACTTCATTATCAGGAATTCGTCATGGTAACAGAAAGCTGAAATAATAATGAAGGAAGTCAGCTCCCAGACGAAACTATCGTTACATCGGTCTGTTTTCAGACCAACTTTGCTTTACGGGAGCGAAAGCTGGGTGGACTCAGGATATCTTACTCATAAGTTAGAAGTAACAGACATGAAAGTAACAAGAATGATTGCTGGTACAAACAGGTGGGAACAACGGCAGGATGGTACTCGGAATGAGGAGATAAAGGCTAATTTAGGAATGAACTCGATGGATGAAGCTGTACGCATAAACCGGCTTCGGTGGTGAGGTCATGTGAGGCGAATGGAGGAGGATAGGTTACCTAGTAGAATAATGGACTCTGCTATGGAGGGTAAGAGAAGTAGAGGGAGACCAAGACGACGATGGTTAGACTCGGTTACTAACGATTTAAAGATAAGATGTATAGAACTAAATGAGGCCACAACACTAGTTGAAAATCGAGGATTGTGGCGACGTTTAGTAAATTCACAGAGGCTTGCAGACTGAACGCTGAAAGGCATAACAGTCTATAATGATAATGTATGTATGTATGTACGAACATTACAAAGGGAGAAAGTTTATTTGTGGAGGGTAATCTCGGGAAGTACTGAACCGTTTTTAGTAATGCTTTCACTATTAGAAGGCTTATCTCGTTCAGACTACTATAGGCTATGTGTAATTATGTTAGCTTATCTGCGGAGCACGCAGTTTTAAAAACTGAAAAGGAAATCTTAAAAATCTTTCGTCTAAGACGCTTACAAGAGTGTCTGATATGTTGGATGTGTTAAAAGATGAAGCTCACCGAGTGTGCTTAGAACTCAATGTAAAAAACAACCGTATGCATTATCACCCTAACAATTTTTCCAAAAAAATACTTTTATACATGCATAGAAGAATTTAACATGCATTTGCTATAAAATTATGCATATGTATTATCTTCCTAACTCTTACAGTTTGCCAGAAAATTGCAATTTCGAACATGGGCTCACGCGTCAAGCGCGGTACAGTGGGTGCTTAAGGGTGAAAATCGTTTTCTATCCATTAGTGAAGCAAGCGCGACAATTGCTATACGTTCTCATTCTGTGAGAGAAAGTTTGAGGTGAAAGGCAGAAGCAATGAAAGAAAATGTGGACCGAGCCAAAGGAAACGAACGTCTGGGACATTTAAAAGTAGATTCTGCAAAAAGTAATATTAGTCTTGGACACACTAGTATTCATGTAGAGGAGATGAAATATGACAGCATGGATGATAAGGAGTAGGTTGCTATTGGACTTTGAATATTGTTACCAACAGTGCAAACAAACAAGCAAACAAACAAGCAAACCCTGTGGTTCAACAGCTCCGAAGGGCCTTGGCCTACTAAGCGACCGCTGCTCAGCACGAAGCCCTGCAGATTACGAGGTGCCGTGTGGTCACTACGATGAATCCTCTCGGCCGTTATTCTTTCTAGGTCTTTCTAGTTCGGGGCCGCTATCTCACCATCAGATAGCTCCTCAATTGTAATCACATAGGCTGGGTGGACCTCGAACCAGCCCTCACATCCAGGTAAAAATCCCAGACCTGGCCGTAAATCGAACCCGGGACATCCGGGTAAGAGGCAGACATGCTACACCCTACACCGCGGGGCCTGTGTTACCAACAGTGCACAAATCTAATTATCTGACTTCAGTGCGGGTGAAGCCGCGTGAAATGCTAGTGAATAAGTTGTTATCCACTAGACGTCCTTTCGATTATGTATATTTTTCAGAGATACTTCTGCCAGTCAAAGTCGATATGGGGAGTATTTATTAAAATAGCATATACCCTCCTACTGTCAGTCACTCTCGATTTGTAAAGTATTAATTATGATGGCAGACATCCCCTATCTTGATCGCTAAAAATCGATTTCAATGAATATATATAGATCGACATACGAAGGTATATGCAATTTACAATATTACAGACCTTCATTTACAGATTAACTACCGCTAACAGTACGACATATCGACAAACGGAATGCACCATAAGACCCCACTTTTGCTGTCCAAATGGTTGATCCTATGGCATTTTCTCGTATTTCCTGTATGGGTTAGGTTGAGTTATTTACGTTAAATAGGGCAAAATTTGGGTACAATTTTCGAACTTTGCATTACTTTTCCGATCGTATGTGACAGCTAGAAACATAGAATATCGCTCACATATGCCCACTGGGTGGGCCAATGTTCGTGCCGAATTGGATGATTCTATCTTTATATTAATAAAACTCCCAAGGTCTACTGACCGACGTCTGCCTCCTTCGGGGTCAGAACTGGCTCTCAGATGGAGATCGCAACCATTCCTTTGAATGAAATTGCTCCTCAGTTACCTTCATAAGGTTGAGGCAGGCTCTCAAAAGAGTCTTCAATTTGTGGCGAACTGGGATTGCATTTGACGTCCCTGGACAACACTACCCACTACTGCAGCCTTATGAATGTAAGGTACTTTAATTTGTTTCTCTTGTAGTCGAACTGTATTTCAAAAGAATTCTTTGCGGACAAGTTACGTGGATTCGTGCATCTTTATTTTTTTCTAGAACGGATTATTAATTAATCATTTCTGTTCTAATGGACATTGTGAATGAATCTCACAAGCTACTAAATACCTCTAGAAGAAAAACTATTAGGCTATTGAGTGAGTTGGTTACGTGGTTCGTGTCGCGTAGCTTTGAGCTTGAATTCGGGAGAGGGTGGATACGAACGCCACTATTGACAGCTCTGAAGATACTTTTCCGTTGTTTCTACACTTTCACGCCGGGTAAATGCTGGGGCTGTACCTTATTCAGGACGCGATCGCTACCTTCCACATCCTAGCCCTTTCTTACCCTTACGTCGCCGACAACCTTCAACGTGCCAGTACGACGTTAATTACTAGGAAAAAGAAACCAAACCTTTTCCTAGATTTCAAACACGTGAAATTATTTTATGTCCAGTGTCTAAAAAATTGGAGAATTGTGCTGAAATTAGTGTGAGGGGGCAGGGCATAAAAAATCCTCAAAATATACATTTCTTAATCGGCGGTAGCCTGATTCGTTCCTCAAGTGTTTCTTCATTTCAGTTTTAATTCAAGAAGTGGATAGAGCAGAAACAAGCAATATATGACCGTACGATAGCCATCTTATGAAAAATGAGCTTCATAATATCCAAGACTACATCTATTGTAACTTGTGTTAGCGGAGAGAGGACGTCTCCCAGTCTGTCTGTCGTGGAGGAATCAACAGTGTGCGTATATGGTCACGAGGATTTCTAGTCCACGTGCTGGAGACAATCAAAGTCAGCGAGTCTTAGCTTGAAGAGTGACGTCACATGACATCACTCTGGCAGTTGATGACAGCACCATAAGCATCGTCGTCGTGTAGACAGCGAGTCCTGTAGTGAGATGCGACCCGGTCACTACAGTATACTGCATGCCGAGCCGTGCATCACCTCGGAGATGAACATCGGAGTTCCAGCGCCCAGCCCGCCATCCGATTTCTCTTGCTCGTTCTGTTCATACTCGCAGTCGAAGTAACGGCTCTGAAATCATACAAGGGTCATTTCTTATCAAATCAAACAGTGTCGTCATCAGTGATAACCTTATAATGCCCCACGTCTCACATTTCACACAAATGATTAGGAGATACATTCTAGATTATCTAATCAGAAACAAGAATATTCACCATATTAGCTTGAAAGTAATTTAGTTTAAGATAATTTAACCTATTAACAGCCAAATTTTCTTCCTGTAATTTGAACTGCCTCCTAAGGTTTTAAAGTATCTAGTAATCTGAAAAATTACCAAGTACATACTGAGTAACTATCATAAGTCATGAGATCCACATGGGGACCTATCATAAAATACTTCTTCACAGCAACAGCAAATCAGAAGTGAAAACAAAATGTTATTGCATGCAATCTGCAGGATGTTTCAGAAGAATAGTAAATATTCCAGCAGTCAGTGTGGACTACTTCAAATACAAAAGTTCAGGGACAGTGCGTGGTATTGCTACATTGTATTGTTACGACTTCAAATAATTTTACACTTCATTTGTCGTCTTTCTTCTAAATTTTTAGTTCAATAATAATTCTAAAATATGTTAAAATCAACCATCTTTGGTCTTTCGATGTACTAATGCTTCGTAATGGACCAATAAACGCTGTCGGCTTCAATTCAAACTCAGAGAGTACGCAGCGACAGGTAGCACGCTCGCCATTATCGGTCCTCGGGTGTTGCACAGGACCAGCAAACCCCCCATGGAATAACAATTCCAAATGACCCCGTTAGGTTGCACCACTCGGCGGAGATGACTTCATGCCTGCTTTCTCTCTTCTCGCAACGGTAATATCTTTTCCACACTACTCGGCTACTAGGGTACCGGTCCACTCACAATATTACCAACATTTTACATCATTGAAATCAGGGCAAATTTCCCATTCAAAATAGATGAGAATAACTGTAGTTATGCTGTATAATTAGCCTCTTATTTCCTGTGTTTTAATTGCAGGATATTTTTCACTTTTAATAGGAATGTAGTTCATAACTTAACGATAATAGAGTTTCTTGTTATACACGTGCTTCATTGACTACCAAAAGGCCTTTGATTCAGTACCACACACTTGGCTCATACATGTTCTGGAACTATATAAAGTTGACCCCTCAATCATTCACTTCCTGAAGACGGTAATGGCAGACTGGAACACCTCACTTCACGTTTCTCTAAGAAACTGTAGTATTGCAACGAGACCCATACCAATACGACGAGGGATCTTCCAAGGGGACTCACTGAGTCCATTATAGTTCTGCATGGCATTAAATCCACTATCCTACCTACTGAACACAAGTGGGTATGGATTTAGCATTAAGAATAAGGGAGAAGAGCTATTAAAAATCAGCCACCTACTCTATATGGATGACATTAAGCTGTATGCCTCTACCAAACCCCATCTCCAACATCTCTTCTCAATTACCAAGACGTTTTCTTCAGATATAGGCATGCGGTTTGGATTGGACAAATGCAGAACCCAAACTGTCATCAGAGGATCCTACTCAGCACAAGGGACACCTTCGAGTTTAAGCGACGAATCCATACAACAGCTGGAGGAAGAAGAAATGTACAAATACCTCGGGTTTCATCAGAGCACTCGTATGAAACATGCCGACATCAAGAGAAATGTCACGCAACAATATATAACACGTCTCAACAAGGTACTATCATCAAAACTGACAGCTAAACATCTTACCAAAGCAGTTAATACGTATGCCGTACCACTGCTCACATACTCCTTTGGTATCATAAAATGGACCCAAACAGAACTTCAGCAGTTACAAACGAAAACAGCAGTTTCACTCACCCGGTACCATATGCACCATCCTAAATCTGCAACCGAACGTCTTACATTCCCGAGATCAGAAAGTGGTAGGGGCTTCTTATCCATTGTCAATTTACATAGCAATCTGATATCAAGTCTAAGAGAATATTTCCACTCGAGAGCTGATACATCGTGTCTTCATCATACTGTTTGCAGAGCTGATATAAACTATACACCTCTCAATCTGTCGTCGCCAGAAATGCCTGTTTCTACCCCACCTGCAAAAGAGATGAATATGGCCATGTGGAAGCAAAAACCTCTTCACGGGAAATACCCCCATGAACTGGATCAGCCTCATATCGACAAACCTGCGTCGCACGCTTGGCTGACCTACTCCGGTCTTTTCCCAGAAACAGAAGGATTTGTTCTGGCCATCCAAGATCAAGTAATTGCTACACGGAACTACCGTAGATTTATCATGAAGGATCCAACAGTTGTCTCAGACAACTGCCGCCGCTGTTCCAGAACTACAGAGAGCATACAGCACATCATCTCTGGTTGCCCACACTTGGCCAACACCGATTATAAGCATCGACATGATCAGGCAGCAAAAATCATTCACCTGAAACTTTCTGTAAAATGTGGATTTCTTCAGTCATCAACTGCATATTGGAAATATACACCTCCACCCATTCTCGAAAACTCTTCATATAAACTACTATGGGACCGAGAAGTCATAACCGATGTCACGCTCAGCAACAATAGGCCAGATATTATTCTAATCGATAAATCAAGAAGATCCGCATCCCTTATGGAAATTGCTTGTCCAAATACCTCCAATCTGCAAACAACAATAGCCACAAAGATAATACACAGAACTGGCAATAGAAATACAACGCCTGTGGAAACTAGAATCAGTCACCACAGTTCCAATAGTAATATCATGTACCGGTGTTATTCCAAAATGCTTGCACAGCTCTCTGGCCGCATTAAACCTGAATCATCACACATACGTAGAACTACAGAAAGCCACCCTCCTGAGCACTTGCCACATTGTGAGGAAGTTCCTAGGAACGACTTTTCCTCTGACTCACGCCAAACAGCATGAAGATCCAGGCCGCAGTTCCAGTAATACTGAAGAACAGATTCCCAAAACGGGGACATAAGAAGTCTGAAGTTGTTTGTATTTATTGTATAAATGTATATGTTGTAATTATTTCTGTTGTAAATATTTGTACATATATGTACCTGTAGTTTCATAATCAAGAGGGTGACTCCTTGCTTAGGCCGAGTCAGCCCATTATGTTACCGGCACAAGCCGAGCCTTCCTAAAATGATGATAATAATAATAATATATTATATTATATTATATTATATTATATTATATTATATTATATTATATTATATTATATTATGCCGGTCCCGTGGTGTAGGGGTAGCATGCCTGCCCCTTACCCGAAGGTCCCGGGTTCGATTCCCGGCCAGGTCAGAGATTTTTACCTGGACCTGAGGGCTGGTTCGAGGTCCACTCAGCCTAGGTGATTAGAATTGAGGAGCTATCTGACGGTGAGATAGCGGCCCCGGTCTGGAAAGCCAAGAATAATGGCCGAGAGGACTCGTTGTGCTGACCACACGACACCTCGTAATCTGCAGGCCTTCGGGCTGAGCAGCGATCGCTTGGTAGGCCAAGGCCCTTCAAGGGCTGTAGTGCCGTGGGGTTTGGTTTTTATATTATATTATATTATATTATATTATATTATATTATATTATATTATATTATATTATATTATATTATATTATATTATATTATATTATATTATATTATATTATATTATATTATATTATATTCAATCAATCATCAACAGCCTGTTTCCAGTCATTCGACCGGGTCAGGAATGGAATGAATGAAGCCCCGTTCTGGCGGCGAGGATAGGAATTGTGCCGGCTGCCGAAGCCTGTCGCACTCCTCTGGGACAATAATGAATGAATGAATTGGAGAGTGTTGCTGGAATGAAATATGACAGGGAAAACCGGAGTACCCGGAGAATAACCTGTCCCGCCTCCACTTTGTTCAACACAAATCTCACATGGAGTGACCGGGATTTGAACCACGCAATCCAGCGATGAGAGGCCAGCGCGCTTCCGCCTGAGCCATGGAGGCTATATTATATTATATTATATTATATTATATTATATTATATTATATTATATTATATTATATTATATTATATTATATTATATTATATTATATTATATTATATTATATTATATTATATTATTTCGGCGTTCTATAAACATTAACAGCTTAGAAGAGAGTTTTTGAATATATTATGATTATAATAAGATTATTATCATATTATAACAATATAATAATAATAATAATAATAATAATAATAATAATAATAATAATAATAAAATTTGCGTAGTCAATATATTTAGTACTCAGAATGTCAAAGGTTGAGAACAAGGGATACATTTTCAGTCATTCCCTTAAGATACAATCGTGGTAGTCCCATCCGTGTAGTAGTACGGTGAACAGTTCTGTTCTTACGTCACAAGAGTTGTGCAGTATTTTGTTCTAGGGCTTAGAAAATTCAGTGTTAGATCACAATGTTATAAATATTAAATTTGATCAGTAGCCTATAATTTGCTTGGAAATGAATGATACATTAGCTCTCTATTTAATTCCAGCTAAGTTTACGAAGACTAACACGAAGAAACATACAATATTGAGTGAGGGGTCGAGCATAATATTTCTCTCGAGTGGTAAATTTTTACCTTATTTCGGCGGTCTGTGAATATTAACAGCTTAGAAGAGTGTTATTGAAAATATATTACTCTATTGAAACACAATTCTAGTTTCCATATTCAGTAGAAAGAAGTGTAATAGGGCAAGCCTTACCTGACAGTCCAAACAGCGACAGTGGTCGCTCATCTTGCAGGTGATGCCCCACTGGGCCGCCACTGCACGGTACAGTTCCTTCGTCGATTTATGTAGAATTTCTTTACGTTCCGGCACAGTAGCTTCAGCCTTCTCGGCTGCAGCCGCAGCTGCTGCCGCCTCCGCCGCTTGTGCCCGAGCGCGTTCTGCCTGAGCCGCAGCAACACGCGTCTGCAGAAGAAGAAGCATGCAAATCAGCCCGTGAAGTACAAGTAACATACCTCTGCAAGTCCTTGGACGAACTGTTACTTTAGGGGTTCTTTCATTGGACTTGATTCTAATTTAAGACTACCTTAATACCTATTTGGAAATGACCTCAGTATCGTGTGAATTATTCAGGACATGTTATGAGAGGCAGTGTAATCTATCTGGCGATGCGAGGTTGGTGTGTTGTCGCCTGAGCCACGGAGGTCCTGTTATTATTATTATTATTATTATTATTATTATTATTATTATTATTATTATTATTTATTTATTTATTTATTTATATATGTATTCACCAGAGCCATCTAAACCAAGTTGTCCTGTTACATTTGACAGTGACTTCTCTTTCTTTTAAGCCCAAAATTTCCTCATTCTTTGTGAGTGTACCCGCTTTCATTCCTCTGTCCAAGGGACACAGGTCTCAATACGATCGAGGATAAAGCAGCGGTACTTGAAAAACTATAATTTGAGAGATTTATAGCATTTTTTTTTAGATATACAGATGTTAACTGCAGGGATTTAGAAAAATGCAGCAAAATGAAACAAGGAGTAAGTACATGCTGGTCGGAATTAAAAATGCAAGGTTTTAGGTTCACATGACTGTAGATATCGTCATGGACCACCAATATTCCGTGGTTTCCGAACTACTTGCTTGTGGTTTTCATTTCAATACTCCCAGGAGCAATGGCCGATATTCGAATGGTGGCCACCTTAACCACGAAGTCACACCTCCATTCAAAACTGGATTCTACCCTATTAACGGATAAAAATGGGTTCGTGATGTAATCACAAGGTTTTGTTACGTAGTAGTCTTGCCCTCGTTACCTACAGACACAACACACATGCATGAGTTAATCAGGACGTACGAGAAGTGACCAATCAAATCGTAATATGCCCACGTTCGGACAAAATTGAGTTTGATGTTATTTCCGACAACAGCCTGGCTGTATGCGTGCGTAGTCAGATTGTTTCAATTAGCAACGGATCGTCTTGATAATTAATCCTAAGGAACGGAGGCTATAACAAAGCGCAGTTTGTACCTACATTATTCAAGACCTGTTCGATCACAAAAGATCTACTAAGCGAATGTAATTTTCAGATTGCATGATTGTATCATCTCCATATTTTATTATTTGGTTTCCTGTCAATCGCCCCCAGTCCAGCTGTTCACAATGGATAATCGCCCACAGAATAGGCCGTTCTCACTATTTATTTATTTATTTATTTATTTATTTATTTATTTATTTATTTTATTTATTTATTTATTCATTTATTTATTTATTTAACAATGGCAGGAGGGTACTCGGAATGAGGAGATAAAGGCAAAGTTAGGAATTAACTCAATGGATGAAGCTGTACGCATAAACCGGCTTCGGTGGTGGGGGCATGTGAGACGAATGGAGGAGGATAGGTTACCTAGGAGAATAATGGACTGTGTTATGGAGGGTAAGAGTAGTAGAGGGAGACCAAGACGACAATGGTTAGACTCAGTTTCTAACGATTTAAGAGGTATAGAACAAAATGAGGCCACAGCACTAGTTGCAAACAGAGGATTGTGGCGACGTTTAGTAAATTCACAGAGGCTTGCAGACTGAACGCTGAAAGGCATGACGGTCTATAATTATAATGTATTTATTTATTTATTTATTTATTTATTTATTTATTTATTTATTTATTTATTTATTTATTTATTTATTTATTTCATGCCTTTGTATGTGGCGAAGTTAGGGCTCTCGGCCCTCTCTTACACCTAACCGCAACATAAAGTACATAGTCACGTAACTTGGAAAAATAATATTAACAGTCTCTAGAAACTACCTAAATTAAAGGAGTAATATTATAACAGATTATAATTGTTATTTTTAATGATTAATATTATCTAGCTTATCAGCATCACCTAACAATAGCTCTAAATCATACTTGCACTCATACACACTAACATTCATACAAGCTGATCACGTATTTAAGAGGAAATCTCGACAAGACCGTTTAAATGAGACTGTTGAAGTGCTATTACGTATACTGACAGGGAGCGTGTCCCATAGCCTTGCCCCAGACACTAGGAAAGACTGGCTGTATACAGTCGAGTGGTTGACTGGTGCCATAAGGGTAGAGGTTGATCTGGTATTATGTCCATGGATAGATGAGAGGAAGTTAAAATGTGAGGATAGGTTTTCAGGTGTAGATTCGTTCAGAAGTCGAAAAATTAGTGTCGCAGTATGTGAATTTCTTAGTTGATCGATTTTTAGCCAGGATAGCTTCTCATAATAAGGGGAAATGTGTGTCCTAAAATTCAAAGAAAATATAAATCGCATGCAAGAGTTAATTGCCCTTTGAAGTTTCATAGTTTGTTCTGCAGTTGCATCGGTTAATACGACATCATAGTAATAAATTATTGAAAAAATGAGAGTTTGAATAAGTTTTATTTTCATGCTGTGTGGAAGAATGGATTGTTTCATTTTTAGGGGGTGAAGAGATGCATATACTTTTCTGCAGACACTTGTTATATGGTCCTTCCAGTTTAATGTGTCATTCATGACAACGCCTAGGTTTTTTTTACAGACTTCTGAAAAGGTATAGCTTCACCAAAGAGCATGAGAGTAGGCTATTGTGTGATGTTTAGCGTATTTAAAAGCCTAGATTGTCTTATTATGATTGCTTGCGTTTTCTTCGGGTTAATTAATAGGCAGTTCCCTTTAGCATACAAGATAACTGAATTTAAAGTCGAGTTCATATGGTGGATTGCTTTGTCAATGTCAGGGACTTTAAAGTGTGAGTATATCTGAAGATCGTCAGCATAAAGATGATAGTTGGAGTCATTCAGATGAGAAGAAATATCATTAATATAGGTTAAGAATAAAAGAGGTCCAAGAATTGACCCTTGAGAAACGCCAGATAGCTTAGTCCTCCATTCTGTAGTCTTCATGTTTGATACAACTCGCTGTCGTCTATTTTTGAGATATGAGCCAAAGAACTGAATAGCAGAATGAGCCATGTGAATTTTTTGTAACTTAGCTAAAAATATGTCCATATTTATAGTGTCAAACGCGCTGCTGAAGTCTAGAAGGACAAGATTTATTTATTTATTTATTTATTTATTTATTTATTTATTTAACTTTAGCAGTGGCGAAGTTAACCACGTAAATTACAAGATAATACATATATAAAATATGTATTATTCTATTATGAAATCAAGGATAACAAAGCTCAACAAATAAAAATAAGATAAAAAGAAATCCGGAGCATAAAAGTAAAAGAAAAGAATGAGAAAAAGTAATAATGAAAAAGTTATATACAAACTATAAATACAAGCAATGCATAAACAAAACACAACACATCATAAAGAAACGGAAATACAAGTATAGCCGTAAACAGTGATCTATGTGTATGAGTTAAAACTAAATATTATGTACATTTACTCTGTAATAATAAAAATATAATAATAACCTTATATTAATTATAAGAACAACAGTGTTCTTCAGCTGTACAGTAAAATGCCAATGTTACTAGTCTAACCTATCACAATCACACAACGTATCATAGGACACGAATCACACGAAACGCTGGGTTACGTGGTTCAAATCCTGGTCACTCCATGTGAGATTTATGGTGGATGAAGCGGAGGTGGAACAGGTTTTTCTCCGGGTACTCTGGTTTTTCCTGTTATCCTTCATTCCAGTAACACTCTTCAATATTATTTCATTTCATCTGTCAGTCATTAATCATAGCCCCAGAGGAGTGCGACAGGCTTCGGCAGCCGTCATCTTTCTTATCCTCGCCGCTAGATGGAGGCTTCATTCATTCCATTCCTGACCCGGTCGAATGACTTAAAACAGGCTGTGGATCTTCAATAATGATGATAATAACCGCTTTGTTTCAGATACTCTGCACCGGCATTTTATTTGACGCTTTCTAGGGTGTCTGCGGTTGAACTTGGACGTTTCGTTTTAATCTACCAGATGGCAAAGGAACGGTTCTCTGTTGGAGCTCTGTGGCTGAGTTTTAATTAATTTTGTCGGATAAACACCAAATGTGTTATCGAATATCCTTTACCTGCCGACATCGTACGACATGGAGTGCTGAGTGTACTTTTATACCACCCTTCAAAAATTCGACTAATACTCTCAGATTTGAACTCGCAATCTTGTGATACGGAGGTAGGCTCTCTGCCACAGGTTAACAGAGGAAGCTTTCAACTTCCTTGTTTGAGAAACGTTGGTACCATACCATGTGAGTACTTGAAGACTAAATGAAGACTTTAAAACACGATATCTGTATGGCACAATGATGTTGGCACAGGTCCAATTAGTGGAGGGAATTGTGCAATACATCAGGACTGAAAATGGAGAACTGCTAGGGCACTTCTGGAACCACAAGTAACATGTGCTTCAGTAGAACACAGTTTAGCCTCAGGACGAGTAATCTGAATACACAAACAAAGCGATGTGTTTCTTATCGATCTCCTGTAGTCTACAACAGCACTGTGCAACAGGTGTAACAGCTGTGTGACACTACCATTATCATGATGCGTCCAGCGAAGCCCTTAAATATTTCAAATGGCGAAGAGACGTGGGTAGGGACTACTGTAGGTTTTTCACGTTTCTTATATCCTATATGACGCCGGAGTGGCGGATTTTTTCCAAGAAACTGTGTTCTTTAAAATTCCAGAAATCTATTAAAGGGTGCCTCTTTAAGTACTACGCCGACTACGATGGGGTGTCCGGTTCCATAGCTGAGTGATCAGTGCCTTTGGTCTTCGGTCTCGGGTAGCCGGGTTCGATTAACAAACAATTAACTAATTTGACTGTGGGACTGGGTGTTCGTGCTGCCCCTAACAGCCCCTTCAATTCATACACTCCACATAACACTACTCTCCACCACAGTTACGCCTAGATATGGCTCACCCTACTTGCCTAGTTGTAGTGCCCCTTAGAACAATGTGATCCATCACCACCCTCGTTAAAATGTCAGCATTAAAAGGCTGAGAATAGCCACACCAAACAATAATAATAATAATAATAATAATAATAATAATAATAATAATAATAATAATAATAATAATAATAATAGAACGCGTGGTGCTCCGCAGCATTCGTTATAAATAGGTCAGATAACTCGTCCTGATATGGTTTTGTTTATCCTTTCCAATAGTTTTACGAACATTTACTTCTTTCTTTCTTAATCTGTTTACCCTCCAGCGTTGGTTTTTCCCCCGGACTCAGTGAGAGATCACACCTCTACCGCCTCAAGGGCAGTGTCCTGGAGCGTGAGATATTGGGTCGGGGGATACAACTGGGGAGAATGACCAGCACCTTGCCCAGGCGGCCTCACCTGCTATGCTGAGTTAGGTACCATCCAGGAATTTGCCTGGAGGAGAAGTGGGAAACCACTTCGAGGATAGCTGAGGTGGAAATCGAACCCACCTCTACTCACTTCACCTACGGAGGCTGAGTGGACCCCATTCCAGCTTTCGTACCACTTTTCAAATTTCGTGGCAGAGCCGGGAATCAATGTCGGTCCTCCGGGGGTGGCAGCTAATCACATTAACCACTAGCCTACACCACAGAGGCGGACACGTTCTGCTATCTGTTGAGTATATTTAGAAGCGTCCGCCTCTGTGGTGTAGTGGTTAATGTGATTAGCTGCCACCCCAGGAGGCCCGGGTTCGATTCCCGGCTCTGCAACGAAATTTGAATCGATTCCCACCTCAGCCATCCTGGAAGTGGTTTTCCGTGGTTAAGGCCACGGCCGCTTCCTTCCCTCTTCCTTGTCTATCCCTTCCAATCTTCCCATCCCCCTGTAAGGCCCTTGTTCAGCATAGCAGGTGAGGCCGCCTGGGCGAGGTACTGGTCATTCTCCCCAGTTGTATCCCACGACCCAAAGCCTCGCGCTCCAGGACACTGCCCTTGAGGCGGTAGAGGTGGGATTCCTCGCTGAGTCCGAGGTAAAAACCGACCCTGGAGGGAAAGCAGTTTAAGAAGAAGATATTTAGAAGCTAGGGAAGGTCAGAGAGTCAAAGAGTATATAACACAGAATAATATTTTTCCACGATCAGAGGAAGTGTATACTCTCTGGCTTGACAGATTGTAATCAAGCATGGCTAAAGCAATGACGCTACTAAGGATGAAAATCACATACAGTACATAAAAATATTAATAAAAGTGTTGGTCGCTTAGCAACCTGCTAAGTACAGATGTGTTGCAGGTTAGGGTAAGCCTTCGCCTGCAATTATTGGAGTGATCATTTAATGATTTGATTTCATGATTACTCAAAGTTGGCTGAACATAGAGACCTATCAGTGTCTCATGATTCACCGGCAGGTAATTCCGGAGAGACTAACACAAATGGAGCAAAACGTTCCAGTAGAACAGATGGACGGACGGATTTGACAAAGATGCTTTTAGTATCTTTTAATATACAGTATAGCATCAAAACATTCCAGGAGAAACCACCAAAATGTAGACCCAAATTGGTCATATCTGAGAAAGAAAGGAAGATCAGAAGTGAAAGGATGAAGAGGTTCTGGAAGTAGAAGAAGAAGAAGAAGAAGAGAAGAAGAGAAGAAGAGAAGAAGAAGAGAACGCCTTAAGTTCAATGCGGTCCATAGGCGGCCAAATATGGAATCTAGAAGAAAGAATACATAATAATAAATGAAATGGCGTATGGCTTTTAGTGGTGGGAGTGTCCGAGGACAAGTTCGGCTCGCCATCTGAAGGTCTTTTGAGTTGACGCCCGTAAGCGACCTGGGCGTCGTGATGAGGATGAAATGATGATGAAGACGACACATACACCCAGTCCCCGTGCCAGCGGAATTAACCAATTATGGTTACAATTCCCGACCGTGCCGGGAATAGAACCCAGGACTCCTGTGACCGAAGGCCAGCACACTAACCATTTAGCCATGGAGCCGGACATATAATAATAGATATAACAATAGAATATTTTACGTCGTACTAATTAATGTTAAGGTTTTTGGATACGCCGAGGTGTAGGAATTTTGACCCGGAGTTCTTTAACCTGCCAGTAAATCTACCGACACGAGGCTGACTTTTAAGTACCACCAGACTGAGCCGGGATCGAATCCGCCATGTAAAGCTCAGAAGACCAGCGCTCTACCGTCTGAGCTACCCAGACCGGCCATTATTATTATTATTATTATTATTATTATTATTATTATTATTATTATTATTATTATTATTATTATTAATATGGGATTCGAATTCACAACTTCAACATCAGAGACGACTGCCTAGACGTCTGTGTAGCGGCGCTCTCGGTTAGTGGGATGGAACACTGATTAAGAGCTGAGGCTGATGGATAGCTTGAGCTCTTCGGTCGATCACCATAATAATAATTACAACATTCAAAATTAATTCGAGTTAGTGATCAAGTTGAACTAGTCGTTAGATAGAAATTAACTATTGGGTGCAGCACAACATTGCAACTTCTCAGTATGGCAGAAGAAACCAAAACAAAATAATATGTTTCATTTAAACATTGATAAATGAGGTAATCTTTGACGCCTTGCTCTCCAACAAGGCCTCTCACAATGCTGTGTCGTCCCCAGAGCATTTCACTCCACAGCACAGCTAAAACTATGAATTCGAATCACGCACTGCGCCGAATTTCGTGTAGCCAGGACCGTCTGATTGGCAGACTATTTGATCACGAACTCCAGAACGATTCGTGGCAGACTCACGACTTCCTATCTTCGCTCTTTCTATAGTCCAGCAGAATATTCTAGACAAAATATCTGGCAGTTTGGGTTTTCCGAGACGCCGAGGTGCCGACATTTTGTCCCGCAGGAGTTCTTTAACGTGCCAGTAAATCTGTTGGCACGAGGCTAACGTATTCGAGCTCCTTCAGATACCACTGAACTGAGCCGGGATCGAACCCGCCAACTTGAGCTTAGAAGACCAGCACTCTACCATTTAAGCTACCCAACCCGGTTATCTCGCAGTTTCCTCTTCCAGATCATTCTTGGCGCCTTCTTCATTTTTGGTCGTTTTTCAGTATCCACTAAGGAGCTCGACCCTAATGCGTGACTCAACAACTTGCCGGGGCTATTTTTGTTTTCACCACCGGCCCAGTCTACATCGTTGGCTCTCCGCTGTCAGTGTTGCCTTTTGCTGACCTCCTGAATCATCGGCCCTCAGATCACAGTGCAAACCATGATAACTCCGTTCCAATTAATTACACACCAGTAATGACACCACAGTCATGTGCTCGACCTGCTGGAAACGTTTTAAATTCTCGCTTCATTATTGCAATTAAGGCGCATTCCCACGGAGTCGAGCAATGAACGGTTTAATGCCATCTTTGATCTTACACGACGCTATCATTCCAAAGAATAGACGAAACCATTTCTCTTTCAGTCGATAGGAAATTTTCATCATATCAACACAAAAATTCCTGTGAAGTTTTTTTAAAATCTTGAAGCAAAAATTGAACTAACCTAACCTAACACCATGGAAATACGGCCCTGAAGGGCCTTGGCTTACCAAGCGACCGCTGCTCAGCCCGAAGGCCTGCAGATTACGAGGTATCGTGTGGTCAGCACGACGAATCCTCTCGGCCGTTATTCTTGGATTTCTAGACCGGGGCCGCTATCTCACTGTAAGATAGCTCCTCAATTCTAATCACATAGGCTGAGTGGATCTCGTATCAGCCCTCAAATCCAGGTAGAAATCCCTGACCTGGCCGGGAATCGAACCCGGGTCGTGCGGGAACGAGGCAGGCACGGTACCCCTACACCACGGACCGGCTTGCAAAAACTGAACTACATTGATAACATGGGGAACAGACTTACTAAACAGCTTCGCACAAGTATAAGCTATATACGGTATAAGCCGTCTTACTAATAAACGGTGTATAACTTTTATACAAGGTTTATACACCGCTTATGTGAAATTCGTTACTAATAAACCGTGTACAAGCCTCCTATGTATACTTCTGTTATAGTTATTCACTGAATTGCTTATACAGACCAGGACCCTTATTTAAGCGTTGTATAGCAGCGAGTAGGGGAAAAAGAAACGAGTGAGCAGTTCATTTTCGTGGTATTTATTGTCTACAGTAATATAATCGTGGTGAAATATTCAACTTATCCATTTAACATTGAACACACGTTGAAAGAATGGACGATAATGTTGATGATCTTCACGATATTTTAAACATTAAAGACATACACCATTCAGAGGTTATGGAGGCTAGACATCTTCGTAAAATAAAACACTTTAAAGAGACGGAATGACAATGAATAACTATAAAAGAAATGATGGTTGGACGTATTTTTGTGTAATAATGTGTTACAGCTTAATAGACTTTTGATATTGCGAGTTTATTATACACTATCTGCCCCTACAAAGATCTTTCTCAAATTTGAGTACCTACCGTATAAAAGGGGACATATACCTCGAGATAAACTTGAAAACCACACGTAATATGATTTCCATACTTTGTAGTTGAATAAGCAGAAATATGATGTATAAATGCCTAATAGAAACTTTTTTGATCAAAGCTTTCTTTTAAGCTACAAAACAGTTTTTCCTTTCTCCTGAAAAGTAAGGATTTTGGAACGTGTACCCTTTTCAACTCGCCGATTCAATTACAATTGCTTACGTTTTCCGTACTATCCCAGTTAGGAGCTATTGTTCTTTTCTTAAACATTTTCATTACTTTTTTGGCGTTCGTTACACAAGCAAGCTGAAGAAATGTTGATATCAGTATAAGCCAGTTTCCAGCTGTCTCACTTAGTGTTTCCACTGCCTTTTCGATATGCCGTGCTACTGTGCGACTTTCCGGAAAGTTTTGCTCGTAGATAACCAGCAGAAGCGACCATAAAGGCGGTGAACGTGCGAAATACGTCGGTGAACTGCAGGAAGAGATTCCTACGCCTTGGAACGAGTGTATACGTGCTGTATAGTAATACAATGCGTATACATCGTGTATTAGTAAGAAAAATATAAAACGCTTATACAGGGTTTATTCACTGTATAACTATACAAGAGTTAAACAACTGTATAAGGACTTTTTATTAGTAAGACGGAAGTTATTTAAAACACGTAACTTACCATGCTAGACATTGTACGCGGTACTTTCAGAGTATTTCTTAAGAAGTTATGACCAAGCTGAAACAAGTAGATTTGACTTGTAAACGTAATATGACGAGGGACCTGTTGTCTAAATTTTAGAAATGTTTACCATTTCTTCCTTGTGCAATGTTCTTCATTTTTTCAGATTTTCTTCTTCTTAATCTGTTTACCCTCCAGGGTTGGCTTTTGCCTCGGACTCAGCGAGGGATCCCACCTCTACCGCCTCAAGGGCAGTGTCCTGGATCTTCAGACTCTGGGTCGGGGGATACAACTGGGGAGGATGGGCAGTAACTCGCCCAGGCGGCCTCACCTGCTATGCTGAACAGAGGCCTTGGTGAGGATGGGAAAATTGGAAGGGATAGACGAGGAAGAGGGAAGGAAGCGGCCGTGGCCTTAAGCTAGGTACCATCCCGGCATTTGCCTGGAGGAGAAGTGGGAAACCACGGAAAACCACTTCCAGGATGGCTGAGGTGGGAATCGAACCCACCTCTACTCAGTTGACCTCCCGGGGCTGAGTGTACCCTGTTTCAGCCCTCGTACCACTTTTAAAATTTGGTGGCAGAGCCGGGAATCTAACCCGAGCCTCCAGAGATGTCAGCTAATCACACTAACCACTACACCACAGAAGCGGACGAGATTTTTCTTAAGGCTAGAAATTGGCAAAGTCCACCTCTTCGGCTATCGCTGTTTGTTCTATATACCGACATAACGCGCAGGTCGCCTACGGGTGTCAAATCAAAAGATCTGCACCTGGCGAGCCGAACCTGTCCTCGGACATTCCTGGCACTAAAAGCCATACGCCATTTCATTTCACTATCTTTCCATAAATTAATCACCAAAAATATACAAAAAATTGAACTCAAAATTCCCTCGCGATCACTGGAAAAGCGGACAAGCGTGTTTCTCCTCAGGTTACTCTAGCATCTGATTCGTGGGCTATCCACCCTAGCGGATAGTAGTAGGGGTCGTGAAGGATCGAGCTCTAAGTCGTGGAGTATCCATCTTTGGGGATAGTAGTAGCGGTCGTACACGATCGAGCTCTGAGTTGTGAGTTATCCACCCTAGTGGATAGTAGTAGGGGTCGTACACGATCGAGCTGTGAGTCGTAGGCCATCCACCTTAGTGGATAGTAGTAGGGGTCGTACACGATCGAGCTCTGAGTCGTAGGCCATCCACCTTAGTGGATAGTAGTAGGGGTCGTGCACGATCGAGCTCTGAGTCATGGGCTTTTCACCCTAGCGGATAGTAGTAGGGGTCGTACACGATCGAGCTCTGAGTTGTGAGTTATCCACCCTAGTGGATAGTAGTAGGGGTCCTGCACGATCGAGCTCTGAGTCGTAGGCCATCCACCCTAGTGGATAGTAGTAGGGGTCGTACACGATCGAGCTCCAAGTCGTGGAGTATCCACCTTAGTGGATAGTAGTAGGGGTCGTGCACGATCGAGCTCTGAGTCGTAGGCCATCCACCTTAGTGGATAGTAGTAGGGGTCCTGCACGATCGAGCTCTGAGTCGTAGGCCATCCACCCTAGTGGATAGTAGTAGGGGTCGTACACGATCGAGCTCCAAGTCGTGGAGTATCCACCTTAGTGGATAGTAGTAGGGGTCGTGCACGATCGAGCTCTGAGTCATGGGCTTTTCACCCTAGCGGATAGTAGTAGGGGTCGTACACGATCGAGCTCTGAGTTGTGAGTTATCCACCCTAGTGGATAGTAGTAGGGGTCCTGCACGATCGAGCTCTGAGTCGTGGGCCATCCACCTTAGTGGATAGTACTAGGGGTCGTACACGATCGAGCTCCAAGTCGTGGAGTATCCATCTTTGGGGATAGTAGTAGGGGTCCTGCACGATCGAGCTCTGAGTCGTGAGTTATCCACCCTAGTGGATAGTAGTAGGGGTCCTGCACGATCGAGCTCTGAGTCATGGGCTTTTCACCCTAGTGGATAGTAGTAGGGGTCCTGCACGATCGAGCTCTGAGTCGTGAGTTATCCACCCTAGTGGATAGTAGTAGGGGTCGTACACGATCGAGCTCCAAGTCGTGGAGTATCCACCTTAGTGGATAGTAGTAGGGGTCCTGCACGATCGAGCTCTGAGTCGTAGGCCATCCACCTTAGTGGATAGTAGTAGGGGTCGTGCACGATCGAGCTCTGAGTCATGGGCTTTTCACCCTAGCGGATAGTAGTAGGGGTCTGCGCGATCGAGCTCTGAGTTGTGAGTTATCCACCCTAGTGGATAGTAGTAGGGGTCCTGCACGATCGAGCTCTGAGTCGTAGGCCATCCACCCTAGTGGATAGTAGTAGGGGTCGTACACGATCGAGCTCCAAGTCGTGGAGTATCCATCTTTGGGGATAGTAGTAGGGGTCCTGCACGATCGAGCTCCAAGTCGTGGAGTATCCATCTTTGGGGATAGTAGTAGGGGTCCTGCACGATCGAGCTCTGAGTCGTGAGTTATCCACCCTAGTGGATAGTAGTAGGGGTCGTACACGATCGAGCTCCAAGTCGTGGAGTATCCACCTTAGTGGATAGTACTAGGGGTCGTACACGATCGAGCTCCAAGTCGTGGAGTATCCACCTTAGTGGATAGTAGTAGGGGTCCTGCACGATCGAGCTCTGAGTCGTAGGCCATCCACCTTAGTGGATAGTAGTAGGGGTCCTGCACGATCGAGCTCTGAGTCATGGGCTTTTCACCCTAGTGGATAGTAGTAGGGGTCCTGCACGATCGAGCTCTGAGTCGTAGGCCATCCACCTTAGTGGATAGTAATAGGGGTCGTACACGATCGAGCTCCAAGTCGTGGAGTATCCACCTTAGTGGATAGTAGTAGGGGTCCTGCACGATCGAGCTCTGAGTCGTAGGCCATCCACCTTAGTGGATAGTAGTAGGGGTCGTACACGATCGAGCTCCAAGTCGTGGAGTATCCATCTTTGGGGATAGTAGTAGGGGTCCTGCACGATCGAGCTCTGAGTTGTGGGTTATCCACCCTAGTGGATAGTAGTAGGGGTCGTGCACGATCGAGCTCTGAGTCGTGAGTTATCCACCCTAGTGGATAGTAGTAGGGGTCCTGCACGATCGAGCTCTGAGTTGTGGGTTATCCACCCTAGTGGATAGTAGTAGGGGTCGTGCACGATCGAGCTCTGAGTTGTGGGTTATCCACCCTAGTGGATAGTAGTAGGGGTCGTGCACGATCGAGCTCTGAGTTGTGGGTTATCCACCCTAGTGGATAGTAGTAGGGGTCGTGCACGATCGAGCTCTGAGTTGTGGGTTATCCACCCTAGTGGATAGTAGTAGGGGTCCTGCACGATCGAGCTCTGAGTCGTGGGCCATCCACCTTAGTGGATAGTACTAGGGGTCGTACACGATCGAGCTCCAAGTCGTGGAGTATCCATCTTTGGGGATAGTAGTAGGGGTCCTGCACGATCGAGCTCTGAGTCGTGAGTTATCCACCCTAGTGGATAGTAGTAGGGGTCCTGCACGATCGAGCTCTGAGTCATGGGCTTTTCACCCTAGTGGATAGTAGTAGGGGTCCTGCACGATCGAGCTCTGAGTCGTGAGTTATCCACCCTAGTGGATAGTAGTAGGGGTCGTACACGATCGAGCTCCAAGTCGTGGAGTATCCACCTTAGTGGATAGTAGTAGGGGTCCTGCACGATCGAGCTCTGAGTCGTAGGCCATCCACCTTAGTGGATAGTAGTAGGGGTCGTGCACGATCGAGCTCTGAGTCATGGGCTTTTCACCCTAGCGGATAGTAGTAGGGGTCTGCGCGATCGAGCTCTGAGTTGTGAGTTATCCACCCTAGTGGATAGTAGTAGGGGTCCTGCACGATCGAGCTCTGAGTCGTAGGCCATCCACCCTAGTGGATAGTAGTAGGGGTCGTACACGATCGAGCTCCAAGTCGTGGAGTATCCACCTTAGTGGATAGTACTAGGGGTCGTACACGATCGAGCTCCAAGTCGTGGAGTATCCATCTTAGTGGATAGTAGTAGGGGTCCTGCACGATCGAGCTCTGAGTCGTAGGCCATCCACCTTAGTGGATAGTAGTAGGGGTCCTGCACGATCGAGCTCTGAGTCATGGGCTTTTCACCCTAGTGGATAGTAGTAGGGGTCCTGCACGATCGAGCTCTGAGTCGTAGGCCATCCACCTTAGTGGATAGTAATAGGGGTCGTACACGATCGAGCTCCAAGTCGTGGAGTATCCACCTTAGTGGATAGTAGTAGGGGTCCTGCACGATCGAGCTCTGAGTCGTAGGCCATCCACCTTAGTGGATAGTAGTAGGGGTCGTACACGATCGAGCTCCAAGTCGTGGAGTATCCATCTTTGGGGATAGTAGTAGGGGTCCTGCACGATCGAGCTCTGAGTTGTGGGTTATCCACCCTAGTGGATAGTAGTAGGGGTCGTACACGATCGAGCTCCAAGTCGTGGAGTATCCATCTTTGGGGATAGTAGTAGGGGTCCTGCACGATCGAGCTCTGAGTTGTGGGTTATCCACCCTAGTGGATAGTAGTAGGGGTCGTACACGATCGAGCTCCAAGTCGTGGAGTATCCATCTTTGGGGATAGTAGTAGGGGTCCTGCACGATCGAGCTCTGAGTCGTAGGCCATCCACCTTAGTGGATAGTAGTAGGGGTCGTACACGATCGAGCTCCAAGTCGTGGAGTATCCATCTTTGGGGATAGTAGTAGGGGTCCTGCACGATCGAGCTCTGAGTTGTGGGTTATCCACCCTAGTGGATAGTAGTAGGGGTCGTGCACGATCGAGCTCTGAGTCGTGAGTTATCCACCCTAGTGGATAGTAGTAGGGGTCGTGCACGATCGAGCTCTGAGTTGTGGGTTATCCTCCCTAGTGGATAGTAGTAGGGGTCGTGCACGATCGAGCTCTGAGTTGTGGGTTATCCACCCTAGTGGATAGTAGTAGGGGTCGTGCACGATCGAGCTCTGAGTCGTGAGTTATCCACCCTAGTGGATAGTAGTAGGGGTCGTGCACGATCGAGCTCTGAGTTGTGGGTTATCCACCCTAGTGGATAGTAGTAGGGGTCGTGCACGATCGAGCTCTGAGTCGTGAGTTATCCACCCTAGTGGATAGTAGTAGGGGTCGTGCACGATCGAGCTCTGAGTCGTGAGTTATCCACCCTAGTGGATAGTAGTAGGGGTCGTGCACGATCGAGCTCTGAGTTGTGGGTTATCCACCCTAGTGGATAGTAATAGGGGTCGTGCACGATCGAGCTCTGAGTCGTAGGCCATCCACCTTAGTGGATAGTAGTAGGGGTCGTACACGATCGAGCTCTGAGTCGTAGGCCATCCACCTTAGTGGATAGTAGTAGGGGTCGTACACGATCGAGCTCTGAGTCGTAGGCCATCCACCTTAGTGGATAGTAGTAGGGGTCGTGCACGATCGAGCTCTGAGTCGTAGGCCATCCACCTTAGTGGATAGTAGTAGGGGTCGTACACGATCGAGCTCTGAGTCGTAGGCCATCCACCTTAGTGGATAGTAGTAGGGGTCGTGCACGATCGAGCTCTGAGTCGTGAGTTATCCACCCTAGTGGATAGTAGTAGGGGTCGTGCACGATCGAGCTCTGAGTTGTGGGTTATCCACCCTAGTGGATAGTAATAGGGGTCGTGCACGATCGAGCTCTGAGTCGTAGGCTATCCACCTTAGTGGATAGTAGTAGGGGTCGTGAGGATCGAGCTCTAAGTCGTGGGCTGTTCACCCTAGCGGATAGTAGTAGGGGTCGTACACGATCGAGCTCCAAGTCGTGGAGTATCCATCTTTGGGGATAGTAGTAGGGGTCGTACACGATCGAGCTCCAAGTCGTGGAGTATCCACCCTAGTGGATAGTAGTAGGGGTCGTACACGATCGAGCTCTGAGTCGTAGGCCATCCACCTTAGTGGATAGTAGTAGGGGTCGTGCACGATCGAGCTCTGAGTCGTGGGCCATCCACCTTAGTGGATAGTAGTAGGGGTCGTACACGATCGAGCTCTGAGTCGTGGGCCATCCACCTTAGTGGATAGTAGTAGGGGTCGTACACGATCGAGCTCCAAGTCGTGGAGTATCCATCTTTGGGGATAGTAGTAGGGGTCCTGCACGATCGAGCTCTGAGTCGTGGGCCATCCACCTTAGTGGATAGTAGTAGGGGTCGTACACGATCGAGCTCCAAGTCGTGGAGTATCCATCTTTGGGGATAGTAGTAGGGGTCCTGCACGATCGAGCTCTGAGTCGTAGGCCATCCACCTTAGTGGATAGTAGTAGGGGTCGTGCACGATCGAGCTCTGAGTCATGGGCTTTTCACCCTAGCGGATAGTAGTAGGGGTCTGCGCGATCAAGTTTCCACCTGCTAATAGTTCTCACAGGGACAAGCCATGATTGGCCGATTACTTGACTGTGGGAACTCGCCTTTCGGGTAGAGCTGACGAATCACGGATTACCTCACCTCTACCTTCTCCAAGACACAGCCATAACCGATGGTGCACGAAGAAAAGGGGCGTGGTAGCTGAAGTGATATCGTTATTAACCTCTTGTCACGGCGGCCACAGTTCCCGGCCGATGCATGTGGATTTTTAAAATGAAAACTCGCATTCTTGTGATTCGGATTCTACGTGAAACTGAAGGTCCCGTGGTAATGATCACGATATCTACAGACATGTAAAACTTAAGGCTTCCTTATTTGCATTTTTAGTACATGCCCAGTGGCGAACATAGGCGAGCAAACACACTGAGAGGAAAATTATGTTTTCTGTTGTTTTTTTATTTGCTAATAGTTTAACGGTACAGTAATTCAGGCAGTTTTTCGGGGAACGTGCGGTAACAAAGGGAAAGAACGAGCCGTGGCCTTAACTCTTTCCGGTCTCAGCGGCCGAAATTACGTTCAGGCCGCGCTGCGGGCATAGCCCGTAGTAAGTTTTGACAATTCACTAAAAATCGAGAACGAGCTATGCACAATTTCTGGTGGTTGTATTGTGTTTCTTCATGTATTAGTTACGAGAGTATTTAAGCAGATGGCAGTATTTTATGTCTAAGTCAGAGAATTTACGAAATTTTCGATAAACATGCACCAGTAGATGTTGTCACCCAGTGAGCTGACATGGCTTCTCGCGGCAAACATCTGCTTGACGAAAGTTATATTTCCGATATTTTACGATATAAGTTTATGCGCAAATGAACACATTATTGACATATGAATTCGAAACAACTTCTTACATTTCATTATGATTGGAGTTATTTTTACGGCCTAGCGCACGTTCCCGCGTATTCCAAATTTGCGTGAATACGTAAGATTGTCTACATATTAGTAATGTTGTCTGTATATAAGGCTGTATTCTCTCTTTCTCAGAAGTCTTTTGTCGTAAATGGAACAATATTTTTACATTTGAGTAATTTTTGACAAAATTTATCAATTAAAAATAAAATATAATAAGAGCTTCCATTTTCATTATTGTATTTTTTATTACTATTATTATTATTATTGATAAATTATTATTTTTATATCGTACTCATTATTGTTGTTGTTTTGTAATTGCAATGAACATTTTACATTAGCAAAATAGGGTAAATATAATAGTATTTCAGAAAACTGTACTTGCTTAATTAACCGTCAAACCTTTTTTTCCATTCGCCAAACATGGTATAATATATAAACAATTTTAAACTCTCAAGTGATAATTGACATAATACAAACAGCGTTTTCAAAACTAGATGCTCAAACAAGCACAAAGAAAAAAGAATCATGCAAATATCTCCTACAGGTACAGAGATATAATGTTTTAAATATCCTTCAAAATGCCCAGTCCAGAAAGTTTGTTAGGGATATTAAGGCCCAGACTGGAATGGGTTAATTAAGGTACTGCCTCAAATTGGCCTGGTGTGAAAATGGGAAACCAGTGATAACTATCTTCAGGGCTGCCGACATTGGGGTTGAACCTACCATCTCCGAACAGAAGCTTACAACTACACGACCCGTACAATCCAACTAACTCTCTGTAAGAAGAAACATATCTTTTTATATAAAAGATGGTCTGAGGGTTTAAGAATCTTTGAAAAGTCTCCCATATCGACTACAGACACAGTGTTATAACTAGTGGAGTACAGAGCGATCTAAATTCTCTCATTGGCCCAAAAGCATGCTCTGTGTAAACTTAAAGCAGCTTCAGTATAAAGTATCAAGCAGAGAGCTCTTCGCTAGATGCATGCAATATGAACAAGATTGCGGCTGTGACAAGCATACTTTGCTGTGAATATAATGTGGACAGCGGACAACTTGGTTTTTTTGGCCCCTTAGATTATTTCTTCGACTGTGCTAACTCTGTCTATATAAAATGTATAGCCATACAAATAACATACCATGTATCAACCTATCATGGGAATATTAAACATAACAAACAATCCATAATGTATTTGAGGACTCACAGTGGCACCAACATATACTATTATCAGGACTTGGATTGAGATGAAATGTCTCTTTAATAAATATACCGGGCGAGTTGGTTAGGAGCGCGCAGCTGTGAGCTCGCATCCGGGAGATAGTGGGTTCGAACCCCACTGTCGGCAGCCCTGAAGATGGTTTTCCGTGGTCCAATTTTCGCACCACGCAAATGCTGGGGCTGTACCTTAATTAAGGCCACGGCCGCTTCCTTCCCATCCCCAGGCCTTTCCTGTCCCATCGTCGCCATAAGACCTATCTGTGTCGGTGCGACGTAAAGCAACTAGAAAAAAACCTAATAAATAATAATGTTATTGGCTTTATGTCCCACTCTCTACTTATATTGTTTTAGTAGACGCCGAGGTGTCGAAATTTAGTCCCGCAGGAGTTCTTTTACGTGTCAGTAAATCTACCGACACGAGGCTTCATATACGAGCACCTTCAAATACCACCGTACTGAGCCAGGATCGAACCTGCCAAGTTGGGGTCAGAAGACTAGCGTCTCAATCGCCTGAGCCACTCCACCCGGCCTTTAAACTAGTGCATCAAAGATGTTAACATATATAAATTCTAATCATTGTCATCAAATCACAACTGAAATGGCGTATGGCTTTTGTGCCGAGATATGTCCGAGACTTAGGCTCGCCAGGTGCAGGACTTTTGATTTGACTCTCGTAGGTGACCTGCGCGCCGTGATGAGGATTAAATGATGATGAAGACGGCACATACACCCAGTCCCCGTGCTAGGGGAATTAACAAATTATGGTTTAAATTCCCGACCCGGCCGGGAATCGAACCCGGGACCCCTGTGACCAAGGGCCAGCACGTTAACCGTTTAGCCATTGAGCCGAACATAAAATCACAGAAATGTGTACTTATCAAGAGCAGATGGATGGAATAGGACCAAACTTTCGAATCTTTTACTCTTATTTTATAAAACACGCCTCATTGATCAGGAAAATTCTTCTTTCCTTCCTTCCTTCTTTCTTTCTTTCTTTCTTTCTTAATCCGTTCACACTCCAGGGTTATTTTCTTCCCTCGGGCTCAGTGAGGGATCCCACCTCTACCACCTCAAGGGCAGTGTCCTGGAGCGTGAGATATTTGGGTCGGGGGATACAACTGGGGAAGAGGACCAGTTCTTCGTCCAGGCGGCCTCACCGGTTATGCTGAACAGGGAACGTGTGTGGAGATGAGCGTATTGGAAGGGATATACTAGGAAGAAAGAAAGATGCGTTCGTGGCCTTATGTTAGGTACCATCTCGGCATTTGCCAGGAAGAGAAGTGGAAAACCACGGAAAACAACTTCGAGGATGCCTGAGGTGGGAATCAAACCCCTTCTACTCAGTTGACCTCCCGAGGCTGAGTGGACCCCGTTCCAGCCCTCTTACACTTTTCAGATTTCGTGACAGAGCTGAGAATCTAACCCGGGCCTCCGGCAGTGGCAGATAATCACACTAACCACTACACCACAGAGGAGGACTAAATACTTCTTCTCATTGTTATTATTATTACTATCATCATTATTATCTACTGTATGTAGATGCACAAAGTAGGAGAAATATGAAGCCTCATTGTGAGACAAGGGAGAGTGAAACACAAACTGTCGCTTTTGAAGACACACAGCTTACGAACATTTGAGATATGAAATTTTGCACACTCGTTTATGACTATACTGCGACACGAAAACTGTACAATCTTTAGTGCGCCTTCTAAATTATGCTACTTCTGAAAATAGTATATATTGTTAAGTGTATATTTTTGTAATTCAGTTTTAATTAATCAGTGATGTAGTTTATCAAATGTAGAAATTCTAGAATTGCATATAGCTATAAACTTGTGGTAAAACTTTAGAGGTAGTGGTACCAATAATCTACTCAGAAATGTCTACCTGTAATGACGTACATCAACGAAACTTTGAATAAGTACACAATTTTTAAAAAAAAAATGTGCTCAGAAGAAACAAGAAGTCTAAATCCAAAGATCTTTAATAAAATGGAATCAATCAGCATTTGACTTAACATGGTAACATTTACACATTTTTGTTTTTTATATTATAGCAAATACAGTGAGAAATGTTATAGTAGTTTCAGCATCATTTTACTATGCGCTGATAGCCGTTTGCCCTTAAGTCATTTTCTCGTCATTATGTGCTATTCTTTAGTTTCCGGTCAATCATTTTCAATTTCGCGTGATTATTTTGTAATTTACAGATTTTTTATTTTCTTACCTTTTAAGTCACTTTGTTTGTTCTCCGTTTTTTCGCAACTTCGTTGAATAACAAGCATATCCGAATATAAGAAAACATAGCAATAGGAGGAGCTTTCGGAGTGTTACATGGCGTGTGCGTGTAAACAGCGTTTTGCCCAGAGCGTAGCGCTTAGGCTCATCAGCAAGACGCTGACCAGCAGTGGCAGACTGTCTGCACATATCCACCCAGCTAGCAAGGATTTAGACTTAATTTTTTAGGATCTCGTCGAAACATGATATTACATAGGTACAGACTTCATCCGAAGTATTAGTATTACTGCCCCCAAATTTTTTATCTTTGGTCGTGAAAGCTTTAATTGGTATATCTAAATATCACTGGAGCTTGGAATAAGTGTGGATATAAAACAGATGTTTCATTACTCAGTTAGGATTTTATCAATGGAAAAGAATGAGCTGACCAACTGTCGACCTTTTCTACATTCGATGACGTCGTTGATTGTTGTCCTAAGGTGCCTATTATCTAGGTTATCGGCCCCTTTTACATTTGAGAAACTGTGTATTATCACCGTCATCTACTGCAAAGCAGAATGAGGCTAGAACTTAAAAATAGACAAGTGAACGTTATCTTTGATCTGTTCTCGTTCGAAAATACATTTGATTAGCTCAGAGATAATCAGGTTGGATTCCTGATCTTGAAAATATGAAGGAATCGTCACGTAGCGCGCGGAGTAACTGCTGATACAAACAACACCCTCTGTCTCAGCGTCGGAATGCACTAGTCAACTTGGGTCAGGCCACAGTCAAGTGTTTGAGTGTGTGCTTCAAAACTTTTTGTGAGATTCTTGTACAACAAGATAAATCCAGTGATCTATGACGCTATTCCCGCTGAACAGCCACTGAACATGCTAAGTTCAGGCCAAACTGCGGATGCGTGATCAAGTATTGAGCCTGATGACAAATATAGAGGCTGGTTATCGCAGACGCACCAAGACCTGTGCGGCGTTTGTAGTCTTGAAAGCAGCATATGGTGCAGTCTGGAGGAAAGGTTAATATTCAGACTGCTACAATTTACCCTTTGCCTTGGCTTGGTTATCTTGAGAAATAACATTATGACAAATAGATTCTTCCAGACAATTATGCAGAATAGCATTACTTGACACAGGAGACTTAATAATGGTCCTCCACAAGGATCCGTTCTAGCACCTATATTATTCAAAGTGTACACATCTGACTTAACTCCAGTCTTATGTCACAAGTTTTGCCTACACTGATGACTCGGCAAATGTTACACAACATACAGACATTGAGATTGCTGAAAATACCCTATCGAAGGACTTGAGTAACTTGCATTCTACTTCCGAAACCAGACACTACAACCAAGACAGAGTCAAATCATCATCTTCTAATCTCAACAGTAAGGTGGTACAGGTACAGCTAAGAGTGCATTTCAACGGCACATTGCTTCTTTCATAATCTACTTCAGAAACATCTTGTCATCCTGTATCGAACGCTCTACTGCAAAAACATGTGGAATGCCTTGCATCGAAGTTACGCACATGTAACAATATTCTCCATAAAGTATATGGTACTTCGCAGGGTACTTCAACACTTTGCAATGTTCTGTACTTGGACTTGTATACTCGACAGCTGCATGTTGTTCTGCAGGGTGTTGAACATCACGAATGCAAAACAAAGTGGGCACTCAGCTCAATAATTACATTCGGATGGTATCTGTTACCCTTCTGTCTACTCCAAAATGCTGTCTTCCCTTTATTTCTCACAGTGATCCACCAGACATGCGCCATTCGAATTCACTACTTCGAGAGATCGATCTCATGTAATGCGTCCCTGCCAGTTCAAAAGGACATCAAGGATGTCTGCAGCAGAAGACTGAAAACTCGTAAGCTACTTTTCTGAACAGTCAAAGGTGTTGACACAGTCAGGATTCAACTTAGCAGAGGAATTGAAACATCAGTGGTCAAAGCTGCTCCAAGAACGTTTCATCCCAGCTGCGTTCCACGAAATTTTGACGTCCATGATAGAACATGGATATCACCGAATAGCAATCAAATAATCCATGGAAGATGTGTTTACTTACTCATTAAGTGTGACTACGCCGTACCATACTGTCAAACGTATTATGCATTAATGCTCATTCTGCTCACACCAACGATCACAGGAAGATTTAGCAGAGTTTTCAGCATCTTTGATTGGGTGTTGAATGGACTAGATGTGCAAATGGAAACTAGAGTTATGTGCATAATCGCGCCTCTTTCTAACCAAGTGTCAATTAATCCCTTGATGATTATTTACCATTCAATGGATTCCTTTATACATTGCATTAAGTTTATATTTATTGTCTATCTGTGCCAAACGCTCGATGAATAAGTGCTGAGGTTCCATATAGTGGAAACTTTCACGTTCTACTCACTCAGATACGTTTTCAATTGGTCCAGAAATTGCTTTGCTTTTTTTATAATTAACTTAATATCTTTCCCAAGTCAATTAAACAGAATTCTCGATGAACATAATAGTTCAAACATCTTCCTTTTTTATCTCTCCTACGTAAACACTTTGCTGCATTTTTGCCGTGGTGTTTCTTCCCTAGAAAACGATGTACTGAATGCATTATTATCATAGCTCACTTTTGCAACTCGTTGATATTGAAGGCATCGAATACATAGCAAGAGTTAGTATCCGTGAATAAATGGCCTTTCTTCTGGAGAGGTAACGATGGACATAGCGCTGAAAAATGGTTACTTGAATTCAAAATAAGAATTTGTCCAAAAAATTACAGGAAATAAGAACGAATTCTTCAACAACAGAATACTACTACTACTATTACTACTACTACTACTACCACCACCAAGAATAGTTGTAATAGTAGTAATAAACAGGGCCCGTAATTTGATGACCTAATACATACCGAAAAATGACGTTAAATCCTCAAAAAATGAGCAGAAAAAAGAATAAAAAATATGAATAATATATATATATTTACCCAGAATAGTAAAAATGTGCTTAGATGATGATGCTTGTTGTTTAAAGGGGCCTAACATCTAGGTCATCGGCCCCTAATGGTACGTAAGGAGACGGAATATAATGACAATTCAAAAGTTCAAAATCATCCACTGACCAGAATAAAAAACACAATTATGAATAATGAATGAATGGATGTATATGAATTTAAAACAATCAGTGGATCCAATCCAGAAACCATCATAGACAATAATATTCCTGACCAAGGGACTGTTTCTAAAGCAAAAATCAGAATTGAGGATGCTTGTTGTCTAAGGGGGTCAAAATTCCAGGTCAACGGTCCCTCATAATGGTACTTATCGCTAGTAAAGTAGAACCATGGTATTTATCATATTGCGGTACTAATCAAAAGTAGCGTAGACTCACGGTGTTCCACACATGATGGTACTACTCACAAGTATTGTACTTCGCACAGGTAACACAGACCTATGATGTTTTTCACATAATGGCACCACTCATAGGGGCAACGCAAACCCATGGTGTTCCTCCCCTAGGTGTACTAATCACAGGCAACGCCCAGACCCGTTGTGTTTATCACAATGGTACTATTCACGGGTACTGGAAAACACTTATAGACTCCCCTTATTTTTCTATTAATGACAAGCCTATTGTGTACCTAACATAGTGGTACTACTCGCAAGTAAAGGCAACCCATGGTGTCATAAGTAGTTTAATGGTTCCAATTAATCATCCCTTGGTCACCCCCTTTTTTACGATTTTTTTACGTCGCACCGACACAGAAAGGTCTTATGGTGATGATGGGAAAGGAAAGGCCTAGTAGTGGGAAAGAAGCGGACGAGGCATTATTTAAGGTACAGTCTCAGCATTTTCCTGGTATAAAATGGGAAACCACGAAAATCCACCTTCAAAGATGCCGACAGCGGGGCTCTAACCCACTATCTCTCGGATGCAATATCACAGCTGCGTGCCCCTAACCGCACAGCCAAATCGTCCGGAGGCCGCCCCTTTTAGTCGCTTCTTACGACAGACAGGGGATACGTGGGTGTATCATTCGTCTGCGTCTCCCACCCACAGGGGGTGAACATGTGCTTTATCCACATAACATTTAACTCGTAATAGAGTGCATACAGTTAATAAGTGTCAATAATAATAATAATAATAATAATAATAATAATAATAATAATAATAATAATAATAATAATAATAGTTCATCTCCACAGCTCTAGAAGTGCGTCCTCGAGAAAATATCTGGCGGGGACGTAAGTCAGTTCGCATTGTAATTCATCCAGCAGGAATAATCAGCCTGAGAAGGCCACAACCCGCTCTACAGCAGCAGTAACACAGATGTCCTTGCACTGGAATGGCTAGGAGTTAACCCAGCAACTTGTCGGTCCACGCCGTTAAGTGGCTATGGATACCCTCCAGGCGTTCTAAATGGCGATACGAACAGACTCCTGCCCTCATCAGATGGTAAGAATTTGGAATGAAAACCAACAATATTGGGGGAAAAAAGAACAGAGATGGTGAAATAAACTGTCTAGCATTTACAGATGATTTCGCCATACTGCCAGAAAACCTGAGAAATGCAGCAATACAAGTCAACAAATATCTTTGAAGAGATAGCCAGCGGAACAGTTTAACTGTTTGAAACATGGTGGTATGAAATACACAGTTCAAAATATTAGGGGAACGTGTCTTTTAACGTCTGGTATGTGAACGTTAATTTGCTAGATGCGGTTCCAATGGTCGTACAGTAAGTATACCTTGTGACCTTAGCTACTCAGGGTATGTCAAATCGAAGTTGTACTCCATCTGTAGGCAGAACCATGCATTAAACTGTCAGGTGACCACTCAAAACAAAGTGAATAGCGGTGCGTCCATGTGTCGTTGTGAGGTACACAGACTACTGCGATCATTTGAGCACGTTGTACGTCAACCAGCACATCCCATGAGACATCTTAACGAGGTTCAAGTCACAAGGGCCGTCACTTTGATCCAGAAAGGATGGACTTTTCGTCATGTTGCTGTGGATCTCAATGTCTCTTCGTCAGTTATTCACCGCTTGTGGAATCGCTATAATGAGACAGGCCAGTTCACAAGGAGGATTGGACAAGGTCGTGGGCGCATGACAACCCCACATGATGACCGTTATCTGACCATCTTTGCGTTGCGGCGTCGTTAAGCAACTGCCAGAGATCTACAAGACCTCAGGAGGATCACTGGAGTTACGGTGTTTGACCAGACAGTAAGGAACAGGTTAAGAGAAGTGTCATTACGACCCAGACGTCCAGTTCGAGTGCCCCATTTAACGCAAGAACATCGCGCAGCTCGCCTTCTGTTTGCTCTACCCACACCAACTGGCAACTTTACAATGGAGACCTGTGTTGTTCACAGACGAGTCCAGATTTCCCCTGACACAGCGTGATAGACGTCAACGTGTATGGAGACGCCGTGGTGAGCAGTACATGCCAAATGTTGTCCAGGAAGGCGACCGATTCGGACAACGTTTTGTGATGCTGTGGGGTGGCATCAGTATTGATGGCCGTACGGATCTTGTCGTCGTCCGTGGTAATCTTACCGCTGCGGGGTATATCGAGCAGATACTGCTACAGCATGTATTGGTTGCTGCATTCGGTGTTGGCCCTGACTTTGTACTCATGCACGACAATGCCAGGGCTCATGTAGCACACATCACCAGAGCTGTCTTGCGAGAACTGTACATTCAAGAGATGGAATGGCCAGCAGTGAGTCCCGACCTTAATCCCACCGAACATATGTGGGATAGGCTTGACAAAAGTGTTCGTGGGCGTCCTGTTCCACCACAGACTCTCCAAAACCTCGAAAAGGCTCTCATTGAATAATGGGACCTGATACCGCAACGTGACCTCCGTCGACTTATACGGAGCATACCACGCAGGTGCCAAGCTGTTATAAATGCTCGTTGGGGAGATACACCATACTGAAGCTCTCCAACTGTGATAAAAATCCACCCTGGAGGACTGTTATCACTTTGTTTTCGCCCCTACTTGGACATTTCCGTTTGTAAATGAACTCGAATACATCGAGTTCTTTTGTATACTTCAACGGTAATTGATAAAGGTTTAGTTGGTAATATACCTGGCTGTGAGGTATTGAACCCCTGTGGGTGGAGGCGGTAGAATAACACCTACGGTATCCCCTGCCTGTCGTAAGAGGCGACTAAAAGGGGTTCCAGGGCTCTGAACTTTGGAGCGTGGGTTGGTGACCACGGGGCCCTCAGCTGAGTCCTGGCATTGCTTCCGCTTACTTGTGCAAGGCTCCTCACTTTCATCTATCCTATCCGACCTCCCTTGGACAACTCTTGTTCTTTTCTGACCCCGACGGTATTACGTATGGAGGCCTAGGAAGTCTTTCATTTTCATGCCCTTCGTGGCTCTTATCTTCCTTTGGCCGATACCTTCATTTTTTGAAGTGTCGGATCCCTTCCATTTTGTCTCTCTGATTGGTGTTATATAGAGGATGGTTGCCTAGTTGTACTTCCTCTTGAAACAATAATCACCACCACCTGTGAGGTACTGTTTTGTGAGCATGGCATACGTTCAAAAACATATTCCCCTAATTTTTTTGAACTGTGTATATACCCACCTTTTTAATTCATTCTGAGGACGCTGCATGAAGGTAAATTTTTGCTATTACCACTTCGCGCTTTTCTGCTAGTTCTTAACTTTTTTGATATAGTTCACGTTAGGCTCTGTTCTTCTCATCGGCTGCCTAAGAGTGTTCTTACTTCAAGGAAGTGAACCTCGGAGCGTCACTTGCTGTTATTTATCCCATTGTGAATCTAGAAATCTGCTTTTGTGCTGTTTATTTCTGCTGAACAATTCACTAGATAACAGAGCTAAAGTAAGTGATGATCACTTTGTTTTACTTGAGAATGTTTATGTACCTCGCTTGGGAAAAATATGTGGTGTGTTTTATCTGCCTTCATGCTTGTACCACGCAAATATGGACTGTGGAGATTATAAGATAACTTTTCTGTATTCCCTTGTGATGGATATTGATTCAGTCAAATTTTGCACAAAACAATCACCTAGACTTAAAATTCAGGTAAAGAAACGTAAGCCACATGAACTGCTGAGTTCAATTCACTAACCAGAGCGCTCAACAGTACGGCGCTGTGCCAAATAAAGCACGAAGAACAAGCAAGTTCGCACCATGTGGATGTGCTCCGAGTGTAATGTACACCGTGAATAAAAACGAAACATGTGTCCAAGATTTTCGCTAACGTTAGGATAGTGTTGCTCATAATTAGAGAAGAATTGCAATATATATTTATGATTAATTTACTTATTGTGTTTGATTTATTTTACTAGTGTATATTTTTATCTTTTTTGCCATAAATGAATATAGTTCAATTAAATTCGTTATTGCATTAGTGTTCACTAAAGTTTAAATAATAATAATGTTATTTGTTTTACGTCCCACTAACTACTCTTTTACGGTTTTCGGAGACGCCGAGGTGCCGGAATTTAGTCCCGCAGGAGTTCTTTTACGTGCCAGTAAATCTACCGACACGAGGCTGACGTATTTGAGCACCTTCAAATACCACCGGACTGAGCCAGGATCGAACCTGCCATGTTGGGGTCAGAAGGCCAGCGCCTTAACCGTCTAAGCCACTCAGCCCGGCTCACTAAGGTTTAGAGCAGGGCCTCTCAAACGCCCAAAATCTCACGCGTGCAGAGCGAGGCGCAAGAGCTCCGTGCACTGTGCATCGGTGGCGCTCGGTATGGCTCGGATCAACGCTTCGTCTCTGGGCTACTCGGCTAAGCTCGGCTATACTCGGCTCAACTCAGCCCGGATTTGGAGCGCTACGGCGCAAGTGGGGCAGAGGGAGACAGGCGGAGCGAGCGAGAGAGGCGTGAGGAAAGAGAGAGTAAGCGCTATTGCTCCAAATCGAGGAGTGGGGGTCTGTACTCTGGTCAACCAAACCAAGTCGTCTTTTGCACCGTGCACAGTGCATGCACCACGCGCATGCACCCTGAGTGGCCCTGGTTTAGAGCAAGGAAAATAATAGTAAAATGCCACATATTTCGAATCATTGATTCAGTCAAATTTTGCACAAAACAGTCACCTAGACTTGAAGTTCAGGTAAAGAAATGTAAGCCACATGTTCTACAGGATGTACGACTGTTGAGTTCAACTCAATAACCAGAGCACTCAAGAGCACGCCGCTGTGCCAAATAAACCACGAAGAAAATGACAAAGACAAACTGGAACGGTGATATGTTATGTATACCACCGTATACCACCCACACCAAATCACTAAAAAGTTCACCGGGCGAGTTGGCCGTGCGCGTAGAGGCGCGCGGCTGTGAGCTTGCATCCGGGAGATAGTAGGTTCGAATCCCACTATCGGCAGCCCTGAAGATGGTTTTCCGTGGTTTCCCATTTTCACACCAGGCAAATGCTGGGGCTGTACCTTAATTAAGGCCACGGCCGCTTCCCTCCAACTCCTAGGCCTTTCCTATCCCATCGTCGCCATAAGACCTATCTGTGTCGGTGCGACGTAAAACCCCCTAGCAAAAAAAAAAACTAAAAAGTTCTAAGTCATTATTATGATATTCTGCTAAGTATGTACATAGAGAAGAAATAAACATGTCCTGGACATTTTCATAACAAATAGGCATGTTGTGCTTTAAAGAGCTAAGAATTTCTGTAGGAAAAAAAATGATCAATATTTAAGATGCTCTACAATTTCTAATAACAGAAATTGGTCGAATAAGGGAGGTAAAGTAATTCAAATGTTAGAGATACAATTCAAGAAAACGGTTTAGAAAAATCCTCTGTAGAAGAAAGAATACACGAGATGGGAAGAGCATACGGTATAACTAGAAATATCTACAACAAAAAGTGTTTGTCTAAAAACTTCAAAATACAACACTACAAGACAGTAGTCAAACCGGAATTCATATATGCGAGTGATTGTCTAGAACTGAATTACAAGATGAATAAATTAGAAGTACTGGGAATAAGAATTATTTGCACACTAAAAACTACAGAACTCTGGAAATCGACAAGTAATGGTGAAATATATCGGAACATAAGAGAAACAATACGTAAAAGACGATTGATATTTTTTAGACATTTATACAGAATCGATGACAACAGGTTAACCAAACAGGTTTTCAAATATCTTTGGAACCAGAAGACAACAACAACCTGGATTCATGAATAAAGGAAGTTTTGAAAAGAAACAATACAGGAGGAGACGAAAAAGGAAGAAGAAGAAGCTACAGAGAAAAAGAGAGACTTTTAGAAAGAAAGTGTTAAAAATGCAATGATTCCAAGGTCGGAAAGGGAAAGGAAGTAGGCTGCGAGGAGAGGAGAAGGAGACATAGTGAGAAGATGAAGGAGTGTTGGAGGAAGAAGTAATAATAATAATAATAATAATAATAATAATAATAATAATAATAATAATAATAATAATAATAATAATAATAATAGGTACAGAACATTCTGAGAGAATAATATTTTAGTCCTATTTTTTCAAATGCAGTTCATACGAGCAAAGCAGCTGAGAATCTATATGTGAGCCGGTGATATTATAGATACCTTGTGTTTGTCGCGACCCACGTGTTGCTGAATGGTAAATCTCTTATCTGCTGCCTCTTTCACTTCACATATTTCTCTGAAAGGAAGCTGACTCGGTGAATTGTGACAGCGAAAGGTTTATCTTTTCGGCATTCAACATTCTAAATAAAACTCGCACAGTGTAAAACTAACCAGCGCTTGCATGTATGTTAGTATTCGAGCACTTCAATACCCTGATTGTACGTGAATTTGTACCTCTAGATGATAATATTTCCAAATTTCATCGCAAGCCCATCCAGATTAGATGGGATGTCTCGTCGCTGTCTAGGGACGTGGATTTCCAAACAGTTCCAATAAGGATTGTAGAAGGAGGTTACTTTTTTACAGTTTTCGAACTGAGTACTAGACTTTTGATGCCTGAGCATTCCCGTTCATTGAAAGCTTGTATGATATTCATATATGTTGATTATCCGCCGTAAATACAGAAGAACTACAAAATAAAAAGAAAAACAAAAATGAGTTAGAAACAAAATAATTAATGTAATAAATTGCCGAAAATAACAAAATAATGAGTCAAAATTGAAAAAGTTACCTGAAAGTAAAAAAAAATAGCAAAACATGACTTAATAAACACACATTTCTGTAATCAGAAGGTCATGATCAGGATTTACAATATAAGTTAGCAAAGTGTACGATGGGCCAGTTGTAATATGACGTCATCAAAATTCTGATCGTGGTAATGAAGAAAACTCGTGTCGTCATCTTTGGTAATGACAGCTTCCATGGTTTCCATAACTGCGTGTTTTGAGTGAAAATATTGTCACGTTGCCTGTTTACCTGTGTGCATTTAGATGTATATTCGTTGTTGAGATAATGTCCAGAAACTGTATTGGATGTAAGAAGCATTCAAATGATGATACGCATTCCCCATCCTATTTAGGTTGTAAAGCTGATCATATCAACTAGTACGACATGCTCCGGAAAGAAGAACATCTTCGCCAAGTATTAGCACGCAAAGCCTAACAAAGCCTAACAAAGGCTGACGGGCTATAATCCTCACGGTCCTGCTGCTGCAGTCTATGCCAAAAATGACAGTGGGTCTAATATGGAACTTCAAAATATTTTCTCGTTCAAGTGAGAGTAAAGGTCTGGAGTATGTAGATTTCTATGGAGATGGGGATTCCAAAAGTTACAAGGCAGTGCGTGATTCCAATCCATACAATGGTAAAGAAGTCAATAAACTGGAATGTGTGGGCCACTACCAAAAACGTTTAGGAACAGCTCTTAGAAAAATTGTACAACATAACAAAAAGATGGGTGGTAGAGGCAAATTAACTGGAGCACTGATAGACAAGTGTCAGAATTATTTTGGAATTGCCTTGCGTTCCAACTACAGTTTCATAAAAGATATGACAAATGCTATATGGGCAACATTGTATAATTTGGCTGCCCATAAAGGGAGGCCTGTCCCATCGTCGCCATAAGACCTATCTGTGTCGGTGCGACGTAAAGCAACTATCAAAAAAACAAAACAAAAAAAACAGGCCTTCCCATCACAGGTGCCCTATAGGAACAGAGAGTTGGTGTTCATACCAACGAGCCAAAGCTGGCAATCTATTTGACAATTATAAGCATAAAGCAGGAATACCACTAGAAGTCCTACGTGCAATGAAGCCTGTGTATGAAAGGCTCTGTAATCCAAAAATGATATCAAAATGTCTTTATGGTTTGACTCAAAATACCAATGAGTCATTCAGCGGTACGGTATGGAAGAGGTGTAGAAAAGATACCTATGTTGGGCTGTCCAGTCTCAAACTGGGAGTCATGGACGCAGTTTTACACTTTAATTGTGGAAACAAGGTTGAAATAGAGGTTTTAAGAAGAATGAAGGTTGTGCCTGGTATGTACTCGGCATCAGGAGTGTCACAAGCTGATGAAGCACGTGTACTCAGAAGTCAGCTTCACAGCACTGCTGAACAAAGACAGCGAAGGAGGTACCTCGGGGGAAGAAGAAAGCTGAAAGAGGACAAGAAACTTGAAGAGGAAGGTCCCACCTATTAAGCAGAGGAATTCTAATACTTTCAGGTAAAAAGAAAGAGGTCTAATCATAATACAAAACTTTAAACTTAATTTACTCAAAACTAAAATTCATGTTTTTCTTTTCAGGTTCGAACAACAATAAGTCGAGTTCTGATTCAGATATCCACCTTAAAAAGGTCTCAAATTGAAGATAATTAATTTAGGAATGTCCTGTACTAGAACTGAGAAAAAATATATCCCCGTTCAAAAACTGAGTACGAAGAAATAAAAAATTATTTGTGAAATTTTGAATTTTTGAAAGAATGTGTTATAATTCTTTGTGTAATCTTGATAAACTAATACGTTTAGTAGGGGACGTCAAGAACACTAATGATAATAGTTCGGCGAAAGAAATATTAAAATAAATGCATTTTTGTAGTTGCTAGGTAGTCTCAAAAATTCCAGTTTTGTTAACAAAAAAAATCTTGGACAGCCCTTAAATGATAAATTGGGCAATCTTATAGCATAACAGTCTCCATTTACCTGCCTGTTAACTACTAACAAAATTTTAAAAGTTTTGGTGTGAAATTATGGACTTTTTAATGAAACGTATATGAATACCTTAGAAACACAAGGGATATCATCGCTTGAATTCACAAAACTCTGGTCGACGTGTGAGGAGCGGCGGGTAAACCTGGTGTAGATTAAAGTATTAAGGCAATAAAGATTTCAATTTTTTAAATTCTTCTTAAAAATTAACTAATCACCCAGTATAGTGGCCTCGCGTGTTAACGTGCTACGGCTATAGAGCCAACCTCTGAATTCGGGAGGCGAGTGGGTTCGAACCCCACCGTCGGCTGGTTTTCTGAAGTTTCCCATTTTCACTTCCAGGCAAATTCCGGGACAGTTCCTATTCATCCGCCTGTTAGGCTATTTCATTCACCATCGTTCATTTCATTTTCGTACACTCCTCAACTAAGGTTGGTGAAAGGAAGGACATCCGGCCTCAAAAGCATGCCGTATCATTTTATCTCATCTCATTCGCGATCCTGTGTCAAGAGAACGGGGCTAAGGGGTAGACATCCGTGGTGTAGGGGGCAACGCGTCCGCCTGTCACCCGGCAGCACCGAGTTCGATTTCCGGCCGGGTCAGGGGTTTTTAATTGTAAATGATTAATATCCCTGCCCTGGGGACTGGGTGTTTGTGCCGTCCTTAACGTTCCTTTCCTCACATTCAACACTCTACATTTCCGCAATTACACGCATGTTCATATCATATGGTGCAAGTAGGGGCAAGAGATCTCTATATTTTGTTAAAAATGAAGCCATGTTTTCCAGTGTTGACTTAGTTAAATGTAGCAAAGGCTTTTCAGTCTGTCAAACACATAGCAAATACAATGTAAATTAAAACACTAAAAACATATCTGTAAAACACACACTAACATACAAAGAATGACATGTTTCGTTCTACAAGAACATCCTCAGATTCTATCAAATCACTTAAAATAAGCTTACATATGTACAGTATTGTTTACGTAGCGTAAACTTGTCAATGATAGAGAGATGAGTGATAACATGAAACAGTAATGACAAAAAATAAATTATATACAATTATAACATAGTGAAAAACTTACGTATTTATCTAGACTGCCGATGTTAAGTCCTGTCCTGAAATAGTGTTTGGTGACAACAGACTTAACATCGGCAGTCTAGATAAATACGTAAGTTTTTCACTATATTATAATTGTATATAATTTATTTTTTGTCATTACTGTTTCATGTTATCACTCATCTCTCTATCATTGACAAGTTTACGCTACGTAAACAATACTGTACATATGTAAGCTTATTTTAAGTGATTTGATAGAATCTGAGGATGTTCTTGTAGAACGAAACATGACATTCTTTGTATGTTAGTGTGTGTTTTACAGATATGTTTTTAGTGTTTTAATTTACATTGTATTTGCTATGTGTTTGACAGACTGAAAAGCCTTTGCTACATTTAACAGAGATCTCTATAGGTAGACGCCCCGAACAAATAGCATTCAAAAAAGGATTACTTAATTCATAATAAAATAAATATTTTTAACACAATGATAAATAACTGTTGTAGATATGCTTGAGAAATATATCCTCGAGAGTATTATTTAGCAATTAATTAATTAATTATACAAGAGGTTGTTATTTAAATGTATAACGAATTATGCCAGGAGATTTTTAAACCATTATTTAGAGTTGTTAGTAAAATAAGTTTACTTGTTTTGTTAATAGTTATAATTCGTTGAAAACATTTGTTGAAGCTAGAGAAAATTAAACGTATGGCATTTTTGGAATCTTGTTTTTATTTCCACTTCGTTCCAATCCTGATTAATTATTAATGCACAAAACTTTATTCATATTGAATTGTTTCGTTTATGCATATTTCACGTGTAAATTGTTCAGAATATTGTTGGTATTTATATGATTTATAGGTGATCACATTATCTGATATTAGAGTTCAAAGGTATTTGGAGTTAGAAATTTAATTTATGTTCTACCAGACTCGTGCTTGCTACCGGGTTTATGCATAGGATTTAAGTAAACATTATTATTTATTGGCAAAGAAGTCCGGCTCCATGGCAAAATAGTTAGCGTGCTGGCCTTTGGTCACACGGGTCCCGGGTTCGATTCCCGGCAGGGTCGGGAATTTCAACCATGGTTGGTTAATTTCACTGACATGGGGGATGGGTGTATGTGTCGTTTTCATCAACATTTCATCCTCATCACGACGCGCAGGTGCCTACGGGCGTCAAGGTGAAAGACCTGCATCTGGCGAGTCGAATGTGTCCTCGGACACTCCCGGCACTAAAAGCCATACGCCATTTCATTTCATTTCATTGGCAAAGAAGTTAATATAGAAAACCAAACCCCATAGCGCGACAGCCCCGAAGGGCCATGGCCTACCAGGTGACCGCTGCTCAACCCGAAGGTATGAAGATTACAAGGTGTCGTGTGGTCAGCACGACGAATGCTCTCGGCCGTTATTCTTGGAAGAACTTAATATAGTATTTACAATTTTTACGTAATATTTTAAGGTACAATAGCATTTTCAAATTAATTTTTTGTCTGTTTAATAATAATAATAATAATAATAATAATAATAATAATAATAATAATAATAATAATAATAATAATAATAATAATAATAATAATAATAATCGTATGGCCCTTTATACCGTTTAATTTAACGCCATCTAGGATGCTGTGTGTCAGTTTTGACATTCCATTTTACTCTGACAGATGGCGGAGAAACGGATCTCTATCGTGTGATCTATGGCTGAGTTTTAAATAGATTTGCTCTTTGCTAGGCTGAGTGAAAAAGACGGTTGAGGCGATGTCCTCCTGACCCCAACTTGGCAGGTTCGATCCTGACTCAGACCGGCGGTATTTGAAGGAGCCCAAATACATCAGCCTTGTGTCAGTAGATTTATCGGGATGTAAATGAATTCCGGCATTTCAGCGTCTCCGAAAACCGTAAAAGGAGTTAATGAGATGTAAAATAAATAATATTAATAAGATATAAGTCGAACAGCGCCATGAGAGAAATGAAATAAATACGGTATTTCTGGGGATCGATGTTCTTTCGAGTGTATTTTACGTTTGTTTCTAACAGTAACAGACTAAAAATTTGAAACTGTTTATGTTGGTAGCAGTGACTACAAGAATGTGCCGAGAAACAAATATTTCACTTCTTCTGGATCATCCCCGACAGGAGCGGCTTCTCAGGAACCACTTATTTTCTAGATTATTATTTTCTAAAGGTAAAATATTGGTGGTTATTCGGGTCTCTGGGATTAGAGCGGAAGAGAGCTACAGCCAGCCTAGTCGGGTGGTTGAACCAGCAAATGCATAAAAAATATCCCTCGGCGAGGTACAAGAGTTTCGAGGTATAGGGAAAACGTTTTTAAGAAAATGCTCAAGTCGCTGCAGCAAGTTGCGACTTCCCACGCCTGTGTTAACACTCCTCATCTCTGTCACACACACACTCCTTTTCAAATTCACACTAAGCTCATCTCTCTAATCCTACCTCGAACCAGCGGAACAAAAGAACGTCGTCAAAACTTAAGAAAGAGGAGGAATCTCGATGGATTTATCAGAAAATTATTCTCACTAGCAGTTACAAGGTTGCTTTCCTTTGGTGCAGATCTCTGGGGCTGGTGCTCTTGCTATTGTAAGTTATCTTACGTTTATTTATTACAGTAACATCCTAAAACGTGTGTTTTATAATAGCGGAAAACAGTGTTAGTGTTCTCAAGGAAACACACTTTTCAACTCGTATACCAGAAAAAATTGAAATCAATGCTTCAGGAAGACCGTTACCAGTTCTAAAAATTTCTCAGGACCGATCTTGTAAAGGTAAATAGTTTTATAGACTTGTGAAGTATTCAGACCTCATGTTTATTTTCACTAAATTCAGCTGCAACACCGTCGACTTCCACACTTTTTAGCTTAGGAGTGCATTTATTTTATCCTTATGGTCTGATTTAATATTTAGTTTATCTTGGAATGAGTTAATAGGCATATCCATAGAAAAGTTAATGTTGTACATTTTTAACATTAAATACGTGAAATCCTAGTTTAAATTCACCTCAGTCCGTTTTTGATTATATATTCTAGTTTATGCAGCAGATCAAAATATTAAGTGTATCTACGAGTAAAACATTGTACGATATTGTGTATACTTTTACTTAGGAATGTCATCTTTCCTTAGGGTGTGTTCAAAATATTGTTTCAGCTGATTGTCTATACACGCAACAGAAGTTCTTGATAACGTATTTCATCCAAAACAGAAGAGTTATTTAATGTCAAAGAATCCACGACAGAGCATGAAATTTGAAAACAATGGCATAGGGAAATATTTTCAAGACAAATGCGTTGCAATGATCGTTGGACTTTGGCAAAGGTAAAAACAGTATGCGCACAATTTACAAATTATGTTTTAGTCAGTACTTTAGTTAAGCCGGTAAGGAAAGGTGCATTGTACAAGGAAACTAGTATTTTTGCTGTAGGGTAGAGGGTACACACCAGTACGCCATTACAGATTAAGTCCATAAAGAAGATATTGTCCGGCTCCTTGGCAGAATCGTCTGTGCACTGACCTTCGATTCAGAGTGCCCCGGCTTCAATTCCCTTCCAAGTCGGGGATTTTAATCTTGAATGGTTAATTCCCTTGGAACGGAGACTGGGTGTTACTGATGTTTCTAATATACCTGAAACTCATACACCACACGCTACACTCTCCACGTCCACAATAACACGCAGATTTTTATACACGGAAGATGCCACCCACCCTCATTGGGGGGTCTGTTTACAAGGGCTGTACCGGGCGAGTTGGCCGTGCGGTTAGGGGTTGTTGAACACACCAGCCATCGTCAATATCTTGACAGTTATTTTAGTGCTACTGTACCAAACACCAGCCTACTAGTGAGCGTTCGAAAACGAGAATTAACGCAAAGGGGCGCACGAGACGGGTAGCACTGAGGAACATACAGCGAGCGGCCGTCCGGTTGTTATCTCTTCGTATTCTGAAGTAACTTGCCTACAGGCCATATTACCGCTGTGAAAATTATTTATTAGACACTCCATTCATCATTAATGCATGTGGGACACTTGTAAGTAAAAATAATGGTGCTGGCGGACAACCTGGAATAACCCGTACACGACAGCTAGTCACTAAATAAATCAAAATACTGCAAACGATGAGTAAGCATGAACAAGAAAATGTAATTATGAGAAATACTCTAATTCAGAAAAGTCTCGCTTATTAACTCTAAGAATAGAATAATAATAATAATAATTGCGTGTGGCTATTTCTAGCCGAGTGCAGTCCTTGTAAGGCAGACCCTCCGATGAGGGTGGGCGGCATCTGCCATGTGTAGGTAACTGCGTGTTAGTGTGGTGGAGGATAGTGTTATATGTGGTGTGTGAGTTGCAGGGATGTTGGGGACAGCACAAACACCCAGCCCCCGGGCCATTGGAATTAACCAATGAAGGTTAAAATCCCCGACCCGGCCGGGAATCGAACCCGGGACCCTCTGAACCGAAGGCCAGTACGCTGACCATTCAGCCAACGAGTCGGACAAGAATAGAATTAAATGAGGCACACCATGTTCTACTAAGTTTATTAATAAATTGAGGTCTGTGTTTATTATTATTATTATTATTATTATTATTATTATTATTATTATTATTATTATTATTATTACCGTATTATTATTTGAGAATTGCTATCAGCAGTGGATCAAATTACAGAACTAACAAGAGTATTTGCCCTAGCTCACATCATCTTATGTTAAACTGTTTATGTACTCACAGATATGAGTCATTGCTGCTGAGTGATGACGTTCCTAAAAAAAAGGATGGCGGCTAGTAACTGTAACTGCTTGTGATGGAGTGAGACAGAATGATGTCTCTAGAGCTTGTATAAAGTTCAGGGCGACACAGGCGGTTGCTGATCGACAACGACGTGACGCCCACGCAAAACAACTCCCAGCGGGGATCAGTATTTATTGCTTTCAGCACGTCGTAGGCCCACTGCTACTCCACCTCGATCCGCCAAGAACTTCGGAGGGCCACCTGAGTGAATGTGTTAGATCAGACAATACAAAGTCGGTTGCACGATGGAGGACTGATATCAACGAAGGCGATTCCAAAAGCTCCTCTTACACCACACCATAGAGCAGTTCGTTACAAGAGAACAACTCATAGCCGATGCCACCAGGAACAGTTTTCTGATGAGGCATTAGGGTCGGGAGACGATCCGGTATGAGATGGGACGATTCTTTCAACCTGGAGGGCCATAATAGCAAGGGGTTTCCGTCATATTTTGGGGTGGGATCATATTTGATGGACCTACGCATCTAATTCCTATCCAGGGTAACATTACTGGTGTGGTATATAGAGACAATGTAGTTACAGGATTTGCTGCAGGCGAGAGCTTTATACTAATGAATGATAATGCTCGTGCCCATGAAGACAAAGTGGTCAATCAGTACCTTGAGATGCATGCCATACGTGATAAGTGTAGCCGGCATTTTTGTGAACATGAACTGTGTTCATTATACATGGTAGGATCTGAAGAAAGCAATTGCCCACCGCCTTAGTCTTCCTGCTAACATTCAGTAACTAACTGAAGCCGCTAACCAACAGTGAAATAATCTGTCCCAAAACAAGTAGAATTATTTAGTGCTGATTATACATCGTCGTGCTGAAGCATACTTCAGGGCTCGAGGTGGTTGTACACGGCACTGATCGGCCTCATGATGAACGAGAATTTTGTGTTCAAAATCTCACATTGCCAAATTCGTGCATTTCTTGCGTTCCTGTTGCTTTTGCATAGCTGAATTCATATTGCTCTCTTCATATATGAATCAATTGGCATGCCTTTGCTTGTAACACCTAGTGTTTACAGTGCACTACAGTAGGTATGTCTTCTGAAATGGGCTAGAAAACATTTTTGGTGATGATTATTAGGACCAGGCAGTCCATGCAGTATAGGTTGGAATGGAAACGAGTTTCAAATATCTGCTTGCCCACATGACTGTTATAATCTGAAATTTGCGTATAAATGGTACGACCTGTTATAACCCCTACCATCTATGCAACTCTTCCAACACAACCAACGATCAGAAAAGACGATACTTCTTGATACTAGTTTGAATGGTAACAAATTAATATTACAAGAATTACTCTAATATCAAAATATAACGGATGGTCTAACCGAGATGGTTTAGGCGTGCTCCGGCACCAGGAAGGACGTCGTTTCGATTCGCTGTCGGAAGTCAAAACAATTTGAAATGAGATTTCTACGTCTGATGAGGCATATTGTATATCCTGAGATTCGCTTAGTCTACAGCAACACCGGGCGAGTTGACCGTGCGGTTAGGGCCGCGCAGCTCTGAGCTTGTATCCGGGAGATAGTGGGTTTGAACCCCACTGTCGGCAGCTCTGAAGATGGTTTTCCGTGGTTTCCCATTTTTACACCAGGCAAATGCTGGGGCTGTGCCTGAATTAAGGCCACGGCCGCTTCCTTCACATTCCTAGCCCCTTCCTGTCCTTTCGTCCCCATAAGACCTATCTGTGTCGGTGCGACGTAAAACTAATTGTAAAAAAATCTACACCAACACTGAAAACTAGAGTAATTCATGGGGTCGAAAGTGGCCGAAAATAGAGCTAACTATATAGTTATTGGTCTTAGGTCTTACTAACTAATTTAAAGGATTTGGAGACACCGATGTACCGGAATTTTGTTCCGAAGGAGTTCCTTTACATGCCCGTAAACCTACCGACACGATGCTGGCGTATTTGAGTACCTTCAAATACCATCAGACTGAGCCAGGAACGAACTCGCTCCCCTACACAATTCGGAAGTTACAAATAGTTGAAGCCTTTACGGTGCGCTCCTCTAATGGTATTCATGGCTTGTACGGATGTCAATCACAAGCATTCTCTGGTATAACCGAATATGTCAAGAGTTAAATGCATGCATTTCTATATTCACATTTCATTAATTTTCATTTTTCATTTTGAATTCTCTGAAAGGTTTATAGAAAGGAAAGTGATTGAGAAAATATTTCATGCTTTCATGTTTATTGGACCAAACGTTTTGGTTGTGCAATGCGGGCCGTATAATTGTACAGAATATCCTCTATTTAAACCCTACGATCGGCAGCGCTGAAGGTGGTTTTACGTGTTTCCCATTTTCACGCTAGGCGAATGCTGGGGCTGTACCTTAATAGGGCCACGGCCACTACCTTCTCAATCCTAGCCCTTTTCCATCCTCCGTCGCCGAAAATCTATGCGATAGTGCAACGTTAAACCGCTAAAAGAAATAAGTAGCAAAATGCTTATTTGTATAGTATGTTGTGAATGTGGCGCATCATGAACAAATATCTCGTTCGCAAGCACAGTAAGGGCTGATGTCAACATCGTCAATTATCGTATGTTTCTACATGCCTTAGTTCGTGCACTTAGTTCATTGTAAGATTTTAGTAATGAAATTGCATTCCGAAACACTTTAGAGAGTGTAACATCTTCTGGATATTCAACAGAAGTAAATTCACAGATCAGCCAACTACTACGCAATCACTTTCAGAGATATATAAGTAGCCCATTTACAAAATGTGTTACGTGCACAAGAAGATAAATTTTGCTTGTAGCGCCATGTTGGTCTTTAGTACCTCCTCTGCCAACAAGGCTAGAAATAATATTTCTAAACATTTTATATCCGTGGTAAAATGTCAACAAACGCTAGGTGCAGATGCAAGGAGTGTTATATCATTCATGTATATTTAAGATACATGATGTTTCAGGCGCGTTTATTTGCATTGTCTTGTTGTTAGTGGGCAACATAAGCCATTAAAACATATGTCAAGCAAATATATGCTGTTCTTGCATTTGTTTGTGTCGATTACTGTGCTAAGGTAAACGAAAAATTCAGTTAAAATGTCATAATGTAGTAAGATGCAACAATAACCATGGATACAGTATTTTTTCTCATTGAATAGGCCTACTACTTTTATTAATCTTACTGCCCTATTACAGATTCACAGCAACCTGTTTGAATAAGGCACGTTTTTTAAGTCTCAAAACAGATGCAAACTGTGGTAAAACGCTTTTTGTCCAAACAATTTGAAGTAGTTTGATACATTTGATTTTAAACTAGATTTGTACTCGATCCCATTTTACTTTAGAAAGTTATTGCGCAAATTGTACGACATGAATCGCGAATCTATCATCAGTGTATGAATTGGAATATACTTTTCTTTATTTCCCAATAGCCCGTTGTAATAAGTAATGGGCAACTAATAAATATATCGTATTAGATGTTAAATATGCATTTTTTCACAAAATTCTTTCTTGGTAGATGCAAATAATTTTTATCGGTGCTGAAATTATGCTACAGCGTGCTATGAAGGGTTAAACTACTGTGTAAAATGTATATTTTTCAGTTTTCTTAAGTTAAGGAACCAAGCAAAGAGTTAGAGTACAACTCACCTCTGCCAACACGTGCTCGTAGGACGGTGGAGGGGACGGTGGTACTTCAGGCTGTTCCATGTCTTCCTACACCACAAACATTGTTATGTTCTCAACTATGAAAATCAACTCTGCGATCATTTGCTGTGGAACGTTTAATATTAAGTCAGCATAGTCTCTGAAGCACGGTATTTCTTCAGCCTTGAGAAATCGAAGATATTGTTTCAGTGGAAACTGATGATTATACACAGCTACTATAAATCAGTTCTTCAAAATATCTGGAAAAAATAAAGAAGACAAATTGATAAAAAAAACAGACTGACATATGTTTGCGCCATGTCCATATGTTTACATACTGATAACATTCCCAACCTTGTAAAATGCGTTTTTAATAACCTCTTATAACTAATTGTACAAATTATATTTTGAAACTCACACGATCCTACCAGTAACTCACGCCAAGACTTGCTGGTCTGTATACACACACAAAATAAGTAAACCGAATAGCAGTTGTTCTGTATCGAAATTTCCCACTAAATTCCTTTAAAATATCTATCAAAGTGACCTACAAAGTACATTTGTGAAGCATTTCATTAATAAAACTCTACACTGCCATTTCACCACAGATGCGTAGACACGACACGCTGACTGTGTGTGAACACACAGGGAGCCGAGTATCGATTATTGCGTAACAAGGCGTGCTCACACACACAGCACGCGATTGATGACATCAATAATTTCAATATAAACAAGAGAAATCCATCTTATTGCTACTAAACATTCCTTAAATACTGTTTGATGGGTAGTTATAAACAGAATTAACACCATAGAGGAATCTCACTTAACAAATTCAACGCACAAACATCCAGGTATAAGGTTGCAACATGATGCAATATAAAGTCACGTCAGATAAAAACACGATACAGAATTTTTGTCCATAAAGAAATATTGATTCATTAATTAAAAGATACAGATATTTTTTGTTACTGTATAGTCGACATTCTTAATGTGGAAGTCACCTGTACCATATGGTTCAGCCTTCAACTGGATGTTGTAGGAAGCGTCGTCGTCGCCAGAAGATTATATAGCCATGAATTGTGGTGGAAACTAAGCACCTACGTTACTTACAAGCACTTGATTTGACTATGCATAAGGAAACATAGAAGTTGGTCCGAGAGTTACCGTTAACGCCCAATACCAAAATGGCGTGTTTTTTTATTATTACCTGATTTACTTCAAAATTACTACGTACCATCTTACACGACGTTAAAGATTGAGCAATTAAATCAGCACAAGAAGTACATACCTCACAGTAGGACGTTTACGACGGAGGGCTGTGGATAGAATATTCACTCTTGTTTACTAAAAACAGCCACCTGGCGCCAGACGCTGGAACCTGGGGAGGCGCCGATCGATAAAGCAGTACGTTGTACTTATCGGCGCTCCGCCTGCTTCATTACCCGAATATCTCCCCTAGAGTTGACATCGCTCCAGACAGTAGATGTTTGGGAAATCTTGGTTCCGAGCGCTGTATACTTACTGTGTGGAAAGTCTAGGGGAGGTGATTGTTACCTCAAGGGGAGAAGTAATGGGATTATCACACCCTTTTAATGCTAATAAAATAAAACGTAGTAAGTAAATTTGATGAAGGTACATACAAAAGAAAAAAGTTCCATGCGAGGCGACAAAATTAAAGACTCTGTAGGCATCGTAACAATAGGGAAACCGAGTGAGTTGGCCGTGCGGTTAGGGGCGCGCAGCTGTGAACTTGCATTCGGAATATAGTGGGTACGAACCACACTGTCGATAGCCCTGAAAATGGTTTTCCGTAGTTTCCCATTTTCACAGGAGGAAAATGCGGGGTTGTACCTTAATTAAGGCCACGGTCGCTTCCTTCCCACTCCTAGCCCTTTCCTATCCCATCGTCGCCACAAGACCTATCTAAGACGGCGCGACGTGAAGCAAATGTAAAAAAAGAGAAGACAATAGGGAAATCGGAGAGAAACGATAAAAGAGAAAAGGAGCCTTGCACAATAAAGTGGAAGCAATCTGAAGTCCTGTGATCACGACTACATGCTCACAAGATGAATGTGAAATCTTCGGCCGATAACCCGTGTGGACAGTAGATTATGAACGTACAACCCAACACTCTTTGGCACAACTGCAACTATTATCATGGCGCTGATAGTAAAATTTCTTCGGGTTAGCACAAGCTGTCGACTTCGGTTACTTTTTTTTTCAATTTGTTTTACGTCGCACTGATGCAGATAGGTCTTATGGCGACGATGGGACAGGAAAGGGCTATGAGTGGGAAGGAAGCGGCCGTGGTATTAATTATGGTCAGCCCCAGCATTTGGTGTGAAAATGGGAAACCACGGAAAACCATTTTCAGGGCTGCCGACAGTAGGGTTTGAACCCACTATCTTGGTCACTCTTAAGGCCGGATGTCTTTGTTGAAGCCTACCCTATGTGGAGGGATGCCCACTGTCGGCAGCCCTGAAGATGGTTTTTCCGTGGTTTACCATTTTCACACCAGGCAAATGCTGGGGCTGTACCTTAATTAAGGCCACGGCCGCTTCCTTCCCATTCCTAGGCCTTTCCTATCCCATCGTCGCCATAAGACATATCTGTGTCGGTGCGACGTAAAGCAAATAGCAAGAAGAAGATGTGGAGGGATGTATTCACATCTGCCGTGGTTTGCAGTGTGATGTGTTGTGTGTATGTACGAACAGGTGTGTATTAACACGAGCACAGACATCCAGTCCCTGAGCGAGAAGGATTAACCACATGAGGATAAATCCCCGGGTCGACCGGAAATCGACTCTCTGAAACGAAGTTCGCTACGTCGCCCATTCGGCCAACGAGCCGGATAATAATAATAATAATAATAATAATAATAATAATAATAGCCGGGCTTAGTGGCTCAGACGGTTGAGGCGTTGGCTTTCTGACCCCAGCTTGGCAGGTTCGATCCTGGCTCAGTCCGGTGGTATTCGAAGGTGAATAATAATAATAATAATAATAATAATAATAATAATAATAATAATAATAATAATAATAATAATAATAATAATAATTTCTGAGCTCAACGTTAATTAAAGGCGTTCAAATATGTCAGCTTCGTGTTAGTTTATTTACCCGCAAATAAAATGTCTCATGCGGGGCAAAATTCCAGCACCTCTTCTCGGAAAATCGTAAATATAGCGAGTGGGATGTAGAACTAGAACAACAACAACTACTACTACTACTACTACTACTACTACTACTAATAATAATATAAACTAAACACGTGCCCAATAAGGGTCTATGTCTGAAGGACCGATACCATGCAGCCACATAAAACACCAAACCAAACCCCATGGCGCAACATCCCCGAAGAGCCAAGCGACTGCTGCTCAGCCCGAACGCTTGCAGATTACGAGGTGTCGTGTGGTCAGCACGACGAGTCTTCTCGGCCGTTAATTTTTTGCTTTCTAGACCGAGACCGCTGTCCCACTATTAGGTAGCTCCTCAGCTGTAAACACATCGGCTGAGTAGACCTCGAACCAGCCCTCAGAACCAGGTAAAAATCCTTGATCTGGCCGAAAATCGTACCCGGGGCCTCTAGGTAGTGACTCATTCTCCGACTTTACATACCGATTTTCGTTAAATTATCTTCAGCCATTTTCTCGTAATGCGCGTATATACACAGACAGACAGACAGACAGACAGACAGACAGACAGACAGACAGACAGACAGACAGACAGACAGACAGACAGACAGGCAGGCAGACATGACGGAAAATTAAAACGTGCATTTCCTTGTTATTGTCGACACAGCCGATACAGAAATACCATTACTTTAAATTCTGAACAACGTACAGACAAAACTCTTATTCTATATTGAACCGTTTCCATCCACCAAATATATATGCCAGGCTAAGTCGGTGAGCGCGCAGTACGTTCGGTTGAAAATGGGCGTAATAACTAAAGCTAATTTCCTAAGAAGTAAATTCCAATAGTATATGAATGGGAAACAGTATCATTTAGTGTGAATAAGAAGCAAATTCGGGGGTAAAATAGATTTATTTAACTAAGCACATGATAAAATTATCCTTACTGAACGAAATGAAATTTATAAAATAATGCAAATTTAACTCAAATTGACATTTTAATTACAAGTATGTGCCCAGCACATCAGAAAATAATTACAAGTTAACACCACAAAAGCTAATAGGAACAAATGCTGAACAAATGAAAAACACGTAAAACACCATTTAAATGTTGGCATGATCTACATCTTTCATTAGAACGACGCCGCTAAGTGAGAATGCCGATATCCCCGAAGGTGTTGCAACAATAAACACCTCGTAATCTGCTGGCTTCCCTTAAAAAAATATTAGCTCTGGGCTAAATTTAAAATTTACACAACGTTGACACCACATATGGACAACGAGCAAGAAAATAACACATGACAAATAAAACAAACAATAAATACTAAAAAATATAGACAAAATCACTGGATCACTGAAAATAAACATACAGGATAAACACTTCTTTATAATTAAAGTCACGGAATGCATGACTTAGTCCAGGCTCTGGCTGCATACATATATTCTTTCTGTCATAGCAGTCGGTCCCACTTTCCCCATCGTTAGTAGTCAGCTGTAAGGGTAAGAATTCTACCTAACCAAGAGCTGACAGGGTGACGGATGGCCATTCATACACAGGATTCTGGGTGTGCACTTTCATTCGCAGCGGAACTAAGCCGGCTGTCTTTCACATTACAAGTGAAGGTTTGTCACTGCTAACACTTGCTGCCTCGCTCCACAAAACTACTGTATTTACATCTCCCATTTATGAACATATTCTGTCTCAACAGAAACATCGCGCCTCCATATTTCAAATTATTGGCCGCACAAATCGCTATCACTCAGGCCTTCTATACTCGCGGCATGGGAGTTCGAATCTCAACTGTATCACTAAATTTCCAGGTGTATTCTAGCCCGTTACTTTCTAAGCAGCTTTCACTCATCATTTCCCTTCACTAAAATTTTAACACCCGTATAATATACTAGGCGATATCTGCCTTTCGTTAACACTCCTATTATTTTCCAACCTGGATCGCCTGCCTTCTCTTCTCATTAAAAGATCCTAACTTCTGAACGTAGCTTTTGCGCTCCTCTGGCAGCCAAAATATACCTGAAAACGCGCTCTTATCTGGTAATAAAAGTAGCCTACGCTGCCTTAAATATCCTTGTCCCACACAACATTGAGGCCACATAGCCACGTTAAAGAGGAAGCTACCTTCCTGTATTACATCTAACACATGCATATAGGAATATCGTCGCCATAAGACCTATCTGTGTCGGTGCGACGTAAAGCCCCTAGCAAACAAAAACATATAGGAATATCCTGAAATGAACACATGTAAACACACATACCTAACTACACCCACTCACAACCCTTTACCCAATACTAAGCAAACACAAAAAATATAAAATTAGGGCACTAGCATGCATTTGCCTTGGATCACCATCTACGTAAGCTAAAATCAAGAATAGCTCAGCTCTAGCGAGCTGACATTTAACAATATTTTACAAATCTGCTCTGGATTAAACTAAACTGACTCCTTCTCTCTAAGAACATGCTTAGAATATTGACATTTTCTCTTAACTTTGTCGATATCTGCTCCACACCCTCTACATAGCTGCACCGTCAATGGGTTTACACAGTCAACATGCCATACTGGATGTGGTTACAATACATATGAATAACACTTGAAGATGTCATCATAGTCCTTGTACCGAGCTCGATAGCTGCAGTCGCTTAAGTGCGGCCAGTATCCAGTATTCGGGAGATAGTAGGTTCGAACCCCACTGTCGCCAGCCCTGAAAATGGTTTTCCGTGGTTTCCCATTTTCACACCAGGCAAATGCTTGGGCTGTACCTTAATTAAGGCCACGGCCACTTCCTTCCTACTCCTAGCCCTTTCCTGTCCCATCGTCGCCATAAGACCTATCTGTGTCGGTGCGACGTAAAACAACTGGTATAGTCCTTGAAGAAAAACACTCCTAGGTTAAATGAATATATGATAATTCTACACTTGCTCTATTGTATACGCGCACACTAACTAAGCACGTGTAAATTAACGCAAATAATTAAATGAGTAAGATATTGCTTTGTTCAGAGTTGATGTTTCACGGAATAGAACCCGTATCAGTTCGTATACAAGAGCAATGATCGAAACGAACGCACACGCATCAACAGCGACCACGATACGCGACCCGATAACTGTTGGCGTATAGCAAATGTTAATTCAGTTCACGAGAATTATATCGGTATACGCGGCAACCGACTTTACCGTCTCTCGAACTTTACACATATGCGGTGCCTACCGCACTTAGCATAATAGCGTGGCGTCACTCGGGCAAACGTAATTGCCACAATATCGGACTTTGCACTCCCGTATTTATAATACTTAGTTCACACCAGGACGCTGCATTTTAAACACAGTTTCCAATATAATTCACTGTGATTACATTATTATCACAATTACACTGAAGAAAATGGAAACTGCAACACCCAGAAGGAGTGGTGCTACATTGCTGCAATTGAACATGCAGGACGAGTGTTCGATTGCGATTCGATGATTACACTTTCAGGTCCCTCTGACCGCAAGTTTGGACAACAATCAATATAGGATGTGCCCACCACGAGCTGCAATATATTGATGAATTCGTCGAGGCATGGAGTCAATAAGGCCCTGGATCGCTTCCTGAGGAATTGTGGCCCATGCTTGCTGCACTGCACGGGTCAGTTGTTCCAGAGTTGTGGGTGGATGAGGACGGTTGGCCAGTTGTCGTCCCATCAAGTCCCACACATGCTAAATAGGACAAAGGTCCGGGATCTGGCGGGCCATTCTAAGGTTGTGATGTCGTGGAGAGATTCTCTGGAGATGCGTGCAGTGTGAACCCTGGCATTGTCCTGCTGAAACATCCCAAGCAATGTTCGCCATCATAGGGACAACAACTGGATTGAGTACCCCATCAACGTACTGTCGAGCAGTCATAGTGCCCTCAACAAGCACTAATTGTGATTTCACATTATTGACCCTGTGTGCCCCTCAACAATAAGATCTGTGCGGCCCCTCTCCCCGGTACGTCGGCGCACACGATTCCGACGATCACTGTGGGAAAGACAGAAGCGCGATTCATCACTAAAGACGACCCTATGCCATTCGTCGACCCACGTCGATCTTTCTCGACACCAGGCCAGCTTTACATGTCACTGTTGTGGGGTCATTGGTACACCTTCTGCAGGGACACGGGCTCATAAGCCAGCTGCACGTAGGCGATTACCAAGTGTTTGTTGTGTAACGTGGGGTGCCACAGCTGCTCGAATTTGCACTGCTGTTGCATGGGGTTCCATCCGGGCCCTCCGAATGATGCGACGATCCTCTCTCACAGTTGTCTGTCGCGCTGGGTCTGTGCCAGGTCTACGAGTGTGGGTACCTTCATTTGACCACTGCTACGATACACGTTGTACCGTAGATGCCTGTCGGCCAACACGTGCAGCGACAGTCCTTAGCGATAATCCAGCCTCACACAGCCCAATTATCCGAGCCCTCTCAAACGGCGGCAGTTGTTGATAGCGTGCTCTTCTGTGTCGTCGAGGCATGTTTGACGGGGAACACTTCACTGCACAGACTGCAAGTCAACTACGCTACACCAGAGTCCGTATACTGGAGTTGATTCCTCCGCGACCAATCACGTGGGGAGACCTGTAGCAACAATCCAATGGGTCTGAAACTTTGATCGCTTACATACTTTCATGGTATCGTTCCATATCTTGAAAATCAACACAAATGACCAATGCCTTTATGGTGTTTCAATTTCTTAAGTATTAGCGTCACTGTAGAAATGGTTACCAGTCAAGAACGTGGCAATCACGACGGACGTGGAGACTGCTTTCGGACTGAGAAACGAATAACGAATAAACGAAGACTGACCATGCTTCCTCTGCTGCTCCTGGTTTTATAGATTCACCGGTCTTATTCAGAAGAGGGGGTTCCCCTGTAGACTGTGGCTTGAGGGCTCAACCGCCTTCTGGAGACAAAGCACACGACCGTTGGAAAATAGCAATTCAATAATAAGTTTGAAATTAGCCGAAATATGCACAGATATGTGTCTCTAAAATCAGCTGCAACTCATTATTCATATCAAAACCGTGGAGCATTGGTTAAATATCAGACTTCACCCGTATAAAATTAGTAGATCAGCTCTGTGTTGAATGAGGTTGATAATCCGGAAAAATTGTCTTGGGGTTCACCATGACCGTGGGGTACGCCTTCTCAGCTGGCGATTGGCTCACTTCAAACTCGCCGCACGTCAGGCAATACTGTGACACTCCCTGCAGACTCGTTCAAAGTTTCAAATAACTCGCCGTTCCAAAGCTCGCTACTAACTGTGCTCTATCTCCGCGCGGTCCAGAGCTAATCGCCTCTCAAACAAAGCCTTCAAATGTAACGAACCTACAGTGTTGCGCAATATTCAAATAAATATACATGGGCATATATGATATATCTCAATATACGTAGACATAAACGGGATGTTAAATACAGAACCCACTCGTTCCGGTTGGTAATTTTTTCTATACTTATGCCTGTTGCTCACGGTAAAATTTTCTACCAAATTTATTGTACAATAATTTAATTTTATAAAATTTCTGTTGCACACGGTCAACTTCAAGTTTTATAAAACCTTTGATAAAAATTTTCATAAAATAGGACATGTTCTATTCCGTAAAATTAATTTTACGAAACGAACCAATCAGCGCAGCTGACATCACGATGATGCTGGCGCTACGTCGTGAGAAGATTGTGAAGCTCGATTGTAAACAAACACTTCTTTCTAAAATGGCAGGATCCGGGTCGACTAAGGAAGCTGTTAGTGTTTTACTGCACAAATACCAGAAATATCCTTGTTTGTACGAAGTTAAAATGCCACTTTACCACAACAGAAAAGCAAGGAGAGAGGCAAAAAACACAATCGCCGAATTCCTATACGAATGCTGGTCTTCTAACCTCAACTAATTTTCGACCAAGGACAGCAATCCTCTACCTTCTTCTCTTTTGATCCAATCCTGAGTCCAGCATTTCCTGGCATTTCTTTTCTTCCTTTTTACCACTGTACAACATATAATTGCAGCTAAAGCAGCAAGTTTTGCTTTGTTTGTTGGAGCCATACTCTGAAACCACCGAGCACAGAATAACTCAATGTCTCAAACACGCTGTAAGTTGAACAGCTGATTCTTGGTTTAAAAGTTTATCGACAGATGGCAGCACACACACATCTTAGTTCAGAACTCAGTTCATAGATTGCCATCCTGATGCTTCCACGGATTTTATAAAATAATTGTACCGTGTGCAACACAACTTGTTTTCATCAAATTATTATAAAATTAATTGTACAACAAATTTTACGAAACATTTTACCGTGAGCAATAGACATTAACATTATCTTTATATGTACTATAGGTACTGAACATAACGTATTACTTAGATAGTTTATTTCGTGTACCTTTCGGAATTTTTAAAGATCATATTAAGAGTTCCAGTAGAACAGTAGCTTGACATGCAGGTTGAATAGTGTATTTTTTATCTAATATACCTTTTTGTATACTTATAATAAGCCAAACGTTCGCTTTATTTTACGTATAAATTTGACATATCATTGTACATATCAATTATTAGTACACAATACGTAATGGCAAGATGAGTAATATTCACAGAATTGCTGCGGAAATTGAGGCATTACCTTCTATGTCGACATTTCAGGTTGATAACCGGCGAGAAGTCACTTGCCTACATGTTTCGAGTTAACAACAAAATTAAAAATGAGAAGATTCGCATGTGACGATTAAAATTGTCTTCTTACAAGTACGATATTATATATCGCCATGGAAAGGAAAATATAGTGAGAAATGCATTATCAAGAGTGTGTTCTTTCGAAGATTCGAGCCTCGATTGAGTCACTGAGACGTACTTGGCAGGTTCGATCCTGGCTCAGTCCGGTGGTATTTGAAGGTGCTCAAATACGACAGCCCCGTGTCGGTAGATTTACTGACACGTTAAAGAACTCCTGCGGGACTAAATTCCGGCACCTCGGCGTCTCCGAAGACCTTAAAAAGTAGTTAGTGGGACGTAAAACAAATAACATTATTATTTATTATTCACTGAGACGTATACACAAGACTCTATGCCATCGAGGTGTAACACGTTTGTGGCAATGGGTTCGTTCCAAAAGATGCCATATTCCACAAAAGATCATTTTGCTCGACGTGTGCTGAGTTGAAACCGAAATTTTTCAAGCACCTGGCAAACTCACCGAAGCCACTCCACCCTTTGAAAGATTATTGAAAGTGTCTTCAAAGGAACATTATCGACTGTCTCTAGAAATCGCTATCTTTTGATCTTGGTGGATGAATATTCAAGACTTCCTTCAGAATTTCCATGCCCTGACGTATCTTATACGACTGTGTTATAGCATTTACTCAGTCTGTTTGCCACATTCGAAACTCCTGCCTACATTCATTCTAATCGAGGCTCGTATTTCATGTCACAGGAACTGAATATTTTCCTGACTTCTCATGGAGTAGCTACCAGTCGCATACAATCCTCGAGGTAATGGACAAGCGGACAGATGTGATGACACTTGCAGTGAGGTGTAGAAACTTGCCTATAACGAAGTGGGAAACTATCTTAGGGTACAAGATGCTTTGCACTCCATTCGATCCTTCTTTTGCACTACTACGAACGGCACACCTCAGATGCTCCAACATCAGCGGAGATCCTATCATGGACACTCTTTATCAACATGGCTAACGTCACTAGGACCAGTGTTAATGGAACGGCATGTCCGAGCTCAGAAATATGATCCATTAGTTGAAAACGTTGTACTCAACGAATTAAAGGCTGGCAGTGCACACTTTCATCTTCCTAACGGCCTGGAAACAACGATTGCTCTCCGGGACTTGGCTCGTGCAAACAGTGCAGACCCTTATAGCAGCTCTTAGTCTGTACATGACTTCATCTATCTGCCATAACAACGATGAGAACAACCAAATGCTCTCTTCAAACAACCTTACTACAACAGAAGTATTATTTCTAGCTGATGTACTCGTACTTCGCTACGGAATTCTACGTTTGCTAAGGAACAATGTTATCTAGCTCCCCAGATATTTACCGCCAATATTCGGGCAGGCTGTTACACTCAGTACGCAGCAGTAATCCCATTATATTGGAGATGAGTGGCAGCATATGAGACAAAGAATATCACAAGAAACAATGGTCAATGTAATGTTATTGTTGATCAATTTTATGAGCTTTCGATATTGTAGGCCATCACATTTAGTTGTCTTCCGACCCTGAAATACCACTCTTATCATAGTCGGTAAGGTAAAACTGAATAAAACATAAATGATCGGAAATTGTATTCTCTATAATTTTTGTTATGTAGTATACTTTTCGATAGAACCAATAACATAGGTATTTAAAAATTAAATTTTAGGTGCCTTCCCCTAAACTACCATTTTACCCGGGGTGAGTACAATTGTTTATACCTTAGACTGTAGTTTCTTATTACCCATCTCTATATAGCAATTTTCATTAAATTCTGTTTACCCATTTTCTCGTGGCTCGGCGTTGATACGGACTTATTGTTAGCTACAAAAATACAAATTCATGAATATCTATCTTAACATAGCCAGTACGGTAATAATGAATAAAATGTAAATGATCGGACATTTTATTTATCGATAGGACAACTCAGCGTTAGTAAAATTATTTATAGCCTAGATTGTATTGGATCATTTCTGGACTTTACATACCGATTTTCATTTCTCTTCAGCAGTTTCCTTGTGATGTGCGAACATACATACATACATACATACATACATACATACATACATACATACATACATACATACATACATACATACATACAGACAGACAGACAGACAGACAGACAGACAGACAGACAGACGGACAGACAGACAGACAGACAGACAGACAGACAGACAGACAGACAGACAGACAGACAGACAGACAGACAGACAGACAGACAGAAATTACGGAAAAGTAAAACGTGCATTTCCTTGTTACTGTGGATATGACCGATACAGAAATACCATTCTTTTTAAATTCTATTATTTTTTTATTATTTTTTATATAGATTGTTGACATTTAGTGACAGGAGTGTCCGAGGACAAGTTCGGCTCGCCTGGTGCAGGTCTTTCTATTTGACTCCCATGGGCGACCTGCGCGTCTGGATGTGGGATGATGATGATGATGATAATGACATACGGAGAGGGTGAAACACGGTGTCGGTACGTAGCCTACTCCTGTCCACAAACACCAAGTGGTCTGCTCAAAGCTTTACGTCCCCATCCGACGGACGAATCATCATCAACAGCGTCATATGCCCTCCTGCACATGAACACTGCGGAGAGATTTGGAATCGAACTCAGGTTTTTGGAACACAATCTAGTGATTCGAAATTGTATACCACCACCTCTCCTACGCTGCCGGCCAACACTCTGACGGTGAACATTTTTTCGACCAACGGGACTCGAACCAGCTAACCTCAGTGTCAGACCACATAGGCTCTCCGCCTTAATGAACAGGACCACCAGGTGGGGTACACCACACATAGCAGTTTCGATCATGGCTCAGTACGAACGTCCTCAGAAACGTCAGCCTCTTGTCAGTAGATTTACTGCTACGATAAAGAACTCCTGCGGGACAAAATTCCGGCACCCCAGCGTCTCCAATAACCGTAAATGTAGTTAGTGGGACGTAAGCACTATAACATAATTATTAAGATATTTTACTTGGTTTCACTTCTTTCGTAACCAGTTTACTTATACTCGAAACCATGTTTTCTGTATGGATGAGGAATTGTGAATCCCGAATCATCGGACGCGAAATGAGATATATTAAATTCAATTGTGATATTTTAATTTGGTTAATTCATATTTCTTGCATTCGGGAGATAGTGGGTTCGAGCCCCACTGTCGGAATAACTGAAGATGTTTTTCCGTGGTTTCCCATTTTCACACCAGGAAAATGCTGGGACTGTACCTTAATAATAATAATAATAATAATAATAATAATAATAATAATAATAATAATAATAATAATAATAATAAAGAAGTCCTCCTCTCTGGTGTAGTGGTTAGCGTGATTAGCTGCCACTTCCGGAGGCCCAGGTTCGATTGCCGGCTCTGCCACGAAATTTGAAAAGTGGTACGAGGGCTGGAACGGGGTCCACTCAGCCTCGGGAGGTGAACTGAGTAGAGGTGGGTTCGATTCCCATCTCAACCATCCTGGAAATGGTTTTCCGTGGTTTCCCACTTCTCCTCCAGGCAAATGCCGGGACGGTTCCTAACTTGAGGCTACGGCTCCTTCCTTCCCTCTTCCTTACCTATCCCTTCCAATCTTCCCATCCCCTGGGAGAAGTACTGGTCGACGAAATGTCTTACGCTCCAGGACACTGCCTTTGGGGTGGCAGAGCTGGGATCCCATGCTGGATCCTGGAGAGAAAAACTGATAAATAAAAATAAAATAAAAATAAAAACCAACTGTGTGACTAGTAATTTTTATCCAGAGTCAAGTAGAGGAAGCTAAGGTAATATCGTTTTGCAACCATAATTTGCTCTGTGGGCGTACTGCTTGGTATCAGATTACTTTTTTTTATTATTATTTTTTTTTACTTCGAACGTCAATGTGTGTGGAAGGAATATTGTATTCGTACAAAAATGGGCAAGTCTTGACGTTTCATGAGAAGACACCGAAAAGTCGGTACATCTACCGACACGAAACCGGTGCATTTGAGCACTTTCTAATTCCACCAGAGAGATCCAGCGTTCTACTGTATGAACCATTAGCCAAAATTTGGTATGATTCTAGGTCTCTTCCAGCATATCTCGACGGTAGCATTTCATGTAACAATAGCAGTGCCAACTTCGGAACATGAATACTGGAACTTTGTTACACCTAACCGAGGATTTTCAAAAGAATTTGAAATATATGTGGTTCGAACCCCACTGTCGGCAGCCCTGAAGGTTTCCCATTTTTGCGCCAAGCAAATGCTGGGGATGCACTTTAATTAAGGACACGGCCGCTTCCTTCCTACTCCTAGCCCTTTCCTATCTCATCGTCACCATAAGACCTATATGTGTCGGTGCGACGTAAAGCCACTTGTAAATATATAATGTATGAGTAATTCAAAAGCAAGTATTTTTTTGATGACTCCGGACATCCTGATCATAAGCACGGAACTTCCAGTTTAGCGTTAAATCTGAACCATAATTTCAAAACTTACACCTGCGTTGGCTGAGATTCGAACCGCGACCATTACTTTTTGCCATACGAATCACATGGAGTAGCTTATTCTTATTCGCCTTTGCAAATTGTTCGCACCATTGGTCAGTACCGGTACACATATTGGATGTGACGTTTATCCTTTTCGATCATACCAAAGTCACGATTGGAAGCCGTGTACATGTGAAAAATGAAAATCCGCAGCCTGTTTCCAGTCATTCGACCGGGTCAGGGAAGGAATGAATGAAGCCCCCATCTAGCGGCGAGGATAGGAATTGTGTCGGCTGCCGAAGGCTGTCGCACTCCTCTGGGACAATGATTAATGACTGACAGATGAAATGATATTAGGGAGTGTTGCTGGAATGAACGATCACAGGGAAAACCGGAGTACCCGGAGAAAAACCTGTCCTGCCTCCGCTTTTTCCAGCACAAATCTCACATGGAGTGACCGGGATTTGAAGCACGGAAACCAGCGGTGAGAGGCCGGCGCGCTGCCGCCTGAGCCACGGAGGCTCACCAGGTACATGTGCCCAGGTATAACGAACCTATGGGTAATAAGTTACTGTCAAGAATACCTGTCTGCACCAAGTGAACTTAGATACTACTGTACAAGGAAATTCTTCTTTTTTCGTCCGATATACGAATTTGTTCAGACGAAGAGATTACGTCTTGCATTAGTAAGTTTTCAGAAAACACGAACTTATTTAACTTGTGCCTCTAGAGGCACAGTCTTCTTAATATATCACTCTCACCAATGTCACAATTATGCACGACTAATTTTTATATCTAAAGCTGCCGAAGGTAGAATACACTCTTCGTCGGAATATGTGGTGTTGGTACTGCTTGCTGCAAATCTGCCGTCACCACTGCCACATCACCTTACTTGACTCTCTCTCTCACACACATTGCTTTTTGCAGCAAGCACGTTGGAAATATGATCGGTCTTGGCAGGATTGCTTTGATTATTTTGGGCAGTAAATGCATCGCAAGTCTTACCTGTATCGGTTACTGGTAGTTTAAACCCGAGGTTAAACTTAGCGTTGAAAACACCTCTGTACACACGTACCTTCAAAGGCAATCAGTTAGTTTCTACACACTGCTGTTTATTTCCTCCATAGAGAACAAACTTGAGAGGGTTGTTGCTCCGCTGTTGTGTGATCGGTACTTTGAAAATGATCGTACGTATATCCTGACCTCTTCTTTGTCCTCATCTTTGATTCTGTGTGGAGTTCGTTTGCTTGCGGTGGTGTGAAGGTTGCCGTGTTTGGCAAACCGCCAAGGAATCCGTGTTTTCAACCACACAGGGCCATAATAACCAACACACAAATATCACACAGGAAACAATTAAGAAGAAAAGGTATATTAATAACTAGCTAAAGGCCTAGCAATTCTTCGTACAGATTTATGAGTGGGAAGGAATTGGCCGTGGCCTTAATTAAGGTACAGCCCCAGCATTTGCCTGGTGTGAAAATGGGAAACCACGGAAAACCATTTTCAGGGCTGCTGACAGTGGGGTTCGAACCCACTATCTCCAGCTCACAGCTGCGCGACCCTAACTGCACGGCCAACTCACTCGGTAGAGGCATCGTGACTGAAGCACTTGTTCTCTAGATAATGGCGCAAAATAAAATGTGAATGATAAACCCACCAAATATTAACCTTACAAAATCTTTTTTAAAAAAGAAAGACGGAATATACACACAATACGATGGCGATGATACTGAGCAGGGCTGAACAACCGGTTCTCGAATATGGATAAGCACGCTTAGCACTCTCAACAATACAACTGTCCGCACAATGGCGCGCTCATTCTGGTAACAAACGAACATCGACTTACGCACGAAATTCATTAGTGAAAGCGACCACAGTCAAAAACACAAGTAAGCAGAATTTTCTCGAAAACAGAGTTACGAAGAAAATGCATATGACTTTTCTTGCAGAAAATGTTACGAAATGGTGAAATATATATCTAAATCAAAAGTACCCCTTGCGAGACTCGGGTTTTCTCGCGATATCCCTACCACTTCTTAGCTTAGTCGGTTCGGAAGTTTTCAAGCCTATACCGAACAAACAAGCAAGCAAACAAACAAACAAACAACATCATCTCATTTTATGTCCTACTCGTTGGCTGAATGGTCAGCGTACAGCCCTTCGCTTTAGAGGGTCCCGGGTTCGATTCCCGACCGGGTCGGGAATTTTAATCTTCATTGGTTAATTCCAGTGGCCTGGGGGCTGGGTGTTTGTGCTCTCCCCAATATCCCTGTAACTCACACACCACACATAACACCATCCTCCACCTCAATAACACGTAGTTACCTACACACGGCAGATGCCGCCCACCCTCATCGGAGGGTCTGACTTACAAGGGCTGCACTCGGCTAGAAATTATAATTCGCCCTATCTATAAAATGAGATAATAATACCTATAATAATAATTATGATAAATACTAAAAACAAATAAGAGACATAGTATAACAGATTCGTTTGTAATGATAATCATTAGACACGAAATGCAAAGTATTTATTGTTGTTGTTGTTTTTCATTTGTTTTACGTCGCATCGACACAGATAGATGTTACGGCGACGATGGGATAGGAAAGGGCTAGGAGCGGAAAGGAAGCGACCGTGGTCTTAATTTAAGGTACATCCCCAGCATTTGCCTGGTGTGAAAACAGGAAACCATGTATTGCTTGTTGTTATTATGATCATTGTTAAATAGAACTCATACGCACATCAGAAAGTATTAAGAACTAAACTGACAAATAGGCCTTCCTCGTACTGTTTGTAGTCTGCGTACTCTCAAATAGAATATTGATATTAGGGCTTTCTGGCGCACATGAACGCGCCAATTTCTCACTTTAACACACTAATTGTAGGTCAATTTTCTTTACGAATAGTCTAGATGCACTCTGTCTTTTCTAAGCCTTCAATCGGACTAAAAAGGTAGGCGTTTTGTTTATTGTAAGCGCCGATGCCGGAGTCCGCCATACACAACGCATGTTTCTGTTCAGTCGTAAGGCTGCTGAGTTGGCATACCGACTCCGGCATTCGGCAACCGAAGACCAAGTGTCCATCACTCGTCCATTGTTGGTATTTGTTTATGCTTATGCTCCCTTGTATTTCTTCAACATTTTCGTTTATTCTTCATCCACTCTTGAAGCTTTCGAGAACTCACTCACTCACTCATTTTTTATTTATTTCGCATTACCTGTAGCAACTTCGTTTTGCTCGACATTAACAGCGTTCGCCACTCTACTCATTACGGACTCGATGCTCAGACTGGCCGGGATATGGCGCTCTTACATTGCGGTACAGCGCAGCAAGCGGTTGTGCAGAACAAAACACGATGACAAAACGCGTGACGCGGTAGAAAGTACCAGCATGTTCAAGAGGTTAATACATTTGCAGGTGGTGTGGTGTTACGTTTTGGGCTGAGCTTACTAATGGCCGTCGTACACCTTTGATTCCAATTCGAGGGTTGTTAACTGCCCAGCGGTATACCGGTGACATTTTTCGACCGTTTGTACAACCTTTTAGGGATGAATCTTCTTCTTCTTCTTCTTCTTCTTCTTCTTCTACTACTACTACTACTACTACCGCTTTTCCCACACCTGTGGGATCGCGGGTGTGAACTGTGTCGCACATGTGGATTTGACCCTGTTTTACGGCCGGATGGCCTTCCTGACGTCAACCATATATGGAAGGATGTAAACACTATTGCGTATTTCTGTGGTGGTTGGTAGCGTAGTGTGTTGTCTGAATATGAAGAGGAAAGTGTTGGAACAAACACAAACACCCAGTCCTCGAGCCAGACGAATTAATCAAACACGATTAAAATCCCCGACCCGGCCGGGAATCGAACCCGGAACCCTTTGAACCAAAGGCCAGTGAGTCGGACAACCCTTTAGGGATGAATATGGTGCTGAATTCATTTTCGTCGACAACAATGCTGGCCCTCATCGACGTGCATCAGTGAGGAACTTCCTGAGAGAGGCAGATATCTACCATATGAACTGACCAGCTAATTCATCGGACATGAACTGCATTGAGCATGCTTGGTGAAGGTTGAAATGGGCTGTTTTTTACCGTCCACAAACCTCCACAGACACTCCCAGACCTCATAAGATTTGCCCAGGTGGAATGGGACCTTCTTCCTCAAGATGACGTCAATGTACTCATCGCAAGCATTCAGTTATTATTGTTTATTTGCGTTAGATATTGGAGGAGAAACGTTTAAGTTTCCATTCCCAGTTTGTGTGTCTCTGTGATACATAAACAACATTCTGTAAATTTATTGCTGCATTGCATCGATGCTAGTTCAAAATATCTTTGCGATGTATAATATAGTAGGACGTTAATAAGACTAGAAATTATTATTATTATGTTAATGTGTTAACGTCGCACCAACACATCAAAGGTTTTCGCCGACGGAAGGATGGGAAAGGGCTAGGATTGGGAAGGTAACGTCCGTGGCCTTAATTAAGGTACAGACTCTTGCCTGGTGTGAAAATGGGAAACCACGGAAAACTATTTTCACGGTGACGGTGGGAATCGAATACAACACCTCCCGAATACTACCTGATAACTACATGACACTAACCGCACGGAAAAATTGAGCGGTTTATTTTTATTATTATTATTATTATTATTATTATTATTATTATTATTATTATTATTATTATTATTATTATTATTATTATTATTATTATTATTATGGTTCTTGGTGTGGGTTACTGTAGTCACGTCCTAGTTCATGAACCATGGGCAACGGCTGAGTGGCCTAGTAAGTGGTCCCGAGAGTCGGGATACCAGTTGATACGGAATGGGAGTGGGCATCTCGGACATATTCTGCATCATGGCCTTTCTTGTGCTCAGGCGGCTAAGACTATACAATCCACCGATGGTCCCTAACCCGTTACAGGAGAGGTCCTCACCTGGACTATGTGCAAGTAGGGTAGCATCCTGCTTCATGAATTTACCGAGCTCAGAACATTTTAAGCAAGCCTCGGACCTATGGGAGTAACGGAGTCCCACTCCCATTTGACAGGCGAGGGACTCCTTGGAAACAACTTGGCGAACGAAATGGAATTCGATGGGGAGCTATCAATATTAATGGAGCTTATGGAAGAAGGAAAGTATAAATGGCTGAGTCAGCAAAGAGGATGCATCTGGATGTGCTAGGAGTAAGTGATATTCGAGTAAGAGGAGATAACGAGGAAGAGATTATAAAGTATACTTAAGGGGTGTTAAAAAGGGAAGGGCAGAGTCTGGGGTAGGGCTGTTCATCAGAGATACTATTCCACGCAACATAGTTTCTGTTAGGAACGTAAATGAGCGAATGATCTGGTTAGATTTGGCAGATGGAGGAATTAGGACGAGAATTGTCTAAGTGTATTCACCATGTGAGGGTGCGGATGAGGATGAAGTTGACAAGTTTTATGAAGCATTGAGTGACATCGTGATCAGGGTCAACAACAAGGATAGAATAGTGCTAATGGGCAATTTCAATGCGAGAGTTGGAAATAGAACTCAAGGGTACGAAAGGATGATTGGTAAATGTGGGTAAGATGTGGAAGCTAATGGGAATGGAAAGCGTTTACTGGGTTTCTGTACTAGCATGGGTTTAGCAGTTACGAATATATTCTTCAAGTATAAGGCTATTCACTGTTACACATGGGAGGCTAGGGGTACCAGATCCATAATAGACTATATCTTAACAGAATTCGAATTCAGGAAATCTGTTAGGAATGTACGAGTTTATCGAGATTTTTTATGATACAGACCACTATCTGATCTGCAGTGAATAAAATATCTCTAGGCCTAGGGTAGAGAAAGCTAAATCTAATACGTAGACTTTCACGACCACTAAATGACATTATAATAATTATTTGGGGATATTAGGTCGTGTAATAATAAATAAATACCAGCTGACGCGTTTCAATCCTGCGACCAGGATCGTCTTCAGAGCAACAACAAAGCAAAATGGCTACGGTCTCTCCATAGTAAACAGACTCAAGATAGAGAAACCCTGTTAGAAATGTAATTCATTCCAGGGCCTCCAGAGTCACGGAGAAAGATGTTGACGAGTTAACTATGGAGGGTAGCCATGATCTACTCAGTATATAGCCGTCACCTTTGTTAAAATTATTCGGGCGTTTAACAATTTCTATCGCCTCACGAATGATTCTGGGAATAAAATGTTTCTCTTTACAAATGACAGAAGTAGCATCAAAAATTATTTGATGGTCATTATGTATGGCATGTTCTGCCACAGCAGACTTCTCTGGCTGGCAAAGACGTAAGTGCCTGCGATGTTCTTTAACCCTTGTTGCTACTTTCCTACATGTTTGGCCGACATAAACCGATCCACAGGAGCAAGGAATCATATAAATTCCAGCGCAGTTTAAACCAATAGGATCTTTGACAGATCGCAAACAATTGCCTATGGTGATGTTAAGCCTAACATTGTTTGCGATCTGTCAAAGATCCTATTGGTTTAAACTGCGCTGGAATTTATATGATTCCTTGCTCCTGTGGATCGGTTTATGTCGGCCAAACATGTAGGAAAGTAGCAACAAGGGTTAAAGAACATCGCAGGCACTTACGTCTTTGCCAGCCAGAGAAGTCTGCTGTAGCAGAACATGCCATACATAATGACCATCAAATAATTTTTGATGCTACTTCTGTCATTTGTAAAGAGAAACATTTTATTCCCAGAATCATTCGTGAGGCGATAGAAATTGCTAAACGCCCGAATAATTTTAACAAAGGTGACGGCTATATACTGAGTAGATCATGGATACCCTCCATAGTTAACTCCTCAACATCTTTCTCCGTGACTCTGGAGGCCCTGGAATGAACTACATTTCTAACAGGGTCTCTCTATCTTGAGTCTGTTTACTATGGAGAGACCGTAGCCATTTTGCTTTGTTGTTGCTCTGAAGACGATCCTGGTCGCAGGATTGAAACGCGCCAGCTGGTATTTATTTATTATTACACGACCTAATATCCCCAAATAATTATTATAAAGCTAAATCTGTCTGTAAATGAATAAGGGTAGAAAATCTCCAGGACGAGGAAATTAGACAAAAGTACATGGATATAATGAGTGAGAAGTCCAAACAGTAGACAGTAAGCAGGTTCAATATATAGAAAGAGAACGGGCGGCATACAGGGATGCTGTAGTAGTAACAGCAAGGGAATGTCTAGGAACAACTGTGTGTAAAGATGAGAAAAGGCGAACATCTTGGTGGAATGATGAAGTGAGAGCAGCTTGCAAACGTAAAAAGAAGGCTTATCGGAAATGGCTCCAAACAAGGTCTGATGCAGACAGGGAATTGTACATAGATGAAGGAAACACAGCGAAACAAATGGTTGTTGAATCCAAAAAGAAGTCGTGGGAAGATTTTGGTATTAACCTCGAAAAGCTATGTCAGGCAGCAGGGAAACCTTCCTGGGCAGTAATAATCTTAGGTAGGGAGGGAAAAAGGAAATGAACAGTGTTTTGAGTAATTCAGGTGAACTCATAATAGATCCCAAGGAATCACTGGACAGGCGGAGAGAATATTTTGAACATCTTCTCAACGTGAAAGCAAATTTTCATGGTGGTGTCGCGAACAACCAAGCTCATGGGGAGGAAGAAAATCATGTTGGTGAAATTACGCTTGAGGAAGTGGAAAGGATTGTAAATAAACTCCATTGTCACAAAGCAGCAGGAATAGATGAAATTAGACCTTAGTGGAAAGGCAGGGATAAAATTGCTTCTTGAAATGAAATGTCGTATGGCTTTTAGTGCCGGGATATCCCAGGACGGGTTCGGCTCGCCAGGTGCAGGTCTTTCCATTTGACGCCAGTAGGCGACCTGCGCGTCGTGATGAGGATGAAATGATGATGAAGACAACACATACACCCAGCCCCCGTGCCATTGGAATTAACCAATTAAGGTTAAAATCCCCGACCCGGCCGGGAATCGAACCCGGGACCTTCTGAACCGAAGGCCAGGACGCTAACCGTTCAGCCAACGAGTCGGACAATTGCTTCTTAGAATATTAAGATTAGCATGGATTGTTGGTAAGGTACCTTCAGATGGACAAAAGCAGTAATTGCATCTATCTACAAGCAAGGGAACAGGAAGGATTGCAACAACTATCGAGGTATCTCATTGATTAGTATACCAGGTAAGGTACTCACTGGCATCATGGGAGGAGTGCGATCAATGTTTGAGAGGAAGTTGGATGAAAACCAGTGTGGTTTCAGACCACAGACGGGCTGTCAGGATCAGATTTTCAGCATGCGCCAGGTAATTGATTGAAAAGTGCTACGAGAGAAATGGAGAGTTGCATTTATGTTTCGTAGATCTAGAGAAAGCATGACAGGGTGCCGAGGGAAAAGTTGTTCACCATGCTGGCGGACTACGGGATCAAGGGTAGATTATTAAAATCAATCAAAGGAATTTATGTTGACAATTGGGCTGCAGTGAGAATTGACGGTAGAATGAGTTCTTGGTTCAGAGTACTTACAGGGATTAGACAAGGCTGTATTCTTTCACCTTTGTTGTTCGTCGTTTACATGGATCATCTGCTGAAATGTATAAAGTGGCAGGGAGGGATTCAGTTAGGTGGAAATGTAGTAGCAGTCTGGCCTATGTTGACGACTTGGTCTTAATAGCAGATTTTGCCGAAAGCCTGCAGTCTAATATCTTGGAACTTGAAAATATGTGCAATGAGTATGGTATGAAAATTAGCCTTTCAAAGACTAACTTGATGTCAGTACGTAAGAAATTCAACAGAATTGAATGTCAGGTGGGTGATACAAAGCTGAAACAGGTAGATATTTTCAAGTATTTAGGATGTGTGTTCTTCCAGGATGGTAATACTGTATAGTAAGTGAGATTGAATCAAGGTGCGGTAAAGGTAATGCAGTGAACTCGCAGTTGCGATCATCAGTATTCTGTAAGAAGGAAGTCAGCTCCCGGACGAAACTATCTTTACATCGGTCTGTTTTCAGACTAACTTTGCTTTACGGGAGCGAAAGCTGCGTTGACTCAGGATATCTTATTCATAAGTTAGGAGTAACAGACATGAAAGTAGCGAGAATGATTGCTTGTACAAACAGGTGGGGACAATGGCAGGATGGTACTCAGATTGAGGAGATAAGGGCTAAGTTAGGAATAAACTCGATGAATGAAGCTTTACGCATAAACCGGCTTCGGTGGTGGGGTCATGTGAGGCGAATGGAGGAGGTTAGTTTACGTAGGAGAATAATGGACTCTGTTATGGAGGGTAAGAGAAGTAGAGGGAGAACAAGACGACGATGATTAGACTCTGTTTCTAACGATTTAAAGATAAGAGGTATAGAACTAAATGAGGCCACAGCACTGGTTGCAAATAGAGGATTGTGGCGACATTTAGTAAATTCACAAAGGCTTGCAGACTGAACGCTGAAAGGCATAACGGTCTATAATGGTGTATGTATGTATGTATAAATGTATTATTTTGCACACCTTCGTGGTAATGTTATTCAAGCAATTGTACTGATTTTAGGAAATCAAAGCACAATAAACCTTATTTTACACTGCATTCTTACACAGAATTTGAACCTATAAATTTCCGAACAATTACAGTAGTGGTAATGACCACCGTCTTCTGCATGGTCTTGTAGATGTTGGTGTTGACATCTAACTTCTTCAGTCCTTCCACCAGTGTTTTAGGTATGGCAGCTGTACTCGAAAGGATGATTGGTACAATTATCACCTCTTCATAGTGACATAGTCTTTGAATATGCTCTGTTAGTGGTGTATACTTGTTGATTATATCGGTATACTTTTCATGGAAGTTCCCGGTGTTCGGGACAGCTATGTCAATCAGAGCGACACGTATTTTTTTCTTCTCGAACACCACTATATCCGGTCTGTTGCGGATAGTCGTCTTATCCGAAATAATAATAATTGTTGAATCCAAAAAGAAGTCGTGGGAACATTTTGGTAACAACCTCGAAAAGCTATGTCAGGCAGCAGGGAAACCTTCCTGGCCAGTAATAAAGAATCGGGCAATCTTTATCAAAATTATTATTATTATTATTATTATTATTATTATTATTATTATTATTATTATTATTATTCACAGGTTCCCGGGTTCGATTTCCTGTTGAACTCGAGATTTTATCCGCTGAGTTTAATTTCTCTAGTTCGGTTACTGGATGTTCCTATTTTTCTTAATTAGACTACTCTTCATATACAAACATTGCACCACACTACTAACCAGCACGGAAAACACGTAATAATTAATATATCCTTCCACATTGGGTTGGCTCAGGAAGAACATTCGAGCGTAAAACTAGATCAAGTATACATACGCAGCACAATTCGCACCCGGAACTCCACCAGGGTCTGGCCAAAGTAGCTTTTTATTATTATTATTATTATTATTATTATTATTATTATTATTATTATTATTATTATGTCCGACTCGTTGGCTGAACGGTCAGCGTACTGGCCTTCGGTTCAGAGGGGCCCGGGTTCGATTCCCGGCCGGGTCGGGGATTTTAACCTTAATTGGTTAATTCCAATGGCACGGGGGCTGGGTGTATGTGTTGTCTTCATCATCATTTCAACCTTATCACGACGCGCAGGTCGCCTACGGGAGTCAAATAGAAAGACCTGCGCCTGGCGAGCCGAACTTTGCCTGCGATACCCCGGCACTAAAAGCCATACGACATTTCATTATTATTATTATTATTATTATTATTATTATTATTATTATTATTATTATTATTATTATTATTATGTTTACAATTTTGCTTCAAGTTACACCCATACAGATGGGTATTATGGCAACGATGGGAGAGGGAAGGTCTTGGAGTGGGAATGAAGCGGCCGTGGCCTTAATTAAGGTACAGCCTCCACATTTGCCTGATGTGAAAATGGGAAACCATAGAAAACCATCTTTAGGGTTGCCGACAATGGGATTCGAACCCACTATCTCCCGAATGCAAGCAGATAGTAACGTGATCCAAACCGCGCAGCCACTAGCTCGGTCCAGATTATTATTATTATTATTATTATTATTATTATTATTATTATTATTATTATTATTATTATTATTATTATTATTATTATTATTATTATTATTATTTGCTTAACGTCACACCAGCACTGCTCTTATGGATACGATGGGCAATGATTGGTAATGAAGTGGCCGTGGCCTTAATTAAGGTACAGCCCCCATATTTGCCTGATGTGAAAATGGGAAAGCACGGAAAACTATTTTCAGAGTTGCCGACAGGGTTCGAACCCACTATCTCCCGATTGCAAGCCGATTGCTGCGTGATCAAAACTGAGTTTCAACTTGTTCGATTAATAGTAGTAGTAGTAGTAGTAGTAGTAGTAGTTAGACATCTACAACGAGTATTGTAACCATCCTAATGATTGTGGGTGCAGTTACTTTTGGAATTACGTGTCCCGTATCAGTTGACGGCGCCAAGTCATCCAGTCAGTCTTGGCCGTCTTAATTTAATGACATCTGCATAATAACGACGGAGGCGTGAAGAAGGGGTGGACTCGCTTCTTGAATTTCAATATGTATCTTGGCAATATTGAAATGAATAGGGTTAGCTTCTCACTCTCACTGTTTTCATCAAGCTATCACGAAACGCAGCAGGGGAGGGGCGTGAAAACAAAACGGTGGCGCGGTCGACGGCAGAGCCACGGAAATCGATGCGGAGACCGGCGAAGTCGTACGGTGTATCAGGAGGCTGTGGTCCTAGTCCAGGTGATGTGCTGCTCCGGCGAGGAGTGATCCACTGGTAAGTCATTCACCTAGTTCTCCCTCCATGGGAATGCCATTTCATTGCTCTTTTGCTTGTTGTTATTTGTGAAAGAAATAGGCGTATCTAGAATACAAGGCATAATTCTCAAATATTTTTTGGAATATATTAGGGTTGAAATATTTATAATGTAATCAGTGAAACAATGGAATCATTGGTCTATTCTTATTTGTAAAAATAGATGACTTGATCTTCAATATCACTCAAAACTGTAATTTACTCTTCGGTGTGTATTTACGGCTGCTACTACTATAAACAATACTTACCGCCTGAGACGTTTGTATACGAAATAGATAATATCCGATACACAAAATAATAAAAAATAATATGTAGATGGAATCTCTAAGGACGGTCGATGAAACCACAGGGCAGAAAATTTCGCGCAGAAAATAAAAACATTTAAACATTTTTGACAAATAATTTACGCGATCATTTCTTTAGTGTTTTTACAATGTATGTGTTTGTGTTGTTTGTGTTATTGTTATATCTGAACAGATGTCTTTATTTAGAACTGGAATCGGTGAAGATGATGATGGAGTAGAGGTTGGCTTCTGAGAGATCACATCCCTGAATCGAAATTCTAAATGTCTAAAGAATTGTTGTTGATGTATGCTAATTATATGATGCATTTTCGTTTAAAACATATCATCATGCATATATTTATATGTTAATACAATATATATATATATATATATATATATATATATATATACACAATACATACAAACAGCGTAATCTACAACTGATCGAGCGAGTTAGCAGTTCGGTTAGGGGGGCGCAACTTGCGTTCGGTAGATAGTGGGCTCGAATCCCACCGTCGGCAGCTATGAAGATAGTTTTCCGTAGTTTTAAATTTCCACACCAGTCAAATGCTGGGACAGTACCTTTCCAGCCCTAGCTCTTTCCCATCCTTACGTCGCCGAAAGCCGTCGATGTGTTAGTGCGAAGTTAAAGAAATAGCAAAAAAAATCTACAACTGGCTGTTGTTATTTTGTTTATCTTTCCTTTAATCTAGATATATTATAAAATAAAATACCACCGGGCGAGTTGGCCGTGCGGCTGTGAATTGCATCCGGGAGATAATGGGTTTGAATCCCACTGTCGGCAGCCCTGAAGATGGTTTTCCATGGTTTCCATGGTACCTTAACGCCACGGCCGCTTCCTTCCAACTCCTAGGCCTTTCCTATCCCATCGTCGTCATAAGACCTATCTGTGTCGGTGCGACGTAAAGCCACTAGCAAAAAAAAAAAAAATAACTGGTTGGCTGTGCGAGATCCACTCGAAAACCACCGTACGGATGTTCATGTGGTGTTCACCATTGTATAGAGCATACAGTACATCGAGCAAGGTTAAATGCATGAAATATTAATCTTCGGCAAGACGGAACCGAGCAATTGCAATTTTAGCGAAGGAAGTTAAAGATAAACGGCTATCCTAGAATATACTGCCTAAACGATCAATGGTAGACCTCAAGTGTGTGTGGAGGAATCGTCGACTGATAACTCTGCAAAAAGAAGAAAATCTATGATATTATGTATCTTTCTGTAAACAGTAGTTTGCAGTAAAAGTAACCTCACAGTAAGAAAACTTATTTTTTACGATTAATCGGGCAATCTTTATCAAATGAAATAGTTTCTACTATAGCAATCTTATTACAGTAAAAGTAAATATTTTTATTTATATTGCGGTGGTTTTCGCCGTTTATGGGAAAGGTCAGAAATGGTTTATCAATAAGTAAATCAATCATCAACGATCTGCGTTTAGGGCTATCGCCCGGGTGGTAGATTCCCTATAAATTGCTTATCTGGCATTTTCTTAAAAGTTTAAACGTCGCTTAGGGTGGAAGGATCGAGAAGACGGCCGGAGGGGCCTTGGAAAAACGCCGTACACTCAACCGCACAAAAATTGGCCGGCAAAGGAATATTTCACTGCATACATTCTCGAAACATGAGGATATTCGTAAACTGTTGATAACCGGGCGACTTGGTCGTGCGGCTGTGAGCTTGCATCCGGGAGATAGTGGGTTCGAATCCCACTGTCGGCAGCCCTGAAGATGTTTTTCTGTGGTTTCCCATTTTCACACCAGGAAAATGCTGGGGCTGTACCTTAATTAAGGCCACGGCCGCTTCCTTCTTACTCCTAGGCCTTTTCTCTCCCATCGTCGCCATAAGACCTATCTGTGTCGGTGCGACGTAAAGCAACTAGCAAAAAAAAGTTGTTGATAGCCGGTGGCCGAAGAGATGATTCTTGGAACCCTACCACCTGTCAATACGATTATCCTATTACAAACAATAGGATTATCTTCTTATACGGCCAATTTTTGTTCAGCTGAGTGTACCTACATCAGAAAGAAAACAACTAATGTCATCTACGAGAAAATCTTGTAAGGCCTTTCGAGATAAATTCTTCCGTGTGAAAATAGGGCATCTCACTTGTTTTATAACTTAAGAAACGCCGAGATGTTGGAATTTCGTCCCCTAGTTGTTCTTTAACGTGCTGAAACCAACAACATGTAGTTGTCACATTTATATACCCTCAAAATACATCGACCCCAGCCATGATCTTTACACCAAATGAATAATAACTAACAGACCGCCCAATGAGGTTAGCCTTCAGAATTTTTATCTCCAGGCCTGCAATATACAAGACGGCTATCAAACATGGCAGTAATCTAATAACACGCTGTTTCAGGAGATTTTCTCTCACAATAACAGAAGTCTCTTGTGTGTGTTCTTCTCTTAATGTAATCCGTAAACTCAAACTGACAACTGATAGACGTATATTAGGTACAATACTATTCCCGCACGTGTTCTTTTATTTTGAACTCCACCTCTGTGGTGTAGTGGTTAGTGTGAGTAGCTGACACCCCCCCCCTCTCGGAGCCCAGCTTTGATTCTTGGCTCTGCCACGTAATTTGAAAAGTGGTACGAGGACTGGAACGGGGTCCACTCAGCCTGGGAGGTCAACTGAGTAGAGAGGGCCTTGGATTCCCACCTCAACAATCCTCGAAGTGGTTTTCCATGGTTTCCCACTTCTCATCCAGACAAATGTCTGGATGGTACCTAAGTTAAGGCCACGGCCATTTCCTTCAGACTCCTACCCTTTCCTATTCCATCGTCGCCATAAGACATATCTGAGTCCGTGCGATGTAAAGCAAATTGTAAAAAAAAAAAAAGTTTTTTTTGAATTAACTATATTCCGCTTTCCCCATAATTGGAGGTTACCTGCACTGAAAAAGCTTAGGTCTAAAATAAGATTAAGCAATGAAACGATATTTTTAAAGCACAAAATAATACAACTAAAATGACAAGCTTAAAATATCATAAAATTTCATTTGTAGGCTATGATATTAAAATTACAATCAATTCCTAAAAAATCCTTTTGTAGTTTACAATTATCAATGAAGTAAACATGGTACAGCGAAATACTCTGTCAGGTTCATTTTTAATGGTTTCAAAGTGACGGGAATGATAGGGAAACTCCTGTGAGAGATGCTGAAGTCTAGAAATGGGCAGGGCCGAGCTCGATAGCTGCGGTCGCTTAAGCTCGGCCAGTATCCGGTATTCTGGAGATAGTAGGTTCTAACCCCACTGTCGGCAGCCCTGAAAATGGTTTTCCGTGGTTTCCCATGTTCACACCAGGCTGCACCTTAATTAAGGCCACGGCCGCTTCCTTCCCACTCCTAGCCCTTTCCTGTCCCCATCGTCACCATAAGACCTATCTGTGTCGGTGCGACGTAAAGCAACTAGTAAAAAAAAAAAAAAAAAAAAAAAAAACATTAGGAGGGATCCGATACTGTGCCATATACAATGCCTATACAAAGAAGCCACTGTAGGGAGAGTTCAGGTTTCAGGCAGTGAGCAGTGATAGAGAGATCGTCTCTGTGTTTGTTTCGCAGGTCTCCTGAAAATTTGTTGCAATACTTATAATGATTCCTATGGCTTTGTGATTTTTTTAAAATATGCGGTACCTATATATATTTTATTTATTTACTGAATCCGTTCATCCTCCGGGGTTGGCTTTTCGCCAGGACTCAGCGAGGGATCCCCGCAGTACCGTCTCAAGGGCAGTGTCCTGGAGTGTGAGACATTTGGTACGGGATACAACTTGGAAAGAGGACCAGTACCTCGCCAGGAAGCCTCATCTGCTATACTGAATAGGGGCCTTGTGGGAGACGGGAAGATTGGAAGAGATAGACTAGGAAGAAGGAAGGAAGCAGCCGAGGCGTTAAGTTATATCCCATCCCGGCATTAGCCTGGAGGAGAGGAGAAGTGGGAAACCATGGAAAACGATGGCCGAGGAGGGAATCCCCCCCCCCCTACTCAATTGACCTCCCGAGGCTGAGTGGACCCCGTTCCAGCCCTCGTACCACTTTTCATATTTCGTGGCAGAGCCGGGAATCGAACCCAGGCCGCCGGGGGTGGCAGCTAATCACGCTAACCACTACACCACAGAGGCGGACCTATATATATATATTTGCTATTTATTTTAGATCGCAGCGACACAGACAGGTCTTACGGTGACGATGAGATAGGAAAGGGAGCCACCTTAATGAAGGTACAGCCCCAGCATCTGTTTGATAAAAAAAATGGGAAGCCAGGGCTGCCGAGAGCGGATTAAGAATGCACCGTCTCCTGTTTGTAAGATGACAGTTAAATGACCACGAAGTCACTCGCTCGGTCTTTTAGAATATGTATCGCAACACTTAGCGAACGTGAAATATATTTCACAGTCAGTAAGAAGTCAGTGATTCCGCAATCAAGGATGGAAGCTAAAATTGATGTGATAGCAACACAATCGCTACCGAGTTTAACGAGAATACATTCAGTGTAGAGTAGATAATAGGAAATTGAACAGTCGTGATCATTTTGATGTTATACTGTAATGTTGTTCTTGTTCCTTTATTGTATGTGTTTATACTACGTGACTGCCTGATAATGGTATAAAATCAAATACGATGGAAGGTTCAGCTATAATCGATGCTTATTGTACTAATTTTAGCTGCCCATAGCGGTAACTATACATGTTTATGAGCAGAGATAGATAGTGGTATAATAACGAATACGCCAGGAAACTCAGCTATAATCATTATTCTACTAACTGTAGTTGCTCTGCAGTCTAATATAGGTATTAGAACTTACCGGATCTATTATTCAATTAGAAAAATCAAGAATTATGAGTAGGGCTGCGAGTTCAGCAGATATACCCGCAAATAAATAACTAGAGTGGGTTCTGGGAGTAATAAATACACAGGGTATACTGAGTAAATTGGCAAATGATGAGGTCAAGGATTTAATGAGTGGTAAAGAGATTACGGGGATGATTGAGACTTGAATGCCTGTGGGATATAAATTATACATACCGGGATATAACATTTGGAATAAAATGAAACAAAGGGGTGCTATCCTAGAGGAATATCAGTGTTTATGAAAGAAAATATGTAAGCAGGTAGAGCTATGGGAATCAGGAAGTGACGAAATTATTTGGGTAAAAATAGCTAAAAGAAAGCGGGAGAAGAGAGAAATTTTCATTGGTTTCTGCTACAACCATCCACTGGGGTCCGCCTTTGAGAAAAAGTACTTCTTTGATGATCTTGTTGGAGAAATAAACCAGATTAAATTAAGAAATGAAGAAGCAGGGACAATTACGAATGGGAGATTTGAATGCAAGCCTAGGAGAAAAAAATCCAATGTACGATAGAGAAATAGATGAAATGTTTAATAGAAGCAAGGAGAAGTAAAGATAAAGAGTGGTGAGACACTATTAGAAATGTGTTCAATAGAGTAATTTTACATTCTGAACGGTGGGTGAGCGGGGGGTGCAATAGGAAACTTAACGTATATTGTTGAGTCAGAAGAGAGCCCGACAGACTAAGCAATAGCCTTCTAGGAAGCGCTAACGTTTATCAAAGACACACATGTAAAGAACTGGACAGTTTGCCATCATTTCTCGGTTGTTATTCGATTAATGAGAGATGAAGGAAAATCAACAGAAAAACAACACATTAATTATGCACAGAAACAACTGGTTAGGTATGGATGGAGGGAGGTGTATATAGATGAATTTAGAGATTATTATAGGGAGCAAACTTTTGAAGTTAGGTATTGATAAAATGATAGTGAATAACAACATATACGAAGCAATTGAAAGATCAATAGCAAAAGCAGGCAAAAAATAAATGGATGTAAGAAACAGAAGGGAAATAAACACAATTTGTGGTACAATCATGAGTGTACGAAAAAGAAATTTGAAGTGATAAAGGCACTAAAAGTCTACAGAAATGAGGGATCTCTAGACTTAAGGATATATTTCTGCAAAAAGAGGAAGGAGTACAAAGATTTATTGAGTGAAAATAAAAATAACTGGCAGGCCAAAGAAGTAAAATTATTAATCAGGTATTGTAAACAAAACGAAACTAAGAAAATATGGAACAAAATAAGCATAATCTGTAAATGCTACAAAATTAATAATAAAGCAATCATAAGCAATGAAGAGTGTTTAGTATATTTCAAATGTTTGTTACGGGGTAAAGGTGCACGGAAAATGAACGAAATTCAGACTGGTATACTTAGACATGTGGAGTACACTCTGTCTGCATTAGACGATCATATAAAAACAGGTGAAGTAGTAGACACTTTGAAAAAACGAAGGGGGTTAATCAAGTACTATTAGTGGAATTACTTATGAATTCTGGAATGAGCTAAGTAAAAACAGTCTAGGTAAAAACTAGAAATAATAACTAAAATATTTAACACCACCTTTGATGGTAAATAGAATCCAAGTTCTTGGCAAGAAAGAATGATATGTCCAATATACAAAAGGACAGATGAAAGATCCAATACCAACAAATATAGAGGTATTACCTTGTTGGATACACTTAGTAAATTTATACCGGGATTCTGGCAAAAAGAATTATGAAATGGTCAGAAGATTACTCTATACTCTCAGGGTACCAGTCGGGATTTAGGAAAGGATTGAGAACCACAGATAATATATTTATAATTAAAACAATAATAAGTTTAGACAAATATTAGAGAAAAGGTGGAAGATTATACTATATATTGCAGCGATAGATCTTCAAAACGTTTTTGATTCAGTGAGCAGGCGGGCTGTTGTTGCACAGCTGGCTAGGAGAGGGCTATCAAACAAAATGATTAGAGCCAGAAAAGAATTATGCACAGAGATAATATGCACGATTAAATTAAAGGAAGACTTAACAGTAGGGGAGATACATTCAAATATTGAACTTAAGCAGGGATGTAAATTATTACCAATATTGTTCATGCATTTCATTAATGATGTACTGGATAATCAAAGAAAGGAGGATAGAACATGCCCATATACGAATAATAAAGACATTCTGGCCTACTTTTCGTGGATGACATCCTTCTACTCTCTCTAACACTAGGTGGTACGCAAAAGAGTCTTAATAAAACTGCTGAATATTGCAGAATATGGAATTTGAAAATTAATATTAACACAAAAATGAAAGAGGCTGGAGATTAGAGGGTGTAGAACTAGAAGTTGTAAGTAAAATAGAATATCTAGGAATTAACATGACATCGAATGGGATGTGGAATGAGCAAATACGACGTGATAAACTGAAAGGGTTGGCCGCTTTATCCAGCACAAGGTGTTTACAGAGGAAGATGCTTAATACTGAATACAAGTTACATAATCTTAAATGCGCTCACGATACTAATAGCATTGTATGGGGCATTAAAGTAGAGAGAAAAGAGTTAGATGTAATAAGTAATAAATTCTGTAAAATAATTATGAGTTTTCAGATTGCACAGCCAATAGTGGAGTTAGAAGAGTATGTGAAGATACAAGCATTCAAGCAGATATAGCCAGGAAAGTAATAAAATATTGGTAAATACTGAATTTAGCCTAGCAACGACAGACGAAACACTTAAAGGATGATTAATGGATATTTAGTGTAGTAATGAAATGAAATGAAATGTCGTATGGCTTTTAGTGACGGGAGTGTCCGAGGACAAGTTCGCCTCGCCAGGTGATCTTTTAATTTGACGTCCGTAGGCGACCTGCGCGTCGTGATGAAGATGAAATGATGATGAAGACGACACATACACCCAGCCCTCTTGCCAGCGAAATTAACCAATGATGGTTAAAATTTCCGACCCTATCGGGAATCGAACCCGGGGCCCCTGTGGCCAAAGGCAAGCACGCTAACCATTTAGCTATGGAGCCGGACAGTGTAGTAATTTAGTGTAGTAATAGTCGGATAATTGTAAGAGGAGAATGTAATGGTTCTATCGAATTTCCTGAATTGCAATAAACGAATGCTCTCTCGCCAGCTTCAGGCGATCCGGAACTAGGAGATGGGAGTACTCTATTCTATTCTATATTGGAACTTGAAAATAGGTGCGATGAATATGATATGAAAATTAGCCTTTCAAGACTAACGTGATTACAGTAGGGAAGAAACCTAAGAGAATTGAATGTCAGGTTGGGAATACAAAGCTGGAACAGTCGGATAATTTCAAGTATTTAGGATGTGTATTCTCCTAGGATGGTAATATTGTAAGTGAAATTGAACCAATATCCAACAAAGCTAATGTAGTGACTTCGCAGTTGCGATCAACAGTATTCTGTAAGAAAGAAACTATCTTTACATCGGTTTGTTTTCAGAACAGCTTTGCTGTACGGGTGACTCAGGATATCTTATTCATAAGTTAGAAGTAACAGACATGAAAGTAGCGAGAATGATCGCTGGTACAAACAGGTGGGAACAATGGCAGGAGAGTACTCGGAATGAGGAGATAAAGGCTAAGTTAGGAATGAACTCGATCGATGAAACTGTACGCTTAAACCGGATTCAGTGATGGGTCATGTGAGGCGAATGTGGGAGGATAGGTTACCTAGGAGAATAATGGATTCGGTCATGGAGGGTAAGAGAAGTGGAGGAAGACCAAGATGGCGAAGGTTAGACTCAGTTTGTAATGATTTAAAGATAAGAGGTATGGAGCTAAACGAAGTGGATTGTGACGGAAATGACTTAAGTAAATTCACAGAGGTTTGCAGACTGAACGTTGAAAGGCATAACAGTATGCACACTATGTATGTATGTATGTATGTATGTATGTATGTATGTATGTATGTATGTATGTATGTATGTATGTATGTATGTAGCTGTCCTTACAGGTACTTCAACATGTTTGTGGGTCTTCATGTAGAAATATGTTAAGTACAAAATTTAAACTACAATAAACTCACTGGGTAAATGGTGCATTTGTGCATTTGAAAATTGAGCCACTCGAATCTTCAGTGACCCAGATGGCATTGTCAGGAGCATCACGTGCATCACATTCGACTAGAAATGTAGCTCTCTCTCTCTCAGACATTCTTAATCATGTTATTGAATGGGGACGCCGAACTGATTATGGAAAATCGCATGAAGGCTGATGATGGTATTACGGCCCTGGAGGTCAATATCAATATTATGGAGTAAAAATCGCTCATAAAAACGTTTAGCGAACTCTTTCCATTGACGAACGAAGTATATATCTAAAGGTTGAACAAGGAAAGTGCACCATGTTAAATGGTTGTTGCCTATATGTGTGTATCCGGAATTACGAACAGATTTCGTTGATGGAGTGAAAATTATTCTAGAATCCGACAATCTTTTGTTTCAACATTGGGAGAGAGATAGTTATTCCACCATTGTTCAAGATAACTCTTGTCTCCTTTGCCTGATTTTGAACAAGTTATATAATATGTCAGGCAGTCTAACGAGGCAGTATGGCCAGCTAAAACCTGCCTTACTGCCATTTATTCCAATTTTCGAAAGAGTAGATAAATACCCGCCAGGAACTTCGCGAGTGTTTCTTGGCCTACAAAGCGACCGCTGCTCAGCCCGAAGACCTGCTCATTACGAAGTGTCGTGTGGTCGGCACGACGAAACCCCTCGGCTGTTACTCTCTGCTCTCAAGACCGGGGCCGTTATCTCACCGTCAGATGGCTCCTCAATTGTAATCACGTAGGGCGAGTGAACCTCGAACCAGCCCTCAGAAAGGGGTAAAAATCCGTGACCTGGACGGTAATCAAACCGGGGGGCTCCGGATGAGTGGCAGGCGCCACAGGGTCGGCCATAAATAAGAAAAAATGCTCTCAAATAAGCCACTGGTTACTTACCCAGAGAAGTAAAATTTCCTTTCATAGTTGCATAGAAAAGAAGTCACTGATTGCGCAATCAAGGAGATAAAATTGATGTGACAGCAATGGAATTGCAACGGAGCTTAACGAGCATGAATTCAGTGCAGAGCGAATAACAGGAAATTGAACAGTCGAGCTCATTTTGTTTGTTATTGTTGTTTTATGTAAGTGGCTTGAGACACAGCGGTCAACCGCTCCGTATGTTTATTGAGTATATAAGGGGGGGGGGGGTGTAAAGCTAGAAACAACAACAACAGTTGGCTTTACGTCACGCCGACACAGATAGGTCTTATGGCGACGATGGGATAGAAAGGCTCTAGAAGTGGAAAGGGATCAGTCGTGGCCTTAATTAAGGTACAGCACAAGCATTTGGCTGGTGTGAAAATGGGAAACCACGGATAACCATCTTGAGGGCTACCGACAGTGGGGTTCGAACCCACTATCTCCCGAATGCAAGTTCACAGTTGCGCGACCCAACACAACAGTATAACCAATCGCAACACTCAATGTACGTAACTGTGGTGTCTGTTCTGTTAACTAGTGCGTAATTAACTGGGGTTTGTATTGGAGCTCCTGTTGCCTCAGTGGAGGTTAGAGTCGCGCAGCTGTGAGCTTGCATTCGGGACATACTGCGTTCGAGCCCCACCGTCGGCAGCCCTGAATATGGTTATCCGTGGTTTCCCATTTTCACACCAGGTAAATGCTGTACCTTAATTAAGGCCATTACCACTTACTTCCCACTAGTAGTCCTTTCCTATCCCATCGTCGCCATAAGACCTATCTGTGTCACTGCGATGTAAAGCAAATTGTAAAAATAAAAATAATAACAATAATAAAGTAAGTAAGCTCGTGCCCTCGTCTTGAGATTGTGCAGCCCTTTTCCGGCACACACCCCAATGGAGGTGAGCTGTATGTACCATTTCATCCAGTCCTCCTGTCATTCTTAAACCTCTGGCGGTACCAGGAATCGAACCCGGGCTTCCGAGGACGGCAGCAAATTTTGCTAACCGTTATGCTATGGAGGCAGAAATAATAATAATAATAATAATAATAATAATAATAATAATAATAATAATAATAATAATAATAATAATAATAATAATAATAATAATAATAATAATAATAATAATAATAATAATACCCGGCTGAGTGGCCCAGACGGTTGAGGCGCTGGCCTTCTGACGCCAACCTAGAAGGTTCGATCCTGGCTCAGTCGGTTGGTATTTAAAGATGCTCAAGTACGTCAGACACGTGTCAGTAGATTTATTGGCACATAAAAGAGCTCATGCATGACAAAATTCCGGCACCTCCGCGTCTCCGAAAACCGTAAGAAAGTACTCAGTGGGTCGTAAAGACAATAAAACCAAACCAAACCCCATAGCACTACAGCCCTTGAAGGGCCTTGGCCTACCAAGCGACCGCTGCTCAGCCCGAAGGCCTGCAGATTACGAGGTGTCGCGTGGTCAGCACGACAAATCCTCTCGGCCGTTATTCTTGGCTTTCTAGACCGGAGCCGCTATCTCACCGTCAGATAGCTCCTCAATTTTAATCACGTAGGTAAAAATCCCTGATGGCCGGGAATCGAACCCGGGGACTCCGGGTAAGAGGCAAGCACGCTACCCATACACCACGGGGCCGGCTCGTAAAGACAATAACATTATTATTATTATTATTATTATTATTATTATTATTATTATTATTATTATTATTATTATTACGGGAATTTCGGAATTTCATGGATCACAGAGGTGTAAGAAGGTGTCGGGGTGAATGGGCGGACAAGGAAATGCCCAAAGCATACGTTAAAGCACTAAATTTTGAAATGTTATTCCTTTCTTCTTTGGGAGGGGGCGGGAGGGGGGTAAATTTGATAGATATCAAATCTGAATAAACAACAACAAGTGAGCTCATCAGTTCTGATAACAACAGCGGACTCTAAGTCCAAAAATTAGGTACAAGAACAAGAGAAAATTATCCACGCGATAATGTACAAGGGATGAGCAATATAGCTCTACACCGGTGTGCTTTTATAAGAGCTTGTTTGTTCCACTAATTTACATCCTAGGAGACTGAGTTCCACACGTCACTGTAGTCCACCCTCTCAAAGGCACAAACTTCTTACAAACTTCAAATAATGTACTTGCGGTCACTTCTTCTCAACAACAGTTTGTTACACACTGGTCTATAAATGAAAACCTACAACCTGTTTTCCAGTCATTGACCGGGTCAGGGATGTAATGAATGAAGCATATATAGGCTGTAAGTACGATGGGGTCGCCACTCCCAAAGTGATATATTAATGACTGATAAATGCTATGAAATGAGAATGGAGAGTGTTGCTGGAATGAAAGATGACAGGGAAAACCGGAGTACCCGGAGAATAACCTGTCCCGTCTCCGCTTTGTGCAGCACAAATATCACGTGGAGTGACCGGGATTTGAACCACGGTACCCAGCGGTGAGAGGCCGACGCGCTGCCGTCTATAAACCTTTACAAATAAACAGGGCAAATGAGTGTCCATTCTAAATAGCCTTAATGTAAAAAAGAAAAGGTTTAATATGAATGGCCACGAACAAAAGGCTAGGAGGCGAAACACTTGCACTGATTTTTGAAAAAATTCCTAAAACCCTAAGTGAGAATTTCGGATTTAAAAAATTTTAGTCACCCCATGCCAAGTTGAATGGGAATCAACAGAGGGTGATCACTCTTTGTTTCCTTAGTTTACATGTCTCCCGGCGGGGATTAGAACAGAGTCCTCAGACTTGCCGAAAATCTACATTTAAATCATAAATTAGGACTTTACATAAAATAAAGGAAGTTTGAAACATTCCCCTCAAGCTAGCTGCCGGAGTTATCACATATTAAGGAACTTCTTCCATTACCTTGCTTGCTGAGCCTTCCTAACGCCGATCTACGGCCCCCGCCTCCTTAACACACGCCGTATTCGCTGAACTGGAGAGATGAAGATGGCAATACGGCCTTAAAGCTCCCAGCTATTATAGCGTTTCGAAGGAAAGTTTCCAGAACTCGTTACAGATAGGCCGGATGCCTGTACACAATATATACCAATATAGTTCGTTCGTTATTGGACATTATAAACTTTCCAGCTAACTTATTCCTGGTTGCCAGCGTTTCGCCCCAGTGTGCCACGTTGGGCTCCTCAGTTGGTAAATAGCACACCCACCTAGACGCATGGCTAGTGCATACCGTGGAGGCCACTGCGTAGGCTACTTCGAGCCACCGGCAGTGCCAATGCACTATGAGAGACCTTGTCTCTTTTTCAAAAACTGATGCCTGCCTGGCCATCAGATGATGGAAATATTCCATAAATTCCTGATTGGTTAATAACTAATAAAGAAGGAGGCCGTAGGAGTGTTGACAGCTTTGAAACATGAACAAAACGATCTTCACAAGCTAAGCTTATCCAACCTTAAAAATAATACTTTTCCTTAAGAATTAATTACCCTCAATCCCGCCAGAGGGGGCACTTAGGCCGATGGTAGAGACATCTAATGATTGAAAATCCAAGTATTTTGCATTACATTAGTTCAAGTTCCCTAACACAAATGGCCTTATAGAAGGCGCGCATTTCAACAATTATTATTATTATTATTATTATTATTATTATTATTATTATTATTATTATTATTATTATTATTATTGTTGTTGTTGTTGTTGTCCGACACCGTAGATGAATGATCAGAGTGGTCTTCGGCTCAAACGCCCCCAGGTTCGACCCTCCGTCCGGCTATGGATTTATAGCCCCGACTGATTAATGAATCTGACTCGGAGACTGTGTATTTGTGTTCATCTGAATACAACGAATTCAGACACACACAGACGCCAAACCACAATATAGATCCCTCCACATAGGATTAGTACCAAGCAGTAAAACTATGCCAAATTCACATGTAGTAACGGCACCAAATTACTGAAGGAGAAGAAGAAGAAGAATCGTTTTGGGTCCCTCTAATTTTACCGGTTTTAGGAGATGTCAAGGTAAAGAATCCTTGACCCAAATAAATTATTTCTCGTTCTATTAAATAATACGAGGTTGATGTACCTTCGAAGACCACTGGACTCAGGCGGGATCCAACCGACGAACAAGGGAAAAGAGTAACAGTAAATGTGTAAGGGCTGTGCCAGTCATATGGCCACATTCAACTGCAGGGTTTATAATATTGGTTATTCAAGCAGAATATGCACAATTATTCCGCTTTGTATCCGTTAAACTCGAGTTGTTTCATTTTATAAACTTAAACTATCGAGATCAAACACCAGATCGTGAATACTGACTAAAAGCTGTAGTAATTGCTTTTACCAATTAATTAACAAGAACTAGAAAAATGTGCAGGAATCAAGTAAGCAAATTTGTTCTTCTTTTTTTGCTATTTGTTTTACGTCGCACCGACACAGATAGGTCTTATGGCGACGAAGGGACGGGAAAGGCCTAGGAGTGGAAAGAATCGGCCATGGCCTTGATTAAGGTACAGCCCTAGCATTTGTCTGGTGTGAAAATAGGAAACCACGGGAAACCATTTTCAGTGCTGCCGACAGTGGGGTTCAAGCCCTCAATCTCCCGGATGCAAGCTCACAGCCGCGCGCCCCTAAAGGGATTCAAGATCAATCAATCAATCAATCAATACTGATCTGCATTTAGGGCAGTCGCCCAGGTGGCAGATTCCCTATCTGTTGTTTACCTAGCCTTTTCTTAAATGATTGCAAAGAAATTGGAAATTTATTGAACATCTCCCTTGGTAAGTTATTCCAATCCCTAACTCTCCTTCCTATAAACGAATATTTGCCCCAATTTGTCCTCTTGAATTCCAACTTTATCTTCATATTGTGATCTTTCCACAGACGTGCAATATTATTGCGCAATATCGGGGTTTGTGCAATATAATTGATAGTGTGTATTTAATATTGAAGGGTTGTGCAATATATTGTACGAAATCAAAAAAGTTTGAAATATATTGCGCAGATCGCAAAATACTGTGCCGTGTGTTGGCAATATTGTGCAATATCGCGTCCTCCCGCCAGTTGGTATCAACAAGTGGGGAAGAACGTATCGTGATGGCAGACAAACAGGTGGTGAAAAAAATGTATTTTGGAGTTTATCGAAACCTTCCGGCTCTATGGGACGTTAAGAGCAAAGATTACAGTAATCGCGTTAAAAAAAAGGTGAACAGAACGAGCTGCTTATTGAGAAATATAGCAAAAGATACCCGAACGACGACAAGCAAGAAGTTATTTTTAAAAATCAGTTCTCTGCGTACAAACTTCCTGAAGGAAATGAAGCGGCTTCATGATACAGAGATGAGTGTTCACCAAACAAAATACCGGCATGGACTAAGTACACATTGCCACGCATATTGTAGGCCTACGTCTATGACCGCTTTGCACAATATATTGCACAGCCATCAATATTATCTCCACACGATTTATTTATTGCACGAACCCGATTGTTGTGCAATAATATTGTACATCTGTGGGCAGCTAACAATATCTTGTACAATCCATTTTGCGCAATAATATTGCACGTCAATGGGCCCCTTAACGCACGGCAAACTCGCCCGGCTGGTAAGCAATCTTATTCTATTGACACACAATCGATGCAGGAATTATATTATTTCTCTTAATACCACTGTATCATTTTCGCAACGTGCTAACGGAATAGAAGAGAAGATCAGTGGAGCGGTCGCTCGACGAGTGAAGTCAGCACGGGCCACTAATTCAAACATGCGAAGTTTAATGCTTTCTGTAGGTCGCACAAGATAATTTCCTAAAGAAATGTTTTGGCCATTGTATTATTCTTGGCTCATTTAATGTGTGTGCAAAATTTACAAAAGATCCATGATTCCCTGATATGCGCCCTTCTCTTGTAACGAACAGTAAGGGAGTTGGATCCCACAGAAAGAAGGGAATACTGGTACAGTACCTGCATTAAACTGGCTAAAATGTTTCACCATTTGTGCCATATTCTTCGAAATACTCATCCAACTTCCACATATTTCAGTCTCCCCAGAACTCACTGCAGACATAATTTCAATGCTGCCATAAATCACTTGGAAGGGCAAGTTTTACGAGGACGGGATTTTGAAACAGACAGAAGAATCAGGGAATATCCCTTTGAATAGTGAAATAACTCGCAACCAGTGTCCGGCTTCTCGGCCGAATGGTCAACGTAATGGTCTTCAGCTCAGAGGACAGGGGTTCGAGTCATGTCTGGTTAATTCCTTCAGGTCGGGGACTGGGTATTCGTGTTTGTCTTAATACACATCTTCATTTATAATCAACACTTCACACTACCAATCACCATATAAACACGCAATAGTACAAAAATTTGTTTTCCGTCACACCGACACAGGTGTCTTATGTTGAGGATGGGACAGAAAAGGCCTAGGAGTGTGAAGGAAGTGGCCGTGGCCTTGATTAAGGTACAGCCCCAGCACTTGACTGGTGTGAAAATGAGAAACTATGGAAAACCATATTCAGGGCTGCCGACAGTGGGGTTCAAACCCACTATCTCCCGGATGAAAGCTCACAGTTGCACTCCCCCAACCTCACGGCCAACTCACCCGGTCACGGAATAATAAATGTATCCATCCAGATAGGGTTGGATTCAGGAAAGGTATCTAACCGTAAAACTAGGCTTAGTCTTTATGCCACCGAGCTCGATAGCTGCAATCGCTTAAGTGCGGCCAGTATCCAGTATTCGGGAGATAGTAGGTTCGAATCCCACTGTCGGCAGCCCTGAAGATGGTTTTCTGTGGTTTCCCATTTTCACACCAGGCAAATGCTGGGGCTGTACCTTAATTAAGGCCACGGCCGCTTCCTTCCCACTCCTAGCCCTTCCCCATCCTATCGTCGCAATAAGACCTATCTGTGTCGGTGCGACGTAAAGCAACTAGCAAAATAAATATCTTTATGCCGACGCTAAATCAGTGGGATAAGGCTAGGAATTATAAGAAGTTGTCAGAAGTGAATGTAAGGGTGAGATATGTAAGAGGGAAAGAATACTTTTAGTGGACATTATTATTATTATTATTATTATTATTATTATTATTATTATTATTATTATTATTATTATTATAACAGATGGGAGGTATAAGAAGAATTGAACTGCTTAGCGGTAAATGGTAGCACAAGAAGGGTAGATATTGTAGCCATCGATAAACAGGGAGATCGTGCTGTAATTGGACCCTACAGTACGGCTAGAATTAGGCTTACAACCGCACGATGTGCACTTCGAAAAACAGGCAATTTACATTCCAATATCCAATTACATCATGGAGAAATACCACGTAAACTCAGTCACCGTTAACTGGGTACGAGAGGTACCGTACCGGGATGATGGCTGAGTTGTGGAAGAGATTTGCCCTCAAGGAAAGCTACCTGGCCATGATTACCGAGGTGGCTGTGCGTTGGTCCGTGCTTCTTTCTTAATCTGTTTACCCTTCAGGTTCGGTTTTTCCCTCAGACTCAGCGAGGGATCCCACCTCTACCGCCTAAGGGCAATGTCCTAGAGTGCCAGACTTTGGGTCGGGAGGATACAACTGGGGAGGAGGTCCAGGACCTCGCCCAGGCCACCTCATCTGCTATGCTGAGCAGGGGCCTAGTGGGGAGGATAGGAAGATTGGAAGGGATATACAACGAAGAGGGAAGGAAGTGGCCGTGGCCTTCAGTTAAGTACCATCCTGGTATTTGTCTGGAGGAGAAGTGGGAAACCACGGAATACAGCTTCGAGGATGGTTTAGGTGGGAATCGAACCCACCTGTACGCAGTTGACCTCCCGAGGTTGAGTGGACCCCGTTCCAGCCCTCGTACAACTTTTCAAATTTCGTGGCAGAGCCGGGAATCGAACCCGGGCCTCCGAGGTTGACAGGTAATCACGCTAACCACTACACGACAGAGGCGGGCAGAAACCATTTATACTGTTTAAAATAATAAAAATCGTACAATACAGTGCCTTATGGCAAACCCGTATATGCGTACAGCCTCGGCTATTGTGTGCAAGCATTTCTATCTGATGCCTTTTAGGCTGCCTGTGTGTCAATTTCAACGTTCCAATTTACTTTGGTAGATGGCAGAGAAACTGGGCCGTTATTTGGGTGATCTATGGGTGAATTTTAATTTCAGTAAACACCAAATATGACACCTGCGGGTTTTATATGCCGGCACGACGGATTTTTATCCACGCCTCTGAAATCCGACTTCCTCTCTCGGATTTTCACCCGCGTTCTTGGGATCCGGAGGTCATCACTCTGATCCACAGAGGGTGCTCTTAGTAGGATAAATGGTGCATATTAAAGGTGGCTCTAGTATCCTATTGGGCTCACATATGTTTGAATTGGCTCTGTAGATCCGCTACACTCGTAGACTGAGGAAGCTGACGACCCTAATGGTCCCATAAATGCTCGATTGATGATAAGTCTGTCGACCGGGCAGGCCAGGGAAGTGTGATGAGTTGGCAGAAGCATTCACACGGATCGCATGAAAGGAATATAAATATAGAGCATCCCATGTAGGTGTTTAGTGGTGGTGGGGGGGGGGGGGGGGAGGGAGGACAGCAGGTTCATTGAAGAACCTCCTGATAAACAACACTGTATGTTCTATTTTCTGACACGGACATAAACAGGACATTCCGTACAATGGCAATTTTACGCCTCCCTCGTCCATTATCCAGCGAACAGGCATGTGTTTGCTCGAAGAGCGAAAATGGTCTCACGTGACTCTCTTAGCGGTATTTGAGCTTTTGTAGGCAGGCTTCAGAGTCGCCATTTCAACTGGTAGAACCAGCGCCGAGCTGTAAGGGAACAATCTACTTGCGGTAGAACATAAAGCCAACAGAAAAAAAAAAACCATTAATTTGCTGCGTTATTTCATGAGTAAGCAAAAAATGTGACTGGACAAAATTTGTACAAAATAAACAAAGAATATTGATATATAGCATAAAAACAGAAGTATATAAAAAACATTAAATAACCGCCTTAGTCTTCCTGCAAATTCGAAGCCCATCCAATGATCCGAAATCACACGCATCTTAATCCTATTTCCAGATGAAATTGTTGCTGTTTGAGTCACCAGTCCATAGACTGGTTTGATTCTGTGCTAACTATTTCATTTCTAAGCAAGTACTAGAACCTTCATTTGCTCTATCTGCTTGTCATATTCTTGGTCTACTCCCGCAGTTCTTACCGCCTACATTTCCCTCAAAAACCGACTGAACAAGTCCTGAGTGTCTTTAAGGTGTGTCCTATCATTCTCTCTCTTCTTCTGGTCAAATTTCACCAATTGGATTCGGTATCTCCTCATTCGTGGATTGATCTACCATCTCACATTCAGGATCCTTCTGTAACACCACATTTCAAAAGCTTCGATTCTCTTCCTTTCTAAGCTATTTATCGTCCATGTTTCAATTCCATGCAGTGCCACGCTTCAAAACCATCTTTCTATTTCCTGTATCAATGTTCGAAGTGAGCAAATACCTTCCTTACTTGTGCTAGTCTGCATTTTATGTCCTCCTTCTGACATCAGTTATTCTACTACCCAAGTAACAATATTCCTCGACTTCCTTTAGGACTTCATTTCCTAATCTAGTATTTTCTGCATCATCTGACTTCGTTCGACTGCACTCCATTACTGTTTATTTATTTTCATCTTCATCTTTCACTCCTCCAAGACTATACCCATACCATTCAGCAATTTCTCCAGATCTTCTGCAGATTCAGATAAAAAAGGAAATATGATTGTAGTTTTAAGAGACCTAACATCTAGGTCATGAGATTTGGTCAAAATACCGTAAGCGTAAAAACAAACGACACTGAAATGTTATTTAATTACGTTGGAACAGAAACTGTTCAAACTGTGTACCATCACGCGCCGCACGTTGTCCATAACGTTTCTTTGAAGGTTTTATCTGTCGACGTTTTGATTTATGATAATGAAGCTGATGATGTTTGTTGTTTAAAGGGGACTAAAAGGTAGGTAATCGGCCCCTAATGATACAAAGTCAACCAAAAGAAAATTAAAACTTCAAAATTTACTCATTGACTAGAATATAAAACGAATGATCGTGAAATAGAAACAATCAGTGGATCCAATTCAAAATGCCTTAAATACTGGGATGATACTTATTATCTACAGGGGTCCAAAATCCAGGTCACCAGTTGCTCATAATGGTACTAATCACTGGTAAAGCACAACTGTCGTCTTCATCCTACAGTGGTACTAATCACAGGTGGCATAGACTCATGGTGTTTCTCGCATGGTGGTATTAATCACAAGTAACATAGATCCATGGTATTGAACCCATCATTCTACCTTGCTAAATATTGCAACGACAAGATGCAACTACGAGTGCAACCGTAGTTCTTTACTGCAAGTTCATCTCACGACCCGTGGCATGACAACTCACCGTGGGGAGCGAACCGCCAAAAATTCGAACAAGGTCGAAACATTTCGGCAGACCTCTGGTAATTAAAAATGAAATTCTAGATAACGACCCTCATTACGAGATATTTCGGCACTATGATTAATAAAGAAATAATTAATTAAGAATTTTAGGAAATATTTGTAGAAGCTAAAGTCCACAGCGTGGAAATATATTTAAGTAGGCCTGGAAAGAAAATGGCGTCTATGTTGACCGTGAGGGAAACGTGTGTCAAGGACATACAGTAAAAATGCGTGACAAATCTAATGCAAGGAATTAATTACACCCGTTAAAGTAACGGGGAAAATCAGCAAACAACACCATCATGACCGGAAAATTAGGTGGAATTTTTGGGGTGAGTCTCGAAGAAATCGGTCCAGTGGTCATCAAATAGTATGATTGCACCACAATACATCACGCTAAGCAAAGCGTTCCTAGAAAGGATTTAAGTACCCCCTCCTCACACAGCAGTTCACTTACTATTTCGTGGTACGAGTGTGTGGACCTGAGCAGACAACATCAAGGAAAGGGCTTCAAGTGAGCTAGAATGAACTAGTGAAGTTTCTAAAGTCAGTTGGCTCGAAGGAGAATATTTTTACCAAGTGGTAAATGGTGAATGAAGACTAAATTAGCTATTGATACAGTGTAGTTACGACATCTATCATGATCAGTAGAGAAAATCATTAGTTGAATTATTATAAGGTTCTTGAACTTCTCAAATGGAAACAACGAATTCATAGATAGCTTTCGTGAATCACTGCGGACGGTGTATACTTTTGTAATCGGTAAGGGTATTGTTTGTAGACTGGCAGAGATAAGCTTTGTGTTTCACGGTCAGTCATATCTGTGAACACCTGGCCAAGGGGGAGTTGGAAAGTTCCACAAACTGTGAGAGCTGGATTCTCGGCAAGAAACGAAGCCGTTTTCACTGTTATATGTGTCTAGAATAATTTATTATTTACGTGTGTAGAGTCAAGTAAAGTTCAGAATCTGTGTAATTATAAGTGATGTTTAAGTGAAGAATGTGCTCTGCAATTATGAGGAGCTAAATACGAGATTGCTGGTGTAAAAATGAGGTCAAGATAACGCCATGCCCACGACGCAGTTACAGGTCTGTCTAATTAAAGTATCATGTTTTGTACTTAGAAATGTACATGCTTGTCGCGTTAAATTAATATGAGGCGTGTGTAAAAATTCCGTGTATTGCAATATTGAGGCGAATTGTCTATTATTTATGCCAGTGCGTGAGAATTGTGTTTAAATTTCTTTAAAAAATAAAAAAGATAAAGTTTTAAATATTGTAATGAAAATCAATGAAGTAATGTTCGGGCCGATAAAAGTTATAATAATGATAACGATAAAATAGCCGTTGTGAGCGTGACAAAATCAAATATCAAATTATCCAATAATAATAATAATAATAATAATAATAATAATAATAATAATAATAATAATAATAATAATAATAATAATAATAATATTCACGTCAGGATAGATTTGAGATGATAAATTATGTGTTCAGCAGTAATGTCAAGCGAGATTTGCTGTTTATATCGAAATCCAGTGAAGTCTGATAAAGTTGGCAATTATTTTTGGAAAACTTAAATTTTGTGACACCAAGTATTTGCGATACAGAAAATCACGGTATGCTATTTTGCTCTTGTGGTCAGGAAAATTTAGAGAAGTTAATTGTGAGATCATTATGAAGTTGGATGGTCATGGGACCACTTGTTAAAACGTTTCAAACAAGAAAAAACGGATTGTAATGGAAATGAAATATTATGAGAATAATTAGATGTTAAAGACAGAGTAAGCCTGTATTTTATGACTGATGCATAATGAGCAGGAGGGTGAGAATAAGAGACCCCGTTTCTGACGGAGAGGAATGTTTGTGACATGGTGTATGTTAAGATGTAATATTTCTGAGACAGACTGTGTAAGGTGAACGATGTCCTGTAGAAATCCAGAACGGTTGATGAATTTAAAGGTTATGAAAACCAAGTGAGCGCGTTCTAACGATTCTAATGATTACTATTTTATATGAGACCGTATGCCACGGCCGAGTCTAAGAGCCGGTTCTATTTGTTACCAGCGAAGTGCATTTTGTGATAGTCGACCTCACGAACAAAATACATTCTGACGCACGGTCAAGATAATACTTGATTATTGTAAGTTGAATTCTACTCTAAATGAAATTATCGCTGACTAGAAATATTGCGGGTATGAAAAATGAATTTTATTAGAGTGATAGTTTAGCTTGAGTAGATTGATGAAAAGTTACTTCGCTGGACAGTTCACGGTGATACATGTTTGGAATGTTGAGATGAAAGGCCAGTTGGAACCTCACACTTGAAACCACCGGGCTGAGTGGCTCAGAGGATTGACGCGCTGGTCTTCTGACCATAACGTGGCAGGTTCGATCCTGGTCCGTGCCGCCGTCGTAAGCGGGCTTATATTATATTTCGTGTGGCTATTTCAAGCCGAGTGCAGCCCTTGTAAGGCAGACCCTCCTATGAGGGCCGGGAATCGAACTCGGGACCCTCTGAACCGAAGGCCAGTACGCTGACCATTCAGCCAACGAGTCGGACGTAAGGGGTCTGTTAGTCGTCTAAAAAATCCATACGTGCTTTCACATCACTTTATTCTGAAGTCGATCTTTAACTTCGGAGAAGAATAGTTCTCTTGTAATAGATCCTTTCAAGATAGAAGTCCAGCTATTGTTCCATTGATGTATAATATGTTTCTTGATTTGTCGCTTAACATAGCACACTGGAGGTTCATCATATGTAATTCCGGTGGCGGCTAATTTGGCTAAAGTATCTCCTCTTTCATTTCCATCAAATCCAGTATGACCCCGAATCCAAGACATACACATGTGAGGACTTTCTTCAGCTTCTGGTCTTGTCCTCGCGGCTAGCGGATTCATATTGTACTTGTTGTTAATGGAGCTCAACGCTGTTTACGAATCACTAAGTATCTTCACATTCTTGTTGTTAGTTTTACATCACAGCACTGCATTCTTTATGGCCCAGAGTGCAGCCTGAAAAACTGAGCAGCTATTTGACTGGGCTGAAAAAATTTAAACACCATCCTGATAGACTACTTGAATGAGTCAGTATGCTGTTTCCATTTTTTCACTTACGTTTCATCCTGAATTGTTTCACTAAGGTATTTAAATTGTGGGACTCGTTTGATTTTGCCGAATTTTGTTTCCATGTACAAGGTAGCTTAGAAAATAGGTAAGAGCTTGGAGACGCTTTATATTAGAGACGGGTATAAAGGTGCAGAGTAGTAGGACACTGATACAATAGTCATCATTCTTGTCCAAGCCTTTGTTTCAGCGGTACACGAAGGCATCGATGCCGGTATGGAAGAAATCTGCGTCCAGTCTGCGAAGCCACGTTGTGGTGCGATGCTGAACAGCTGCATCATCGTTTAATCGCTTGCTACCCAGGTGCTGCTTCAACTGTCCGAAGAAATGAAAATGACTGGGTGCCAAGTGGGGAAAATAGGGAGGATTGTCCAGAACCTCCCATCGGAATCGCTGTAACAATTCACGCATGCCGTTGGGTGCGTGTAGTCCGGCGTTGTCGTGCAGCAACACGACGTCTGTTGAGAAGAGATCTGATCCTTTCCTGCGAATTGCTATCCACAAGCACTCCAATGTGTCAGTAACTGGCTCATTCACTGTCACTCCCGTGCCGAAGAAATCAACCAAATCCTTGGATAAGAATGATGACTATGTTGAATATTAATGTGAAAAATGTATCAGTTGCCTACTAATGTGTATCCTTAAAATAAAGTTACTCCGCGTGAGATCTTGTTACCGTATTTTTGAAGTTCCTTTTTATCATGGTGCTTGCTTGTTGCGGGTTATATATTCTTTCCTTCCTTCCTTCCTTCCTTCCTTCCTTCCTTCCTTCCTTCCTTCCTTCCTTCCTTCCTTCCTTCCTTTATTTCTTTTTTTAATGCTACCTGGTCACCAAGTTCCTCCACTGCTTCTTTTTTTTTGGAGTTAGGCCAGGTTTGGAGCTGTTGAGATGCCGTGGGATAAAATTGCTATGTTGTCTTGAAATGCTAGGATATATGTCTCTAATTTACCTCTGCTTAACGTAAATGATTCACTAATCTTTCGGAATAATTTTCGTTTGTGCCATTCTTATATTACTTTATCAAGAGCACAGTTGAAGAGTAATGGAGCGAGTCCATCCCCTTGTCTTACTTCTGTTTTATCATTTCATGAATTTTGGGGTATTAAACTTGTTCTATCAGTATATCGAACAATGATACGCCATCAATTGAATTTTCCTTAAGTCAACAAGTGAGGGGATTCGATGCAGAACCTGCCAAATGTTATGAGAAAAGCAAGTAAAACGTATAGCAGAATAACTGTTAATATTAGAATTGTTTCCTCTTTTTAAAATCATTTGTATTATTTTCGTTCTATATTCCCGGTAAGTTTTATGAAATTAGTTTAAATGAATCGTTAGAAATTTAAATTTGGTTTGGTTATTAGGTAGATTTTGCTACGGAGTCTAAACAAATAGTTTAAAAATAATATTTAAGTACCGGTTTTTGATTTAATAATCGCATATAATATTTCAAATTTACTACTATCGATAGGTGCTCAACATCAGCACTTTAGTTTTTGGATATTCTTTGCAAACTGCTTTAGACCAAGTACGTGTTATTTTATTACAATCAATATTGAACTACGTATTACTTTACACAAACGGTGTACTGATATCAGGAGCCTCCTCTGGATCACGTGGTTCACAAATGGCATCAGGAATTTGTCTGCAAATTCCTTATCTCTCCATCCACCACACCTTTGTAATATGACAAGTAAGAGTCATTCCTCCATGTAGCATCTTCACGTCCTCAAATTTTGTTGCTGAGATTCCAATGTGGGATATTTTCGGTAATAAACATGTAAAAGTCTCTCCTCAAAAACATTTTGGAGTATCTCAAATGTTCATGATAGGATAGAATATTCTTTCTCGCCTGAAGGATATTGATTTGTACTTAGATAACTGGAAAGGCAATGGTGATTAACTTTTTATGTCATTGTTAATTTCTGCCCTCATTCATTAGCAAACCATTCCATGCCCATTTTTAGTACAGTCCCAAAACATTTCATTATATCTGCATAGTCTTTAGGCTTTATTATTTCATCCATTTTCTGGACCCCCTTCTCGACATTCCTACTCTATCCCTGGAGTCCTTGGGACTTGTAGACAGTAGTTTTGATTCTCCCTCCATAATATAACATGAACGTGCTGTACAATACTGTAATATTGCACCTAATTTTGATCTTGTAGGCGTTGAAGAAATCCTGGCAAATGGCTCCTAATTTGTAAGTGCATTAGGTACGTTTTGATACCGAGTTCCATTATTGCATTGTGCATTAAGAAGGTTTTTAAACGGAACCTCGTATTCAACAGCCTTTTGACATGGCTAAATAAATGTGATTGATAGAATCGTTCGTACACTTTAGTATCTTAAGTTCTGGACATCCGGACGCCGGTAATAACCTAAATTGGCCAAAATTGCTTTAAGCAGATTTTGATCCGGAGCCCCCCAAATGTAAAGACGAAAGTTTTGATGCAAATTATTTCATGTTCGAGGTGAATTTAGATTCAGGATTGACTATGGGCACGATCTGTCTGGTCTGATTCTTTCGTGATATTCTCCGGTTTCTGATTGTAGTTATTGTTGTGCTATGTCGTAAAAAATGGAATATAATTTTGTATGTAACTGGCACTAGTAAGCTTCCGCAAAAAATTGTTCGCATCTCTTCTGCCTCTTATTTTTGTGGTGTAAAGGATGAATTAATGCATTTTACCAATCTTCTAACAGTTATTCTTTTTGCCAAACGTCTTGTCTAAGTTTGGTAGTTTCTTCTTTGGTGCTAAGTCCTGCTGATTTTGGAAGGTCCACTTCAATTTCATCTTTACCAGGTACTTTGTTGTTTCGGAATATTTCTTTTGTTTTACATGTAGTTTAAATTCGTACAAACACATCGAAGGTTTCCGGTGACACACGTATGGGAAACGGGTAGGTTGGGAATGTAGTGGCCGTGGTTTAATTTATCTGGCGTGGAAACGGCAAAACACAGAAAAACCTCTTCAGGGTTACTGACGGTGGGATTCGAACCAACTATCTCCCGAATGCAAGTTTACAGCTGAGCGAACCGAACCGCTTCACCAACTCACAATCAATAATTACTGATCTGCATTTAGGGCAGTCGCCCAGGTGGCAGATTACCTATCTGTTGTTTAAGATTCCCTATCTACTTTGAATCTTTTGATTTGTCTGATGATTTGTTTCTTCGTCTGGTGGTAAGGAATTAGGGGTTGTTTCTTCGGGTTCCTGTGATGTCAATCTTTGTGTTGTTTCTAAGCAACTGAGAAGTATTTTTCGAAATAATTGGCGAGTTTTCTACAGTTTTCTTGAGTGTTTAATGCCAATTGTCCATTTTGTTTTAGCCTCTATGGTTGATATCCTGTAAGATTGGCTTTTAAGGTTTTGTGAGTATTTCGCGTATTATTCTTTGCAAGCCTTGTTAGATTTCGAGTGTTTAACTTTCTCGTATTTCCATTTGGTCTATCTAATTACATTTTCTCTCACTTTCATATTGTCAACAATGTTTTCTTGCAGTTCCACTTGATGTAATTGCTCCGTGGTTTGATTGCTTGTTTGCTTTCCTCGTTCTGTACTTTTGCAGAACAGTTAATTTTTGTGTTGTCTGAATGAGTTTGCTCTTGAGATGTCGCAAGTTTTCTTCTCTTGTCTAATTTCTCTCTGAGTGAAGGTTGGGTTTTATTGACGACGAGTTTCGAGATTGGTACTTTCTGTTTGGTTAACCTCTGGCGTTTACGCTTTAGTTTCATTCTTGTAAGATGATGATCTGTATCCATGTTTCCATCCCTGCTCACTTGGACGTCCATAATTTTCTGAGGTTTGGATAAGAGATATGGTCGATTTGGAATTCGCTGATTAGTGTGAGTGGTGATCGTTATGTGTTATGTTTCGATGGTTTAGTTCTAAAATTCACTAACGTGATTTTGTGATTGAACATCCTTCACAATTCGATTAATCTTTATCCATTTTGGTTGGTCCATTAGTATAATAATGTTACTGGCTTTTCGTCCCATTAACTATTTTTACGGTTTTCGGAGAAGCCGAGGTGACGGAATTTAGTCCCGCAGGAGTTCTTTTACGTACCAGTAAGTCTGCTGACACGAGGCTGACGTATATGAGTACCTACAAATACCACCGAACTAAACCATGATTGAACCTGCCAAGGTGGTGTCAGAAGGCCAGCGCGTCAATCGTCTGAGCCACTCAGCAGTGTGCTGGGTATGTTCCGATTGCTTCGTATATTTTCTTTCTTTGTATAACTGTGCACTGAAGTCACAAGTAGAATTTTGATATTGTTTTGATTAATTTTGGATACCATTCCTTCCAATGTTTTCCAGGATTTGTTTACTTTCTCGTGGTTTATCTTGGTTTGTTTCTTAATTGGCATGTGTGCGTTGATTAGTATGTATTGCGAAAGTGACTCGTAAATGCGGTGTGTTTTTGTGGATTCGTTTCTGAGCCTTACTTTCGAAGAGATTGTGACTCCAGAAATTAATTGAATCGATTTGAACAGAAAGGGTACGTATGATATTTTGGCCGAAAATGAGTTAACCACATATCCCATATCCTTGCTCGGGGTGGATGGACGCATCGTTTGGTGCAGAAATGGTACACGCGTAACACTGGGCAGTGCGAGAGCTTGGACTACCCAAATTAAGGTTGAGTTCAGAAAGTATAGGCCTACTTGTGTTGTACATGTCCCCTTTCTGCATTGAATAAATCCGTGATTAATTTATGTTCACTAGTGGCTCCATGTACACAGCCTCTATGGCCAACAGAAAGCATTTCTGCAGTATAACTTGTCTCTCCATACGGTTGAAGTAACAAAGGATTGATGCATCTAGGAGGTACGTACTGTAGACATTTTGCTCTTTTAAAGGTGGTGGCCTAAAGACATATGCGAAAACTTATTTTAGGGCAGAGTCACTCGCTCAGAAGTTTCACGCTGGCAGAGGGAAGCGTTCAAAGTTTCCAGTATAAGTACTTACAGCCATGGCAAAAAAAAAAAAAAGGGAGAAGTTGTAGTCAGCACAGTCAATGGAGGGGCTTAGGGACACACATTCACGCTTGCGACACAAACTACTGCTCCTCGTCTGCCTCAAAATAAAGCCTACACAGCAGGTCTGGTTCAAATAAACCCAAACATATTCGCGCATCTAAAGAAGCTTTAAGACTATGTACTTGAGTTCACCTTCTGTGATGAACTGTGAAGCAACTGAACTTCGCAACGAGAATAGTGGTGGCGACAGAGATGGAGTTTATTGTATTTTCCTTTTTTACAAGTTGTTTTACACAGATAGGTCTTATGGCGACGATGGGACAGGAAAGGCCTAGGAGTGGGAAGGAAGCGGCCGTGGCATTCATTAAGGTACAGCCCCAGCATTTGCCTGGTATGAAAATGGCAAACCACGGAAAACCATCTTCAGGCCTGCTGACAGTGAGGTTCGAACCCACTATCTCCCGAATACTGGATACTGGCCGCACTTAAGCGACTGCAGCTATCGAGCTCGGTGAGATTATTGTAGGCCAAGCAACTTTCATCCTAGAGTTTTCTGTAAAACTATGGTATGTTTGCACCATGTACACCTTTATATTATACCGGTAACAAGCATGCATGAACATTATTTTCTGTAAAGTCGTTTATTATAGAAGCCTACTTTCATGTTTAAAACTTTGAGACCGGTGGAGATGGTGGGTTCGATCCCCACTCTGAAGATGGATTTCCGCGGTCTCCCATTTTCCCACTAGACAAATTCTGGGGTTGTACCTTAATTAAGGCCACGACCACTTCCTTCCCCATCTTAGGCGTTCCCTATCCCATCGTCGCCATAAGACCCATCTGTCTCGGTGCGACGTAAAGAACTGTGAAATACTTCGAGAGTTTTTGTTTAAAACTTTGAAAGTTTCTCTGGCAGCTTTCACTTTTTAATAATTTTCCGTGTATTGTTGACTTGTATCAGTAACCTTTCACGTAAACACTATTTTCAGCTCCACGTTAATTTTACGGCTTTTCAACGAGAACAAAATTAGATTACGATGATTATGGAGCTTCAATTCACTGCAGAAAGGGTACAAGTGTAAAATTTCTAACGTCCTCTTGCATAAAACCAAAATAACAAAATCAATATTTTGGAATTACGACTAACTTTCAGGGGCATCCTCTTGGAGGCAATGTAGCATAAAACCTACGAAACAAACCATATTACTTATGAAATAGTTTTATTCGATTTTCTCCAAAACATTATTTTGTAACATGTAGGCTACCCTTTCTGTTCTAAGCGATTCAACTGCGATTTTATCTTCCTTCTTTCCTTCCTTCCTTCCTTCCTTCCTTTCTTTCTTTCTTTCTTTCTTAATCCGTTTACTCTCGAGGGTTGGATTTTCCCTCGGACTCGGCTAGGGTTCCCAACTCTACCTCCTCAAGGGTTGCGTCCTGGAGCGTGATACTTTAGGTCGGTGGGATGAAACTAGGGATGAGGACCAGTACCTAGTCCAGGAGGGCTTACCTGCTATGCTGAACAGGGGCCTTGTGGGGGTGGGAAGATTGGAAGGGTTAGGCAAGGAGGAAGAGGGCAGGCGGCGGCCGTGGCCTTAAGTTAGGTACCATCCCAGCACTCGCATGGAGAAGAAGTGGAGAAACCACGGAAAACTACTTCGAGAATGGCTGAGGCGCAAATCGACCCCCCCCCTTCCCCCTACTCAGTTGACCTCCCGAAGCTGAGTGGGCCCCGTTCCAGCCCTCCTACCACTTTTCAAATTTCGTTGCAAAGCCGAGAATCAATCACAGTGCGTTTTTATCTATGAGGGTTTTTTTCTTGGGGTGCTAATATTTCGATGTTTTTGTTCGTTTAAGATTTCCCATAATTCATGCAATGTTTGTGCTTGCAAGAGTTAGTTTTTGTTTAGCGTTCTAAAGAGAGATTTGGTTTACGGGCGAAAGTGACCAGTGATCACCGATACCCTAATTTACGTGTCACTCCAACTCCCTAGAATGCGAGAACCCGATTGTTCTATTCTTGACAGTAGTGGACTGGTCATCACCTGGGGTAGGAATTAGAATTGTGTTTTGCCACACTACATAACACTTCGTTCTCAAAATATTTGGACCGAAGTCCAGTTGTTTAGGATTGGAGTGGTTTGTTAGAAAACATGAGTTTCTATCGGCTCTTCCGTCCTCTCTGTCATTGGGAGATATTTTCTTCCTATTCCATTGTCGAGACTGTTAATCGTTTTCCACTGTTTCCTCACTCGATGAGCGGGTATTTATTTCGCTAAGCTGACGTATTTGAGCACCTACTCTTCATCGAAATAGTATGATATTCTTTGAACCGAAACAATTTGAAAACTGAACCACAGTCTGAACGTGATAGGCATTAGCTATATTTCGACTAAGAAGGAAGAGGTAGAGAATTATAGTTAGCGTATAGTTCGTGCTGTGGGTTCCCGTAGTCCAATCCTATCTCATGACTGGCTAAGTGGCCTAGTAAGTGTTCCTGAGATTTCGGGTACTAGTTACTATGGAAATGGAGAAGGCGTCTAGTGAGCTGGCTAAGATTGTTCCATTCACTGGTAGCCTAAACCGTTAGAGTTAACATTCTTACTGGGATTATGTGCAAGAAGAGCTAGTTCACTGCTGCATAGAAATTTACCGTGTGCTCTCAGCAAGCCTCAGATCTATGGGACGGAGTCGCACTTCCATTTGGCAGGCCAGAGACGACAAACAACCCGCTTGGCGGGTGAAGTGCAAATCGATCGGGTGCTCCCAATATCAGTGGGGCATGCGGAAGAAAGAAGTAGAAACAGCTGACTTAGTATACAGAAAAGTCCGGCTGTGTGACAGAGTACTCAGCATCATTGTCTTGGCTCCTCGGAGTTCCCAGTTCCATTCCCAGCAAAGTAGAAACATTATAATCTTAAATGGTTAGTTTCCTTGGCTCAAGACTGGATGTTAATGGTACAACTCGTACACAACATACAATACAACCCTCCATCACACAAACTTGTAGCTTCGTCTATACGCAGCACGAAATGAATTAAAAGCATACAGAATTGTCTGGACGTTATGTGCATTAGCATATTTTGGTTTACGAGATATAAGAAGGAAGAGGTAGGGAATTGTCAGGTGTTCTCAATAGATTTTGAAGGGGAAGAGGACAAAATATAATCAGTCAAATTTGACCTGCATTTTGGGCGGTCACTATGTTGGCAGTTTCCCTGTCATTTATTTACGTAGTCTTTTCTTAAATGACATCAAAAAAGTTGGAAATTTATAAAAAATCTCTTTCGGTTATTTTTTTTTGCTAGTTTACTTTACGTCGCACCGACACAGATAGGTCTTATGGCGACGATGGGATAGAAAAGGCCTAGTAATGGGAAGGAAGTGGCCGTGGCCCTAATTAAGGTATAGCCCCAGCATTTGCCTGATGTGAAAATGGAAATCACGGAAAACCATCTTCAGAGATGCCGAGAGTGGGGTTCGAACCCACTATCTCCCGGATGCGAGCTCACAGCTGCGCACTCCTAACCGATCGGCCAACTCGCCCGGTCTTTCGGTTATTATTATTATTATTATTATTATTATTATTATTATTATTATTATTATTATTTAATCAGTTTACCGTCCAGGATTCTCCCGGACTCAGCGAGGGATCCCATCCAGTGTCCTGGAGCGTGAGACATTTGATCGGGGATACAACTGAGCAGGAGGAGGACCAGTACCTAGCCCAGGCGGCCTCACCTGCTATGTTGAACAGTAGCCTTGCGGGGGATGGGAAGACTGGAAGGGATAGACAAGGAAGAGGGGAGGAAGCGGCAGTGGCCTTAAGCTACGTACCATCCCGGCATTTGCCTAGAAGAGAAATGGGATGGCTGAGGTGGGAATCTAAACCCCCTCTACTCAGATGACCTCTCGAGGGTTAGTGGACCGAGTTCCACTCCTACCAGTTTTCAAATTTCGCGACAGAGCCGGGAATCGAACCCGGGCCTTCGGGGGTGGCAGCTAATGACACTAAACACTACAGCACGGAGGCAGACCTCGGTAATTACAATCCCTATCTCCTCTTACCACACACGAATATCTGCTTCAGTCTTTCCTCTTGAATTCCCAGTTCATCGTTATTATGACCTTTCCGACTTTTAAAAACTGTATTCAAGTTTATTCCTCTACTGATGCTACTCCACCCCCATCTCTCCACTGACAAGCCCGGTCTAGCTGTTCATCCCTTTACTCCATATCTTTCCAGCCCAAAGTTTGTAATATTACTCTGTCTTTGGAAATCAACCAGATCAAATTGCGCTGCTTTCTTTTAGATTTTTTTCAGCTTATGAATCAAACAGCGGCAGCTACACACCAGTAAAATAATCGCGAATATCACAGGACAATTCTAACGATATGAGCAACATCACCCTGGAGTCCGAAAAGAAAGACGATTGCGTCCTTCTAAAATTAAGTTTCGTTCCGGGATGTCTTATGATCCTGAAATTAATTACGAAGATAACAGCTTGATAACCATTGGTACAATGATCCATAAATGCCAATTCTGCAATGCTCTCAAGTGGAAAGATGAAACACCAGGCATGTGTTGCGATTCTGGCAAGGTTCAGCTGCCACCACTCTAATCTCCACCTGAACCATTGTACAATTTACTAATGGGTGCCCTTCCAGATCATCGTTATATATATATATTTTTGGATCGAATTAGAAAATATAGCAGCTGTTTTCAAATGACATCTTTTGGTACTAAACAAGTCATCCAACGCGGCTTTATGACAACTTTCAAAGTACATCGTAAAATTTAGCATTCCATAGGCAGACTATTGCCAAATGCTCATCAAGATCCTGGATTTTTTCAGATTTACTTTGTTGGCGAAGATGAAAGAGAAGCACTAATACACTGTTCTAATATACAAGATATTAAGCCGGCTTTGGTTAAACAGTTGCGAAAAATGCTCCATGATGTTAACTGTTATGTAAAGAACTTGAAAACAGCTCTTGAGAAGGTGTCTTCAGGATGTCAAGATTTTAAGATAGTTATTCATGCGAACAGAAAGCCGGCTGACGCTCACAGAGGACTATATACTGCTCCAACATCTAATGAGGTTGCTTTAGTATTCGTTAACGAACAATTTGAAAATGAGATATAGTTATTCAGAGCCACAATGATAAACTCAAAAGTATCACTGAAATTCATCCGTCTTATGATGCACTTAAACATCCTATGATGTTTCGTTATGGTGAAGATGGCTATTCAATAAATATTCCTCAACGTGATCCTTATAAAAATATTTTTTGAACAGAAAGGTATCAGCGGCGAGCTATTACGCCTTTCGAGTAATGGTGCGAGAGGGCGAAGATAATTTACTCTTACATTTTGGTGCTTTTTAGCAATTAATATTTAGTTGATAACGTTCACATCTTACATTTCTTCCGAAAGTCGATGAACGCATAACGTTGGTCCGGGGTCCTTCAAAAGAAAATGGTAAATAAAATAATATAATGGAACATAACTATGACGCGAGCGAAGCCGCGGCAAAGCGCTAGTTCTCTATAAAGTACAACGTCATACGTAATGCGCCTTATTTGTGATTCCAGATTTTTACTCATATCTGTTATATATGCAAGAAAACAAATAGATCCAATAATACTACCACGCGTAAACCCCCTCCTAACATTATAGGATCAGATGATGCTTCATCTACTCTAATTCTAAGAGTTATATTTTCTAGAACAGTAGCCATCCATATAATCATTCTTTTGTCTAGACCAGGGCCGATCAAACGCCCAAAATCTCACGCGTGCAGAGCGAGGCGCAAGAGCTACGTGCACTGTGCATCGGTGTCGCTCGGTGCCGCTCGGTATGGCTCGGATCAACGCTTCGTCTCTGGGCTACTCGGCTAAGCTCGGCTCTACTCGGCTATACTCGGCTCAACTCAGCCCGGATTTGGAGCGCTACGGCGCAAGTGGAGCAGAGGGAGACAGGCGGAGCGAGCGAGACAGGCGGGAGGAAAGAGAGAGTAAGCGCTATTGCTCCAAATCGAGGAGTGGGGGTCTGTACTCTGGTCAACCAAGCCAAGTCGTCTTTTGCACCGTGCACAGTGCATGCACCACGTGCATGCACCCTGAGAGGCTCTGGTCTAGACCAATAGACCTCATTTTCGTCGGTAGTCTTCCATGCTCTACCCTATCAAAAGCCTAGGATAGTTCAACAGCGATACAGTACATTATTGACCGTCTGAATCTACAAATATATGTCATATATTGGTGGATTCCTACAAGTTCAACTCCACTGGAATAACATTTTTTTAAAACCCGAACTGCCTTCTATCAAAGCAGTTAGTAATTTTGCAAACATATCTAATATAATCAGAAATACTGCTTTCCCGCAGTTTTCGTGCAGCGCATGTCAAGTTGACTGGCCTGTAACTATCCACTTTATGTTCATCGTCCTTCCCTTAGTACACTGAGTCTTCTGTAGCAACTCTCCATTCATTTGGTACAGCTTCTACATGCAAACAGTATTCAGACGAGTGTTTCAGATATGGCACTATATGCTTTTCTAGTTTTCAACTTTTGTACCTTTTTGTAAATATCCTTGTTACCATACGTACATTTTAGTAATTCGTTGGTATTAGTCACCTCCTCCACATGGGCATTATTCTTGTGTCCAATTATCTTCGCATCCAAAGCAAACCCCATGGCGCAACAGACCTGCAAATTATGAGATGTCATGTGGTCCGCCCCACGTATCCTCTCCGCCGTTATTTTTAGTTTCCTAGACCGGGGCCGCCATCTCACCGTCAAATAGCTCCCCAGTAGTTCCTCAACTGTAATCACGTAGGCTGAGTGGATATCAAACCAACCTTAAGGTCCAGGTAAATATCCCTGACCTGGGTGGAAATCGAACCCGTGTCCTGCGTGTAAGATGTAGGCATGCTACCCCTACACCACGGGACCAGCTATTATCTTCACGTACTGCAGATTAAATACTTCTGCGTTTTGTAAGACTTCACATACAGTATACACTCCCCTTGTTCTATTATGATTTTCCTGAAATGTTCTTCCTGGAACCTATTTCTGCCTTAACTACCTATGCGTCCCCTTTCATTTTTCACTAAAATTCATGTGGCTGCCAACTACAATGATCATCATGTTATCCTAAGCTGATTTCTCGCTAAATCAACTTTCCTAGTTAGTTTTTTCAATCTCTCCTTCCTTTCGTACTTCCACAAGTATTCATAACTATTAATTTCTTACCTGCACCTCCTTCTTAATCTCTTTTATAATATAGTTGGTCTTTACCATACATACCTGTTTTCTTACTCCTCAGAAAAGGCTTTAAACTCATCTTAATGCCTGTTTACATTTTCAACCGATCATAATTACTTTTTAAAAACTCCCTCGTGTCTCTCGTATCAACGAAATGGCCCTGATTAATAGCCCTACTCGTATAACCTTCCTTGCTCTCACGTTTATTTTAAACTACGACTAAAATAGCCCTGTGATCACTTACGCCATCTATCATTTAAATTTATCTATATAGTTCATCTGGTTTTATCAGCACCACGTCTAGAATACTCCTCCCTCTAATTGGTTTCATCACTTTCTGATTCAATTGAAAAAACAAGAAAAAAAAAGAAAACCTACAACCTGTTTTCCAGTTATTGACCGGGTCAGGGATGTAATGAATGAAACATATATAGGCTGTTAGTACAATGAGGTCGCCACTCCCAAAGGTGATTTATTATTGAGTGATAAATGCTATGAAATGATAATAGAGAGTGTTGCTGGAATGAAAGATGACAGCGAAAACCGGAGTACCCGCAGAAAAACCTGTCCCGCCTCCGCTTTGTCCAGCACAAATCTCACATGGAGTGACCGGGATTTGAACCACGGTATCCAGCGGTAAGAGGCCGACGCGCTGCCGTCTGAGCCACGGAGGCTACTCTGATTCAGCTATCTTTCCTATATTAATTTACTAGCTGATATACCCGTGCTTCGCTACGGGATTCTACATTGTATACAGAATTTTAGATTAGATAGTGTACACGTTGTGAGCAAGATTGTATTAAATTGCATAGCTCTTAACGTTACCCTAGAAACGCGACGGGGAAGTCACCAAACGTCTTTTCTCATATGAAGACTGAGTTAGGGAATGTTCATTGTAATGGTAGGCAAGCTTTTCATTATAATAGCAGACACTCGCTCTCCACCTGCCTTTTTACATCCTCAGAAAGACTGTCTTAGTAGTTTTCTCAACTGAAATGCTGAAATGAGAGTCCCAGGGTAAAAAAACTATGCCCTTTTACTAATCTGCTTCCTAGGAGTACCCGATGAGTTGGAAAATCTCAATTCATACACTGGTGACGGAAAAATCTATCTGACTTGGAGGCAAATTTTTCCTCCAAGCCAGAGGAGAAACCCCTCTTCACTGCTAATTTGAAATAAAATGAATGTAAAATTTTATAAAAGTGAAGAGGAGGCTATTCTTAAGAAACGGCTCTTTTCAAGGTTGAATTTTAAGTTATTTAGTGAATTGTGGTGCTATAATTTGGAATCGGCCTAAATTGTAATTCTTTTTTGCTAGTGACTTTACGTCGCACCGTCTCAGATACTGTAGGTCTTATGGCGGGGGATAGGGAATGCCTAGGAGTTGAAAGGAAGCGACCCTGGCCTTAATTAAGGTAGAGCCCCAGTATTTGCGTGGTGTGAAAATGGGAAACAACGGAAAACCATCTTCAGGGCTGCCAACAATGGGATTCGAACCCATTATATCCCAGACACAAGCTCACAACCGCGCGCCCCTAACCGCACGCCCAACTCGCCGGGTAAATTGTAATTCTAGACCGGGGCATACTATCACTACTAAGTGAGTCTCTGCCGTAAATGTACACACTGCTCATTCAAAGCAGCGTGTCAGAGTAGGGATCGAATAGCTGAAATATCATGATGAACCAGTGTGTTACATACCAGCAGTATCAGGAAATGTATGAACCAGAGGAATGGCATGTTAAAGAAGAAAGTTTTCCAACTCCCCAGCTATTTCCCGCCAATATTGTCAGGCTGTTATACTGTACTCGGTACGCAGCAGTAATCCCATGTATCGGAGTTGAGTGGCACCATAAGAGACAATCACAACAAACAATGGTCAATGTAATGTTGTTGTTGATCAATGTTATGCACTTTCGATAATGTAGGCCTTCACATTTAGTTATCTTCTGACTCTGAAATACCACATAAATGATCGGAATTGTATTACCAATATTGTCAGGCTGTTATGTAGGTTATGTAGGCTAGTACTTTTCGATAGGACCAATAACATAGGTAGGCCTGGGCACAAAGGGTCTTCATAGACCTACGTGTGGAGCTCTGCGAAGACAGGGCTCACCCATTTCTTATCTATCTATCTATCATAGGTAGGCCCTATTTAAAAATTAAATTTTAGGTGCCTTCCCCTAAACCACAATTTCATCCAGGATGAATAAAATTGTTTATAGCTTAGACTGTAGTTTCTTTTGCCCCGACTCTATATACCGATTTTCATTAAATTCTGTTAACCCATTTTCTCGTAGCTCGGCACTGATATGGGCTTAGAAGCAAAAGTACAAATTCATGAATATCTGTGTTATCATAGCCGGCACGGTAAAAATGTATAAGACATAAATGCTCGGAAATTTAATTCTATATAACGTTAGTTATGTAGTATTTATCGAAGGACCACTAATAATATACATATTTGAGAATTACATTTCAGGCCTTCCCCTAAACTACCATTTCACTCGGCGTGAATAAAATTATTTATAGCCTAGATTGTAGTGGCCCATTTCCCAACTTTACATACCGATTTTCATGAAATTCTCTTCAGCCGTTTTCTCGTGATGCATGTACAGACAGACAGACAGACAGACAGACAGACAGACAGACAGACAGACAGACAGACAGACAGACAGACAGACAGACAGACAGACAGACAGACAGACAGACAGACAGACAGACAGACAGACAGACAGTACGGAAAAGTAAAAAGTGCAATTCCTTGTTACTGTTGACATGGCTGATATAGAAATACCATTATTTTCAAATTCTGAGCAATGTACAGACAAAACTCTTATTTCATATATATAGATGTACCATTCGATGGTCATGCATTCTGTCATTCGCATTACATTCCCAGTTAGAATTAGGTAATTTGAGGTCACACGTTACAAAAACTTTCCCATCCGTGTCGTTCCCCACATATCAAATTAATTCTGCGGCAGCGTCACTCCTTTCAAATCTGTACGACCCAAAACTATTACGTTGCCTATTACCTTCAGAGATGAACCTTACACCTAAAATTTAATATTTCTCATTCCAACTTGCTCGTAGCCTTCACTGATATGAATACTCCTGTTCCTTTTGATTCCATCCTGTCTCTACGATAAACACTCAGTTCCGGGAGAAAAATTCCACATCCGTAATATAACTTCTCAGCTGTGATTCATCTCCTGGGTCAATGGTTAATATTCTACTCAACTTTCCTTCTATGGATTTATCTCGGCGACTTATACGTGCCTACATTCCATATGTGAGCTGTACATATCATATCTAGTATATATACGACATATCTATTAAATTAACTCTATTAGTTTCTTTACAATACTTCTACTGCTTAACAGTAACAGCATTATGTCATCCTTACTTGACCTCGAGCTCCCTAAGGTACTCTTATCACCGCTGTCTGGTGAAGCCCGTTTCCCTGGATGTATCTCCGTACAACGCTTCTAAACAAACATCCTAACATTTATATACCACTGTGGTACAAGTGACGGACATCTGAGCGCATATCCCTACCACGTACCCACTCTGGAAGGTCTACAAATCTCACTCCTAATTTCCCCACGTACCCACTCCATAGTCTCCTCCAGTCAGTATCCCCGCTACACAGTATCCCACTGATAACAATCACCGCTCCCTTAAACTTCTCCCGTGCTGCCAAACCAGATTCCACACATCCCCCAACTATGTTGATAGCTATTTCTGTTTGCCTTATGTTGTAGGTACAAAAGTGAACAGCTAACACTTTATCCTTATCCTCTCCATTCTCTTCCATTTTTTCAACATCTATTAAACGAATTCCTGGATAACACTTTACCGTGGTTCCCTTTCCTCCACACACTTGCCCTTTGTGCCTAAGAATAGAGTACAAAATTACTAGAGACTCAACTCCACCCACCTCATTAGAACCCCTCACCTCCTGGTCTCCCTTAACTTTCCTGACGGCTGCAAACGTATTTCCTCCTCCCTTGCTCCCTCTTATACGTTCCTCTCCCCTCTTCTTTTCCTCTACTTTGTGTATCTCTCTTCTACCTTTCCCTTTTCGTTTTACAACCCCTTCCTCTGTATTATTTCCCTGTTCCCCATGTTCCATCTCCTTTTCTACCAGCAGTAACTAATACTGATTTCTGACCGATATCTCAATTGAAGTTTCCGTCTTACTTACTGAATTAGGCGAGTGAGAAAAACTGGGCTGTTGTCAGATATGGAAACGGCGAAGTGACATGATGGTCGAGAGTCGCTTACCTCTGAGCATGGATTGGCAACGCTGATCGTGCAATGTTGTCTAGCCGAAGCCGATCTGCTCCAGGCCCACGTATGCTCTTCTATATTTGACAGACCAATATATATTGTAGTACTCAAGTATTTAAAGTTATATTGAAAACCGTAAACATATTTCAATAAAACTTATACAGATTAATGCGTACTTACCGTGTCCCGTGTTCTGCGCACGCATCCGCGAGCTCAGCTAGCGACTTTCCGGGCCATTTTCCAGAAAAGCTAAAACATGTTTCAGACTAAAATTTAAGTTAGACGTTGTTCTATATTTTTCCCGCAGACAATATATTATTGGCTGAAGAAACAAAAACTTGGCCGCTTACTGAAAATTTCAGTACATAATAATTCTACGGATTTAAATTTACTTGTTCAGGTTTTTATTCTTAATAAGTATTTTAATTGTTTACGTGGAAAATAGTTATACCGCTGAAGCTTGTAATACGATTTGTTTTGCAACATTGTAGGAGGTAACATCAGGAGCTTGGGAGGGAACAAACTGCCTCGCCCTCCGAAATGATGTGTTCAATTATACATTTCTCCGCCAGTTGCTACTTAACGTTGACAACAGCAAAATTTATCTGAACCGCCTAATTTGGTGGCCGCGACTTTAGACCTTTAGCCCTCAAGATCCTTTCCCTTAAAACATTAGTCCTCCTCTGTCCAACAAGTTGTCCCCCTTCCTTCCCCTCCTTCTTGTCTACACAGTACCTACTATACCCTGTACACTGAGTGAGACTTACCTTCATTCCTGACCTCCGTCAGAAGCCTAATTATGTCCCTCGAATTTTCTAGCTCTTCCTTTATACTCGTTGAAGTCCATTCACACCCGCAGTCCCTACACCTGCCTTCCTCAGCCATTCATTACTCTTCTTCAACATAAGCACGAGGGCGCATCAAAAAGTTACACTTCCAAGTTATGGCCATTTATGAAACCACCTACACCAAAGCTACACAGCTATGACAACATAGAATGTAAGTTCACTTTTCCGCATAGTCCTCAAGTGACTGTAAACATTTCTCGGAAAGGTCAACCAACTTTTTTGATTCCGGATGCGTAGAAATTACCTCCTGCGCTGGAGACAGCTGCTTTCACCTCCTCATCATTTCGGAATCGCCGTCCACCGAGATCCTGCTTTAGTTTACCGCGCACATGATAATCGTATGGCGCTAAGTCTTTACTGTATGGAGGATGTTGCCATACCTCCCACTTGAATCGCTGTAGCAGTTCGGACGTTTGGCGGGCCGTGTGAGTTGTTGCGTTATCATGCAACAATCCCCCCGCTTTTCTTTTATTGCCTTAAGCAACCGGTTCGACGTTTGACAATACGAAGCCCAGTTGATTGTCGTGCTTTTCGGCATAAATTCCACCTGCATCACATTCTTAATATCAAAGAAAACTGTCGCCGTTATCTTTCCTGCTGAAGGTTGGACCTTGGCCTTCTTTCGTGGTGGTGATGTGTTATGCACCCTTTCCATCAATGTTCTCTTCGTTTCGGGGGTTAAGTGGTGGACCCACGCTTCATCCCCTGTGATGATTCGGCGCAGAAACTCGTTGCCCTCCACAGAATACCGTTGCAAAAATGCCAACGACGATTGGAAATGTTGCCCCTTGTGAACATTGGTGAGCAGACGTGGGACCCATCTTTGACAAAATGTACGAAATCCAAGGTGCTGGTGAACAATGGAGAACACACTTCCATACGAAATATTCAGCATGCTGGCAATTTCCTGCAATGTTATGTGCCGATTCTCTCTAATGAACCCATCCACATGGTCAACATTTGCAACGGTACTGGACGTTGCGGGCCTGCCTCCGTGATATTCGTCCGTGAGATCCGTGCGTCCGGCGTCAAATTTCTTACACCACTTTACAATACCTGCGTGAGAAATTGCACGCTCACCATACACAGCAAGGATTACACGATGAATGTCCGTGCAATCGAGCCGTCCAGCCCATAGAAATGTGCTCGTTGTACGCACCCCTCCAATTTGGAGTGAACATCCAGCTGACGTGCCATTGAGCCTAGCCCGCCGTGTACACACAACATGACGGGGTAACCTTCATATCGGATGTGTCAGCAGTTAGTGTAGCTTGCTCCGCATTGGCCACGGTCACGACACACAGCGTGCTCTCGCGGCGAGCTAGTGTAAGTTACTTTTTGATTCGCTCTCGTAATTATGAAATATGAAAATATTAGCAAGAATAAAGTCGTGCAATCTGTAAATATTATATATGTCAAATGAAATAAATATTGTTTACTATACAAGTATTACACGAGAATAAAGTAAGCTAGATACGAAGTGTTCGTCTCTGTGGTGTAGTGGTTAGTGCGATTAGCTGCCACCCCCGTAGCCTCTGGTTCAATTCCCGGCTCTGCCATGAAATTTGAAAAGTGCTACGAGGGCTGAAATGGGGTCCACTGAGTCTCGAGAAGTCGACTGAGTACAGAGGGTTTCGATTCCCATCTCGGCCATCCTTGAAGCGGATTTCCGTTATTTCCCACTTCTCCTCCAGGCAAATGCCGGGATGGTTCCTAACTTAAGGCCACGACCACTTCCTTCCCTATTCCTTGTCCACCCCTTCCAATCTTCCCAGACCCCCCCCCCACAAAGCCCCTGTTCAGCATAGCAGGTGAGGCCACCTGAGCGAGGTACTGGTCCTCTTTCCCATTTGTATCCCCGACCCAAAGTCTCACGCTCCAGGACACTGCCCTTGAGGCGGTAGGGGTGGGATCCCTCACTGAGTCCGAGGGAAAACAACCGTGGAGGGTAAACGGATTAAGAAATGAAGATACGAAGTAATAAAATAAAAATTATAACTACGCTAAAATTCTGCCTATCACTTCACATCATGTCACTTCACTTCATTTCACTATCAATCCACAAGCTGCTGATTGTTGCAACATACAGAATATTATTAGGGCCGAACTCGATAGCCGCAGTCGCTTATGTGCGGCCAGTATCCAGTATTCGGGAGATAGTGGGTTTGAACCCCACTGTCGCAGCCCTGTAGATGGTTTTCCGTGGTTTCCCATGTTCACACCAGGAAAATGATGGAGCTGTACCTTAATTAAGGCTACGGTCACTTCCTTACCGCTCCTAGCTCTTTCCTATCCCATCGTCGCCATAAGACCTATCTGTGTCGGTGCGACGTAAAGCAAATTGTAAAAAAAAAAAAAAGGATTAGGTAAGATACCCCGAACATATTGAGTATGAACTGATTTTTGCAAAGAAAAATCTAAAATGTGAAGGAAGGTAATAAATTAGCATGTTGTATACGAAGAATTAAATAAGTGGCTATAAGTTACTGCACCGTTCGTGCGTCCAGGGAGGGTCGCGAAGAAATCCAGACTAGCTCATTACCGATTAATTTCCAATTTCCATTTCATTCTGAAGTCGTGGATTCGCAGAGATTATCAGATAGTTGTAATTCGACGGTTGATTTGTTTCCAATAAAGTCGATGGATGTCTCCACCGCGCTGATCAATCATTCTCGCATAGTATAACTCGCAATACTTAACCAAAGGTAGATTATATTAATATCTTCTTATATTAGTATAATATAAAATGCCAATAACTTTTAATTATTCTCATTTATTATAATGGAAAATATAGTAAAGAAAAGAAAATGAAGTATCTTTGGAAGGAAAATATCTATCTTTAGTAAAAATTAGTTAATTGTGAATCGATTCGTTAAAGATCTTTGATTGTCTAAAAAAATATTTACAATTATGTACATTGAAAAGTAGAAAATAAGTAAGAAATATTTTGTGAATTCTGTTCCTATAAATTAAAATCACATCTCTGATTCATTTTTCTTATGAATGAATGAGACACTATTCCTACATTAATCCTTGTTGTAAAATTTACAGATCTATCTGGAAAAAATACTAAGCATCAATCCGTTGCCTTGAATTAAATATCGTAATCTTAAATACACTGACTGACAGAGCAAATGCAACACCAAGAAGGGGTGGTCCGAACTTTATGCCAATTGCAGGGTAGACTGACGTCACTGAGGTATGCTCATGATGTGAAATGCGCCGCTGTGCTGCGCACGTAGCGAACGATAAATGGGACATGGCGTTGGCGAATGGCCCACTTCGTACCGTGATTTCTCAGCCGACAGTCATTGTAGAACGTGTTGTCGTGTGCCACAGGACACGTGTATAGCTAAGAATGCCAGGCCGCCGTCAACGGAGGCATTTCCAGCAGACAGACGACTTTACGAGGGGTATGGTGATCGGGCTGAGAAGGGCAGGTTGGTCGCTTCGTCAAATCGCAGCCGATACCCATAGGGATGTGTCCACGGTGCAGCGCCTGTGGCGAAGATGGTTGGCGCAGGGACATGTGGCACGTGCGAGGGGTCCAGGCGCAGCCCGAGTGACGTCAGCACGCGAGGATCGGCGCATCGGCCGCCAAGCGGTGGCAGCCCCGCACGCCACGTCAACCGCCATTCTTCAGCATGTGCAAGACACCCTGGCTGTTCCAATATCGACCAGAACAATTTCCCGTCGATTGGTTGAAGGAGGCCTGCACTCCCGGCGTCCGCTCAGAAGACTACCATTGACTCCACAGCATAGACGTGCACGCCTGGCATGGTGCCGGGCTAGAGCGACTTGGATGAGGGAGTGGCGGAACGTCGTGTTCTCCGATGAGTCACGCTTCTGTTCTGTCAGTGATAGTCACCGCAGACGAGTGTGGCGTCGGCGTGGAGAAAGGTCAAATCCGGCAGTAACTGTGGAGCGCTCTACCGCTAGACAACGCGGCATCATAGTTTGGGGCGCTATTGCGTATGATTCCACGCCACCTCTAGTGCGTATTCAAGGCACGTTAAATGCCTACCGCTACGTGCAGCATGTGCTGCGGCCGGTGGCACTCCCGTACCTTCAGGGGCTGCCCAATGCTCTGTTTCAGCAGGATAATGCCCGCCCACACACTGCTCGCATCTCCCAACAGGCTCTACGAGGTGTACATATGCTTCCGTGGCCAGCGTACTCTCCGGATCTCTCACCAATCGAACACGTGTGGGATCTCATTGGACGCCGTTTGCAAACTCTACCCCAGCCTCGTACGGACGACCAACTGTGGCAAATGGTTGACAGAGAATGGAGAACCATCCCTCAGGACACCATCCGCACTCTTATTGACTCTGTACGTCGACGTGTTTCTGCGTGCATCGCCGCTCGCGGTGGTCCTACATCCTACTGAGTCGATGCCGTGCGCATTGTGTAACCTGCATATCGGTTTGAAATAAACATCAATTATTCGTCCGTGCCGTCTCTGTTTTTTCCCCAACTTTCATCCCTTTCGAACCACTCCTTCTTGGTGTTGCATTTGCTCTGTCAGTCAGTGTATGTATGTCCTCACATTTCCATAATATCAATAATATCGAGGATATCAATCACATCAGTAATATCAGTAATATCGGTGATATTAAGTAACATCGAGCATATCGAATCTCAAATATATCAAGGATACGGTTCATTTATTATTCTGGAACAGATTTTTATGGATACGTCAGGAAAAAGATAAGCGATAAGTCATTTATTACATGTGCACCCTTCAAAATTATCATCTATCATCATTACCAATAGCTCATATGGATAACATCCCTGTCATAAATTCTATAAGTTAGGTCAACTCTATAAATGTGTCACATAATAATTTCGTGTAGCCATTCCTAGCCGAGTGCAGCCCTTGTAAGGCAGACCCTCTGATGAAGGTGGGTGGCAATTGCCATGTAACTGCGTGCTATTGTGGTGGAGGATAGTGTTATGTGTGGTGTGTCAGTTGCAGGGATGTTGGGGACAGCACAAACACCCAGCCCCCGGGCCATTGGAATTAACCAATGAAGGTTAAAATCCCCGACCCGGCCGGGAATCGAACCCTGACCCTCTGAACCGAAGGCCAGTACGCTAACCATTCAGCCGAGTCGGACAATGTGTGACATGAAACATGTCAACAGGTCATTAATAAATTACAACACCTCACTCATCGCTATTTATGAAAATAGGTATTGTATATAATTTAAGAAGACTCTAAAACAACCATTACCTTTGGCAATTATATGTGAGTAACCTTACTAATAGCATAAATGTGATAAAATATGTACGATGTATTTCTATTTATGAAGTAATCATGACTATGGTTGAAATCTGGGTTAATGTTGGTTAATATTCTACTCAACTTTCCTTGTATGGATTTATCTCGACGACTTATGCGTGCCTACATTCTATATGGTAAGGTAAGGGTGTATTCTGCCCGAAGGCAGGTCCGAACCTCCGCAGAGATGTGCCTAAGCCGGAGTTTACGTGCGGTAGGGTGGTCTGTTTCTTTCCGCTCCTCCATTCCCTTACCCCCCATCATCAGCGCGTGGCAACCCATCCAAATCTTGACCGCGCCCAATGTTGCTTAACTTCGGGATCCGGTGTTTCAACACGGCTTTGACAATTCTATATGTAAGCTATACAAATCATATTCAATGTCGGATATGGAATAGCTAAGGATTATCCCTCATCATGGAAGTAAATATAGGCTACTATTAATCTTCAATTGCGTCAATCCCCTTATTATAACTGTTACCGTGGTTTGGTGGACCAGCAGAGGTGAAAGAAGGTGCCGGGATGAATGGGTCTAACTACAAAGTCAAGGTTAATCAAAAATTTTAACAAAGGTTATATTTTCAGAAAAAACAACAAAACTATAACAACTTTTCACTTGGTGAAATAACAATTTGGAAACAAGACTTAGAAAGATCCAAGATTTCAAAATTTTAACACTCTTGGGCTACAAGCCCTAGTATTATAATTTTGAGCTCCTAGCTCAACTTTTACAGGCGAGCACAAATTGTTCAAAGGGCAGAAAGCCCCCAATCCCTGAAACACTTGCTCCCAACTTCAAATATCAGGCCTCCCAGAGGCACAGTTACCACACTAGAAAAAAGCTGACACGCTCTCAGTTTTTCAAGCCTATTTAAGGCAATACCAGAAACTTACAATTATTTGCCATCAAGGCACAACTTACAAAAAGAAACAGGGGTATCTTGTACCCAACCTACTGGGCCTTAGCAGAAAAGAACAGGTTAAGTAAATGGCCCGAAACACCAAATTGAATGGAGGGGTGTACCTGCACTCCTAAATATGCATTCTTAAAACCTAAAAGGCACTAGGCCGATGAAACAGGGGCTATTCCCAAACTATGGGGGTGACTCGAATAAGAATAATTTAATACATTACGGAAAGGAAGAAAACCAGTTACAAAACGTAGTCAACTCAAACCAATATGAAGAGGAGCTCGAGAAGGTAAATCACTCTCTATCCCCGAATTACAGTTACAGATTTTATGAAATTTTCACATTAGCCGGCAGAATTTACATTTTATAGAAGTTAGTTACATATTAAAGTTTTGGACCTATCCCTCGGGTTAAACTGCGGAGCTAAAAGAAATAAAGATGTTAAACGGCCATTACCTTGCTGAAGAACTGCTGCCTGCTGAAAGAGGCACCTCCCGCTTCCTGCTTCACATACATACACTTAGTTAGATGTTGATCAAATGGCGAAGAGACGTGAAAATCCGCAGTTTATAAACCCTCGGGGAAGGTTCGAGACCTTTCATGAATAATCAAGCCACACCCTCTCAATTTTATTGGACCATACAAAATTTACACTCAAAGTCGAAGAAGAAATCCAGGATTGGTCGGAAATTAATTACAAAAATTAGCGATTGGCTGGATTCAAAACTGGCGGAAAGAAAAGATAAATATTGCCAACCCACAAATGAATGAACGAAATTTAGTTAAGAAAAAACTTATGAATACAAAATTTCTTCATTAAAGTTCTTTCACTTCGCTCCAGGGTGCATGATCATAGTTTTTGTAGTGACATCTGTTGTAGAAATTCCAAACTTCTTGATAAATGGTAACCAAAAATGTTGAAATTCACACAGTCCTGGAGACTTTACAATCACAAAATTAATGTAGTGACATCTTCTGAGTAAAAGTTTAAGGAGGTCTAGCTCCAAGTTCACTGTTCCTCCAGTAGAGGAGGTTTTATTGGCGCAAGATTTGAATGTGCGGCGTAGAGGTGCAATAAATCATTTTCTTTATCGACGAAATAATAACTATCATCATCATCATTCTTCTTCATATTCACTCATTCTTCATATATTTATATCATCCCCTTCATATCTCATTATCACATTTCTTCTTTCATATCAACTACCTTCAGGTACATGTTGACTTGACGCATAGAATTCCATAACCATAATTTATTTGCTTGCATATTCCATTTCTTTTTAATTCACTTATGTTTCATTTCATATCATTCATATAATATCTTGTCAAAATCCAACTATAACCTACATATGGCACTGTATTACCTCCATTTTATAAAATACAAATCCTTACTCATTACATTAACCATTACGTCAACATAACTCTTTTAATTCACATATGCTAACATCTTCTCTGTGTTAGAAAACATTACGAACGCATTTACGGGTTATATATATCTCATTCACATCCTAGCCAAGGATTTGTTATATCGTTTAGATGACTACCTATCATCCCTTTACATTGTCACATGTATATGTTATCTCACGAAAATCAACTATTTATGAGCTAATTTGAAGATTTCACTGCCTCACTATTTATCACCACATAAGAAAAACAACATTTTATTCAAAGGAATTTACTCTACTTACTGCATTGACGTATGACTTATCTTTTTCCCTCTGCTCCAATGACGTTGGAATTAGATGTACTGGTATATCTATGATTTAGATTCGGCTGCTACATCCTCCTGGTCTCTGGGATGCTGTGGAACAGGTCATGCTTCCTCTCCGTCATCTCGGGCAAGTCTTCTCCGGACATCAGGCCATGGTCTTCTTAACTCATGTTGACAGGCATTTCTTGCGCAAATGTAACAAAAATACATACAGACAAGAGTCAGTTTCGCCATATTAAGAACTTCACTGCCTTCTAACATTAATATTTGTGACAAATGTGTCGTTTCTATAAGTTTCAACTCTGATTTTTCTTGTAGATTACCAATATGTCTGCCTAAAATTCCATTATCTGCTACGATTTCTATTTGATACATTGATACTACTAATTGCTGTGGCTTAAATAGTTCTTTTTGGTCAGCTATGAATGTTATCTGCTGCTGTTTGGGATTCGTGACGTAATCCTTCCCGCAATCTCCTTATCAATATGCCACTTTAATTTATTTACATTTATTTTGCGTGTTTCGGCCTAGTATTCTGTATCTTACGTCTTCTTTTCCCAAATATTGTATTGATTTCCTTCAAATCTCAATATGTTTCTCGTACTATACGATTTTTTACCACGATCGCTACCTTGCTTCCTTCAGTTTGCAGTCTTTTTGCGAGAAGTAGTAGTAATAATGATATGACAATCCCAGGCTTTACTTTATTTTTTCACCGCCGCCTTGATATTTCTTGTTTCGGTTACGCTATATAGATCACTTTTTCGATATCGATAATTGAATTTATGTGCCGTATCGTGGCAACTGCGTTCATTTTAGTTCCAAAGTGTCAGTTTATGACAGTGAACTTGGCACATTACTAATTAATGAAGATATATACGTACAGTATATCAGAGCACAAATGTATGAAGTCAATACTGGCGCGCAACAGTTAGAGAAAAATGTGATAATGTTAATTATAAAGGCCAAAGCACTCAACATAGATTCTGTGACATGGGCCTACAGTAGGCGCTCGCTAATCGGACATGTCTTAGACCATTAAGTTGTCCGATTAGTGGAAGTGGCCGACTATTGGAAGTAATACAAAATATTATTTAAAGCACACAATTTGATTAGGCTGTAGATTTTAATATAAAGTAGGGTACATTTATTGAAAAACTATACTTTTAAAATTAAGTAAAATAATAATAAGTATTATTTGTATGTACTGTTCTCACATGTTTTAATTTCACTGTAAATGTAAAACTCATCTATTGTAGATTGCTCCTTCCCTTTATATATTTTTACAAGTACATTACTTTTCAGCTTTCGTAATGCAGTTAAAGTGCTGGTTGCTGTGGAGTTGTTTGCTTCTCCCCATTTGATACAGGTTTCGATGGCAGAGAGCGAATCTTCAGTTTTTACAGTTGTCTTTGGTAACACCTCGAACGAGTCTTCAGCTTCTTCTCGGTTTCATGAATCTAGCTCTGCTCTGTTATTGCCTCTTGAAAGTCGATATTTTCGTCACACCAATCTTGAATGTCGACTCGTTGAAGCTCAGTGTCTTGGGCCTACTTTACTGCTGACTCTATCAGGTCTGCTAATGGCATTAAATCTTCTGGATCAAAAGAATTTTGCCCTTCTTCAGCTGAGTCCAGTGAAGGCCATAACTTCTTCGACGACGATCTTATTGCTGATTGAGGTACAATACCCCAGGCTGCTGCAACCATGAATACTGCGTATTTCAAGTTGATTGATTTCAAAATCACAGTGATGTCGTCATTACGGCTAACAGCCTTAAGCAAAATCTTTATTTTTTGTAACTCTTTTTCACCATTTCAATTATGTTTTGGTCCATTGGTTGTAACAGTTTGGAGGCATGAAAAGAGCCTTAATGCGTCCGTTTTTGACATTAACACGTAATTTGGCCCATGTTCTGGTGCATTATCAAGGACGAGTAGCGCCTTTTCAGGTAAATTTCTTTTTTGAGAAACGAGCGTACTTGGGATACAAAATCAATATGGAACCATTCAAGGTAGATTTCTTCTCTCATCAATGCCTTATTTTCACCTTTACAAGTGACAGGAAAATTTAGATTTTTAAATGATCGCGGATTCTTAGCCTTACCAAGAACCAAAAGTTTCAATTTGTGTATTCCAATGGCATTTGAGCAGGGTAAAATGGTTATTCGGTCTTTTGGAACTTCGAAACCAGGTGCACAAGCTTCATTTTGATGAATATAACTTTTTCGTGGCAATAATTTCCAAAACAATCACTTTCATCTGCATTGTACACCTGGTCACCTCTAAGACCTAGTTCATCTACATGCACTAGAGAAAGTTTAATAAAAGGCTCTACAGCTGCATCGTCACTAGACAATTTTTCTCCGGTCACAGTCAACAGACGAATACCATACCGCACTTTAAATTTTGCAAACCAACCATCACTTGCTTTAAAATCATCTTTTCCATACATTTTGTTATAAAAAATTAAAGATTTTCTTTTAACAATTCAGCATTAATGGGGGTGTGGCAAGCACGTTCTTTTATAGACCAAGAGTAAAGTGCTTTTTCCATCTTAGAAAATTCACCTGCTTTCACAGTTTGCCGTAAAGAAGAACCACCTTCAGCATCTTTTACAAACTTCTCAATGTTCTCTCTGCTACTCTTGATCGAGTAGATGGTAGTGTGCGGAATATTATGTGTTCGAGCTATGTTAGCAACCTTCTCTCCCTTGTCCAACTTTCTTAAAATCTCAATTTTAACACTCATTGTTAGAGTCTCATGTTTCCGTTTGACCGGTGACATTTCACAAAAATGTACTTTAATTGTACAGTATAATGTACTTTTTTTTACGTAAACTCCCATTAACACTAAACACATTGAACTAAACTGTAACACTTACATTCACTTATCAGTTAAGTACATACGCGTTAAGATTATGATGCTACACTTTGCTAAGACTGACTGACACTGCCTAATATTAACCTATCTTCAGTGGTGCCAAGCAACAGGAGTAGTTGGGGGTGGAGTGCAATGAACTTGCTTTTGTCCGATTATCGAGCACCGGGCGAGTTGGCCGTGCGCCTAGAGGCGCGCGGCTGTGAGCTTGCATCCGGGAGATAGTAGGTTCGAATCCCACTATCGGCAGCCCTGAAGATGGTTTTCCGTGGTTTCCCATTTTCACACCAGGAAAATGCTGGGGCTGTACCTTAATTAAGGCCACGGCCGCTTCCTCCCAACTCCTAGGCCTTTCCTATCCCATCGTCGCCATAAGACCTATCTGTGTCGGAGCGACGTAAAGCCTCTAGCAAAAAAAAAAAAAAAAGATTATCGAGCGGTCACCCATCAAAACCGTCTATAGATCTGACCATTCCCACAAGAAAAGCGTTCAAAACGTCCGATTACTGGAAATGGCGGACTATTGAACGTCCGATTAGCGAGCACCTACTGTATTTGGTAATTCAAGGATTTTTCTTTTCTTTTTTTTTTTTTTGCAATTTACTTTACGTCGCACCGACACAGATATGTCTTATGGCGACGATGGGATAGGAAAGGCCTAGGAATTGGAGGAAGCGGCCTTGGCCTTAATTAAGGTACAGCCCCGGCATTTGCCTGGTGTGAAAATGGGAAACCACGGAAAACCATCTTCACGGCTGCCGACAGTGGGGCTCGAACCCACTATCTCCTGATTAATGGATACTGGCCGCACTTAAGCGACTGCAGCTATCGAGCTCGGTAATTCAAGGAATTAGGACTTGGATTACCTCAGTGTATTTGCTCTATGAAGGAGCGGTAATGATGAAGTAGACAAGTTTTATGAGGCCTGAGAGATGCAGGAGTCAGGTTGAAAAGCAAATTTACAATATTTTCAATTATGCTAAATAGACAATGTACTGAGAGAACGAGGGGAAGATGTAGAAAGTAATAGGAATGGGAAATGTTAACTGGACTTCTGTGCTAGTTTGAGACTGCAGTTGCCTCTCCAATTTTAACCTAGAACTATTCACCACTATCCTGGGAGGCAAAAGTATTAAATCACGACTGAATTTGAATTCAGGAAATCTGTAAGGAATGTGTGAATATATCGGAGACTTCTCGATGACTGCCTCATTGGCTGAAGGTCAGCCTTGAGGCCTTCGGGTTCGATTGCTGGCCGGGTCGGATATTTTAAACCCGTCTGATTAATTCTTCTGGCTCGGGGACTGGATATTTGTGTTTGTCCTCTTCATAATAAGACAGCGCGCTACACTATCAACCACCACAGAAACACGCAATAGTGATTACATCCCTTCATATATGGCTGACGTCAGGAAGGGCACCCGGCCGTAAAACAGGGTCAAATGCGTTCGTGAGACACAGTTCGCACCCGCGACTCCACAGATGTGGGGAAAAGCGGTAGAAGAAGGAGAAGTTCGGAGACTACCCGATGATATCAACCACTGCCTGATGTTAACTAAGATTTATTATAATCATTATCCAGTAATATATCAAAGCCATTATGTGCAAACAGTGCTGATTATTATTATTATTATTATTATTATTATTATTATTATTATTATTATTATTATTATTATTATTATTATTATTATTATTATTATTATGCTGACGACTTGGTCTTAATGGCAAATTGTGCCGAAAGCCTGCAGTCTAATATCTTGGAACTTGAAAAGAGGTGCAATGAGTATGGTATGAAAATTAGCCTCTCGAAGACTAAATTGATGTCAGTAGGTAAGAAATTCAACAGAATTGAATGCCAGATTGGTGATACAAAGCTAGAACAGGTCGATAATTTCAAGTATTTAGGTTATGTGTTCTCCCAGGATGGTAATATAGTAAGTGAGATTGAATCAAGGTGTAGTAAAGCTAATGCAGTGAGCTCGCAGTTGCGATCAGCAGTATTCTGTAAGAAGGAAGTCAGCTCCCAGACGAAACTATCTTTACATCGGTCTGTTTTCAGACCAACTTTGCTTTACGGGAGCGAAAACTGGGTTGACTCAGGATATCTTATTCATAAGTTAGAAGTAACAGACATGAAAGTAGCAGGAATGATTGCTGGTACAAACAGGTGGGAACAATGGCAGGAGGGTACTCGGAATGAGGAGATAAAGGCTAAGTTAGGAATGAACTCGATGGATGAAGCTGTACGCATAAACCGGCTTCGGTGGTGGGGTCATGTGAGGCGAATGGAGGAGGACAGGTTACCTAGGAGAATAATGGACTCTGCTATGGAGGGTAAGAGAAGTAGAGACCAAGACGACGATGGTTAGATTAGGTTTCTAACGATTTAAAGATAAGAGGTATAGAACTAAATGAGGCCACAACACTAGTTGCAAGTCGAGGATTGTGGCGACGTTTAGTAAATTCTCAGAGGCTTGCAGACTGAACGCTGAAAGGCATAACAGTCTATAATGATAATGTATGTATGTATGTATGTATGTATGTATGTATGTATGTATGTATGCATGTGTGTATGTATGTATGTATGTATGTATTATTATTATTATTATTATTATTATTATTATTATTATTATTATTATTATTATTATTATTATTATTATTATTATTATTATTATTATGTGCGTATGGACCCAATGGATCACGCAAAGCTCTAACGATTCTGTTTTCTGAGTTGTCAAACAGCTCTCATCCTTTCTCCGTGGATCCTTTTTCGTTCTTCTGTCCACTTTGCTCCAGTCTTCTTTTTCACTTCGTTCTCTGGTTGCACTTTCCATCCATTAATTATTATTATTATTATTATTATTATTATTATTATTATTATTATTATTATTATTATTATTATTATTATTATTATTAAAATACATTGACGACACATCTAAGTGGATCAACATGTTTTAAATACGTTTTAATTCACTGGTGATAGGGCTTAGTGTCCGAAAACTAGTTATGAAGTGAATATTTGTGTGCTGATACGACTGTTAGATTTTAATAATAATAATAATAATAATAATAATAATAATAATAATAATAATAATAATAATAATAATAATAATAATAATAATCATGAGAGGTATTATTAGCCCTAAAATATACAAAATGGAGCCTGTTAATGTGGAAATTAGGTGGAAATATATGGATATGGTCAGTGAAACGTTTATAGAATACAGTCCAGAGAATAAATTGACTATATAGGGAAGAACGGATAACGTAAGGAATTAGATTTAAAAAAATAATTCTAGAGTAGGAGAAGAAATCAAGAGAGAAATTTGGAAATAAACTCGAAAGGCTGAGTCGAATATTATGGAAATATTTCTGGAGAACTTTAAGGAGATCAATAGCGTTTTGGGCAAATAAAGTGAACTAAATTATTGTAGAAATAAGGAAATCAGTGGACGGATGTAAATAATATTTGGAAATTTACTCAATCTAAACATTTCGGATAAAGTTTTGAACTACAGAATTCATTAGTATGAGAACGATGACGGTAAAGAAATAAGCTTGAGGAAGTAGAGAGGATGAAAATAAACTGCACTATCATAAAGTAGAGGAAGAAGACGGAATTAGATGAGACTTGTTGAAACATAGTGGTAACTTCATAGAGTAGATGGATTAGCATGGGATTGGGTTAAGGTACAGCCGTCGAAAAATATAATATACAGTAAGTTCCGCTTTGGAATCCGGTGCTGTTACACGATGCATGCGCTTGTATATACCCACTAGAAGCACTGTGAACTACGCTGAACTATCTGCGGTAAAGCGCTCACTTGATGTTTCTTCTTCTTATAGGATTACATTATATTATCCTCCAATGGAATAAAGTTATTCATACGCTTGTAGATGCACAACTGAAGTAGTTTCTGAATATTCTTTCCTTCTTTATCCGTTTACCGTCCAGGGTTGGAGAAAATAAACCTATTTGTATAGTGTTATAAAATAAATCAGAATATAATTTAAATGAATGGGTTAGCCTCAAAGGCAGCGGAAGGCATGGGGAGATTGGAAGCGATAGACAAGGAAGAGAGAAGGAAGTGGCCGTGGTCTTAAGTAAGGTACCATTCCGGCATTTGCCTTCAGGAGAAGTGGGAAACCACGGAAAACCAATTCGAGGATGGCTGAGGTTGAAATTGAACCCACCTCTGATCAGTTGACGTCCCGAGGATGAGTGGACCCCGTTCCAGCCCTCGTACCACGTTTCAAATTTCGTGACAGAGCCGGGAATCGAACCCGGGCCTCCGGGGGTGGCAGCTAACCACAGTAACAACTACACAACAGAGGTGGACAGTTTCTGAACTGTGGTGTTTAAGGAGGAGTCACTCGATAACTGCTTCTCGTGGAATGGTCGTAAAGCGCTCGCTTAATGATTAGAATGTTGTTGAACTTGTCCGCCTCTGTGGTGTGGTGATTAGCGTGATTAGCTGCCACCCCCGGAGGCCCGGGTTCGATTCCCGGCTCTGCCACGAAATTTGAAAAGTGGTACGAGGGCTGGAACGGGGTCCACTCAGCCTCGGGAGGTCAACTGAGTAGAGGTGGGTTCGATTCCCACCTCAGCCATCCTGGAAGTGGTTTTCCGTGGTTTCCCACTTCTCCTCCAGGCGAATGCCGGGATGGTACCTAACTTAAGGCCACGGCCGCTTCCTTCCCTCTTCCTTGTCTATCCCTTCCAATCTTCCCATCCCTCCACAAGGCCCCTGTTCAGCATAGCAGGTGAGGCCGCCTGGGCGAGGTACTGGTCATTCTCCCCAGTTGTATCCCCCGACTAAGAGTCTGAAGCTCCAGGACACTGCCCTTGAGGCGGTAGAGGTGGGATCCCTCGCTGAGTCCGAGGGAAAAGCCGAACCTGGAGGGTAAACAGATGATGATGATGATATTATTACATTATAGCATTACGTAAAAAATTAAATGAAAGGATGCAACGATGATTTGAACCTGAGAGCTTGTCATCTAAATTCCGATGTTCTTCCGACTCAGCTACACGGGACTTACTCCACGGCGGTGCAATTCAACGCAGTCGCAGAATAAATACAACTTAAAATTAATTTAAATTATATTCTGATTTATTTTATAATACTATACAAATAGGTTTATTTTATGTCGTTTAGATTATTTTGTAGCTGTACAGCAGCTGCAGCCGCATTTGTATTAAATTATACCCAAAGCAATAATTAAGGAATTATTTCGTGTATACTGTTAATCTCAAGACAGGTTTTTTACAAAACAAATTACGGCTTGGAGGTCGAGATTATGACCTATATTTTCTTTTAAATCTTTGGAATTAATGTCTGCAAACAATATACGAGGGCGAATCAAAAAGTAAGTTACATTTCCAAGTTATGGCCATTTGTCAAACCACCTACACATAGGCAACACGTCTATGACAACATACAATGTGCATTCACTTTTCCACATAGTCCCCAAGAGAGTGTAAACATTTCTGGGAACAGTCAACCAACTTTTTGACTCCGGATGCGCAGAAATCACCTCCAGCGCTATGAAACAACCTGGAAACAGCTGCTTTCACCTCCTCATCGTTTCGGAATTGTCGTCCACCGATATCTTTTTTCAGTTTACCGCACACATGATAATCGTATGGCGCTAAGTCTTTACTGTATGGAGGATGTTGCCATACCTCCCACTTGAATCGCTGCAGTAGTTCGGATGTTTGGCGGGCCGTGTGAGCTGTTGCGTTATCGTGCAGCAAAATCACACCGGTACTCAATTTTTCTCGCTGCTTTTCTTTAATTGCCTTAAGCAACCGGTTCAACGTTTGACACTACGAAGCCCAGTTGATTGCCGTGCCTTTCGGCATAAATTCCACGTGCACCACACCCTCCATGTCAAAGAACACTGTTGCCATTACCTTCCCTGCTGAAGGTTGGACCTTGACCTTCTTTCGTGGTGGTGATGTGGTGTGCACCCTTTCCATCGCTGTTCTCTTTGTTTCAGGGGTTAAGTGGTGGACCCACGTTTCATCCCCTGTGGTGATTCGCCGCAGAAATTCGTTGCTCTCCACAGAATACCGTCGCAAAAATGCCAGTGACGATTGGAAACGTTGTCCCTTGTGAACATCGGTGAGCAGACGTTTACGACACAGTTTACGAAATCCGAGGTGCTGGTGAACAATGGAGAATACACTGCCATACAAAATGTTCAGCACCGGGCGAGTTGGCCGTTGGCATAGAGGCGCGCGGCTGTGAGCTTGCATCCGGGAGATAGTAGGTTCGAATCCCTCTATCGGCAGCCCTGAAAATGGTTTTCCATGGTTTCCCATTTTCACACCAGGCAAATGCTGGGGCTGTACCTTAATTAAGGCCACGGCCGCTTCCTTCCTACTCCTAGGCCTTTCCTATCCCATCGTCGCCATAAGACCTATCTGTGTCGGCGCGACGTAAAACCCCTAGCAAAAAAAAAATGTTCAGCATGCTGACAATTTCCTGTAGTAATTTGCGCCAATTCTCTCTAATGATCCCATCCACGCGGTCAACATTTGCAACGGTACTGGACGTTGCGATATTCGTCCGTGAGATCCGTGCGTCTGGTTTCAATCTGCTTACACCACTTTACAATACCTGCGTGAGAAATTGCACCCTCACTATATATAGCAGTGATTTCACGATGAATGTCCGAGCAATTGAGCCTTTTAGCCCATAGAAATCTGATCTTTGCACGCACCTTCAGTTTGGAGTGAACATCCAATTGAAGCGCCATTGAGCCTAGCACGCTCTGCACATGTAACACGACGGGATTACCGCACTAACATTCCTATCGGATGTGTCAGCAGTTACTGTAGCTTGCTCCGCATTCGCCATGGTCATGACACACAGCGTGCTCTCGCGGCGAGCTAGTGTAACTTACTTTTTGATTCGTCCTCGTAGTAACTAATAAGATTCTATATTGATATTATTCATTTTTAATTCTAAAATTTATATTTTCATCATTGTGAATACTTTGTTGTTAAATTAAGACATTTTTAGAGGCTAGTTCACATCCGTGGTATTGTGCTTAGTGTGATTAGCTAACACCCCGAAGGCCCGGGTTCGATTCCCGGCTCTGCTACGAAATTTGAAAAGTGGTATGAGGGCTGAAATGGAGTCCACTCAGCGTCGGGTGGTCAAATGAGTAGAGGGGGTCCGATTCCCACCTCCGCCATCCTCGAAATGGTTTTTCGTGGTTTTCCACTTCTCCTCGAGGCAAATGCTGTGAAGGTACCTTACCTAAGGTCAAGGCCGCTTCTGTCCTTATTCCTTGTCTATCCCTTCCAATCTTCCCATCCCCGCACAAGACCCTTGTTCAGTACAGCAGATGAGGCCAACTGGTTGAGGTACTGGTCCTCCACCTTAAGTGTATCCCCGACCGAAATCTCACTCTCCGACACTGCCCTTAATGTGGTAGGATCCTCCGCTGAGTCCGAGGGAAAAGCCAACCCTGGACGGTAACGGATTATGAAAGAAAGAAACAAGGAAAGATTTAGAGGCTAACACTCTCTGGGATAACAAAAGAAGCCATTTCCGCCTGACACTTTGCAGTTGTATGACATGACTCCACAAAGTGAAGGAACGGAAGAAAATTATTTAACATTTTTTTCAGCATCCGAAGCAGCTAGACGTTTCCATCTTTCAGAAAGAACAGTTATTAGATAGCTCAAACATTATATACGTTCGGGTATTTTTGCCCAAAAAGCTGGGATTGGCAGAAGGACATTTTTAACACCACACCACGACGCCAGATTAGTGGCAGAGGTTAAAACGAATCCCTTTCATACCGCTCGTACTTTGAAGCCAACTGTTAATTTTCCTGGCCACGACCAGACCCTGAGAAATCGTTTCAGGGTCACCAATTTGAGATCTCAACGTGCCATTCCTAGGGAGGTTCTTAAGGAAGTTCTTAGGCGAGCGTTCCGTCTTTCCAGTGAGAAACTGCGATCGAGATTTAGAAGGGTAATCTTTTCTGATGAAGTCACCTCTTCTACTACAAAAGTAGGATCCACTTTCATATATCGTCCTTCTGGCACTCGACTCGTCCACAGATACACCGCCAAACGTTCGTGCCTGTAGTGATCGAGTGTTTTGGTCGTCTTGGGCGTGGATTTCTTGTCGAAGAGTGGGAAAAATATATAATATTGACGAAAAATTGAACCAGCATAAATATGAGCGGTTGTTTGAACGTTATATGGTTCTTTATACTAGGTTGTTGTATCCTGATGGAATTATTCAATTTCATCAAGATAATCATCCAGTCCACACATCTCAATTGATTTGAGACTGGTTTGCAAGCAAGCAGGAGGTCGAATTGATAGACTGGTCCCATGGCTTTCTGGGGTTGAACCCAACTGAGAATATATGGGCAGAACTAAAAAAGTATATGCGGAAAATTCTAAGTCATAAATCATTTCCGGTCTATCTGCAATCCTGTATAATTTTCCGGTAATCTTGATGAGAATTTTGGTATTTTGGTTTGGGTCAGGTAGCTATCAGCCTGAAATCGGGAGATAGTGTGTTCGAAACCCACTGACGGCAGCCCTGAAGATGGTCTTCCATGGTTTCCCATTTTACACACCAGTCATATACCCCTTCATTCATAAGGCCACGGTCGCTTCCTTACCAGTTCTAGCCCTTTGTTAGTGTTTTCTAATTTACCCACCCAGTTGTTAATACGACGTTTTATGTCTAAATCGAGTTGCACATTGTCTGAGAGTACGAATACTGTTCTTTTAGCATCAACCCTCTAAGTGTATACTTCAAGGAGCTCTCTCAGATTACTGTCTGAATTCACGCCATTATTTCCGTCTAATTCCGACTAATACAAAGCCCATGTGCCTGCAGATTTCCTTACCTGGCATCTAACCTATCTTACAAATAAATTGTTGAGATCCATGGTGATGAAATGCCGTCTGGATGCAGGGCGCAGCTGTTACGAGTTACAGACTTTCCAACTTTGTACGGGAAGTATTGGTAACAACCATACCTGACACATCCCACGTCGAGTAGCTGTCGCCATGAACACGCCACCTCATTGATTGTCGGACACGATCGAACACTCCAGGCATTGGTGGTATTCACTGCCAACCTTGTTCCACACACTGCTGAAGTACTGAAATGTCCGTAACGGCATGTCTCACTCCAAAATTCATCCTAAATACTGTCGTCTCTATTCCAGCTAATAACTGAAACAGGCTTAGCTCGTAAACGATCGATCATAGGACAAATGTTCATGAGGAATTTTAGGGTTGTTTACAGGCGTACAATCCATCCACCGATTATATCACACTGTTTTGAGTACACTATGTAAATAGCTATAGCATGAAAATGAAAATCCACAGCTTGTTTTCAGTCATTCGATCAGATCAGGAATAGAATGAATGAAGCCCCATGTAGTGGCGAGGATAGGACTTGTGCCGGCTGCCGAAACCTGTCAGTGATTAATGAGTGACAGATGAAATAGTATTGTAGAGTGTTGCTGGAATGAAAGATGATAGGGAAAAACGGAGTACCCGGAGAAAAACCTGTCCTGCCTCCGCTCTGTCCAGCACAAATCTCACATGGGGTGACCGGGATTTGAGCCACAGAACTCAGCGGTGAGAGGTCGGCACGCTGTCGCATGAGCCACATAGGCTCTCTGTGCCTATAGTACGAGTATATGAATGTAACATTTACGGAGATATGAAAAAAAGAACTAAGTTGACTTGAATTTATTCATAGTTTACATGCCACTGAGGCTGAGAAGTCTTTATACAGCCGGGCTGAGAAGTCTGAACAGTAGAACGCTGGCCTTCCGAATCCAACTTTGCCGGTTCTAACATGGCTCAGTCCGGTGGTATCTGAAGGTGCTCAAATACGTCAGCCTCGTGCAGGAGATTTACTGGTATGTTAAAAATTCCTCCGGGAAAAAATTCCGGCACCTCGGCATCTCTGAAAACTGTAAAAGTTGTTAGTACGACGAAAAATCAATAACATTATTATTGTATCTTTAAACAAGACAAAAACAACAACCTGTCTGGACAAAAGAAATAAAAGAAGGCATGAAGGAATTAGACATAACACTGGAGGATTTAAAGAATAAATCAAACAAAGTAAATAAATTGAAGAATAGTAAAATTAGATTCCTCCCAAAATGTGATAAAAGAGAAACAACGAGGTATTTTCAAGAGAACGACAACGAAGATCAGATAGAATGAAGAAATACTGGAAGAACAGGAAAGAAAAAACCATAAATGATCATAGAAGACCGGACAGAAATTGACTGCAGTGGTCCAATGCGGCCGCAAAAGCACAGTCATAAAAACTACGTCTACATAAAATAAGATGTCTTTATTTCTTAATCGGATTACCCTCCAGGGTTGGTTTGTCCCTCGGACTCAGCGAGGGATCCCACCTCTACCGCCTCAAGGGCAGTGTCCTGGAACGTGAGACTTTGGGTCTGGGAGACAACTGGGAAGGATGACCAGTACCTCGCCCAGGCGGCCTCACCTGCTATGCTGAATAGTGGCCTTGTGGGTGGATGGGCAGATGAGAAGGGACAGAAAAGGAAGAGGGAAGGAAATGGCCGTGACTTTAACTTAGGTACCATTCTGGCATTTGCCTGGAGGAGAAGTGGGAAACCACGGAAAACCACTTCCAGGATGACTGAGGTGGGAATCGAACCCACCTCTACTCAGTTGACCTCCCGAGGCTGAGTGGACCCCGTTCCAGCCCTCGTACCACTTTTCAAATTTCGTGGCAGAGCCGGGAATCGAACCCGGGCCTCCGGAGGTGGCAGGTAATCACACTAACCACTACACCACAGAGGCGGACCCCGTCTAAGAATATACTAAGTAATAACATTTTTTTTAAAAAATATTTTGCTTTACGTCGCACCGACACGGATAGGTCTTATGGCGACGATGGGATAGGGAAGGTCTAGGAGTGGGAAAGAAACGGCCGTGGCCTTAATTAAGGTACAACCCCAGCATTTGCCTGGTGTGAAAATGGAAAACCACGGACAACCATATTCAGGGCTGCCGACAGTGGGATTCGAACCCACTATCTCCCGGATGCAAGCTCTAATCGCACGGCCAAATCGCCCGGTACTAATAACATAATATGAACTTATTAAAACTTTAAACTTAAAACAGATATATAACAGGACTCTTCCTGTACCGATGCCAACTCGAGTTCAATTAAAACATACATTACTTACAAAGTTTGAAACTAAAACAACTGCTAAGGCTTTCTAATGGAGAAGCGCAAGTTTACGTGTTCTCAGCCTCTTGTGTGTTCCTCCAGGAAAATAGATTATACGAACTGCTTAAGTTGAGTGCAGTTTGCAGCATTTGTCTAAAGGTGAAGGGTAAAGATGTTAAAGATTCGTGAAACCATGGAAACGAAATATTCATTAAATTTAACGGTACGATGGATGGGAATTTGAAGAATAGTCATTTATATCGTCCGCCTCTATGGTGTAGTGGTTAGTGTGATTAGCTGCCACCCCCGGAGGCCCGGGTTCGATTCCCGGCTCTGCCACGAAATTTGAAAAGTGGTACGAGGGCTAGAACGGGGTCCACTCAGCCTCGGGAGGTCAACTGAGTAGAGGTAGGTTCGATTTCCACTAAGCCATCCTGGAAGTGGGTTTCCGTGGTTTCCCACTTCTCCTCCAGGCAAATGTCGGGATGGTACCAAACTTAAGGCCACGGCCGCTTCCTTCCATCTTCCTTGTCTATCTCTTCCAATCTTCCCATCCCCCGTTACGCCCCTGTTGAGCATAGCAGGTGAGGAGGCCTGGGCGAGGTACTGGTCATCCTCCCCAGTTGTATACCCCGACCCGACCCAGAGTCTGAAGATCCAGCACACTGCCCTTGAGGCGGTAGAGGTGCGATCCCTCGCTGAGTCCGAGGGAAAAACCGACCCTGGAGGGTCAACAGATAACGAAGAAGAAGAAGTATTTTATATCTGTTATGAACTCACTCGTCCGCCTCTGTGGTGTAGTGGTTAGCGTGATTAGCTGCCACCCCCGGAGGCCCGGGTTCGATTCCCGGCTCTGCCACGAAATTTGAAAAGTAGTATGAGGGCTGGAACGGGGTCCACTCAGCCTCGGGAGGTCAACTGAGTAGAGGTGGGTTCGATTCCCACCTCAGCCATCCTGGAAGTGGTTTTCCGTGGTTTCACACTTCTCCTCCAGGCGAATGCCGGGATGGTACCTAACATAAGGCCACGGCCGCTTCCTTCCCTCTTCCTTGCCTATCCCTTCCAATCTTCCCATCCCTCCACAAGGCCCCTGTTCAGCATAGCAGGTGAGACCGCCTGGGCGAGGTAGTGATCATTCTCCCCAGTTGTATCCCCGACCAAGAGTCTGAAGCTCCAGGACACTGCCCTTGAGGCGGTAGAGGTGGGATCCCTCGCTGTGTCCGAGGGAAAAGCCGACCCTGGAGGGTAAACAGATGATGATGATGATGATGAACTCACTCCGTAGGTTTTAATACATCATAAAGTTAAAAGGAAGCCTCCGTGGCTCAGGCGACAGCGCGCCGGCCTCTCACCGCTGGCTTCCGTGGTTCAAATACCGGTCACTCTACGTATATGGGCCAGAAATCACGGATGGAAATTAAACCCATCAAAATCCCAGGCAATAATTATTGGTTACCCTAAATTACTTTGCAAACTCAATCGAACAGCGTTACTACAGTTGTCCATAAGTGGTACTCCCATACAGTATAGCCAAAATGTAAGAAATCTTGGTATAATATTTGACGAACATCTGTCCTGGTCTGCCCAAACTATATCTGTGTGTAGAAAAATATACGGAACGCTACGCTGTCTCAGTGAATTCAAATTCACTTTCCCTTTTAAACTAAAGAAAATTCTTGTTGAATCACTCGCATTACCTCATTTTGATTATTGCGATATAGTTTACAACAACCTAGGAGTAGACTGGGAAAGGAATTACAATGTGCTCAGAATGCTTGTGTAAGATTTATCTGTGGACTTGGTTACGCTGACCATGTCACACCGTCTTACACGCGGCTCGGGTGGCTTCGCCTGCAAGAACGACGCACACTTCATACTCTTTGCTTCTTGCATACTATTCTTAAAAGTTCTCAACCAGCCTATCTCCGTGATCGCATGAAACTCCTCTCCACAGACCATAATAAAAATACCCGATCCTGCAGCACCATGTGTTTATCCCTTCCTGTACACAGACAGCAATCTACACGAAATCATTCACTGTTACCGCAGCCTGACAATGGAATCTCTTACCAGTGGACGTCAGAAGCATGTCCAGCAGCTTAGCTTTTAAACATGCCAGTGTCGAAATACTAGGTAAACATACATGAATCATCAAATTATGACCTGAAAACACCTCCTCCTACCGCCTCCTCATCATCATTTCCCTCTTCCTTTCACAGATCTTCTTCTTCTTATCCTTCTTACTAATCCTTCTCTTCACCTCTCAACTGAAGGCGATATTTCGGTGTACTGTAGAAATGTATACATTTTCTAAACTTTTTCTTAAGTAGTAGTTATAATACTCATTATTCATAGTTATATTCTTAATGTACTCTACGTACGATTTATATTATATAGATGATATGATCTTTTTTAAGTGTGGTTACTTTTGTTAATGTTATTACTGTTCACATTATCATATTATTCTCATCAGTAGTTATTGTTAAGTGTTCTAGGTTAAGACTGGTTAAGTGTAAGAAAGGGAGTACATCCCTAACGTTGCCAGGATAAATAAAACATTATTATTATTATTATTATTATTATTATTATTATTATTATTATTATTATTATGTAAGATTTGTGCTGGAGATTTGTGCGGAGGCGGGGCAGGTTAGTCTCCGGGTACTCCGGTTTTCCCTGTCATATTTCATTCCAGCAACACTCCCGAATATAATTTGATTTCATCTGTCTGTCATTAAACATTGACAATCTTCGGGCAGCCGGCACAATTCAATTCCTCGCCGCTAGCTGTTGGCTTCATTCATACCATTCCTGATTCGGTCGAAAGACTGGAAACAGGCTGAGGATTTTCAAAGGTAGAACGGAATGTTCGTTTTCAGAATTCTATGTGAAGTAACAGCTATTGAAATATCTTGACGTTCGTGGAGTTTCGAACCTTTTTTTATTTTGATTTTTTTGCAAGTTGCTTTACTATCTCTCGAATATTGGATTTAGTGGGTTCGCAACAGTATGAAGTAGGGGTTATGTACTCATCACGCCTAGCATTCGCAACGTAACGAACACATGCGTTTCTCACTCTCTGTAGTGTTATGTTCAAAGTTTTTTTTTGTTTTTTATTTTTTTTTTTTTTTTGCTAGTTGCTTTACGTCGCACCGACACAGAGAGGCCTTGTGGCGACGATGGAAGAGGAAAGCGCTAGGAGTGGGAAGGAAGCGGCCGTGGCCTTAATTAAGGTACAGCCCTAGCATTTGCCTGGTGTGAAAATGGGAAACCACGGAAAACCATTTTCAGGGCTATCGACAGTGGGGTTCGAACCCAATATCTCCCGAATACTGGATACTGGCCGCACTTAAGCGACTGCAGGTATCGAGCTCGGTGTTCAAAAGTTCTAGGTACATGATAAGAAATATAAGGTTTCGATCAGACAGCTTCCGCATGTAGAATGATGAATAGAAACGTTGTGTTACACAGTATACAGGGATGATACAATCACTGTGATCACGTTCTCCAGAAACAAAAATAGAATACACTTCCCTTACAAGATAGGATTAGACGAGCTACGACGCGTTGAGCAGGTGAACGACCTTGCAGTTGTATTCCCCAACAGATTCAATTTTAACCCCCACATGCTAAAGATAGCAGCCGAGTTGTCTTGTGGAATATAAAACTCTTTACCGAGACTTCGTCGATGATCACTCTACAACACACTTCCTAGAACCAAACTAGAATATGCTAGCGCGGTCTGGAAACGAAGATACCGAGCGGGTTGGTCGTGCAGTTAGGGGCGCGCAGCTGTGAGCTTGCATTCGATAGATAGTGGGTTCGAACCCCACTGCCGGCAGCCCTGAAGATGGCTTTCCGTGATTTCCCATTTTCACACCAGGCAAATCCTGAGGCTGTATCTTAATTAAGACCATGGCCGCTTCCTTCCCACTCCTAACCCTTTCCTATCCTATCCTCGCCATAAAACCTTTCTCGTTCGGTGCGAGGAAAAGGACAAGATACAGCGCATATATTCTAGAAATTGAGAGAGTAAAATATCATAAGTTACGCACTTACATAACTTTGGCATAATTAATTTGGAGCAACGGAGAAATATAACTGGTATGACATTTTTACGTAAGATTTTTTTCACAATTGGCTTTGCATCGCACTAACACAGATAGGTCCTATGGCGAGGATGGGACAGGAAAGGGCTAGAAGTTGGAAGGAAGCGGCTGTGTCTTTAATTAAGATACAGCCCCAGGATTTGCGTGGTGTGAAAATGGGAAACCACAGGAAGTCATCTTCAGGGTTGCTGATAGTGGGGTTCGAAGCCATTTTCTCGCGAATGCAAGCTCACAACTGTTGCCTCTAACCGCACAGCCAACTTGCTCATTTACGTAAGTTCAACAGCGATTTTGATAATACATATTTTCTATCTCAGATTAATTCGCGACATTCTGTTATGTTTGTAAAGGCTGTATTAAGGACAGCTTCCCACAACCACACACTACTCTACCGAATCCGTAAAATGTTAAACTCTGCTCTGAGATAAAATGTCGCACTGGTTCTCGGAAATTTGTACTTTATTACACAATGACACTATGTGAGCAATAATATTTCATATGTAGCCACGTCTACGTCCGTCTCTGTGGTGTAGCCATTAGTGTGATTAGCTGCCACGCCTGGAAACCCGGGTTCGATTCCCGCCTCTACCACGAAATTTGAAGAAAAGTAGTACGAGAGCTGGAACGGATTCCACTCAGCTTCGGGAGGTCAACTGAGTAGAGGGGGGTTTTGATTCCCACCTCTGCCATCCTTGAAGTGCCTGGCTGAGGCGGTAAAGACGTGTTCGATTCATCCGGAAGGACAATGATTCGATTCCACGTCAGGAAGTCGACAAATTTAAGATATGAGATACCCACTTCCTGAGGTACATATGGTCCTGAAGTTCACTCAACCTGCACAAAAAATGGGGTCAAACGCGGCCGGGCGTATAGCTGACCACTCTATCCCACTAACTTTCGACATTACCTATAGTCGAAGCCTTTACCTTCCACCCCTCCAAGGGCCTTCATGGACATAACTGCTTTTCATAATTGGCAAAGGACTGTTCCGTATGGTACACCACATTACACTGATTCCCAGCCAGAGGTTTTGCCATCGAATAAGTTGTAGTTTGTGATCTCTGAGATAGATATTTAAATCACAACAGATGATATACCGATTTAACCTTGGCTACTCATAACGTTGTCTTATCTTACAAAGCTTCCTATAATTCGTTTATTCGTGTCATAGAAATCAGCATTAACATAAAATACCGAATGATTGTAAAGAATCGTGAAAATTCTGTATCACAGAAACTTCATGTACATACAATATGATGGCTGAATGACGATAAGGAGTGTTGATATAACGCTGGCAAACGGCAGCTCGTGATAGCCGAGCATTCAGGAAGTTTGAAAAATAAAGCAGCGCTCATTAGTTGGAGGTTCGAGTCCGATATAGGGCGATATTTTTTATTTCGACGTTTAAACGTTCGTGTGAGTCGCGTTGTTGAAGATAAATCTAAATCATGATCAGTTCTCATAATGCAGGTACTCTGTTATGTTCATTTCTAAGTAGCTCTCAAAAGAACTATTTGCAATAAAATAAGCTATTAACGACAGAGGAGCAATGGGCTTGTGCATGGCTATTTGATTAATGTAGGAAATCTTCAAAATGACCAGCTCCTCCGTTAATGCATATCTGAGTACGGTAGAAGTGAGCCATTCGTGCTTGCTGTAACATATGTGGTAGAATCTGCCTGTACTTTGTTGTTTCATGTGCCCTACGTGTGGAGTCCAGTCATTCTTCGAGACAAACGTGCGCAGTTGCTTGGTTGAATGGGTGTGTCATAGTGCTGACAATAGGTGCAGTGCGCTTCATTCTTCGTAGCCGTTTGCCATATAAAAGTAGCGTGTTATTATTCCTTTCTGATGTATGCTTTCTTTCTACAGGTTAAAGTGACTTTTGAGACTTAAGGAAGTCAAACCTTAATGAGTTAAACCTTAACTACGAATGCCTTAAGATTATTAAAAAAAATGAAAAGCTCGTAGCAATTTTTGAACTCTGAATCAGTCAGAAAAATCACATGCTGGCTGCGATTAGTACCATGTAGACACTCCAGGCGACGAAGAATACGTCTTGTATCTCTGTACCAATGGAAAAATCTACTCTATCGCTTCGAAACTGATCTCGTTTGTTAAAAGTTCTGAATTCGAATGTGCAAAAGAGGTTTACCTTTCTGCAAACATCACAGTATGCTAAAGAATCATGTCTCTCTTAAGTCCAAATAGTTGCAACCATTCCGTACGAGTAGAGTATGTACCTATTACTTGGTTAAATGTCCGACTCGTTGGCTGAATGGACAGCGTACTGGCCTTCGGTTCAGAGGGTCCCGGGTTCGATTCCCGGCCGGGTCGGGGATTTTAACCTTCATTGGTTAATTCCAATGGCCTGGGGGCTGGGTGTTTGTGCTGTCCCCAACATCCCTGCAACTCACACACCACACATAACACTATCCTCCACCACAGTAACACGCAGTTACCTACACATGGCAGATGCCGCCCACCCCCATCGGAGGGTCTGCCTTACAAGGGCTGCACTCGGCTAGAAATAGCCATACGAAATTTAAAAAAAAACTTGGTTAAATGAGTCCAGTATTATGTTTCAAGTGGTATTCACAATTAATTTGTCCGTAGTCGGTGCTTAAATGGTGATAATTATTATGTCTGTTTATTATAACTTCCTCAGAAGAAAATCTGAGACTTCAGAAAAGTCAAGTCATCGTAAAGGATGCATAGAAGAGTACGCAATGAAAATTAAAAATGCATGGCTCAATAAGGTTTCGAACCTCATTGCTCCATGTAGCTTATCCAGGAACATCTTTTCTTTCTTTCTTAATCTCCTTACCCTCCAGGGTTGGTTTCTCCCTCGGACTCAGCGAGGGATCCCATCTCTACCGCCTGAAGGGCAGTGTGCTGGAGCGTGACACTGGGTCGGGAGACACAACTGGGGAGGATGACCAGTACCTCGCCCAGGTGGCCTCGCCTGCTGTGCTGAACAGAGACCTTGGTGAGGGATGGGAAGATTGGAAGGGATAGACAAGGAAGAGGGAAGGAAGCGGCCGTGGCCTTAAGTTAGGTGCCATCCCGGCGTTTGCCTGGAGAAGTGGGAAACCACGGAAAACCACTTCCAGGATGGCTGAGGTAATAATCGAACCCACTTCTACTCAGTTGACCTCCCGAGGCTGAGTGAACCCTGTTCCAGCCCTCGTACCACTTTTAAAATTTCGTGGCAGAGCCGGGAATCGAACCTGGGCCTCCGGGGGTGGCAGCTAATCACTAACTACTACACCACAGAGGCGGACCCAGGTACATCTAACATGCCTAATTCCGCACAGCTACTTCCTGCTTGAACGTCTATCTCTTACAACCGTGTATTTACGAAGAAAGCGATAGTTCTCGCTTCATAAAGTTACTGATGTGTTACAGCCTTATGGTCCAGTTTTATGACTTTATTGAACGCTGTAACGGTAGTAATTACATGGGGGTAAACTATCACATCTACTGTACAGCATTTGCGCGCCATAGATTATAAAATACTGTGAAAAACGCATTTATATCAATTTCGATGTGATGAGACTATACAAAATGGCGGTGAATTGACACGTCTGTAATTGGTCCTAAGCTATCACGTTTTCTATGATATCGAGACCACCCTTTTCTGTCAAAAGATAATGGCCTCTTGAACCAATCAGGTGCGCAAATCTCCACCGACAGCTAAAGGTGTGGGTATGGTTTGTACTGTACCATTTCGTAAAAGTGACTAGAGTACTGGACTCCGTTCTACATAAAATGGTACAGTGTTTTTTGAAATGGACCTCACTGCCTCTTGTACCGTTTTTGCATTGTGCGGGGAAGTCTATATCAGACTAACTGCGCATAAAATTGCAGTAAGATATTGCGCAAGACAGGACTAAGAGACCTTTAATTCTTAGCTGATTGCATATGTTTGGGAAAAAATAGGGGCAGCAGTACCACCCGGTATAATACCTGGGTATATATACTAGCACATGCATCCGTGCTTCGCTACGGTATTCAACATTGTATACGGATATCGAAGAGAATTACTTTCCACGCAGTGATTAAGATTTTTTTAAATTTCATGTCTCTTAGCGTTATGCAAGAAACAGCATGGGGAGGTCCCCGTACGTTGTTTCCAGTGTAAAGTGCTAGTTGCGGAGTTGTGATTATAACGGCGGGCTCACATGCCTACTGTCATTCATAATCCAGTTGAGAAGTTTTCTTTATAATAGAAGGCACTGTGTCTACTGTGCGGTTACAATCAATTTGGGAAGTTTTCTTTAAATTGGCAGACCCCCTTTCCTACTTCCAGACACAGTCGGGTAGGGGAGTTTTGAAGAAAATTGCACGCTCCCTTGCTTTCTGCTAGTCAAATCGGGAAGGGAATTTATTACTCATTACAATTGTAGGCCATCCTTATTAATGCCAGTTACATAGGAGTTGGAGAAGGATCCCATTGCTAAGGCCAGTCAAAGTCGATGTGGCGAGTACTGATTACCATAGGAGACGCCCTCCTGCTGACATTCGCTATCGATTTGTAATGTATTAATTTTAATGGCGGACACACCCCTTCTAGATCGCTACAAAATCGACTTCAATGAACATATATATAGATCGACATATTAAAGTATATGCATGTCTATAAATTGCAGCTTCATTTATAGATTAACTGCTGCTAAAGGGTATGTTATGTCGGCAAACGGATTGCACCATAAGACGCCATTTTTAGCGGCCTAATGGCTAATCCTATGACATTTTCTCGTATCTCCACTATTCATGAGTTAAATTGACTTAGAAACTTCAAATAGGGAGAAATTTGGGCAAGGTTTCCACACAAAGCCATACTTTTCGTATACTTATGTGACAGCTAGAAATATACGAGTAGAATTTGACTCACATACAGCTACTGAGAGGTCCAAAAATCATGCCAAATTTGATGATTCCGTCTTTCCTATAAGTGTGTCAAACTACGAATTGAAAATGAAAATCCACAGTTTGTTTCCAGTCATTCGACCGGGTCAGGAATGGAATAATTGAAGCCCCCATCTCGCGGCTAGGATAGGAATAGTGCCGGCTGTCGAAGCCTGTCGCACCCCCCTGGGGCAATGATTAATGAATGACGGATGAAATGAAATTATATTGGAGTGTGTTGCTGGAATGAATTATGACAGGAAAAACCGGAGTACCCGAAGGAAAACCTATCCCGCTTCCACTTTGACCAGCATAAATCTCACATGGAGTGACCAGGCTTAGAACCACGGAACTCAGCGATGAGAGGCCGGTGCACCGCCACCTGAGCAACGGAGGATCTTGTCAAACTAAGAATTATGCTTGTAAAATCTGCTATAATTACGTAAAAGCGAGAAAGACAGCCAAATCTAACGCACAAACGATAGAGATATGAAAACAAAAGACATAGGACCAAAGTTGTAGATCACTCTAAATTGAACTGAGATTGTGCCATCCGTTTTATGATACGACTTACCGTTTAGCCACGAAATACACCAAAACGAAGGTCTGCATCGTCATTAAAATTGCGTTCATATTTCGATATTTTCCGGGGGTAAAAAGTGAACAATTTAAACATCTTGGAAATTTTTCCGTCGGTTACAGGGTATAACCCATAATTTTGACAAATTTTCATTTTCTAGCTCGTCTGGCAGATAGTGCCGCTATCTTGATTTTAGGGAGGTTTATAAAAATGAGGACTTTCAGTAAATAAAAATATATGCAGCTGGTCATTACTACATCTGAAATGGATAACTGTACGATAATTTCGCCAAAATAGTCAATGTACAGACACACGGTCCTTACGATTTAATTCAGGTAGATAAGAATCATAATAAAAATACTTCAACCATTGTTTCACTCCTTTTCAAGCCCACCCTTAAGTGGATTTTTCGAAAACAAAAAGATACGTGTTTCTTCATTTTTAATGAAGATTCCAAATACCAAATTTCACGTCTGAAAAACCTTCAGATTTGAGATTAACTTATTAAAAATTATTCAACCCAAATTTCAGTCATTTTAAACCCTCCCTCCCCTTAAGTGGTTTTTTCGGGAAAGAAAAAAATACGAGTTTATTTTTTAATAGGTTAATAATACCAGTGTTCACGTCTGTAACATGTTAAGGTTTTGAGATATACTGTAGATATGGTCATTTTAAAAATTCACCCGCTGTTTCATTTCCCCTTAAGTGGATTTACCGAAAACAAATTATGGGTGTTTCTTTACTTCTACAGGAGACTCCGAATACCAGTTCATACGTCTGTAGAATGTTACATTTTTTAGATATACTCTTGATACACTCATTTTAAAAATTGGCCCGTTTTTCACTCCTGTTCACGCCCCGTTATGTGAATTTTCCGAAAACAAAAATATACGTGTTTCTTTATTTTTATCGAAATGCCAATTTTCATGCCTATAACATCTTCAGTTCTTGAGATATAAGTAACCTCATAAAAGGTATTCAACTCTCTTTTCACCATTTTCAGCCCTCCCAGGGGAATTTTCCGAAAAATACGTGTTTCTTTATTTTTAAAGTCGATTCGGAATACCAATTTTTACCTCTGTAAACTGTTAAGTTTTTGAGATATAGATGTACACATTTAAACGATTCACCCCCTTAGCGATTGAATATCAAAAACCCTCTCTTAGTGAACACCTATATTGTAATATAAATGTATCCCCAAAATTTCATTCCTTTATGTCGCGTAGGTTTGGTTGGGCGTTGATTACTGCCAGTCGGAATTAGCCATTTTGTACTGAACCCATAACCTTTGTGCCCTAAGGATTTTTAAATCTTGAAGTTACCACAGGAGGCCGCATGTCAATTGTAATAAGAAGCTCGAATTTTATATATCTCGGAGGCGCCACGTGGCAAGGCGGGTGGCTTCCTTCCCACGCTATGATATGTGACGTCATTCTCAAGTGTCGATGGCTACAGAAGAAAGTTTATGTTGAATAAGTATATTTAAATAAAAGAATTAGTAGTAAACGCAGTATAATGAGAGTCCTGAATTTATCTATAAGACAATTGGTCTTTAGTCAGACAGATTTGAGACTGCTAAGCCATTTCAGTGAATATATCAAAAAGAGACGCGCGTGTCTATTTTACACACGCCGAGTCGACAGAAAATATTGCCTATCAAATGAGGTCATTTAACCAGTTAATTCGGTAAGAATAATTTTTAAATGTTCATGAACACGGCCGCTAGCAAGTTAGCAAGTACGTGGTTACAGCAAAAACTCTTTTAAATACAGTCCCACTAAGTCGGAAAAAGTATGCAAATTTCTTGGCGGCAAGGGATAAATGCCTGGAGAGAGGGGATATCACCTATAAAATAAGAAGGGACGCCATGATTAAAACCCCTGCATTTGTATCATTGAAGCGTGAGAGAGAGGGTTGAACTGTTCATTAAATCGATCGTCAAAAAGTAGACCAAGTACTACAAAGCTAGATTTTGCCGATGTGGCTGGGTCTTGACTCCATGTGGAGATAGTTGTTCATATCAGAAGTAATCTGATAATGGACGGTCCAGATACCGAAGTAATATTTGTAAATTTTATAATATTGTGTTGTAAAGAGAAGTAATTCGTGTGCGGGCAACAAATACAATCAGTCGAGTTCGATCAGCGAAACACCAAGTGAAGGGCATTTCTTTTTTATGCTTTATTTTTCAGGAAATATGACTAAAACAAAATTTGAAACCATAAATATAACAATGAAGAAATAAATATAGGTGGGTTACGAAGTAATATCACGTTCAAAGTAGATCCTGATTTCCGTGAATTTATTGCCTATATTTTGTTATGTCAAATTAAGATGTTTTATTTGACGTAAAAGTTTTCTGTTTGAATTTTGATGGAATTGGTGCAAGAAGTCCGTGGTTACCCATTTTCAATCGGATGGAAGCGCGCTGTAGTGCTGAGTATTGTACATTGGTGAATATTTGTCACGAAGTGTAATACTATTCTATGTCTGTTTAAACTGTGTCTGACTGACAATGAATAACAGTAAAGGTTGTCAGTCGTTTTTGTGAAAATCCAGTTTAAAAAGAATACGAGATCATTTTATGCGAAGTTGTTCATTATTAAAATATTAGTGCGTAATTATGCGTCGTGGATTCTAAGTATTATTGTTCCAGATTTTTTGACGGTGAGAGTCGTCGAGTTAGAGGCAAGAAGTTAGATTTACCGTATGAGTTGAGATAGGATTTGCGAATCAGGTGAGTGGAAGCCTGTAATGGTGCCGGGATTTTATGTGGGCCCGAGAAAGATTTTGTAAAATGTTTGGGATGGAAAAGTGCGAGAGAATCCACGCAGGTATAAATTTGCGACGTGTACAATTATTGAAGGACATTTAAAAGTAAAATCTATGTGCATATATGTTTGGTCGGGAATATCGTATTTTAATTCTACACTGACTGACAGTGACAATGCAACACCAAGGAGGAGTGGTTCGAAAGGGATGAAAGTTGGGGAAAAAACAGAGACGGCACGGACGAATAATTGATGTTTATTTTAAACCGATATGCAGGTTACACAATGCGCACGGCATCGACTCAGTACGATGTAGGACCACCGCGAGCGGCGATGCACGCAGAAACACGTCGAGGTACAGAGTCAATAAGAGTGCGGATGGTGTCCTGAGGGATGGTTCTCCATTCTCTGTCAACCATTTGCCACAGTTGGTCGTCCGTACGAGGCTGGGGCAGAGTTTGCAAACGGCGTCCAATGAGATCCCACACGTGTTCGATTGGTGAGAGATCCGGAGAGTACGCTGGCCACGGAAGCATCTGTACACCTCGTAGAGCCTCTTGGGAGATGCGAGCAGTGTGTGGGCGGGCATTATCCTGCTGAAACAGAGCATTGGGCAGCCCCTGAAGGTACGGGAGTGCCACCGGCCGCAGCACATGCTGCACGTAGCGGTGGGCATTTAACGTGCCTTGAATACGCACTAGAGGTGACGTGGAATCATACGCAATAGCGCCCCAAACCATGATGCCGCGTTGTCTAGCGGTAGGGCGCTCCACAGTTACTGCCGGATTTGACCTTTCTCCACGCCGACGCCACACTCGTCTGCGGTGACTATCACTGACAGAACAGAAGCGTGACTCATCGGAGAACACGACGTTCCGCCATTCCCTCATCCAAGTCGCTCTAGCCCGGCACCATGCCAGGCGTGCACGTCTATGCTGTGGAGTCAATGGTAGTCTTCTGAGCGGACGCCGGAAGTGCAGGCGTCCTTCAACCAATCGACGGGAAATTGTTCTGGTCGATATTGGAGCAGCCAGGGTGTCTTGCACATGCTGAAGAATGGCGGTTGACGTGGCGTGCGGGGCTGCCACCGCTTGGCGGCGGATGCGCCGATCCTCGCGTGCTGACGTCACTCGGGCTGCGCCTGGACCCCTCGCACGTGCCACATGTCCCTGCGCCAACCATCTTCGCCACAGACACTGCACCGTGGACACATCCCTATGGGTATCGGCTGCGATTTGACGAAGCGACCAACCTGCCCTTCTCAGCCCGATCACCATACCCCTCGTAAAGTCGTCTGTCTGCTGGAAATGCCCCCGTTGAAGGCGGCCTGGCATTCTTAGCTATACACGTGTCCTGTGGCACACGACAACACGTTCTACAATGACTGTCGGTTGAGAAATCACGGTACGAAGTGGGCCATTCGCCAACGCCGTGTCCCATTTATCGTTCGCTACGTGCGCAGCACAGCGGCGCATTTCACATCATGAGCATACCTCAGTGACGTCAGTCTACCCTGCAATTGGCATAAAGTTCTGACCACTCCTTCTTGGTGTTGCATTTGCTCTGTCAGTCAGTGTATTTGCGAAGTCGAAGATTTCATTCTTAGAGCCCAGTCAAGCATGACCTGAATATGTGTTTCATATCAAAGCTGACAGCAAGGAGGGTCGTGTGTTTACAATGCCGCCAGCTGATCGAGAGGGGCAGTTCAGATAACAGGGGTTGTGCTGCCTGTTACATGTTGAAAATGTAGATTGCATTCTTTGGAACGGGGATCATAAATTGCGTGAACCAGTTGAAATTTTCATCCGGGAGTAACGTGTAGGTTATTAGATACTATGTATTTGTTTAACTGAGATCGTAATGTATATTTGAAACCACAAAGTTAGAGTATAATGAGTGAGGTTAGCCAATTTTAGGGTTATCCAAAATATAGAATGATGGTAGTGACGACTGATTTACTTTTGAGGGATGCACAAAGCTTCAGGGGAATGTCATGATGAGATATGACATCGTAATCGGCTTATATTGTACGGCGAGTTACTTATGAAGATTTTTGTTTTGTACTTAATTATTAGGGTTACCCAAGTATAAATAATGGCTAGTATTAGATTAGATTTAAAGTGTGAGGTCTTGAAACAAGATAGAATACTGGAAATAAATGATGTTAATTTTCTTATAGCTGCACGATAACAAACGATAAACATGATTAGAAAAAATAACTACGTTAGAATTTGAGTAGGAACTTGTGAAAGAAACTATTCGTCCGCGGAGATAGAATTTGTTGTTCATTAAGGTTCATTAAATCATTTAAATTTATTAAATTATTAAATTCAGTGGAAACCGTATTTGTGAAATAACATTAAACCAAGTGAATAACTTGAAGATGCATTCTGGAAATGTTAGTTTATTTTTCTGGGAAAGTTCAAATATTAACGTAACGCTTAAGGGGACATATCCGAAGGTAATGGATTTTTTTACGGCCACAAAGGATTGTGAGCGTTGTTGTTGTTGCATTATTTGACTTTGATTGATTGAGCATTAAAGGTGCTGGGATTAGTAAAGTGGAAACTTTGGTCATCAACCGATATGACTTAATTGTGTTTAGGCTTCAGCTTAGAAACTTGGATGCTCATGGGGTCATCAATCTCAGTGACTTAGGTTAGGGCCATATGCCACTGTAACATTATTTCCCTTGCGTTCATCATCCACAATGACTTTAAAGTAACTTAGAAGTTTAGAGGTCGGTCCATGACATAGTCGCAGGTCACATCGATTCAAGGGTCCATGCCGTACAACCACTGTGTGGCACACACCGATTGGACTGCCTTAATTATACCCAGAGTTCATGTTACGAGGGCTGGACCATCAGCAATCATTCTGATGGTACATGCAGTCTCACATGGAAGCCGAATTTAAGTTAATATGAGACAATGGTTTCTAGTAAGGATTCCCATCAGGCAGTTAAGTCACAGGCTCAAACCAGTATTCTGCTCCTCTGTGTTAAATTATTGTGGTGTCAAGTGTACAAGATTGAATCCAAAATATTGATTTAACATTTTCTATAGTAATTTCCAAAATAAAATACAAGTATTCTTGAATAAACCTTTCATTTGAGTAGATAGATTAGGATTACTGAACCCTACCTTTTACCTGAGCAAGTGACGAATAACCCGAAACGACTCAAGAGACAGATCTCATGAATATTGCTGATAGGTAAGCAAGGTAGGTATCCTTCATAGTGGCCCAAGGGTTCAATATATAGAGAAGATATAGATGACAGATTGGCATGTACACGTTTATAAGTGCAGACCTTCATTTCGAGATTCACTGCTCCTAAACAGTGCATCATATCTACAAACGCAATGGGCTATCAGACACCCATTTTATCGTTCTGCATGGTTAGCGCTATAACATTGCCTCGTATCTCCCAGATTTATGGGTTAGATTGAGTTAGAAACTTCGAATAGGGCGAAATTTGGGTACATTTTTAACAATTATTTACATTATTTTTCGCATACTTATGTGGAAGCTAGAATAATACAATTTTGCTCGCATATGGCTCATTTTAGAAATTCGCCTACTTTTTCATTTCACTTTAAGTGGACATTCCGGAAACCAATTATGTGTGTTTCTTTACTTTTACAGGAGATTACAAACACCAGTTTTCACCTCTGTAGTATGTTACATTTTTTAGATATACTCTCGATGCACTAATTTTAAAAATTCACCCATTTTTCACTCCTGTTCACCCCCGTTATGTGAATTTTTTGAAAACAAAAATATACGTGTCTCTTTATTTTTAAATGAGATTCCAAATCCCAATTTTCATGTCTGTAACATCTTCATTTTTTAAGATATAAGTAACCTCATAAAAGGTATTCAACCCCCTTTTCACCATTTTCACCACCCTTAAGGTAATTTTCCGAAAACAAAAAATACTTTTTTCTTTATTTTTAAATAATAAATAAATATAAATAAATAAATAAATAAATTAGCCGTATGAATCCCCTAAGAGCTATGGCCTCCTGCAGTGCAGGGACAGTGCTCAGTTTAGCTCATCAGGTGAGCAGGTCCTGAAGAGCATTATTATATTGGTTAATCTGTAGTTTTTTCATGATAACGTATTACCGCATATTGTACACTTGTGTAGTCTCACCCCCGAGTGAATGCAATTGTGTTTTTTTGGAACAACAATTCGCGAAAACGCACTGTTGCATTAATGACACGTGTACACTTTTATCCCAGGGAGGGTTCAGGTTGTTTCTAGGTAAAAGCGTAAACTTGCACTCTTCGTTCTTGCATAGCTTCTTCTCCGAATGTTGTAGACGTTTCTTGTAATTTCTTGACCTTATCCTCCGTTGAAATTCTCCTGACATACATTGCAAGTGCATATCCTCCTTTCACTATGTGTTACGTGATGAGTTATATCACTACTGCATGCAAACGTCTGTCTGTTTGACATTCGTCTTGCTATTCTCCCGAGTGCACAGAAGATGACCATCACGGTATCCTCTTTGTCGAAGCGTACAATTGTATGTTGCATTCTTCGCCTCTGTCCTGAGAGCGTACTTCAACATATTTTACACTTGCTCGGCTTCTTTCCGCAGTGTACGCGAGGATGATAATTTTATATTCACCACTTCATAAAAACCTCTTTTATCAATTTTACTGTATTATGCCGTAGTCATCAGAGAGGTGGTCTCCAGGTCTCTTTGCGGAAGCGCACTGTTACATATTTCACTGCTGCACAATATCTATAATATGTGTCTTGATCGACCTATGTTATTACAGGGCTTGAGCAAAAGTGTATCCCGTAAGGTCAGTGATCTCTGCACACAATTTTTCCCAGCTCTTTCCACTCTTGCCTTTTCTTTGCTATTCTTGTCCATTGTTTTCCTCCCCATCTCGCAAACCAGTCTGCCCATCTAGTTCTTTGCATCTTTTCTTTCCATCTAGTTATTTTTAAAGTAGTTTTCAAATACCATTTTTTACTTCTGTAAACTGTCAAGTTTAAACAATTAAACAGTCCCCCCCCATTTTCACCCCCTCAGCGACAGATTAGCCAAAAAATTCTCCCTTACTGAGCACCTACACTTTAATATAAATGTATCCTCAAAATTTTATTTCTTTATGTCGCGTAGGTTTGGCTGGGCGTTGATTACAGCCAGTCGGAATTAGCCTTTTATATATATATATCATAATGTTATTCCTTTACGTCCCTCTAATTACTTTTTACGGTTTTCGGAGACGAGGAGGTGCCTGAATTTAGTCCCGCATGAGTTCTTTTACGTGCCAGTAAATCTACCGACACGAGGCCTTCGCATTTGATCACCGTCAAATACCACCGGACTGAGCGAAGATCGAACCTGCAAAGTTGGGGTCAGAAGGCCAGCGCCTCAACCGTCTGAGCCACTCAGCCCGGCTCTTACAAGTTACGGATGATGTACCCGCAGCCACTTATAAGAGGCTGCTGTCTGTCTGTCGAGCCGGGCTGAGTGGCTCAGACGGTTAAGGCGCTGGCCTTCTGACCCAAACTTAGCTAGTTCGATCCTTGCTCAGTCCGGTGGTATTTGACGGTGCTTAAATCCGTCAGCCTCGTATCGGTAGATTTACCGGCACGTAGAAAAGCTCCTGCGGGACTAAATTCCTGCACCTTGGCCTGTCCGAAAACCGTAAAATTAGTTAGTGGGACGTAAAAACAAATAAGATTAAAAAATTATGTAACTTTCAAGAATGCGTTAGTACTATTTATGACCCTTCTTAAATCTAGATTGATAGGAATTTAAAATGAGGTATCCATACTGATATCTACTCGTGTATTATTTCCTATAGTGCCTTCTCTGAAATAGACAGACACTGGAGTGAAGTACTCGATGGTTGTCCTGAATGTTTTATTTCCATGGATTTTATGCATTCGTCCAAACATTCCTAGCCAAATACCTTTTCTGATATCCTAAGTGTATTCTGCGCCCAGCACCATCAAAGACCATTGTGGACTTTAAGTTTTAAGGAAGAGTACTGCAGTGTTTAATCAAGATATTTTATTACCACAAGCCTGTGAGGGTTCAGTTCACTGGCGTGACGTCCAAGCTCGACGCTGAGAGACCTCTGTTCACCTCAACTGTCAAGAATGACAGCGCACAATTGATCTTCTCTGGAAGAGGAATTTGTTCTTCAGTCGTCTGCTCTGTCCACTGACAGAGAAAAAATATGACTCTCGCCTTCGTTACGCTGAATTCATCATTTCGACCAGACTAACACTGCGAAAGCGATCTGTTTAAGCTTATTGCAAATATCCCATAGTTCCTTTCCTGAGTAAGACCACTCCACAAAAATAAAATAAAATGAGTAAGACCATGTATGGCCAAACCCTGAAACACTGATAAGCAACCCGCAAAGCCTCCAAACACAGAGAGGTCGGCCCACAGAACTACCACGTTCACCAAGTCCTTCACAGTTCCCACATCTCGTGAATGGAACAAAATTCCTAAGAAAATCAGGGCTATAAGTGGAAAGGCTTTCAAAGTAGCCGTTTGGGAGTTCTTGTGTAACTGAATTACTAATTACTAACCGTACCAATTATAGTATTTATATCCTCCACATGTAACTCGCTGACTATCGGTAAATTCATATATACGGTAATCGTGATCCATACATACATCTGCATTTCAGCGTCCAGTCTGCAAGCCTCTGTGAATTTACTAACCACCGCCACAATCCTCTATTTGTAACTAGCTGCTTGGCCTCGTTTAGTTCTATACCTCTTATCTTTAAATCGTTAGAAGCTGAGTCTAACCATCATCGTCTTGGTCTATCTCTACTTCTCTTACCATCAATAACAGAGTTCATTATTCTCCTAGGTAACCTATCCTCCTCCATTCGCCTCACACGGACTCACTACAGAAGCCGGTTTATGGGTATCGTTTCATCCATAGAATTAATTCCTAACTTATCCTCTATCTCCTCATACCGAATGCCCTCCTGCTATTATTCCCACCTGCTTGTACCAGCAATCAATCTTGCTACTTTCATGTCTGTGTATAGGGTAGCTTGAGTCCACTCAGCTTTCATTCCTAAAAAGCAAAGTTGTTCTGAAAACAGATCCATGTAAAGATAGTTTTGCCCGGGACCTGACTTCTTCCTTAGAGAGTACTGTTGCTTACAACTGCTAGCTTACTACATTAGCTTTGTTGGACCTTGATTCAATCTCAATTACTATACTGCCATCCTGGGACGACACACATCCTAAATACTTGAAATTATAAACGCGTTCCAGCTTTTTATCCCCAATCTGAAATTCAGTTCCCTTCAATTTCTTACCTACTGACATCAATTTAGTTTCGAAAGTCTAATTTTCATACCATACCTATTTTCAAAATCCAACATATTAGACTGCAGGCTTTCGGTACAGTCTGCCATTACGACCAAGATCATAATATAAATAGTTTTATTTTTGTTATACTTTTAGTTTAGTCATAATTATAAATATAGTTACAGAGAGTGAAATGCAGTTGTTTCTGCTTACGCCATTTGGAGGCTGCCAAAAAGACAAATCTTACATAAAAAGTGGATTAATATAAAATGTACTGTTTATAAATGATTGATATACCATGCACTCAGTAAAAATCGTATTAATCAATAATTTTGAAACCCATGAGGAACGCCTTATAGGACAAAGATGTTGTTAGGAGTATAAATGATTTTGTTCTCCTTGTTCTCCTTGTGTATATCATGTGGTTGAGTAGATGATATCTCGATTCTAATTGTGGGGTATATTGTGAACCCATTACTTGAGCCCGGTGGTATGGCTATCATGTCAATCCGGTGGCTTGACCCATCCTGAGACAATTCAAACGATTCATATAACTTCTCGTAGATTATGTATTGCTCTCCTCTTAGGACGTCAGTAACCATAGATCGTATACGATGATGTCGTGAATTCCGTAGTGTGTCATTAAATGGACAGGAGCCCAAGACGTGACCAAGTGTTTCAGTCTCACTGTGGCAACGCCGACAGTGGTTATTGTCAGGTAATGCACGAACGGGAGCTACATTTGCTGTCAGTTTTATGGCATTTTTCCAGCCGCTGCTGGTTAAACCTTCGAGTTTACTTGCCCACTGATTGTTTGGTGTGTATTTCTTGTATAGTATAACACCCTTACCCTTTTGTGGTAAGGCACACCAGGCAACGAATTCTTTCTCGCGCAGTAGTTGTCGTAGGAGCGAGACCTTGGCTGATTCGTATTGAGTATTCAGGAGTAGGCCAAGTTTTTTGAAGCACTTCTCTGCTTTTGTATCCAGGCCTCTGGTATGGTTAATGTGTATATTGTTGGATCGATGGAGTACTTGGCATGCATTTATGTGTTGTAGATAAGCCTCTCAATCGCACTTGAAAAGACTGAGTCCTTTATGTTTTTTGTCGGAGTAAAACATGCTGTCTGGTGTCTCTGTTGGAAGTTGAAGAACTTCTTTCAAGGTGCTTTCGATAAGTTTGTCAGTATCCATTAGGAAAGTCGCAGGTATTCGATATAAAGGTATAGTGTGGAATTTGTAGATCAAAGATGGGCAAATAAAGTATGACAACACATTAAATTTCTGGTGTGGTTGTGTAGTGGAGTTGATGCTAATATGTCCAATTTACTTTTAATTTTTCCGTCGTTAATTTAATCACGATGAAAAGAACTGCTGAAAACCGTGGGATGTGGCTGCAGCTACAAGGCTTAGCCTTTAGATAATGGATGGAATTTACTATCAAATACAGTAGCATTGTGATAGTTTGCTCCGAGGTAGTGGATTGTCTCTGCAGGAGTTATGGCAGTAATTTCATTGTAACCATCTAATGTTAGAGACTTGTAGGTAGGACTTCTTTTTACTATGCAAATGGATTTAGATCTGTTGACGTTTATTGTTAGGCCAATTTCTTGGAATCTTTTGATAGGAATTTAAGTGATCTTTCAAGCTGAAGTCTCATTTTTGCTACAATCAATGTATCATCAGCAAAGCCTAGAACTGTTATATTAGGAAGGCCCGGCTTTATACAATATCAAAGTTCTTCCTGGAACTCTGTTGATGAAAGTTCTTCTAAAATGTGGTCACTTGTAATGTTGCAAAGCGCAGGCGATAAGGGAGAACCCTGCATTATACCTTTATTGAAATCAATTGGTTTGGTCTTCTTGTGATGGGATTCTATTTAAGCATTCTGGTTTGTAGTGCCATTATTAACTCAGCCAGTTTTGATGGTAGGACGGGGGAGGAGAGGGCATTCAAGTGTTTATGCCGCACGTTGTCAAAGGCCTTAGTGATATCCAGAAAACCAGGCTACAATTGATCTTTTGGTGTTTGGCTGATGTCAGAATATATTCCAGAATGAAAGTGTTGATATGAGTGCCAGCAGAGTTTGTGAAACCATGGTGATTGTCATTAAACCTCACGTAGCTACGTAGCCGTGTATCTAAAATGCGCTCTATTACTCTTCTCATTAGTGAATATGTGGTTACTAGTCTCCAGTTACTTAGATCCGTGGAGTCTCCTCCTTTATAGATAAGCACGGTTCCAGCTCTCTTAAGAATCTCGGGCTCCAGTGTTCTTGCTAACATGGTTGTTGTAATCAATGCTATTATTTCGTAATATGTGTCATGTTTAAGTGCTCTCATCAATATGTGGCTGGGACAGGGGATATGTCAAGGGATATATTCTTGATTGCGTAATCTACTTATTGTTTATAAATGACAGTATTCATTGTATCTTCTAATTCTACAGATTATACTTCAGATGTGTGTGAAGTATATGTTGTAATTTTCAAATCATTTGGGGTTGAAACACGAGAGGAAAATAAATTGTGTATTTTATTTACATCTACCTTGCAGACCTCTTTTGTGTCGTTGATTGCCGTTCGTACTGCTTTTTGTCTCTGGTTGTAGTATAGGAATTGAGTTTTTTGGTATTCATACTTCTCATGGCGCTTTATTCTATCGCTCTTGGTCGCCCTTTCTGGATTGCTTGATTGCATGCATTTACGTTGATTGTTAAGTAACATTTTTCTCCGACGTATCTCAAAAAATTTAACTGCCGGGTGTTTTGGACCGCGAAGCTCCTTCACATCTTTGGATGAGAATTCCATGAATTCATTGACATGATTACAGAATTCATCGTCACTATCGATATTCTGGAATTCCAGCTTATATTTTTGCATCGTTTCTTTATATGTCTGTGTGTTTTAATTTTGGATATAATTATTGTGATCCGTTATGTCTGGCGAGTTAATATTTTCACTGATATTAACTGGATGCAAGACATCATTATTATTTGAATGGGGTGCACGACCAATCCTCGCTGATTTCAGTTCGGTCTTGTTCTTGTAGATGTGATCTGTTAATGTGGATGCTCACTCGTAGCTTCCCTTCATAGAGTTTACCGCAATGTGGACAGGCTGTGGCGTTAACAACCCCATCGGTGTTAATCTGAGTTGTTGTGTTGGGTGATTCGTCAAAGCAGACCGAGTACGCACAATTGTGCGGGTTCGTATTTTGTTTATTCCTGACCGTATTTGATGTTTTTTCGGCGCTAGACCGGACTGCAGTGATTGTGCGGGACACGTGGCGTCTATTTCAATTGTTTTTAGTATGTGCTTGACCGCCAGGGCGAAGGAATAAGAGTTTAAAAAGCACAGTTGATCGGCGAGATGGCGAGAAGCAGTAGTGCCAAAAGTAAGTATTTATTTATTGCTTTTATATTAATCTAGAAGCTTTACTGAATACCGGAATATATTCAATGAAGTGTGTACATTGGTTAGTGAACGTAAATTTTGAAGATGCATCATCGTATGTGATACAACGAGGTTTTGAATTTTGATACGCACAATTGTGTGGGTCCTTTTTTTCGAATGTTAGTTTTTATTTTGTAAAATAAACTATCAATATGTGTATTGAGGAGCATTTTAGTCAGTTTTTGACATACAAACAAAAATTCACGCCTCCAGTTTTCTTTCAGGTCTGAAAGGGCTATAGCATCCTATTTCACAATAACGGAATTAATAATGGCAAGGTATTCAATATAGCCGTATACATTGTACATTAACTTATGCTGTTATGACCACTAATTACCAACTGGGCAATTTGCACGTATCATCGTAGAATACGATTAGGTTTATCTGTAGACACACGAAACCTAACAGACATAGGTTAACCCAGTATTATAGCGTTGCCCATATGATAGGCAATATGGACATGGGACTTAGCTGGACTTTGTTAAAGGAGATCGACTTGAGCGTTCAGTGTTTTCATTCATCGTTATATCTTGATGGTGTCGTTTAGGATATTAAATATTTAATATTAACACCGTCGATTAACAGCATCATCTTCCATCTTCCAAGGCCCATCATATCAGCTGCCATTGCACTTCCGGGCATGCTTACAATTACTGATGGAATGTTTTATTGATATATAACGTCTATGCTAAAACTGATGTGGTAAGTGTGATCGCTATATAAGTTGGGAGCTTTGAATCTAAGAAGAAAAATGGAGGTTTTCTAAATATTCTCCTCAATATTACTGCAGGTAGCCTAGATGTTTTCTTACTTTTTGTAGTTGAATATGTTGGACAACACTCCTGCAGGGAACTTGATATCAGCTACTACATATTGCTTTTTAACTGTTGGAAACCTTGCCTCTGTAGTTAAAAAACACTCACCAAGCATCCAAGTCAATTTACTATGGTTTTAATTATTTGCAATTATTTTATATTGCTTATTAATTACCGTACTGACTATTTTGCACTACATAAACGTTTAAAATATGTTTAGCTGTTAATATACTTCATCCATCGAGTTAATTCCTAACTTATCCTTTATCTCTTCATTCCGAGTGCCCTACTGCCATTGTTCCCACCTGTTTGTGCCAGCAATCATTCTTGCTACTTTCGTGTCTGTTACTTCTAACTTTGACTCCTGTTAAACAAAGTTGGTCAACAAACAGATACATAAAAGAACTTTTAAATTCATATTTGATCACAATTCAAGTAGTTTTGTTTATTTTTGTTATACTTTTAGTATAGTTATACATAATTTATTTATTATTACTTATTCAATTACTTATTTATAATACTTATTACTTACTACTTTACAATATGTTTAATATTTTAAATATGTTTAAGAGACAAAACTCAATATTCATATCTTGTCTATTTATATGTACATAAATATTATTTTAATAATTTCAGTTAACATATATGATCTTAATTTAGGTACGTACGTACAGATATACACAAGTCATGAACAACTTCCTGTTGATGGTGTATTAAACTGGTTAGATGTAACAGAAGACCACTTAGCCTTAATCTTGCCAGGATCAATCAATCAATCAATCAATCAATCAATCAATCAATCAATCAATCAATCAATCAATCAATCAATCAATCAATCAATCAATCAATCAATCAATCAATCAATCAATCAATCAATCAATCAATCAATCAATACGAAGGAGTGACGGATGAATGAACACTGCCCTCCCGAAGTGACATCTCGAGCAGTTTGTGTGAAGATCTCAAGAACCACTTATGGTTCGTGAACCATTAAATGCTCATGCATGCCTTTGGCCAGGGTCTTTGTGACGTCAGAGCTCCTTTACGGTTCAGGAGAAATGAAACAGAGTAAGCAACTGAGCAGATGATGAGTCCGTTTAGCCCCCACGGTTGGTTTTCCCATGGACTCAGCATCTACCGCCTCAAGGCAATTGTCCTAGACAGTGATAAATTTGGTCAGGGATACAACTGGGGAGGAGGACCAGTGCCATCCCCAGGCTGCTTCACCTGCTATGGTGAATAGGGACCTTGTCGGGAATGGGAAGGTTGGAAGGGATACGGAAGAAAGAGGGAAGGAAGCGGCCGTGACCTTAAGTTAAGTACTATCCCTGCAATTGCCTGGAGGTTACATGGGAAACAACTTCGAGGATGGCTGATGAGGGAATCGAACCCCCTTCTACTCAGCTTGACCTCCCGAGGCTGAATGGACCCCGTTTCAGCGCTTGCACCACTTTTCAAATTTCATGACAGAGCCGGGAATCGAACCCGGGTGGACAGGTAACTATTTACCGCTCGAAATATCATGTTGATCGTGAACAATGATGTTAAATACGGAAAATACATGTACAAGGTGTCGGATTATAATTTAAGTGTAGGCCTACTCCGAGACATGGTTTCTCAAACATACACTTCACATATTGAAACTGATACAGGAAAGTACACCTCAAATTGCGAACAAACAAGAGCAACCACTGAATCGAAAGACTCATTCTTTACTGCATATTTTGGTTTGATTTAGACAGTATTTTCTGTGATTTATAGTATTTAATTGGACGGGTTTTTTTTTTGTTTTGTTTGTTTAGGTCTAATTGCAGAATGTAAAGCTTGCCAAAAAAAATGGTATTTACTGCACAACACAAATTTCATTTAATAATGCAATAATAAATAACATTGCGCATTTGCTCTTATATCTTTATCTCACAATAAAGTACCGTAGTTAGGCCGTATGTGTATTTTGTTAAAACATAACAATGCCATGTTAAAATAAGACAGGTTCTGCTCTGCCCGTCAATGAATAAATTCCCTCCACCCCGTTTCCCCTTTGCTACTCCGTGGCCTCTACAACGAGCTTTTAGAGCATGGGAGACGTATTGTACTGCTGTACGTCCGAGCTGTATTAGTTGGTGGGTCTAAATTGTAGTTGTGGGCAGCCTATACAGCAGGCGCTACGCTAGAATTGTTCGGATTATTTATTTATTTATTTATTTATTTATTTATTTATTTATTTATTTATTTATTTATTTATTTATTTATTTATTTATTTATTGACTATAGTCTGCAACATAGCAATGCTCCAATTATAGTAGACTACAGTAAAAATTATACAATGATGAAATAAGAGCATAAAAACAACGAAAAACTAGTAGTAAAACTAAACTAAAAAGACTAAACTAGAGTAATAGTAAAAAGAATATAGTCTTATATAATCTCAAAATAGCGTGCACAATCATTTATAGAATATTATTAAATTAAGATTCAGTAAGCTGCAATAATAATTTTACAGCAATTGTAACAAAGAACAAAAGTAGAAGTATATCTCTTACGAGCACTGTTACAATATATAAATGAAATGAAATGAAATAAATCTACGAATTCCGATATTCGGATTTTACATTCTGAACAGTTCTTTGATCAAAACAAAAAATTTAAAAAATGTAAAATCAAAGTCAATGTCTATACCCTTTCATATCAAATTATTAAATTCTCTGACCGAGATGGATAGCTGCAGTTGCTTAATTGCGGCCAGTATCCAGTATTCGGGAGATAGTGGGTTCGAACCCCACTGTCGGCAGTCCTGAACATGGTTTTCCGTGGTTTCCCATTTTCACACCAGGTAAATGCCGGCACTGTACCTTAATTAAGGCCACGGCCACTTCCCTCCCACTCCTTGCCCTTTTCTATCCTACCGTTAGCATAAGACCTCTACGTGTCGATGCGACGTAAAGCCAATTGTAAAAAAAAAAAAAAAAAAAGCTCTGCACATTCTCTGCAGTGGGGAACTTTTACGGTAGAGAATTTTTCTTCGATTACAGCAGAAAAATTGCCGTAGACATGAACTTGATGTTTTCACATTCAAATTAAACTGTTCATGCAAAACGCTCTTGTCCACCATGCCATTCACTTGAGAGAGACACGTGGATGGGACGATAGCTTACGCATTTGTTAGGCAGTATCCTTCCTACTCATGAAGTCAGTGAGAGAGAATGTTTAGATTCCTTCTATCGTATTAATTCTTGGTGCTGAGCCCAATGTAAGCAAATTCTGGTATCTCTTAACCTCAAAAACTGTAACTTATGTTTTGTCTGTGCAAAATGAAAATAACCATTTTGTTTGATTAAGAAACCTCTCCATGCCATATAAAGACTTCAGGGACCACTGTCTGTCTGTCTGTCTGTCTGTCTGTCTGTCTGTCTGTCCGCCGTCCGTCTGTCTGCTTGTTCGATCATCATGTGAAAAATGCAGGGTACAGTTTTATTAAATTCGACATATATTTTACAATCGTCTTACTTTACATGGTACCGAGCTCGACAGCTGCAGTCGCTTAAGTGTGGCCAGTATCCAGTAATCGGGAGATAGTGGGTTAGAGCCCCACTGTCGGCAGCCCTGAAGATGGTTTTTCGTGGTTTCCCATTTTCACACCAGGCAAATGCCGGGGCTGTACCTTAATTAAGGCCACGGCCGCTTCCTTCCACTTCCTAGGCCTTTCCTATCCCATCGTCGTCATAAGACCTATCTGTGTCGGTGCGACGTAAAGCAAATTGCAAAAAAAAAAAAAAAAAAAAAAAAAAAACTTTACATGGCGGACTAACATTATGGTGTTCAAATAAAGAAGGGGGACTGTATAAGGGAGATGTTTGAAATGGATTCTTGTTGATATTTAAAAAAACGGAGAGGTTTGTTTTGAAACTTTTCAAACATCATCATACATACGTACATGCATGTTCATTATACACTGTTATGACTTTCAGCGTTCAGTCTGCAAGTTTCTGTGAATTAACTAAACACCTACACCAGGGCCTCTCAGGGCACGGTGCAAAAGGCGACTTCGCGTGGTTGACCAGAGTGCAGACCCACACTCCTCGATTTGGAGCAATAGCGCTGTCTCTCTCTTTCCCCACGCCTGTCTCGCTCGCTCCGCCTGTCTCCCTCTTCCTCACTTGCTCCGTAGCGCTCCACATCCGAGCCAAGCCGAGTGGAACCGATGCACTGTGCACAGAAACTCTGCGCCTCAGTTTGCACACATGAGATTTTGGGCTTTCGAGAGGCCGTGACCTACACAATCCTCCATTTACCGAGCAAGTGGCCGCATGGTTTGAGCCATGTAGCTATCAGCTTGCATTCGGGCGATAGTGGGTTCGAACCTCAGCCCTGAAGATGGTTTTGCGTTGTTTCCCATTTTCACACCATGCAAATGTACCTTAATTAAGACCACGGTCGCTTCTTTCCACCCCTTGCCCTTTCCAACCTCATCGTCGCCGTAACACCTATCTGTATCAATGCGATGCAAACCAAATTGTAAAAATAAAATAAAAATTCCCCATTTCGAATTAGCTGTGGCCTCGTTCTATATCTCTTATCTCTAAGTCATTAGAAACTGAGTTGAATCGTCGGAGTCTCGGTTTCCTTCTACTTATCTTACCCTCTATGACCGAGTCCAATATTATCTTAGGTAACCTATGCGTCTCCATTCATCTCACATGACTCACATACTCATCCAATTTATGCGTACAGCTTCATCCATCGAGCTCATTCCTAACTTGGCCTTTATCTCCTCACTCCGAGCACCCTCCTGTCATTGTTCCCACCTGTTTGTGCCAAAAATAACTCTCACTACTTTCATGCCTGCTTCCGTACAGGAAAATCGATTTGAAAACAGACCGGTGTAAAGTTATTTTCGTTCGGGAGATAATTTCTTTCATATGCAGAATACCACTGATCGCAACTGCGATTTCACTGCACCAGCTTTGCTCCATCTCGATTCAATTTCACTTTCTATTCTGCCATCGAGGAAAAATACACCTCGTAAATACTTGATTTATTTATTTATTTATTTATTTATTTATTTATTTATTTATTTATTTATTTATTTATTTATTTATTTATTTATTTATTTATTTATTTATTTATTTATTTATTTATTTATTTGCCTTGTTTTCCTTGGCGTACTTACAGATATAAAGCCTTCTCTTACACTAAACCAAGTTTAACAACTCTAAAAAACTGAGTAAGTAGGAAGTAATTTTAAGAACTAACCTTAAGGTAACTGTATTACGCATTTCGTGATGTTAAGAAGAAGAAAAGAAGAAGCAGAAGAAGAAGAGAGGAATAATAAAGTTAATGACGTGGCGTTCACCAAATCCAGTGTTGGGAGATTTTCAAATAGATCACGTAGTCACATCCAGCCCGTTGGAAATCTTGAATGGTAATATACAAATAGGGCTAATATAGATTACGACCACTATCTGATCAGGGTCAGGGTAAAGTTTATTTCAAAGTCCATTAAGAAACCTCCACCCAAAGTTGAAAGATACCGAACGGACAAGAGCTTAAGGTCCTGGAGTCCTCAAATTGGGACGAAATGGTCATAAGGATTCAAGAAGCAACTAGAAAGACTACAATGCTTGCCAAAAAGAAGAAACACCCTTGGTGGAACGGCGATTGTGAAGCAGCCTTTCAGAAACGGCCCGAGTTGCGGAATAAGCGCTTTTCTAACCAGAAAAAATTCGAAGATTCAAGGAACAAAGGAAACTCGCGGCAAAATTCCTCTGGAAGACGAAGAGAATGCACGAGAAAGAACAGCTGCTCCACATACAGGAAAATTTCAAGAAAAGCAACACGAGAGATCTACCGAATGTTCAAGAAGAAAATCAAAGGATTCACCCCCGAAAATACTGCATGTGTTTTATAAATGAACAAGGGAAATTCATCCGTGGTTGCAGGAAAACCTGTGAACTCTTGGACGACTATTTCCAGAAACTTCTAAACTGTGAACCTCCGGAGGAGGGATTGTTCTTTGGAGAACCCCAGTCGAAATTGGTGGTTTTGCTCCCACCGAACAAAAAAAGAAATTAAAGATATAATTAAGGAACTAAACAGCAACAAAGCTACAGGGAAGGACTCGATTACTGCAGAGCTATTCAAATGTGCTGGTGAAAATGTGGTGAATAAACTAGAGTAACCATTTACCCATATTTGGGAGACAGAAGAAATCCCAAGTGATTGGAAGAATGAGCTCATTCACTCTATAGACAAAAAAGGAGACCGAACTAACTTCAGCAGCTGCAGCTTCCTATAGCATACAAACTTCTCTCAAAAGCCTTGAAAGGAAGACTCAAAACTCATCCAGACAAATAGACAGTCGAATATTATGCTGGGATCAGGAAAGGACGATCGTGTGCACAGCAAATATATATCCTAAAATCATTAATCAAAATACGATCAATGAGAACCCAGAAGAGGACCTTTCAAGAAGGCGTATGATTCCGTAGACAGTAGAGAGCTCATAAACGTTGTTCGGGGTTAAGGAGCTGATGAAAAATCCTTGGATGTTGTTATTTTAGTCATCAGTCCATATACTGGTTTGATGCATCTCTCCATGCCACCCTATCCTTGCTAACCTTTTCATTTCTACGTGACTATTGCATCCTACAGCTGCTCTTGGCTATAATTAGATAAACCCTCACACGCACCTTTTCCCAAGTTAAATTTATGGGTGAATTTTCTAATCTATTTGAGATAAAAGCAGGCCTAAGGCAAGGAGATAGCCTTTCTCCACTCCTCTTTAATTGCATCCTAGAAAAGGTCATCAGAGAATGAAGTCTGATTGATAATTAAACTTTGCCATACAAAATAATAATAATGATAATAATAATAATAATAATAATAATAATAATAATAATAAATTTAAATAACTGGGAGAAATTCTCACTCCCAAAGGAAACGAAAAGAGGCATTAAGGGAGAGGATAAGGAGGATGAAGATGGTCTTCATACTATGCCATGACACATACAGGCTCAATTTCATATCCATTAAAGCTAAATTAAAACACTATTGCGCAGTGGTCAGAACAGAGTGCCTTTATGGAGCGGAAACAATAACGAGGATGGCAGACTCAAACCTTTAAAAAAAAGGAGAGAAAAATCTTGGGCACAAAGAAATCGAAAAATTACTAACATACAAGACTAGGAACTCTATTAACATCGTCAAAAAGGTCACGACGACGATGAGGAATAGGAGATTGACTTTAAATGGACACATAAAAAGGTAGAAAACACAGCCTAGGTGGCTTATACAGATGCAGAAGGACCTAACAGAAGTGGGTGTCACGGAGAAAGAGATACAGGACATAACAACGTTTAGGAAAAAGGTTGCGGGAGTAAGGGGGTGCACTCGAAAAGTGACTTGTCAAACCACGGGACATCTCGGCAGAAGAGTGAAAAAGGAGAGCTCAAAGAGAAGGGCAGGTAGATTGTGTAAACGAGGCGCATGAATGAATGATAATAATCATAATCATAATTGAGCGGTAAAAGTAGTCACAATTAAATGTAAAGTAAATATTTCTTACACTGGTTTGTGAATGAAGTGCCCGACGTCAGGATCCGTAACTCGCCAGACTCGCGCAGCACCTACGGTGCTGTGGAGTGGTGGTAACATTGGTGGTGTGTGCGGGAAGGGAGTGGGTGTTTGAGTCCATGAGTCTCTGAGAGCTTGGTAAACCTGGATGCTAGGTACTCAGGTGTAGACGTACTTACAATGTTATGTAGTTGACAATGGGCATGAAGTTGCCTTCTCGTTTGGAGATTTAGCATTGACAGTTTGTTATGATGTGGAGTGGCTAAGGTCGCTATATACAACATCGAGACAGGTTTTATATGGAAAAAACCTTAACGGAGATATTCACTCATTCAAATTTTTATTGCCAAGTACATCAACATCCTTGATATGAAAATATTGTTAAGTCACCTGGGGATTGTGGTGGTTTTAGTTATGATTGCGATTATAAAGTGCATACATGCGTGATAATCTGCCACAGTTTAATCGGGAAAATAATGAAGATGGCTGTCAAAATTATAAGAAACACGTAAAGGAGCGCCCACTTCAAAATAGAATAGATTGATTTCGTTTTGTAAGATTAAGGCCATTAGGCCTCGTCTTACATCTAACCAGGAAACACAATATTTACATTACAGAATTAAAAGAAATAGACTAGAAACGAGAAATCTTACACGTACCAAACAACACAATATTATGATGATGGTGCACGCATTTATAACATGACTATAGTATTCACAAAATGTTAACTTAGGTAATATCCAGCTAAAAGAAATCCTTAATAATTATCCTTAATAATAACAGTTTGTTTATATACGGTGTACATCTTGAAGAAAGGCTAATCTACAATGTCAAAATAATATACGAAGAACAACAACTTCATCTGTTTCCTACTAGATACTGGTGACATTGCTGCCCCAACTTAGCAGATGAGGCCCCTCTGACAAGGATGGCAGTGCCAAAGAAATAACAAAACGAGTTTGTGTATCTTGTGGTGCGATGAGGTGTTATCGTGAGAGTGTATCAATTTTTGACCGTATTCCGAAACTGTGATTGGATGAGAGGCGGTGAAACCGGCGGTACGAGTAGGGAGGTGAACGTGAAGAGAATATTTTGTCGAGAAGGCACAAAGCATGATAATTATGGTGCTGTCTGAGTTGTAGTCAACCAAGTTCATCGTAGGCAGGTGTAATATGGCCATAGTAACGTAAGTCACACATATAGTGAACACAGGCGTTTTGTGCTTGTTATAGTTTGTCATTAAGAGAAAATGAATCACAAAGGTGGGTGGTGGTCGCAGTGGTCGTGGTGGTCGTGGTGGTCGTGGTGGTGATTATTATTGTTTTAAGATGAAGTACGATTAGACATGGGGAAGGGCTACGAATGGTGTGAAAGTGAAAGACTTCCTAGGTCTAGCAGACCTAATACGTCAGAGTAGGAAGAAAACAAGAATTGACCAAGGAAGGTCGGTTATTAGGAAATAAGAAAGCCTGACACAAATAAATGGAAGCAATAGTAGACTCAGCTAGAGGAACCGTGGACGCCAGCCCTGGTCCCCCCCCCCTCAGTCCCCTGTTACGACAGGCAGGGAACACTGTGGATGTATGCTACCGATCCCACCCAAAGGGGGACGTAAGGGTGAGCACACATCACCTTCATTTTATTTTAATTGCGGTCGAGTCTTCGTTAAATAGAAAGAGAAATAATTTTCAAACACAATGTATTTACCAATTATGTTCTGGAGTGGCGCAGAGAATAACATCATTCTCCGGTTGCTCTGTGTTCGTAACGAAGTTAAATATTACACTTTATAAAGCTTGGCACAAATAATACCGTAAATTGTTTTTCACTGTTAGGCATTTTCAGAAGAGATTTACAAGTGAGGACTTTGTTTTTACAATTAATTGTGTATATTGGTGTCGATTAAGTAGTAATTTTATCCGAGTGTATAGAGGATCTAGAAAAGTTGATGAATGGTATGGACGCAATCTTAGAGAAGAAGAATACAGTCGAAACCATTAATTGCGACATCAGTTTTAAAAACGTATTGTATATAACGCCGAAATTCAAGAAAATAAGGTGAAATTCTTTACGTTTTGTAACCAAGAAAATAAGATGAAATTCTTTACGTTTGGTAACAAAGAAAATAAGGTGAAATTCTTTACGTTTGATAACAAAGAAAATAAGGTGAAATTCTTTACGTTTGGTAACAAAGAAAATAAGGTAAAATTATTTACGTTTGGTAACAAAGAAAATAAGGTGAAATTCTTTACGTTTGATAACAAAGAAAATAAGGTGAAATTCTTTACGTTTCGTAACCAAGAAAATAAGGTGAAATTATTTACGTTTGGTAACAAAGAAAATAAGGTGAAATTCTTTACGTTTGGTAACAAAGAAAATAAGGTAAAATTCTTTACGTTTGATAACAAAGAAAATAAGGTGAAATTCTTTACGTTTGGTAACAAAGAAAATAAGGTGAAATTCTTTACGTTTGGTAACTAAGAAAATAAGGTGAAATTCTTTACGTTTGGTAACAAAGAAAATAAGGTGAAATTCTTTACGTTTGGTAACAAAGAAAATAAGGTAAAATTCTTTACGTTTGATAACAAAGAAAATAAGGTGAAATTCTTTACGTTTGGTAACTAAGAAAATAAGGTGAAATTCTTTACGTTTGGTAACAAAGAAAATAAGGTAAAATTCTTTACGTTTGATAACAAAGAAAATAAGGTGAAATTCTTTACGTTTTGTAACCAAGAAAATAAGGTGAAATTCTTTACGTTTGATAACACAGAAAATAAGGTAAAATTCTTTACGTTTGATAACAAAGAAAATAAGGTGAAATTCTTTACGTTTCGTAACCAAGAAAATAAGGTGAAATTCTTTACGTTTGATAACAAAGAAAATAAGGTGAAATTCTTTACGTTTCGTAACCAAGAAAATAAGGTGAAATTCTTTACGTTTGGTAACCAAGAAAATAAGGTGAAATTCTTTACGTTTTGTAACCAAGAAAATAAGGTGAAATTCTTTACGTTTGGTAACAAAGAAAATAAGGTGAAATTCTTTACGTTTCGTAACCAAGAAAATAAGGTGAAATTCTTTACGTTTGATAACAAAGAAAATAAGGTGAAATTCTTTACGTTTTGTAACCAAGAAAATAAGGTGAAATTCTTTACGTTTGATAACAAAGAAAATAAGGTAAAATTCTTTACGTTTGATAACAAAGAAAATAAGGTGAAATTCTTTACGTTTCGTAACCAAGAAAATAAGGTGAAATTCTTTACGTTTGATAACAAAGAAAATAAGGTGAAATTCTTTACGTTTCGTAACCAAGAAAATAAGGTGAAATTCTTTACGTTTGGTAACCAAGAAAATAAGGTGAAATTCTTTACGTTTTGTAACCAAGAAAATAAGGTGAAATTCTTTACGTTTGGTAACAAAGAAAATAAGGTGAAATTCTTTACGTTTCGTAACCAAGAAAATAAGGTGAAATTCTTTACGTTTGATAACAAAGAAAATAAGGTGAAATTCTTTACGTTTGATAACAAAGAAAATAAGGTAAAATTCTTTACGTTTGATAACAAAGAAAATAAGGTGAAATTCTTTACGTTTTGTAACCAAGAAAATAAGGTAAAATTCTTTACGTTTGGTAACTAAGAAAATAAGGTGAAATTCTTTACGTTTGGTAACAAAGAAAATAAAGTGAAATTCTTTACGTTTCGTAACCAAGAAAATAAGGTGAAATTCTTTACGTTTGGTAACAAAGAAAATAAGGTAAAATTCTTTACGTTTCGTAACCAAGAAAATAAGGTGAAATTCTTTACGTTTGATAACAAAGAAAATAAGGTGAAATTCTTTACGTTTCGTAACCAAGAAAATAAGGTGAAATTCTTTACGTTTGGTAACAAAGAAAATAAGGTAAAATTCTTTACGTTCGATAACAAAGAAAATAAGGTGAAATTCTTTACGTTTCGTAACCAAGAAAATAAGGTGAAATTCTTTACGTTTGATAACAAAGAAAATAAGGTGAAATTCTTTACGTTTCGTAACCAAGAAAATAAGGTGAAATTCTTTACGTTTGGTAACCAAGAAAATAAGGTGAAATTCTTTACGTTTTGTAACCAAGAAAATAAGGTGAAATTCTTTACGTTTGGTAACAAAGAAAATAAGGTGAAATTCTTTACGTTTCGTAACCAAGAAAATAAGGTGAAATTCTTTACGTTTGATAACAAAGAAAATAAGGTGAAATTCTTTACGTTTGATAACAAAGAAAATAAGGTGAAATTCTTTACGTTTCGTAACCAAGAAAATAAGGTGAAATTCTTTACGTTTGGTAACCAAGAAAATAAGGTAAAATTCTTTACGTTTGGTAACTAAGAAAATAAGGTGAAATTCTTTACGTTTGGTAACAAAGAAAATAAAGTGAAATTCTTTACGTTTCGTAACCAAGAAAATAAGGTGAAATTCTTTACGTTTGGTAACAAAGAAAATAAGGTAAAATTCTTTACGTTTCGTAACCAAGAAAATAAGGTGAAATTCTTTACGTTTGATAACAAAGAAAATAAGGTGAAATTCTTTACGTTTCGTAACCAAGAAAATAAGGTGAAATTCTTTACGTTTGGTAACAAAGAAAATAAGGTAAAATTCTTTACGTTTGGTAACCAAGAAAATAAGGTAAAATTCTTTACGTTTGGTAACTAAGAAAATAAGGTGAAATTCTTTACGTTTGGTAACAAAGAAAATAAGGTAAAATTCTTTACGTTTGATAACAAAGAAAATAAGGTGAAATTCTTTACGTTTTGTAACCAAGAAAATAAGGTGAAATTCTTTACGTTTGATAACAAAGAAAATAAGGTAAAATTCTTTACGTTTGATAACAAAGAAAATAAGGTGAAATTCTTTACGTTTCGTAACCAAGAAAATAAGGTGAAATTCTTTACGTTTGATAACAAAGAAAATAAGGTGAAATTCTTTACGTTTCGTAACCAAGAAAATAAGGTGAAATTCTTTACGTTTGGTAACCAAGAAAATAAGGTGAAATTCTTTACGTTTTGTAACCAAGAAAATAAGGTGAAATTCTTTACGTTTGGTAACAAAGAAAATAAGGTGAAATTCTTTACGTTTCGTAACCAAGAAAATAAGGTGAAATTCTTTACGTTTGATAACAAAGAAAATAAGGTGAAATTCTTTACGTTTTGTAACCAAGAAAATAAGGTGAAATTCTTTACGTTTGATAACAAAGAAAATAAGGTAAAATTCTTTACGTTTGATAACAAAGAAAATAAGGTGAAATTCTTTACGTTTCGTAACCAAGAAAATAAGGTGAAATTCTTTACGTTTGATAACAAAGAAAATAAGGTGAAATTCTTTACGTTTCGTAACCAAGAAAATAAGGTGAAATTCTTTACGTTTGGTAACCAAGAAAATAAGGTGAAATTCTTTACGTTTTGTAACCAAGAAAATAAGGTGAAATTCTTTACGTTTGGTAACAAAGAAAATAAGGTGAATTTCTTTACGTTTCGTAACCAAGAAAATAAGGTGAAATTCTTTACGTTTGATAACAAAGAAAATAAGGTGAAATTCTTTACGTTTGATAACAAAGAAAATAAGGTGAAATTCTTTACGTTTCGTAACCAAGAAAATAAGGTGAAATTCTTTACGTTTGGTAACCAAGAAAATAAGGTAAAATTCTTTACGTTTGGTAACTAAGAAAATAAGGTGAAATTCTTTACGTTTGGTAACAAAGAAAATAAAGTGAAATTCTTTACGTTTCGTAACCAAGAAAATAAGGTGAAATTCTTTACGTTTGGTAACAAAGAAAATAAGGTAAAATTCTGTACGTTTCGTAACCAAGAAAATAAGGTGAAATTCTTTACGTTTGATAACAAAGAAAATAAGGTGAAATTCTTTACGTTTCGTAACCAAGAAAATAAGGTGAAATTCTTTACGTTTGGTAACAAAGAAAATAAGGTAAAATTCTTTACGTTTGGTAACCAAGAAAATAAGGTAAAATTCTTTACGTTTGGTAACTAAGAAAATAAGGTGAAATTCTTTACGTTTGGTAACAAAGAAAATAAAGTGAAATTCTTTACTTTTGGTAACGAAGAAAATAAGGTGAAATTCTTTACGTTTTGTAACCAAGAAAATAAGGTGAAATTCTTTACGTTTTGTAACCAAGAAAATAAGGTGAAATTCTTTACGTTTGATAACAAAGAAAATAAGGTGAAATTCTTTACGTTTCGTAACCAAGAAAATAAGGTGAAATTCTTTACGTTTGATAACAAAGAAAATAAGGTGAAATTCTTTACGTTTCGCAACCAAGAAAATAAGGTGAAATTCTTTACGTTTGGTAACAAAGAAAATAAGGTAAAATTCTTTACGTTTGGTAACAAAGAAAATAAGGTAAAATTCTTTACGTTTCGTAACCAAGAAAATAAGGTGAAATTCTTTACGTTTGATAACAAAGAAAATAAGGTGAAATTCTTTACGTTTCGTAACCAAGAAAATAAGGTGAAATTCTTTACGTTTGATAACAAAGAAAATAAGGTAAAATTCTTTACGTTTGGTAACTAAGAAAATAAGGTGAAATTCTTTACGTTTGGTAACAAAGAAAATAAAGTGAAATTCTTTACTTTTGGTAACGAAGAAAATAAGGTGAAATTCTTTACGTTTTGTAACCAAGAAAATAAGGTGAAATTCTTTACGTTTTGTAACCAAGAAAATAAGGTGAAATTCTTTACGTTTGATAACAAAGAAAATAAGGTGAAATTCTTTACGTTTCGTAACCAAGAAAATAAGGTGAAATTCTTTACGTTTGATAACAAAGAAAATAAGGTGAAATTCTTTACGTTTCGCAACCAAGAAAATAAGGTGAAATTCTTTACGTTTGGTAACAAAGAAAATAAGGTAAAATTCTTTACGTTTGGTAACAAAGAAAATAAGGTAAAATTCTTTACGTTTCGTAACCAAGAAAATAAGGTGAAATTCTTTACGTTTGATAACAAAGAAAATAAGGTGAAATTCTTTACGTTTCGTAACCAAGAAAATAAGGTGAAATTCTTTACGTTTGATAACAAAGAAAATAAGGTAAAATTCTTTACGTTTGGTAACTAAGAAAATAAGGTGAAATTCTTTACGTTTGGTAACAAAGAAAATAAAGTGAAATTCTTTACTTTTGGTAACGAAGAAAATAAGGTGAAATTCTTTACGTTTTGTAACCAAGAAAATAAGGTAAAATTCTTTACGTTTCGTAACCAAGAAAATAAGGTGAAATTCTTTACGTTTCGTAACCAAGAAAATAAGGTGAAATTCTTTACGTTTGATAACAAAGAAAATAAGGTGAAATTCTTTACGTTTCGTAACCAAGAAAATAAGGTGAAATTCTTTACGTTTGATAACAAAGAAAGTAAGGTGAAATTCTTTACGTTTCGTAACCAAGAAAATAAGGTGAAATTCTTTACGTTTGATAACAAAGAAAATAAGGTAAAATTCTTTACGTTTGGTAACAAAGAAAATAAGGTAAAATTCTTTACTTTTGGTAACTAAGAAAATAAGGTGAAATTCTTTACGTTTGATAACAAAGAAAATAAGGTAAAATTCTTTACGTTTGGTAACTAAGGAAATAAGGTGAAATTCTTTACGTTTGGTAACAAAGAAAATAAAGTGAAATTCTTTACTTTTGGTAACGAAGAAAATAAGGTGAAATTTCACCTTATTTTCTTGACACGGCATAAGGCCAAAAGCCTACAAGTACGGGCCGTGAAAGCATCAATGGCAATATATATGTATGTTGTATGTTGGGTATTCAGCCCGAAGGCTGGTTTGATCCTCTGCAGCTCCGCCAACAGCTGTCATAAATAGCCTAGGCATCACTGAAGAGGCGTACTAGGGAAATGAGGAGTGAGGTAGTTTCCCGTTGCTTTCCTCACCGAGCCAGCCGCTGCTATTACATATCAGTCTGCCAAGCCCACTGAAATGCATGCACCAACTGACCCTATGAGCGATATTTTCACACCATTCATAAGAGGGACTGGCTGCATAAGCAATGGTATTACTAGCATCACTCATACCTCAGTCACTTTCATATTGTCAAAGCCAAGGATGAGACTGAGACAGGGCAATGAAAGTAACAAATTTGATTTGGCCCATACCAGAAGACATAGTGCACTGTAAACACCACATCTCGCCAGCAAAGTCATATGGCAATATATATAAAACTTATTTTAAAACTCTTATTTTCAGTAGATTGTAGATTTGAAAGCATCACTGTGAATATGTCGCAAAAGAAAGAGAAAATGTATAATATTAAAGGAAAGTCACACAAAAAAATATGGCGCTTACGAATGGGGAAACAGACGTGAGCATCGCGAAGGAATTGGCTGTATCACACTCAACGATTTCTGTAGTTTCTAAGGACAGAGAGAACACCTCATTTATTAGCCAAAAGCGTGTGCGACATTATTGATCAATTTACATTGTTGCTCCTTCTTTCCTCATTATATATTTTGTTGACAAATTATTGCTGTGCGTACTACTTTTTGCTAATTACTTATTTATGTAATAGTACTTTCGAGACCGGTTATAACGACTTAGAGGGGACCGACAATTAACAGCCGTTATAGGCGATAATCTCACAAACCGTCCGGCTCTATGTCTAAATGGTTAGCGTGCTGGCCTTTGGTCACAGGGGTCCCGGGTTCGATTCCCAATCAATCAATCAATACTGATCTGCATTTAGGGCAGTCGCCCAGGTGGCAGATTCCCTATCTGTTGCTTTCCTAGCTTTTTCCTAAATGATTTCAAAGAAATTGGTAATTTATTGAACATCTCCCTTGGTAAGTTATTCCAGTCCCTAACTCCCCTTCCTATAAATGAATATCTGCCCCAGTTTGTCCTCTTGAATTTCAACCTTATCTTCATATTGTGATCTTTCCTACTTTTATAAACGCCATTCAAACTTATTCGTCTACTAATGTCATTCCACGCCATCTCTCCGCTGACAGCTCGGAACATACCACTTAGTCGAGCAGCTCTTCTTCTTTCTCTCAATTCTTCCCAACCCAAACATTGCAACATTTTTGTAACGCTACTCTTTTGTCGGAAATCACCCAGAACAAATCGAGCTGCTTTTCTTTGGATTTTTTCCAGTTCTTGAATCAGGTAATCCTGGTGAGGGTCCCATACACTGGAACCATACTCTAGTTGGGGTCTTACCAGAGACTTATATGCCCTCTCCCTTACATCCTTACTACAACCCCTAAACACCCTCATAACCATGTGCAGTGATCTGTACCCTTTATTTACAATCCCATTTATGTGATTACCCCAACGAAGATCTTTCCTTATATTAACACCTAGATACTTACAATGATCCCCAAAAAGGAACTTTCACCCCATCAACGCAGTAATTAAAACTGAGAGGACTTTTCCTATTTGTGAAACTCACAACCTGACTTTTAACCCCGTTTATCAACATACCATTGCCTGCTGTCCATCTCACCACATTTTCGAGGTCACGTTGCAGGGTCGGGAATTTTAACCATTATTGGTTAATTTCCCTGGCACGGGGGCTGGGTGTATGTGTTGTCTTCATCATCATTTCATCCTCATCACGACGCGCAGGTAGTCTACGGGCGCCAAATCAAAAGACCTGCACCTGGCGAGCCGAACCCGTCCGGGATATCCCGGCACTAAAAGCCATACGCCATTTCATTTCATCTCACAAACCAGTGTTTTTTGTTGTTATCGCTAAAAATGTTATATCTCTAAGTTTTAGCCTGCACATGTGCATGATTAATTAACAGAATAATTTAAAACTTCAAGAAACATAAGTAAAATAATGACTGTATTTGAAATACAGTATTTGTGAAGTGGGACTAAGAGGAATTTTCTTATAATGATCTAATTCTGATTTCGTTGCTAGATAGAACCACAAACGGAATGTCGAAACTGGAAGGCAGACCTCCTGGATGCCACTACTTTAGAAGGTCCGCATCAGGATAGCTGAGTTCATACGATTTTTGTTACAATTATTAGTTTTCTCCTAATCTAATTTTACCAAAATTAGCAGTACATTACATAATCAATTAATTAACAGTAAAGTAAATGTAATGGAATATAACGAAATGCAATCAAATAAAGACTAGTGACGCGGGAAGTGTTAGATCGGGATATAAATTTTTGATACGAATAATCAATTTAGTTACAGAAATAACCAGTGATGGCAGAAGTAAGTAGAGCATAAAAGATTAACCTGAGCTAGTGGTTAGACTTTCCTGAAGAGAACAAATTTGCATACCTCAAACATAGATAAATTAGAAGGTTGTTTCTAAAGATTTTTATAGGAAAAGGTATGTGGACATGAAAAGACGCAATAACTGGCCTCAAAATAAAGAGAACAGAAGCTTTTGAAAAGTGTTATTACAGTATATGTCTGAAAGTAAGATAGATAAATCCGGTCAAAGGTGACGGGAGAATGAATCAAGACAATGGGAGGAGAACATTTTGGTACAATTAGATTAGGAGAAAAATAATAATCGTAACAAAATTCGTATGAACTCAGCTATCCTGCTCCGGACCTCCTAAAATAGTGCCTTCCAATTTCGATATTCCGTTTATGGTTCTATCTAGCAACGAAAGCAGAATTCTACTGGGCTGTCCCTGTGGGTGAGTTAACATCATTTCGTGGGTTAACACTAAGTGCGCTACCAGAGATCTTGAACATGTCAACAACAATCGTATGGGGTGCCAAGATTTATGATTGCCCTTTAAAATGTGCTGCCTCAGCTGGGATCGACACGAAGTTTAAGTTGACAATAACAACATACCATTCCATTTAACTATAAAAGAGGCCTTAAATGCCACTTGGAACACGTTGAACGGTCAACCAGTCACATTCAGAAGGTGGCAAGGGTTGCCGACCTCCGTTTATCCTCAGGACGTGAGTTCAATTCCCCGCCAGGAATTTCAAATATTTAGAAACGATATGTCCACTTCTTAAGAGCCTCCGTGGCTCAGGCGGCAGCGCGCCGGCCTCTCACCACTGGGTTCCGTGGTGCAAATCCCGGTCACTCCATGTGAGATTTGTGCTGGACAAAGCGGAAGCGGGACAAGCTTTTCACCGGGTACTCCGGTTTTCCCTGGAAACACTCTCCACTATCATTTAACTTAATCTGTCAATCATTAATCACTGCTCCAGAGGATTGCTTCGACAGCCGGCACAATTCTTATTCTCGCCACTAGATGGGGGCTTCATGCATTCCATTCCTGACTCGGTCGAATGACTGGAAACAGGTCGAGAATTTTCTCATGCCTACTTCTGAAAAGACGTTCACTGAGCCAACACCAGCCGTGAGTACCGGGCTAATTTCAAGGAGCAAAGATGACTAACAATGGCGCGTGACCTCCGAAGAAGCCTCGTGCAGGGCTTTCAAATTGACACCGTATGGGCGACCTGCGTGTCTGTGGGGATGAGATGAATTCTCATGCCGTAGTCGGCATACACACCCAGCCCATGGGCCTATGGAGTTAACCAGTCAAGGTTAAAAATCCCCGGTCCGGCCGGGAAGCAAACCCGGGACCTCCTGGAGCCGAACTAACTCGTGTCTCATCCCGAGATGGCGCAGGCACATTCCCAATAGAGTTGAGTTACATGTACTAATTTAACACAATACCAGCCCTCCTGCCATCCTTAACTCTCTTAGGGTAGCAGCTAATACAAGCTAACCGCTACGGACGGCAAAAACGTCTGGCTGAATATAAAGCTAAAAATACTCTATTTACGTAGTGTCGAGGTTACGGAAACGGGAAGTTCTTACTTTTTACTCCTGGTCTTGCTTCATCACAGACCGGTGCAGTGCCTCTATTAAGGATGGGCGGCTTCTGCTAAAGGGAGTCGACTAAACTGCGTTTTTCATGTAGTGTAGTACAGTATACCAGTTACAGGAATAATAGGAACGAACCCTTATTCCCACGAGGCACAAGAATTTACCATGTCTGTCTGTTAGGTCAGCCCAGAGGCTGGTTGGATCCTCAAATAGCACCACCAATGACTATGCATTTATAGGGAAACAGCAAAACCCAATGGCAGAGCCCAAATGAGGCGTACTAGACAAGATGAGGAGTGAGGTAGTTTGCCATTGCTTTCCTCACTGGGCACGACTAAACATATGAGCAACACCTTTCATAACACTCAGACACTAGTTGTGCTCCGAATGTCATTATTCAGCACCACTCATACCCCAGCAACTTCCACACTGTCACAGCCATGGATGAGACTGGGACTTCAGTGGAAGCTACACTTTGCTCTGGCCTGTGCCAAGAGACCGATACAAAAGTACTGCATCCATCAAGAAATGGCAACAGGCAGGAATTTACCATAACTGATTAAAATATCGCAAATCGACAAACCCAGCATTTCGTAGTTATTAGACAAACTTCAGGTACACAAATACAGGACACCAACATGCTCCACGTCCCACACATAAAGCAACAACTACAACAACAAAATTAGACAAGAAAGTATAGTTCTCCTGAGAAAGTCAGTATGCAAAATATTATGCCTTACAACTCTGGCCTGAAAGGTGCTTTAAGGTTGGATATTTTACAAGGCACAATGGGGTGATGGTGACAATTTCGACGTTTTACTGTTTTGCTGTACCAGATACCATAAGAATAGGAACTCTACTGAGCGAATGAATCAGTTTAAGGTTTCACGGTTAGTGCTAGTAGATTTCGTTTATAGGATCGTAGAGTAATCTTCTTCCTTCCAGACGTTTCATCTGTAGCTTCCGTCGAGATCTTCAGCGACATGGATGCTTTGGTCGAAGCTTCCTTCGTGTCTCACAAGTAGCATCGATTGCTAAAGAAACTTCGAAAAAGGCAGATAAGTCACCGAAGATGTCAACTGTCTTCTGGAAGGTGGAGAAGTTCCAGTGGACCTGGCTGTACAGTCGGGAATGTATTAATTCTACAAGGTGATCTATTGTTGAGCTTTTAATTGATATTATCGGTTAAATACCGAATGTGTCCCCAGATATCTCACTTATACCCATATCGTACTACACAGAATGCCGTATGGTTTCTTTTTCTCCCTTCGCCGAGCGAGTTGGCAGCGTGGTTCGAGCCATGTAGCTGTGAGCTTGTTAGTTATAGCCCCCCGCCCGGTCAGTAGCCTTGGAAGTTTCTGTGGTTTCCCATTTTCACACCAGGCAAATACTGGAGCTGTTCATTAATTAAGGTCACGGCTGCTTCCCTCCGAATTATTTCTCTTTCCCTTTCCTTTCCGTTGCAGAAAACTTTCCCTGTGTTATTGCGACGTTACATCGCTAGCAAAAAAGAATTATTTTTCCGTCCTTCAACAATCTGACTACCTCTGCTGGGGTTGAAACCCAGATTTGGGGATCCGAAAGCCGATATTTTTACCAGTGATCTACAAAGGGAACTTAACAACGGGAGTATCGTCTAAAATATACGAGACAAAGAATTCTCATACCATACGCCAGAATTCAGAATTTCCCCGACTAAATATTATATACGGTAGATTTATTCAACACACACCTGTATGTGCAGTAACTGCTGCAAACTGATGACTAGTTTCTCGCCAGCAAAACCTTCCAAGTGCCAAGTTTTTATTTGTTTACATTTTTTACAAGTTGCTTTACATCGCAGCGATACAGATAGGTCTTATGTCGATGATCTGATAGTAAAGGGCTAGGAGAGGGAAGAAAGCGACCATGGCATGAATTGAGGTACAGCTCCAGCATTTTCCTTGTGTGAAAATGGGAAACCACGGAAAACCATCTTCAGGGCACGGCCAAGTCTCTCTGTGCCAACTGTTTTACCTTAAATGCTAGGCCAATTACTGAGACAGTGTACACAGATTTAAAAAAAATGTTGAACCACTCTTAGAAAGAGAAATGTTCCAGATGGTCTTCACCAGTTTACTCAGAAAACTATGTTTTGCATGTTTATGTAAGTACTAGATCATCCACTTACATAACCGGTGAGTATCAGATGATCGAAATTTTTAAAAACTTACTTTTATTAATCAGATTTTCATCTTAACCATTAATGAAAATACACGTATTTTAATATAATAACAATAATGTTATTGGATTTTACGTACCATTAACTACTTTTGACGATTTACGAAGACACTGAAAAACCTACAACCTGTTTTCCAGTCTTTGACCGGGTCAGGGATGGGATGAATGAAACATATATAGGCTATCAGTACGATGGGGTCGCCACTCCCAAAGTGATTTATGAATGACTGATAAATGCTATGAAATGACAATGGAGAGTGTTGCTGGAATGAAAGATGACAGGGAAAACCGGAGTGCCCGGAGAAAAACCTGTCCCGCCTCCGCTTTGTCCAGCACAAATCTCACGTGGAGTGATCGGGATTTGAACCACGGTATCCAGCGGTGAGAGGCCGACGCGCTGCCGTCTGAGCCACGGAGGCTCTTTTACGAAGACACTGACGTGCCAAACTTTTGTTCCTTAGGAGTTCTTTTACGTTTCAGGAAATCTACCGACATGAGGCTGACGTATTTGAGCTCCTTCAAATACCAGCGGATTGAGCCAGGATCGAAGCGCATCAACCGCCTGAGCTACTCAGACCGGCACATCTATCTTTAAAAATTACTATATACAAAATGCGCAGAATTTCGTTTAGACTTCAAAAAAAATAGTTCACTGAATGTAAATACAGGAAATAAAGCTTAAGAGAAAATTCTGAGCTGCATACAGTTCCGTCGAGCACTACTTCGAGTTATCAACGGAGAGTTTTGTCTTCCTAACAGGACTCAGAGATCTCCAGAAATGCTACACTTTATAGTAGTGAAATATTAAAATTCAGAATTCGAACCCGCATGCGGGATATAGTGGACTTGAACCCCGCTGTCGGCAGCCCTGAAGATGATTTTCCGTGGTTTCTCATTTTAACATCAGGCAAATGCTGGGGCTGCACATTAATTAAACCTTAAGCCACTTCCTTCTAACTCCTAGCCCTTTACTATCTCATCGTCGCCATAAGACCTATCTATGTCGCTGCGACGTAAAGCAAATTGTAATTTTAAAAAAAAGAACTTTAATGGGGAAGTCACTTACCCGAATTAGAAATGTTCACTGCTGGGCTTGATAATGTAGAGATACTTGGCAGTATACGTTCTAAAATATTATTCTAAACATACTCACTTCGAACTCTGTATCAAGTTTCACTGTGAACGAAACCCTACGTCCCCAAGTGATGCAGTTTCTGCGGAAATAAAAGATAACGGCTCGAACAGGAAAATTCAGTTTTTAACTCGGCCATCCCTAACTTAAAAAAAAAAAAAATTTCACGGCAGAGGAAGTGGGAAGACCAGCTGACCCTTTACCTGCCTTGTCCTCGAATGAGCGATTTCCAGTTCGTGATGAACGAGTTATGAAAAACCTGAAATTTTGTTAGCAACGCAAAATGAATGCGTCAGTGAAAGATAAATGATGTTATAACTGATTAAGCGAACGCCTGAACCACGCGTCGCTATTGTGACGTTGGCATTATGGTTATATTACATTGTGTCGCAAGAGCGACGTTTGGCATTTATAGGATTAAATAAGGGAACAACAGCTCAACGCACCACATCATAAAGAAGGCTTAAATGCAGCCCGAAACACGTTTCATAGCTTCACTCCCACTAAACGAAGACTGTGGTAAAGTTTGAGCTACAGTTCTTCTCTCACACAGACGCTAGCACTCATCACTACATGACAGCCTTGATCCCATGCTGGTCTACGTATTCGACCGCATAAATACGTCCTTTTTCTTATATTAAGTAGTGGAGAACATTTCTGGGCTATAATAAAGATTCTTAGAAAGAGAACGCAAAAGGGAAATTAATAGCATTTTGGGAGAATAAGGTCAACTTATTGCATATCCTCGGTAATCGCTAGATAGGTGGAAGGGATACTTAAGAATTTCAATATGAAAGGAAATATTTTTTGTCGAAGTCGGAATCGATCAAGTTCACTGGCAAGAGAACAATGATGACGATGAAATTACGCTCCAGGAAGGGAAGATGATGATGATGATGATGATGATGATGATGATGGTGGTGGTGGTGATAGTGATGATGATGATGTGATGATGATATCTTGTGCCCCTAATGATACGAAATGAGACGAAATGCAATTTATCCACTGACCAGAATTCAAAACATGATGATGAATGAATGGATGAATATGAATTTAAAACAATCAGTGGATCCGACCCGCAATGCCTCACCTTCCCAGAAACTATATTACTGACCAAGGGGCTGCTTCCAAAGCGCAGTCCTGAATAAATGATGCTTGTTATATAAAAATCCAGGTCAACACCATCGCACCATAATGGTACTTATCGCTAGTAAAGTAGAACCATGGTGTTCCTCAAGTTGCAGTACTAATCAAAAGTAGCGTCAACTCACGGTGTTCCAAATATGATGGTACTACTCACAAATATTGTACGTCGCACAGGTAACGCAGACCTATGGTGTTTCTCACATAACGGCGCCATTCGTAGGCAACGCAAACCCATGGTGCACCTCATATAGGTGTACATACTATCCCGTGGTGTTCCGCACATAGCGGGTACAATTCACAGGCAACGCAGACTCACGGTGTCGCTCATATAGTGCCACCAATCACAGGCAACGCCCAGACCCGTGGTGTTTCTCACATAATGGTACAAATCACCACAGGCAACGCCCAGACCCGTGGTGTTTCTTACATAATGGTACAAATCACCACAGGCAACGCCCAGACCCGTGGTGTTTCTCACATAATGGTACAAATCACCACAGGCAACGCCCAGACCCGTGGTGTTTCTCACATAATGGTACAAATCACCACAGGCAACGCCCAGACCCGTGGTGTTTCTCACATAATGGTACAAATCACCACAGGCAACGCCCAGACCCGTGGTGTTTCTTACATAATGGTACAAATCACCACAGGCAACGCCCAGACCCGTGGTGTTTCTCACATAATGGTACAAATCACCACAGGCAACGCCCAGACCCGTGGTGTTTCTCACATAATGGTACAAATCACCACAGGCAACGCCCAGACCCGTGGTGTTTCTCACATAATGGTACAAATCACCACAGGCAACGCCCAGACCCGTGGTGTTTCTCACATAATGGTACAAATCACCACAGGCAACGCCCAGACCCGTGGTATTTGTTACATAATGGTACAAATCACCACAGGCAACGCCCAGACCCGTGGTGTTTCTTACATAATGGTACAAATCACCACAGGCAACGCCCAGACCCGTGGTGTTTCTCACATAATGGTACAAATCACCACAGGCAACGCCCAGACCCGTGGTGTTTCTCACATAATGGTACAAATCACCACAGGCAACGCCCAGACCCGTGGTGTTTCTCACATAATGGTACAAATCACAGGCAACAAAAGCCCGTGGTGTTCCGCATATAGTGGTACTAATCACAGATACTGTGAACCTACAGTGAACCCCTCTCTGCTGTTACTACGAATCACAAACCTATTGTGTACCTAACATTGTGGTACTACTCGCAAGTAAAGGCGACCCATGGTGTTCCGCCTTTACCGCCTCGGCCAGGCAGCCCCCATTCTCCCGGAATGGTAGTATGTTAAGTGAAATCGAATTAATATGCAGAAAGGCTAATGCACTGAGCTTGCAGTCAGTTGCGTTCAACGATATATTGCGGGGGGAGAAGCGAGTTTTTGGAAGAAATTTTCTTTACCGAGCAAGCGGGTGTGCGGTTTGGATCACGTAGCTATCAGCTTGCCTTCGTGAGATAGTGGGTTCGAACCCCACTGTCGGCAGTCCTGAAGATGTTTTAGGTGGGTTCCCATTTTTAAAATTAACAACTGTCATACTGACACAGGTAGGTCTTATTGCAACGATAGGATAGGAAAGGGCTAGGAGTATGAAGGAAGCGATCGTGGCCTTTAGGTACAGCCCCAGCATTTACCTGATGTGAAAATGGGAAACCACTGAAAACCATCTTCAGGGGTACCGACAGTGGAGTTCGAACTCACTATCTCCCGAATGCAAACTTACAACTGAGCGCCCCTAACCGCACGGCCAACTCGCTCGATCGTTTCCCATTTTCACACCAGACAAATGCTTGGGCTGTACCTTAATTAAGGCTATGGTCACTTCCTTCCCACTCCTAGCCCTTTCCTAACGCATCGTCGCCGTAAGACATCTTTGTGTCGGTGCAACGTACTGTAAAGCAGATAGTTTTTAAAAAAAGATGTCTTTGCATGGCTGTTTTCAAACTGAATTCACTATACAGGAGTGAAAGCTGGTAAAATCAGCATATCTTACAGTATTCTTAAGTTGGAAATAATGGACATGGAAGCGGCGAGAATGATTGCTGGTACAAACAGGTGGAAACAATAGCAGCAGGGTGCTCGCAATGAGGAGATATAGGCTATGTTAGGAATGAACTCGGTGGTGGGGTCATGTCTGACAAATGGAGGAGGGTCGGTCACCTAGGAGAAGTGGTGGTGCTGGTGATTGTTTCAAGTGGACAAATAGGCATCCGTTCTCTATTAATACCAATCAGACGGAAAATGGAAGAGGTCTGACACTTCGAAGAATAAAGGTATCGGCCAAAGAAAGACAAGGCCCACGAAGGGCATGGAAGTGAAAGACTCCCTAGACCTCGAATACTCTAATACCGTCGGGGTCGGGAAACAACAAGAGTTGACCAAGTGAGGTCGGATAAGAAAGTTGCAACTGAGAAGACTGGCACCAGTAAGGGGAAGCAACGTCGGGACTCGGATAACTGCCCCGTGGTCGCCAACCCACGCTCCCAGGTTAAATAATTCCTAGGACACCTCTTAGTCGCCCCTTATGACTGACATGCACTCTTCCACCCCCACCCACAGAGGGAGGAGAATAATAGATTGGGCCATGGGGGGTAAGAGAAGTAGAGGGAGACCAAGGTGATTCTTGTTATTATTATTAATACGGGATTTCCATAGTTTACAGAGGTATAAGAAGCGGTTGGGATGAATGGGTGGACAAGGAGTTAACTAGAGCATAACTTAGAAAATTTGAAATTTTTTCCCCTTTTTTCTAATTTAAAACTGAGAAACTGAAAAATTGAAAATCTGAAAGAACAATAACAATTTGAGCTCGTCAGTTTCAACAACAATGACTCAAAGTAAAAAAAATCAGCTACAAAACTTCAGAGGAATTACAAATACTTACACAGAAAAGAACCGAATTGCTCTTGGCAGGTACAAAAATTTCTAAGAGATAGAAAGCTCCAGGAAAGTACCCTTTGTAGGAGTCTGCGCTCCAACTACATCATCGTCCAGCCTCTCAGAGGCATCAGTTTATAATTGCGCACTTCCAACCTATCGGTTGCTCTTCATTAAAGAATTACACATGTTAGCTTCGAGGTGGGCTTGTCCATTGCTCAACAGTTTGTAACTTTCTATTCCTCAAGGGAACTTCACAACAGACTCAATTCTACACACCGCAATAGATTTACAGGGGCATTTTTGCCCATACTAAATGGCCTTAATGACAAAAGAAAGGGTTGGTTGTAACCGGTCATAGACAAAATGCAGAGGATTCGAAACACTTGCACTCCTTTTAGAAAAACTAAAACCTTAAGTGGACTTATGGACCAATGATACAGAGGCTAGGCCTATTCTACAGCGAAGTGACTAAATGAGAAACATTAAATACCAAAAGAGTGTTAAAGGTTTAGAAACTTTAGTCACCCCATACCAAGTTGAATGGGAATCAACAGAGGGTAATCACTCTTTGTTGCCTGACATTACATATTTCCTAGTAGGAAATAGAACAGAGTCCTCAGGCCGGCCGAAAATTCTACATTTAAACCACCAGGTTTAGAAATTTACATGCAATGAAAGAGATTGAAACATTCCCCTCAAGCTATCTGTAGGAGCTATCACATGTTTATGAAAATTCTGCCATTACCTTGCTTTGCTGGGCCTTCCGAACACCGCCCGCGGCCCCTGCCCCGTTAGTACACACCGCACTCAAATAACTGCAGCAATGAAGAAGACAATACGGTCCTGAAGAGCCCAGCTTTTATAGCATTTTTTGAGGGGAAGATTTCAGAACTCTTTACTGATAGGCTAGATTCCTGTACGTGCCAGCCCCGTGTTGTAGGGGTAGCGTGCCTGCCTCTCGCCCGGAGGCCCCGGGTTCGATTCTCGGCCAGGTCAGGGATTTTTCTCTCGACCTGAGGGCTGGTTCGAGGTCCACTCAGCCTACGTTATTACAATTAAGGTGCTATCTGACGGCGAGATGGCGGCCCCGGTCTCGAAAACCAGAATAACGGCCGTGCTGACCACACGGACCCTCGTAATCTGCAGGCCTTCGGGCTGAGCAGCGGTCGCTGGGCAGGCCAAAGCCCTTTCAAGGGCGTTAAGTGCCGTGGGGTTTGGTTTGGTAGATTCCTGTACACACCCCTGTTTATAATTGGCCAGAGAAAATATTTACACAATTCTGTTGGGTTGATTGATATTGGAGAAGGAACCACCAGAAGTGATGACAGCTTTGATACATGAAAAAGAAAAAAAATAATCTTCAAAAACTAAGGTTAGCCAATAATAAAAATCAAGTTCCCTCAAGAATTAATTCTCGTTGATCCCGCCAAATGGAGCACTTAGACCGATGGTGGAGACTTCTCACAGTTGAAAACCCAAGTATCTCGAATAACATCACTTCAAGTTCGGTTACATAGATGGCCTTATAGAAGGCGCGCAGTTTAACTGGCCGAAGAAGGTGTACCCCCCGGTAAAATTATTATTATTATTATTATTATTATTATTATTATTATTATTATTAACATTCCACACCTGTGAGGTCGTGGATGTCAACTGCGTAGCGCGGGTGGATTTCGCCCTATTTTATGAACGGATGCCCTTCCTGACGCCAATCCTATGTGAAGTTATGTAGTTACTATTGCGTGTTTCTGAGGTGGTTGCTAGTGTCGTGTGTTGTCTGAACTTAAAAAGGAGAGTGTTGGGATGAACTCAAACCCCAGTCCCCAACCCAGAAGAATTAATCAGCCGCCATTGTAATCCCGACCCGGCCGGGAATAGAACCCGGGACCCTTTGAACCGAAGGCCTCAACGCTGACCATTTAGCCAAGGGGTCGGGCTATGTATGCGTGTATGTATTATTTTAACGACTCAATATTTACGAGCGTTCGTGAAAATATTTTTCCATTTCTGGGCGAGCACAATGTCCTCTTTCTATGTGCTTACAACACGTGCATTTTGTTCCTGCAAAACACGTTGAATGGTCGCAGAGAACCGTGAAAAGCTTCTGAAAAGGAATCTCCATACAGAACTCGAAATGGGAAGCTGTATTATTAGCAGACACAAGGGAAGAATTATCGGTAGCCGGTCGGTATACCACACAATTAAGTATACGTACGTTTTGGATGTGCGAGGTGCTAATCGAAATATTAATTCTTATTTCATTTCCTATTGAGCTTAAATGTTGAAGAAAATCACACTCTGGTACAGAGTTATGCAGAATCCGTCAGAAATGTGATTGAGATCATGATAATTACTGTGGGCTGATCTACAATATCTTACAGCATTCAATAAAACCACCAAACGGAGAGAATAGCCTACAAGAATTAACACCCTAGAATAAAACGATCCACATCAACTGGTGTAGAATCTTGCTAATAAGTTTAGGTGACTCCATCTTCGGTCCAAAGCAGGTTGTAAAAGGAGTTGATGAATAAATTGTAATTATTATTCCTCAATGTATTGAGTCTCCCTCGCCATTTACGAAGTCAGGCGTGGTGTGCTGTCCTCTGTTGTTCTGAGGAGACTTTTTCTAGAAGCTAGGCTGGACATGCTTTATGGTAGCCATAAAGAGGGTGAGCTTTAGATGTGACAGTATTTTTCCTTCTCGCGCTTTGTCGCTATCTCTCGATGGTGGTCAGGAGGTGCAATTCCGGCAAGGCAGTGCAATTTATCCAAAGGCGTAGGCCGTAGGCAGCCTCAGATGATGTGACAACGTCCACCTGTCTTGTATGACCAGATCTACACCACACCGGGCACGCTTACTCAGCAGCGGAATAGCACAGCGTGAGTGAAGATGTCATTGTACTTGACTCAGGGGCGGCTTTTCAGGTGAAGTAGGTGAAGTGCCACTTCACCATTTATCTTTACCAGAATGATTTTTTTAAAATTTATTTTTCTTATGACATTTATTGGTTTTACGGAAAGAAAATGTTTTTTATACGGCATATGGAGCACCAAGAGCTCGCATCACTTGATGAGAACCAGGGGAACTCACGAAAGCGCCGGCTGTCGGCCACCCACAGTAGGGCTCGTGAGATTGAATGAAGACGAGAGATTCGCAGCTAAATCTACCTCCCAAGTGCCGCTTGGCCTTGGCGGTTGCCATGACAACCGTGACGTCACCCGCGTACTTTCCTCATAGCGGAATGTGCTAGTGAAGTTGTCGGAATATCGGAATGTTTCGTCTCCCCTGCGTCATCCTGTGTGAAGTACGAGTACTTACGTATCGTGGTTCATTCGTAGTGTTGTGCTGTTTTATTTAAACATATATCCTGTTTATGACATAGTGTGTATTTTATTAGAAACGCCATTTTCACGTTGGAGAAACGAAGATCAAAATGAAGTTCTACGTTTTGGTCGCCCTACTGAATCACTGCAAATTTGTGCTACAAAAGAAGTGAAACATTCCGGTAAATCTTACAATTGTGGTTTAAGGAATTTCCATGGTTGTGCTCCTCTCCAGCTTGCTTTTTAGCAATAAAAATAACGTTTGGAATAAAGAAGGATTTTCAGCCCTTTTGAACATAACACGTTCTTTACATAACAACTCAGACTCTGCAGAACATATAAAATGCCAGCTAGATTTGAAGACTTTGGAAAGAAACCAAAATACTATCTCTGATGCCTGAAGGAAAATGCTAGACTGTATATTGTACAGTTCAATGAAAATGTACGTTTAAATAGGCTTTTCCTTCAGTTGGTAATATAACATTTCGGGTTTCTAGCGTCAGTAAACAGCTGTGCGTCGTAAATGAAAACACGACAAAATGTCCAGCTCTTCCTGAGAGTGCCGCGCTTCCATAATTGTTAGAGTCCCGGTCAGATCTTATCTCTACTTTGCATTGTAGAAGAGCAAAGGCAACCACATGGTTGCCGCGCTATGACGTTACACAGAGCTCCGGTCTGTATACAGTTTTGGTCACGTGCTGGACCCTCCGCCAGTCACAGGTACGAGGTACGAGTATAAAACAACCAAAAACAACACGTAGTTCCTAAAGCTGTCGCTCGAAACAGAACGGGTTATAACTCTTCACCATATTTTTCAGCCACGAGCCGCCACTGACTTGACTGTGATTACCATGTGGTGTCTGCCTGTCAGTTCCCGCACCACATTGTTCCGAGCTATAAGGTGCGACAGTAGCTGCCACAGTGGCCAGATCCGCACGACTGGGGTCGCCATACACGTTGGCGACAGCAGCCGCCAGCAACAGGCACGCGGGGTGCTTTCTAAAGGCGCGTCCAGACTTGAAACAGAACCTCGTAACGTAACCGTGTCACGCTCCTGTCCGGACGGTACTGCGTAACTTAGTCGCGTAACGTTAGTCCGCAACATAAACGATGCGGAAAGAGGTTCGCTGCGTTCCACTGCTTGTCGGCTTTACCGTGGCACATCAAAGAGCAGCACGTACGAAGTTACAGCAGACTTGGACGTTTACAGAACCTCGGCGCGCAACAAGCATTCGTATCTGCCTGCTTGATCAGTAAACATGGAGTGGACCGAGCAGAACACACTGCATTTTGTTAAAATGTACAGAGGTAAGGAAATTCTGTCATCCCAGGCAATTAAAAAAAATTAAGGAACGATGCTTGGGAGGAGCTGGCGACGGAACTGAACACAACGGCCGCGGAATGCCTGAAGAAAATGACGTCATTGCTTTCTTCACACCAAAGGGAGAAAGGAAAAATAAAGAAGATACTGGGAGCAGGGTTAGGTGTTTATAAATAAAAGAATATAATATTACGTATAAAATACGGCATCAGAATGTAGGTAACATTCTGGTAAAATTTGTATGATGCTCACTAACTGTCTGAAACCACGTCAGCCAGAAAATTTGCACCACCATGTGTAGTTCTAATGTATATACTGTAACTGAGTTTCCGTCGCGGTTTGCTTGCATAATACAAATAAATATAGGCTGCTGCAGCTATCTCCATGTTTGAAAGCTGTACTAGCTCAGCCTGCGTTACGGGCTGCAGTGCGCAGTGGACAAGTTTACCTCGCAACCACGGTGCGTGACATTGTCCCATTTAACCTTGGCGCGACAGTTGGGCGCGCATGTCTGTACCCGCCTTTAGACACGACTCCTGCCGCCAGTAGTGCAGTCCAATCGATCAGAAATGGACGAGAGAACGGGCGATTTCGTGAGTGCAGGACTTTCCTTCACATTTTAATGTAAGAGGAAGAAGGCGACGAAAAGGCGACAGGAAAAGAAGGAAAGTCAACAGTATATTTACATCACGCGACGAGGAAGGGTGCTATAAAATTTTAATTAACAAGCATCTGTTAACGGATGAAACAAAGTTCAGGAAATATTTCAGACTGAGGGTTAGTCACTTTAGTTATATCCTGGAAACTATACAAAGTGAAATATTGAAAACTCCTTGTAATCGGTACAAGAAGCCCATCAACCCTGCTGAGAAACTTGCACTCAATCTCAGGTACGGACATGTTAATCTTATTTTGACAGTGTTTAGCTCAGCTGAATAAATTGTACGTGTCTTCACAACTAAAACATAACAATCAGTAAATGTACGGTCGTAATAGACATGAAAATTGTACACACATTTATGCTCGGAAACTAAGTGACATAGAGCTACTGTGTATCATGTGAGTGACTAAAGACTCCCTCGACACTTCATTGCTTTGATATCGTACCCAAGGTCAATAATTAACTACACAGTTCAAAAAATTGGGGAACATGTTTTGTAACGTCTCGTATGTTAATTTGGTAGATGGGGTGCCAATAGTCGTACAGCAAAACTTGAGACCTTAGCTACTCAGGGAATGTCATATGGAAGTCCATCTGTAGGCGTAGCCAAGCATTAAACTGTCAGGTGACCCCTCAAAACAAAGTGAATAGCGGTGCGTTCGTGTGTTGTTGTGAGGTACACAGACTATTGCAGTCATTTGAGCTCGTTGTACGTAAACCAGCACATCATGAGAAATCTTAACGAGGTTTAAGTTACAAGGGCCGTCACTTTGATCCAGGAAGGATGGACTTTTCCTCGAGTTGCTTTGGATCTCAATGTCTCTCCGTCAGTTATTCAACGCTTATGGAATCGCTACATTGAGACAGGCCAGTTCACAAGGCGGTCGGTAGATGCAGAATGGGTTTCGGCCCATAAGTGGCCACGGCTGGTCCGTGGTCCAACAGCTCTGCACTCTGACCGGCCAACCGAGCAGAGGAGGGGTGGCCACGGCTGTACCGTGCCTCTAAGCCTCTGCATTCTGGAGACGGGGCAGGGCTGGACCTCACGGCTGCCCCCAACCGTCGGCTGTCCTGAGAATGGTTTTCCGTGGTTTTCCATTCTCCTGCAGTAACGCGAATGCCGGGACAGTTGCTAGTATAGGCCACGGCTGCCAACCCCTCACCTTCCCCGAGCATCTCCTTCACCACAACAAATCTCCCGGCCTGAGAGAAGGCGTCACCGTCGAAGAGGCCTGCCTCCCCCTTCAGGGGAGGAATGAAAAACATTTTTAGTAGTAATAGTAGTTCACAAGGAGGGTTGGACAAGGTCGTGGACGCATAACAAACCCACAGGATGACGGATTTATGACCATCTGTGCGTTGCGGCGTCGTTCAGCAACTGCCAGAGAACTGCAACAAGACTTCAGGAGGGTCACTGGAGTCACGGTGTCTGACCAGACAGTAAGGAACAGGTTAATAGAAGTGTTCTTACAACCCAGACGTCCTGTTTGAGTGCCCCGTTTAACGCAGCAACATCGCGCAGCTCGCCTACTGTTTGCCCCTAACCACGTCAACTGGCAACTTCGCTAATGGAGACCTGTGTTGTTCACAGACGAGTCCAGTTTTCCCCTGAAACGGCGCGATGGACGTCAACGTGTATGGATACGCCGTGGTGAGCAGTACATGCCAAATGTTGTCCAGGAAGGCGAGCGATCCGGACAAGGTTTTGTGATGGTGTGGGGTGGCATCAGTATTAATGGCCGTATCGTCCTCCGTGGTAATCGTACCGCTGCGGGGTACATAGAGCAGATACTGCTACAGCATGTGTTGCTTGCTGCATACGGTGTTGCTCTGAATTCGTACTCGTGCACGACAATGTCAGGGCTCATGTAGCGCGCATCACCAGAGCTGTCTTGCGAGAACTGGACATTCAAGAGGTGGAATGGCCAGCAGTGAGTCCCGACCTTAATCCCATCGAGCATGTGTGGGATAGGCTAGACCGAAATGTTCGTGGGCGTCTGTTCCACCAAAGACTCTCCAAGATCTCGAACAGGCTCTCATTGAAGAATGGGACCTGATACCGTAACGTGACCTCCGTCGACTTATACGGAGCATGTCAAGTAGGTGCCAAGTTATGATAAATGCTCGTGGAAGACACAATACCATACTGATGCTCTCCAACTGTGAGAAAAATGCATCCTGGAGGACTGTTATCACTTTGTTTTCGCTCCTATTTGGACATTTCCGTTTGTGTTCTGAAAATGAACGCGAATACATCGACATTCTTTTGTATACTTCAACGGTAAAGAATAAAGGGTGTGAGGTATTGTTTTGTGGAGCATGGCTTACGTTCAAAATCATGTTCCCCTAGTTATTTTGAATTGTGCATTACACAATAACGACTGTGCCCACCAGCACTGCTCACTGCACGTCGCGTGTCGCAGTCCAAATGTCAACTGCGCATGCACGGAAGTGGCGACTGCTGTCGCCATGGTGGCTACAGTACCTTGGAAAACGCACCTTAATACTTTCTTCTTGATGTTGGAGCAGTCCTTCTTATGGCTAGTCCACACCAAAGTTAATAAACAATGTTAATGAAAACATCCCTCAGCATAGTTAATGAACTTTTGTTAACAAACTTCTTCAGCATTATGTCCACACCAGAAAGGCTGTTTGTGATGTTACGGTGCATAGGGTCAGGAAGAAAAAAATAGACGCAAAGTGTAGCAAAGAGAAATATCGTTAAGGTGGAGAGAACACTTACGTCAGAACTTGTAATTCATGATGCAGCAGGTTTTCAAAATGTTCTTGAGAATTCCCCCACATGACTTTCAGTACTTTATTGACAGTAATTGGACCTGAAATTGCTAGAACTGATACAGATTGTCGGAAAGCCGGCTCCACTAATGACAGGCTGTTTCTTTATAGTAAAATTCGTAGCAACTGGTGACTTGGGACATTTCATTTATATATTTGTCTAGAGCAGGGCCTCTTAAACGCCCAAAATCTCACGCTTGCAAACAGCGGCGCAGAGTTGCTGTGCACAGTGCATCGGTCCCGCTCGGCTCGGCTCGGATCAACGCTTCGTCTCTGGCCTACTCGGCTAAGCTCGGCTCAACTCGGCTCAACTCAGCTCGGATTTGGAGCGCTAGGCAGCAAGTGAGGAAGAGGGAGACAGGGGGAGCGAGCGAGACAGGCGTGGGGAAAGAGAGAAACAGCGCTATTACTCCAAATTGAGGAGTGGGGGTTTGCACTCTGGTCAACCAAGCGAAGTCGTCTTTTGCACCATGCACAGTGCATGCACCAGGCGCATGCACCCTGAGAAGCCCTGGTCTAGAGCATCAAAACAAACAATTTCAAGTTATTGTGCTTGAGGTGTTTGAAGCTTTATATAACAATCTCAAGGAATCGGTAAAGGTACGAAAAAAAGAATATCTTCACTTAACCTAGTTAGGGTATTTTGATGATATAGAAGTGATTATGGAATAATAGGTTATTCAGCGAGGAGCAAAACTGGAAATGAAACATTAGAAAACAGCTAAAAGAATATCATACAGAATTAAAAGTAGTGTATATTGGAACTTTCACTTGCGATTTGGTAGCAAATTTTTAGAAAAAAATAAGAAAGCATCGTATTCCGTGCTACGAATTTGTGTGCTCTAATTGCGTCTTCGTGCATGTGCGAACCGAAATGTTAACGAAAATACGAAAAGTTAATGACATTTTCATTCACAAAAGTTAAAGATATTTTGTTTATCAACATGTTGAAAAAGTTAACGAACTCGCTATTTTGTTTATTAACAGTCAACAATGCTCATGAATATTGCTGGTTAACAGCGTTTTTTAACCAAAAAACTAAAAACATCTTGGTGTGGACGCCCCTTTAAAGGTGGCACCGAGCAAATGGCCGTGCGGTTAGGGTCACGCAACTGGGAACCTGCCTTTCGGGAGAGATTGGATTCGAACCCCACTGTTGGCAGCCCTGAAAATGGGTAACCGTGCTTTCCCATTTTCACACCAGGCAAATCCTGGCTAAATTAAGGCCAAAGTCGCTTTCTTCCCACTCCTAGCCCTTTCCTATTCCATCGTCGCAAGACATATTTGTGACGGTGCGACATGAAACAAATACAAATAATTTATAACTGTTAAGAAATTTAGTCCCCCGAAACTAATTTATGAATAAATAATTTTAAAAACCACCTGAAAAAGAAAACAAACAGATTTATACCTTAAAAAAGGAACAAATTTGAATGCCAGGTTTCGTTCTTGAAAGAACATCATCAGTTTCTATCAAATCAGACTGGAACGTATTTAGAAATGTATAAAAATGAATGTTTAAACACTGTTTAAATTCATAAATACATGAAATTTGGAACTAATCTTAAGTAAATCCTCACATCGTCCGCCTCTGTGGTGTAATGGTTAATGTGATTAGCTGGCACCCCGGAGGCCCGGGTTCGATTCCCGGCTCTGCCACGAAATTTGAAAAGAGGTACGAGGGCTGGAACGGGATCCATTCAGCATCGGGAGGTAAACTGAGTAGAGAGAGGTTCGATTCCCACCTCAGTCACCTTCGAAGTGGTTTTACGCGGTTTCCCCACTTCTCCTCCAGGCAAATGCCAGGATGGTACCTAACTTAAGGCCACAGCCGCTTCCTTCCCTCTTCCTTGTCTATCGCTTCCGATCTTCTGTACCCCGTACAAGGGCACTATTCAGCATAGCAGGTGAGGCCACCTGGGTGGGGTACTGCTCCTCTCCCCATTTGTATCCCCCGGCACAAAGTCTCACTCTCCAGGTCATTGCCCTTGAGACGGTAGAGGACAAAGAGGAGGCAGGACAGGTTTTTCTCTGGGTACTCTAGTTTTTCCCTGTCATATTCCATTCCAGCAAAAATCTCCAATATCCTTTCATTGCATCTGTCATTCATTAATCATTGCCCCCAGAGGAGTGCGACAGGCTTCGGCAGCCGGCACAATTCCTATCCTCGCCGCTAGATGAGGCTTCATTCATTCCATTCCTGACCCGGTCAAATGACTGGAAACAGGCTGTGGATTTTCATGTTCATTTTCATTTTAATAAACATTTACGTTTAAATAAATCCTCAAATATTTGAAATTCTGAACTTATACAAGTTCTCCCTTCTCTCCACTCCGAGATAGAATGTCATTATATTTTTAATTAAGTTATTTCTTTTTCAAACATAATTCTGTTATATGTTTTCTTTTTCAGGTAGTTTATATATTGTATTCATAAGTTAGTTTCGTTAGGCTAAAGAAGAACCAAACAAGTATAAATTAACTTATTCGAAAATGAAAAGAAATGGCGCAAAATATCACCAAAAATTTACAAATATGTCACCAGAAGTATGTCATATAACGTTGAAGTGAACTTTCTTATACAGATGATCAGGTTGACATTTGTAATACGTGTGTGTACTGGGAATAATTCACACTTTCCCCTTTCACCAACACAAAAAGAAATGGTACACTTTACGAGGGAGCTGGATCTGCTGTGATAAATGATGACATTACCGGAGTGATTTGTGTTTTGTGTTACCTCTCTTTATCGGGTTTTATAAAAGCAAGTTGTCAAACACATTATGACGCATGTCAAGGACGTTTGCTAATCAATATCGCACGGGGTCAGACACAAGGTGCATAAAATCCATGCATTGAAATCTCAACCCCGACGTCAATAAAACTGCTGTCACTAAATACTGATGGTACCGCCACAGAACTCTCAACCGAATACTCTATACAAAGTGTATGCAAACTTTTAGGTCGCATTCCTCACACGTATAAAAATGGGTGGCTATATTTCTAGAAAATAGATCTCAGAGAATTAGAGTAGGCGAAGCTTTATCTGACCCTGTAATAATTAAGCGGGGAATTCCTCAAGGCAGTATTATTGGACCTTTACGTTTACGTTTTCTGATATATATATATATATATAAAAATCATATGAGTATAGAAGTAGAATCAGAGATGAGGCTTTTTGCACATTATGTTATTCTGCATAGAATAATAAATAAGTAACAAGATTGTGGAAAACTACAAAATGACCTCGATAGGGTTGTGAGATAGACAGCAGGCAATGGTATGATGATAAACGGGGTTAAAAGTTAGGTTGTGAGTTTCACAAATAGGAAAAGTCCTCTCAGTTTTCATTACTGCGTTGATGGGGTAAAAGTTTCTTTTGAGGATAATTGTAAATACTTAGGTGTTAATATAAAGAAAGATCTTCATTGGGGCAATCACATAAATGAGGTTGTAAATAAAGGGTACAGACCTTTGTACATGGTTATGAGGGTGTTTAGGGGTTGTAGTAAGGATGTAAAGGAGAGGGCATACAAGTCTCTGGTAAGACGCCAAATAGAGTATGGTTCCAATGTATGAGACCCTCACCAGGATTGCTCGATTCAAGAACTGGTAAAATCCGAAGAAAAGCAGCTCGACCTTTTCTGGGTGATTTCCGACAAAAGAGTAGCATTAAAATAATGTTGCAAAGTTTGGGCTGGGAAGACTTGGGATAAAGAAAACGAGTTGCTCAACTAAGTGGTATGTTCCAAGCTGTCAGTGGAGAGATGACGTGGAATGATATTAGTAGACGAATACGTATGAGTGATTTCTCTAAAAGTATGAAAGATCACAATATTGTAGAGCCAGAACTAGGAACTTTCTAAGCTCCAAGTTCTCCTTGCCAAGTGTATGTTACATTTCAAGGTTATATCTATCAACTCAATGATGTATTTCCAAGCAACCACCTATAGGTGCATGGATTTTTCGTTATGATGATTGTTATCAGATTTCCCTTAATTTAATTTTTACCAAGAACTGATGATGACTCCATGGGAGTCGAAACCGGTCTTCTTATAATTTAATACATTTTTGCAATGTGTTGAATGGTGGAACATCCCTCAAACTCTACATTATATTCAGTGTGTAACTGAGACTCGATGAGCGAATGTCAAGTGAGTATCAACTGAATGAACCGACTGAGACACAAGTGAGCAACCAAGCGAGAGCGCATTATTTCTTGCCACAAGTCTTATAGCCTCAAGAGGACGCTAGCCTGCAGGGAAAACCCTGTCTAACAAACCGTTTCCATTTGTAACAGCCATCCAAATTCAACAGCCGCTGATGTAAATACGCACCTCTCTCAATCCAGCACAAGTAAATAATATTATCGATTCCTGGTTCTCGATAATTCTGATCTTAATTATGCGAGGCGTCAGATCTGTGGAATTTAGCATAGTGGCGGAATAATTGATTGAAATTCAGATGATTCCAGCCCTGGGAAAGAGTTTTCAACCTGTGACAATAGTTCTGTACACAGCCTCGTTCAAATCTCACCCCCTCCAGGTTGCTGTGCTTGGGTTTGGCGGTATAGTACGGGTCTACACGATTGAAATCCCGGTTTGCGGCTCAATTCCAACTCGGGAAATTTATGAGAACCCCTATTGCTCCGGAAAGAACGAATTCCATGGCTTGGAATTGAGCCACAAACCGTGATTTCAATCGTGTAGAGCCCTACTATACCATCAAACCCAAGCACAGCAACCTGGATGGGGCGAGCGCTAATAAAATAATGCCACATTGTTCTTATAAATAAATTTAAGTATATTATGATTTGGTTCAATATGAAGATTAAGTTAGAATTCAAGAGAACAAATTGGGGCAAATATTCGTTTATAGGAAGGTGAGTTAGGAATTGGAATGACTTACCAGGAGATGTTGAAATAATTTCTAATTACTTTGCAATCATTTAAGAAAAGGCTAGGAAAACAACAGATAGGGAATCTGCTACCTGAGCGGCTGCCCTAAATGCAGATCAGTAGTAATTGATTGAAGAACATATGTTAAATGGACATCGGTCCGGAAACGCTATATGTCCATTAGAACTCATTTCCTAGAACTCTACACAGCTCATTAATAAGAGGAAACACACAGAAACAGAACGTACCAGCACACCACGTGAAGGGTTCCAAATGCCCTCCGTTAGAATCGATACATGCATCAACCCGCCATCTCATCCGGGATTCACTGCCGTTTAAATCCAAGTTCATCTTCCATCGGCACTGGGGATGAGAAGGGGGTGAAAGTCCAAAATGTTGGAGATTATGCATGTATGTATGTGTGTTCCAGCATAGTTGTTAACCAAACTTGCCACACAAATAAGTTATTATCTGGATGATGATATTATTGGATTTACGTCCCACTAACTTTTATGCTTTATGGAGACGCCTAGGTGCCGGAATTTAGTTCCACATTAGTGGAAGTAAATCTACCGACACGAGGCTGACGTATTTGAGCACCTTCAAATACCACCGGACTGAGCCAGGATCGAACTTACCAAGTTGGGATCAGAAGGCCAGCGTCTCAACCGTCTAAGCCATTCAGCCCGGTTTATTATCTGGAAAATAATTCTATGGAGGTAACACACGCGTAGGGGCGGGACTGGGGAGGGGGTGACACGTAAAAATTAATCGAAAACGACCAATATTAGTATCGGATCCATAGATTTGTGGCGCCGCTGAGATCAAGAGTGACACTTCGGATGTTGCCTAAGACCAAGTTCATCCCCATCGGGATGAGGAGTGAAAGGCATAAAAAATAAAATGTCCAAAATGGCCAATAATAATAACAACAACAACAACAGGTAGGTCTTACGGCAGCAATGGGATAGGAAGCTCGAATGCAAGCTGACAGCTGCGCAGCCCTAACCGCATGGCCAACTCGCCCGGTCTCAGAATGACCGAGTTTATGGATGTATGTGTGTATATTCCAAGCTATCAACAAAACGTGGTTCACGTTTGACATAGTACTGGAAAATTTACCGTGTGGTAGGACACAACTAGAACTCCTAGAGGTGGGGTAGGAAGGGGATAGCATGTAAAAATAATCGAAAACGACCAACATTAGTGTCGAATTCATCGTTTATTTTAAGCCCAATTTCATCCCCCTTAAACGGGAGTGGACGACGGGGGAGGGGGGGGAGAGGGGAGAAAAATAAAATGTCCAAAGTGACCGAGTGGGTTGCATCGCTAGGCTGATTGGTGACAGTCCCCATGACAGCTGGGATCGTATGCATCATATCTATAGACGGTCTGAGTGGCTGAGTGACACATAATAAACAGGTATTTTTTTCATTTTTCATTTCAATATAGGCACCTGAGCCAAGGCTCTTCTTGGTGCAATACAAATAAATGACAATGGCAGCTATATTCACAATCTGATTACAAAATAAAATACAGTAAGTATATAATTTAACATGGTGTAAGAGATAAGATAGGACAAAGCTTCCTAACCATAATTACCATACTACTTGAGGTATTTAGTTAGATTACTTTCGAAGATAGATAAAGTTGGTAACATTTTTATATTTTTTGGAAGCGAGTTATACATAGTTATAGAAAAATGCCAAAGAGAGTTTTGACCATAACTAGTGGAATGAATCTGATTGTAGTGAATATTATAAATAATTCTTGTTTCATAATTATGAATCTGTGAATTGGTAATTACTGATGTGTTTGAGCGGACTAATTTGTTTTGAATTTTATAGATCATAATTATAGAAGCCTTTATGCGGAGGTTTGGAAGTGATAATATATTACAATATTTATACAGATCTTTAGTCGGTGTCAGAATGGGCAGTTTGAAAATTATTTTTAGTGCTCTCTTAGGTAAGCCGAATCCTTAAAGTAAACACTCAAAAAAGTACCCGGGGTGCGGCGAGTACTACAACTAGTTTTCTATGTTAGTTCCTACGCCATGTGCCCAGTCATAGGTGAAAGCCATATCCTGGAAAAAGTACTGTGAAGTAAGACAGCCCTAGAACCCCTAGGGGTGGGGTGAGAAGGGGATGACATGCAAAAATAATCGAAAACGACCAACACCGGTGTCGAATCCATATCCCGTTGAACTCAGCTGAGACTCATTTTAATGGATCGATATTATCAACCAGTATCTTACGTGCTAGTTGGCTCTTCTGGTACCTTCTACGTTAAACTGATAAATGTTTATGCTGAGTCTCAACTTTCTGGACAGATGATCATCGGAATTTGTGATGCGATATGCACCAAGGGATCTCAAGGATTGTCTGACGCTAGCAGTATTGTTGCTCGCTTAGTACCACCCAGGGGACACGTGCGAGGCAGAAAAGAGTTACAACCTGCGAATGCGAGCAACTATCATCCCCAGAGGTAGAGAAAGAGGGCACTTGCACTACAGACTTATTCAACTTGCATCGTGGGCATTACTTTACGCTATGTGCTTCTGTAGTGTTCTCCACGCTGTTTGGTCGTATTTAAGTTTAAAAAATACATAACCAATGGTTTACAGAAAAGTAAAATATTTGATAATAATTTATTTCAGTTTCAAATTAAGCTATGCAACATTGTTACATTATTATTCATCACTACTGACTTTGATTTCAGTATAATAATTTTCATAAATACAATGTCCAGCTCTAAGGATTTGTGGCTACTATCTTGGTCTTCAATCAGTGGGGCGAATTTCCTGCCGGTTCGAGGGTTAATCATAAACAATTTTATTTCATTTGGCTCCTGCAACTCACACACCACACGCAACACGACCCTCCCCCACAAAAGTACAGTTTCCCATACACAGCAATCGCTACCCAAACTCATAGGACGATTTTCTAACGGGGGCTGCACCAGGCTACCAATTGCCACACGAAATAATAATAATAAAGATGCCCTACTGAGTGGCTCAGATGGTTGAGGCGCTGGCCTTCTGACCCCAGGTTGGCAGGTTCGATCCTGGATCAATCCGGTGGTGCTTGAAGGTGCTCAAAATACGTAAGCCCCGTGTCGGTAGATTTACTGGCACGTAAAAGAATTCCTGTGTGACTAAATTCCGACACATCGGCATCTCCGAAAACCGAAAAGGTATTTAGTGGGAGTAAAAACCTTTATTATTATTGTTATTATTATTATTATTATTATTATTATTATTATTATTATTATTATTATTATTATTATTATTCCGACGATTGTGTGAAACGCAGAGGTGAAAGAAGGTCCGGGCATGAATGGGTGGATAAACGAATATCGAAAGATTTAAAATTGGCAGTTTTATTTTTCCCCTTTTATTCTTTCCTCTTTTCAGATGTTAACTTTTAACAAAACAATTCGCTAAGCGAAAAAAAGGATTCCAGGTACAACAATGAGATATAGAAGTAATATAATAAATGACAATAGCACCTGTGCTCCAGGAAATTATCTAGGAGACTACTCTCCAAACATTATACCATTCCAAAGGCACCATTCAACCTTTACATTAACACCTTTACATTAATTGGAAGAGCATTATTGCTCTATCAATTTACACTTACGAATCTATTTTCAAAAATTTCCAGGTCTATCAAAGCACATCCTACATTTTACCACAATCAAACAGTATTCACTCTCTAAAACGCTCAAGAGTCCGGTATCTTTACCATGAAAAGGAATGACATTGATTATATCAGGGATAGTACGTATCCATTCTACAAGGTCTTTGGTAAAATCAAAGGGTTAACTTACTGGCCCAAAAACCAAAAATGGAAAGGAGGCGATTTCGTGCACTCGTAGAAATTTACGACTGAATGCATAATATCCTCCTTGGGCTTATGGCCCGACGTTACAGAGGCTAAGCCTATACTACTGAGGTGACTACAGTAGATAGAGAAAAATATTTAAGTTACGGAATTTACAACGTAGAAAAAGTTACAAAATCAGTCACCTCAAAATCCATAGAAAGGGAAATCGAGAGGGTACCTCACTCTCTATTCCCTGATTTCGGATAAGTTCTTTCGACTAGTTTGAAATTACATTTAGAGTTTGAAATTTAGATGTTTAGAAAATGAAGTTACATTACTGAAGATTTGAAACCTTCCTTCGAGCTAGCTTTGAAAGACAATACAATTTTAATCAATATCTGCCATTACCTTGAACTGGTGGACCACTCGAAGATGGACGAGGCGCCTCCGCCTCCTTCACTAATACACACTATGTAGACTGGAGCGAAGTTCCGAAAAACTCTGGGCTAAAGCCCGACACACCCCTAATTCTCATTGGATAATTAAATAAATACCAGAAAATTTTGATTGGATGAAAAATAAATATACAAAATTTTCTATTGGCCAACATCTTAAGTTGGCGGGAACTATAACACACCGAAAACAAAGAATAAACAATTCAGTTGAGTAAACCTTAATATACAAAATTACTCTACAATTTTAATAGTTCATCTTCACACCAGAGTGCATAACATAAGTTTATTGTAGCGACATCTGTTGAGAAGTGTTCAAACTTCTTGCGCTACTTGTTGAGAATTTTATATTTTAGATGGCGTTCTCCAAGGCGTTTTATTTAGATGTATTGGGCGGGTGTACCTCCGGTACAATTATTATTTATTTATTTATTTATTTATTTATTTATTTATTTATTTATTTATTTATTTATTTATTTATTTATTTATTTATTTATTTATTTATCCAGGGTCTCCTTGTCTTGGTTTCTTTCACGTATAAACTACTTGATGGACCAAGCTCAAATTTGGAAAGCATAAAACTGGAAATTTTGGTTACTTACTATTATACTGTACCTTAAAGGGGGTCGTTCAGTGAAATAAAATGTGAGGAAAGTCATAGGAAAATGTATAATGAAAATTATCGTGGTTCCTACTTGGCCGATCAGCGAATAACTTTAAAAAAAATTTGCACCTGCCAAATATTAATGAAATTAAAAGCAGTATTAATGTTTGCATTGGGCTATTTTATTGTCTCTAAACTGTTTCTCTTTTATCTCTTGGACTATAACTAACGGAAAAATCATGCGAGTACATTTTCTCTGCTACACGGAAAAGCATTGAATCAGGATATGTTTTTGGTCCTAGAAGGCGAGAGAACAAGTACAGATTCTTCGGTTGTCCCCCCTTTTAGCAGCCTCTTACGACAAGTGGAAAGGTACAGATAATGCATCCTTTGACTCCATCTACAGGGGAGATAAGGAGTTCCGACAAATCGAAAGAAACCATAAGTGCATCCGCAAAATAACTGTAAAGCGCAATATCTGTTAGAAAATGAAAGACATTCTAGAATTATTATTATTATTATTATTATTATTATTATTATTATTATTATTATTATTATTATTATTATTATTATTCCGAGGTATCTCTGGAACAGCAGAGGTGAAAGAAGGTTAGGGCTGGAATGGGTCTAACTACAAAGGCCGAAAGAAGAATTAAAATTTCAATAAAGGTTATATTTTCAAAACTTAACAATTTTCGCATAGAATTAAAAAATTTAACAAGAACCATCAACAACAATCCAATAATCAGGTATCAGGTACAATTTTACAAACGAAAGCACAAGTTTCGGGACCTTTACAAGTTCTGGGCTTGAGCCCCAAATTTCACAATCTTTCAGCTTTTAGCTCAACAATACCAAGTTACAATATAGTTCCAAAGGCAGAAAACCCCTTCATACCAGGAGCATAAGCTCCAAGAATCATATCGGCCCTCCTAGAGGCACTTTATCACATCAGAAAGAGCTAACCCGCTCTCAATTTCTCACGCCTTTCAAAGGCCACAACAACATTCGCATTGCCTGCCTCTCAAGACACACTTACAAATGAACAGGGGTACCTTGAACCCATTCTACTGGGCCTTAAATAAAAATAATAGGGTAATATAAGCGGCCCTAAATACAAAAGGAATGGAGGCGAGAACTTGCACTGATACATGAAACTTGTTAAAACCTAAGTGGCCCTAGGCCAATTACACAGGGGATATTCCCATACTAGGGAGGTGACTCGTACAAGAAAAATTTAAGACATTACATAAAGAAGGAAAACAGTTACAAACATAGTCACCTCAAAACAAAAGGAAGGGGAGCTCGAGAGGGTAAGGCACTCTCTATCCCCGATATATAGTTAAAGTGATATGAAAATTTTATATCAGCGGGCACTAATTTACATTTTCAGACAGGAAGGTTACATTGAAAAGATTTCGAACCTTCCCCGATGGTTAAACTGCTGAGCTAGCAAAATAAAGATGTTAAACGGCCATTACCTTGTAGAAGAGCTGCTGGCGGATGAAAGAGGCGCTTCCCGCCTCCTGCTATGCTTCCGTACACTAAGCTAGATGTTGTACGAATGGCCGAGAGCCAGGAAAATCAGCAGTTTTTATACTCTCGGGGAAGATTCGAGAACTTTCATGAATAATTAAGACACACCCACAGTCGTTTATTGGGTAGCTTACAGTTACACATCGACATTGGTAAAGAAAGACGCCACAGGCTGAAAATTAATGACAGAAATTTACGATTGGCTAATTTAAAAACTGGCGGAAAGAAAGATTAATATTGCCAACCCACAAATGAAAGAACAACATTTATTAAAGAACAAACTTATGAATACAAAATATCTTCAAGAAAAGTTCCTTCACTTCGCACCAGGGTGCATGATCATAGTTTTGGTAGAGACATCTGTGAGAGAATGTCCACACTTCTTGATAATTAGTAAACAAAAACAATTCGACATTAACATAGTGACATCTTCTGATAAACGGTTGAATTAATTCAGTTTTAAAGTTCCGAGTTTCAGCTGTAGAGGAGTATTTTAAGGCGTAAAATTCAAATGTGCGGCGTATAGGTGTACCAACCGGTACAATTATTATTGTTGTAGCCAGTCCAATGGTGTAGAGGCAGCATGGTTATCACTTCCTTCAAAGTCCTAGATTCGATTTTCAACCAATTCAAGGACTTTAATTATGGACTGAGGAGTAAAACGAGGTTCATGTGATACGAGATTTCCACAAACCTTTAGTTACAGGAGGAAATCGCACAGTGAGAAGATGACGTTACTGACCTAGGCGAACACTGGCTACCATTGTTATAACGATGTCGGAAAGTTGATAACGTTAATTCCAGATCGACCCCCCTACATTTCCTTCTTGGCTGGGGGTACAGAAGAAAGAATTATCCAATTTTCAGTATTTATGGTGAATTATTAAAGTAATTGTACGAAACATAATCTATATAAAGAAATTCGTAACGACCGCGTGCCCGTACATTGAATATTTTGGCGAAATTTTCGTACACGTCTTTGTTACGGGTGCAATATTGACATCTGCATATTTTTTAGCTTTGGTGTCTATTTGCCTGAGTTCTTATAACTGGAAAAATACTGATTATATCTCAACCAATCTTTATATTTAGAATCCACCTCTCCTTAGGTAGGTTTTAGGGTCAATATTATTTCTAAATCTCTGAATGGACTCGAGGTTTATAGAAAGATCGAAACACTGATTTAATTCATCCACAAATTATACATGACCAAATTTAATGGAAATCTACCAGCCTTAATGGAAATCTACTTCTAAAACGTTTATCTCATGCCCACCTTTTCGATAGGAGGATTAATAAGGGAGATATCGTTTACGGGCGGTTTTGCTTAAATCCCAGCGGACTTATCCCAAAAGCGGGCGCAATTTTTAATCTACTCATTTAGGATTGTGTTATCAGGTGCATATGACGTCAAGGTATCACTTGGATTTATCGTTAATAAAAAGATTATTCCCCATATATTTTCGTAAATTAGGTCCCTCAGAAAACTTATATAACCAAAGTTTAAGAATGCGTTTTCCCGTTATTTTATACCGTATGATATTTATCGTACGATAGATAATAACGGACTTGTTTACGAAAAATTGGAATTTCTTAATTTGTACTTGACCACAAACCCCATCCACGTTAATACCTTCCCTATTTCTAACCATGTCTCTAGAAGCGCCATAATATCGAAGCTTTCTACTAATTTTATTACATCTTCGTTACCTATCTTACTTAGCAGTCCTTCAATATTTACAAATCCTATCTTCCAATCTAGCTATAACCTATCCTCCCCTACATCACCACATCCTCCCTTATTTCTACTCCCCTCTGCCATATTACTTGTTTTACTTCTTGTTATTATGGTCCTCTCGCTTTCCATTCCCACTCCGTCCTTATTGGACATTTTGAGACGCTCTTTGTTTGCCTTATCCTCTAAACCTTTAGTTTTCTTTACCCATAGGTCCCTTAAACTCAGAGTTCTCCCTTTGCTCAAGCCCTCTCTTCCTTTTGTTTCTTCCTACGCACCTTCACCTTTTTCATGCACGTGCACACTGTTGACGGTACTTGCAGATTCTTCAGTTTCTCCCTCCACCAAGACCTGCTGACTTCTCGTTTCCGCTCCTGAGCTACACTGGACACTGACCTCTGCCATGCGCCCGCCTCTTGCCCCGTCATGTCCCTCCGTTAGCACCGCAACCTTTCTGTCACTTTGCCTCGTCAACATGCACTCTTCCTGATTAAGCTTATCATCTGTTTCCTGAGCTTAGCCACTGACCATGTTCTCTCCCATCAACCATTTGCCACAACCAGCTGTTGGCCCCTGATGTACGCTCTCAGTCCTTGGTGCCTGGCGTTTACTATATGTCTCCTTAAAAAATTTTAAGCTCTTGCACACTTCGCCCCCCGAGTCTCTTTTCACCCACACTATCTCGCCTTGAAAAGTCCTAGCGTTCCTCACCACAATATCGGCCATCAAAATAGATAACAACCTGACCTTAATTGGCCTATAACCTCTCGCTTTGCCTACCCATTCGATATCGTCAATGTCCACTTCACTGAAGTTAATCTTCATTTTGTTTTGTATCATTTCCACCACTTTGTATACCATGTCCACTTTGTTCTCATTCGCTCCCTCCTGAACACCATACATAAATATACATTTCCTCGTACGTTTCTGGCTACTAATTGCTTCCTCCTTCTTCAACCAACTTCCCCTTCCAGGTTTTTACCTTCTTCCTCAATATCACAATTTCTTCCTCGTTATTTCCCACCTCGGACATTGACTCGCCCATTTTTTCTTGGATCCACCTCTTCATGTCATCAGATTCTTTTGATTGATCCTGTATCATTTCCTTGGTTCGGTTATTTGACATGTTTTTTAACCACCTCCTTAACCACCGGCTTAATAGTTTCGATGTCATCCCAACTGATGTTTCCACTTGTATTCGAGGGGATTCAATTCCGCGCCCCCAATGACTAGTAAAACTGTCACCACAGCTGCCACCAATACCACCTCTCTCATACTTCCCAAATTACCCTTGCACTCCATTATCTTTGTTGCTTTCCTCTTCAAGCCCCTCTGCCACCTTCCAATTGTAGCTCGATATTGATCCACTGAAATCATAGTTCAGCACTCACTGCTCAGCACATCCGCTTCCACTGCTTGCTTAAGCTAGACAGGCATAAAAAATCCATACGGTAAACAAATATAATTATTGTAACATTAATGTTTACCTACTTATAATAATGATATTAACATATACACTGATATGACAGTACAATTTGTTTGCTATCAGATTGCATTCGGGAGATAGTTGGTTTGAACCACACTGTCGGCATTCCTAAAAGTTGTTTTCTGTAGTTTTCCATTTTTACACGAGACAAATTATGGGGATGTGCCTTAATTGAGGCCACGGCCGCCTACTCCTGTCGAATAACCCCAAGGGGTCTAGTTCCTTATAACCAGATAGTTTATATTCATAGTTATGTAGCGACACAAAGTTTCATCCTCTTTATTACCTGATGACCCTGTTGCGCTGGACTTAAAGAAGCTCCATTACAAAGCATTACGAACTTCCGCTGGTTGTTGAGGAGTCGTTTGCGGGAGGCCTGGATAATGTAATCGGAAATGTCGCCTGACTTCCTCCTGTAGTAGTTTGCCATCACGTAATGTGAGCTCTCTCAGCTAACAGCCCCTTTATTTACTTCACTTGACGGTTGTGGTTTATGAGCTCCATCACTGACCTCGAGAACCTGCCAGCTATCGATCAAGAATGCTTCTCTTTAAGCAGAAGTAGCAAAGTAATGCATGCCCAGTACATCAGTCGCAATTTAATAAAGTATATTTGCAAACCCATAAATACAGAGACGCAGGGAACAGAGAAACTTACAGTATATGTACTTTAGGAAAAAATTTATGAGCACTGAATGCCAGAAAGGAATATGACATTTGAATAAGTGCGCAACTAGTCGGGATGTGTGTTCTCCCAGGATGACATACATAAGAGTTAATCATATGTGAGAGCAGTCCGTGGTTGAATGATCAGCGCAGTCGCCTTCTGTTTCAAATGGCCCCAGGTTCAATTACCGGCCGGTACGAGGATTTTAACTGCGCATGAAAATTCCTGTAGCTCGAGGATTGGGTGTTTGTATTTCTCTTAATGCATATCTGTTCATCTACACACATACTGAACACCACAGAAACACACAGTACTGATTACATCCCTCCATGTAGGGTTGGCGCGTCAGGATGAGCTTCCTACTGTAAAACTAGGCTAAACAGAAAAAACGTAGAAAAAAGACCGGGAAGAAGAAGACATAGTTTACACTCGTATATGCGCTGTTTATTTATTTATTTATTTATTTATTTATTTATTTTATTTATTTATTTATTTATTTATTTATTTATTTATTTATTTATTTATTTATTTATTTATTTATTTATTTATTTATTTATTTATTTATTTATTTATTTAGCCATGGCTTTTAGTGCCGAGTGTGTCCGAAGACATCTTCGGCTTACCTGGTGCAGGTCCTTATAGTTGACGCCCCATTGGCGACCTGTGAGTCTGGATGTGGGATGATGATGATAATGAGACAGAAAGAGGGTGAAACTTTGTGTCGCTACATAGACCACTCCTGTCGAATAACCCCCAAGGGGTCTAGTTCCTTTTAACCAGATAGTATATATTCATAGTTATGTTGTCCCTCTACAACTCAGGTGTTGTAGCTATGGCGTGGCTACGTCTCATCTGGAAGACCCGGGTTCAATTCCCGGTTGGTTAATGAATGTTTAATCCTGAACTGAGGGCTGACATAGAGTTCACTCAGCCTCATCAAAACAGCTGAGGAGGTGTTTGGTATGAGAGCCAAACAATACAGCTGTGCATGTCGTCACGCTAACCCCATGCCAAGTGATACGGAAGGAACCAATCGTCTCGGTAGCCAAAGGCATTCAATGAGCTGTATGTGGCACAGATTTATGGTTGTACTTCTTCCTCTACTTACATGCACTTTTGCAGTTGTGTTAATTCTTGTTTAATTGTTTGCTTTACGTAGCGCCGACACAGATGGGTCTTATGGCGACGATGGGATAGGAAAGGGTTAGGAGTGGGAAAGAAGTGGCCGTAGCCTCAATTAATTACAGCCCCATGATTTGCTTGGTGTGAAAATGGGAAACGATAAGAAACCACCTTCAGAAATGCCGACAGTGGGGTTCGAACCCATGATCTCCCGAATGCAATCCGATAGCTGCATGACCGAAACCACGCAGCCGCGTGTTTGGTGTGTGTTGTTTCTTTACAGACACGTAGGCTGTCTTCGTAAATATGTTATTACTGTATATATAGATCGTTTGGAGTTACTTCACTGCAAAATTTGAGGTACATACACTTAAGAAAATGGAAATTGCAGCACCATGAAGGCATTGGTCGTTTGTGTTGATTTTCAAGATATGGAACGATGCCATGTAGGTATGTAAACGATCAAAGTTTCAGACCCATTGGATTGTTGCTACAGGTCTCCCCACGTGATTGGTCGCGGAGGAATCAACTCCAGTATACGGACTCTGGTGTAGCGTAGTTGACTTGCAGTCTGTGCAGTGAAGTGTTCCCCGTCAAACATGCCTCGACGACACAGAAGAGCACGCTATCAACAACTGTCGCCGTTTGAGAGGGCTCGGATAATTGGGCTGTGTGAGGCTGGATTATCGCTAAGGACTGTCGCTGCACGTGTTGGCCGACAGGCATCTACGGTACAACGTGTATGGCAGCAGTGGTCAAATGAAAGTACCCACACTCGTGCAGCTGGCTTACGAGGCCGTGTCCCTGCAGAAGGTGTTCTATTGGCCCCACAACAGCGACGTGTAAGGCTGGCCTGGTGTCGAGAAAAATCGACGTGGGTCCACGAATGGCATAGGGTCGTCTTTAGTGATGAATCGCGATTCTGTCTTGCCCGCAGTGATCGTCGGAATCGTGTGCGCCGACGTACCGGGGAAAGGAGCCGCCCAGATCTTATTGTCGAGAGGTACACAGGGCCAACACCAAGCATTATGGTCTGGGGAGCTGTTGGCTTTAATGTGAAATCACAATTAGTGCTTGTTGAGGGCACTATGACTGCTCGACAGTACGTTGATAGGGTACTCAATCCAGTGGTTGTCCCTATGATGGCGAACATTGCTAATGGGATGTTTCAGCAGGAGAGTGCCCGGGTTCACACTGCACGCATCTCCAGAGAAGCTCTCCACGACATCACAACCTTAGAATGGCCCGCCAGATCCCCGGACCTCAGTCCCATTGAGCATGTGTGGGACATGATGGGTCGACAACTGGCCAACCGTCCTCAGCCACTCACAATTCTGGAACAACTGACCCGTGCAGTGCAGCAAGCATGGGCCACACTTCCTCAGGAAGCGATCCAGGGCCTTAATGACTTCATGCCTTGACGAATTCATCAATGTCTTGCAGCTCGTGGTGGGCAAATCCTATATTGATTGTTGTCCAAACTTGCGGTCAGAGGGACCTGAAAGTGTAATAATCGAAACACAACCGAACACTCGTCCTGCATGTTCAATTGCAGAAATGTAGCACCACTCCTTCTGGGTGTTGCAATTTCCATTTTTTTCAGTGTAACACTTAAGTTTATCGATCTGTCGGAAAGAATGCAAGATTAACTGCTGAGAGAAGGGGATGTACAATGTATGAAGTGCAATAAGAAGTTTGTCCGCCTCTGTGGTGTAGTGGTTAGCGTGATTAACTGCCACCCCCGGAGGCCCGGGTTCGATTCCCGGCTCTGCCACGAAATTTGAAAAGTGTACGAGGGCTGGAACGGGGTCCACTCAGCCTCGGGAGGTCAACTGAATGGAGGTGGGTTCGATTCCCACCTCAGCCTTGATTGTCCCTTCCAATCTTTCCCTACCAAGCATCTATCCCATCGTCGCCATAAGACCTACCTGTGTCCGTGCGACGTAAAGCAAATAGCAAAAAGAAAATCTTCCCATCCCCTACCAAGGCCCCTGTTCAGCATAGCAGGTGAGGCCGCCTGAACGAGGTACTGGTCATTCTCCCCAGTTGTATCCCCGACCCTAAGTCTGAAGCTCCAGGACACTGCACTTGAGGTGGTAGAGGTGGGTTCCCTCGCTGAGTCCGTGGGAAAAACCGACCATGGGGGGTAAACAGATTAAGAAGAGAAGAAGCAATAAGAAGTTTAAAAAATCTACCTTCATTAAGGCACTGAGTGGGGGTGGTGGGTGAATATTGTTTTAAGTGAAAGTACAACTGGGCAACCATGTTAAGGTATTGAAGGCACAATTTTAATAGCTTGTTACTTTCTCATAAGGATCATCCATTCTCAATCAGTACATGTACACAAAGAGAAATATTTAAATTAAACACACACTGTGTGTAACAATAAGGTGTAGTCATACATTCTTCACACGTAGAACAAGAGTATACATGGGTTCGGGAACGCTTTATTTCCACGTTGGCACTCATTTTCTACAACTCTACATAGTACATTAATAATGGAAAACATCGTACCAACATACCACATGAAACTTTTCCTTACATGAATTGTTCAGTATGCCCGAAGTTAGCATTGAATCGCGGATGCGCTGCTGTGCCTCTGGAGTATTGCGTATACATGTATCAATGCAACGGTTTCCACAGACTGGAACACTTAATTGAAATGTGGTAACAAAGTCAACACTGAAAATAAAATGGCGCCCACTTTTTGAAAAGTCTATAAATTGCAAGGAATGTACAAATGTTTTCAACAGAAATAGAAAACTGATGAACACATGCATTATAACTGTATAAAATGTGTCTACTACTCGCGCAACTTTCAGTGATACTTGGGCTCCCTAATGCTGAATCGGTAGACGTCGGTTATCTTGGAGATTCGTATTGGCATCATTTGAAACACAAACTATGAATCGATAATGCATCGCTGTGAGACATCTGGGTTACGCGTTACGTACTAGTACTGTTGTTGTTTCCACAGTAAAGTCAAACTAAAGAATTCATACTAGGAACAAGATTCTCACCGAGAAATGTTATATAATGTGTGTGTATGACACAGTTGTTGGTTTAAGATAATAAAGGTTTAGAAAATTCATATCGATTGATCATATTATCGATTCAATTCAGAATTCATTTCCATTCAGTTAGCAGCACTACCGGAACCGGGATAGCTCCCCCGTTATTCCTCACCCCCTTAACACCTGATATCAGTAAATGTTGCGCGAGTAATAAAAGTACTCCTACAACTTGTTGTTATCAACGTTGCCATCTTCAGACTTAAAATCGGGCAACAAATGTTTACTTAAATTGAGATATATATTCAAGTTATTTTGGAAGAAGTCTTGTTATGATGACATTTAAAGAGACTTAACTTGTGTCCCGCAAGGGACATGAACTCAAGGACTCAAGTTTAAAAGAAAAATTAAAGGCTAAGCTAAACACTCTCTGAGAAGGTCTCAAGGACTCGATCGTCCTTCTTTTTAACTAGTGCCATGAAGATAAGTGCTTTTTCCCTCTCGATCAATGATCTATTTTCTTTAGAAATGGAACTGCCGATAAACTTTAAGTTCCGGTGTCACTTATAGGAATATTATGATTTTAAGCTTCATTTGCGTAGAACGTTTATTGTAGTCTTGGAGACTTATTTGTTTCATCATTAGGTTATGCATGTTGTGATATGTGTTGGTGATGCGTGAGACCCATGAGGTGTGCTTTTCCCTTTAATTCTTATGAAGCCTTTCTCAGAGAGTGTTCACCTTAGCCATTAATTTTTCTTTTAAACTTTTTTCTATTTAGCCTATTTATTACATTAAGGATATTCTCTTCGGTTCTAGCGACGTCGTTTCTCATATGTTGACCGCAAGCTTACCGAGACCCAGCCACCTTTGCTAGTGATATCTGATTTAATCAACTATCTTAAATTAAGCATTTTTATACTCTGATTTGTCAAAAGTTGGACCCCCGGCTTTCATTACTTCATGTCTTAATTTGTTAAAAATTGTATTATTTAAGCCCGTGCGGAGAAAATAGGTTAGCTTTCCAAGAATAACCTGAGCAATGCATTTAATTCTGCATATTTGTCTTATAAGTTTACTCTTACGTGGTACCTGATCGTTGATTTTTAGTGTTTTCGAGCTTCATATTGAATGAGTCACTGCACGTTTGAAATTGAGGAATATTTCAATTTCCTCTTTCCTTTTAGTTTTAGGGCAATAATCTTAAGAATTGCTACCTTTGCAGCCTCGTACGGTACGTGTTGTTTTGATTTTTCCTTTTCTTGTCTACAGGAAAATTATCTTTGGTGTGTACGCCAAATCTAACGCAGTTGTGTAAAGATGTTTAAAAAGTGTAGAATAACTGTAAACTCATACGATGGTTTCCTCATTGGGCCTGTTAAATCATTCTAAAAAGAAACACTTGTCCTTTCCAATTTCATCATTCTTGTTCTAAATAAACTACTGAAGTATACTTTTCCTGTGGATTTCTTTGACGCAACTCGCCTTTATGGCATACCTGTGGCCTTCTTTTGCATTTTTCAAATAAGTTTCTCTCTTTTTTCACCTTCAATGGATTACCCTCTGGAGTTTGAACCAGTTACTCTAGCATGAAACTACTTTGAATAATCTGGACTACGCTTCTAATGACTGCATGTCCATCCCAGTCAACCCGTTACTTACTCATAGAATATCATATAGTAAAAGAAGCATTACACTGCAGATCATCTCATCATAAATTACAATGCAAACTTCCATCTTGATTCTCCTTTATATATTTTCCCTTTTCTTCACTTTAATAATAAAATTCAAGTCGAATACTTGCGTAATAGGTAACCGTAAGAGAAATATTAGCTTCAAACATTTCCATAAATGAGATTTGCCCAAAGAATACTGCATGCGTCAATTCTAGTAAAACCCACATTTTACAAGAGTATAAGAGATTTTTTTGCTAGTTGCTTTACGTCGCACCGACACAGATAGGTCTTACGGCGACGATGGGACAGGAAAGGGCTAGGAGTGGGAAGGAAGCGGCCGTGGCCTTAATTAAGGTACAGCCCCAGCATTTGCCTGGTGTGAAAATGGGAAACCACGAAAAACCATTTTCAGGGCTGCTGACAGTGGGGTTCGAACCTACTATCTCCCGAATACTGGATACTGGCCGCACTTAAGCGACTGCAGCTATCGAGCTCGGTAAGAGATAAATTAAAACATGTATGACTCTAACTAATATAAGTTGTGTTAATGGCTGTAGGTAATTGACGCTGGAGAGCAAACATTGAGATTATCTTTGAAGATGATCCAAAATATTATACGGAAATATTATACAAGGCTCTGGCACTGTGTAGGCAACCCGTATTGCATGATTTAACAGTAGAGGTTGATAAGCAACCAGTCAGGCATATGTTGCGCATCAGTGGTCTGTGAGAGGATATAGGCAACCTGGTCTGCATGCTTGGCTGCACAGTTTGATCGATAGTTTAATGCACTAAGAGCAATATGTAGCCCACTTTGAATAGTAACAAATGTCGGACTAATGTGTCCAAGGAGAGGGTTAGTTTCTCGTTACATACGGTCAAGGACCTTGCAACCTGCAGGGAGATAAACGAATCATTAGAAGTTTGAAATCTACTTGATTATTTCTCTTTCTTTCTTTCTTTCTTTCTTTCTTTCTTTCTTTCTTTCTTTCTTTCTTTCTTAATCCGTTTACCGCACAGGGTTGGTTTCTCCCTCGTACCCAGCGAGTTATACCACCTCAAGAGCAGTGCCGTGGAGCGTGGAACTTTGGGACGGGGGATACAACTAGGTAGGAGGCCTCACCTGTTATTGTGAACAGCGGCCTAGTGGGGGGATGGGAACATAGGAAGGGATACATAAGGAAGAGGGAAGGAAGCGGCCGTGGCCTTAAGTTAGGTATTTACCTGGAAACGAAGTGGGAAACCACAAAAAACCACTTCGAATATGGATGAGGTAGGAATCGAACTCTCTCCACTCAATTGACCTCCCTAGGCTGAGTGGACCCCGTTCCAGCCCTTGCACCACGTTTCAAATTTCGTGGCAGAGCCAGGAATCGAACCCGTGCCTCCGGGCGTGGCAGCTAATCACACTAACCACTACACCACAGAGGTGATATTACATGAAAATTTTTAATTCATTAAGCTATTCTTATACTATTTAATTATTTTCGAAGTAACACTCCTTTTTCAAGGATTAACCAGAACGCCACTCCAGAATATGGTAATCTTTTAATATCTCTCTCTCTCTCTCTCTCTCTCTGGATTCGTACGGTAAACGTTTGTATATGAGATTAATACTCCTTGGTTTGACCATGCATTTTTTAACATTTGTATACAATTTGCCTTTACTACGTTATTGCAATACGTGTACGGCTGCATGGCATGCTAGCCCTTGATCAAAGGGATGCTGGGTTCGATTCCCCGTAGGGTCAGGTGTTTTTAACCTTCATTGGTTAATTACTCTGGCTCGGAGACTGAGTATATGGCCTCCTTCAGCATTAAAATTCATCACAGATAGATTCCAGTCATCACAAACACGCAAGGCAATCTTAGGTGTCAGTTCGAAAGACCTGCACCAAGCCCCTCCGGAGGCCATAGAATATTATTATTATCATTATTAGCTTAAATTGTAGAGCGTTGACTTTCTGACGTCAAGTTGGTGGGTTCGACGCTGGTTCAGTCTGATGATATTTGAAGCCGCGCAAATACACTATCCACTATCTGATCAGAAATATCGGGACACCCCCGCCGTTGGCCCTCATTACTACAAGATGTGGAATATCTCAGTACAAATGGTAGGCCATTCTTCCTGCAGCGCTGTAGTGGTGTAGGTCGTTGAGCTCTGGAGACAAGTCACCGTTTTATCCCATAGAGTTCGGTAGAGCTGAGGTCGGGTTTGGACTGGTTAGTCCACTTACGGAACATTATTCTCCAAAAATCTCACACGAAGATACTCTGCTTAATGGCACCGATCGTTATCGTGCTGAATCCCACAGTGATCACTTTAGAACTGTCCTTCCGCAGACAACCCGTATTTGGTCAAAATGTCATTCTGTCATTCCACCTTTAACGTACTCTGTTGTATTGCGAGATGGCCTAGTCCCTTTCATGAAAAATACGACACACTGTCATCTTACCTCTACCAAAATTCACTTAAGAGAATGCTACGTATCGTTCGTCTGACATTTGCCACACCCAAACCCTCCCACTTCACTGCTACGTGGTATGACGCATTACGCGTCTCCAGTCGTTCACGAACTACTGGCGTCGCTCTTTGCACCGCCGAACACGGCACTTAACTTTCTCCGCCGAAATTTGTGTTTTATGGATGGGCGCCTGAGGCTTGAACACTAGGTCTCATATTTCCAAGTCCACTACCATGTTGCTAGCTGAACAACGAGTGACACTGTGAAATTCACAAGTGATGGCTCACACGATATGGTACAATTTTGGCAAACCATCTTCTTTAATACTCGACGGTCCCTGTCGGTCAACACGCGTGGTTTTGTTATGGCTGTATCTTCTCGTTTCAACTTTACAGTAACGTCCTCAATAGGCCTGACTGACTGCTTGCTGATGTGGCAACCAGTAATTATTTTACGCTCTAATCCGCAAAGCTCCCTTGCTTCAGTCAGTCTGCAGGCGTCTCGAAGCACCGAATATATCGAGACCTCAGATGCTTTTTTGTAGCAGCTGCGGTGGTCGTAGTGACATCTACTCTCTATATTCGTGTATAGAGGGTTTCCGGATACTTCTGATCAAGTAGTGTATGTTTTAACGTAGACTTGCGTTCCTCAACAACGGGTACAAGGGAAGAAAAATGTTAAGTCGCTTTCAGTGTTTGGATAGAACGCGTATACCACCGAGACTATTTAACTTAAGGTTATCTTTAATGTCTCAATTGATAGGTAAAAGAGTAGGCTACTTGTTGCAAAAACATTGAAAATATGAAATGTCGTTTTCATGAAACGCCGTTTCAAAGTAAGGCAAATTGTGTGATAAGTATGTGACGTCACACGCATACTCTGTTATAAGATGGCGCTGTGTTGACTCGCGCGCTCTGTTGGAGGTTAGCTGTCGTTGTGAAAACATCGTGGTCAATTGCATAGAATAACAAATTTAATAATGGAAACGAAATATATATATATATTTTTTTTTTTGCTATTTGCTTTACGTCGCACCGACACAGATAGGTCTTATGGCGACGATGGGACAGGGAAGGGCTAGGAGTGGGAAGGAAGCGGCCGTGGCCTTAATTAAGGTACAGCCCCAGCATCTGCCTGGTGTGAAAATGGGAAACCACGGAATACCATCTTCAGGGCTGCCGACAGTGGGGTTCGAACCTACTATCTCCCGAATACTGGATACTGGCCGCACTTAAGCGACTGCAGCTATTTGATTAGGATTCGGCAGAAACGTGCCAATTTTAATATAGACATCCAAAGAAATGAAAAGGCATTTGATTTTAGCAAACATCTCTTTAATGTGAATGTTGTGCCGAGCAACGATACCAATACACTGGGAAATTCACTTATTGATCTTGCTTTTAATCTTAATGTTACTCCCGAACTCATAAATTATATTCTCTTTATTTCTCATATCACAGGCCCATACTACATGGAGTTATTACCCACATTCCAAGTGTACCAAGTTCTATTGAATACAATTTATTATCCACATAATACTTGTCACTTATTTTTAATAAGTAAGTCTACAAAACGCTCAAAATCCTGCGGCCGTTACAATATTGACAGCCTACCGATGATAATTTATTTTCTTATCAGCGTAGTTTATTTTCGTAAATGCGTCGTTCCCTCTCTACTGGCTGGTTTCCTTTATCATGCATTGTTTCAACAAAGATTATCTGGTATTCCTATCAAGCAGGTTACTGCAATGTGTTTCACTTCGCGGAAGTACGTCTAACTCGACAGCTATGTTGTCTCCTAAATGCGATCCAACACATCAGATATTCCTCTGTTTCCAAGTTATCCTACAAAAGTCCGTAACACGTTAACTGCGATGGGCTATAAATTTCAGTCATCTCGCGCATCAGCCTGCTATTGCATTCACCTTTACTGGACTCATTACTCAGAAAATTCACTCCAATAAATAATATATCCAACCCTTGCACTGTTCCTTTACAGGATCGGATGTCAAGTGAGATGAATCTTTGTAGTGAGTTTTTACAAACAGATGCCCTTCCAGACGTCAACCTCGTCAGAGGAGTTAATGAGATGAATGAAGCGATGTATGACAGTAGGAACGGAGAGAGTTAAATCTGGTGCCGGCACATAGTCTACTCCTGTCGAATAACACCAAGGGATCTGTTCAAGGCTTAACGTCTCCACCTGAAGGACGAATCACCATCAACAGCGTTATATGCCCTCACTCCATACGAACACTGCAGAGAGTTTTAGAATTGAATTCATTTTTTCTCAAACAACGCGACTCGAACTGGCTAACCACGATGTCAGACCATATAGACTTGATTTCTTAACGATCATGGCCACGAGGCTGGCAAATTTCACTCTAATAACTCAATTATGTAAACTATATAAGCTCCTGTATCTTAACAATTGTGTATGTTCCTTGTTATCTTCGTGAAACTAATACAGAGATTCAAACAAAAATTGTATGTTTCAATTAAAAAACATAGAAGTACAAGTCGTCGTTGCGCCTCGATATAATACTGTTGACTAGCTGACGTGCCCGTGCTTCGCTACGGAATGAGCAGGCCGCAGACAGCCGTGAACACCGCTCTACCGTATTCCCTTAAGTTTGCGCACTGCTCATTTTAATCAGCGCCCCAGAGTAGGGACCGAATTGTTGTAATACTATGATGAACCAGTGTATTACGTACCAGTATTTATCAGAAAATTTATCAACCAGAGGAACGACATGCTAAAAAAGGTGTCTAGCTCCCCAGCTACTTCCCACCAATATTCAGGCAAGCTATTTTACTCGGGACGCAGCAGTAATCCCATCTATCGGAGATAAATGGCAGAAGAAGAGATAAAGAACATCACAACAATGGTCATTATAATGTTAATATTTATCAAGTTTATTAGCTTCCGATAATGTAAGCCTTCACATTTAATTTTGTTCTGACTCTGTGATGTTAGAGCATCTAATGTAAAGAGAGTTCTTCCTTCATTCATACTCCCTCGTGTCTTATTCTTCAAGCGATCTCTCCTTTGCAAAAAAAAACATTTTTATAATCTTCTTCACAATTTTCGTTGTCGATATGGACCGACGACCGCGCGATTTTACACCGTAAGACAATGATGACAAAAACCATCGCCAGTTAACACGACTGTATAATATTTCCATGTTAGCAATGCTCAGCGTTGGTATGAACTAAGCAACAAAATTCTAAATTCATTAATTCTATTATCACCTTCTGTACGGTAAAACTGTATAAGATGTAAATGATGGGGAATAGTATTCTCTATAACGTTTGCTATGCAGTAATTATCGATAGGACCAATAACATAGGTATTTAAAAATTAAATTTTAGGCGCCCAAACTGCCATTTCATGCAGCATGAATAAAGTTTTTTATATGCTTTCTTCCCCGACTTTACATACCGATTTTCATTAAATTCGGTTCACCCATTTTTTCATGGTTCGGCAGTGATATGGTCTTGGCAACAAAAATCGAAATTCATGAATATCTCTGTTATTATAGCCGGTACGGTAAAATGTATAAGACATAAATGATCGGATATTTATTTCTATATAACTTTAATTATGTAGTATTTATCGATAGGACCACTAAAAACATAGATTTTTGAGAATTGAATTTTAGGCCTTCCCCTAAACTACCTGTGCTAATAAAATTATTTATAGTCTAGATTGTAGTGCCTTATTCCCCGACTTTAAATGCCAATTTTAATTAAATTCGTCTCAGCCATTTTCTCGTGATGACCGTACATACATATACACAGACAGAGATAACGAAAAAAGTGTATTTCCTTGCTACCGTGGACACGACTGGTACAGAAATACCATTCTTTTTAAATTCTGAGCAATGTGCAGATAAAATTCTTATATTTTAAGTTATACAGTAAATGTTGAGGGGAGCATACTGACCCGCAGCACAAGTATCACTTAGAACTAAAATTCGTTGATACAGTTCATGCGACACTGAACCTTACTTGACAGAAATTTTCTGGTCTAAGCTGAAATATTATCACATAGCGGCTTTTTAGGCGCAACAACGAAATATTAAAAGGAGTTTAGACCAGGTAAAGCACCCTCCCCGTCCTTTCGTCGCTGTTTTATGGCACAGGAACGCTCTCAGCGTTACCCAATACAGCCATTCCACAAAGAAAAGGATACTAATTGGCCCAACTGTGAGTTTGAACAATCAACCTATGTACAGTACTACGCCCATTCTTTTTGTTATTGTTATTATATCGTCCAATAATTGTAAGCTCAGAGAGAGAAGAACATTATTCTAAATATGTCACAAATATGAATGCGATCCACATATAAATGACGACGCGGTTAGACACAACCTTGCATCATTATTCTCTCACACTCCGCTGCCTCTTCTCTTCGGGTTTCTACTGAAGTCAATTAATTTTCTACTCGGTGATTTCTAGCGCTGAATGAGAGAGCGAGTGGCCGGAATGGTTCACAGCAAAAGGAGATCTACAATTGGTGTGGCTGGAAACAAGCTCGCTCAGTGCCTGTTTTGACTCATATTTATTGAAGACTAGCTGTTGTGAACACATCGTTGACGCGTGAGGTTTCTTTTGTTTAATGTAGACTTACGTTCCATGACACGGGTACTTGGGAAGAAAAACATTTCAGACGCTTCTAGTGTTTGGGTAGAACGCCAAGAGTATTTAACATACGATTATGTTTAATGTCTCAATTGACAGGTAAAAGATGAGGCTACCTTTTGAAAAAACATTGTAAATCTGAAACGTTGTTTTCATGACACACCGTGTCAAAGTCAGGCAAAATGTGTGCTAAGTATGTGACGTCACACGCATATTCCTTTATAAGATGGCGCTGTGTTAACTCGCGCGCTCAGTTGGAGGTTGATTTTCTCAAACATCACTGTAATTTGAATGTTGTGCCGAGCAACGATCCCAGCACATTGGGCAACTTATTTATTGATCTTACGTTTGCACGTAATATTACTCCCGAACTCTTAAATTATGTCTTTTATTTCTCATATCACAGGCCCATACTACACGGAGTTATTACCCACATTCCACGTGTACCACTTCTATTCAATAACATTTTATTATTCACATAATATTTGTCATTCACTTCTAATAAATAAGTCTATGAAACTCTCAAAACCCTGCGACCGTTACAATACTGTCAGCCTACCTCGATTTTTTATCTACCTATTTATTTCTTTTTTGCTAGTGGTTTAACATGCCTTTGCCGGCGAGACCTAGTACTTAAAGTGCACTATGTCTTCTGGTATGGGCTAGAGCAATTTTGTTACTTTCATTTATCTGCTCAGTGTTATCCTTAGCTTTGACAATATGAAAGTGACTGACGTATGAGCGTTGCTAGTAATGCCATTCCTTATGCAGCCAGTCCCTGCTACGAATGGTGTGAAAATGTTTCTCATAGGGTTGGTTCGTGCGTGCATTTCATTGGGCTTGGCAGGCTCATATGTAATAGCAACTTCTGGCTCAGTGAGAAAAGCAACGAGAAACTAAATCACTCTTCATTTCCCTAGTACGCCTCTTCAGTAATGCCTAGGCCATCCATGATAGTAAATGGTGGAGCTGCTGAGGATCCATCCGGTCTTTGGGCTGAGAACTGAACACACAGTGGTTTAACGTCGCACTAAACACATTGAAGGTTTTTGGCGATGAAAGAATGGGAAAGGGATTTGACTCGCAAGGAAGCTGTCGTGGCTTTAACTAACCATTTGTCTGGTGTGAAAATGGGGAAACCACAGGAAATAATCTTCAGGGCTGGTGAACGCACCATCTCGCGAAAGAAAGTGGCATCTATGCGACCCTAACCACACAGCCAACTTGCTCTGTGGGTTAGTGTTTGTAACTGCAGGAGTAATGGTATCTAGCCGGTATCAGTGGCAGCAGAAGAAACAAAACACAACTAACAACAGTAGGATAGTCAGAGAGCAATGTTATTGTTGATGAGTTTTAGAGCCTTAGGACATTGTAGGCCATAACATTCCCTTTCCTTCTGGCCGGGCGATATTAGGGCAATCGAAGCCTACGTTTTTACCCACTAACAGCCCTTCCCCTCTTATCATTACTTTTTTTCCCCATTCTGCGATTGATCGTTCTTTCGTGTGCTACTTTTCGTTCCCATAAGTCTTTTACAATTAGCTTTACATCAAAAAGCCTCCGCGGCTCAGACGTCAGCGCGCCGGCATCTCACCGCTGGATTCCTTGGTTCAAATTCCGGTCACTCCAAGTGAGATTTGTGCTGGAAAAATTGGAGAAGGGACAGGTTTTTCTCCGGGTACTCCGGTTTCCCCTTTCATCTTTCATTTCAGCAATACTCCCCAATATCATTTCATTTCACCTGTCAATCATTAATCATTGTCCCAGAGGAGTGCAACATGCTACTGCAGCCAGCACAGTTCCTATCCTCGCCGCTAGACAGGGGCTTTATTCATTTCATTCCTAACCCGGCTGAAACAAGCTATGGATTTTCATTTACGTTGGACGAATACTGGTAGGTCTTATAGCGACGATGGAACTGGAAAGGGCTAGGAGTGGCAAAGAAGGTACCGTGGCCTTGATTAAGGTAGAGACCCTGCATCTGCATGGTGTGAAAATGAAAATCCACGGAAAACCTTCTTCAGGACTGCCGACGATGGGGGTTTGAACCCACTATCTCCCGAATGAAAGTTAACAGCTACGTGTTCCAAACCACGCAGCCACTCGCTCAGTCTTCCTAACAATGGCGTGTGGCCTCCGGAAAGGGCCCTGGTGCAGATCTCACGAGCTGACGTCCAAGCGCGTCTGTGAGGATGGGGCTCTACGTAGGATGAAACTGGATATTGAAGGTGGCTTAAACATCCATTCACCAAGCAAGTGGCTGTGCGGTTCGGGTCGCGTAGTTATCAGCTTGTATCGGGAGATAGTGGGTTCGAACCTCACTGTCGGCAGCCATGAAAGATGGTTTTCCGTGGTTTCCAATTTTCACACCAGACAAATGCTGGGGCTGTACCTTAATTAAGACCACAGCCGCTTCCTTTCCACTCTTGGCCCTTTCCTTCCCGTCGTCGCCAGAAGACCTATCAGTGTCGCTGCGACATAAATCAGCTTGTTAGAAAAATACTATATCCAATCCAAGAGCCGGAGAATATAGCCAGTTAAGGTTAAAATCCCAAACTCGAGCGGGAATCGAAACCGGGAATCCTTGGGTCTAAGACCACCGTGCTAACCCGTCAGCCACGGAGCCGGACATCTTCCTTATCAATAGAGGCTAATGGCCACACGGATTCACCGCTTGTAAAAACCAGTAAAACAACAACCACCACCAGTATTACCATGTTCGCCGCTGATGGTGGTAGTGATTATCATTTTAAAACCGTCCTATCTTAACACTAATAAGAGAAGAAATGGAAGATGTCGGACCCTTCGAAGAATGAAGCTATCAGCAAAAGGAAGAGCAGGGTTACGAAGGGTGCGCAAAAGAAAGAAACCCCAGCCTAGTAAACCTAATATCATCAAACCAAACCAAACCAAACCCCATGGCACTACAGCCATTGAAGGGCCTTGGCCTACCAAGCGACCGCTGCTCAGCCCGAAGGCCTGCAGATTACGAGGTGCCGTGTGGTCAGCACGACGAATCCTCTCGGCCGTTATTCTTGGCTTTCTAGACCGGGGCCGCTATCTCACCGTCAGATAGCTCCTCAATTCTAATCACGTAGGCTGACTGAACCTCGAACCAGCCCTCAGGTCCAGGTAAAAATCCCAGACCTGGCCGGGAATCGAACCCGGGGCCTCCTGGTAAAAGGCAGGCACGCTACCCCTACACCGCGGGGCCGACCTAATATCATCGGGAGAGCAAAAGTGACCAGGGTCGGATATGAAAGATGAAAGCGAGGAACCCGGCACTAGGGAGCGCAATACCAAACTTGGGCGCTCCTGGAAGATTCCCTCTTACGACAGACAGAGGATACCGAGAGTGATTCAACCGTCCTTCCTGCTGCGTGCGTTCGAAGAGCTGTATGTTGGTGCTTCAAGCGCAGCTGTGTACAGATTTATGAGATCAAGTTATTATTAAACCCATGACACATACATTCCCGTTTGAACAACGTATAGACTAATAAATTACAAATCTTATGTCCGCCTGTTAACATCCTTTTGAAGGAGTAGATTAATTTTGTACTGCATAATTTAGAGTCACCAGACGTCCCGTTCCCGTGGTGTAGGGGTAGCGTGTCTGCCTGTTACCCGGACGCCCCGGGTTCGATTCCCGGCCAGGTCAGGGAAGTTTACCTGCATCTGGGGGCTGGTTCGAGATCCACTCAGCCTATGTGATTACAATTGAGAAGCTATATGACGATGAAATAGCCACCCCGGTCTAGAAACCCAATTATAACGGCCGAGAGGACTTGTCGTGCTGACCACATGACAACTCGTTATGTGCATCCTTCGGGATGAGCAGCGGTCGCTTGGTAGGCATGATTCTTTGGAGCTGTTGCGCCATTTTTTTTGCTAGGGCCTTTACGTTGCACCGACACAGATAGGTCTTATGACGACGATGGGATAGGAAAGGCCTAGGAGTTGGAAGGAAGCAGCCGTGGCCTTAATTAAGGTACAGTCCCAGCATTTGCCTGGTGTGAAAATGGGGAAACCACGGAAAACCATTTTCAGGGCTGCCGATAGTGGGATTCGAACCTACTATCTCCCGGATGCAAGCTCACAGCCGCGCGCCTCTACACGCACGGCCAACTCGCCCGGTCGCCATTTTTTTACTGTAAGAGAAATAACAACAGAAATTATCGCATTTTCCACAAACTTAAAAGTATCTCCGAAAATATTAGCTCTCTCTAAAACGTTTGCATAACAAACAGAAAATAGTATTTTCAATCTTTTATATAATACATTTTTTACTCTTCAACCTACAGTGAGGATATATTCCAAAAAACCAAACCCCATGTCACTACAGCCCTTGAAGGACCTTGGCCTACCAAGCGACCGCTGCTCAACCCGAACGACTGTAGATTACGAGGTGTCGTGTGGTCAGCACGACGAATCCTCTCGGCCGTTATTCTTGATTTTGTAGACCAGGGCCGCTAACTCACCGTCAGATAGCTCCTCAACTGTAATCCCATGGGCAGAGTAGACCTCGAACCAGCCCTCAGGTCCAGGTAAAAATCCCTGACCTGGGCGGGAATCGAACCCGGGGCCTCCGGGTAAGAGGCAGGCACGCTACCCCTACACCACGAGGCCGGCGAGGTTATATTCATATATTTAAATAGTTTGCATAAAAAACACAGAAAATACAATTTCCAATCTTTTATATAATACATGTTTTACTCTTCAACCTACAATGAGGAGATATTCACATATTTAAGTATATTATAATAAGAAGAAGAAGCATAAAATAGAAGGAAAGAAGCGGCCGTACATCGCTTCGTACATAGCCCTTGACTGCTCAGCGGAACCCGAAGACAAGATTCCATAATATCCGTAGGTCAATATAAAACATATCTCAGAACATAGAGCAGGGATTCTCTCTTTCTTGGTGGTAAGTTAGGGCAATAAACAAAATCTCGAGCACATGTACCTAGAAACAACGTTACACAATGAGCTGATACAAAAAAATTGACACACAGGTGACAGGAGAACAAACTACGAAATAATAAGGTCTACTTTAACCCTAGAATACTAACATAACTTACGTAAAATTGACGTGTTTGCGGCATATAACTGCGCACTGTGCAGACCACCTGCATGCAGTGCTTCCAGTGATCAATGTGCATGATGTCACCATAGCATTTAGATGTATGAGTAAGGAGCGGTCCGCCTCTGTGGTGTAGTGGTTAGTGTGATTAGCAGCCACCCCCGGAGGCCTGTGTTCGATTCCCGGCTCTGCCACGAAATTTGAAAAGTGGTACGAGGGCTGGAACGTGGTCCACTCAGCCTCGGGAGGTCAACTGAGTAGAGGTGGGTTCGGTTCACACCTCAGCCATCCCGGAAGTGGTTTTCCCTCGTTTCCCACTTCTCCCCCAGGCAAATGCCGGGATGGTACCTCACTTAAGGCCACGGCCGCTTCCTTCCCACTTTCTTGCCTATCCCTTCCAAACTTCTCATCCCCCCACAAGACCCCTCCCGAGTTGTATCCCCCGACCCAGAGTCTGAAGCTCCAGGACACTGCCCTTGAGGCGGTAGAAGTGGGATCCCTCGCTGAGTCCGAGGGAAAAACTGATCCTGGAGTGTAAACAGATAAAGAAGAAGTAGAAGAGTAAGGAGCGAATGACGGGAGAGTTCATTTTTGGTAAGTCACTGCGCTTCTTTACGTATTGTTAGTATTGATTCATTATTGTTGGTACGTAAAACATACGTATTATAACAGGTACTTGGATGTTGTCGTATAGGGGTAGGTTGTTTATTCCGGATGGTTTCTTTATAGTTATTAGGCATGTGGCTTTCCAGGACACAAGGGATAAACGAGAAGTGAAATAGGAGTTCATTTGCCGTATTCTTTACGAGCTGGATGAAGATGAGAGCGGGGAAGACAACAGTTTAGAAACTGAATCTGAGCACGAAGACTCTCCAATGACGATCTAAGTTATTCACCCAGTGACGATGGTTCCGAAGATAATCTCGACTGTGATCCACATTTACGAGCTTCTGGTGAAATTCAGTCAATTGAGTGCCATCGAAAGGGGAATCTCAAAAAGGAACTAGGAAAAGAATAAGAGAAGCGACTACTTCAAACACCTCATCTTCAGCCACTAGAACAGCTTTTCATTGACTGTGAAGTGGACACAATCTTTGGTAAGGATGGGCATATGTGGAAAATAACTGATTCAAACACAGGAAAACACCCACACACAAAAAACACAGTTCATATCCGACCAGGACCTACGTCGAACGTAGAAGCGGATCCACTTAGGTGTTTTGAATTATTCTTTACTAACAATATAATTCTTAAAAATATATTACTTCTGGCAACAATGAGGAGTTTGCTTATTTTTTTAGCGTAGACATGAACATGAACGTAAATTTTACGTATGCCAGTACTGGGCAACTAGCGAATATGTTAGCCAGCTGGGGTTAAATTATTGAGAGTAATATTTCTCCATTTATTATCATCATAGAGATATGTGAGAGGTATATGTTACCATACAAATGACATGTGCTAATATAGTCGGCGAGCGGTGATATCGAGAACATTGTATCGCTAATAGAATCAGCTGACTATAAGAATGTACGATGCACACTAGAGAAAATAAACTCATCAGATCTCGTACACTAGTTAGGCCTCTAGAAGATATTCCACAGCAATGACCAACTTGTTCATTTATGAGTGTGGTTGTAGTAGAGATCCAAATTAATGTACGATGGAAGTACAAATCCTCAGTATTCCGACAAGAACAAAAATTACACTCGTATTTTACAAAATTCATCTCTTATTAAACCAAAGTTTATTATACTCATGGCCTGTTATCAAATTTACGTTATCTTCAACAATATTTTGCATCAAATTTCGAAATATACAATACTAGCTAATTCATGGTTCTTTTATATAAAGGAGCTGATATGATCCCCAACTTCGTTATGTAATGAGTCTTTCCCATATCACTTATAACTGAATGTGGGTATCCCATAAGGGTCGGTAGATGCTGAGTGGGCCTCGGCCCATAAGTGGCCACGGCTGGTCCGCGGTTCAATAGCTCTGCACTCCGACCGGCCAGCCGAGCAGAGGAGGGGTGGCCACGGCTCTCCCGTGGCATTCTCCCTCTGCATTCGGGAGACGGGACAGGGCTGATCCTCACGGCTGGCCCCAACCAACGGCTGTCCTGAGAATGGTTTTCCGTGGTTTTCCATTCTCCTGCACTAAGGCGATTGCCGGGGCAGTTCCTAACATAGGCTAGGCCGCTAACCCGCTCATCTTCTCCGTGCGTATCCTTCACCGTAACAAATCTCCCGGCCTGAGAGACGTCGTCACCATCTAAAAGGCCCGCCTCCCCCTTCAGGGGAGAAATCAAAAATTGTATTAGTAGTACCTCAGAATATATTTACACTTCGTAATCTACAACCAAATGTCATATATCAAATATCATGTTGAGTGAGTCGTACTCTTACGATCTACCATAAAATAGGTTTATATTCTCATACTACTACATAAGGAACTTTCACCCCCATCAACGCACTAATTAAAACTGAGAGGACTTCTATTTGTGAAACTCACAACCTGACTTTTAACCCCGTTTATCATCATACAATTGCTAGCTGTCCATCGCACAACATTCTCGAGGTCATTTTGCAGTTTCTCACAATCTAACAAGCTCAAGTAAACAAAGTACTTGAAGGTCGATGCTACATGACCATGAACCATGAAAGGCAGTATAATAGTACAATGCCCTTTGCATCCTTCTCTGCTAACCGTAGCCACGTTCCAGAATTAGGTCCTTACAGTTTTCAGATTCAGAGGATTATTCATAGGCACATTTCAGATTCAGATTTACTGCCATCTGGAAATTGCCGAGCATTATTCGGCCAGCTTTATGTGATAGATTCAATAATTGCGAACATGATTCATTATTACAATTCTATAAATTGCCTAGGTTCAAACATTATATATGTATAGTCACAATGGAAGTGTAAGGTTAAAGGTAAATAAATGGTTTTCCGGAGTTCAGTATCTTTTACGGTACTTTTTGTCACGCTGCCTTTATGATGAGTTACATGTGTAGTCTTTGTTCGCAGCTAGTGCTGCAACAGGCCACTAGTAACCATTAAATGTGCGGTTTATTTTCATATGCATCAAGGAATAAATATGTACGTTTGGTTTATTTTCATATGCAATCATATGGATAGTAGCATATCATTTTTTACTAAATGGGGTTTATCGTACAATTAATGAGCATGTTTTCTCATCTCTCATAGGAATGTGTGGTTTGTATGTGTGGTTTATTTTCTACTTTGACAGAACTACCGATAAGTGTTCTACATTCCCTGCAAATAAAAAGGATTCCTCAGAATAGTTCAATATAAATCAGTTATCAAGGATAGTTAAATGCATACAAGTTCCAATAACGACATAATTTGAAGGAAATTGCCGACAGGAAAGTAGATAAAGCAAAGCAGCCAAAGATATGTAAACAAACGGCGGCCATATTTGATTCCAAGCCCCCAACAAAGGACAACCAGAATATCAACGTCGTCTCGAACCTGTAACGTTCAATGTGAAACGACAAAAATATACATAAATATCGGTGCATCAGTTGGTTCCTCCTCAAATAAAATAGACACAATGCGCTCTACAAAATGATCAAGGCTACTAGACATTCATATTCAAACATGCATTAAATTTAGAAGAATCCTTTCCAATTTATTACCCAAGTTATTAAATATTTCACTAGCGTGTTTTTATACAGATGATCATCAAATCCCTCTGTTTCAAAAGTATGACGCAACCATCTGGGAAATACATCGTCATGGGAATTACGCGGCTCGTCTCAGTATCTGTAAATAAAATACATGTCTAGGGTGGACTATTAGTTTATTGGAAATATTCAGACAGTTCTTCATCAAATCACGGGTATAAATCTCGCTAATTTACGACGATACTCTCCATCAATCATCAATATGATCTGCATTTAGGGCAGTCTCCCAGGTGGCAGATTCCCTGTTGTTTACATCTCCCTTGGTAAATTATTCCGATCCCTAACTCCTCTTCCTATAAACGAATATTTGCCCCTGTCTTCTTGAATTCCAACTTTATCATCATATTGTGATCTTTCCTACTTTTAAAAACACCACTCAAACTTATTCGTCTACTAACGTCATTCTACGCCACCTCTTCACTGACAGTTTTGAACATACCACTTAGTCGAACAGCTCGTCTCCTTTCTCCCAAGTCTTCCCAGCTCAAACTTTGCAACATTTTTGTAACGCTACTCTTTTGTCGGAAATCACCCAGAACAAATCGAGCTCTCGAATAAAGTAATCCTGGTGAGGGTCCCATTCACTGGAACCATACTCTAGCTGGAGTCTTACCGGAGACTTATATGCCCTCTCCTTTACATTCTTACTACGAAGGCCATCCGGAAAGTGGTACCCGTTTGCGCAATAAAGACACAGAGGTAAATATTAACAAATATACACATTTTTATTGGAAAGAGCATACTTTACACTACTTCTCTACATAATCTCCAAGCAAATTTAGGCATTTGTCATAACGTGGGACGAGTTTTTGTATTCCAGAGTCATAGTCCTCCGCCGCCAGCGTATTGAGATACGTAGTCACGGCTCGTTTAAGTTCTTCATGGCTGTCAAATCTTTTTCCCTCCAGAAAGTCTTTAAGCTTCGTAAAGAGATGAAAATCCGAAGGGGCCAAGTCCGGGCTATACGGGGGATGGTCGAAGGTTTCCCATTTGAATTGCTGCAAAAGTTATTGTGTTATCGCAGCTGCATGAGGCCTGACATTGTCATGAAGGAGAATGACGCCTATAGACAATATACCTCGCCGTCGGTTTTGTATTGCCCGCCGTAATTTATTTAATGTTTCTCAATACGCATTAGCATTAATTGTCTCCACGGGCCATAAAATCAATGAGCAGTACACCTCGGCGATCCCAGAAAACGGTTGCCATGAGTTACCTGGTGGACAGAACTGGCTTGAATTTTTGTGGTTTGGCTGGTGAATGAGCATGATGCCACTCCATTGACTGTCGTTTACTCTCAGGTGATGCATAACAAACCCATGTTCGTCCCCAGTATTGATGCGAGTCAGGAAAGCGTCTCCTTCATCGGAACAACGTCCCAGAAACGTCAGTGCTGCAGCCATACGCTTGGTTTTGTGCTCCTCTGTAAGCATGCGAGGGACCCACCTTGCACAGATTTTTTAATAATGCAGATGGTCTTTGACAATTTCATGAACAATTGTTCGAGACACATTGGGAAAATGTTCACAGAGTTCATCAATTGTGACGCGCCGATCGTTCCTCACGCATTCGTCTGCTGCGCTCAGCAGTTGGTCTGTAATGACAGACGGTCTCCCTGAACGCTCCTCGTCGTGTGTATTCCTCCTCCCCAGGTTGAAGTTGCGACACCAGCGCCGAACAGACGACTCGTCCTTCACATTATCTCCATACACCTCCGTTAATTGGCGATGAATATCACAAGGTTGAACGTTTCGTGCATTAAGAAATTTAATCACGGCCCTCACTTCACAACTGGCGGGGTAAAATGAAATGGCGTATGGCTTTTAGTGTCGGGAGTGTCCGAGGACATGTTCGGCTCGCCAAGTGCAGGTCTTTTGATTTGACACCCGTAGGTGACCTGCGCGTCGTGATGAGGATGAAATGACGATGAGGACGACACATACACCCAGCCCTCGAGCCGGCGAAATTAACCAATGATGGTTAAAATTCCCGACCCTACCGGGAATCGAACCCGGGACCCCTCTGACCAAAGGCCAGCACGCTAACCATATAGCCATGGAGCCGGACTAACTGGCGGGGTTCTCAATTGGTTTAAACATTTTAAACGATCACAGACACAACACAGGCAATGCTAGCGTCACGCAACCTCGCACAGAGCAGGCAAACAAGCCACTGACGCGGTCTAACCTTGCCCAGCGGCCACCCGAGTCGTCAGGGCTTCATGCGGTGCTAACGGGTACTATTTTCCGGATGGCCCTCGTACAACCTATAAGTGCCCTCATGACCATGTACCGAGATCTGTAACCTTTATTTACAATACTGTTTAAGTGATTAGCCCAATGAAGATCTTTCCTTATATTAAGACCTAGCTACTTACAGTCATCCCCATAAGGAACTTTCACCCCATCAACGCAGTAATTAAAACTGGGAGGACTTCTCCTATTACTGAAACTCACAACCTGACTTTTAACCCCATTTACGTCTATATCTCTTAAATATCAATGACGACTCTAATTACGACGCAATACTCACGGCTTACATATCGAATACTTCACTATCTCAAGACACACACGGTGCTCTCATTAGTAATTACTTCGCCAGGGACCTATACTTTGAGTAATATAATCTTATCACACATCATAACACTCCCTTATACGTCAGTAGCTTCATTTTCTCATAACGAAGAATCTTTTTCTCTTATAGCCACAGTTTATTGTCCCATAGCCGTAATTCATATCCTAAAAGAGCAAGCCCCACTTAAGCGACTCCTCATTATTAACATCATAAAAACTTCCATAATATGACATCCCGTAACTGTGTATATTCATTCACGTTTAATTAAAAACTACGTGAGCTACTAATCGATTAATTCAAAACACAACTGCATTAATATTTAGTAGCTATTGATGATTTTATGGTTTCCTTCAAATTAGTCTCTCTGGCTCATATTTGGTCTAATAAAGTACTATTTACACAAATATAACAGTTAAAGAAATTAAAGGAATCTTCACACAAATGACTATACACTGTACATAACAGGGAATGGAGGACACTTATCTTTGCAGAGTTAGCCGTCATTCAACCATGATCGTCAACGTTTCCACAACTCATTCTCATAGTTTAGCACCGATATCAAATTAAAAACTTTTAAATTCAAATATTTGAGATGTTACAAACACGTTTTAGGCAAAATATATGAATTGAGTAGATGTACTGGCCGTTATCATTCAGCGTCCATATTACGATTGTGTGGCCGTTATCGTGTAACTGTACTCTACCATGCTCACTTACCACTTACCAAACTAACATCCATTTTATCAAGCCGTTCACTTCTGGGTAGTAGTTGCATCGTGGCATGGCTTCAAGATGGTATTGAGGTCTAACTAGCTAGAATCTGTAAGTGGTCCCTTGGACTTCCACCCAGTCCTACCCGCAGGTCACCTTAAAGGCCTAGAGGAAAAGAGTCAGAATGAGTGGTTCCCACCCGCATAATTATTAACCTATGTATTTGATGGGGCCCTTCCAGAGAATAAGAAAATGTACTACTCTGGTGTGTAGCTCAAGACGTTGCTACTACCCCGCATTCACTCATCCTTACAATCCACAATAAAATAATAGTTGTTAACAGCTAAGTGTTATGTATTCACGATTCAATAGACTGGCAAATCGTAGTACTCTAACCAGACTCTCACTCATGCATGCTAGTGCTCATTCTCCCTCTGTTCCCATTCTAAATTCCATTATTCAAATCACTCACTCTAGCGTTCAGTCATTCTGTCACCCACATAACTCTTTACTCGCCCGCTCATCCATACCACTGTCGCTCAGTACAACATTTGCTCTCACTCACACGTTCAGACCCACTCACTAATTCAAATCGCTCACCTGTACTTTACCATTCTCACCAAACTAACATGCAGTCACGCCTTCACACTCATGCACATCCTATAACAGTTACAATGATACACTAATACATGTAATAATAATAGGGGGCACTACATTCAGACACTTTCACAACAGTTGCGCATTGTGATCACTGATACACTATCACTCAATTCACAATCATAATTACTTCCAAACGTTGCACTGCATTGCAGCCATCTAGATGTATTGGCGGTATCCCGTGATGTGCTCCACGTAGAGGTCCTTGGACCACCTAATCGTGTCCAAAACGCACAATTTGGACATCATCTTAGAGTAAGTTTGGGAGATGCCCAAGCAGTGAAGTGCCCTGGCGTTCGCGGCGTCCCATGTGCTGAGCGAGCCCATGAAAAAGGCGTCCAGTCTAACGTTGTAGACTGCGTCGCAGATGATTTTTGCAGATGGCTCGTTTTAGCTATCTTAAGGCCACGAGCTCTCTGCAAGGACAGATAGCAATCCTCAAAGGTCACTGTCACATCGACGATGGCTACCGAATTCTTTGTGTTGTTGACGACGACCAGGTCGGGCCTCAGCGACGGATGTCCTGGGCATTGTTTGCAGACTCCAGCCCGACCAGCTCTTCGTTAGGAACTTGCTGGTTCCTCCTGCAGGTTCCAGATCTGGCAGGAAAAGCCTTTGCAAGCTTCTCTAGAATCGCATCATGGCATCTCTGCATCGTCGTGAGGTGGGGATGACAGTGATTTAACACAAGAGCCTTCGTCTCGTCGAAGGATCCACAGCGTCTACAACGACGGTCATTGATGGCTTCTTGAAACCTCCTGCAGCCATTGAAGGGGAGCACACAAAGGCACACACGGTGGATGAAGCGCCAGTCAGCGAACCTCGTGTACCTTCCTTATTGGAGAAAGTGGTTGGAGGTCATGTTGTTGGACGAGATTCGCATCACCTTGCTTTGATCAGGTTTTCTGGAGAGCTTATCCCTATAGTGTTCCCTCAAAGAGCTGCGGAGGATACCTGCCATCCCACGACACGATTCTTCGTCGGCGACACTCGTTGAATTGACTAGATGGGGAAGATGGAGCTCCCATCTCTTCAAAGTTTCGATCTATCCTCAGCGGAGGCCAGGTATCCTTGCTTGGAGTCGGTGCGTCGCTGAACGTGTGTGGGACCAAAGTGTACACACATCACTCGAGATCCGATTAAATGGTTTCTCCATGGAAGGCGAGAGGTATGTAGCAATGTCCCTCGATGACGGCTTCCGAAAGTTCTTCTTCACCGCAGCTTGGAGTCCACTCAGTGCCAGATTAGCAATACTGTCGTCCGGAGATCTTAGCAGCTTGAAGACATGGTTGACTGCTGCTAAGTCGGCGACCTCAGTTAAAGGTGGTAATTCAACGTTACCTTGGCGCTTCGGTAGGTACAATATTTCTGTACTGGCTCACTGAGGAAGATTCATGACGTATTTAGCGCCAGCCTTGATCTCCTTGTCTAGGTCTTCAAACAGAGTCATACTGACGCGGGCGGACCTCAGCGTAAACTCCAGCTGAGCATCAAGCTTCTTCCAAGGCGCAAGAAGACTATAACGGATGGAGTAAACCTCTTTCTCCACTTGCTTGATGGTATCTCTCGGAGTCTTATCCACCGTCAGTCCGGTAGGGACCCCAAGGTGTTGGTAAAGGTCCCCATCACGAAGAACGGTCATATTTCTCCCGGCGATAGAGAATTGGGTTGCGAAAGCGGCTCTCTTCCTTAAGTGGAATGATACACACTTCGAAGGTTTGAAGCTGACACCGAGCCAGCGTGCAGTTTCCTCGATGTTATTCAGCATGGCCCTCATGTGTGCTTCTGATCTAGCCACGAGGGCAATGTAGTCCCCAAAAGCCAGTACAGGCATCGTGTGTCTCCTGATGACGTAGCCGTTGATAGCGTTGTTGGCAGTGATGGTGCGCATGCGGAAATCCCTTACGATGTTGAAGAGTATCGGCGATAGGGGGCATCCTTGCCGTACTCCAGCGTTGAATGGGATAGGCCTAGATTCTCCCAACGTGGAGCGGATCCTGGTAGTGCTGTTGGTGTACAGGTCCCTGGCGATGTTAGTGGTGTGGGGACCTGCTTTGATGTCCTGCAGTGCCCTGAAGATGGTGCCATGGGGCACGAGCCGAATGCGTTAACGAGATCCAGCCACACGAAGACGGCCTCTTTCCCGGTCCTTCTAGCATCTATCACGATTTTATAAAGAATGAAGTTATGTTCTAGACACCCCTAGGACAACATGAACTCCTTCTGCTGTGGGGAGATGATCTTGTTCTCCGCCGTAAGTAAGGCGCAAAGCGAGGATGGCGCAGTAGAGTTTACAGATTGTGTTGGAGAGCGCGATGGCACGACAGTTGGAGAGGTCGTCCCTATTTCCTTTCATGTAGAAAAGTACTGTGTGGCTCTCCTTCCAGGATGCGGGAGCTTTGGAGAACCACAGGCAGGCGTTGGAAATCGTCACTAAGAGGACTCCGTTCTTGTCTACTGGACTCCAGTTGGAATAAGTCAGGGAGTTAGATCCAGGCGCGGTCTTCGGTGCTCTGGAGAGTTGTCTGGCGACCTCCTCAGGTAGGATATCGTCAATGGTATAGGGGTCCTCTAACCTCGGAAGTTTCGCAGTTGCCTGAGGTGGTTCCGTACTGCAACCATCCCTGGTTCGGCGGGCTCCCACGAAGTGCTCCTCCAGCTCTTCGTGGGCGGCGGTGCAGAAAGGGGATTCTTGCTTGAAGATTTGCCTCATAGCTTTCCTCCGGTCCACCCGGTACAGCCGTTGGATCTTGCTTGCTTCCTCAACGTCGAACTGTGGCATCCTTCTACGTGGACGTCGATTGAACGTGGGGTCTCTATTCCGCTGTTGGTCCCCGTTTCGCCTCGAAGATGTCAAGAAGGCTCTTCCAAAATTTCAAATTTATGTCAAGAAAAATGTAATTTAGTGGAACTGCTTCGTATGTCTCTGAGTGTGTGGGTGAATGAGCAAATGAGTAAGTGATTGGTAGAGTGAAAGGAAGTATGAGAGGAATGAGTGATCAGCATACTGGTAGAGTGAAAGGAAGTATGCGAGAGCAAAAATGAATGAATTCATTATTAACTAACTATCGATAGCCAGAATGACCGAGCAATAATGAATTAAGTATATATGTATATCTTGCACAGTACTATTTAAGTATTTTCTAATCTATATAAATATTGTAAATAATATCTCATCTTAAGATAAGACAGATCTAGAGAATAATTATGTACATGGGGCTCACTCTTTTTCTCTAGGACTTCCATACTCCTGAAGAGAACTGTGGTAAATACGTAAATAATACTAATAGTAGTCACAAAAACTAACCCACCAGCGACGGGTACACTCTGAACATATGTGTTTTATTCTCGTGTCGCGGTGGAAGTTATAAACTTCTGAACTTCGTCATCAGGGTTTTCAACTAGCTTTGTCGCTCATACATTGAGCAGGCATTTAGTTTCTCAGCTCAGTCGCACAATAATGTTTCAACTGTGTGCACTGGTTCTATAATATATCATGCACTGGATCACTGTATAAACGTTCCCTAGTCGCTATGTTCCTTGCGGTTACCTCGCCGCACGTGACATACCCAGTCTATGAAAGGCCATCTATTTAACACAAATGTACACAAATCCCTCTTCTCCCACATGGGGAGCACAATTGAGCCATTTATTTGCCAAGTGATATAAGTCCAAAATTGCCGAGTTTGAAATTACGTCAAAAATACTTCTGTAGGGAGTCTTCTATTACTCACTGACAAAGTGGTAGTTCATTTTCGATGCACTGAAAACAATAGAAAAGTGGTTGAAGATATACCGGTGTATGTCAAGCGTACGAGTTCTCGTACCGCAGCGATATTATTGCGTGTTCTGTCTTGCATTGAATGGCAAATCATGATAAAATTCAACTGTATTGAAGTAAGAAATCGAACAAACAAAATAACGAACTGTTGAGTTGGAAGCACAACCACAAATTTTATAGCATAGAATAAAACTATGACAGAATTGTAGTAGATTGAATTAGTTGCGGATCAACTAGGCTCTTGAAGGTCTCAAGTCCTTCCTGTACGATAGACTTTCGAACACATGACAACTGAAACTATACTGAGTTGTCTATAAGCATATCACCGATCCTATCAAAATCGGCCACCAGACACGCCTCATCCACTTAGGACTGGTCATCCTCCACAAGTTGCTGGTGGTCAGAGATGGTGTGCGAGAGGTCCCCAGCCACTGCTTCGTCATCTACACCCGACTCCCAGTCTACAGGCTCCACGGCCAGGGTGTACGTCCCACTGTGAAATCACCTCCAATTCCTTACACTGCCGGTACTCTCTGGCACCCCCGGCTACAGACTTCTTGGGTGATCTCGGTTTTTAAACATGTATTGTTAACATATTCTAATGGCCAGTTAATTCAAATGTGTAAAAATACCTAAATACTATCGGATTAGGAAAAAACAGAATATTATTTTTAAGCTACTAATTTCTGCTTTCTTGTATTTTCAAATAGTGATAATTATTTTTTTCGATAAATATTGAAACCGTCTCTAAGTTTATTTAGAAAAACATTTACAACATAAGGTATGTATTTCCTGGAATTTACAGCGAAATCAAACAAAAACCTATAAAAATCTCAAAATAAAATTGGACTTAACGCTACTTGGAAAATAAGTGCCTCATTTGAAAAGAAAAGGGTAAACTATCCTTGGTGGAAAATTAGCTGATCATTGCTTGTATTGTAAACTAGATTTTCATAGCTTTCGGTCAACCTTCTGAGGTTTCTATAGCAATATTAGTTTCCATGCAACGAGCAACCCTCAGGAGGCAGAATGCAAGATTGGGTCAACCCGCTTTGCGCTAGAACGTTCTCACAACTCATACGCGCGCGTCAAGGACAACATGGCATATATCTGTGAAGTAATAATAATAATAATAATAATAATAATAATAATAATAATAATAATAAAAAAATCAAGGTACGAATATCACCTCCGTACAGGCCATAAAGGCACTTGTAGTATCCATAACCTTGGCACTTAGTGGTGTAGAGTGGTTAGTTATACGCCCAGCCGTCTTTTTTTCATCTTAGTTTATTACGCACAGTTCACAAGGTATAAAGCTAACAACCAAAAGTAACACAAGAAAAAATCACAGACATCACTCAATCTCTTGTTCACTTGTCACATGTCCTTTTGATCTTTGAACAATACACTTTACATTATCTTTCTCTTACACTGTTTGTCTAGAAAACAGTCATTTCAACTAAGGGAAAAACAAGAACATTGGCGCAAAACACACCATAAAAACACATTGTGTGAAAAGCACTGTACTTTTCACTGCACGATCATTCGAATGTTAAAATGCAACACTCTGAGTTCCTTGACGTGATTTTTCTCTGTCGGTGGCACACGTTCCAATAATTTTTGTTTGGCATCTTTTAGAAGGTGGATGAATGTGTTCAGGGAGCACTGTTCGTTTTTCTGGACATAATAGAGATACCCCATGACAAGCCAAGTTCGTGAAAATTTCAAATATTGTGTACCGAAATCGAGCTCTAAAGCTGTTCTGTAAGCTTCATTAGGATGAGATGATCTTGTCATCCGCCTTAGCACAGAACGAATTCATTCCCAGACAACTTTGACACTTCCACAGTTAGTTGGCCTATGCTGACGACTTGGTCTTAATGGCAGATTGTGCCGCAAGCCTGCAGTCTAATATCTTGGAACTTCAAAAGAGGTGCAATGAGTATGGTATGAAAATTAGCCCCTCGAAGACTAAATTGATGTCAGTAGGTAAGAAATTCAACAGAATTGAATGTCAGATTGGTGATACAAAGCTAGAACAGGTCGATAATTTCAAGTATTCTCCCAGGACGGTAATATAGTAAGTGAGATTGAATCAAGGTGTAGTAAAGCTAATGCAGTGAGCTCGCAGTTGCGATCAACAGTATTCTGTAAGAAGGAAGTCAGCTCCCAGACGAAGCTATCTTTACATCGGTCTGTTTTCAGACCAACTTTGCTCTACGGGAGCGAAAGCTGGGTGGACTCAGGATATCTTATTCATAAGTTAGAAGTAACAGACATGAAAGTAGCAAGAATGATTGCTGGTACAAACAGGTGGGAACAATGGCAGGAGGGTACTCGGAATGAGGAGATAAAGGCTAATTTAGGAATGAATTCGATGGATGAAGCTGTACGCATAAACCGGCTTCGGTGGTGGGGTTATGTGAGGCGAATGGAGGAGGATAGGTTACCTAGGAGAATAATGGACTGTGTTGTGGAGGGTAAGAGAAGTAGAGGTAGATCAAGACGACGATGGTTAGACTCGGTTTCTAACGATTTAAAGATAAGAGGTATAGAACTAAATGAGGCCACAACACTAGTTGCAAATCGAGGATTGTGGCGACGTTTAGTAAATTCACAGAGGCTTGCAGACTGAACGCTGAAAGGCATCACAGTCTATAATGACAATGTATGTATGTCATTTTTTGTTTTTGGCTAAGTGAACCTCAGGGCTATGTGCAGCTCCAGAAGTGGAAATCTCGTTTCTTAAATTTTACGATTTCCTGACGGGGATTGGAGCCCACGTCCTTCCGGGCGAACCGAGCACGCCTTTACCGCATCGGTCAGGCAGCTCCTGATTACAAAACAGACAGGGAAATAACTTAGGGAAACATTGATGTTCAGCATTTTTCTGTACGGTAATGAACAATGGACGATGCAAGGCAGATACGGTGGTGGTGGTGGTGATTATTGTTTTAGGAGTAAGTACAACTGGGCAACCAACCTCTATTAACACGAATCAGAGGTAAAAATCGAAGGGGTCCGACAATTCGGAAAACGAAAATATCAGCCAAAGAAAGACACGAGCCGCGAAGAGCATGAAAATGAAAGACTCCATAGGCCTCGATACCTAATACCGTCAGGGTCGGAAAAGAAACAGAGTTGACCAAGGGAGGCCGGATAGGATAGATGAAAGTGAGGAGCCCAGCACAAGCAAGTGAAAGCAATGCCAGGACTCAGCTAAGTTCCTCGTTGTCCCCAAGTTAAGAGCCCCTCGGGCTCCATTTCGTCGCCTTTTACGACAAACAGGGGATACAGTGGATGTTATTCTACCGCCCCCGCCCACGTGGGTTGGAGTAGATGCCCTTTGAAATATGAAGCTGGTGGCCAATACTACGTATTCCTGAGACAGCCAGAATATCTCTTTATTATAAATGAAGTATATATCCGGCACAGCCGGCCCCGCGGTGTAGGGGTAGCATGCCTGCCGCTTATCCGGAAATCCCGGGTTCGATTTCCGGCCAGGTCAGTGATTTTTACCTGGATCTGAGGACTGGTTCACCTACGGTGAGATAGCGGCCCCAGTCAAGAAAGCTAAGAATAACGGCGAGAGGATTCGTCGTGCCGACTATACGACACCTCAGGTTTTTGGGCTGAGCAGAGGTTGTTTGCTTGGCCATGTTCCTTCGCAGTCTATCTACTAATCATGGACGCCGCATATGATATCCGCGATGGAACTATTGTGCGGTAGGGTGGCCAGTTCCTTTCCGCTCCTCCATTCCCTTACCCCCCACCAACAGCGCGTGGCAACCCATCCAACTCCTGACCACGCCCAATGTTGCTCAACTTCGGAGATCTCACGGGATCCGGTGTTTCAACACGACTACGGCCGTTGGCGAACTATTGTATAGTCGTAACATTAAAACAAGGGGTCTGACAGCTGGTGAAGGGAAGATCCGTTTAATGCCTGCCTGGTTGCCATGGAAACGTGGGTGGACCCACTGGTGCCTACTGTTAGTGAGCAGCTGCTTGAGTTGTCAAAGTATTCACTTCTCAGATCTTGTAGCACATTACAACAGAATACAGCGGTCTGAACGAACACAAGAACGAGAAGGAGGAAGGAATGTAGGATTGTGGTAACACCACGCAACGGCACCACAGTAGGTCCTTCCTCCTGAGAAACTAGTTGTCCAAGTAAAGATAGATGGAAAGAGGACCAAAGGTAGATCAGCATAGAATCATGGAAATGTTTTCGGGCTTAAAAGACGAGAGAGCGAGTACAGATTCTTTGCTTGTTCCCCTCTTAGTAGCCTCTTACAACATGCGGGGGGTACAAAGAAAGCATCCTTTCACTCCACTCACAGAGGAAATAGAGAGGTCCGATAAATCGAAATAAATATGTAGCATCATAGTCCGACTCATTGGCTGAATGGTCAGCGTTGAGGCCCACGGTTCAGAGGGTCCCGGGTTCGATTCCCGGCCGGGTCGGGGATTTTTAATCGGCTCGGATGAATTATTCTGGCCCGGAGACTGGCTGTTTGTTCCAACACTTTCCTCTTCATATTCACTCAACACACTACACTACCAACTACCACAGAAATATGCAATAGTGATTACATCCCTCCACATAGGGTTGGCGTCAGGAAGGGCATCTGGTCGTAAAACAGGGCCAAATCCACATGTGCCACAGTTCGCACCCGTGACCACACGGGTGTGGGGAAAGCGGTAGAAAAAGAAGAAACATGTAGCACCATAATCTACATCCAACAATATGGCAGTTGATCCAACACACAATATTCCCACTGCATCTCACAAAATAGCTCCGACCTCTCAGTGAATAAGAAAAGTCTGGAAGAACAACTAGAAGCCAAAGAAAGAAAGACTGCAAGGAAGATCTTGAGCCCAGTAAAGAAATATGGAGAATATGGTTGTCTACCTCCAACAAATATTATTCTAGAGCCGTGGAGGAAAGGTTTTGAAGTGAACATTGGTGTAACAAAATATACAACAAAAACAACAGAACAATAAGTTGTAGGAGAAACAGTTCAAATTAATTATTTAAAATCAGGAGAGTTCTCCTTGTGTTAAATCTCATATTTACCTGAATAATTAAATTGCAGCCGGCCTGGTGGCCATGATCGTTAAGGCGCTGAAGTCTAAAAACGGTCTAACACCGAGGTTAGCCGGTTCGAGTCCCGTTGATCGAAAAAAATTTCACCATCAGAATGTTGGCCGGCAGGGTAGGGGAGGTGGTGGTATACAATTTCTAATCACTAGATTGCGTGCCAAAAGCCTGGATTAAATTCCAAACCTCTCCGCAGTGTTCATATGGAATGAGAGCATATGACGCTGTTGATGGTGATTCGTCCGTCGGATGGGGACGTTAAGCCTTGAGCAGACCCCTTGGTGCTATTCGACAGGAGTAGGCTATGTGCCGGCACCGGGTTTCACCCTCTCCCTACTATCATATATCACGTCATTCATTTCATCTCTCATTAACTCCTCTGATGAGGTTGACGTCAGGAAGGGCATCCGGTAATAAAAAACCGCCACGACAAATTCATCTCACCTCATAAATTAAATTCCATATTTTGGTGATGCCGATTCTTTCTATTTCCCTTAAGTCCCACCAACTCAGACACGTTTTATGGGTACGAGCGGAGTCGTCGTGGCCTAAATTAAGGTTCAGCAACCCCAGCATTTGCCTGATGAGAAAATAGGAAACCACGGAAAACGGAAAGCTAACACTTAGACATCCGAACCGCATTGCCAGTTAGTTTGGTAGTAGTGGTGATGTCAGTCCGTAACATTGGCAGAGGTGACGAGGAGACTACGAAATTCAAGATGGTGTGAACCTGGGAAACTGTACTGTGTAATAGTAAATAATGTTAGTGATTCTTCGCCCTACCAACTACGTTTACGAATTTCGGAGACGCCAAAATGCCGGAAATTTGTCCCGCAGGAGTTCTTTTACGTGACGGTAGATCTACCGACACCAGGCTGACGTATTTAAGAACCTTCAGTACCGTTGGACTGACTCAGGATCGAACGTACCGACTTGGGCTCTAGTGGTGGTGGTGGTGGTCGTGGTGGTAGCAAAGCAAAGTCACCTCCGTACAGGCCATGAAGGCCCTCGGAGGAGTGGAAGATAAAGGCTTCCACCATTGTTAACCTCGGCACGTGGTGGGGTACAGTGGTTAGCTCTACGCCCGGCCGCCTTTGCCCCCATGAATTAACCTGGTACTCATTTTTGGTGTAGACTGAGTGAACCTCAGGGCCATATGCACCTCCGGAAGTGGAAATCTCGTTTCTTAAATTTTACGACTTCCTGACGGGGATTCGAACCCACGTCCTTCCGGGCGAACCGAGCACGCCTTTACCGCATCGGCCAGGCAGCCCCTGGTGGTAGTAGTAGTGATTATTATTTTAAGAGGAAGTACAACTAGGCACCATTAATCAGAGGGAAAATGGAAGGGTCCGACACTTCCCAAAATGAAGGTATCGGCCAAAGAAAGATAAGGGCCACGAAGAAGTGAAAATAAAAGACTTCCTAGTCCTCGTAACCTCATACCGTCGGGATTGGAAAAGAACAAGCATTGACCAAGGTAGGTTGGATAGGGTAGATGAAGGTAAGGAGCCTGACACAAGCAATTGGAAGCAATGCCAGGACTCAGCAAAGTGTCCCGTGGTTGCCAATCCACGCTCCCCACTTAAGGGACCCTTAGGCCCCTTTCAGTCGCCTCTTACGACAGTCAATGGATACCATGTATGTTATTCTACCGCCCCCACCCACAGGGACTGCCGGTTGAAGAAATATGAGGAAGCTCTACAAAAGTACAAAGGCAGGAAAATAAGATATGAGTTTGTAAAGCTCATGTCATATCATTTCGATACAACAAGAAATAGACTGGATGCCGGAGAAAAGCGTGGATATGTTTAAATAGGTGTATTAGTTCAAAAACGTGACAAAGGATACGGATGAATTACCTCTTTAAAATGGCATCAGTTTCCTGAAATTTTAAAAACGCCGGCAATTGTTCATTGCAAAGTTGCCAGTGAGGAAAGGTTTATTTCTTTCTTTATTTTTATTATCATCGAACCAACGAGCTAGACCACTCGGCCGATAGGAAACTTTTCTCGATGCCACAAAGTTTGTAATTAGTTTCTTTTTAAAGAACATACTTTCGAGAATGAAACAGTTTAATAAAATGCCTAGCTGAATCTTTTAAGCACGTCAGTATTTCTCTCCAAATTATCGTGATAGTGAACATACAAATATCACCCTATCTCCCCAGAATGTCTCCTCCCGGACAGGAACTTAATTAGCGTGGTCTGTGTCATCTGCGCTCAAGGAATTTCCCGAACTTATCAGCTAATTCACATGAGATCGTCAGCGTAACTGATACCCACACCAAGGTGCAAGAACAGGCATAGTTACTCAACTACTCTCCCATACCTGAAAACACGAGACGAAACACTTTCTTTTTTTTTTTTTTTGTTCAGTCAGCATGAGATGGAGCTCCTGAATGGTGCCAGGCACAGTCTTACTCCTTCACTTTAGACGAATAATTTATTCATTGCGCTCACAAGTCGTAGTTTCTTCCGCAGGACATTCAATGACCCTCCTCCTTTCATTTTAAATCTACCTGTTGCGTGTGTATAAGCGGACGAAAAGATAAAATAGAAATCAACTGGGCAGGGTTAGCCTGACGCAAGTGCGATAACAGGTAGAACTTGAAAACAAGATTCTCTCACCCGTGGGTAGTAGTATAATGGGAGAGTTCGGCGGCCACCGCCACCTCCGGCTCCCAGTGGCCACCTCCACCTCCACCTCAGCCAGAGGCCTCCCAGTGGCCACCTCCACCTCAGCCAGAGGCCTCTTCCAGTGCTGCCAACTTAACCTAACTAGCGCGAAATTTGAATTTGTAAACAAAGCCACGTGCTTTTTGACAGCTGACATCGACAACAACGCATCGCTAACCTCAGTACTGCCATCTTGACGGGCCTAAACCTCAGTAGTGCCAACTTAACCTAACTAGCTCGAGATAAACAAAGCCACGTGTTTTTTGACAACCACGTGCTTTTTGACAGATTTGTAAACAAAGCCACGTGCTTTTTGACAGACAACAACGCATCGCTAACCTCAGTACTGCCATCTTGACGGGCCTAAACCTCAGTAGTGCCAACTTAACCTAACTAGCATGACGTAAACAAAGCCACGTGTTTTTTGACAGCCACGTGCTTTTTGACAGATTTGTAAACAAAGCCACGTGCTTTTTTGACAGACAACAACGCATCGCTAACCTCAGTACTGCCATCTTGACGGGAATAAACCTCGGTGGTACCAACTTAACCTAACTAGCGAGAGGTAAACAAAGCCACGTGCTTTTTGACAACCACGTGCTTTTTGACAGCTGCCATCCGCCATCTTTGAGCACCGTGCTGCCCTCTTTCGTCACCTGTCATCGGCAGTGCTGCCATCTTGACGGGTCTAAGCCTTAGTGCTACCAACTTAACCTAACTAGCGCGAGGTAAACAAAGCCACGTGCAGCTGTCATCCGCCATCTTTGAGCACAGTGCTGCCCTCTTTAGCTACTTACCTTTGAAATGTGGTGGCGGATAATTTGAAAAATGCTTTTTTTTGACAGCAGCCATCTTGCATCGCAAACCTCAGTGCTGCCCTCTTTAGCTAGATACCTGTGGTAGCAGACAATTCCACGTGACAGCAGCCATCTTTAATCAAGAGAGCACCGTGCTGCCCTCTATGTGGTGGCGGCAAATTGAAAAATTCCACGTGCTCTTGTTTGGAAACAAACTCACGTGCTTTTTTGACAGCTACCATCCACCATCTTTAATCAACAGAGCACAGTGCTGTACTCTTTAGCTAGATACCTTTGAAATGTGGTGGCGGCAATTTGAAAAATTCTATGTGCTCTTGTTGGGGAACAAAGCTACGTGCTTTTTTTGACAGCTGTCATCCGCCATCTTTAATCAATAGAGCACTGTGCTGCTATCATGCGGGCAATTTCGTTAGCTGTCATCCGCCATCTTTAATCCAGAGAGAACAGTGCTGCCCTCTATGTGGTGGCGGCAAATTGAAAAATTCCACGTGCTCTTGTTTGAAAACATACTCACGTGTTTTTTTGACAGCTGTCATCCGCCATCTTTAATCCAGAGAGAACAGTGCTGCCCTCTATGTGGTGGCGGCAAATTGAAAAATTCCACGTGCTCTTGTTTGAAAACATACTCACGTGCTTTTTTGACAGCTGTCATCCGCCATCTTTAATCCAGAGAGAACAGTGCTGCACTCTATGTGGTGGCGGTAAATTCCATGTGCTTTACAAACCTATGTGCTTTTCTGACAGCTGTCATCCGCCATCTTTAATCTAGAGAGAACAGTGCTGCACTCTATGTGGTTGCGGCAAATTCCACGTGCTTTACAAACCTATGCGCTTTTCTGTCATCCACCATCTTTAATCTAGAGAGAACAGTGCTGCACTCTATGCGGTGGCGGTAAATTCTACGTGCTTTACAAACCTATGCGCTTTTCTGTCATCCACCATCTTTAATCTAGAGAGAACAGTGCTGCACTCTATGTGGTGGCGGCAAATTCTACGTGCTCTTATTTGGAAACAAATTCTACTCGCTCTTCAGCTGTCATCTACCATCTTTAATCAAGAGAGCACCGTGCTGCCCTCTTTGTGGTGGCGGATAATTTGAAAAAATTCTTTTCGACAAGCAGCCATCTTTAATCCAGAGAGAACAGTGCTGCCCTCTTTAGCTACTTACCTTTGAGGCGGTTAATTTGAAAAATTCTTTTCGACAAGCTGCCATCTTTAATCCAGAGAGAACAGTGCTGCCCTCTTTAGCTACTTACCTTTGAGGCGGTTAATTTGAAAAATTCTAGCTGCCATCTTTAATGAAAAGGGCATCGTGGTGCTATCTTGCGGGTAATATTTTACGTCACAGCTGTCATCCACCATCTTGCATTGCTAACCTTAGTGCTGCCCTCTTTAGCTACTTACCTTTGACAAGCTGTCACCCGCCATATTGCATCGCAAACCTCAGTGCTGCACTCTATGTGGTGGCGGATAACTTGAAAAAATCTTTTTGACAAGCAGCCATCTTTAATCAACAGAGCACCGTGCTGCCATCTTTAGCTACCACCATCTTACATCGCTTACCTCGCTGCTGCACTCTATGTGATGGCGGTTAATTCGAACAAGTTTAATCACGCATCGGGTAAGCTAGAGTAAGCACGTGCTGTTGTGATGACATCATCATACATGTTTAGACTTGTCCGTTTTCTTAAGAGTAAGTCGATGTAAAGGAATGTGGTAGCGGTAAATTCGAACGAGTTTAAACATGCATCGGGAAAGCTAGAGTAAGCAAGTGCTGTTGTGATGACGTCATTGTGCATGTTTAGACCTGATCGTTTTTCTTAAGAGTAAGTCGGTGTAAAGCAATGCAATAAGTACAACATTTTTTGAATGCGATCAAATATTTATTTACAAATGTACTACAACAGTGTTCGTTTTTGCTGCTGACAAGGTTGGTGTGCTTCTTAACAACGTATGCTTCCGAAATGCCTCCTGCAACATTCAAATTAAACAAAGCATTTAGAAATATATTATACTAAGTATGTTATGCTTTACAGAGAAGATCATGTACTTCTTACCTTGCTGTTATTCCTTTTCGGAATCATCATCATCATCATGAAGTACTAGAGAAAGTTCATTCATACACTGTGTACAGTGTTCAATCCTCGGATTTGGTCCATCCCAATCATCATCACCATTTTCTCCTCGATGCTTGTAATGTCGCTCACAAGTTCTGCATAAAGCTACTTCGATTGACATCTTACTGTGTAGAGGAAGGATGTCCCAAAAATTATGTACGTAAGAGGCAGCGTACGTATATAAAAATCCTGGTGGTAAGTATTGAATAAGATGTTTCGGCATCGATGATCTACGTTTATAGAACATCTTAATAGCCTCACTCACTCGTGAAACATAAATAAGATGTTGCGTATGAGCATGCAAACAGCATGCACATTTACAGTTTTGTTCCATAGCGTACGATGTCGAAGCACACACTAATGAAAATGATAAAGATCTATTCTTATTTATAGTCTCGTAACAATATTCGTTAGCGGATGGTAAGTAACATCACTCATATGAATAATAAGACAATAGGCTGCTGTGTTAGCAGGAATGTTTTCAGATGTTTCAAATTCTAAACGAATATCAACTGGAGATTCTTTTATAGTTTCTTCATGATAAGAGCAGTCTATAACTACAATCGGTGCTTTATTTTTAAATTCTTGAGGTGTAAATAGCGGACGATCTTCTTTCTGATAATACGATGATTGAAATTTACAAAACATGTCATAGAGCATCCCAAACTTATTTTTCTCAAAGTTAATGTCGATGTTTTCGTAGGGATACGTAATTCCATTGAGATATAGTCTAACGTGTCTTAATTTGCAGTGATCAAACAGTGAGCTATCTTTTTCGTGATTGAATTTACGATTAGTTTGAAATCCAAAAATAATGTACAAGGGCTTCTCAGTAAAACGTGATGTTTTAACTGCCCAGCTATGCTTGTTTGTAGGTGGTAACACAGGATATTCATGCAGCTCCCAACTTCTAAAACGTATAGGTAATGGTGTATCATTTTCTACAATCTTGAGCAATCGAAGTTTTTCACGATCAGATAAGGTTACATGTGGGATCCGCCACAGTATACGATGCAGTGTTATTTTCGATTCTACAGGTGTTTCTACTGCTTTAAGAGAATTGTAATCACTTCGATCACGGATTAGAATAAGCTCTTGTTTTACGTTGATTATAATACGTGTAAAGTCTTCTGCGAATCCAAAAATATGTTTCAGTGATAACATACCCGTAAAAGTTCCATCCTCATTAATCATCCAGTTGTTAGTAGATTTTGGACACCATCCAGCCATCCGCAAAAGATTACTTTCTTCATCACAGAAAGAAGGGTAGAGTTTCATTGCACTTGTAATACCAACATTCTTCGTTCGATCTATTTCAACATTATTTACTTCATATCGCGCTTCAGAAAAGAGAAAAGCTAGAGCATGGTTGTTTAGTTGTGAAGTGCTTGGTCCACTTCCATCAGACTTTTCTAATCGTCCTTCAATATAGAGGTAGCTTTCGTGTGGTAAGGTGTAAACATCTTGTTGATTAATAATAAAATGAATTTCATCATTGTTATTTAATCCAAACGTAAAAGGTTGATAAGAATGAAGCTCACTTCGTACTACACCTTCACGACTTTCTACTGTATTCGTAATGTCTAGCATTTCTTCCATTCTGTTGTAGTAGTGTATATCCTAAATCTTGGAGTATCTGCTTATGGGTATCTGTTAACTCGATGAGTCTCTGCACACATGTAGTATGCCTTCGGAATGTACACCGTGTTTTATAGATGGTTTTCATACTGGTTTAAGATGTAGTTTGTAAGCTACGTACGCGTGCTGATCTAAATGAATAAGCTGATTATGTTTATTTACAAGTCTAAGAGTAATGTTGCTAATGTGTTTTACAGACACAGGATGATAAAGAACTACTGCTGGTTTCTCACAAATAGTATATCCACGTTCCTCTGTAACAATAAAGTCGTGCAGGACGTGCGAAGGTTGTAGATTACTATTCAAGTCTGTAATAATATTACAAGTAATGTTCACATTATAATCATCGAAGAGTTTTATAGGTTGATCAGACTCGTAACGTACGTTCGGTAGGAGCTCCCTCGATGAAAATCCAAGCAGTGGTCCAATCGAATCAGGTTGTGATTTGAAGTCAATCTTAAATGATGATTCAATAACACATTTGTGCGTAATGTTGCTTATAGTGATTGAGAACTTGTAATTATGATTACTAAAACTATCTTCCCCAAACTGATCAATTAACGTACTTTCAATATAGTCGTGAATATCATCTACTGTATAACTACCTGAGGGTAGTGTTAGCACATACTCATCGTAATAGAACTTGTTTAAACCATCACGCACATTATAGATTTTATTGTAGCTTTCAAACGATACTAGTCCAAGACTATGCGGCTGATAACCAAGTTCGATTGGTGGATTAAAATAGACGGTTGTTTCAGGTCCTTCTCCACGTACAGCAAACGTTCTTTCACTGTTCGTCATCACGCATACACTAATGCACTTTCTCTACTGTCTGGGTTTGATATAAGAACATAAGACATAATCGTTCGCACATGCGTGTATTAAAGTTTTGCACACGGTTTTTATTGTAAACAATGTCTGCACTGCTTCCGAAATAACGTATGAGCTCAAAAGGAGGAGGTAAATCTCCATAGCTATCAAAATACCATACTTTAGATTTACGTTTTACATAAGCAACGTAATGAGTTCCAGGTCCACGACTGTCGTCCAAGTTAATTACGGCACTTTCACGTTCACGTGGACGTGCTGGTAGTTGATCACGCATATACACTCCTCGAAAATAATGAATTCCTAGTTGTTTAGCAAACGTAAAAACTTCATCATGCGTTAGAGCTCGATATGGCAGTGCATTCAGTAGACGTTTTTTGGAGAAATGTAGATACCAAGCCCTTTCTTGTATGGCGCTAGCTTCATGTTCACACCTTTGCCTCGTAACGCAATTGCCTCCATCGTCTTGTTATGACGTTCACTCTCTTTCAACTGTTGTTTCGCTTCTTCTACAGTTTTGACAGTTCTCGCTACAGCACTAGCACCACCTAGCAATGACCCTAAAGCTGCTAAGCCAGCAAACAGCGCAGGAAGAAATCCTCCTCGTTTTGGTACAGGAATAATTCGCGCACGTTTACTAAATATTGCTCTGCACTTTGGAGAAATTCTCGCTCTTGCTGCGCGTAACGCCTTAGTAATAGCTACACGAGGATTGTATTCCCCTCGAATAGCTTTTTGCGCAGCCTTTATAACATCTTTCCATCCAACAGTTTTTACTTTCTTCTTCTTCTTCATGTCGTTTGGATATCGTTGTTTCACCATGCTGGACACGACTTTACTAGTCAAGAGCAAATCATAAACTAACCGTTGCCTCTTGTTTCGTTTAATATATATATATATATTACTATTACGTACTTTATGATTCAGTTATCATGAAGATTATAAAGCAGCAAGACACGCTACCTGTTACCGACATTGTACCACATCTCTTACCTAGTTCTAGTACAACTACAAGAAAACGTCATGGAACGTTGTTTCCTTTTACTGTGCGATGTATTATATCAGGTCCGTCGGGATGCGGTAAAACAAATATTTTACTCACACTTATTACTTCTGTAAATGGTATACGCTTCGAGAATATTTACGTTTTCGCAAAGTCACTCTATCAGCCACTATATACTATTCTACAAACTGTAATGCACGATCTAGTTAAAGATGGAATAAGATATTTTAAATTTAATTCACATGAGCAAGTACCATCACCAGACGATGTGCTTCCTAATTCTCTAATGATCTTTGATGATGTCGCAACAGAACAGCAAAACGTTATTCGTGCATTCTTTAGTATGGGTCGACATAAATATGTTGATTGCATCTATTTGTGCCAAACCTATTCTCGTGTGCCCAAGCAGTTGATACGCGACAACGCAAATGTTATTGTGCTTTTTCGGCAAGATGAGCGCAACATGCGACATGTGTATAACGATCATGTTAACACTGATATGACATTCGATGACTTTAAACGTATGTGTGCTAAATGTTGGTCATTATACCGTTACAGCTTTTTAGTTATTGATAAAGAAAGTGATGTACAGCATGGACGATATCGCATGGGTTTCGATCATTTTATATGCATTAACACAGAATTACAGTAACTACTTGATTAAAAACCACCATCATGTTAACATCTAGCAAGGAGATCACAAAACATATCATCCAAGCTCGAAACAATATTCGACGGAAATTTAAAGAGCTTAAACGTATTCAAGCAGACACGGATTTATTTTTAAAAACACAACTAAGTACACCACTCAAAGAAATTTTTAATTCTACTTCATTACCGCAGTCTACTTCAAGTTTTGCTTCTATGCAAACATCATATCATAAAGAGAAGCATGAAGAAGAAAAGCATGAAGAAGATACGGAAGAGAAGAAGCAGGATGTAGATCAAGAAGAGGAAGATAAGGAAGAAGAAGAAGAAGAACTTAATGATGCATCACCATCTAAGCGTGTTGAGTTTTTAACTACAGATGTTATTGCAGAAACACCTACTACATCGACGCAAAATCTACCATCTTTGTCAGAGGTTATGATTACACCAGAATATCGCAATCAGTTTAGAACTTTTATTCAAGATACCTATGGATCTCTCTTTGCACCTTATATAGAAAAACTTTTTACAGGACAAACTGACACTACCTATGGTATTCGCTACGAAGATGACTGTTTCCGGATAGGAAATTCAAATGTTAAGATTAATAGCAACAAACTCATTGTAAAAGGTGTTACCTATAAACCTACGAAAGGACTCTTAGAACTTCTTTTCTCACGAATACCTGACAAGGATATAATTTTACAAGATGATCTTAAAAAGTATAAAGCAATACTTTTTGCTACCGATGCAACACGACGTAATTACAAGAGAACAGAAGCTGTAAATGCGAATAAGAGTTACAAGTATCGTGAGTTTATTTCTAAGCTGTTTCCGACTGCACGTAGTCTAGACGTTATCTACAAGCCTTTGTTGCCGTATGTGGATGTAAGATACTGGAATGACCCAAACTTACTCGTTGAACGATTACAACTTTTAAGAGCATCGCAAGAGGCTGGTCACACTGGTCACGGATCAGAAATTCTAGAAATAGAAAGAGAACTACGTTATGCCGGTATTATTTTATAATGGCTCGTCAAGAGAAGATCTCACCTGTAAAGGTAAACATCGCACATGAGTTACATAAACCAGCACGTCGCACCTACTGTCGCAGACGCGTTATTACACGAGGAAAAGGTGATCTCTGGCAAGCAGACTTAGTAGAAATGATTCCATATGCTTCTAGTAATAAGGGCTATAAGTATCTACTTACTGTTATCGATGTGTACTCAAAGTTTGCTTTTGCACAACCCGTGCGTTCTAAAACAGCAGCTCAAGTTAAAGAAGCATTTAAACATATTGTTGAAGAATCGAAACGCTGCCCAAGGCTTCTTCAAACTGATCAAGGTAAAGAGTTTTACAACAAGGATTTTTCTTCTTACCTCAAGTTACTTGGCATTCAACACTACTCTACGTTCAGTAATCTCAAGGCAAGTGTTGTAGAACGCTTTAATCGTACACTCAAAACAATGATGTGGCGAGAATTTACAGCGCAAGGTTCATATCGTTGGATTGATCTGCTACCTAGACTTTTATCTACCTACAACGATACACCTCATCGCACTATCGGAACAAAGCCACGTCTTGTTACAAAGAATACACCTCGTCTAGATGCTATTCATCTTGTAATCAAAACAGCTGATCCACGTCGCTATCGCTTTAAGGAAGGTGATTTCGTTCGCATCAGCAAACACAAGTCTATCTTTGCAAAAGGATACACACCTAACTGGAGCACTGAAATTTTTCAAATCAGAAGTGTTAAGCTTACTAATCCAGTTACGTATTTACTTCGCGATCTCAGAGGACAGCCTATTGAAGGAGGATTCTACATCGAAGAACTGCAGAAAACAAAATATCCTGATCACTATTTAGTTGAACGTGTTATTCGACGTCGTGGTAATAAACTGTATGTTAAATGGCTTGGTTTTAATAACAGCTTTAATTCATGGATTAATAAAGAGGATGTACTTTAAATCTTATGTGTGTTTTCTTTTAATCCTCTACGTTTCCTTTCTTCTAAGTCACTAGGACATGCTGTAGGATTAAACAACACCTGTAATATGTTTTGACAATTCATATTTATTTTAGACTATATACATACATTTTTATCCTTTGTTCATGTTACGGTCTTTGTCACTCAGTTTTTCGTTTTATTGCACCAACAACGACAAGTGCTGCTATATTCTTCTGAGCAGCTAAAGCACTAGGTAATAACACATACACACACACACACAGCATAACTTTACGAAGCAGATTTTAACAGCTACACTCTATGCAGGCAGCATGTAACTACGTATCAGGCGAACGTGTTCTAGGGCCGCAGGGGAGATGAAGCACGAAGAAAAGAAGATCAATCACTCTATTGATGAGTCCACGCCCAACATGCTTCCTCATCTTTCTCCCAGCACGTTTCTTCACCTTTTCCTTGTTTACTCTCTCCACAGCCATGATAAGTGTTTATAAGCGAAGACAACTCGTTAGTTTTAGGTCCGTGATACAGTTTAATTAGTTGACATGTACGGCACTGTCTCACAGAAGGTCTTCTAGCTAAACTCACGTGTTCATGATGTAAACTACACGTTTGAAGCTCTGACAAAACAGGATCTTGAGTCCACTCACGAGGTACCTTATCCCAAATCTTCTTTACAGCATTCGCAGCTACATTGACCAAAAATGCTTTTGGTAATGCATTTAACTCTTCTTCAGTAAAAGTGTTTAGTTTCTTTTTGCATGCATAAAACTTTACGATCGCCTTTTCAACTGCGTTACACTTAGTATCTGTTAGAAATGACATGATGTCTTTACTCTACAAATGTTTCTTTTACACTAAGGTTATTTCGACACTGCACTTTACATATGTTGTTCACTTCCCGACATGCACTGCGACACAACCAATCAAAGAGCATGCATACATGTTGTAAAGACTGTTTAGTTGTTTCTCTACTATGCTCTTTCGGAAGAGTTTTAAATGATGGGCACCCCAATTCATGCATGTCGATAACTTCACATGATGATGGTAGAAAATCACGCAACCATTCTTTCTTTTCACAACCCTTTAAAAGAACAAGATCTGCTCTTGACAAATGTGCATTCATCATTAAAGGTAGAAAACGATAAGGTATTCCTTTTTCTTCCCACTTCAAACCTAAATTGTTTTCAATCCACTGAGTCTGCTTTTTATCTTCATCTGTTTGCAAACAGTAAGGGAACGGTGGACTAAATACTAAACTAACAAGTTTTGGTGCCCACAACACACAGCAATCTAACACAGCCACCTCTTTAAACACAAACTTGTTTCCGTTTACTTTAAAGCCTTGCACATCAACTATTAATGTTTTCGTCATGTTTGCACTCCACACTCTATCACTGTTTCCCGAAGACTAAAGCTTTTAGTCAACGAACGAATTTAAACATGCATGATAACGTCATCACTGCAGCACGTGCTTACTCTAGCTTACCCGATGCGTGATTAAACTTGTTCGAATTAACCGCCACCACATAGAGTGCAGCACTGTTCTCTCTAGATTAAAGATGGTGGATGACAGAAAAGCGCATAGGTTTGTAAAGCACGTGGAATTTGCCGCCACCACATAGAGTGCAGCACTGTTCTCTCTAGATTAAAGATGGCGGATGACAGCTGTCAGAAAAGCACATAGGTTTGTAAAGCACATGGAATTTACCGCCACCACATAGAGTGCAGCACTGTTCTCTCTGGATTAAAGATGGCGGATGACAGCTGTCAAAAAAGCACGTGAGTATGTTTTCAAACAAGAGCACGTGGAATTTTTCAATTTGCCGCCACCACATAGAGGGCAGCACTGTTCTCTCTGGATTAAAGATGGCGGATGACAGCTGTCAAAAAAGCACGTGAGTATGTTTTCAAACAAGAGCACGTGGAATTTTTCAATTTGCCGCCACCACATAGAGGGCAGCACTGTTCTCTCTGGATTAAAGATGGCGGATGACAGCTGTCAAAAAAGCACGTGAGTATGTTTTCAAACAAGAGCACGTGGAATTTTTCAATTTGCCGCCACCACATAGAGGGCAGCACTGTTCTCTCTGGATTAAAGATGGCGGATGACAGCTGTCAAAAAAGCACGTGAGTATGTTTTCAAACAAGAGCACGTGGAATTTTTCAATTTGCCGCCACCACATAGAGGGCAGCACTGTTCTCTCTGGATTAAAGATGGCGGATGACAGCTAACGAAATTGCCCGCATGATAGCAGCACAGTGCTCTATTGATTAAAGATGGCGGATGACAGCTGTCAAAAAAAGCACGTAGCTTTGTTCCCCAACAAGAGCACATAGAATTTTTCAAATTGCCGCCACCACATTTCAAAGGTATCTAGCTAAAGAGTACAGCACTGTGCTCTGTTGATTAAAGATGGTGGATGGTAGCTGTCAAAAAAGCACGTGAGTTTGTTTCCAAACAAGAGCACGTGGAATTTTTCAATTTGCCGCCACCACATAGAGGGCAGCACGGTGCTCTCTTGATTAAAGATGGCTGCTGTCACGTGGAATTGTCTGCTACCACAGGTATCTAGCTAAAGAGGGCAGCACTGAGGTTTGCGATGCAAGATGGCTGCTGTCAAAAAAAAGCATTTTTCAAATTATCCGCCACCACATTTCAAAGGTAAGTAGCTAAAGAGGGCAGCACTGTGCTCAAAGATGGCGGATGACAGCTGCACGTGGCTTTGTTTACCTCGCGCTAGTTAGGTTAAGTTGGTAGCACTAAGGCTTAGACCCGTCAAGATGGCAGCACTGCCGATGACAGGTGACGAAAGAGGGCAGCACGGTGCTCAAAGATGGCGGATGGCAGCTGTCAAAAAGCACGTAGCTGTCAAAAAGCACGTGGCTTTGTTTACCTCTCGCTAGTGAGGTTAAGTTGGTACCACCGAGGTTTATTCCCGTCAAGATGGCAGTACTGAGGTTAGCGATGCGTTGTTGTCTGTCAAAAAAGCACGTGGCTTTGTTTACAAATCTGTCAAAAAGCACGTGGCTGTCAAAAACACGTGGCTTTGTTTACGTCATGCTAGTTAGGTTAAGTTGGCACTACTGAGGTTTAGGCCCGTCAAGATGGCAGTACTGAGGTTAGCGATGCGTTGTTGTCTGTCAAAAAGCACGTGGCTTTGTTTACAAATCTGTCAAAAAGCACGTGGTTGTCAAAAACACGTGGCTTTGTTTATCTCGAGCTAGTTAGGTTAAGTTGGCACTACTGAGGTTTAGGCCCGTCAAGATGGCAGTACTGAGGTTAGCGATGCGTTGTTGTCGATGTCAGCTGTCAAAAAGCACGTGGCTTTGTTTACAAATTCAAATTTCGCGCTAGTTAGGTTAAGTTGGCAGCACTGGAAGAGGCCTCTGGCTGAGGTGGAGGTGGCCACTGGGAGGCCTCTGGCTGAGGTGGAGGTGGAGGTGGCCACTGGGAGCCGGAGGTGGCGGTGGCCGCCGAACTCTCCCATTATACTACTGTGGGTAACTGATGCAGATATCGAGCTCGAATTATTATTATTATTATTATTATTATTATTATTATTATTATTATTATTATTATTATTATTATTATTATTATTATTATTGTACGTATAGCTGTAAAGTGTTACATCCATTTAGTATTAGTATTACTATTATTTACGTAGTTGTAATAATAATAATAATAATGTTATTTGCCTTACGTCCCACTAACTACTTTTTAAGGTCTTCGGAGACGCCGAGGTGCCGGAATTTAGTCCCAGAGGAGTTCTTTTACGTGCCAGTAAATCTGCCGACACGGTGCTGTCGTATTTGAGCACCTTCAAATACCACCGGACTGAGCCAGGATCGAACCTGCCAAGTTGGGGTTAGAAGGCCAGCGCCTTAATCGTCTGAGCCACTCAGCCCGACATATTTACGTACTTGAATGATCGTATTGTGTGTGAGGTTATGCCATGTTCATAGATATTTATATCAGTTCCGTTAATGTAAATACGTGTAAATTAATATTATAATAATCCGTAATTGTGAAACACACTGTAACTTCCAGAATGGTATAGACACTAGAACAATTGAGAATATTATCTGTGGATTACGCACTCTAGAATATTCAAGAAGGTAGTATTTTTTCTAACGTATCTTTCTGGAAGACTGGCCAGCACCTATATAAAGATGCGATCTTGGCTGTGAAGTGAGTTACTGAGTTGCCGTTACTGTGAGTTGTGGTTTGGAAGTTATTGGAAGAGAGTTATTGTTTAGTAGCCCGTGGCTGACGTGCAGAGTTAGGAAGTCTCCATGTTGAATTGATCAGTAGTCATCTGTTTTCATCTTTGTTTCAAAGTGTAACCTCTGTGGTATTCGGTGTCAGTTGTCAACTGTTCAAAAATGGCGGCTTTGTTGATATTCTACAAGTGATGTGTTTTTGTTTTGTGGTACGGTGATTAAGGTTATGTGTGTATTAATTTGTAAATATCTGTGAAAATATTATTGTACCAACTGACAGCATCTCGTGTGCGTCGTTGTGGATACGTTAACCCAACACTTTTGACTAAAATTTGCAACAGCAAATGTATCAAAATGACAATGCCATGCTCACACCCGTAAGCAGTGAATGACAACTCTTCATGTAGATAGGTGCAAAAATATTTTATGACAAATTGAGGTTTCGTGCGCAAAAGTCATCCTAGATGAACTGAGAGAGAAAATAGTTTCTATGGGCTAACGCTTATCACTAGGTTGACACAGTGCGTTGGTGGTGTCAATGGCTTCTCGTCAAGTTGATCGCGGTTTGAATCCCGCCCAATGCAAGGGGGATTTTTAAAATGAAACATTATGTACTCGTGGCTCGGATTCCACGTACAAGTGGAATTCTCGTGACTATGATCACGACTAACAACACGTATCCAGCACATAGTCTTCCTTCACCTTCGATAACCAAAAGCCAAGAGTGTGACATGCAATTTGGCCTCCCCTGAACTTAGGCAACACCTCTTGCATTTTGCATCTGTGCCACCTAGTGCATCTTACCTGAAACTGCAGACAAGATAAATTTTATGCCCTGGGTTGGCAACACTCCGGAAAAGTTAAGGTTGTATCTACTATGTCTGATCATAAGAACTTGGCAGCCAGCTACTGCACAGTATATAGTGCAGTGTGTGATTCTCGTTGGGGACTTTGAAGTGTAACTGTCGCGACAGACAGCAGTACAGCTCCCTGGCTGGTGGGTGAAGAGGGTAGGAAATACTGAAATGACTGTTTAAAAGCTATGTGAAGTCTTTCCCCTCTTGATTGAGGGGAGATACTTTTATTGTAAAGAGGAGCGGAACTTTTAAGTTCTGGAATTTATTTGTTAATTTTTGTTGTTAAATATTGTAGGTAAAATTTTTTGGTATTACTCTACTGCCGCTGGGATGTGTGAGTGCGTTTCCCTCGGAGTTCTCTTTATTTCTGAATTCGCTGTGGGGTCTTTCTAAATTTTACCTTCTTGTGATTATTTTTTGCTTTCCTTCCCACCGGCCTCAGGTTATTTTGGGCTTAGCCTTTGTTTAATTGGACTGTTGTGCCCCAGTATGTTGTCATCAAATTATTCCTGTTTATAAATATTTCCTATTATTTCCGAAAAATTGCTTGTTTTTATTTTCAGACTTTTCTCAATTTTGAGCAAATGTCCTTGTTTTTCGTTACTCCCACCACTGATATTACTATTAATTACATTCACACAATTACTCTCTAAATTAGCAGAGCGCCAGCCACTGTAATAAGCGACAAGTTCGGAGAGCATACCTCTTATATTTATTATTCGCAAGGCGTGGGGTGAATAAACTCACACACCTGGCAATATACAGGAATATGGATCCTTTTTTTTTTTTTTTTTTTTTTTTTTTTTTTTTTTTTTTTTTTTTTTTTTGCGACGCACCTGAATATGGATCAGGATAGATGTAGATTGTGGTCGCATTTCCACAATTGAGGATTGAATCAATTACTATTGTTACAAGAAAACTGAACCACATGACTATACTTTACATCAAAATTAACTTGCACTCCTTTAATTGAATTTTATTTTAAAAAATACCTTGTGAGTTTTGTTGTTAAATAAATTCGTAGAGTTCATTTCAAATGTAATTCTGCCAATAGATTCGGGTATTTCTTCTAATAGCATTCGCGACGCTATCACATCCATTTTATCCCAAAACCAAAATGACGCCGTAACGTAATATTGGACGTGTGATGCAATGGAACTCTCGGTCTGTTCAGTCGGAGAAACATAATCTGGAAGTTAGTTTACAACACCACACAGTGTCTGTGATGTGCAAGAAACATGGCTGGATTGAACAATAACTTTTCGATTTCCAGGTTACAATTTCATTCGCTCTGATTGGCCTGATAGTTATTGTCGAGTGGGTATACTCATCAGACGATTGCTGCTTTATGACTCTTTACCCCTAGACACGACAAACAACAGTTTGGAAGCATGTGCTATTAAATTTATATTAATGGTACGCTACTGGTCTCTCTGTACTGTTCACCAGATGCTCATACTACCAAGCAGGTCTTAGATACCACACCATGGCATTGGTGTTGGAAGACTTCAGTGCACATCATACAATTTGGAAGAAACCTCGTGGATGTTCTAGATGACGAACAAATGGTTCTACTCAATACGGATCGACTACACGTGTATCTCGCACAACTCAGACACCTTCTGTCACAAGCTTCTGCCCGACTTGCAATGGACATTACTTGGCAAATACTTAACGACACTCTTGGCTCGGACCATTTCCCACTGTTGCTAACCTTTCACCATGCTTCTCTTCCTTCCTCGATCTTTCTTTCTTATCGTTGTAAAATTCGAAAGACAAAGTGAGGAGAATAATGCGAGTGCAGACATAATGGTCCAATACAGAGGAACTAATGATCTCGTCGCAGGTTGTAATGCCTTTTGTGACACCTTAAACTGTGCTTCAAAATAGACAATTTATACCAAGAAAATTGAAATAAACACTGTGCTGTGATGATACGTACCAATTTACTGTGGATGAGAGACACACCACCCTACAAACTATAAAGCTGCATCAGGTGAAATCAAATTTTACCCGTCCGCCAACCCCACTAAAAAGCAAACAATTGCTGAAATACACTGGCGGAAAAACATCCAAACATCAAGAAGGGGTTTCTTTGTCCATTGTAAAAAGTTTTCCATGGATTGTGAACTAACTGTCGTAGTGGGTGAGTTATTTTTGGAGGATGTAAATTACGCTTCGGGTCGATAGCAGATGCTGGTGTACTAACCCTCTGTGGGACCTGTACTGGGACCAGAGAGTCCAAATATAGGAATTCGTGAGTTAAGTCTTGGGTTGAAGAAGGAATGCTTTGCCGAGTAGTATTGTCATATGTACCTGAGTGTTCTATCTCCAAAGGCTACTCCACTGTTATATTGAGGTGTACCATATTATGGTTAATGCACCCCTGGGAAAGGAACGGCCATTAGATCTGTGAGCACCTGAACAGCAGGCCTATATGCGTCTAGGGGACATCAGGTCAAAGACATTCCTGAGAAGAATGGTCTTCACCGCACGATACACGTCTAATTTTTCGTTTACATGGTCTGTATACGAGACTGTAGCGGTATTAGTTAAAAGACCGAATTACGTTTTGAACGTATGGTTCCACTAGGACACGCGTATTGTTGATAGCCTATAAATAAATTGGGGTAAGGTTCGACCTTCAAATACAATGCACACTTAGCATCCTATAAACAAGGCTTGGTTTGCCAGCACGAATAATGATTCTCTGGAAATTATTAACTTTAGGAATCTTGACATCAAACTGAATTTCGGATTTTAATTCTTCCTCCGAGCACCCCTCGTAAGAGTCCGCTTCTAATGCCAAGTGTTGAGGAATATAGAATTTTGAAATCTCAAAGTGACATCTAGCAAATTTTTTAGCACTCTGGGCGGATTATGAATGAGGAGTGTCTGTTGAAAAAGCGTTATTGGCACCGTCAGAAAGTTGTGGAAAACTCTAGAAACGTAAAAAAATAGGCAGCTGGAACGTACCCTTGATCGAGTATGGTACAACTTTAAGGAATTACATCTTTTTTGTTTGTTTGTTTGTTTGTTTGTTTGTTTGTTTGTTTGTTTGTTTGTTTGTTTGTTTGTTTGTTTGTTTGTTTGTTTGTTTGTATTGCACAAGGCATTCGATAGCATTCAACTACTGCAATGCATGTAGATGGAATACCGTTTTTTGTTTGAAAGGGAAATAGGACCTCTTGAACAGGTATTCCTCAATTCTATCTATACACAGTTACGAACTTTGACTGAAACGTTCAGAATATAATAATAATAATAATAATAATAATAATAATAATAATAATAATAATGTCATTGGCGTTACGTCCCACTAACTACTTTTACGGTTTTCGGAGACGCCAAGATGCCGGAATTTTGTCCCGCAGGAGTTCTTTTACGTGCCAGTAAATCTACAACACGAGGATGACGTAGTTGAGCACCTTCAAACACCACCGGACTGAGCCGGGGTCGAACCTGCCAATTTGGGGTCAGAAGGCCCGTACCTCAGCCACTCAGCCCGGCTTAGAATATTAGATGGAAGATCAGGCGTTATTGAACGAATAATTCTTCCTATGGTCAATATTCTGTCGTACCTCCCTCGCCTAATAAAAAGTTGTGATGTTCTGTAAGAACAGCGAATGATCCAACATCTTGTGGATTGTAGTACGAACAGCTGTTTACAGTTGTTGATTGTGTGTTGTTTGTGTACGGCCATTGTCGAAAGCAGTGCTGACCACGCAGACTTGATGTGTTGACTCACGGGCAGACGGAAGGCTGTAATATGAGGTGCACTGTAATCTACCGCACTGTAAACAGCGGGGCCACTCAGCTGGGATGAAGGTTTCCTTGCAGTAACATCTTCATTCCAATGGTCATCTGACACATTAAGGAGACCCAGTTTACGTAGAATCGGGGGTTGAGAGAGAGTTTCACTACCGGTTAGAGTTTCACACCCATCTTAATAACACAACTGGATCGATATCCCTATTATTTCACCGGTACTCGGCGGCGAGCCACTAAGACCACATGACGTGGATGCCATGGTTCGAATTAAATGGAGCAGGTTCTCAGCCCTGTATTACACTATTTCACTTAGTTTAACACCAACAGACAGACCGGAATTAACTTAAAAAAATACATCTTGTTTGAAATAATAGACAGAATGATTTACATTGCTATTCCACTGTGTAATTCAGCGCAGGTTACATATCCACAGCAGCCAGCGCACCGAGAACACACACCTGTCAATACAACTGCATAGGACGTGAGCTGAGCGATTACTAAAGTAGATATCGTGATCTCAAATTACAAACTCCTATGCTGCATGACTTCAAAATACTGTATTTCCGTCCTTGCTTTCCATCCTGCTGTTCGCATTAAGTGCGAGAGAATAATGTAAATATAAATAAGTTGCTGTCAGCTGGTGGCACCGTAATACACAGCAGGATGTCTTTAGACGTGAATGTGCAGTAATGTGCATTAATCTTTTGCAGAAAGACTTATACGCGTGACAAAAACATCAGGAAGTTTCCAGAGTAAAGAATGTCTAAACCTGTTAGCAAGAGTTCTCTGGAGAAAAATATCGTTTTTCTTTCGGAATGAAATTTGCTCCGGGCTCGATTCCCGGCTCAGCCACGAAATTTGAAAACTTGGTACGAGGGCTGGAATGGGGTACACTGAGCCTCAAGAGATCAGGTGAGTAGAGGGGGTTCGATTCCCTCCTCAGCCATTCTCAAAGTGGTTTTACGCGGTTTCCCTACTTCTTCTCCAGGCAAATGTCGGGATGGTACCTAACCTTCCGTGGCTACGGCCGCTTCCTTCACTCTTCCTTGTCTATCCCTTCCAATCTTCGCATCCCCCACAAGGCCCCTGTTCAGCATAGCAAGTGAAGCCACCTGGGAGAGGTACAGGCCCTCCTCCCCAGCTGTATCCCCGACCAAATGTCTCACGCTCCAGGGCACTGCCCTTGACGAGGTGGCGGTAGGGTCCTTCGCGGAGTCCGGAGGGAGAATCAAACCTGGACAGTAAACTGACTAAATAAAGATGAAATTCGCAAAAGTTTCCACGAGAAAAGTATGAGAATGCATAAATCACTTGTACTAGAATTGTGAATGTGGTCTTGACCAGGTGATTACAAGCTCCAGAAGTAGCACCGCTCTTTGTACAGAGCAAAATATTGAAAAATGTCAAAGGGAGAAAAAAGCGAAAGAATAATTTACTCATTTTAGAACTGCCCTGCACCATATGTCTCCCCTTAAGACCTCCTGATTATTTCTTCCTTAGATATTTTCTGCCAGTTCTGATGTCTTCTTCTCAGTTTCTCTTGATCACGGATTCTCTTTGAGCCCTGAGCCACAAGGTCGAAACATATTGGTCTGCTTCAGTGCGTGTCGTAGGCCTTTAAAAAATAGCATTCTCTTTTTAAATGGTTAGATTAATATTGAATTTGTTTTAAAAAATTAGAAACAATTTTTTTAAAATTTCTCGACAGAACAGGATTCACCTGATACCAAAACCCGCTACTATTTCTAGATACATTAGGTAAATGTCAACAAAATTTCAGCTTGATGAAACGAAAACTATTACGCAAGGGGATTCTTATAGGGGACTAATTTTTAAGTACAGAAAATTAAACTAATATTTGAACCAATAGAGCTACACACCTCTGATATGGTAAAGTATGTTTTTATTTGTACCTAAATGCAACAACTAAATTTGGTAAAAATTCGATAACAACTGTATAAGTTTTCAAATTCGGTCCTAACTCCCGTTAACACAGGAGAAGCCTGCAGATATTCAAGCACGTATGGATATCAGCCCAAGAAAATCTTCATGCCAATTGGCGGAGGAGTGTACCTCAGTAAATTTCTGTCGGTGGATGCTGGAATATGTCTATAACGGCATTATCGATTCATCTCTTTTAATTATGACGAACGAACCTTATTTCCATTTAAGTTGTTGTGGGCATTCCTAGAATGCAAGATATTAGGCCATTGACAGTCCTCCTGTAGTGAATGAAATTTCTCTTTCATGAACAGCAAGTCGGTGTTTGGCGTGACTTTACTGTACGGAGTATACGTGGCCCTATTTTCTTTTATGATATATATTTTGCTAGTTGTTAACCTTGAAGGTTTTCGCGACACAAGGATGTAAAAGGACAAGGATTGGGAAGGTAGCAGTCGAGGCCTGGTATGAAGATGGGAAACCACAGAAAACCATCTTCAGGGCTGGCGGCGGTGGGGTTCTAAACCCACCATCTCCCGAATGAAAGCTCTCAGCTACGCGTTGCATTTAGGTACATATAAATACATACTTTACCATAGCAGAGGTGTGTAGCTCTATTGGTTCAAATATTATTTTAATTTTTTGTTCTTAAAAATTAGTCCCGTATAAGAAGTCCTTTGCGCAATAGTTTTCGTTTCATCAAGCTGAAATTTTGTTGACATTTACCTAATGTATCTAGAAATAGTAGTGGGTTTTTGGTATCAGGTGAATACTGTTCTGTCGAGAAATTTTAAAAAATTTGTTTCTAACTTTTTTAAACAAATTCAATATTAATCTAACACTCGACATCAAAATTCATATTAAAATTTCAAGTACTTTAAAACGAATTAAAATGTAAATACTTGTACCTCTCAGAACAATCTTACCGAGTTAAAACAAATTCTGATAAGAACTGCATCGCAAGGAGCATTTTGTACAGAGCAAAATATTGAAAAATGTCAAAGGGAGAAAAAAGCGAAAGAATAATTTACTCGTTTTAGAACTGCCCTGCACCATATATCTCCCCTTAAGACCTCCTGATTATTTCTTCCTTAGATATTTTCTGCCAGTTCTGATGTCTTCTTCTCAGTTTCTCTTGATCACGGATTCTCTTTGTGCCCTGAGCCACAAGGTCGAAACATATTGGTCTGCTTCAGTGCGTGTCGTAGGCCTTTAAATGCATAGCATTCTCCTTTTAAATGGTCGCTAAGGACTTTAAAAATGACGGAGTGACTTAATTGATACCATTATTTGACAGAGGAAGGAATCGATTATATGTTTACGAATAAAAGTTAAAAAACTGTTTTTGGTCCAAAAATAAAATATTTCAGTCATAACTGCCCTTAAACTCCTCTTCTACGGTTTCTCTTGTTTAAAACATATCTTGTTTCTTGCTATTTCCTGAATGGCTTGGTTATGTATCGTCTTGAAGGCACTACAGTACCACGGAAGCGTCGTAGAAATTTGCGAACCGTTCTGTCATACGATTTCTTCTTTAGGAGAAATATCTCATCTGGAAATATCCATATCCCAGTACTACACACCTCCATGCTGATAGGTAACACGGATAACGTTCAACAACAAATATAGGAATGAAACTGCTATAACTCTAATAATGTGTGCTCAATAAGAACTCCACTCGTAAACTAAACATACATTCCGTACTGTGTAGAGATGAGAAGAATGCAAGAATGAGGAATGTGGCCTGCAAGCACGAACTTCCTGTTCTGCCCAGACAGATCGGCTCTTATCTTCTCGTATCTGCTACACGAAAACATTGACTCACACTTTGCAGTTTGCTGGATTACAACTGACAAGAGCGAAGAGCTGCCAGTAGAAGATAATATTAAGTCGCCTGGCTAGTAGCGGAGTTGCTATGGTAACCATTGCGTCACTGGCTCTGCTGGTGAAAACCCCTTCGCCCCGTGCCTCACCGGGCATGTGCATTCTTCTGATCTCCCAACAGTACACTTACCGCTATCCGTGCTCACTGCGCTGTCTGACTGCGCACTCTATCCCCGCCATTCGGGAACAAAGCAAGTGTCCGGCATCTCCCTCTGTTCGAGGTGGGCGTTATTATTGATTCTCCTGCGTATGATGAATGTTCTTTTTTTGATTCGTTATGCTCCACTAAGGAGCGCGTTTGATCTTATAAGCACTTTTTATTTTCTTCTTCTTATCTTCCCAGTATCTCGCTGTGTTCCTTGTTACGTTGTTGAGTCCATCATGTATTTAGTCGGGTCGGCTTTACAGAAAATTTGTGTTTGTGAACTAAGGTTGGAATTTTATTCTATCTTGAATGTTTTCTTCATTAACGCCAATTTCGTTTAGGTCTTCATTGATTTTTAGCCAGTTATTGTAATTTTTCATTGATAAGGCTGTGTTTAAAATTTTCTTTGTGAGCCTGTTATTACCCATTTTATATAAGTGACCATAAACTTGAAATCGCCGTTTCTTGACGGTATCTGTGATTATTTCTTTCTGTAACTTGATAAATTTCATGTGATTTCTTTTTCATCCAAACTCCACTTTCGCATTTCGGTCCTAATATTTTTTCAGGATTTTCCTTTCTTGTTTTTTTATCATCTTTATTCTAGATTTGCCACCAATTATAATAGTTTCAGATACATAAAGTGCTTCTGTTTTAACTACTGCGTTATAATGTCGTAATTTTTCCTTTTTTATATAGTTCTTTTATTGTACCTGTTCCAAGTAATTTTGTATGTTCTTTGAAGTTTTGCAGTTCTTTCCTTGTTAAATTGTGATCTAACCCCGCTGGTTCAATAATTTCACTTAGATACTTACATTTGACTACTTAAGCGATATTTCCATATCTGGTGATTAACGGTTGACTGTTGAAACTTGATCTAGTCTCTTCCATATACTTTGTATTATTATTATTATTATTATTATTATTATTATTATTATTATTATTATTATTATTATTATTGAAGAGCCAGATTAACTCACAGAATTGGACATTGCAGGGTTCCAGGTGCTTGGTAAAGGCAGACATTCTCTTCGCTGTAATGGCACGCAGATCTGATCAGACCATCTTACAAGTGAACGGCGGAACACCACGCCGTGATGGAGCCCTACATCCTCAACTACAGGGCCGGTATGTAAACAGCTTTATATTTACTTGATGTTGTGGACTGTCGTGCGCTTATCCGGGAACTAATGACGTCTGATCATCAAAGTTTTCCTCGCATCATTACTGAGTAGACTTCCCCAATCAGAGGCCCCCACCCTCTCTCCCTCCATAGTTACATTTGAAAGTACACAAAGTTATTTTTATTTAATGAAATTAAGCCTAACCGGACAGCGTATTATGCTCCGGATTGCTTTTCTTTTATTTGTTGAGCTTTTCTTTCTTCCTTCATTAAATGTTCCCCAAATCTGCTATTCAGCTTAATTATCTTTGATTTTATAACAGAATAGTACATTTCATTCGTATATGTATTATCCTGTAATTTATATGGTTAAGTATAAGAGAGGGCCACGAACTCTAACTCCACCACTGGTAAAGTAAAAAAAAAAAGAGAGAGAGATAGAGAGAAAGTGTGATCACTTACACTTTCCATTGTCTGCGGAAGCCACCACGGAGTTTGGCCGAAACTGTGGCAAGGCCGTCGCTAGCTGATTTAGTTGCTAATGCATGTACCTCGTGCTGCGCGTGGTAGTTGTTTATTTTTCACATTCTTGAATCTGCGAATATCCATGTGGCATTACCTTGATTGAAAATAATGTTTCAAACCTCCACACAGAATAAAACGAAGGCAATCCGAAGGTCATTGCGTATTGTTTATGCATTTTGAATGGATGAATTTATTACAAACGCCTGCTCACCACTCAAAAACCTCGAGAATTTTCACTAATAATGGTGATGAATAAATTTGACCTTTACGACCCTCTTCAAAAGGCTAGATGCCGCTAACGTTGACAACATCAGATATGGCGCTTTAGCAACATAATTATTAAGTATTTCGTGTAGCTTGCTCTTTCGTTGTTAGTCAGCACGGCATTTTAATGAGTTTCTATATTCTGTGAGTACATTCATATTGCTGTGAAGGAGACATGCCTTCTTGTATTGCAACGGGGTGTACGTCGGGTTACAAGGGTCAATAACGAGGCAAGAAATTTCCTTATACCACCCAAAATAAAATAGATATGTTTTTGAAGTGGAAAAATGCTATTCCCCGGAAGGAGAAGAATCTCACTGCAAAGTTCTCTGCGAGTGATGTTCATCTTCATGACATGTACCTTACATTATTAGGCCTAAGGCTAATAAATTTTTAATCAACGGCAAAGAGGCGGAACTTCCGCGACTGAGGTGGCTGTCATTGACCATTAGGATGAGGAACAGGGTAAAATGTAACGACTAGTTTCTGGTGAGGATGAGTACCGAGAATGAATCCACAATAGCAGTGTGTATACAATCCTACGCAGTGGTTGTAGAATTAGTACTGGGGCAGAAGTTCCCGCGGTTTGTTAATATCTCGAAAATTTTCGTCAACACTTTCGCTGGATTTGATCTTAAAATGTAATCTAGACTTAAAGCAACCTGTTAAGCCCATTAAAACTCTAGGTCATCATGTTGTAAAACAAGGTTTCCCAATGTGTAAGAACTGCTTTCGCTTGTCGGGCCGCCCCTGCTCGTTGCGAAGATAAGAGAATGAACGCATTATTATTATTATTATTATTATTATTATTATTATTATTATTATTATTATTATTATTATTATTATTATTATTATTATTACAACTTGTTATACGTCACACCGTCACAGATAGGTTTTATGGCGACAATGCATAGGAAAGGTCTAGAGGCGGGATGGAAGCAACCACCACCTTAATTAAGGTACAGAACCAGCATTTGCCTGGTGTGAAAATAGGAAACCACGGAAAAGCATTTCATGGCTGACGACAGTGTGGTTCGAACCCACTATCTCCCGACAGCCAAACCACGTAGGCACTCGCTCGGCACGTTGCATTTTCTCTGTGTCCAAAGCTGACTTTAACATCTTGAAATGTGTTAATGTGCATATATTACATTGGTAAGGAAATTACCTAGGGTGCTGTACAAGAAAGGCCGCGAGTTTGTAATTAAATTCCTCTCAAGTACAGTATAACTTCTTCGTAGCCTCGTAGAATGCAGAGCGCAATACTGTGAGCGGCTGAAACAGGTGAAGAGAGCAAACTTTATCTTCTATACGCTATGCTAACAGTTTTATTTATTTATTTATTTTTTGCTAGTGGCTTTACGTCGCACGGACACAGATAGGTCTTATGGAAGGAAGCGGCCGTGGCCTTAATTAAGGTACAACCCCAGCATTTGCCTGGTGTGAAAATGGGAAACCACGAAAAACCAGGGCTGCCGACAATGGGGTTCGAACCCACTATCTCCAGGAGGCAAGCTTACTGCTGCGCGAACCTAACCGCACGGCCAACTCGCCCGGTGCTAACAGTTTTATTTCTGCGTTATACGTATGTCATCTAAGTTCGCTAAAGGTGGGAATACAACTCTTGAATAGTAACTATTTTTTATTGATCTTTGGCTACATTACCATTTCAGATTCAAGTTTATTTCCTTTACCTGCATTTTACAGCCTTTTACAGAATAGGATACAACACACAAAAAGAACCCCTGTACTTAATAATACATTATACATCACATGTTAACCTAGAATAACATATAGCTACATATAACATATTCTAAAATCTTCATCATTTATAGTCCAGATACATAGAATTTTTTTTTAATGAATCAGAATTTCCATGTAACAATGCAAAACTAACACTTCAAGTTATCAGTACACAAAATTCAGTTCTATAATGCCATTTCTTTTATATAATTTAAATTTGTATCGATATACAGAGATATGAAGTGATAAACATCATATGTTTACATCTACATGGGATATATGAAAACCATCATTCACTTAAAGAATATAATAGTTTTTTGCTAAGTACCTCTTTAATCTTTCCCTGAATATGGAATCCGACAGCAGTATAATTTCCCGTGGGTGTTTATTAAAAATTATTACTCCCTTTTATAAGAGGATCTTGTTCAGAAAATAATAATTGTTTGTTTACCCTTACTCTAAATTTGTTGTCTTGTCCCCTGGTTTCATACTTACGTACGTTATGGTTGGTTACCACCTTTTGTGTGTTATTCCTTAAATATATACAAACCATATAGTGTTAAAATATTGTTTTGTTGAAGTGCAAGCCTGGATGATTCTCTCTGTCTCAGTCCAAATATAAATCTTATTACCCTTTTCTGTAATTTGAATAACCTGTCCATGTGACTGTGTGCTGCGCCTCCCCATATTTCAATAGCATATGATAAGTGAGAATATATTAAACTATAATATATTGTCGGCGAAATTCAGTATATAAGAAATTAGAAATTCGTTTCAATAAGAAGGTGTTTCTGATATTTTTCTTACAGATTTCATTAATATGAGCTTCTCATGTTATTATCTACTGTATTACCCAAAATATTAGTTTAGGTTACTTCTTGAATCTTTTCATGATCACAAGTAAGGTCAATATCTACATCTAAACTGGATTACTTACACTGACTGACAGAGCAAATGCAACACCAAGAAGGAGTGGTTCGAAAGGGATGAAAGTTGGGGAAAAAACAGAGACGGCACGGGCGAATAATTGATGTTTATTTCAAACCGATATGCAGGTTACACAATGCGCACGGCATCGACTCAGTAGGATGTAGGACCACTGCGAGCGGCGATGCACGCAGAAACACGTCGAGGTACAGAGTCAATAAGAGTGCGGATGGTGTCCTGAGGGATGGTTCTCCATTCTCTGTCAACCATTTGCCACAGTTGGTCGTCCGTACGAGGCTGGGGCAGAGTTTGCAAACGGCGTCCAATGAGATCCCACACGTGTTCGATTGGTGAGAGATCCGGAGAGTACGCTGGCCACGGAAGCATCTGTACACCTCGTAGAGCCTATTGGGAGATGCGAGCAGTGTGTTGGCGGGCATTATCCTGCTGAAACAGAGCAATGGGCAGCCCCTGAAGGTACGGGAGTGCCACCGGCCGCAGCACATGCTGCACGTAGCGGTGGGCATTTAACGTGCCTTGAATACGCACTAGAGGTGACGTGGAATCATACGCAATAGCGCCCCAAACCATGACGCCGCGTTTTCTAGCGGTAGGGCGCTCCACAGTTACTGCCGGATTTGACCTTTCTCCACGCCGACACCACACTCGTCTGCGGTGACTATCACTGACAGAACAGAAGCGTGACTCATCGGAGAACACGACGTTCCGCCATTCCCTCATCCAAGTCGCTCTAGCCCGGCACCATGCCAGGCGTGCACGTCTATGCTGTGGAGTCAATGGTAGTCTTCTGAGCGGACGCCGGGAGTGCAGGCCTCCTTCAACCAATCGACGGGAAATTGTTCTGGTCGATATTGGAACAGCCAGGGTGTCTTGCACATGCTGAAGAATGGCGGTTGACGTGGCGTGCGGGGCTGCCACCGCTTGGCGGCGGATGCGCCGATCCTCGCGTGCTGACGTCACTCGGACTGCGCCTGGACCCCTCGCACGTGCCACATGTCCCTGCGCCAACCATCTTCGCCACAGGCGCTGCACCGTGGACACATCCCTATGGGTATCGGCTGCGATTTGACGAAGCGACCAACCTGCCCTTCTCAGCCCGATCACCATACCCCTCGTAAAGTCGTCTGTCTGCTGGAAATGCCTCCGTTGACGGCGGCCTGGCATTCTTAGCTATACACGTGTCCTGTGGCACACGACAACACGTTCTACAATGACTGTCGGCTGAGAAATCACGGTACGAAGTGGGCCATTCGCCAACGCCGTGTCCCATTTATCGTTCGCTACGTGCGCAGCACAGCAGCGCATTTCACATCATGAGCATACCTCAGTGACGTCAGTCTACCCTGCAATTGGCATAAAGTTCTGACCACTCCTTCTTGGTGCTGCATTTGCTCTGTCAGTCAGTGTATTAAATATTATATAGTTAGTTTTGGAAGGATTTACTCACAAGTTTATATTTCTAAAGTACATATTAAGGTGGCCAGTTGCATGTTGAGTCCTGTTGAGTAAACAAGCAACATTTGAGTCTGAAGCAGATCATGAGCGTATAGGATAACTGGTCAGGTTGAGGTATACCACTGACATGTAGAATAAATATTTAATTAATCTTATCCTCCCATATTAAGTTATTATCGACTGTAATACCCTTGAGGTACGTCTTTATCAACTAGACGGAAACTGATAGAAATTTAGAATTTTTATTTTCACTTTTGTAGATGATTTCAGTCAGCTGTCATCTATTATTCTAATATGATTTTCTAAATAAGTTTCTGTCCTGTCTTGTAATATCCTGTGATCGACAGTATCAAAGGCTTTTGACAAGTCCAGAAACACCCCTAGCGAACAAAATAAATATAACTATCTGGATTAAAGCCACTTATTTAATATAAAACAAAGCCGAGCTTTCCGCCAAATTACATTGAACTTCATCAGGGCATGTGAAGTTCTCCTTCTGACAGTGATCATAGAAATTCTTGAGAGAACGTAGAAGTCACAACCATACTCTACACGGGCTCCCCACTAACTGGACTCAGGTATCATCGCGCTGTGCTGTTGTGGTTGGGAGTGAAGTTTCTGATTAACCGCCCTTTGTCGACAGTTACTGTGCCATGTATTCTGGAGTACAGGTCTCCTGTTAAAGTTAGTTGGGTGCAACTCTCTATCTCTATGGCTTCCCTCACAAGTCGACTATAGAAGTATTTTACAGGCGCGATGACCCTCGCTTGGTCAAAGAGGATTAGATGGTCTGTATTGTAGAAGTGTTCTGCTATGGCAGACTGGCTTATAGCATTTTCCGTAGAGGATGAAAAACTAGCGTTATTTATTTATTTATTTATTTATTTATTTATTTATTTATTTATTTATTTATTTATTTATTTATTTATTTATTTATTTATTTATTTATTTTGTTTTATTTGTTTTGTTTTGTTTTATTCGTTTTGTTTTATTTGTTTTGTTTTGTTTGTTTTATTTATTTGTTTTATTTATTTGTCTTATTTTATTTGTTTTGTTTGTTTTATTTATTTGTTTTGTTTGTTTTATTTATTTGTTTTATTTTATTTATTTATTTATTTATTTATTTATTTATTTATTTATTTATTTATTTATTTATTTATTTATTTATTTATTTATTTATTTATTTTAATACAATGAGCCATGAAAACCTACGTTCATTAACCCCTAGTGAACATTTATTTCTGTCTAATTAGCTTTTACTGTAGATAAGTCTCTTTGTTTTTTGTTAATTAGTTTATTCTTATCCAAAAGCTCGACTTTTCTGGTACATCACATATTCACATATATCACAAATTCTAGAATTTTACAGAACGTACAAGTTAGAGCTATCGACTTGTAATTACCTTATAGAGATCTGTCCCGGTTTTTGAATATTGGATTAGTTATGAATATCTTTAGCAAGCACATCAGGGAATATACCTGCTTCCAGAGACATGTTTATTAACTCTGTCAAAATTCCTAAGATTGGTTCAAAGGACTGTTTCAAGACCATGGTGAAATTTTATCCCAGCAACTACGTTTGTTTTTCAAGTTCCCTATTATGATTCACAGTTCATTTTCCATTACTGGTTTCAGGAATACTGGCTTATCACACCCATTTAACATAACTTTATCAACATTACAATTATTTATAGCACCATAGCAATTATTATTATTATTATTATTATTATTATTATTATTATTATTATTATTATTATTATTATTATTATTATTATTATTATTATTATTATTATTATTATTTCTCTTCGTTCTGTGTTTATTAACATTTAGAGAGAAATCTATAACATATTCATTGAAGGTAGTAGCTACTTTCAGAAGATCACTTACAACATCACCTACTTTAATAGCGATATTTTCGTGGAAGTTGCTGTTGCTTGTGGTAAGTTCGGCGACATCTGCGGCAAATTTCCGAACTTCTCCAGCCAGATTGTTAGAGTCTAAAATTATCTTTCCATAGTACTGTGCTTGGCATGTTTTGATTTCGTTTAAAGTATTTTACTTTAAACTCCTTATATTAATCTGTATATACCTCAGCCTGTCTGTTTGTAGGAGTTGAAATCACCTAACATATGTTTTCTTAATTCTTAAACATACACGTGATAACTTATTTATAGTCCATACACATGGTAGGTCCTATTGAAACACCTATTCAGATTCAAACATAAGCATTCCCATACCGAGTTAAGATCCTTAATTTCCCTTACTTCAACCCAGTTCACCTTATAGAGCTCTAATATTTAAACCCCATGGCACTACAGCCCCTGAAGGGCCTTGACCTACCAAGCGACGGTTGCTCAGCTCGAAGGCCTGCAGATTACGAGGTGTCATGTGGTCAGCACGACGAATCCTCTCGGCCGTTATTCTTGGCTTTCTAGACCGGGGCCACTATCTCAGCGTCAGATAGTTCCTCAATTCTAATCACGCAGGCTGAGTGGACCTTGAACCAGCCCTCAGATCCAGGTAAAAATCCCTGACCTGGCCGGGAATCGAACCCGGTGCCTCCGGGTATGAGGCAAGTACGCTACCCCTACACCACGGGGCCGGCAGAGCTCTAATATTAGTCCCTTAATATTATTTTTAGACACATTTCTCCTGAAATCCTTCAGTTGCCTACTTATCTCAGATTTAAGAAGACATGTAATTCTTGGCCCAGGTGATCTGAGACAAAGTTCTCAACTATTGTCAGTCATCTCCGTACAGGCCATGGAGGTCCTTGGAGGGGTGGAAGGTAAAGGTTTCCACTATCCGTAACGCCGGCACTTGAGAGTGATTAACTCAACTACTGTACTCCTGCAAATTTCTCCTGGGATGCCAGTTATTATGTAGTCTAGTAAAGTTCGAGAACTCTCTGTTACCCTCAAGGGTTCTCTAATTAAATTATACAGCTTATATGAGAGAATAGTATCTATAAATATTTCCTTTATACGGTCATGTGAAAGCCCGTCTATACTGAAGTCGCCTGCTATTACGAGTATTACACTTAATTCTACTTCATTCATCAAGTCTTCAAATAATGTTAAGAAAGTCTTTAAGTTTCCACTTGGAGATCTATACACTCCAACTAAAAGAATTTCTGCCTCATCATTTAGGTACCGAGCTCGATAGCTGCAGTCGCTTAAGTGCGGCCAGTATCCAATATTCGGGAGATAGTGGGTTGGAACCCCACTGTCGGCAGCCCTGAAGATTGTTTTCCGTGGTTTCCCGTTTTCACACCAGGCAATTAATTAAGTAATTAATTAAGTCCAAGGCCGCTTCCTTCCCAGTCCTAGTCCTTTTCTGTCCCATCGTCGCCGTAAGACATATCTGTGTCGGTGCGACGTAAAGCCAATAGCAAAAAAAAATTTAGGTGAATTACAGTAGTTGACAGTTCAAAATCCACTTCTTTACTGTAATGCTGTACCCAGTCTACAGTAACTCCTGGAAACTTCCAGTTGTTCTGCAATATATGCAAACTCCCCTACTTTTGAGTTTACCTCTGCAGTAGTAACTTGCAAGAACATACGTAAATAGTACTAATCTCCTCCGATTTACAGCCATGTTCGGAGGATACAGCAACGTCATACATTTTTGAGTTTAGTTTTTTTTTTTTTGCTATGGGCTTTACGTCGCACCGACACAGATAGGTCTTACGGCGACGATGGGATAGGAAAGGCCTAGGAGTTGGAAGGAAGTGGCCGTGGCCTTAATTAAGGTACAGCCCCAGCATTTGCCTGGTGTGAAAATGGGAAACCACGGAAAACCATTTTCAGGGCTGCCGATAGTGGGATTCGAACCTATCTCCCGGATGCAAGCTTCACACCCGCTCGCCTCTACGCGCACGGCCAACTCGCCCGGTTTTGAGTTTAGTAAGCAATTAAGATGAACCACATTATTGCTAATATACTGAACGCTTTGGTGGTACAGAGGCATGTTATTGAAAGAATTACAGTGACTTTGATTGAGCTGATTGCTGCCTAACTTTGAATCGAGCCAACGTGAGAGTGCAGTTGGTTCTACCTGTCAGTTTTCCTAGTCCTTATAAAAGCCTAGAGAAATTGCTGTTTTTACAGTATATATATCTTGCAGTGTATAACATTTAAAACATATTTACTTATCATGATTTTAGCTTTTCGATTAAGATGTATACTATGTACTGTATAGTAGTTTTTCTCAAAGCAATTTCAATCAACTGACTCGCTGTTTCGAAAGCGTTTACACCGGGCGAGATGGCCGTGAGCGTAGAGGCGCGCGGCTGTGAGCTTGCATCCGGGAGATAGTAGGTTCGAATCCCACTATCGGCAGCCCTGAAGATGGTTTTCCGTGGTTTCCCATTTTCACACCAGGCAAATCAAGGCTGTACCTTAATTAAGGCCACGGCCGCTTCCTTCCAACTCTTAGGCCTTTCCCATCCCATCGTCGCCATAAGACCTATCTGTGTCGGTGCGACGTAAAGCCCCTAGCAAAAAAAAAAAAAAGGTGTTTACAAATGTCAGCAAAGTTACTGTTAACTCTCCGAACATCAGTGTTGACACACGAATCCTTCCTTGAGTCAAATTTATGTGGCACATTGACTAATACAACATTTGTATGGGTCAATTTACTTAATATGTTCTTAAGGTCATACCTTACTCCCACGCCTTCGTTCTGGGCTACAGACATCAACATTTAAAAAATACACACAGAGAAATACAGAAAACTTTACAACACATATTACAGTTTATTCCAGCTTTGAAAATAATTTGTGTCCATATGAAGACGAAGGTGTACACATCAAATAGTAACTACTGAACTCGTCCTAGCAGTGGCGGGCGGACTGGCAACAACAGGCTGCATGTGAGCAGCGTTGTTTACTACGGTGACCGTACGAGTAGTACTTCACAGGTAACGAGGAGTTTGCGGATTGCGGTGCATTAACACTCGCAGTGAATGTGTTTCAAAAGTAGTTTTATTTCACAAGTAATACTTGGAATACTATTTGAAAATTACATAAGCTTCATTTGGCGAAGATGTAGGAAAGATTATGTTAATAACTTGGAAATCTTACAAAAAAAAGCCATCAAAATCATGCACGAATTCCCCTTCTTTAAACCGTCACATGAAGTTTCTTCAGAGTCAAATATTCTTCCATTCCATAAGCAAATTGCATTTTCATCATCAGTCTTTATGTATAAGCTAGACAGGAAATAAACCCACTCTGCAGATATCTTCTCCGATTTTAGTGAAATTCATAGATATGAAACTAGAGGATCATTCCAATTCAGTAAAGTATGGAGTGAAAGGCAGAATCGTCAATGTCTATGGAATATAATGTATTGCCTCCTGTTATAAAGAACAGTAAATCGGTAAAATGATTTCGGAAAAGGCTGAAGGAACATTGCTTCTATACAGATATCTTAATATAACCTCTATATAATTTATTTAATTAATATACTGGGCGCGTTGGCCGTGCGGTTCGGAGCGGGCAGCTGCGAACTTGCATCTGGGAGATAGTGGGTTCGAAACCCACTGTCGGAAACCCTCAAGATGGTTTTCCGTGTTTTCCCATGTTCGCACCAGGCAAATAATGTACCTTAATTAAGGCCACGGTCCCTTCCTTCCCATTCCTAGGCCTTTCCTATCCCACCGTCGCCATAAGACCTATCTATGTCGGTGCGACGTACAAGAAATAGCAAAAATTAATTAATACATTAATACGAGAGCGAATCAAAAAGTAAGTTACACTTCCAACTTATGGGCATTTATCAAACCACCTACACACAGGCAACACAGCTATGACAATATACAATGTACATTCACTTTTCCACATAGTCCCCATGAGATTGTAAACATTTCTCGGAACGGTCAACCAACTTTTTGATTCCGAATGCGCAGAAATCACCTCCAGCGCTATGCAACAACCTGGAGACAGCTGCATTCACCTCCTCATCGTTTCGGAATCGTCGTCCACCGATATCCTCTGTCAGCTTACCGAACACATGATAATCGCATTGTGCTAAGTCTACACTGTATGAAGGATGTTGCCATACTGAGCCGTATCCTGACGGCCCATAAGAGAGAAAGAATTATATATATATATTTACCATATTAAATAATTACTTCAAGTTGGATTTCAGTCAGGCATTGGAAATGTAGCAGATTACAGAACAGTTCAGACCGGAAGTCCATGGAGACATAAAGCCGCTGTTTGTTGCGCGATGCTTGCCTGCGACAGTGGGAAATGTTCACCATTACCAGAAGTTGGCACATCTCGGCACGTGTAGAATTCGTTGACCATGAGGAGCGTTTAGCTAATTAGGAAGCGAGGATTTGGCTAATATGAATTCTGGACCGCGCATAATTAAAATCCCAGGTTGACCAACATGGATATCTGTGTGAAGAATACATCGATATAGAGGAGTCGGTTCTGTTAGTTGATGGATTTCCACAGGTCTGAGAGTGAGAAATAAGAAGGAATACGTTATAGTAATTATCTGAGTCGTTTTTAAGTCATCAGGAGTGTGTCTGATTTTAATTTTAATTAATATCAAAGTCAGTGTGGGTAACAAGCACGCTGATTGGTTGAATATTGGAACATACGGGAATCCCCTAGCTACAACGACGTTGGCTAAGTTACTTAAGCACCCCAATCATCGGGAGCGTCCTTCTTATTGTGTGAGTTGCCGTGAAGTGAACATCGTTCTATACTGCTCTTTTATCTGTGCGCGAATGTTGTCACGTGGGTAGACATCTAACAGTGTAACGTCTCTTCGACCAAAAACAGTGCATTTATTTGTGAAGAGTGCTAAGTAAACTGGAGCAGTGATAAATTGCCAATTGCGCTATGTCGCAGATTCTTATTCTAAAGTAATAGACGGTAATGTCAGCCGCAGACTGGTGGAGAGACGCTCGTCAGCATTGCTCGTGTATCGCGAAGGACTTTCGTATCGAACCGCGAGCCGCTCTAAATGACTGTATCTAAACCCTAAAATTTTGTATAGTGAATCTTACGTGTGATGTGTTGTTATATTAATGTTGGCTTAATTCACAGCTGACAAGGGTTTATTCGGCACGCGCACTTAGCGGTGAAGAGGTATTTACTAGAAGTCTTGTGTGTTGCATTATACAGGAGCTTTCATCAAGAAGAAGGCACCGCCTCCAGATGAAAGAAGATTTCTCCATGTGTTGAAAACGTGTTGAAGATGGAGTAAAGCATCACCGGAGCGGGGATGTGAACCGCTGCCGATGTCCAGGGAGTTGCCAATGATAAGACGCATGTTTTAAAATTAAATGGCATGTTATATGAATTATGAATAATACTAGTGAGGTTTAGTGTAGGGATTTGCTTTAATGTAATTTTTGCCTGACGGCATCTGTTCATTTTACATTTGTGATGCTGTAAATATGGATAGGAGTGGATCGCATGATTTCTCTATTTTTCTTTTACTTTACGATTAGTTAGATGGGATATTGAGGGAGATGTTAGGATTTATTTTACTTTTATGGTGTTAATATGCATGTTACTTCACTTAGGGTTATTCCGATATTTTTGTATGTTAGAGATAGAAGGATTAGATTGCCAAAATCATCCACTTTCCGAGTTAAACAGTTGCGGCGTTGAGAGTAAATTCTATTTTTCCATTTAGAAAGATTAGTAACAGATAGATTGCATGACGCATGTATTTCAGGAGCTGTGACGTGTGTGGAGCTGTATATGCAACGTTGAATAGAAAAGATTATTCTTTTTTTTTGCTAGGGGCTTTACGTCGCACCGACACAGATAGGTCTTATGGCGACGATGGGATAGGAAAGGCCTAGGAGTTGGAAGGAAGCGGCCGTGGCCTTGATTAAGGTACAGCCCCAGCATTTGCCTGGTGTGAAAATGGGAAACCACGGAAAACCGTCTTCAGGGCTGCCGATAGTGGGATTCGAACCTACTATCTCCCGGATGCAAGCTCACAGCCGCGCGCCTCTACGCGCACGGCCAACTCGCCCGGTAAAGATTATTCTAATGTGGGTTGGAAACTGTTTCGTACAATGATTTGAGAGGGAATCGAAACCTGCTTTATAATGAGAAAGGCTGATGAGATTATGAGATATACAAGAGAATCTAATGCATGCTGATATATGAAGTTGATTATGCCGGCCGATTGCATGCCTGATGATGTTCTAGAATTGTGTGCAGCGAGAATAGGCCTGTGATTTTATTCTGAGATATTGTTGAGAATCAGAATTGACGGGAAATTAATGTCAGGCCAGTGAATATGATATGTGCGTTGAATTCAGTAGCATGCTGGCAAGAAGTACGATTGTGTATGTGAATTTCGGAGCAGTTGTGGAAATACGAGCTCACCTTACAAGTTAACTTATCAGCCGTATTCATATAGACAGTGCGAAATGAGATGTTGCTTCCGTAATACAATCTTGTCGGAACAGTGACCAAGTCCTCAGAGCAGTATTGAGTTTTAACATTTCTTTTCAGCCCACAGCAAAGCAGGAAATATGTGACAGATGGAAGGCACTTACCGGTGCGCAAATGCAGCAGAGGAACGCAATGTTGCCCATTGCTTTCCACGTGTTTATTAAATTATATAATTTGTTTTCTCTTACAGGATGTTGTTTTGTGTAATTTCATGTTGTTTTGATATATTGTCTTGTCTAATGGGGAACAGCCCGAGTGCTGAGTGAATGTTTGTGATCAATCTAGTTCTTATTATATCCTTTGGTGAACTGCGTTTCACGTCGAGTCAGTGTAGTATATAAGTTTTCCCCTTCCTAATCCAATGTAAATATTTGAGATATTTTGATTATGTTGTGATTATTGTAAATATAGCGTAGGTAAATGCCACTAGTATTTTTCGTAGTTCATGTCATGTCGCATTGCTTCCCAATTTACGTTTAATGTAACTTTTGCGGCAACTTCCCTGGATTTCAATCCGTATTATGGTGATACTTAAAATCGTGCTACTCCGTACGAATACGAATATGAACATGAACATTGGACAATAATCTGAAGATATTCTGAAGAACACAAATATTTTAATGTTGTGTTTGAACTTTCATTTGTTTTTGCATTTTATTGTTTGCGTAATTAACGTTTGTTGTCCATATGTATTTCAATTCGATTTTAATGCAAACTTCATTCTCATTTTATTTTTGGATTTCATTTGTTTGATATGATTCGGGGTTATTTTATGCAATAAACTCATCTTACCCCATATTCGTGTTTCTCATTCGAGATAAACCGCCATTATTCCTGTCATATACCTATAGTTAAGTGATAAATTTCGACATTTAGACTTACCCTTGACAATCAACCCACTTCTCTGCCCAACACAGAGTTAGTGGGAAGTTTAATCAGGAAATGGAGGCATCGTCTTAGAGGGTACGGTACAATACCTCCCACTTGAATCACTGCAGCGGTAAAGACGTTTGGTGGGCCGTGTGAGGTGTTGCATTATCGTGCTACAAAATCATACCGGTGCTCAATTTTCCACGCCAATTTTCTTTAATTGCCTTACGCAGCCGTTTCAACATTTGACAATACGAAGCCGAGATGACTGTCGTTCCTTTCGGCACAAATTCCACGTGCACCACTCCCTCCATGTGAAAGAACACTGTCTTCATTACCTTTCCTCGTGAAGGTTGAACCTTGGCCTTCTTTCGTGGTGGTGATGTGGTGTGCACCCATTCCATCAATGTTCTCTTTGTTTCGGGATGAAGTGGTGGACCCACGTTTCCTCCCCTGTGATGATCCGCCGCAGAAATTCGTTGCCCTCCACAGAATACCGTTGCATGAATACCAGCGACGATTGGAAACGTTGTTCCTTGTGAACAACGGTGAGCGACGTGGGACCCATCTTTAACACAATTTAAGAAATCCAAGATGCTGGTGAACAATGGAGAACACACTGCCATACGGAATGTTCAGCATTCTGGAAATTTCCTGCAGTGTTACGTGCCGATTCTCTCTAATGATCCCATCCACACGGTCAACATTTGCAACGGTACTGGACGTTGCGGGCCTGCCTTCGCAATATTCGACCGTGAGATCCATGCGTCCGGCGTCAAATTGCTTACACCACTTTACAATACCTGGGGGAAAAATTGCGCCCTCACCATACACAGCAGTGATTTCACGATGAATGTCTATGCAACTGAGCCGTTTAGCCCATAGAAATCTGATCGTTGCAGGCACCTCCAATTTGGAGTAAACACCCAGTTGACGTGTCATTGAGCCTAGCCCGCTCTGAACACACAACTCGACGGGATACCACACCAACCTTCCTATCGGAAGTTTGCTAAGCATTGGGCACGGTCACGACACACAGCGTGCTCTCACGGCGAGCTGTTGTAACTTACTTTTTGATTCACCCTCGTACACTGTCCATATTTAATATCGCATAGCCATGCGATATCTGAATGTACTTATGAAAAACTATGATGCTTACATGTTAGAAAACTCTCTTAGTTATGAGAAAAAACTTGCTATAAAAATAAAGTTACTCAAGTGCAATTTTCGAAAAACTCATTTAAATATTATTAATTCAAAACAAACTGCACACATGGCCAAAACAGGGGAACAACGTAGTTGTTATTATCTGCGCACTTTTTATCGATAGATTTGTGTACGGGTGTGAGGAGTAAGGAGGGAGCAATTCCGGTTCCGTAAGTCCTGCCAACTGAATGGAAATGAAATCTGAATTGAATCGATAATATGATTGATCGATATGAACTTTGCTAAACCTTTGTTATCTTAAGCCAACAACTGTGTCACACATACATTATATAACATTATATAACATTTCTCGATGCGAATCTTATTTCTAGAGTGAATTCTATAGTTTGGCTTTGCTGTGTAAATAACAACAGTACTAGTACGTAAAGTGTACGCCAGATGTCGCACAGCGATGCATAAGCGATTCATAGTTTGTGTTTCAAAGGTTGCCAGTACGAATCTCGAAGATTGCCGAGATCGACCAATTCAGCACTAGGGTGTAAATCTATCCAGAAAAGGTGCGCAGCTAATAGTGATGGCTTACATGAGTTGCGATGGTGGTGCTTTTGTCATAATTGTCTTAAGGTGAAAAAGCGCGTGCTCCTCAGCGTATATTGACAAGGAAAATTGCAAAGATGACTATCGAAATGAGAAAAAGCCGTGAAGGAACGCAATGAAAGGAGGAAGGACTCCCTTTACCTTGGTTGCCCTAATATAAAAGAAAACTATACTCCGCACTGCTTTACTTCTAAATTGATGTTTTGGCCGATTTTGGCTCTGTCTGGCGGTTATGCGCTGAAACATAAACATCCAACCAATCCCAAGCTGCTATTCATATCGACTTATATCGACAAAGTGCGATCTCAAAACCTAGTTACCAACCCTATATTTACACTCACCACGTTGTTAACGTGTATGGTATTCGGTACGGTTCGCGATCTTTTGCATTCTTCTTCAGTAATTTAGTGTTTTTCACATTAGTCTTTATCTCTTTATTATAGTACAGTACAGCGGAATTTACAGTTTGGCATAGCATAAGTTAGGACAATACAGATTTAATAGTTCAGTGTTTGAAAAAATAGCTGTAGTTATCTGTGTATTGGTTACTGTACTTTGTTCGTGTGTGTTTAGCATATCCCAGTGTAGTTCGGGAAAGACAAGTGGAAAGAAAGTGACTCTGAGATCAGTGAAGTGTTTCCTTTCGTTTTTTTTCTTTGCTAGTGGCTTTACGTCGCACCACCACAGATAGGTCTTATGGCGACGATGGGGTAGGAAAGGCGTAGGAGTTGGAAGGAAGAGGCCTTGGCCTTAATTAAGAAACAGCCCCAGCATTTGTCTGGTGTGAAAATGGGAAACCACGAAAAACCATCTTCAGGTCTGGCGACAGTGGCATTCGAACCCACTATCTCTGCAAGCGCAGAGTGTTTCCTTTGCGGGCCATAACCTCCTTCCTGTGCCAGCCATTAGCCATGAGTGTTGTGTTATTTCCTCATTCTCTTTTATTATTACTAATGTATTGTGTCGGATGTTGTTAGTAAGTGTAGTTTTTGTGAATTTGTTTTCAATCCCAATTCATTAATTTTTCTGAGTAGTCCTACGGTATTACAGTTTACGAGGGCTGTTTACCGCGGTCGTATTGCATCAGCGGTTCTCGCGGCAGTAGCGCGCTGGAAACAGAGGTAAGGCGATGCTCATTTGTTTTGCGAAACGTCAATTTAAAAGTAAAGCCGTGCGGAGTATGGATGTGAAGGCCTGCAATATCGGAACCCGATACTTGGCTTTCTTTTACACCAGAAGGAAGAGATCATATCAAGATCAGCCATAATACTGAACAAAGGGCCACAGAGAGCAAGGAAGCCGCTGACAGGGAGAGGCATGTCTACCTGTGCGCCTGAGAATCTGGTGGTGGTGGTGGCGATTATTCTTTTAAGAGAATCTGGGGAACAATACGAGCGGTGGACAAAAATATAACTATGCGCAAGCGAAGTAATTATCCCGCCAACGACGGATACTTCAACTAGTCTTTATATATACTTATACCCATACAGCAAACATGCGGCTATCGATCTGTCAGACAGAACTATGTTTACATCGGTTTATTTACAGAGCTATTTTTCTGTACGGTAGTGGAATGCGAGTGGATTCGGGACTCCAGATACGAAAGTAGCGAGAATGCTTCCTTGTCCAAACAGGTGGGAATAATGACAGGAGGGTACTTGAAATGAGGAAATAAAGGCTAAGTTGGGAATCAACTAGATGGATGAAGCTGTAGTTATAAACCAATCAATAAATCAATCAATTAATTAATCAATCAATCAATCAATCAATCAATCAGTCACTACTGATCTGCATTTAGGGCAATCGCCCAGGTGGCAGATACCCTATCTGTTGTTTTCCTAGCCTTTTCTTAAATGATTGCAAAGAAATTTGAAATTTATTGAACATCTCCCTTGGTAAGTTATTCCGACATTGATCTGAACTTCACTGATACAGATAACCTTGATATCAACTTGTGGTGTTGCAGATGACTTTCATATGACTTCCAGGTGCTGCAGATGACCATCAAATAACGTTGAATGCTGCAGATGAATTTGATGTGACTTTGAAGTGATACAGATGACCTTGATACGACGTTGAAGTGCCGCATATGACGTCATATGACCTTGAAGTGGTGTAGATGACCTTGATATGACCTTAAAGCGGAGCAGATGACCCTGAAGTGCCACAGATGACGCCAATACTGCTGTAGATGACTTTTATATGACCTAGAGCTGTGGCAGATGATAATAAACAGCTACAGATGACCATGAATTGTCTTCTGAGTTGGACGATGACTTAGAAATGACCTTTCAGTGCTGACGGTGATCTTGATATGACCTTCGGGTGCTGCTGATGACCTTGATACGACTTCGAAGTTCTATAGATGATCGTATGACCTTGAGTTCTACAAATGACTAAGTGATTCAGATGACCTTGATAAGGCTACAGATGACTCTGAAATGACCCTGCGTGCAGAAGATGACCTTGATATGTCCTTATGGTACTGCAACTGACCTTTATATTACTTTTAAGTACTGCGGATGACCTTGATATTAAATTCAGATGCTGCAGATGACTTTAAATGACCTTGAAGTGCTCAGATGACCTTGAAATGACACTGAAGTGTTGAAGATAACCTCCAACTGCTGCAGATGACCTTGATAGTGTTCCAATTGACATCGGAATGACCCTGAGTGCTGAAGATAGCCTTGATATGCCCTTAAGGTACGGCAATGTTCTTCATATGACTGTAAAATACTGCGGATGATCTTGATGCTGAAGATGACAATGATACGACATTGACACTGATATAAACTGGAGTGGTGTAGATAATTTTTAAATGACACTGAAATGCGGCAGATGACCTTGAAAGGACCTGGAGGCACAGCCCACGATCTTAAAATTCTATGGATGACATTGATATGAATTTCAGATGCTGGTGGTGACCTTGATATGTTCGTAAGTGCTGCAGATGACTTTGAAAAGCTACAGATGACATTTCTATGACCTTGAACAGCGGCAGATGGTGCTGTCGACGACATTTAAATGACACGCAGGTGTTGCAAATGACCTTGAAATTCATTTGAATGCTGCATATGACCTTGGAATGCCCTTCAGTGTTGCATATGACCTTCATCTGACCTTGAAGTGCTTTTTTTGTTATTTGCTTTACGTCGCACCGACTCAGATAGGTCTTATGGCGACGATGAGGCAAGAAGGGGCTAGGAGTGGGAAGGAAGCGGCCGTGGCCTTAATTAAGGTACAGCCCTATCATTTGCCTGATGTGAAAATGGGAAACCACGGAAAACCATCTTCAGGGCTGCCGACAGTGGGGTTCGAACCCACGATCTCCCGAATACTGAACACTGGCCGCACTTAAGCGACTACAGCTATCGAGCTCGGTCCTTGAAGTGCTAGAGACGACATTGATATGACGTTGAGTGCTACAGACGACTGGATATGACCATGAAGGTTAAAACCTACATATGAACTTGAGTGCTGCAAATAACCAAGAAATGAACTGAAGTGATACAGACGAACTTGATATGAACTTGAGTGATTCGTATGACCTTGGTATTACATTGAGTCATGGCAGACCACCTTGAACTGCTACATAACCTTGAAGTGACTTTCGGATGCATCTGAAGACCTTGAAAACGCCTTGGGTGCTGCAGATGAATTGGGTGTGAGTTTGATATATGCAATCGATGACCTTGATATGACCTTGACCTGCGGCAAATGATATCGAAAAGACCTTCAGGTGCTGTAAACGACCTTAAAGTTACACCGAGTTGCTGCAGAAAAACTTCGAATTGCCTTGAGCGCTGGATATAACCTTCGAAGTGCATCAGATGATCATATAGAATAGTGCGCTCAAAATGGCCTTAAGTGATACAGATGACCTAATGTCTTCTAAGTGCTATTGATGACTTATATTTGAGGTTAGTTGCTGCAAATGAACCTGTAATGACCTTGACCGAAGAAGATGACTTTCAAGTGGCATTTAAATGCTCCAAATAACCTTGATAGAACATGAAAGACCTGTAAATGACCTTGAGTGTTGTCCATGCCCTTTATATGACCTTCAGCTGCTGCATATGCCATAGAAAAGTCCTTAACGCTGCCGATAACCCTTAACTGCTACAGATGACATTGATAAGGACCTGACTTGCTGCAGATGACCTTGATATTACCTTGAACAGCTACAGATGGCCCTGAAATGATCTATAGGTGCTGCAGATAGGATTGAAATGAACTTGAAGTACTGTAGGTGTCTCTGAGATGACGTTGAGTGCTGGAAATGAACTTAAAATTACCTTGAAGTGCTTCATGTGACATTGGTGTGATGCTGAGTGAATCAGATGACCTTGTTATTAAGTTGAGTCTCTACATATGGCCTACATACGACCTTGAGTGCTGCTAATGACCTAGAAATTACCTTAAGTGATGCAGATGAGCTTGATATAACTATAAAGTGCTGCAGATGACCTTGTATGACCTTGTAGTACTTCTGATGACTTTGATACGATCCTGAGGTGCAGCAGATCACCTTGAACTGCTACACATAACATAAATGTGACTTTCAGGTGCTACTGACGATCTCGAAAACACTGAGTGCTGCAGATGACCTTGACATGAATTTAAGCTGCTGAATTTGACCTTGATGACTTTACATGACATTAACTAGAGGTGCCGCAAATAACCTTGATATGAATTAGAAGTGTTACATATGAACTTCATGTGACCTAGAAGTTTTATAACCGGGCGAGTTGGCCGTGCGCGTAGAGGCGCGCGGCTGTGAGCTTGCATCCGGGAGATAGTAGGTTCGAATCCCACTATCGGCAGCCCTGAAGATGGTTTTCCGTGGTTTCCCATTTTCACACCAGGCAAATGCTGCGGCTGTACCTTAATCAAGGCCACGGCCGCTTCCTTCCAACTCCTAGGCCTTTCTTATCGCATCGTCGCCATAAGACCTATCTGTGTCGGTGCGACGTAAAGCCCATAGCAAAAAAAAGAAGTTTTATAGGTGACCTCCTTATGACCTTGAGTGATGAAAATGACTTTGAAGTGGTACAGATGACCATATGACATTGAGAGCTCGAAAATTACATGGAGTGATGCAAATAACCTTGATATAACCTTGAAAATGCTGCCGATGATCTTTATATGAACTTGACGTCGTGCAAATGACCTTGATCTGCTCAGGTGAGCTTGATATGTCCTCCAGGTGCTACGATATGACCATAAATCAACCCAGATGAACTTATATAACCTCGAAGTGCTAGATATGAAGTATATATGACCTCGAACATTGCTTATGGCCTTGAATTGACCCTGAGGGTACAAATGACCTTCAAATGTCGTTTAAGTGCTGCAGGTAGCCTTTATATGACTTCGAGATGCCGCATATGACCTCTATGACCATGGCATAACCTCAAAATGCTATAGATGATCTTAATATCACCTCCGGAATTCGCAGATGACCTTTAAATGTACCATGAGACCTGCAGATACCTGCTATGTCCTTGAGGAGCTGCAAATGACCTTGATATGACCTAGAATTGCTGCGAATAAACTTGATACGGCTTTCAGATTTTGCACATGACTTTAGTATGACGTTGTGAGCAGCATACTGCCTTCAGATGACCTTGATGCGCAACGGACGACTTTCGTACGCATTTAATATGCCGCAGATTTCCTTCATATGACCTGGAGTTCTGCGAATGACATTGAGTAATGCACATGACCTTGAACTGCAATGGATGACCTTGACATGTCCTCCAGGTGCTATATATGACCTTGAAATAACCCAGAGTGCAGGAGATGACCTTTCTATGTCCGTGAGATGCTGCAGAAGACGTTGATATGACCTTGGAGTACTGCGGATGACCATAATATGGCGTTCAGGTGAAGTAGATGATATTGAGGTGCTGCAGATGACCTTATAATGACCACCATTTATTGTATATTACCTTGATGGTGCTACAGATGGATTTGAAAAGACCTCGAGTGATGCAGCTATGATATGACCTTCAGCTGAGGCAGACGACCTTGATAATTATGACGTTGAGGTTCTACAGATGACCCTGCTATGACATCTAGAAGCTGCGGATATTGCGTGCTGAAAATAACCTTGAACTGCCTTGAGTGATGCAGATAACCTCAAATCACCTTTAAGTGCAGCATATGAGCTTGAAGGGCACAAGATGGCCTTGGTTTGACCTTGAGTTTTTCCGATTAATTTGAAATGAACTTGAAATGCTGCAATTGACCTTGAACTTCTGCAGATGAACCTTATGTGCTTCAGATTACTTTGATATGACCTTCAACTGCTACAGATGACCTTGATATGACCTTTAGGTGCTGCAGATGACCGTAGTGTTGCTGATGACCTCGAATGCTGCAGATGAGCGTCATATACTCGTGAGGTACCGCAAATGACCTTGAGGTGCTGAAGATGCTTTTAAAATGACCTTGAAGTGATGCAGATGACCTTCATATAATTTCGATGTGCTTCAGATGAACTTAATATGATTGACAGATTTGCAGAACACCATGATGGTATTGCATGTAACCTTATTGGTGTTAAAGACGATCTTGATGTGAACCTGATAATGTTGCAGATGACCTTGATATTGTACCCACTAAGGTACAACCACTTCCGGTCAGTTACAGTATTAAAATTAAGGTTCGTAAATGTGTTATTCAATAGCAATAGATGTCTTTCCCCGTAGTTGTGCCTGACAAAGGTAGCATTGTAAAAAAAAATGTAATAATGTTCTTTGATCATCTATATGCAACGCAAAAACACACCGATCGCTCTGCGGAGAAATATCAGTCCATTCATCAACTGCGATAGGAAAATAACTACACTCGCATAATTTTCGAAGATCTTTATATTTTATTCGAGCTCGATGAGGTCAATGCGCCTGGCAACCGTATCGTTTCTTAAGGGCACTTGTTTTGCTGCATTTATTAATACAGTTCGGTGGTTTTTATAGTGCTTTACGTTGCACCGACACAGATAGGTCTTATGGTGACGAAGGGATAGGAAAGGCCTAGGAGTTGGAAAGAAGTGGCCGTGGCCTTAATTAAGGTACGGCCCCAACATTTGCCTGGTGTGAAAATGGGAAACCACGGAAAACGATCTTCATGGCTGCCGACAGTGGGGATCGAACCCACTATCTCCTGGATGCAAGCTAACAGCCGCGCGCCACTAACCGCGCGGCCAACTCGCCCGGTAGTACGGTGTTTTAGGGACGCATTCAACGAGGGTTGTACCGGGCGAGTTGGCCGCGCGGTTAGGGGCGCGCGGCTGTGAGCTTGCATCCAGGAGACAGTGGGTTCGAGCCCCACTGTCGGCAGCCCTGAAGATAGTTTTCCGTGGTTTCTCATTTTCACACCAGGAAAATGCTGGGGCTGTACCTTAATCACGGGAACGGACGATTATTTCTCATTCATACCCTTTTCATGTCTCATCGTCGCTATAAGACGTCTCTGTGTTGGTGCGACGAAAAAGCAGTGAATCTGTCACTGCATACAGTCATACCGCCCTCATCATCATGCTCTCTCTTCACATTTATGTACCGAGCCAACCTTCTGGATAACCACCGTGGACTCCGCTGGCTTAGATTGCAGATCCCTTCCTTTCCAAGTCCAACCCACTATCTACCGAAGGCAAGCTGAAGATGAAAGTATCGGTCAAAGAAATGCAAGGGCCACAAAGAACATGAAAATTAAAGACTCGCTAGGCCTCGAATGCTCCAATACTGTCAGGGTGGGTAAAGTACAAGAGTTGACCAAGGGAGGATGGTTAGGATAGATGAAAGTGAGTATCCTCGCACAAGTAAGTGAAAGTAATGCCAAGACTCAGCTACGGGCCCGTTAACTCTTGATGCGTTAATTGTTTGCTCAGAATTCATGAGGCCATTGGCCGTAATAAAGGAATTGTAAATAAGAGTTATAATTTCGTGGGGCAGTTCCCAGCCTGATACTAGCATTGTAAGGCAGACCCTCCAACGAGGGTGGGCGACATCTGCCATGTATGAGAACTGTATGTAATTGTGGCGGACTACAGTGGTATGTGTGGTGTATGAGTCGTGAGGATGTAGGGGAGAGAACACTCACCTAGTCCCCGAGCCAAGAGAATTAATCATTTAAGGTTAAAATCTTCGACCTGGCCTGGAATCGAACAATCGAACCCAAGGCCCTCTGAACGAAAGCTACTACCTGTCCAGCCCCTACGCGACGGTTTCTTCACATCATAGTTTCATAGCGTGGTCATCCCTGACTGATAGAATTAAACGAAAACAAAGTCTAGATCTCAGTCATTTGAAACTCTTACCAAAAGTTTGAGACTTGTTGTTAGAGAAAGTTCGGATACTCTGCTTATCATCGTGTGCGCTAGTTAGACTGAACTTGTGAAGTTGGAACACATTGAGAGTGCAACTTGTGTTTGAAATATCGCCAGACAGTTCCTATACAATACCGCAGGCATCACTTTCATCGTCCATGCAAACGACGGCTGCAGTTCCGTCTCTACCAACTGTATCACGCTCTTGATCAAGAAGAGCTCAAAACGTTCCCTAGAACGATTAGCAGTGCACAGATCTGTAATGAAGAAGAAGTCGGGATGGGTAGCAGTGCTGGCCTTCTTAGCCCAAGTTAACGGGTTCGCTCCTGGCTCAGGAATACATTCCCACGGTTGTATAATTAATCCTGTCCGGCTCCATGGCTAAATGGTTAGCGTGCTGGCCTTTGGCCACAGGGGTCCCGGGTTAGATTCCCGGCAGGGTCGGGAATTTTAACCATAATTGGTTAATTCCGCTGGTCCGGGGGCTGGGTGTATGTGTCGTCTTCACCATCATTTCATCCTCATCACGACGCGCAGGTCACCTACGGGTGTCAAATCAAAAGACCTGCATCTGGCGAGCCGAACTTGTCCTTGGACACTCCCGGCACTAAAAGCCATACGCCATTTCATAATTAATCCTAGAGTTAATGAGTTCTGAATGGCAAATTCCTGTGGATGCAATCTACAGTATATCGTCGCTTAAGAAACAGTACCACTTAAGGACAAAATTTGAATCTTACACCCGAAGAAAATGAACATAAAACTACCGGGCGAGTTGGCCGTGCGGTCAGGGGCGCGCAGCTGTGAGCTTGCATCCGGAAGATGGTGGGTTCGAACCCCACTATCGGCAACCCTGAAGATGGTTTTCCGTGGTTTCCGATTTTCAAACCAGGCCAGTGCTTGGGCTGTACCTTAATTAAGGCCACGGCCACTTCCTTCCCACTCCTAGGCCTTCTTATCCATCGTCGCCATAAGACCTATCTGTGTCGGTGCGACGTAAATCCAATTGCAAAAAATGTGAAGGAACAAGTAAGACAAGAAGTAGATTACTGAGTGCCAAACACCGGAAACTATTGGGAAGAGGGGATGAGCAGGCTATTTTAAGATGGATTATCAAGCAGTGGGAAAACGGGCGCGAGTTGAACAGGTATCTATGTGCGGTAAAAAAAAAAGTCCTGTGAGAGCAAAATGAAAGAAGCAGAGTCAGAGGGTGGACACGGGGATAGGTGATTGGAATAGTGATGTATGTCTAGGGTAAGCGTGTTTAATAATTTGATGATATGCACTGGATGGAGATAGTATGATAAAATTAATGGTGAGGGGAGTAATTGTATTAGGTAAATAGTGGAGTGGGTGGAGTTGGGTAAATGGTGTGTGATTTTGTAAAGATAGGGACTGTTTGTTTGTGATATGACAGGATGGAATGTAATTGCTGACTAGCGTTGTTTTGGTATTTATCGAGAGTAGGTCAGGGAACAATGAATGTGACGCAAGTTGATGAGTGCATAAGGACACGTGATGAGTGTGCTGGAACGAGGAATTGGTGACTTGTACAGATAAAATGATCTTGTATAGGATATATTTAGGAGGTTAGGGTTGTTAATGAGTATTTCGTTCAGGTAGCTAGTTAGTATATAGAGTTTCAGTTTAGTATTATTTGTAGATTATTATTATTATGTATTGTTATGTATTATTATTATTATTATTATTATTATTATTATTATTATTATTATTATTATTATTATTATTATTATTATTATTATTATATAATTCGCTGGGGCCATCAAGGACCACGTTAAGTCTTGTTGCATTTGACACTGAACTTGGCCTTCTTTAGAGCCCAAATGTCCCTCATTCTTTGTGAGTGGGCCTGCTTACGCTCCTCTGTCCAAGGGGCACCGTGTCTTCTCTTGGGTTGCTCGTCTCGGTTTAGCCCGTTCGTCAATATTTTCTTGCGGAAGAGATCTCTGTTAAGGGCGTCTTCAACTGAGATATGTAGCATTTGCAGGTCTTCTTTGGTATTTCTAAACCAGGGAATTGGAGTTTTGGGGTTTGAATAAAAAAAGTGAAAGATTTCTTTCGTTAACTTTCTTCCATCCATTCTTTTCAGATGACCGTAAAATCGTGCCCGTCTTTTTCTGATTGTGTCTGTAATTTTCTCTATTTTGGTGTAGACTTCCTTGTTGGATCTCTTTTGATGGATTCCATTTCTGTACTTTGATCCCAAGATTCCTCTCACAATTTTGCGTTCTCTTTTCTTCAGTTCTTCAAGGAGTCCTTTGTTGGCATTTAGAGACAGGGTTTCGGCTGCATATAGAACTACTGGCTTCAGGACTGTTTCATAGTGACGTAGCTTGGTGTTTTGGGAAAGGCATTTTTTGTTGTAGATTGTGCGGGATGTTTGGTAGGCTATTTCCAGTTTGCGTACTCGCTCCCGAAGTGCTTCTTTGTCCAGTCCATTTTTCATGATGATCTCGCCATGGTATTTGAATTTGTGTACTCGGGTGATGTCCCCGTATTTTGTATGGAGTTTTGGTGGAGCCTCTTTGATGTTAGTCATTACTTATGTTTTCTCAAACGATATCTGCAAACCAGTTTGTTCGGCAATTTCCTTTAAAATTTCAACTTGAGCTCTAGCGGTTTCTATGTCGTTTGAGAGAACAGCAATATCATCGGCAAATGCTAAGCAGTCTGTTGCGATCCCCTTGGATTTGGTTCCTATTCTCAATGGACTGTAGTTGGTTTCCTGTAATCTCACCCGCCAGGTTCTGATGATCTTTTCAAGAACACAGTTGAAGAGTATAGGGGATAGCCCATCACCTTGTCGGACTCCTGTTTTGATGTCAAAGGAATGCGAGAGACATCCGTGGCACTTCACCTTGTATTTTGTATCGGTCAGGGTGGCTCTAATTAATGCCAGCAGTTTCAAATCAACTCCAAATTCATTTAAGATGTTTAGCAGGACTTCCCGGTCAATGGAGTCGTACACTTCCTTAAAGTCCACAAAGACAGACACATACTGCTTGGACCTTAGTGTACAATATCTGATGATCGTTTTGAGATTTTGGATCTGTTCAGCTGTTGAGCGACCTTTTCTGAACCCTCCTTGGTATTCACCTATTTGATGTTCGACTTGTGCTTCCAAACGCTCCAGGATGGCAAGTGATAGAATTTTGTAAGTCACGGGTAGCAAAGATATTCCTCTGTAGTTGTTGATATTCTTCATGCTGCCTTTTTTGTGTAATGGATGGATCAAAGGTATTTTCCAATCTTCGGGTAGGGTCTCCTTGTTCCAAATTTCTTCTATTTGCTTTTGCAAGATATCAAGTGATTCCTCTGGGGCATATTTCCATAGTTCTGCTACTACTGAGTCTTCCCCCGGCGCTTTGTTATTTTTGAATCGGGCTATGTGGCGCTTGATTTCATCTCTGTCGGGTGGTCTGGAATCTGAATACCTGAGTAAGGGTTCCTTGGTCTCAATGGCGCTTTGCGGTTTAGAGCAATTAAGTAAATTCTTGAAGTAATCTGCCAGAATGCTGCAATTTTCTTCATTTGACGTCGCCAGTGTGCCGTCCTTTCGCTCAAAGCATAGAGATGGTGGTTTATAGCCAGCGAGTTTGCGTTTGAAGGCTCTGTAGTACTCTCTGCTTTCATTCTTCCTAAAGTTTTGTTCTATCTTTTCAATGAGAGATTTTTCGTATTTACGTTTCTCAGTTCTGAACACCCTAGCTGCTTGGGCACGTTGGGTTTTGTAGGTTTCCCAATCATTTTCTGATTTAATAGAGTAGTACTGTTTCCACGCATTGAGTCTTTCTTGGAGGACTGATTCGCAGGTACCATTCCACTAGGCATGCTTTTTGCTTCTCTTGATTTCTGCAACGTCTTTGGCGGCCTCAACAAGGAGACTTTTGGCGTTGTTAAAGTCACAGTCATTTGGTCTAGCCTTCTCCTGGAACTCCTCGACCCTTTGCCGAAGTTTATCATTGTCGAAGCGTGTGATCTGTTGGGTTGTCTTCCTTGTGTTTGCGGGAATTGGTTTGAATTTGATAAGAGACATATAATGATCTGAGGCCACATTGATGCCTTTCTTTACCTTGACATTCATAATCTCAGGGCTGTTTCTCCTGGAGATTGCAACATGATCAATTTGGAACTCTCCGAGAGCTTGGACGGGAGAACGCCAAGTCATTTGCTTTCTGGGTAGATGGCGAAAATGGGTCGACATGACCTGCAGGTTGTGATTTTCGCAAATGGACACCAGTCTTTTGCCGTTGGGATTGGTTCTTTTGTGAGCAGGGTAATTTCCTATAACTTTCTTGTACTTCTGTTCACGACTTAGTTGGGCATTGAAGTCACCCAAAAGAAGCTTGACTTGGTGTTTGGGGATTTTGTTTAATTTTTCATCCAGTAGGTCCCAGAAATTATCAACTTCGTCTGGATCAGACTTGTTCTTATCGTTTGTAGGAGCATGTGCGTTAACTAGGGCGTAGGTTTTGTTCGCGCATTTTATTGTGAGTATAGACAATCTGTCATTCACAGGTTCGAAATTTGCAACCGATTTAAGGATCTTGGTTCTAACAGCAAACGCGGTTCCAAGCATCACAGCTCCATTGAGGATTCCTCTTTGCGCTTTGCTCTTGAAAAATCGGTAGCCTTCGGATTCAAAAATCTCTTCATCTGGGTACCTTGTTTCCTGTAGGGCCATTATGGATATCTGATTTTCGTGAAGAGCTTTGGTGATGGTTTTCAGCTTGCCAGTTTGTGTAAGTGAATATACGTTGAAAGTTGCTAGAAAGGTTTTAGATTTTGGCTTGAGTTTTTGACCTTTCGGGGTACACCGAGACGCTCCGACTCGTCTCTTGCATGATGTCGAGTTTTTCCCAGAATCCGAACGAGACTCGTGCGCCGTGGCGTTCACGACGAGGGATTTATTCGAAGATTTACCCCCTGGGGTATGTTTCTTGAAATGTTGTGCCATCATGCTTTTTGACTTGACTTTGCTTTGGACGGGTACCCATCCTTTTACAACTAGGGTTGTTAGCCCTAGAGGTTGCCTCAAGATGTTTTCTGGCTTCTGGTCATTTACCAGTCTTCGCCGTAACCCTGGCAAGGGACCAGTTTTTTTTCACGGTGGTATTTTATTTCCCTACTACCCTCTGACTCTGCTGGCGGCAGAGCCAACGAGCTTCCCCAATTCCAATGGGACGCGCCCGATGGAGGTAACCGGTAAATCCCCACACGGGTATTATTATTATTATTATTATTATTATTATTATTATTAACTTTTTATTGTGAACATGTATTTGGGCGCTGAACGTCTGTTATGTTCAAGAATAAATACAAATAAAAATTGCAAAAAAATATAAAACTGTAAAAATTGTCCAGAAATCTTAGGAATTGGTTGGTATCTTACAAAGCTCAAGTAATTTGTAAGTCTGAGAAAAAAACATCATTTCTGTACATATTTGTCCATGTTAGTTAGGCGGTATTGAACCGCTGCATTTGACTGTATTATGTTAGCTATGCGGTGTTGTTCTTCAGCAGAGAAAGATCGGTCCGCTATGAAATGGTTGGCCGAGTACAGCCATTGCATTATGTCCGCTGACCGGTTGAAGTCGAACAGAGTCTAACAAAGTTTGTGTAGACTCTATGAAGGCTTCTGGAATAGAAAAAATAAGTGACTAAGTGGGCGGCTAAATTTCTTGTAAACAGAACTCAGAGTAGGTGAAGCGTTATCTGATCCTGCAATGATCAAGATGGGTCCCCGAAAGGCAGTGCTATCGGTTCTCTGTGTTTTCTCATAACGATATAAGTAAGGAACTGCAATCGCAGTTAAGGCTGTTTGTGAATGATCGTATAGTGTATGGAATAATAAATAAATTACAGGATTGTGAGCGGCTACAAAAACACTTCGACAAAGTTGTCAAATGGACAGCAGACAACAGGTATGTCGGCTAACGGGGTGAAATTTCAGGTTGTAAGTTTCACGAAGAAAAAGTTCCTTGACTGTGTTCCATGGGTTGACATTCTTCTTCTTCTTCTTCTTCTTCTTCTTCTTCTTCTTCTTCTTCTTCTTCTCCTACCGCTTTTTCCAACACCTGTGGGGTCGCGTGTGCGAACTGCGTCGCACCTGTGGATTTGGCCCTGTTTTACAGCCGGATGCCCTTCCTGACGTCAACCCTATGTGGAGGGAAGTAATCACTATTGCGTGTTTCTGTGGTGGTTGGTAGTGTAGTGTGTTGTCTGAATGTGAAAAGGAGAGTGTTGGGACGGACACAAACACCCAGTCCCCGAGCCTTAAGAATTAATCAGAAGCGATTACAATCCCCGACCCTACCTGGAATCGAATCCGGGACCCTCTGAACCGAAGGCCAGTACGCTGACCATGCAGCCAAGGAGTCGGACTGTTCCATGGGTTGACATTGGACTAGTAGACGAAGTCTGAGGGGAGTTTTTAAAAGTGGTAAACATCGTAATACGAATCCGCCTCCGTAGCATAACGGTCATTACTATTAGCCCGGGCTCGATTCCCGGTACTGTCAGAATTTGAGAATCGCAGAAGAGCTGGTATGGTGTTAAAATGGTACGTGCAGCTCACCTCCATTGGGGGAGTGCCTCAAAAAAGCTGCAACGCCTCGGGATGAGGACATGAACTTCCTCAACTTATTATTCAAAAGGACAAGTTGTGACAAATATTCGTGAATGGGGAGAGGAATTAGGAATTGGAGTAATTAGCAAAGGGAGATGTTCGATAAATTTTCAATGCATTTAAAATCATTTTAAAATGTCTAGGTAAACAATCGACAGAGAATCTGCCACCTGAGTGACAGCCCTAAATACAGATCAGTGGTAAACGAATGAATGAATGAATGAATGAGACGTCTGTGTGGGTAGTAACGAACTGGCCCAACGGTCAAAACATTCCCAAGATATTTTTGTTCTACAAGGAAAGATTGCGGTTGTACGGCTCACTGGCCTTCGGTTCAGAGGGTCCCGGGTTCGATTCCCGGCCGGTTCGGGGAATTTAATCACATGTGATTAAATTTTCTGGTTGTTTGTGTTTGTCTCAATACTTCCATCTTCACATTCAGACAACGCACTATACTACCAATCACCACAGAAACACACAATAGTGATTACATCTCTCCATATAAGGTTGGCGTCAGGAAGGGCATCCGGCCCTAAAACGGGGCCAAATCCACATGTGCACCACGGTTCGCACCCGCGACCCCCCAGATGTGACAAAAGCGGTACGGTAGTAGAAGAAGAAGAAGGAGGAGGAGGAGGAAAGGTCGTGGTTGAACTGATCCGACGGATAGTGGGCAAGTAGAGGCAGGAATTCCTGAATAGGTTGCCTCATTTCTCTAGATTCAGTGTTAGTTATATCAGACAGTCTCATTGAAGTGTACTACTAGTAGAAGAGAAAAATATTTTCCATGTTAAGTGAGAGGAGCTTTAAGTTAGTAGTTGTTGAGGGATTTAAATATTCAAAAGGTGACAAGACACAATCGGGTCAAAAGTGACGATCCTAACCCAACTTAACCTAAAGGCCACTACATACTATATTTAATATATTGCCCTGTGTCATTTTATTGGGACAGTTGGTATACTTTATGAGTGGACGATAAGGATTCTTCGATCCTTAGATTTGATATTTTGGCGTCGAACCATTTCGACCCCATCCCCTGTGCTAACCGTCGGAATATTTACAATTTGTTATTGACAGAAGAGAAGATGGTGGCTCAAACATTCTGATAACATATTGAGTAATTGGTTGGCACTAATTGGTTGATCTCTAAATTCCTGTAACCATCGGACCAATTCAACAACACTCGTCTGTGTGTGCAACATAGTGACCCAGACAGCAGCCGTTTGCCACGACAGTCTTGCTTACCGTGGCCCTCTCGTAGTGACCAACATCCTTGACGCGCCTGGTTTACATCGACTTACCATCGCTGACAATGTCTGTACTGTTCATCACAGTATCCGTCCACCTCCGTAGCGTAACGGTTAGTGATATTAGCTGCTGTCCTCGGGGGCTCGCGTTCGATTCTCGGTACTGCCAGAAATTTAAGAATGGCAGGAGGGTTGGTATGTGGTGTGCCTGAAAAGAGCTGCGCCACCTCGGGATGAGAACACGAGTTTAATTAATAATTCCGGCTCCATGGCTAAATGGTTAGCGCGCTGAGCTTTGGTCACAGAGATCCCGGGTTCGATTCCCGGCAGGGTCTGGAATTTTAACCATAATTGGTCAATCCCCCTTCATCATCATTTCACCCTCATCGCTACGCGTAGGATACCTACGGGAGTCGAATCAAAAGACCTGCACTAGGCCTCTCCGGAGGCCACACGACATTTCATCACAGTATCCGAGTTGTGGTTCCTCGCTGAACACACCCTTCCGTAGGAGGGGCAAAATGAGTTCGAATGAGAGAGGTCTTATTCCCATGTTTTCCATGAATGACGTAGTTCATATTATAACAAGACAGACTCAGAACCAAGACGTTGATTAGAGAACCAAGAGAGTTATCTGCGTGTGTAGCTGCAACCCTGTATTCGAGAGATGGAGGGTTCCCGTCAGCAGGCGTGAAGAGAGTTTTCCTTGGTGTCCAATTCTATTCAACCTATTTTCTATAGTGAAGAATATAACTATCGTCACATATTTAAAAGGAAATCCAGTACTGTGATTATTTATTTAAACCAATTGTCATTTTGTTAATTAATTTTACGTTCGTACGGTGTGCTACCGTATTTGTACACCTTATTATCCGAAGTCATTCCTCTAATGGATAGTGCCTGTGTTGCTTTTATTTAAAGAAAAACTATAGTACCCTGACTTTTGGAAATAATAAAAAAACAAGTGCTAATGAGAGAGATGTTTTGCCATCGCGAGAAAGAAGAAATAATATTTACAATTTGTTATTGATAGAAGAGAAGATGGCGGCTCAAAAAATCTGATAGCATATTGAGTAAATGTGGCGATTCTATGTCGATACAAATCGAAAGAGTTAAAAATAAAGTCGTTCTCAGGATTCGAACACGAAATCCCCTCCTCTAGGGTCGTGAGAGGTCAGAGGTTGAAAATCTTAAATAATACTGAAATACTTCAGCGAGTGAATGGCCGCGTGATTTGGGGCATGTAGCTGTCAGCTTGCATTCGGGAGATGGTGGGTTTGAACCCCACTGTCGGCAGCCTTAATTAAGCCCACGGCCGCTTATTTTCCGCTCCTAGATCTTCCCTATCCCCTCGTCACCATAAGACCTATCTGTGCCGGTGCAGCGTAAAGCAAATTTAAAAAACAAAAACTGAAATACTTCAGTGATAGAACAGGAGTCTCGCCGAGCTCGATAGCTGCAGTCGCTGAAGTGCGGCCAGTATCCAGTATACGAGAGATAGTAGGTTCGAACCTCACTGTCGGCAGCCCTGAAAATGGTTTTCCGTGGTTTCCCATTTTCACACCAGGCAAATGCTGGGGCTGTACCTTAATTAAGGCCACGGCCGCTTCCTTCCCACTCCTAGCCCTTTTCTGTCCAATCGCCGCCGTAAGACCTATCTGTGTCGGTGCGACGTAAAACAACTAGCAAAAAAAAAACTCTAACTCAAATATCGTTGGTTGCCAATTTAATTACTTGTAAAATAAATAACACATTTCTCTAGCACCTCATCAAACGAAATAATCGTATGACAAAGACTGCGGCCGTACTTCTCAATGAGCACCACTGGAAACTGACTGTGTTAGCAAGTAAAACATTTTCTACAAACTGTTGTCATTTTAAGAATGTACCCACAGTAAGATTCTCCATAATAACTAATGAGATAATTAAAGAAAATCCTAAACTTGTGGGCTGAAAATACGAGCAAGATGGCTTTACGGTCTGGGTATATATTAGTGAGCTTGCATTTGCGAGATGGTGGGTTCGAATCCCTGAAGATAGTTTTCCGTTGTTCCCAATTGTTCACACTGCACAAATACTGGGGCAATACCTTAATTAAAGTCACGGCGGCTACTTTCCAGTCCTAGCCCCTTCCCAACCTTGCGACGTCGAAAACTGTCGATGCTTTTAGTGCGTCGTTCAATAAATCACTACTGATCCGCATTTAGGGCAGTCGCCCAGGTGGCAGATTCCCTATCTGTTGTTTTCCTAGCCTTTTCTTAAATGATTGCAAAGAAATTGGAAATTTATTGAACATATCCCTTGGTAAGTTATTCCAATCCCTAACTCCCCTTCCTATAAATGAATATTTGCCCCAATTTGTCCTCTTGAATTCCAACTTTATCTTCATATTGTGATCTTTCCTACTTTTAAAGACACCATCCAAACTTATTCGTCTACTGATGTCCTCCCACGCCATCTCTCCACTGACAGCTCGGAACATACCACTTAGTCGAGCAGCTCGTCTCCTTTCTACCAAGTCTTCCCAGCCCAAACTTTGCAAATTTTTGTAACGCTACTCTTTTGTCGGAAATCGCCCAGAACAAACCGAGCTGCTTTTCTTTGGATTTTTACCAGTTCCTGAATCAAGTAATCCTGGTAAGGGTCCCACACACTGGAACCCTACTCAAGTTGAGGTCTCACCAGAGACAAATATGCTCTCTCCTTTACATTCTTACTACAACTCCGAAATACTCTCATAACCATGTGCAGAGATCTGTATCCTTTATTTACGATCATATTTATGTGATTACCCCAATGAAGATCTTTCCTTACATTTATACCTAGGTGTTTACAGTGATCCCCAAAGGGAACTTTCACCCCATCAACGCAGTAATTAAAACTGAGAGGACTTTTCCTATTTGTGAAACTCACAACCTGACTTTTATCCCCATTTATCATCATACCATTGCCTACTGTCCATCTCACAACATTATCGAGGTCATTTTGCAGTTGCTCACAATCTTGTAACTTATTTATTACTCTGTACAGAATAACATCATCTGCGAAAAGCCTTATCTCTGATTCCACTTCATTACACATATCATTGATACATATAAGAAAATTTAATAGATATATACTTACATTAGACCACCTGTCTTCTACAATTCCCCCATTTCTTTCCAATCCCTCTATTTGACCTGCTTAAACCTTTAGCAAAAAAGAAACATTAAAATTAATTGGTGAATTTTGCAACTTGCTTAAGAAATACGTTGTAAGGCTTTAGGTATCCTTGAACTCATCTAGCGTAGTCCCCAGGGTTCAAATGTCATGGTCTTCAACCCGTTTACGTTTCAATAGTGCGGTACGACTAGTTCAGGGACGTAACGTTAGGGCCTGCAGGACCTGAAATGCAGGCGGGGCCGGGCCTTTACGGGGCCCCACAGACTCCTCGCGAAAGAAATAAAAATACTGCACGGAAATGATCAGGGCGATTTTGTAGAATCAATCAAAATACAGTAGTTTGTTTTCTACAATGGGTACGTAGAGGAATTGCCACTTGGTCCTCACAAAAGACCTGCACCAAATTATTGAAAAATAATTACAGCAATGAAAACTGATACCAAAATATCATATTTTAGTTAGAAAGTGATACTCTCCTGTCATGTAGAGCACCTGAGATCGTGTAATGCACAAATTTTTCAGAACATGTAACTATCGTCGCATCTATTCCACAACAATGTATAAGGACAATAAGAAGTTGGTAAAGTAACCATCAGTCAACTCAGTTTCGAACAAGCTCTCTTTGCGTGTGAATTGACTAGGCTTACCAGTTGTGCGGTTTGATATTTTTCAAACCTTTTTGTACAGATTTTTTTAGTTTTCATTCCCCACCCTGAACGGGTGGGGCGGGCTACCTAAAGGGTTACGCCCTCTCTCTGTCCAAGAGATGCGAGCATGTCGAGGAGATGTGATGGACGAAGTGAGAAATGATAGGAGATGTGTGCGAAGAGGAAAGGTTAGATAAAAGTTCCAGGATGGAGATGAAAGGTTAGAAGGTTGAGGGTGGTTGTGAGATTACAAAGGGAAGTGGTGAGGAGTCGAAAGATATCTAGCGTCGGAAAGGGTTGGGGGAAGAAATTAGTTGGAAATGAAATGTCGTATGACTTATAGTGCCGGGATATCCCAGGACGGGTTCGGCTCACCAGGTGCAGGTCTTTCTATTTGACTCCCGTAGGCGATCTGCGCGTCGTGATGAGGATGAAATGATGAAGACAACACATACACCCAGCCCCCGTGCAGTAGGAATTAACCAATTAAGGTTAAAATCCCCGACCCGGCCGGGAATCGAACCCAGGACCCTCTGAACCGAAGGCCAGTACACTGTCCGTTCAGCCAACGAGTCGGACAATTAGTTGGAGGAAGGGGTGGACAAACGGGTTGACGAGGGGCTGGCCGGTGTCGACGATGGGTATGTGTGGAGGGATGGCGAATTGGTTGGGGTGGGGAACGAGAGGGCTCCACTTTGTAGCGATGTTAGTAGATATTGGCGCCGGTGGTAAGAAGGTGTTGTACGTCATCTGCAGTTGGAAGATGTAGTCGCACCATATACGTAGGGCTGTCGGCGCTCCGATCCTGAACGCACGACGGGCGAGGACGCCTGCGGCTTGAAGTTCCCGGAGGATGTCCCGTTCAGAAATGGTAGGGTCTATGCCGCGAATGACGCAGCTTAACATAGCGTGGAATGGTGGAGGTTGCGTTGGCGATGAGGATGTTGCGGCGGCTGCTGCAGCGTCATCTTGCGAAGATGTTGGTGGCGATGGCGGCGTTGCTGCGGGCGAGTCCAAGGTATTGTCAGGGAGTTGCGGGGGACGACGTTGTACAGGGGTTGAAGAAATAGGGAGGGTTGAGGTCATTATGGGCAATGGATGGCATGTCGTAACAGAAATTACGGGAAGAGAGGAAGGAGAATGAGCTGATGTTGTAGTGGTCGTGGAGGTGGTAGTGGTAGTTGTGGGGTGAGTGAATAAAGGAGACGATGACTGCTGTTGCGATGTCCTGGATTGAGGCGCGGTTGTGACTGGCAGGGTAGTTGTATCTGCGGTGAGCTGATCTTTTATAGATTGAGGAGTTGTATCCACTGTGATGTTTCCTATCTGTCTTTGACTAGCTTTTGAAGCATTTATAAATCTGCATTTAATATGAAATATCTGCATTTAAAATGGGAAATCTGAAAATTAATATTCATTAAATAAAATACACACTCGTCGGACCTTGTACTCACACTTACTTGTTACCTGCTTACTTACACATACGTTATTTGAAGGGCGCCAGCTGCCACTCAGTGCAGCAATAATAGAATGAGACTCTTGACTATCTCTAGGGTGTGGGGTAATAAGCTTACTTTTGACAACATACCATATAAGTTCTGGGAAAAGGAGATTGGCGTTCGGTTTCCCCATTGATTTTGAGGTTAAAATATTTTACTGTCATTGAAATAAAACTATGAATTACCGGGCGAGTTGGCCGTGCGCGTAGAGGCGCGCGGCTGTGAGCTTGCATCCGGGAGATAGTAGGTTCGAATCCCACTATCGGCAGCCCTGAAAATGGTTTTCCCTGGTTTCCCATTTTCACACCAGGCAAATGCTGGGGCTGTACCTTAATTAAGGCCACGGCCGCTTCCTTCCAACTCCTAGGCCTTTCCTATCACATCGTCGCCATAAGACCTATCTGTGTCGGCGCGACGTAAAGCCCCTAGCAAAAAAAAACTATGAATTCGTTTGATAGAACAATATATATTCTTTAAATAAATATATAAAAAAATAGTGAGTCTTGTTGAGATAAAACAGATGAGAATATGAAATTATGACATTGCAACTGAAAGAAACTAGGCATGAATTTGAATTCTTCTTGACCGGACATTTAACGATTTATACGAAATATTTCCCCCACTGATGCACTTGACTGTACCTTCAACACTTTGAGTGTAATTACGACGTATTCCTTTGATCTGGTGTTTACTGTAGATGTGTCACGCCTAACTTGGTGATACACCCTTGTGACTGCTTCTTCTCCATATCATCTGACTTCTTTGTAAGTCAATATGGTATTACCTCTCTGCAGGTCCAGGGTTGCCCTCTCTGACTCCATGGTAAGCCCTTGCGTCCATGCCTTCCACTAAGTGACGGACCAACCTTTTGGTCTCACTCTCTCAATGACCAATAATTAATGGCTCACTGAGTCTTCACCATATCTCGTTCACACTCGTTGACTGACCAACTAAGGCCTCTTGATCTAGTAGACTTCTTCACTATACTGCTTCCGTTTAAGTAATGACTAACGCTACAATATGCACCTACCTTTTATAGACGTTGGTTGACACAGCTACGTAATCTCCAGAAATAACAATGACATACTCCCACCTACGCGAGAAATATTACATACAGTGGTGAAATAGCCCGGGGCGGCCGACTCTCTGAGTGCATATCTAAATAAATACGATGACGTAGCCATGGAGTGGCGATGACTTGGCAGAATCGCCAGTGGTATAGCAATATAACAACGTCACTTCCACATCTGATACATCGAAACTCTCACTGTACATGTATTTAATGATAATCTACACATACGTATATATGCATACATCTAAGTACAATCTTGCAAGCAACAGGCATTGCAAAATTGAATTAAATAAGACTGATAATTACAATAATAGTAACAATATCACAGATAACATAATAATCATACTGACATAATAATAATAATAATAATAATAATAATAATAATAATAATAATAAAATACTGATAAAATCATAGAATAATAAAAATACAGATATCATCTTGTAACGGGATTTGAACCGTTACACCACTAAGTAGTAGCGTTGGTGAATAGCTACTCCGCTGTCGAGGAGGCGCTTCGTGTCGGCTAACGTGGGTAGATACAGAAGAATCTGCGATGATGGTGATGAATTGGAGCCTTCTAACAGCCGGTAGGCATCGTGAACTGGGACGCCGGCGGAGCGGAGGTGGCTGTAGATGTCATCTTCAGATATGGTGGGATCAACATCGGGAATGATACAGGTAAACATGGTGTCGGGGAGGCTGACTTCCAACTCGGTGTCAGCCGATATGCTTAATTGAGGTCGGCGAGGTAGCTAAGTAAGGATGGAAGCCACCCGGCCGAGCAAACTTATTTGGAGATTCTGCGACGAAGAGTTGTCAAATTGAACCAGAGCCGTGTGTCCGACAGTTTTTTTATTTAATTTTGTTCGTATATTTTTCTGTGTTGTAATCGAATACCAGGTGTATGCATAAGTTTTTGCCGGTTTTTGTGGTAAAGGAAACACGTAATTTTCAAAGGAAATTCATTGTTTGTTTATTCAAGATATTGGCCATCTGCTTCTACACACTTCATCCATCCTTCAGGTAAGTTATAAATACCATATGATAAAACCTGCTTGTGTTTTGCGCCAAAACATTCGTCGAGCCATTTTCCAACGTCCTCGAAATTTTTGAAGTACTGCTCTGTGAGCGCGTGCCCCCATTGATGCGAAGAGATGACAGATAGCGCCAGGTCGGCGGGAGTACGGCGGGTGCAGGATGTCCCATCCAAGCTATTTCAGGGTGTTTTTCACTAGTTTTGCTGTGTGACACGGCGCATCTCCTCGACATGCTCGCATTTCTTGGCCAGAGAGAGGGCGTAACCCTTTAGGTTGCCCGCCCCACCAATTCAGGGTGGGGAATTAAAACTTAAAAAAACTGTACAAAAAGGTTTGAAAAATATCAAACCGCACAACTGGTAAGCCTAGTCAATTAACTTCACACGCAAAGAGAGCTTGTTCGAAACTGAGTTGACTGATGGTTACTTTACCAACTTCGTCGCCATAAGACCTATCTGTGTCGGCGCGACGTAAAGCCCTAGCAAAAAAAAACTTTACCAACTTCTTATTGTCCTTATACATTGTTGTGGAATAGATGCAACAATAGTTACATGTTCTGAATAATTTGTGCATTACACGATCTCAGGTGCTCTACATGACAGGAAAGTATCACTTTCTAACTAAAATATGATATTTTGGTATCAGTTTTCATTGCTGTAATTATTTTTCAATCATTTGTTGGAGATAGCGCTGTGCATTAACGGTTTCGCCGGGCTTCAAGAATCTTCGCACTTTTGGGGTCTACCGGAGCGCGCACTGTCTTTCGCATTGAAATCACCACGTTTAAATTGTCGAAATCATGTCTCACATGTTCTAATCGATGGAGCGCGTTCTTCCAGCAAACGATGACTTTCCACCGCCTTTTTATTTTGATAAAATAAGAAAAGCAATGCGTGCAGCAAATGTTCTTTTTCGGGCACAAACGTCGACATGATCGCTGAACGATACAACACAGACGCTAGTGTTTGGTGGATTCAACTTATGTATGTTGGTAGGCTAATGTCAGACGAATAAATTGACGTGTGTGTCAAATTCATACGCTGCGTACTGTTCGCTGGCGCCATCTCTTAGTGAAACCGGAAAAGACTTATGCATATACCTGGTAAATCATTATAACCAATGAGCATTCGTGGTTTTCCATTTTCACACCAAGAAAATGCTGGGGCTGTACCTTAATTAAGGCTACGGTTGCTTTCTTCCCGCTCCTAGCCCTTTCCTATCCCATCGTCGCCATAAGAGCTTCAAAATCGGTTACGGAGTATACTTCCGTAGTTAATGAAAAATGATACCAATTAAAGTTAAGTAATTGCATCCGGGAGAAAGTGGTTTCGAATCCCACTGTCGTCAGCCCTGAAGATGGTTTTCCGTGGTTTCCCATTTTCACACCAGGCAAATGCTGGGGTGTACCATAATTAAGGCCACGCCCGCTTCCTTCCAAGTAATTCCTATCTGTGTCTGTGCGACGTATAGCAAATAACCAGCTTCCTTCCAACTCCTGGGCCCTTCCTATCCCATCATCGCCATAAGATCTGTCAGTGTCGGTGCGACGTAAAACCACTAGCAAAAAAAAACTTAAGTACGAACATCTAAGTGTTGCACGGTTGGTATTTCAACCGTGCCGGCCCCGCGGTGTAGGGGTAGCTTGCCTGCCTCTTACCCGGAGACCCCGGGTTTGATTCCCAGCCATATCAGGGATTTTTACCTCCTTCTGAGGGCTGCTTCGAGGTCCACTCAGCCTACGTGATTACAATTGAGGAGCTATCTGACAGTGAGATAGCGGCCCCGTTCTAGAAAGCTGAGAATAACAACCGAGAGGATCCGTCGTGCTGACCACCCGACACCTCGTTCGGGCTGAGCAGCGGTCGCTTGGTAGGCCATGGTCCTTCGGGGCTGCTGCGCCATGGGGTTTGGGGGGGGTAGCCGTTAAATCACAGATCCAGTCAAATGAAACCTAATATACATCATTTAATAATTATCTTACAATAACGAATAATCCTCTTGACAATATATTACATTATTTCTACCAGTTGTAATTACATGTATACTTTGTACTTAATTAAGTTTATAATTTTATTTGAGGGGGCCCGATTTTTATTTTGTCAGGTGGGCAGGCATCACATTCGTTGCGCTCCTGTATATGGTGATCCTGCTTGGTACCACACCTCTGATGACAACATGAGAAAACTGGAAGGAGATGAACAAAGTGACTAAGCGACCAAGCAGATGATAAAGCTACTACCTAAACACCTACGTAGACAAACCGTAAATCTCTAGCTAACGTAATTAACCTGACCCCGTTTCGTCGTCTTTACTTAACTTATCGTTTTGTAGGGAAGCAGCAAGGCACAACCCCCTCTTCTCCTTTAGCAAGAACAACAGCGTACATTTGAGAATTTTACTGTCTACGTGCTTGACTTTATAGCAGACTACCCTTCCAGCTGAAACAAAAACAAATACCTGTTCGTTAGTTCTGTCACAAAGCGAAGTCAGTGAGATGACAAATAGAGCGTGTATAATGTTGCATGAAAGAGGGACGGAGAATTGAATTTAATTTATTGATAGTGTGCATGCCATTGAGGCTGAAAAGCCTCTTTGTGCAGCGTCTACATAAAGTAAAATACAGGTCTAAGAATTTACTTCTTCTGGTGCCGTCTCGTCATAAAGATGCTTCCTTTTCTTTTTCTAATTTGTGTTTCCCGTATCAGAGTTGCTGTATCGTGGATGTCGAACCGCTGCCCGAGGTGTCGCGATCACGTCCCCGTTCTACGTAGGCCGAATCTTAAGTCATGGCAACTAATTTTTTTCTCGCGAACAGGAGACAAAACGGAAAATCTAAAGGGCCCCATACACGCTCAGACTAAATGACTATTTACCGAGGAAGTTGAATACGTCACGCTCAGCTGTTTTCTGTTTAAGATTGTGGGCTTCGGGTGGTTGAAAAATGTATACGGATCGGAATTAATTAGATAGTCGCGCCCCCAAGTTGCAGTCTTGCTTGTACAGCCGGCCAAGCAGGTTGTCTGGCCGGGCCCTGCTAACTTGACGAGGACGGTAGTGTGAGTGTTTGTTCATTTGAAGTTGCAGTTATTGAACAAGTACAGTTAGGAAACATGGCATCCAAAATTACACGGCAAAACACCCTGAAAGTTGTATTTGGCAAGGAGCAACAAAGACCAACAGCCCACGAAATTCACCAGTGGATAGAAGACGTTCTAAAGGTATGTGATGATGAACTACAAACAATTCAACTAGTTGGAAAACAGAATGCAGCCTATCTCAAATTTAATAATGACAGAAGCTACCAGAAGTACTTACATTCCTTTAGAGGTACAAATTCTCTTACATTAATGAATGGCGATTCAGTAACAGTTACAATCATGCCCGGTGAAATAGAACTTATCACTGTACGCTTAATGAATATACCGCCGGAAGTACCAAACGAGCGGGTACAGTACGTATTGCAGAATTATGGCAAGGTACAACAGATAGAAAACGAGAAGTGGTCAAACAGATACCGCTATCAAGTCGATACAGGAATAAGGGTAGTTCAGATGTCAATTGAAAAGCCTATTCCTTCAACCCTCAATGTAGCGGGTTATGAGGCATATGTAACCTATCCCGGACAGGAGCAACATTGTTTTTCATGTGGAAGTTGTTCTCATATTCGGACTAATTGTCCCACTACATTTACTAACAGCAAACTATCGACGGCATCTAGATCACGCTTCACATTGAGCGATCTATTCAAACCTCCCTCATTTGACAGTGCGCGGTCAGATAGAGAACCCGCTCTCACGGATGTAAACAAACCAACGTCCGTGCTGAGCAGGGTAGCGAACGGTGCAGTGGAAAGTAGCACAGATAGCAACGTCAACCCTACAACACCTGGCTCAAGTCATGACAATAAGTTAGAACATATGGACATAGTAAACACACTAGTGTTAAAAGCCGATTCACAGGATATAGCTAACGCACCTGCAGGGGACCAATTTCCATTACCTTCAAATGACAGTACAGACTCAGATACCGTATCAGTAGAAGAAACATTAGATATCAGGGACATACACGTATCAGATAAAAGAACCATAGAAGAAAATAACGCGATCACAAACACGCTGAGACAGGAAGACCAACAACTTGATACAATGCCCATCACTCTTCAACCTTTGACAAGGTCTGAAACTGAGAGCCAGCGCCCTCCGGAAAGTACATTATCTTCGTCTGATATGGATAGGTCTGTGATCACTGAACAGCATCCTCCCACTCTCGGATCGTGGAACAGTCAGATGGACCTGGAGGAGGAAGTATTGCGGAGTGAGGACCCAGTAGCAGAAATATCGCTTGATGTAACAAAATGTAACCCCGGTCAGCAAAAAGTAAGCAAGTTAGCTAGTAAACAACGAAACCATCCGTATAAGACAGGAACGAGTAAGCAAGGATTACCTCCCCCGACTACGAAGAAATAGTTTGACAGAATATCAATATGTGGACTGCATTCTATTTTTCTCTCTGTTGTAGTGTCATGACCCTCACACTAACAGTGGGGACAGTCAACTTCAACAATAATTCATCCCCAACTAAAATGCATGCTCTGCTGAAATTTCTACAGTGTCATGATATAGATCTTGTAATGCTACAGGAGGTCTCCATCAATGATTTTTCTTCGGTATTAAACTATAATGCCTATGTAAATACTGGTAGTGATAATCTAGGTACTGCTATCCTTACTAAGTCAGGTATTGAACTGCAATCCATAGAGAAGCTTCCCTCTGGTCGTGGAATGAGTGGCAGATTTCAAGATTACCTGTTTTACAATGTTTATGCCCCATCTGGGAGTAATAAACGCCAGGAAAGGAACGAATTCTTCCAGTCGGACTTAACATATTTACTTCGCTCCTTGCCTACGCATTATGTGATGGGGGGTGATTTTAACTGTGTACTGCGTGAAGTAGATTGTACAGGTCCCTTTAAGCCGAGCAGCAGCTTACAGACTTTAGTTACAAATCTCCAAATGTGTGATCCTTGGGTGCTAAAACATAATACCCCAGGATTTACTTTCTTTTCTTCAAATTCAGCAGCAAGACTGGATCGATTTTATGTTCCTCAAAATTTAGCTAATGACATAAGTCGTGTAGAAGTAGTACCAGTCACATTTTCTGATCATGAAGCTGTTATCCTACGTATAAGATTAAATATAAATTTTATACCTAGAGGACGCTCTTACTGGAAGATGAATGTAACCTGTCTTCAAAATTCTAGTATCCTTGAAGAGCTGAAATTGCTTTGGTCAGAATGGAGTAAAAGAAAGATTAGATATCAAGATTGTGCTGATTGGTGGGATCGGTATGTAAAGCCGCAAATAAAGTATTTCTTTAAGCGAAAATCTTACGAACTTTATCAAGACGAAGAACGTCTAATAAACCTTTATTTTAGGTGTATTTATGACTTACAAGAAAACTACCAGCCATCACCAGAGAGAAGAAGTAAAATCAGCCGCTATAAAGCAAAAATACTTTCTATATATCACAAACGACTGCAGGGACTCAAAATACGCAGTCGGGTCAACGAACCAATCGAAAATGAACGGATCAATCTTTATCATTTAATGAAGGACTTCAAGCGCCGCAGATCATCTCTCATATTGAAAGTTCAGGACCCAGAAGGACAAGAGTACATAACACAACCGACTATAAGTAAGGCTTTCGATTCCTTTTATCGACAACTGTTTGCTGCCGAGCCCACCCACTACAATGAAATTAATTTTTTTGCTGACTGTAAGCCTCCACCGCTCAGAGAAGAGGATAACTCAAGCCTTGAAGGACCCATAACCAAGGAAGAGGTTTTAAAAGCGATACGACAAGGGAAGAGCTCAAGAACACCTGGGATTGATGGAATACCTCAGGAATTTTACTCTACCTGCTGGCCGATAATTGGAGAAGACCTCACCTGCGTCCTGAACACTGTGTTACAGAGGAAACAACTCTGTGAATCACATCGTCGAGGGATTGTTGTACTGATAAAGAAGTTCTCTACAGCTATCACTGTCAATGACTATCGCCCAATTACCCTCCTTACTTACGACTACAAAATATTAGCCAGAATTCTCGTCAACAGATTACGACCATTATTATCCTCCATCATTCACCCTGCACAACACTGTGGAGTGCCTGGACGAACAATTTTTGATGTTACCTGTTCGCTGCGTGATTACGTGGCGTCCACGGAACGCACTCATTCACAGAGCTTACTAGTGTCCTTAGACTACCAGCGTGCGTTTGACAGTGTGAATCATCAGTATCTGCTAAACTGCTTAAAGTGGCATGGTCTTAGTCCCACATTTACCTCTTACATTCAGTGCCTATACACAAACGTATCTGCGATTTTTCAAATTAATGGCTTTCACACTAAAACCATTCCCATTAAGAGGTCGGTAAAACAAGGATGTCCGGCTTCGATGGTGCTGTTTACCTTGGCCATAAATCCTCTCATTTGCAAGCTGCATAAAGAAATAGGAGGAATAACACAAGGAAGTGCAAAGCTCGCGGTAGCTGCTTATGCGGATGACGTCAGTGTAATATTATCATCGGATAACGATATACTCCACATGCGAAATGCTCTCGCACAGTTCAGTGCAGTATCTGGGTTGTCTATTAACTAGACGTAAATCGAAAGTGATTCCGCTAGGAGACTGGGTATCATTACCTCAACTCCCACCTCTACAAACGGTAGAATCACACAAGATACTTGGAATACATTACACTCGAAAGACCAGTGACATGAATCAACAAAACTGGGGACCTGTTGTCAACAAGATAAAAGTCTATGCAAAAGAACTCTACTGCCGAGACCTCTCTCTAATCCAAAGGATCTGGACTGTCCACACATACCTTCTATCACAATGCTGGTATCTTGCACAAGTACTACCACTGCCTGCAACGTTTGCCAGACAGATAATATGTGCTAGTTCCTGGTACATATGGCGTGGCAATATCTTCCGAGTACCGATAACTACCTTGTGTCTTCCACCAACAGCTGGTGGACTTGGGTTGGTAAACGTCATCATTAAATGTCAAGCCCTCTTCTTGAGTCGTGGAAGAAAAATAGAAATGAACCAACGGAGCTTCTCATCTGCTTGGCTGAAACACTGGTCTACTGTGACGGACTTGCGCAATCCACCTGATCTTCGGATTGTCCCGTCTGCCCTGAAGTATCTCCGAATTTATTTGCAAGAATGGTGCTATTTGACGGAAGCCAAGTTCGTATCAGAAGTACAATTAACACGTCGGGTTTATACTGATTTATTTCGTCTAACACCTACACCACTTATGCGTTTATTTCAACAAGTGCCTTCAAACACCGACTTTAAACAACTTTGGAAAAACATTAGTGCCCCTCATCTCCCTGCTAAAGTGCGATCTACATGGTATATGGTAGTCCATGACATTGTACCCACAAAAGAACGGCTATATCGAATACGAATGACTGATTCGGACTCCTGCTCATATTGTACTCAACATGACTCAATACTTCACAGACTGACCACTTGTATGAGGGTCAGACCGGTGTATATGCAAGCCAAAGTGTTTCTTCACCAACTGAACTTCACAATCAATAGAGATGACCAATTCATAAGACCAGATTACCTCCTTACCCCAAGGACAAAGCACAATTCTTCACTATGGATAATTGGACACACTATCCATTTTATAATGACTACTGATGGACAGCTGGACAAGGAACTTTACGGTGCATACCTGAAGCGAACAAGATGGAAGTTTGTTGCTCCCCGAGTCAACGACGTGTGTGGACATTATCTAAGTGATTTGTGATAAGTAGTACTTTGTTGTTGACGTCTTTGTTGGTTTTGTTACAGGAATTACGAAAGTGCCACAAGAATTTCGGATACATTACGGACTCTAAAACCTCAACAGAGAGAAATTTGAACACAGTACAGTAATGTCTTTGTCTAGAATACTCTGTGAAACTAGTTTGTATCACTTCTTAGGTGTGTCTAACATGTAACACGTAAACAGCATTTTTAAAAAGACAATCCAGTCCGTACCAGAATTACAGTATTTCTTTGAAGATGTAACATTTAAAAAAAAACTGTATGATGATATAAAAATTATGTTTCCAGTAAAACTACTTCCTATAGCCTCAAAAAAAAAAAAGTTCAGTGTGTGAGTGAGAGCGTCAGAAAATGGAAGTCAACAAGCAGGAGCCAATTCCATGCAGAGCTGCGGCAAGCATTAGTTAGACAACGGTTTTCTAACAAAGAGGACATCGTAACAGCATTTCGGAGAGAGGTGTCACACGTTAGCGATACACATGCAGCGAATGGTATTCAGCGCCTGCCCAACCGCTGGCAACGCACAGTGGAAACCTTAGGTGATTATTTCGAAGGTCTGTAACCAGTGGAGACCTGTCCTTTGTACGTAGTTTTGTGTATTTGCTGTCTTTACCATAATAAAACAATGTTTACCAATGGCCTGTGTTCTGTCACTTTCCTACGAGAATCTCCTGAAGTCAGAATTTGTCTTCACGCACTATGCATAAGTGCATGCCCTATATTTATAAAAGCATATCTCAGATTTTCCGTGTTGTCTCCTGTTCACGAGAAGAAAAAATAAATACCATGACTTATGACCCGACCCTCGTATATTGTCTCCAAGCTGTGTTACTCATTTTGGAAGACGTAACGAAAATGGGCTGCTTTCCTGTGGTTTATTAGCTCTAAGATTTAAGAATGTACTAAATGAAAATATTATAACAAGTTGTTGGTCATCAGACCATAGACTGGTTTGATGCACCTCTCTTGCATTTCACTCTATCCTGTGCTAACCTTTTCATTTCTACTTAATTACTACACCAGAGGCTTGCAATATTCATACTTTGGTCTACCCCTGCCGTTTTTACCGCCTAGACTTCGCTCAAAATCCAACTGAACAAGTCCCATCATTCTCTCTCTTCTTCTAGTCAAATTTCGCCAAATCGGTCTACTCTTACCAGATCGATTTAGCACCTCTTAAATCGTAATTCGATCAATCAAACTCACCTTCAGCATTCTTCTGTAACACCACATTTCAAAAGCTTATATTATCTTTCTTTCAGAGCTAGCTATTGCCCATGTCTCACTTCCATACTCCATAGCTAAATGGTTAGCGTGCTGGCCTTTGGTCTCAGGGGTCCCGGGTTCGATTCCCAGCAGGGTCGGGAATTTTAACCATAATTGGTTAATTTCGCTGGCACAGGGGCTGGCTGTATGTGTCGTCTTCATCATCATTTCATCCTCATCACGACGCGCAGTTCGCCTTTGGGCGTCAAATCAAAAGACCTGAATCTGGCGAGCCGAACTTGTCCTCGGACACTCCCGGCACTAAAAGCCATACGTCATTTCCATTTCACTTCCATACAGCGCCACGCTCCAGACAAAACTCTCCAAATATATATTTATAATTCCTATATTAATATTCGAAGTGAACAAATTTCTTTTCATAAGAAAGACCTTCCTTGCTTGTGCTAATCTGCATTTTATGTACTCTTTGCTTCTGCATCATTAATTCTTCTACTAAACCAAACCACATGGCACTACAGCCCTTGAAGGGCCTTGGCCTACCAAGCGACCGCTGCTCAACCCGAAGGCCTGCAGATTACGAGGTGTCGTGTGGTCAGCACGACGGATCCTCTCGGCCGTTATTCTTGTCTTTCTAGACCGGGAGTTCTTCTACTACCCACGTAAATATATCCATCTACTTCCTTTAAGACTTCACTTCGTAATCTAATACTCGTTCGACTGCACTCCATTACTTTTGCTTCCGGTTTGTTTATTCTCCAACACAATGCGATACCATTCACCTTTCTCTCCAAATCTTCTGCAGTCTCAGACAAAATAACAATATCATCGGAAAATCTCAAGAGTTTTGATTTCTTCTCTCTGTATTGTAATTACTTTTCCAAATTCCTCCTTCATTTCCTTTACCTCCTGTTATATACAAACATTGAAAATGAGTGGGTACAAAATGCAGCCCTAACTCATTCTTTTCTGGATTGCTGATTCTTTTTCATAGCCTTCGATTTTTATCACTTTTGCACAGATTGTAGATAATTCTTCTTCCTATTATCTGATCCTGATCTCCTTCAGAATCTCAAATAGCGTGATTCAATGGACATTGTCGAATGCCTTTTCTATATCTACGAACACCATGTACGTGGGCTTAATTCGATCCTCCAAGATCAGACGTTACGTCAGGATTGCTTCACGTGTTCTTATATTTCTTCTGAAGCCAAAATGATCAGCTCCCAACTCAGTGTCACTTGTCTTTCCATTCTTCTGTAAATAATACGAGTTAAAATTTTTCAAGCGTGAGATACTAAATTAATGGGGCGGTAGGTTTCACACTTGTCAGCAGCTGCTTTCTTGGGAAGATGTATACCAACATTCTGTCTAAAATCAGATGGCACTTCTCCTGTATCATACATCTGACACACTAGTGGCGTACATTGTTCAGACTTGAGACGGGTAACCAAGACGGGGCAACATGTGCCTTGCTGCATATGCAACCGCCATAACGCATGACTGGAGCGTATAAGCTAAAATGCCCGGGTTTGCTCCAATTCGTTAAACAGGGCACGTTCAAAGCGAAGTTTTCTGACTAGCGAGGATGGCCTTGCTTACTTTGCTGACGTTGCAAACAATGTGGTTCATTCAGATCTGAGTACGCCCTTGTTTACATCGGGCAAAGGCCGGGAATTCAGAGGTATAAAAGGATGATAGAATGGATAAGTTAACCATTAGTTTTGAGTTCACCACGCCATGCCACGTGAATCGACGGACAGCGTTATGGCTAAGATTCAAAGCAGTGAATATAAACTAATTAAGAGATATGGGTTCAGTTATGATGTTAGGAATAAATTCTGCTTGTGGTCACTGCAGACAATCAGCAGACATGTTATATGTCCTGTGAATCGTGAAATGCACTGTTAACATATAGTCTAAATTCTATACAACGAGGTTAAGAAAAAATACGTTTGAAAATGTAATGCTGGCTCTTCTCACCCGGCAATACAAAACAAATCATAACTAGTGCGAGTGTTTTCATGTGTGTCAAAGATTTTCGAACGTTTAACACTGTTACCGGAGAAGGCTTTAAATAATTAGAGCAAGAACTAATTAATATCGTTGCTAATTTTGGCAAAATTGGCTCAGTTACTTTTGATAGGTGGACTGACCAGATCCATTATCTGACTCTGATTACGCAGCGTATAGACAGAGAGTATAAGCTGCTCAGTAATGTGCTTTTTACTACAAAATGTCCAGATACACAGAAAGCAGGTGAAAGTATAATTGAGGAAATTTACGAAAGAATGTACGAGATAAACAGTCCTCAGTGCGATTATAAAGATATGTTTTTCGTAACAGACCAGGGTTCAAACTTAGAGAAGCTTTTGAAAATCACAGACGTCTGCCTTGTGCTGTCCACTGCATAAATAAAGCACATGCGCACGTATTTGATGAGACGAGATTTCTTATGGAAGATGCTCCAGTATCTGCAAACTCAATAAACACCGCAAAGGCTGTGGTGAGGTACAGTATCTGAACAAAAAACCAGTCTTGCTGCCCAGCTTCAAGAAACGATACAGAAAGATGTAATTACGAGGTGGAATAGTCTCTATACGATGTGACAGTCTGTTTTAAGCAGTATGATCAAATTGTTGCATTGTTGCGAAATCATAATGTTATTCAAAAGTTAAATGGCATCAGTTATGAGGCTCAGAACAGACGGTAGCTTTCCTTAAATCATCCACAAATGACCTGGAACATGAAATAGCCCCAAACATCCTCACAATACTCTTGTGGTTCCATAAACTACGGCAGCACTGCTCAGTCAGTGAATCAGACTGTGAGGTATTTGTTAATGGTTGACTTCTGCAGTTTATATCACTTAAGTAATATGCACATAGTCATGAAATTAATATTATGTTGAACCTTGATTTTACTTTCAGGAAATCAGTAATCAGAGCTCACAAGTTCTTAAGTGAAAAGGTGCAAATCTCAACTGTACACAAAATAGCCCCGTTACACTAAGGCCCCCGTTTCGGTACCTGAACATGTTAGAAGATGACGAAAGGAAGGGCGTAACTGACAAAATCAGTCACATCTGTATAACAGATATGTATATCATGTTCTTAATATAATTTGCGTCCGCTTCTGTTGTGTAGTGGTTAGTTCGATTCCCGGCTCTGTCACTAAATTTGAAAAGTGGTACGAGGAATGGAACGGGATCTACTCAGCCTCTGGAGGGCAACTACGTAGTGAGGGTTCAATTTCCACCTCAGCCATCCTCGAAGTGGTTTCCGACTTCCCCTCCAGGGAAATACCGGGGTGGTTCCTAACTTAAGGCCGCGGCCGTTTCCTTCCCTCTTCCTTATCTATCCCTTCCAATCTCCCCATCCCCCTCAAGGCCCCTGTTCAGCATAGTCAGGTGAGGCCGCCTGGGCGAGGTACTGTTCCTTCTCACTAGTTGTATCCCCTCTACCCAAAAGTCTCACGCTCCAGAACACTGCCCTTGAGGCGCTATAAGTTGGATCCCTCGCTGATTCCGAGGGAAAAACCAACCCTCGAGGGTAGTAAATTTAGTAACTGTATCCCAGCGTTCAACAAACACCTTGTTCAGTTAAAATGAGAATAAAGTTACTAAACAAGGTGTGTGTTCTCTCTGTAGGTCCTTCATGTCGTACTGCGCATGCATCGATCAGTCTACAATTGAAAAAGAACAAATTCAGTGAGTGAATAAGCAACAAGTGAGCTGCTGGTGACGAAGTAGGGATGTACTGCGGTAAGAATGCTGGTGAAGGTAACGAGGACTTACTGCGCTGGTGGAAAGAGCATGAAATCAATCCGCCCACTCTGTCAGTAACTGCTAGACGTACGTTGTCCATTCCAGCAAGCAGCGAAAAAAAGTTAGTAAAGCTGGTATGCCTCTTCACGAGTCACAGGTGTCAACTAGACCCAGATCAAGTCAATGACTTTTTTTAAATTCATAATAATCATAACAATAAATAATTAGTTTTCAATTCATTCCCAATTTTGAGCTCGAGTTTCTGCACTATCCACATATTCCTGGACAGAAAACCTTGAGCAAAGGGGGCTTTTTTCATTAATTTTTGAGGTTTATTTTTTACCTTTATGTGTTATGAAAATTAAAATCCACAGCCTGTTTCCAGTCGTTTAACCGGGTTAGGAATGGGATGATTGAAGTCGCAACCTAGCGGCGAGAATAGGAATTGTGCCGGCTGCCGAAGCTTGTCGCACTCTTCTTGTGCAATGATTAATGACTGACAAATGAAATCAAATGATATTGGAGAGTGTTTCTGGAATGAAACATGACAGGGAAACCGGAGTAACGGGAAAAAACATGTCCCGCCTCCGCTTTGTCCAGCACAAATCTCACATGGAGTGAGCGGGATTTGAACCACGGAACCCAGAGGTGAGAGGCCGACGCGCTGCCGCTTGAGCCACGGAGGCTCAATTTATGTGTTATAATGGCATTATTTTGCACAGTTTATACACAATGTATTTGGTATGGCTAGTAGTGAAATATATGTATTATGCATTAATAATGCGTGTTTAGTTTCCGTATATAGAGCACTAAAGTATTCTAGCCAGGAGGAATACATGTAGCAGCACGTGAAATCCATTAACCATTTCTCTCAGTATAGTGTAGAAACACAGTATAAAAATATGAGTTTAATAATTGACAGTTTTTTTGCCCAGTCATGAGTCCACCATTGACGCAAAAGTGTAATGTTTCGAGAGATAAAGGAACGCGAGACAAACTTAACGGAGTACGACTAAACAAGGACGAAGCGAGGCGAGCCTACCTCTGACTCAGATAGTACGTGAAGGAGCGTGTATCAAGGGGCGAAGTCGAACGAACATAGGTCCCCTCGCCTTTGAGAAGCAAATTCGGTCAAGCCATACTCCACAAGTATGAACCGAGCACACGACACTTCTTATTCTTATTCTTTTCCTACCGCTTTTTCCCGCACATGTGGGGTTGCGGGTGCGAACTGCGTCTTACACGTGGATTTGGCCCTGTTTTACGGCCGCATGCCCTTCCTGACGGCAACAATATATGGAGGGATGTAATCACTATTGCGTGTTTCTGTGGTGGTTGGTAGTGTGGTACGTTGTCTGAATATGAAGAGGATAGTGTTGGGACGGACACAAACACCCAGTCACCGACCCAGAAGTATTAATCAGAAACGATTAAAATCCCCGACCCGGCCGGGGATCGAATCCGGAACCCTTTGAAACGAAGGCCAATACGCTGATCATTCAGCCAACGAGACGGATGTGTTTTGCACGACACTATTACACACATATTACTGTACAAGTACTACTGTCAATAAGTTCGTGGACTGGTGCCTACAGTGCAGGCAACGCGACGTACACTCATGTACTACTGTCAATAAGTTCGTGGACTGGTGCCTACAGTGCAGGCAATATGGCGTACACTCATGTACTAGTCAATATATTCGTGGACTGGCGCCTACAGTGCAGGCAACGCGACGTACACTCATGTACTAAAGTCCCAAGTTCGTGGACTGGCGCCTACAGTGCAGGCAACACGGCGTACACTCATGTACTACAGTCCCAAGTTCGAAGACTGGCACCTACAGTGCGGGCAACACGGCGTACACTCATGTACTACAGTCCCAAGTTCGTGGACTGGCGCCTACAGTGCAGGCAATACGGCGTACACTCATGTACTACAGTCAATAAGTTCATGGACTGGCGCTAACAATTCAAGGATCACATATTCTTTTGACCTGCCTTTTCTCGACTTTTTCCCGTCGTGGTGATAAGGACGATTTCGGCTTCATAACCTCAAACGTTTCGCTAGCGGATTTGCCTAATTTTTGGCAGAACTTGAAATTTGCCTGATGTTTTACCTACGATATTCTTAAATTCCGCCACTCACATTCAACTACCCTCCACAACAGATGATGATGATTATGTTTGTTGTTTAAAGGGATCTAACAGCTAGATCATCGGCTCCTAATGGCACGAAGTGCAACGAAATGAAACGGTAATTATAACTTCAAAATGTAACCACTGACTAGAATCTAAAATGAATTATGATGAAAAATTACCATGAATCCAAAATAATCAGTGGATCCAATTCGCAATGCCTTATTCCCCGAGATGATGCTTGTTGTCCAAAGGGGTCCAAAATCCAGTTACCGGCCCTTCATAATAATACTAATCACTGGTAACGTAGACTCCTGGTGTTCCTCACATAATGGTACCAGACCCGTGACGTTTCATACAATGGTACTACTCATAGGTAATGCAGACCCATGGTGTTCCTCACATAATGGTACAACTCACACGTAACGCAGACCTATGGTGTTCCTCCAACAGCGGTACTATCACAGGCACCTCCCAGACCCGTGGTGTTCCTCACATAGTGGTACTAATAGCAGATAACGTTGACCCATGTTGCTTATCACGTAAGGGCACTAATCACAGTTAATCTCATGGTTCCAAATCCATCATCCCTTGGTCTCCCCTTTTAGTCGCCTCGTACGATAGGCAGGGGATACCGTGGGTGTATTCCTTGTCTGCGTTCCAACTCCACAGCGGGTCATCACAACAGAGGCCGTGGTTCTGTTTACACGGTAAGCACGCGACTGCCTCTTACCTGGACTAGCAAACAACTGTTATGACAACATCCTGTTGGGCAAACTATCGGCTGTAGTGCACCACAGCGATACTAGACGGCCAGTCCACGAACTTAATGACTCTACTACGTATATACAGTGTGATTCAGCAGCCCCTTCTAATATCGTTTGCTGCAGCCCAATTAACGTGCACATGGTTGTAGGGGTGCTATGCCCTGCAGGCGTACTGTATGGTGCTAATGTTCAGTGAGCACATTTTGCATACGATTCTGAACCCTAACGAAATGCTATATCATTCGTTCGCAGAACACGACGCTTTGCAATCATGCAGCAACGTCCTTTCACCATGTAATTATATTGATGTGTCGTTCCTCGTGACCGGGTGTAACGAAGAGGGGAATCAGTGCACAAAACAAGGTAACAGTGCAGTAATTATTAATGTCTTAAACACGGAACCGGATGTCGTATGTACTCTGCTCTCGTGGTAATACCAGCCTGTTTCCAGCAGTGTAACGTAGCGGATGTGGTTAGACGTTTGCCTAGCAATAGACAGAAATGTGCCAGCGGCGGCTCAAACCCTCCATCGTTCAAATATTTTTGCATCGGTATGATGTTTGAATACGTAAACACAGGCCCACGTTTGCCACACTCAAACAGTAGAATGACGCTGTTATTCTTCTTATGCCCTGCGCATACTCCGCTGGTACGGTCTGAATATAATGTAGTCTCTGCTGTCATGTGTATTTTCCACATAGGAATACGTTGACATGCTCCTCATTTATAGGGAAGCAAGACAAAACGCGTGCGAGGCACTGCGTGTGTACCAGGAACGGTATCCCGACAGGCGACACCCGGCTGCTACGACATTCCGCCGTGTTGAAAGACGCCTAAGGACAACAGGCGTGATTTCCAACCAGTCACCAGTCCGCGATAGGCCCATTACATCAGGTGAAACAGAAAAGGCCGCTCTGAAGGCAGCTCGTAATAATCCACACATCAGTACAAGGGCGATTGCACGACAGGTTAACACCAGCCAGCCGTCCGTCTGGCGAATATTGCATGAACATAAATTTCACCCATACCACCTTGAACTACACCAAGAGCTCCATGGGCGGGATTTCGAAGCTCGAATTGAGTTCTGTCGGTGGCTATTAGGCAGGGTGGACAATAATGCAGCATTCGTATCGCTTATGTTGTTCTCGGACGAATCGCGCTTCCACAATAGTGAGAACGTCAATCGCCACAACATGCACTATTGGAGTCGGACAATCCTCACTGGGTACGACAGGTGGCCCATTAAGTACGATGGGGAGTGAATGTTTGGTATGGAATCTTGGGGGATCACCTGATTGGACCTTATTTATTTGAGGGTCATTGGACGGTCCCATGCTACCTGCACATTCTGCGTCAGGATCTCCCACTGCTGCTGGAGGATGTGCCCTTGCACGATCATTTGACGATGTGGTTGAAAGAGGATGTAAATCCACAACATTCTACTTTGCCCGTTCGTGACCCTCTGAACGAGGAACTTCCAGAGAAATGGATAGGACGAGGAGGCCCTGTTTCTTGGCCCGCCAGATCACCGGATTTAACACCATTAGACGTCTTCTTGTGGGGACATTCGAAGAACGTCGTTTACACTCATGCGCCGAAAAACCCAGACCAGCTCCGGCAACTCATCACGGACGCCTCTCGAGCAATTACACCTGAAATGCTTCAGTACGCAAGACGATCTACTGAACACTGGGCCCGAATATGCATAAACCAAAACAGTCATCACATCGAGAATTTGTTGCGATAAAACATTGAAAGGGTAGTTGTCTTTCTATTATTTCCGGTCTGTATGTGTCCGGCCTGCTAACTAGCCGGCCCTTTTTAGGGCCACAAACATATTAATTCACACATAATTTGCATGAAAGCGGGAATTTAACTTACATTGCGTACGGTACGCATTAAACAAATATTTCAAACATTTGTAATCTTCGCCCCGGACTCGAACCTCCCACCTGATGTGCAAGCCCGCTCCACCACGCCTTTACCAAGTACACTACGGTTCCGTAAGGCACGGTGGGCAGCTTATAGCAAGTATTATAGGTTTACTGCGGTCACAATATCAATTTAGTGTTAAGCCAGGCTGTCAGGTTCATGTGATCTAGAAGGCACACGCATGCCTTCCAGTGTTTAATACGATTATTACAGCGTCTTATCTTGATGATGCGGTAAGTACCAAGATATCCGGTTGTGTTGTCTGAGCATACCGGCAGGGCAGATGTTTTCAGGACGGAATGAGTATTGTGGGTTGCATAAAACTACATTGGCAAGGGCGGCTGAATAACACTGTATGTATATACCAGGCGGCTCGCGAGCACCGTACTTTCTACTTACAATTGTCCCGCATGCACTATTGATGCATGGGATGCCTAATCACTTGTTTTCGAAGGAGCGCTACAACGTGCTGTAATTTGGGTGTTGTGAAACAAATAGCAGTCATTTTACTGCACACGTTCCACAACAGGGTGCATTTGCAAATACGCCAAAGATGCAGAAAAGAATATTTAATAACTTATTAATTTATACACGTGAAGACATTCCACTCTATAAAAGAGTTCTTTGTATGAAACAAAAACTAATACTGTTCCGCGAAATGCATGTGTAGAAGGCAGAAGTCTGTTTGCAGCTTCGGTTGTATTCCGAACAGATTCTCCAGATTAAAATGATGTCTGTGTATTCGTTGTTGCTGAACGCACTATCCATTGCAGATAAGCAGACAGCAAATGTCGTGCTACTGTACCATACACCAGCCTAGGATTATGCGGTCAAAAACGAGGTCTACTAATGCAAGGGATTGCATTAGACGGGTAGCAATGAATAACATGCTGCGAGCGACCGTCCGGTTGTTATCTCTTCATATTCTGACGTGTCCTGCCTGCTGGCAGCAGTGCCCCTTTGAAAATCAGTTAGCAGATATTCCCTTCATCATTTGTGCATGCGGGACACTTAGTAGAAAGTACGGCGCTCCCGAACCGCCTGGTATATTCCAAGATACATCAGTACGCGAATTGTGAATGGCCACGGGGATCCTGAATTCTAAATAGAGGCCAAATTATTACAAGGGCATATACTACTCTATAGAATAAACTGACCCATAACAAAATTGTGAATAGCATAAGTCAGAATCTGTAAAATGCCGCGATCTATGCAGAACAGAGATGGTGATTTAAAATGCTGACTGAGTCTGTTATGACATTAACTATTATGTTACATCAAACATAAAGCAGATTTATATACATCTCGAGTTAAATTTAAAAATACCCATTATTCACGAAATATGAAATTAAAGAATAAATATAATTACTTTTTGAGCTACAAGAATTTAGCAGTAATGAAAACAATTATGTTTAAGGTGGTGGTGGTGATTATTGTTTTAAGAGAAAGTACAACTAGGCAACCATTCTCTCCTAACACTAATCAGAGAAAAAAGTTGAAGGGATCCGACATTACGAAAAATGAAGGTATCGACCAAAGAAAGACATGTGCCACGAAGGGCTTGAAAATGAAAGACTCTCTAGGTCTCGCAATCTAATACCGTCAAGGTCAGAAAAGAAAAGGAGGTGACCAAGGGAGGTCGGATAAGATATATGTAACTAAAAAGCCTGGCAGAAGTACGTAGAAGCAATGCCAGGACTCAGCAAAGGGTACCAGGGTCACCAACACACGCTTCCAAATTAGAAGTCCCTGGAGCCACGTTCAGTACCTCTTACGACAGTCAGGGGATACCAGGGATGCTATTCTACCGCCCCCACACACAGGGAGAAACGATTGTTTAAGAAATATCTTTCTTTCTGATTTAGGAATGCCACTTTACGTGTTCTCTGACCCTTGTTGTACTACTCCAAGGAAAAAGGTGTCAAAGGCTGTTTTAGTTGGAGACAGTTTGAGTATTTGTAAAACGGTGTAAGTTAAACATGCGCGATACTGTGCAATTGAAAGAACTGTTAAATTTAGTTGTGCGGTGGATGGGAATTTGAAACAGAAATCTTTGAAAACCTATTATCTCTGGTATGAACTGACTCTCTACCTTGAAATACATTATAATGGTAGAACGGAATCTTCATTTTCAGAATTCTATGCGTAGTAAGGGCTATTGAGATCTCATGTTCGTGAAGTTTTAACCTTTGCAACTTTATATAACACAGGGTTCTGTATTCAACACGCCTGGCATTCGTAACGTAACGAACGCATGCTTTTTGCACTCCCTGTAGTTTGATTTTCACCGAGCAAGTGGCCGTGCAGTTAGGGGCGCGCAGCTGTGAGCTTGCATTCGGGAGATAGTGGGTTCGAACCCCACTGTCGACAGCCCTGAAGATGGTTTCCCGTGGTTTCCCATTTTCACACCAGGCAAATTCTGGGTCTGTACCTTAAATAAGGCCACAGCTGCATCCTTCCTACTCCTTGCCCTTTCCTATCCCATTGTCGCCAAAAATCTACCTGTGTCTGTACGACCTAAAGCACGTTGTAAAAAAAGTTTGATTTTCAAAGTGCCAGATAAACTGATACATAAAAGTGAACCATAGTCAATGATCTAAAGTATCAGGCTTTGAACAAGAACTATTCGCATGTAGAGTTGTGAATAGAAACGTTGTGTTTCAAAATATGCATGAATGATACAACTTTTCTTATAATTCGTGTCGTATGATCAAGCCAGAATAAGATTCTGTCCAAAATTAAACCTGGACTTATTTGAGATGAACAGTGTTCAGAAGTTTGATGCAATCAGTGCAGCCACATTTACTAAAAGGGTATGACTCATGCTCTATTCGATCAAAAATATTTCGTAGATACCATTAATATAGTGCAAATAGAAATGCATAATGGACAAAGGACTGATCCTTGTGGTACGTTACACTTCACTGATTCCCAACAAGATGATCTTCCACCGAATGTAGTTACCCTTCGCAATCTATTAGAGAGAGAGGTATCATTAAGACACTGTGATAATCTAATTAACTTCAGCTTAGCAAGAAACTCATTAAAAACGAGATCAAATGCCTCACAAAAATAGGAATTATAAGATAATAAGCAGCCACTAATAATAATATAATGGCGTGTGGCCTCCGGATAGGCCTGTTGCAGGTCTTTTGATTTGACGCCCCATGCCAAGGGAATTAACCTTACCAGTTGCCTCGAATATATCATCCGCAACATTCAAGACAGCAGTAGTAGCGCTGTGGTCCTTCTTGAAGCCAGATTGCTGGAGTTTTAGAACGCGATGTTTAGAAGATATTCTCTTGTCTGCTCATGTACACTTTTGACGTAATAACATCTAATAATTCAGTCTACCGGTAGTAATGCAGGTTAGGGAAGTTGGCGTAACGAAATTCGGCAAGAGACTGAAGCCCTCGTACATTAGGGAGTTACTGATGGATTTAGAACCTTTATGTTTCAACGTTTAGGGCACATCCTCCATTACGTAACTAGGTGTACCGGATGAGAGAGAGTTGCCGCGCACAAATGTGTTGTAGGGGCGGGGGTGTAGATTGCTTGGATAGCTGGAGGACAATTTCAGATGCACAGTCAAATTTTAGAAAGCGCTGCGATTGTACACGTCGCCCGATTTCGATTAAACGGCATTCGTTTGCTAAATAAAATTTCTTGGACAGATTGTGGTATTGAATCAGAAGCTTCCGTGCGGATGTTGTGACTATATGAAGACATCTTAGTGGAAAATTAGATAAGCATCGCGTAACAGTCCCCGGTTCACCAACGTTGAAATGAAGAAACGTACTCATATCTACAGAGTGGTTCAAGAAACCCAGGGGAAGTCCACTATGATTGGGATGTTTCGCTGTTTCGTGTTTCTCTGCTAGTTGATACTGTGATTGTGTGAAGTGAGTATTGAGACAAACATAAACATCCAGTTGCAGAGAAAAAGGAATTACCCAGACGTGGCTACAAACTCCGACGCGCATGGGAATCGAACCCAGGACCCTCTGAATAATAATAATAATAATAATAATAATAATAATAATAATAATAATAATAATAATAAACACTGGCAGAAAAAATATCCAAACACCCAGAAGGGGTTGTCCTAGATTAACGAACGTTGGTAGGTGTGTTTATACATCTGAAATATGACGTTGATTCAATTTTACCGCAAATCGCATTAGCGTGGCGCTAGTAGCGGCCCCTATGACGTTGCACATTAGGTTTGCTTTAACTACGGGCCGTACTGTGCGAGTAACTTAGTTACCTGTGAGATTGGACGGAGTGACTGTGAGTAGGTCAAGGATGCCTTTACGATGACGAAGAAGCCAGTATCAACCACGCTCACTGCGGTTCAACAAGGCCGTATAATAGAGCTACGTGAAGGTGCATTTCCCTTCCGCGCTAATGCAGAGCGACTTGGCAGTCATGTCTCCACTGTGCATGCGTGCTGGCAGCAGTGGTCACGAGAGGGTACGCTCGCAAGAAGAACGGGCTCCGGACGTCCCCCTGGCACAACCGAGAGAGGGGACCGTCGTATTCGGCGTATGGCTGTGGCGCAGTGGACTGCGTCTGCAGCAGCAATTCGAGCGGCAGTTGGCACCACAGTGACGGAACGAACTGTTCAAAATCGGTTACTTGAAGGACAGCTCCGAGCCAGACGCCCTGCGACGTGCATTCCACTTACCCCAAACCACCGCCTGCCTGCGACTTCAGTGGTGTCAAGCGAGAGCTCATTGGAGGATAGAGTGGAGGTCCGTTGTGTTTTCCGATGAAAGCCGGTTCTGCCTTGGTGCCAGTGATGGCCGTGTTGGTTAGCAGGAGGCCAGGCGAGCGCCTACATTCCACCTGTCCGCGGCGTCGACACACTGGACCTACACCTGGAGTTCTGGTCTGCCGAGCAATTTCCTCTGACAGCAGGAGCACTCTCGTGGTTATCCCACGCACCCTGACTGCAGATGTGTACGTCCGTCTGGTTGTGCTGCCATTCATGAACAGCATGGGCGTGTTTTCCAACAGGATAATGCACGCCCGCATGCCGCTGTTTTATCCCAACATGCTCAACAGTGTGTCGGCATGTAGCCTTGGCCTGCTCGATCTCCCGATCGGTCCCCAATGGGACAGCATTGGACAACTCCAGCGCCATCCACAACCGGCAATAACCGTCCCTGTAATGACTGACCAAGTGCAACAGGCATTCAACTCCATCCCACAAGCTGACATATGGCACCTCTACAACACAATGCATGCACGTGTTCATGCTTTCATTCAACAGTCAGGCGATTACACCGGTTATGAATGGAGTAGCGAGGCACATTTGCGATGGCTTTTCTCACGCGGAAATTTATATGTAGTCTTGTACCTTTAATCAATTAAATATATTACCTTGACAAATATATTGCCAAAATTTCCGTATTCTACATTCCTTATTTCATGGTGTTTGGATTGTTTCTTCCGCCAGTTCTAGAACTCAATTTTAATTCGATAATCTAGGAGAAATAATCCAATAAAACGTCATATTTCATATTTATTTGCTGTACATTGTAGGCTTCCGCCCAAATGCATGTTCCCATACAAACCAAATAATCAAATAAAATACAATAAAATAAAATCTAAATCGAATATGTGGACACTCACACGGCCGAAAAACCAAACCTTATGTAAGCGCCACCCCTACAACTCTAAATATCTTAACTTAATCTTGTGACCCCTCACATAGGCGGTAACCAGTCCACATGTGAGACGCCATACCTAAAACTACTGACCGGGTGTGCTGTCCCACCCTGGTGGGGAAAAAAGGAACCACCCTCCCAGGAACAACACGTCCGGTCCTCTGTACAGTTGACAAAGATCCTCACCATTCCGTGCTGACGCCTAGCTCCACATGTAGCCTGCCTTTCTCTCTTCTTTCTCGACCTCTATCTATTAACATTTGCCAACCACACCAGGGATATGACCACCCTATCCCTCCCTTATATGACGTTCCCTCCCCCCTCCCCTTCTTTCAAACAACAATAAAAAATTAATAAATAAAAAATATAATAAATAAAAAAGAAAATATATTTAAATACAAGTCTACTGTGAGGTCACTCACACGGGTGGAAACACCAAACCCCATCTATTATTTACCCAGTAACATCAATTGGCGTTCTCCATAGGAGTTAATAGAGAAACATTTCTGTTAAAATATGGTTGCTAAAGAACTCTGTCCCCGCAAACTAAAAGCTTTCCATGGCAATTGTGCATTTGTATTGGCAGCGTCTAGCGTACCATGTAATGTAGAGAGATTACTGGAATATTTTAAAATATCTTAGATAAAAGCTTGTGTTCGTACTCTTGTTACACTATGTGTTAACCAAAGTTTGAGAACCTCTAAGAAATTTAATTTTTACATACATACATACATACATACATACATACATACATACAAAATAAAAGAACATTTTTTTCAAAACCACCGAGTTCCTCTACGGCATTCTTAAGAACGTTAATATGAACGCCTTTAGTTGTGCTGTGTAAAGAACACATTTTTAATAACTCTTCAAAAATGGTAATATCTTCCTTAATTGCATGAGAACATGTCGGTAAAAGACTTGTATCCGAAATGTCTGTGCTTTCATCACATTATTCGATACCTGGTTGCTGAGGTCCTCCAGCCTACTATTAACAGTTTGTTCCGAAAGGGACACTGTCTGAAATTTGTTCGCTACTTTATTTTCATCGAATGATTTTTCCATCTCTATCGCACAGTTCATCATTAATTAAACATCGCTTATTGGTTTCTTAGCCCTCACGAGTTCGTAAGTCATGAGGTAAGAAGCCAACACAGCTCTTTCTTATTGTTTAATTTCATTAGTAAAAATGGAATTTTTCTTTAACCGATCACACACATTTATTTCATGATTTACACGAATATTTTTCGAGATTTTGTTTTTGGTTTGTCATATAATATCTCTTCAGGTTGTACTTCTTCAAAACTGCTACAACTTGAGATGGTATTTAGTCGATGAAAGAGCAATCACGCTCTGCAAAACCCTGTATTGTGAAGCATTCCGGTAAAAACGAAATGCTACATCGGTACAGCGATGTAGTTATGATTGTGAAAAGTAAACCTCAGACTGCAGGATCATAATATACAGTGTTATTCAGCTAAGTTGTCCACCTCAAATATATTCTACCGGCCGAGTTGGCCGTACGGTTAGGGGCACGCAGCTGTGAACTCGCATCCGGGAGATAGCGGATTCGAACCCCACTGTCGGCAACCCTGAACATGTTTCTCCGTGGTTTTCCACGACCGCTTTCTTCTCATTCCTAGGCCTTCCCTGCCCCATCGTCGCCATAAGACCTATCTGTGTCGGTGCGACGTAAAGCAAATAGCAAAAAAAGAATATTCTGATCCGTTAAAGGTACACACATTGTTATTTCAAATTCTTAAATTGTATTAAGAAGCTCATAAAACATTGTCCAATTCGTCCCCATCACTGAGAAACCGATAGCAAGTTTGTTGTTTTAAATGGGAACGTACTAATTTCACCGAATAGAACAACTAAGAATCGAACGATAAGTTCAGTGATGTGCTTATTTTGCAAATCCGACAAGTACTTTTCGGGATATTAAAGGGTTGCATATGTGAAGGCATTAGACAAAAAGCTATGCGCCACCCGCTCTGATGTAGAGGGCTTGCTTGCGTGACTCACGCCTCGTTGATAAACACGCATATCTCAACCGCTTTTTGAGCGACTACACATTTCCCTGTGCGATGGAAGTGGTTGAAAAGTGGGAGAATGAAACAATAGGCCTACAATTAAAAATAAAAATATCTGAACCATATTGTCTAAACAGCTGTGTATGCTAGAATACCAGCGTAATATATTCTCAACTCGACCATTGCCTGTTGTACAGTGATCTTGCATGTTGGCTTTAAGGAGGACCAAAGAGCCCAATAATAACGTTCTCCGTAAATGTTTGCATCCATTTTTTCCAATGATCATATCATGCATTGGATTTTGAAGTTGCTGACTTCATTTCATGTAGGTGTACTCATGAGAAAGACAATAAAGCACTTGAATTATTAAAATTTAACTGTGTTATCTCGTCTCTTTCCAATTCAACGTCAAGGAAACAAAAGTTTTGAATCTCCGAAGTGTTGAACGTCATACTGTTGTTTCTCATGACCGGCTCGAGATAAGGACGAGGTATGTATGTTAATCAAGATGGCGTTAGTCATGCAGCATCACAGTGATTCTGTCTAATGCCCACAAATATGAAACCCTTTAATATCTCCAAAAGTACTCGTCGGATTTGCAAAATATAAACTTGCCGCTCGATTCTCGGTTGTTCTGTTGGGTGAAATTAGCACATCCCCATTAAAAAACTAAGTTTCTACTGGTTTGTCGGTAATTACGTATGTGATGGAGACGAAATGGACAGTGTTTTGTGAGTACCTTAATACAATTTATGAATTTAGAAACAGAGTTTTTTCAACGGAACAGAAGATGCTTGAGATGGACAAATTAGTTGAATAACTCTGTACAACATCGAGGACCGCTAATTGGACACAACATCACTGTTCTACTGCATTTGAAACTTGCTCTATGGTCTTATTTAGTTTTAAACCTCTTTTCTTTAAACCTTTAAATACTGAATATAACCGTCGTCACCTTGGTCCCCCTCTGCTTCTCTTATCCTCCACCATCCCTCCACCTGCGACAGTTTATACGCACAGCTCCATCGAGTACACTTCTAACTTTGCCTTTGAAGACTCTTAAAATATATAAAATTCGTGTCATTGCTTGTTCCAGGCAGATGGCGTCTATTGCCTCCTCCTCGGCCGCCAGTTCGTCCTCAGAGCGCCAATGTGGATGCCCTAGCAAACCAAAACAAAGGTTCGGGTTCCTCCGCTCACAGCGCTCTCTGGATGTAGTGGGCGGCGCCAGCAAAGAAGCAGAGGCAACCCGCAGCCGTCCCCAGCAGGTGCAGCCGGCGCGCAGGGCAAGAAGTGCTGAAAGATACGAAGGACTGCGGGTCAATGACAGTGAGTCGTAAATACAAATTTTGTCAGGAAATAAATTGATGTTTTTGACTGAGGAACGCAATTTTTATGTACGTATTTCAAACCATTTCGCACTGATTCTGAGAAAGAAATCCTACTCTTATTTTTCATTAAAGTTCCTGCATACCTTCCCTGGGAAGTATTGTATTTACTAATAGTGTATGTGAGCATCAAATTGTCATTTTTATTCTACTGAGCAGAAATCATTGTTACCAAACGAGATGGCTATGCGATATATAGTAAAGGAGGTGATTTTTCATAATAGCACACGAAATGCTTATAAGGGCTTGTACCGCCGTGTTTTCAAATTTCACAACCTCTACACACCTTTGAAGACGCAATCAAATGCGAAAATTATACTGAAATGTTATTTAAAACCCAAATCGACGATTTTCTCAAATAAAATAGCTTTGTTATTCTCCTTTCGAAACTTAAATCCGGGAGTTTGTGCCCCCTTAGACTGCATGCGAATGTTGTTGGCTGTTAAGCTCAAATACCCACAGTTTGTCTAAGTAGCACAGCAATTTACAGTGTGCGCCAAAATATATAGTACTGGAAATTATGGAATTATGTTAGTCTTATTGTCATCAATCAAATCAATCAATACTGATCTGCATTTAGGGCAGTCGCCCAGGTGGCAGATTCCCTATCTGTTGTTTTCCTAGCCGTTTCCTAAATTATTTCAAAGAAATTGGAAATTTATTGAACATCTCCATTGGTAAGTTATTCCAATCCCTAACTCCCCTTCCTATAAATTAATATTTGCCCCAGTTTGTCCTCTTGAATTCCAACTTTATCTTCATATTGTGATCTTTTCTACTTTTATAAACGCCACTCAAACGTTTTCGTCTACTAACGTCATTCCACGCCATCTCTCCGCTGACAACTCGGAACATACCACTTAGTCGAGCAGCTCTCCTTCTTTCTCTCAATTCTTCCCAGTCCAAACTTTGCAACATTTTTGTAATGCTACTCTTTTGTAGGAAATCACCCAGAACAAATCGAGCTGCTTTTCTTTGGATTTTCTCCAGTTCTTGAATCAGGTAATCCTGGTGAGGGTCCCATACACTGGAACCATACTCTAGTTGGGGTCTTACCAGAGACTTCAATCAATCAATCAATCAATCAATCAATCAATACTGATCTGCATTTAGGGCAGTCGCCCAGGTGGCAGATTCCCTATCTGTTGTTTTCCTAGCCTTTTCCTAAATGATTTCAAAGAAATATATGCCTTATATGACTTATATGCATTCTCTTTTATATCCTTACTACAACCCCTAAACACCCTCATAACCATGTGCACAGATCTGTACCCTTTATTTACAATCCCATGTATGTGATTACCCCAATGAAGATCTTTCCTTATATTAACACCTAGATACTTACAATGATCCCCAAAAGGAACTTTCACCCCATCCTTACTTATAGAGATGATAGTGTAAATGTTCAAAATGTGCTCCATTGCGCTGTAGGCAATGTTCACAAAGATAACGCAGATTTTCCGACATATTCTGGAACATAGGTTGCTGCAGAGTCCCGAAGAACGAGACGATCTTCTGGCGTAATGCAGACACAGTTTTGGGTGGATCTGGACAATTGAAAATTTGCTCCTTTAACATTCCCCACACGTAAGCAGCTGGGCCAGATGACATACAAGCCGAATTTCTCAAACTGCTCAGTGAGGAAAAAATAAAAATGATCACAAAAATATTCAACGCCATTTACTCATCAGGTAAAATCCCTACAGAATGGTTAAAATCAGAATTTATTGCTTTACCTAAGAAATCAAATGCCAAAGAATGTGGGGACTACCGTACCATCAGTTTAATGAGCCATCTGCTAAAATTATTTCTTAAAGTGATACACAAGCGGATATACAGTATTTGTGAAGAACAGATAGCGTCCAACCAGTTTGGGTTTTTGAAGGCAGTTGGCACTAGAGAAGCAATATTTAGTGTACAGGTACTGTTCCAAAAATGTAGGGATATCAACTGTAATGTATTTGCATGCCTCATTGATTATCAAAAGGCGTTTGATCGTGTGATTCATGAACACCTGATAGACGTACTCAAGAAAACAGGAATTGATGGGAAAGATCTAAGAATAATAGCAAATTTATACTGAAACCAATCTGCAGTCATGAAAATAGATCACGACCAATCTGAGCAAGTGAGAATACGCCGAGGGGTCAGGCAAGGATGTATAATATCACCGATACTCTTCAACCTGTACTCTGAGCACGTATTCAAAGAAACCCTATTTGATGTGGAGCAAGGAATTTCAGTGAATGGTGTCAAACTCAACAATTTGCGCTACGCAGATGACACAATTGTCTTTGCAGATTCGATGGAAAGGCTACAGAAGTTGATGAACAAAATTTCTGAAACAAGCAAGAGATATGGTCTGGACATCAACACTAATAAAACAAAATTGATGATCATCAGTAAGAAGAACATCCGAGGCGTGAATCTGTTCCTCAATGGAGCAAGTATAGAGAGAGTTTCACAGTATTCGTACCTGGGTACCATCATTAACGAAGCATAGGACAATTCGCAAGAGATAAAGTGTCGCATTGGAAAAGCGAGAAGTGTTTTCAATTCAATGAGCTCAACCTTTAAGAATCATGACCTTACCATGGATACCAAAATGCGGCTCCTTAGGTGCTATGTGTTTTCAATTCTCTTTTACGGTGTGGAAACATGGACGCTTACAAAAGCCACCACTGCTAGACTGGAAGCATTTGAACTCTGGCTATACAGAAGAATTTTGAGAATATCATGGACTCAGAAGATTACAAACGCTGATCAACACCATCAAGTGCCGTAAACTACAATAGTTTGGACACATCATGAGGAATCAGAAAAGGTATGAGCTGCTTCAACTTATCTTGTAGGGAAAAATAGAAGGAATAAGATCTCCTGGGCGAAGAAGAATTTCCTAGCTCGACAACCTTAAAACCTGATTCAACAAAACATCAGCAGAACTGTTTCGAATTTCAATGGATAAAGTCCGAATAGCCATGTTGATCGCCAACGTCCGAGGGGGACAGGCACGCTAAGAAGAAGAAGAAGAAGAAGAGGAAGAAGCATTAGGTGGTGTGAGATCCGGGGAATGTGATGGGTAGGGGGACTCAGCCCCGCAGGAAATTACTCGTCCTGGAAAGATTTCTTGCAGCATAGCCATAGTCTGTCGAGCGGTGTGGCAGGTCGCCCCGTCTTGTTGGAACCACTGTCTATTTATCTGCATGTTCCTCGCACGACAAAACCTTCTTAGATCCTGAATAAATGGCCTGATCACCATGTTACTATAGCGTTCCTGGTTAACAGTAAGAGGTGCACCATCATCATTCTCTATGAAATACGGACCTAGCACACCGTTTCCTGACACTGCACACCAAATAGTCACACGCACACTATGTAGCGGTTTCTGGACTATAGTGTCTGGCCTCTCGAAACCAAGAAAGAGAGTTGTTTGGCGATTGATAAAACCGTCCAAGTGAATGTGACTTTCGTCGGAGAACCACACGTTGAACAAGAAATCTGGATCCTCGTACACCATGACCAAAAGTCGTGCACAATATTCCACCCTGACATGCCTATCGTGTTCCGTCAATCGTTTCCCAACCTGTATTCGGTACGGAAATCCACATATGTCTTTAAACAATCGTCGAAGTGACGTAGGGCTGATGTTTAATTTCAGGGCTGTTCGCCGAAGACTTCGCTTTGGAGACTGCAACACCTGATTGGGGACACGTCGATGATTTTCATTCGTGGACACAGTTACTGGCCTACCAGATCTTCCCTTGCGTTGACACAATACACTACCCGTACGACGAAATTTGTTAACAATAGATAGCATAAATGTGTTGCTAGGTGATGGCTTATTGAAGTGTTCGCCATATTGTTCCGCCACTAACTTTAAGCTCGGCCCACCTTGATAACCATTTCCGTACGAGCGAAAATAATACTCCACTATAAACACTTTTTCCTCCGTCGCGAGACATATTGTCACTTCCAATTACAGAGCACAACGTTCTTTACACAACTAACAATTCATCATAGCGATGTAACAACACACAGACGCGAAAATGAGTACTGTATATTTTGGCGCATACCGTATTTAGGGTTCCACCAAGATTGTAGATGGTGAAATACCTTTTAGTAAACACAATGTAATTGTGTTAGGAGAAACAAAATGACAGAACAAAATGTTCAGGTTATGTTCTATGATTCCCTTCAACACTGTCACTGATTCATAAGCGTGACTTAAGTTAATTTTGTACATTTTATTTCCATTATTCTGATGTTGTGTCCTATCTATATAAGTTTGATTTTTCTGTGTTGTTGTGGTTGTTGCTGTTCATGGACTGGTTTGATGCAGCCCTCCCACCCTATCCTGTGCTAATCTTTTCATTTCTACGTAACTACAACAACCTACATCTGAACTAATATGACCGACCTCGATAGCTGCAGTCGCTTAAGTGCGGCCAGTATCCAGTATTCGGGAGATAGTAGGTTCGAACCCCACTGTCGGCAGCCCTGAAGATGGTTTTCCGTGGTTTCCCATTTTCACACCAGGCAAATGCTGGGGCTGTACCTCAATTAAGGCCTTGGCCGCTTCCTTCCTACTCCTAGCCCTTCCCTGTCCCATCGTCGCCATAAGACCTATCTGTGTCGGTGCGACGTAGAACAACTTGTAAAAAAAAAAGAAAATACCATTATCTCCATCACTGTCGCCACCACTATTCTCGTTGCGAAGTTCAGTTGCTTCACAGTTCATCAGAGAAGGTGAACTCGAGCACATAGTCTTAAAGCTTGAAGACAAAGGCTTCCACTATCCGTAACCTTGGCACTTGGTGTGGTAGAGTGGTTAGCTCTTCGCCCGGCCGCCTTTGCCCCCAGGAATTAATCCGTTGTAAGGTGAGTGAACCTCTGGACCATATGCACCTCCGGAAGTGAAAATCTCGTTTCTTAAATTTTATGACTTCCTGGCGTGGTGTCGAACCCACGTCCTTCTGAGTGGGCCGAGCAAGCCTTTACCGCCTCGGCCAGGCAGCCCGTGGATCTATTTATCAGAATTTACTCAAATTCTACGTTTTCTCCAAAACCTACAAAACGGTAAATTATAAACGCTATAAATAATAATAATAATAATAATAATAATAATAATAATAATAATAATAATAATAATAATAATAATAATAATAATAATTGTACCGGGCGGTACACCTCCACGCCGCTTATTTAAAATTTGCGCCAGTTGAAACTCCTCTGCTGGAGGAAGTCTGAACTTTATCGACGGTATTAATTTTCAAGTTTCTCAGAAGATGTCACTACTTGGAAAGTTCGGAGTTTTTGAACTGTGCCACTTTTGATGTATTTTTGTTTTACCGGTAGTAAGAAGTGTGAACTTTCTCTTCTAGAGGACACTACTGAAAAACTACAATGGTGCACCCTAGTGCGATGTGAAAGAACTGTTTTTTGGAGAAATTTTTATTTCAAAAGTTTGTTTCTTGTTAAATTTCTTTCTGTTATTGTTTAAGTTGGCTGTATACCCCTCTCTTTCCCCTTGTTTTGTATTTAGCCAATCCCGAATTTCTTTAATTAATTTCTGACCAATCTGATGTATCTTCCCCCAACTTGAATATGCTGCTTATCCCTAACCAATAAAGTTTTGGTGGGAGGGTGTTCTCATTCCAAAAACGCCTCGAACTTTCCGCGAGAGTATATAAACTGCTGATTTTTCGGTCTCTGCGCCACTTCTGTACCATCTTTCAGTGTGTAAAGTACATAGCAGGGGGCGGGAAGCGCCTCTTTCTTCGGGCAGCAGTTCAACAATAAGGTAATGGCCGTATAATAACTTCTTTTCTTGCTAGCTCAGCAGTTTAACTCTCGCGGCGGGTCCGAAGCGTTTCCACCATGTAACTTTCCCTAAAATGTAAAGACACTCTGTATTTATTCTATCTTTTAAACTACATATTGGGATAGAGAGTGCTTAACCCTCTCGAGCTCCCACTCATATTGTTCTGAGGTGAACTTAATTTTCTCAACCGATTCTTCCGTAACAGTAATGTAAATTGTTTCTTTCTTAAGTCACCTCTTTAGTATGGGATTAGCCCTTGTATTAACGGCCTAGTGCCAAGTAGGTTTTAAACAAAGTGTATTAGGAGCGCAAGTTCGCCTCCTCTCAAATTGTTATTTTAGAGGTCATGTAATTAATCTTTTTCTCACTTAATAGACCTCAGTAGGTTGGGTATTTTACCCCTGTGTCTATGTCCTGAGAGGACAACTTGAAGGTGGAGTTTGGTGTGGCCTTAGAGAGGCTTAAAGTTTGAGAGCGAGTGGCTCTTTCTTGAAAATTGAGTGTTGTATGCCTCGAGGAGGCTTTTCTGTGTAATTTGGAGCAAGTGCTCCTGAGCATGAATGGGGTTTTCTGCCCTTCTGTTAAAACTTATTTTGGAGTAAGGTTGGGCTGATTGCCCAAGAATTGTGAAGTCGGGGCGCGAAGCCCAAATCCGGTAAATATTGTAACTACATTTTGTTGCCTTGCTACTCTGTACCTGCCATGCTTGTTATTTCTTTATTTTGAAAAGAAAATATAACCTTGTTAATTTTACATGAACTCTAATTTCGTAGCTTGAGACCCGTTCACACCCGCACCTTCTTTCACCTCTAACTACCGCAAAAACACGGTAACAAGTGGTAGCAGAGCGTGGTTGAATGGGTCTCAATTTAGCCCCTTTTGACGGCTAAACATTGCTTTGATTCAAACTCTAACAATTTTCTCAGTTGCTGGAATTTTTGATCTTTCCAGTTTCAAAATTGTTCTGTCATCATGCCCGGCCCTCGCGATGTTCTCCATCTTAACTATTTGCGCAAGGAGGAGTTGATCTATGAGTTAACTATCAGAAATGTGCAATCTGGAGGCACGCTTGCGATAGACACCAACAAGCTTAGAGAGTCCCTTGATTTGCCCATTTCCATCCCCAATTTGGGAGAGAAAGAAATTGACGACTCTCTTTCCACGATCACCGAGAATACTACTGGGCTAGCATCGGTAGTTAGTTTTTTTGACGAAAATGATCCTTCTCCTAATCAAATTAAGCGTGTGCAAGCCAGGCTATATCATTTTTCAAATAGAGTTAACGATCTGTTGTATCTGAAGTTGAATGACGTTCAGAGGAAGGAAGCTAGTACGTTGCTTGAAAGTATTTCTGAATTATCTAGCAAGGTCACTCAATTGTTAACTGGGGAAGTTCCTCCCAAAATTGATCAACCCACCACGATGAATGTAGGTAGCGAGGAAGAGCCTCCTAAGGGAGAAGCCAATAGGATAACCGTTGCTGCTCAAACTATCTCTGCCCCATTGGACAACGAGTCTGAACGCCGTGCATCGTTGAATAATATACGTTCTGAATTAACTTCATTGCCACTGAAACCTTTACCTACTATGTCACCCGGGTTTAGCAGCTTGCCTCATCCATTGGCAATGTTGCTCAGAGGTATCTCTAAGTTTTCCGTTAATACCACCAGTGACCTAATTTCATTTTTAAGATTTTTAGTTGAATTTCAGGATCATGCCCTTTTGTTTTCTCTTTCCCCATGTCAGATTTTGCAAATCATCTATCCCTATGCAATTGGTATTCTCTCAGACAAAATAGTAAGACCCATTGCCGAGCAATCATCTATTGAGGATTTCCACGCCCACTTGCTAGCTAACTTCATCCCGGCTAGGGCCAGGTCCTCCCTTATTCAGAAGTACTATTATCGTGTACAGCGTTTGGATGAAAACTTAGCAGACTTCATCCAAGATATTAAATTCTATACTAGGGTGTTTGCCCTTCATTTTCCTGAAGATCAGATTGTACAGGCTATTGTAGAAGGAATTTCACCATCCTATAGGTCATATTTGTGTTTCGCGGCGTGCCCGCAAACCTTCTCTGAACTTGAAGCATTGGCCGTCTCAGCGGAAGGAGTTAGTTACGCCGATTCTTTGCGTGTCGCGAAAGAACCCCCTCCTTCTTTTGGTAATCCTCGGCCTCCTCCTCCTCGCCGACCAGTCACACCTCGTAAATGCTATGCTTGCGGATCGCCCGACCATCTTCGGAACAAGTGCCCATTGCTCAAGTCTAGTGGGACAAGGAATGGAACTGGTTCATCACAAGGCTGTTTTAAATGTGGGGCTTTCTCACATATCGCCAAGAATTGTCCCAATTCGAATAGCACCCCCTCCTGCTCAACTTCAGGTGCAACTTCCAACAACAATCAAAAGTGACTAGTGGCTTCGGCTGAGTCGACTAATCCATCTTCCCGAGGCTCAGCCCCTGGCAAACAGGTCGTAAATTCAGGGAATGTTCAATCTGCAAATCTATCTTTTGAATGCCCCAAAGAGTGTCTTAGGATTGCGGCGGATACCCCCGCACCGGTCCCTTTTCTCAAACTTGAGTTAAATAATGAACCTGTAACAGCTCTTTTAGATTCAGGCAGTGTTTGTTCGATTATTTCGGCTGAATGGTATTCTAAATTGAAATCTGTTTGTAAACTACCTGACTATGTCTCATCTCCTGTTCAATATGTTTCGGCTAATTCATCTCCATTGGAAATCCTAGGTTCTGTAAATGTCAAAATTCGTATTTTTAAATTTACATGGAAAATCAAATTGTTGGTGGCTAAGCACCTGTCTTGCCCCATCATATTGGGAGCTGACTTCATTTCTCACACTGGTCTTGTGCTCGATCTTCAGAGTAAGTCGTGCACATTCAAATTTGCGTCCAATTGTAAAATCCCATTGTTAAAGTGTAATTCTGTATCATGTTCATCTATTTCGCCTACCCAGGATGAGATGTTGTTAGACCTTAGACATCTACCTGAGGAGCAGGCTGATAGCATTCGTAAATTATGTCAGTCATTTCCAGAGGTGTTCTCTGATACTCTTGGTGTTACTGACCTTATTGAATACAAAATTGAGGTCACGGATTCAATTCCTGTCCGTTTTCCACCTTATAGGCTATCTCCACCTAAAATGAAGGCTCTGAAAGAAATCATCGATCAGATGTTGAAGGATGGTATTATTAGGCCCTCTAAGTCGGCGTATTGGTCACCTATATTTCTAGTCCCGAAACCCCAAGGGGGCTTCAGGCCTGTCATTGATTATAGGGCTCTCAATCGGAAGGTGGTGTTACAATCTGTGCCCCTTCCCGACCTTCATTCTTGTTTTTCATGGTTCCGTAAGGCCAAGTTCTTCACCATCTTGGATTTGAATCAAGCCTACAATCAAATTCCCCTTGCGGAAGAGTCTAAACATCTTACAGCGTTTGCCACGGACTGGAACTTATACGAATACAACCGCGTGCCTTTCGGGCTCCCCACGGGAGCAGCTGTACTCACTAGGCTGCTAGATAGGGTCTTCTCCGACATCAAATTTGAGTACTTGTATCACTACTTGGATGATGTCGTCGTATTTTCGGAGACCTTTGAAGAACATCTAGATCATCTGCGAGAAGTTCTCAATCGCCTTCGTAAGGCTGGGTTAACTGTCAAGTTGTCCAAGGTTGCCTTTGCTAAGCCCTCTATGTCATTCCTAGGGCATATTGTGTCACCTGATGGTGTTGCAGTCGATCATTCTAGAACACAGGTCATCCGTGATTTTAAACCTCCCAAGGACATCAAAGGTATCGCCAGGTTCATTGGTATGGTGAATTTCTTCAGGAAGTTCATTCCTAACTTCGCTAATACAGCGGCGCCCTTGAACCTTCTTCGTAGGAACGGCATCAAATTCGAGTGGGGACCTTCTCAACAAGCCGCTTTTGAAGATCTTAAATTAGATCTCTGTAATGCCCCTGTACTTGCTATGCCTGATTTCTCGAAGAAATTCATCGTCCAAACCGACGCGTCGTCGTCAGCAGTAGCTGCAGTCCTTCTTCAAGAGACTGAACTAGGGAGGCGACCCATCGCCTATGCATCTAGGACCTTGTCGGCTCAAGAAGCCAAGTATTCCATCTATGAGCTCGAAGGTTTGGCAGTCTTATTCGCCTTAGAAAAGTTCCGTCTCTATCTGGAACATGTCAAATTCGACCTGGAGACAGATAATCAAGCCTTAAGCTTGGTCTTAGGTAGGCCGCGTCGTACTGGTCGTATAGCCCGTTGGGCCATCCGAATTTCTGCCTTCCAATTCGATGTCAGGCATATCAGAGGTACCGAAAATGTTGCTGCTGATGGACTCAGCCGTATGTTTTCCAACGACGTCGAGACCCACGAACCGGTCGACAGTTCATCACCTCCCGAGTCCATACTATCTGGTGTTAATGCCATCTTAACAGATGCTCCCATGCTCTTTAGGGATATCGAGAAATACCAACGTGAAGATCCGACGCTGGCTCCGATAATGGAAACCCTTTCTTCTGGGGAACATGTTGTCCCTTATGTTCTGAGGAATGGTGTTCTATGTTGCCCTTCGAGGCATGATAAGATGATGAAGGTTGTCGTTCCAGCTGTTCTTGTGCCTATGATCTTCAAGTACTATCATGAGACCCCATTAGGGGGGCATCTTGGAATCTTTAAAACTCGTGAAAAGATTCGTGAAAGGTTCATCTGGAAGGGTATGGACGGTGAAATCCGTGAACTAGTAAAAGCTTGTAAATCTTGTTTGCTCAGTAAACCCACCATGTCCACCAAGGTAGGCCTTTTGTCTTCGCATCAAGCGTCGCGCCCCATGGAACGCCTGTATATTGATTATGTAGGACCCTTTCCCCAGTCAAAGGGAAATGCCAACAAGTTCATCTTTGTATGCGTAGATGGTTTTACAAGATTTTCCTGGTTATTTCCGACTAAGCTGGCTACCGCTCAGTCCACCATTACTTGCTTAAATTCTATTTTTGCCTCTTTTGGTCCGTGCCAATATATTGTGTCTGATAATGCTAAGGCATTTACATCAAATCTTTTTCGTAAATTCTGCTTTGACATGTCCATCTCTCATGTGACTACTTCTGCTTATTACCCTCAACCATCTCTGGCTGAACGGGTTAACCGTAATCTCAGGTCCGCGCTTATTGCCTATCATCATGAAGATCATTCCAGGTGGGACACGTCCCTGCATTGGTTAGCTTTTGCTTTGAATTCGGCGGTTCATGAATCACATAAATTTACTCCAGCCTCTTTGATGTTCAAGTTTGTTCCCAACACGCCGCTCTCTAACCTCTGGTCTCTGAGTGACATTCTACCTGAGACAATAGATCCGGACAACATTAAAGATCTTTGGAAGAAGGCTAAAGCCAATCTTAGAGTGTCTCATGAAAAGGTTAGGGAAAGGTATGATCGTGGACGGAGACCCACCCATTTGAAGGTAGGTGACCAGGTAATGGTCAAGAATTTTGTTCCCGCGGGCAAGCTTGCCCCCAGATTTCATGGGCCGTGTGTCATTCTCGATTTCCTTACGCCGGTTACGTTGTTATTAAGCAATCCAGCCACCGAGAGGATATTTAGGATTCACCTGTCGCAGGTGAAACCTGTATAATTTCTGTGCTAACTTGCCTCATATTATCTTGAAAGGAATATGAAGGTTATATTTTTTTTGAGTTTCACTTTTAAGGCTTTCTGCCCCTTCTATAATATTTTGTTTTATATGTAAGCATTATTGTAAAACCTGCCCCGAACCGTTAAACTGCCATCCTGTCCTTGCCACGGCCATTACCACGCTCCCGTCTCCTGCTCCACTCTACACAGTGGCTTATTTAATGCCATGGATATCTGCACGCCGCTGGTCCCTCAACCTCTCCACAAGCCTGTGCCCTCAAAAAAAAAAAAAGATGATGGTCCAACAAATTCTGCCTCCTAGCTTTAATGTTTCAGTGCCCCCGCAGCCGCGCGGCGCCGTGCCGCGACTGGGATAGAGGAAGGGCCCCCTCGATCCCAGCGAGGACGACATGTGCACGGCGAGCCGGAGCTCTCCTCCTGGCCAAGGCTGATGTGCGGCGCACGACCTGCTACTGGCCCGCAGCCTGTATATGTTCACCGCGGGCGCGGCGTGCTTCTACACCTCTGCTCCCCTCATAGTGCGGGCGAGCGGTATCTCAGGGTACTTGAGGGGTCCGAGCGGCCTCCTCTGGACACAAGCTGCAGCGGCCGGTCTGGCCATCCAATTTAATCAACTACATGGACATTTACTATCAGCAATTACTACACTTGGGAATTCTACTGCAATATTTGGTGGACTTTGAAAATTTTTCTTCACTTTCAAGTATTAAAAGATTTTCGTCTGAATTCAATTCCTACAAACTTAAAGTCATTAATTCAACGGTTACTACAAGTATTTTGAAACTGGATCAAACCAAATTTAGAAAAATTTTATAAATGCTTCTGCAGTTAATCTCCATATCAACATTATAACTTGGACCTTATTTTCAAACAAAAGTTTATGTTCTTCTGTGTTACCCCTTGGAGGAACTTTTGGGGGGGGAGGTCTGTACCGGGCGGTACACCTCCACGCCGCTTATTTAAAATTTGCGCCAGTTGAAACTCCTCTGCTGGAAGAAGTCTGAACTTTATCGACGGTATTAATTTTCAAGTTTCTCAGAAGATGTCACTACTTGGAAAGTTTGGAGCTTTTGAACTGTGCCACTTTTGATGTATTTTTGTTTTACCGGTAGTAAGAAGTGTGAACTTTCTCTTCTAGAGGACACTACTGAAAAACTACAATGGTGCACCCTAGTGCGATGTGAAAGAACTGTTTTTTGGAGAAATTTTTATTTCAAAAGTTTGTTTCTTGTTAAATTTCTTTCTGTTATTGTTTAAGTTGGCTGTATACCCCTCTCTTTCCCCTTGTTTTGTATTTAGCCAATCCCGAATTTCTTTAATTAATTTCTGACCAATCTGATGTATCTTCCCCCAACTTGAATATGCTGCTTATCCCTAACCAATAAAGTTTTGGTGGGAGGGTGTTCTCATTCCAAAAACGCCTCGAACTTTCCGCGAGAGTATATAAACTGCTGATTTTTCGGTCTCTGCGCCACTTCTGTACCATCTTTCAGTGTGTAAAGTACATAGCAGGGGGCGGGAAGCGCCTCTTTCTTCGGGCAGCAGTTCAACACTAAGGTAATGGCCGTATAATAACTTCTTTTCTTGCTAGCTCAGCAGTTTAACTCTCGGGGCGGGTCCGAAGCGTTTCCACCATGTAACTTTCCCTAAAATGTAAAGACACTCTGTATTTATTCTATCTTTTAAACTACATATTGGGATAGAGAGTGCTTAACCCTCTCGAGCTCCCACTCATATTGTTCTGAGGTGAACTTAATTTTCTCAACCGATTCTTCCGTAACAGTAATGTAAATTGTTTCTTTCTTAAGTCACCTCTTTAGTATGGGATTAGCCCTTGTATTAACGGCCTAGTGCCAAGTAGGTTTTAAACAAAGTGTATTAGGAGCGCAAGTTCGCCTCCTCTCAAATTGTTATTTTAGAGGTCATGTAATTAATCTTTTTCTCACTTAATAGACCTTAGTAGGTTGGGTATTTTACCCCTGTGTCTATGTCCTGAGAGGACAACTTGAAGGTGGAGTTTGGTGTGGCCTTAGAGAGGCTTAAAGTTTGAGAGCGAGTGGCTCTTTCTTGAAAATTGAGTGTTGTATGCCTCGAGGAGGCTTTTCTGTGTAATTTGGAGCAAGTGCTCCTGAGCATGAATGGGGTTTTCTGCCCCTCTGTTAAAACTTATTTTGGAGTAAGGTTGGGCTGATTGCCCAAGAATTGTGAAGTCGGGGCGCGAAGCCCAAATCCGGTAAATATTGTAACTACATTTTGTTGCCTTGCTACTCTGTACCTGCCATGCTTGTTATTTCTTTATTTTGAAAAGAAAATATAACCTTGTTAATTTTACATGAACTCTAATTTCGTAGCTTGAGACCCGTTCACACCCGCACCTTCTTTCACCTCTAACTACCGCAAAAACACGGTAACAATAATAATAATAATAATAATAATAATAATAATAATAATAATAATAATAATAATAATAATAATAATAATCATACGTTGTTCTGCCTTTCGACAGGTCCAGTCATGACTGTGACCTGCAAATCTCTCTGCCTTGTAACCTTTTCTTTACCTCTGCAAATCCTTTCTTTTCTAATGTCTAATAGCTGGTATCTACTCCTTCCCCTTCCTCGTTTCCCTTTTACCATCCCTTCCATTTTTGCAAAACGCTATATTGCAAATGTTTGAACGTGCAAAACACATATGTACAAATGTATAAACGCTACAAAACTATAAATGTACAAACGTATAAACGCTAAAATATGCTAAATATACAAACGTAAAAACGCTACAAAATGCTAAACATACAAACGTATAAACGCTACAAAATGCTAAACGTACAAATGTATAAACGCTACAAAATGCTAAACATACAAACGTATAAACGCTACAAAATGCTAAACGTACAAATGTATAAACGCTACGAAATGCTAAACGTACAAATGTATTCACGCTACAAAACGCTAAATGTACAAACGTATAAACACTAAAAAATGCTAACTGTACAAATGTATAAACGCTAAAAAATGCTAAACGTACAAATGTATAAACGCTAAAAAATGCTAAACGTACAAACGTATAAACGCTAAAAAATACGAAACGTACAAATGTACAAACGCTACAAAAAGTAAAAAGGCTACAAAGAGCTAAACGTACAAATGTAAAAAGGCTACAAAACGCTAAATATACAAACGTATAAACGCTAAAAAATGCTAAACCTACTAATGTATAAACGCTACAAAATGCCAACTGTAAAAATCTAAAACACTACAAAGCGCTAACTGTACAAACGTATAAACGCCACAAAACGCTAAATGTACAAACGTATAAACGCTACAAAACGCTAACTGTACAAATGTATAAACGCTAAAAAATGATAACCGTACAAATGAATAAACGTTAAAAAACGCTAACTGTTCAAACGTAAAAACGCTACAAAATGCTAAATGAACAAATGTATAAACGCTAAGAAATGCTAACTGTACAAATGTATAAACGCTAAAAAATGCTAAATGTACAAACGTACAAACGCAACAAAACGCGTAGTGTACAAATGTATAAAAGCTACAAAATCCTAACTGTACAAATGTATAAACAATAAAAAATTCTAAATGTACAAACGCTACAAAACGCTGAATGTACAAACGTATAAACGCCACCAAGCGCTAAATGTACAAACGTATAAACACTACAAAACGCTACCTGTACAAATGTATAAACGCTAAAAAATGCTAACTGTACAAATGAATAAACGCTAAAAAAACGCTAACTGTACAAACGTATAAACGCTACAAAAGTATAAATGCTACAAAATTCTAAACGTACAAACGTATAACCGCTACAAAATGCTAAAGGTACAAATGTAAAAGGGCTACAAAATGCTAAACGTACAAATGTATAAACGATACAAAATGCTAAACGTACAAATGTATAAACGCTACAAAATGTAAAAAGGCTAAAAATTGCTAAACATACAAATGTATAAACGCTACAAAAAGCTGAACATACAAACGTACAAACGCTAAAAAATACTAAACGGACAAATGTATAAACGCTACAAATTGCTTAACGTACAAATGTATAAACGCTACAAAATGCTAAATATACAAACGTACAAACGCTACAAAATTCTAAATGTACAAACGTATAAACGCTAAAAAATGCTAAACGTACAAATGTATAAACACTAAAAAATGCTAACTGTACAAATGCATAAACGCTAACTGTACAAATGTATAAACACTAAAAAATGCTAAATGTACAAACGTACAAACGCTACAAAACGCTAAATGTACAAACATATAAACGCTAAAAAATGCTAAACGTACAAATGTATGAACGCTACAAAATGCTAAATGTACAAATGTATAAACGCTACAATCCGTTAACTGTACTAATGTATAAAGGCTAAAAAATGGTAAACGTACAAATGTATAATGGCTAAAAAATGCTAACTGTACAAATGTATAAACGCTACAAAACGCTAAATATATAACATATAAACGCTAAAAAATTCTAAACGTACTAATGTATAAACGCTACAAAATGCTAACTGTAAAAATCTATAAACGCTACAAAGCCCTAACTGTACAAACGTATAAACGCCACAAAACGCTAAATGTACAAACGTATAAACGCTACAAAACGCTAACTGTACAAATGTATAAACGCTAAAAAATGCTAACTGTACAAATGAATAAATGCTAAAAAACGCTAACTGTACAAACGTATAAACGCAACAAATTGCTAAATCTACAAATGTATAAACGCTAGAAATGCTAACTGTACAAATGCATAAACGCTACAAAATGCTAACTGTACAAATGTATAAACGCTAAAAAATGCTAAATGTACAAACGTACAAAAGCTACAAAACGCGTAGTGTACAAATGTATAAACGCCACAAAATGCTAACTGTACAATTAATAAACACTAAAAAATGATAAATGTACAAACGTACAAACGCTACAAAACGCTAATTGTACAAACGTATAAACGCTAAAAAATGCTAAACGTACAAATGTATAAACGCAACAAATAGCTAAACGTACAAATGTATAAACGCTCAAAAGCGCTAAATGTACAAACGTATAAACGCTAAAAACTGCTAACTGAACAAATGTATAAACGCTAAAAAATGCTAAACGTACAAACGTATAAACGCTAAAAAATGGTAAACGTACAAATGTACAAACGCTACAAAATGTAAAAAGGCTACAAAATGTTAAACGCACAAATGTATAAACGCTAAAAAATGCTAAACGTACAACTGTATAAACGCTACAAAATGCTAAACGTACAAATGTACAAACGCTCAAAAATGCTAAACGTACAAATGTATAAACGCTACAAAACGCTAACTGTACAAATGTATAAACGCTACAAAACGCTAACTGTACAAATGTATAAATGCTACAAAACGCAAACTATACAAAAATATAAACGCTAAAAAATGCTAACTGTACAAATGAATAAACACTAAAAAACGCTAACTGTACAAACGTATAAACGCTACAAAATGCTAAATGTACAAATGAATAAACGCTAACAAATACTAACTGTACAAATGTATAAATGCTACAAAAGGCTAACTGTACAAATGTACAAACTCTAAAAAATTCAAAATGTACAAACGTTCAAACACTACAAAACGCGTAGAGTACAAATGTATAAACGCTACAAAATGCTAACTGTACAAATGTATAAACACTAAAAAACGCTAAATGTACAACCGTATAAACGCTAAAAAATGCTAAACGCACAAATGTATAAACGCTAGAAATTGCTAAACGACCAAATGTGTAAACGCTAAAAAACGCTAAATGCACAAACGTATAAAACCAAACCCCATGGCACTACAGCCCTTGAAGGCCCTTGGCCTACCAAGCGACCGCTGCTCAGCCCGTAGGCCTGCAGATTACGAGGTGTCGTGTGGTCAGCACGACGAATCCTCTCGGCCGTTATTCTTGGCTTCCTAGACCGGGGTAGAAACGTATAAACGCTAAAAAATGCTAAATGTACAAATGTAAAAACGCTACAAAATGCTAAACGTACAAACGTATAAACGCTAAGAAATGCTAAACGTACAAATGTACAAACGCTACAAAATGTACAAACGCTACAAAATGCTAACTGTACAAATGTATAAACGTTAGAAAATGCTAAAAGTACAAACGTAAAAACGCTAAAAAATGCTAACCGTACAAATGTATAAACGCTACAAAACGCTAACTGTACAAATGTATAAAAGCTAAAAAATGCTAAACGTACAAATGTATAAACGCTAAAAAATGCTAACTGTACAAATGTATAAACGCTACAAAACGCTAACTGTACAAATGTATCAACGCTAAAAAATGCTAAATGTACAAACCTACAAACGCAACAAAACGCTAAATGTACAAACTTATAAACGCTAAAAAATGCTAAACGTACACATGTATAAACGCTACAAAATGCTAAACGTAAAAATGTATAAATGCTACAAAACGCTAAATGTACAAACGTATAAACGCTAAAAAAATGCTAACTGTACTAATGTATAAACGCTAAAAAATGCTAAACGTACAAATGTATAAACGCTAAAAAAGCTAACTGTACAAAATATAAACGCTAGAAAGTGATAATGTACAAACGTATAAACGCTACAAAATGCTAAACGTACAAATGTATAAACGCTAATAAACGCTAAATGTACAAACGTATAAACGCTAAAAAATGCTAAATATACAAATGTATAAACGCTACAAAACGCTAAATGTACAAACGTATAAACGCTAAAAAATGCTAAATGTACAAATGTATAAACGCTACAAAATGCTAAACGTACAAATGTATAAACGCTACAAAGCGCTAAATGTACAAACGTATATAAACGCTAAAAATGCTAACTGTACAAATGTATAAACGCTAAAAAAAGGTAAACGTACAAATGTATAAACGCTAAAAGATGCTAACTGTACAAATGTATAAACGCTACAAAATGCTAAATGTAAAAACGTACAAATGTTACAAAATGCTAAATGTACAAATGTATAATCGCTAAAAAATGCTAAACGTACAAATGTATAAACGCTGCAAAATGCTAAACGTACAAATGTATAAACGCTACAAAATGCTAAATGTACAAACGTACAAACGCTACAAAATGCTAAATGAACAAACGTATAAACGCTGAAAAATGCTAAACGTACAAATGTATAAACGCTACAAAACGCTACTGTACAAATGTATAAACGCTTGAAAATGGTAAACGTACAAATGTATAAACGCTAACAAATGCTAAGTGTACAAATGTATAAACGCTAAAAATTGGTAAATGTACAAGCGTACAAACGCTACAAAACGCGTAGTGTACAAATGTATAAACGCTACAAAATGCTAACTGTACAAATGTATAAACACTAAAAAATGCTAAATGTACAAACGTACAAACGCTACAAAACGCTAAATATACAAACGTTAAACGCTAAAAATTTCTAAATGTACAAACGTACAAACGCTACAAAACGCTAAATATACAAACGTATAAACGCTAAAAAATGCTTAATGTACAAACGTGCAAACGCTACAAAACGCTAAATGTACAAACTTATAAACGCTAAAAAATGCTAAACGTACAAATGTATAAACGCCACAAAATGCTAACTGTACAAATGTATAAACGCTACAAAACGCTAACTGTACAAATGTATAAATGCTACAAAACGCAAACTGTACAAAAATATAAACGCTAAAAAATGCTAACTGTACAAATGAATAAACACTAAAAAAACGCTAACTGTACAAACGTATAAACGCTAAAAAATGCTAAATGTACAAATGAATAAACGCTAACAAATACTAACTGTACAAATGTATAAATGCTACAAAATGCTAACTGTACAAATGTACAAACTCTAAAAAATTCAAAATGTACAAACGTTCAAACACTACAAAACGCGTAGAGTACAAATGTATAAGCGCTACAAAATGCTAACTGTACAAATGTATAAACACTAAAAAACGCTAAATGTACAACCGTATAAACGCTAAAAAATGCTAAACGCACAAATGTATAAACGCTAGAAATTGCTAAACGACCAAATGTGTAAACGCTAAAAAACGCTAAATGCACAAACGTATAAAACCAAACCCCATGGCACTACAGCCCTTGAAGGCCCTTGGCCTACCAAGCGACCGCTGCTCAGCCCGTAGGCCTGCAGATTACGAGGTGTCGTGTGGTCAGCACGACGAATCCTCTCGGCCGTTATTCTTGGCTTCCTAGACCGGGGTAGAAACGTATAAACGCTAAAAAATGCTAACTGTACAAATGTAAAAACGCTACAAAATGCTAAACGTACAAACGTATAAACGCTAAGAAATGCTAAACGTACAAATGTACAAACGCTACAAAATGTACAAACGCTACAAAATGCTAACTGTACAAATGTATAAACGTTAGAAAATGCTAAAAGTACAAACGTAAAAACGCTAAAAAATGCTAACCGTACAAATGTATAAACGCTACAAAACGCTAACTGTACAAATGTATAAAAGCTAAAAAATGCTAAACGTACAAATGTATAAACGCTAAAAAATGCTAACTGTACAAATGTATAAACGCTACAAAACGCTAACTGTACAAATGTATCAACGCTAAAAAATGCTAAATGTACAAACCTACAAACGCAACAAAACGCTAAATGTACAAACTTATAAACGCTAAAAAATGCTAAACGTACACATGTATAAACGCTACAAAATGCTAAACGTAAAAATGTATAAATGCTACAAAACGCTAAATGTACAAACGTATAAACGCTAAAAAAAATGCTAACTGTACTAATGTATAAACGCTAAAAAATGCTAAACGTACAAATGTATAAACGCTAAAAAAGCTAACTGTACAAAATATAAACGCTAGAAAGTGATAATGTACAAACGTATAAACGCTACAAAATGCTAAACGTACAAATGTATAAACGCTAATAAACGCTAAATGTACAAACGTATAAACGCTAAAAAATGCTAAATGTACAAATGTATAAACGCTACAAAACGCTAAATGTACAAACGTATAAACGCTAAAAAATGCTAAATGTACAAATGTATAAACGCTACAAAATGCTAAACGTACAAATGTATAAACGCTACAAAGCGCTAAATGTACAAACGTATATTAACGCTAAAAATGCTAACTGTACAAATGTATAAACGCTAAAAAAAGGTAAACGTACAAATGTATAAACGCTAAAAGATGCTAACTGTACAAATGTATAAACGCTACAAAATGCTAAATGTAAAAACGTACAAATGTTACAAAATGCTAAATGTACAAATGTATAATCGCTAAAAAATGCTAAACGTACAAATGTATAAACGCTGCAAAATGCTAAACGTACAAATGTATAAACGCTACAAAATGCTAAATGTACAAACGTACAAACGCTACAAAATGCTAAATGAACAAACGTATAAACGCTAAAAAATGCTAAACGTACAAATGTATAAACGCTACAAAACGCTACTGTACAAATGTATAAACGCTTGAAAATGGTAAACGTACAAATGTATAAACGCTAAAAAATGCTAAGTGTACAAATGTATAAACGCTAAAAATTGGTAAATGTACAAGCGTACAAACGCTACAAAACGCGTAGTGTACAAATGTATAAACGCTACAAAATGCTAACTGTACAAATGTATAAACACTAAAAAATGCTAAATGTACAAACGTACAAACGCTACAAAACGCTAAATATACAAACGTTAAACGCTAAAAATTTCTAAATGTACAAACATACAAACGCTACAAAACGCTAAATATACAAACGTATAAACGCTAAAAAATGCTTAATGTACAAACGTGCAAACGCTACAAAACGCTAAATGTACAAACTTATAAACGCTAAAAAATGCTAAACGTACAAATGTATAAACGCCACAAAATGCTAACTGTACAAATGTATAAACGCTAAAAAACGCTAAATGTACAAAAGTATAAACGCTAAAAAGTGCTAACTGTACAAATGTATAAACGCTAAGAAATGCTAAACGTACAAATGTATAAACGCTAAGAAATGCTAACTGAACAAATGTATAAACGCTAAATTTTGCTAAACATACAAATGTTCAAACGCTAAAAAATGCTAACTGTACAAATGTATAAACGCTACAAAACGCTAAATGTACAAAGGTATAAACGCTACAAAACGCTAACTGTACAAATGTATAAAGGTTAAAAAATGCTAAATACACAAACGTACAAACGCTACAAAACGCTAACTGTACAAATGTATAAACGCTACAAAATGCTATACGTACAAATATATAAACGCTACAAAATGATAACTGTACAAATGTATAAACGCTACGAAACGCTAACTGTACAAACGTATAAACGCTTCAAAAAGCTAAATATACAAACGTATAAACGCTGAAAAATGCTAAACGTACAAATGTATAAACGGTACAAAACGCTAAATGTACAAACGTATAAACGCTACAAAACGCTAACTGTACAAATGTATAAACGTTAAAAAATGCTAAATATACAAACGTACAAACGCTACAAAACGCTAACTGTACAAATGTATAAACGCTACAAAATGCTAAACGTTCAAATGTATAAACGCTACAAAATGCTAACTATACAAACGTATAAACGCTACAAAACGCTAACTGTACAAATGTATCAACGCTTAAAAATGATAACTGTATAAATGTATAAACGCTAAAAAACGCTAACTGTACAAACGTATAAACGCTACAAAATGCTAAATGTACAAATGTATAAACGCTAAAAAATGCTAACTGTACAAATGTATAAACGCTACAAAATGCTAACTGTACACATGTATAAACGCTAAAAAGTGCTAAATGTACAAACGTACAAACGCTACAAAACGCTAAATGTACTGTACCAGGAAACCCTAGGTCCTGGTCAATAGTTATCAAAGAAATGTTGTTCCAGCATATAAGATCCCTCCGACGTACGAACATCTAAGTAAAAGAATGTTCCAGTATGTACCAGACTCCACTAGTGCGCTAGGCGGAGTCAAGTGACGTCACCTGTCGTTCAAAGCTCACCTCCTCTAGAGATATTTCTCGAAAATATCTTTCTTTTCGCAAGTTTTCAACGCCTGTACCAATTTTAATGGAACAAACGCTAAATGGTAGCGGACGTCATGAAAACTAACCTCTATAAATTCCGAATTAATCCATCCTATGGTTGCTGAGTTACAATGATTTAAAATCTAACAGAAATTACGCACTCACGGTCACATGACCGAGAGAAACTACCCCTCCCAGCGCCAGCTATATATGCCACTGGGTCAAGGCTAACAAGCAGTTGTGTGTTGAGTTCAGTTCAGTTCATTGCAAGCAGTCCAGTCTAGCAGTGCAGTATGTGTATGAGTAAGAGAGAGGGGAGACTGGCCCTCACATAGTACGTTCGTGCGGTCTCGAAGACAGTACTTTTCGTCGTGTTTCGCGGAGACGAATTTACGGACTATACTAGACTTAACTAAAGTTGGCGTCTGACAGGTAAGGTTGGAGGGAGGAGCACTGCACGTGCCATTTCACGATGTTGCCACATTCCAGCATTGGTTTCTACATACTCTTACCCCACGCTTCCGGCTCACTTGTTCCCTCCTTCATTCTGACCGCTGTGATCTGTTGTAGACTACCTGCCCAGGCGGTGTCGTCCCATTTGCGATCACTCTTATACAAACAATCAGGTTCTTGACAGTGACAGGTTTGGCAACTCCCAGCAAGACGAGCTGCCCTGAAGTTTTGTCTCCATGGCAACCGCAGTCGCCCCACCCTCGTTCCCATGGCAACCACGCAGCCACTCCCTTTATCCCGCCTCGGCAGGCAGTAAACGGACCTCCCTCTAAGAAATGTCAGACGACAACTCTTATTATTAGCAGTATAGTAAATCGCCATCGTACTTGAAAAAAAAAAGACGTCGCACCGTAAGTAGTCTATTGTGCCGCGACTATGATATAACTTACAGACATTTCAAAGTATAACACGTACGAAATCAGTGAAGTTCGAAGTAATATATTGGACATTCACAACATGACGTGTGGACTTAATTAATTGCACATAATATTAAATTACCAACAGAAACTGTCGTGTACAGTAACCTTAACTACTCTAGAACTTATTTTCTAACATAGCACATCCTTGGACTATGTCTTTTTATTTATGTGCCATATTAGGACATGACGTGTTACAGTGATAAACTTAGTGAAAGTTAAGAACTTTTTCTAAAATAAGATAGTCCTATCAACATTAGAGAATCAGTGTTATCTGTCAGGACAACGATTCAAAGACTGTGGTTAGAGACGGTCATGAGAAATATTACGTGTTTGCAGTGTGTTGGACGTTCTCAGTGACAGTTTAAAATAGTGTGTGTTTTTTTTTTTGCAACAAGGACTGTGATCACTCATTGGACGTCCTAAAATTAACATAGTATCTGTAAATACTACTTGCATGTTCCGTGTGTTAATATCATTTCCACGAGCAGCAGAAATCTTCAGAAAATTCTACAAGATCTAACTACCTTCAACATCATTTCATCTATGACGTCAACGTGGTTTCTTCGTGGAACTTCAAGTTTGAGTCATCAACCGCACCCGCGGAATGTTCCAGATTCTCATGAGTATTCGTAAGCCAAGTTTTTTAATAAGTGAGTAGTCACAAACTGACTTTCTTTTTTTTTCCTTTCTTACCAATCGTGAACAGTGGTTTACCCAGTGCTGCGTGTGACGATACTTCGTAGTTTTCCACCATTACTCAAAATTCATCTTTTAAAAATAAATTTATTTTCAAAATCTATTTCACATAAGAAAGATTCTAGGAGTTTCAAGTGTTCTATGTTTCAAGGCTCATCAAACTGAGAAACTCTCAACAGAAGCTCAAATTCTTATTTTCAATTATAAGTGTGTTCATGTCATGTCATAATACTTAGAAAGACTTTAGGTGAAAAACTGACTCTTTATGTTTTCGCAAAAGACTATTGGATCTGTGAGATTTATTTATTTTCACAAATTGCATTCAAGAAAATTTACGTTAACCCTTTTGATTTCAACAAATTATTTGCATTCTATATCTACATTGCAGGGTGGTGAATTGATTAACATTATTTATAAATTGTTTGAAAAAGGGTATAACCATCTACTATTCGCCCTGCGAGTCTATCCTGCTCTGTACCGGCTCCAAAAAACCAACTTCCACTACCTGAGATCCTTCTCATGCCTTACGCCCCGAACTTTTACTGGTACAGTACATATGTATAAACGCTACAAAATGCTAACTGTACAAATGTATAAACGCTAAAAAATGGTAAATATACAAACGTACAAACGCTACAAAACGCTAAATGTACAAATATATAAACGCTACAAAATGCTAACTGTACAAATGTATAAACGCTAAAAAATGCTAAATGTACACGCGTACAAACGCTACAAAACGCTATATGTACAAACGTTAAAAAATGCTAACTGTACAAACGTATAAACGCTAAAAAATGCTAACTGTACAAATGTATAAACGCTAAAAATGCTAAACGTACAAATGTATAAACGCTACAAATGCTAAACGTACAAATGTATAAACGCTAAAAAATGTAAAAAGGCTACTAAATGCGAAGCGTGCAAATGTATAAACGCTAAAAAATGCTAAACCTAGAAATGTATAAACGCTACAAAATGTAAAAAGGCTACAAAATGCGAAACGTACAAATGTATAAACGCTAAAAAATGCTAAACCTACAAATGTACAAACGCTACAAAATGTAAAAAGGCTACAAAATGCGAAACGTACAAATGTATAAACGCTAAAAATGCTAAACCTACAAATGTATAATCGCTAAAAAATGCTAAACGTACAAATGTATAAACGCTAAAAAATGCTAAACGTACAAATGTATAAACGCTAAAAAATGCTAAACGTACAAATGTATAAACGCTACAAAATGTAAAAAGGCTACAAAATGCGAAACGTACAAATGTATAAACGCTAAAAGATGCTAACGTACAAATGTATAAACGCTACAAAATGATAAATGTACAAATGTACGAACGATACAAAATGCTACATGTACAAATGTATGAACGATACAAAATGCTACATGTACAAATGTACGAACGATACAAAATGCTACATGTACAAATGTACGAACGATACGAAATGCTACATGTACAATTTTATGAACGATACAAAATGCTAGATGTACAAATGTATGAACGATACAAAACGCGAAAATACAAATGTATAAACGTTACAAAACGCTAAATGTAGTCTATAAATAAAAATGCTAAATTTATTATTTCAAAACCCTAAAAATCACTATCCCTAGGTACGGGTCGTATTCTTGTAACTTCGAGGAATGATGGGTTCGAAACCGACCATTGGCATCCCTAAGTATGGTTTCCTACTTTCACATTATGCAAATTCCTATGGTGTATCTTAATTAAATGCACAGACCGGGCGAGTTGACCGTGAGGTTAGGGACGCGCAGCTGTGAGCTTGCATCCGGGAGATAGTGGGTTCGAACCCAATTATTGGCAGCCCTGAAGATGGTTTTCCGTGGTTTCCTATTGTCACACCAGGCAAATGCTGGGACTGTATCTTAATTAAGGCCACGGCCGCTCCCTTCCCATTCCTAGGACTTTCCCATCGCATCGTCGCCTTAAGACCTATCTGTGTACGGGCGACGTAGAGTAAATAGGAAAAAATTAAGGGTGCGCCTGTTTATTTCCCCCATCTCACCGTCACCGGAAACCCATCGGTGTTAGTGCGACGTTAAATGGAACGATCATGTATGAAAAATAGTTGATTATGCGTTACGTTGACCGAAAAGCACTGAACCTTCTGTATGCCGCCGTGCGTTAGAAATAGTGTACAATCCAACAACAGATTTTGGAATATCACACAGCATGACATTCTCAAACGAATCACCTTTTGTTCCGTCAGGTAGAGTTCATTTGAATATTTTGTGATTAAAAAATGATCATTTGAATGTAGGCCTATTCACGTAAAAGACAACCAAGAATTCGATGCATCTCTATTTATAAAGAAGAAATTACATCTGTCTGACTAACTTACAAAATGACGTCTAAACCACTGGGAGAAATTTCATGAAATTTCGCACAATGATTCTCAGAGGGAATTGTCACATGACTGTGTTATATTTCGAAATATTCGTCTGAAAATATATTGTTTGCTAAATTATTTGCAAACAATTGTCTCATAGCTTAAAATGAGATGGTGAGTGTTTTTTATCCTTTTATCACGCCAACACTACAGGACCAAATGAACTAAAATTTAATTTCAAACTTAGGCCTAATCTATTTTTTTAATAATTAACCGTTTCAGAAAGGCAGCCATTATATATAGGTATTTACTGAAGTAGCGCACGTATTATCCACATAAATCCAAAATGATTCTCTATAGAATTAAGCCTTTACGTGTTAAAGTGCGTATTCCAGGGCACCCGCCGACCGAGTGTTTGGACGGATCTTTCCTGCTATTCACACACTGGACACCAGAGTGTGCGGAGATTATTACAGCTTGAAACCAATAATTTGCTACGTTAATAGTCTTCACCCGCCGGCCGACGAAGACACGGGGAACTTCAGGCGCTTGAAGGTGAATTGGTACTTCATAGTATCAGCCAAAATCTTAGGAGAAGAACGCTCTCATCAGATCCACATCCAAAATGACAGCTTACACGTCAATGATAGCTCCAAATAGAAGTCGCTGACATCGCTAACTATCGGCCCATCAACAGGAGGTACTGTACATTCTGCCAGTTGATGGGAAAGCCAAAACACATTTACGAGATTAGTACAGGGGGTATACAATTCAAAAACACTCACACTGTGATATTAGACTGTCTCAGAAATGTTTGATTGCTCTCGGTAGATTATATTGATATTCGCAAATTAATGAGGAACGTTGCATTTTCGGTATGTAATGTTATTCTCATACAAAAAGGGGAGCTCTCTACAGACACGTAAAAACGGATGTGAAAGTTACTGATGAATCATTAGTCCGGAAATGATTTGTGGACGCTTGTGATCGGTAGCTGTTGGAAATGCAAAATATCTTTTCTTTATGGATCCCAAATAGTTATTGTTAAATCACGTTCATTCTAGTATATGGAAACAGAATTATTAGATTTTTTAACATCAGTTTTTGTAAATGATCACTTCAGCTCAGATGCGAAGATTAGTCTGCGAAAATGAGTATTTGTCTACACGTCTATGTGTATTTGGGCCTAGTATTGGGTTGTCTCCAACATAGTCCAAAATAGTACATCCTACTTTAAAACTTAAGACTTAAAAACCTAATATGAGAGACAATACTGACGAGAATCATGAATTTCTGTAAAATATTAACCAGAGGCCAGGCGCGGTGCGTTCTAGATGTTCAGTGGTTCAGTGATTTCCCTAGAAATAGATGTCTTAGTAAAATTGTTTATCAAGAGCATATTCCTTTAATTAGCTCTGTATATTCGCTCAAGTAGCGATAATTTTGACTTCAACACTCGGTTGCTCTCCGGAACCAGCGAAGAGGTTCAATTTCAGAACTAAGGGAGCGAGGCTGTGGGACGTAAGGTGGGTACGAGAGGCAAGAGGCCATGAGGAGCAAGGAGAACATAGGTGCCTCAGGAATCGCTGGCGAGTAGACTAGCGATAGACACGAGCAGCCCTGAAATCAGCCGAAGAACTGTCAGAACGCGCAGCTAAAATTTGCACTATGTGGCAGATTTTGAAGGGATTGTAATTTCACTATTTTGCGGTTCTGATATAATTAACCACAATGAACCAGAATATTTCGATAGGCGTACGTAGTCTAAGTGTGCGTGATTAATGAAAGTTTTAATTAGTAACACGTTCTTGAAGCAATTATTCCTACGCAAGCAAAGTCTTCAAAATCAGAAGAAACTGGATCAGCTTTAAGTAATTGCACCACATATCCTCTCTCTTTCATTGTTCGTTGTTCTGGTAACTTCTTCGAGCTGCAGTCGTGTGCCTTAAAAGGAAAGTTGCGTTGCTAATCAAGCAATGCCACTATTTTACATCTATGTAAACATCAAGTAAGAATACATCTAAACACGTTATTTTCCGAAGCAGTGAACTTTTTTTGCTATTAGCGTTACGTCGCACCGACACAAATAGGTCTTATGGCGATGATTGGACAGGAAAGGGCTAGAACTGGGAAGGAAGCGGCCGTGGCCTTAATTAAGGTACAGCCTCAGCATTTGCCTGGTGTGAAAATGGCAAACCACGGAAAAACATCTTCAGGGCTGCCGACAGTGGGGTTCGAACCCACTATCTCCCGAATACTGGATACTAGCCGCACTTAAGCGACTGCAGCTATCAAGCTCGGTAATCAGTGAACTCCCAAACGTTTTACCCACGTGCCGTCACTGCCAAAGACGAACTTTCATTAATGAGCTGTCTAATAAAAGGCTCAATGAGCATGCTGAGTCTAGAGCTCCAATACATACATACTGAAACGGGAATGCCCTGCGAGCATTCGCGTTCATGTATTTCTTGAAGAGAACTCGCTAACACCCGGCTGTATGAATTCAAAACGAGCGCCGAGCGCACAGCATTGTTGGGGACAGCATGCAAGTAAGCGCTGCTCCAGAGTGCCAGCCAAGGCCAAGTGACGTCACACCGAAAGTTCTTTTCGATTCTATGGCATCTCATCACGAACGGAAGGTCAAATCGTAATTTCGAGAACGTCACCTTGTAGGCCTGGACAATAAATGATACTACCCAAAATCAGCGGAAGGATGATTTTTTTAAGATGCTCACATTTACAGTCTCGCCGTCCGACCTTGGGCAATAAAAGGAGGTCGCCAGCCTTGAGTGTGTCAGTGTGTCACTGGATGTGTCAGTGCGAGCGAGCACATCGTCGTGAACTAGTTGCCTCGCTATGTGATACGATTTGTTACTCTGTCCGGCTTAGGACCGGGATTCGAAAATACGTAATACTAGTGTTGAAAGCCTTCTCTGTGGACTCTAACTTCGCGTGTAAGCGAAAGCTTATTCTTGTTAATATCAGTCTGTCGAGCCGTGTAACATCATTTCGTTTGGTGAACTGTGTAACTGGGAGGCTGTACATTTTGAAACTGTGCTTAAAGGACTTAGGGCATAAAGGCTGTGCTTTAGTTGTTTCCTCTACAAGAGACTGTGTTAGGTTATTTCATAAAAATTGTGCCCTAGTGACAAAACAATTCTTTTATGGACAGTGTCACTTTATTTCGTAAAGAACAGTGCCTACTTTTCTTTCAAAGACTGCGTCAATCACTCCGTGAGAAAAACAGTGTCGATATTTTCTTTGCATAAAACTGTGCCAATCTTCATTTTTAAAAGACTGTGTCAATCCTTTTCAAAGAACTGTGCTAACATTTAATTTCATAAAACCGTGCCGATATTTCCTTCAAGGACAGTGCTGATTCGTGGAATACGGTACCTTTATTTCTTTTCGAGGGACTATGTCAATTCCCCTCATAAAGACTGTGTCGAAATTTGCGTATAATATTGTGCCTCAGTGAAAATTTTTCCTCTGAGAAATTACGTGATTTTTGTTAAGACTGAGTCGTAACAGAACTTAGTTCTCTTTCACAAGACTGTGTTATAAACTGTTTCTTTCTATCTTCGCAGAAACTTTAATTCATTTCTACGAGTGTGTGTGCTAGGACATTGCATGTACTCATTGCAAACAGTGCAGAGACTGTGTCCGAAGGACTTATTTATTTTTTGAGATTGAGTGAAGTGGTAAACTATCGTATCTCAGAGAGTTCCAGATTATTTTCATTGCTTATCACTTCAAGTTCGATAGTGACTATTGCACGAACAGTATTAATTATTCTCACAAGAACTGTGACTTTGAATTCATCTCTTTTATTTTACAAACGTGCGTCCAACATTATTTATAGTGGAACCTAATCGACCAGTAAACAGTGTCTCGCCTTAATTCGCAGTGCTGTGCGGTAGGGAGGTGTCGTATCAGATTCCATTGTCATTCTGTGCGAAAGTTTCACATTTCTCTACTCCTTTCATGGGACTTAGTGGAATACAAAACTCAACAACTATTCCACGCTGCACTATCATCAGACGACCGCCCCAGGTTCGAGTCTCCGTCAACATCAAGGGCTGAAAACAGCCGTGGGTCAACATCGACAAGGTGGGACAACTTCGACAACGTGGGACGACGCCGGCGCCGACGACGGGAGTCGACGCCGACGACGCAGAACGACGCCTCCTCCACATCTTCAAGGGCATTCAAACTATTCGTCTGTAAAAGGTGATATAATTCCTATGCATTTCTTTTGAATAAACTGCAAGTTCCACTTAAAATATGGACTTATTTCACTGCCCTTCTCTTATACTCTCTAAATCATGAACCGTACACGCCTTGGCGTTATCCATGCTCTCCGCAAAACTGAAGTACGGGCGTTCCTGTTTCAATACATACATACATACATACATACATGCATACATATATACCCCTCCGCGACACTACAGCCCTTGAAGGGCCTTGGTCTACCAAGCGACCGCTGTTCAGCCCAAAGGCCTGTAGATTACGAGGTGTCGTGTGGTCAGCACTACGAATCCTCTCGGTCGTTATGCTTGGCTTTCTAGATCGGGACATATATACATACTTATATACATACATTAAAAATCGGCGTACAACAATTATACTGGGATTCAAATGTAACTTTGACTCATTTCCTTTGCTTCAAGGTATTAATTAACCACTGTCTCTCTCCGTCAGTTGGGTGATCTCCAATTGGAAGTGCAGTAAATGTTTATTACGTAATTGTACCTTAGTTGAAAGTGATCATTGCCTTCCTGGTAGGAGGAACTACGGGCCTTGCGCGACAGACTTCGCTGCAGACTTCTATGGCAAGCGTGGATCGTCGTCCAGAGTGCCAGCGCAGCCCTCCACCTTCGTACGAGGCCGCCGTCGGAAAGGTGAGTTCTATCTGTCGATAGTATCTGCCATCTTTATTGACAGAATTATATCTAACAATCACTTCTTCTTCTTCTCCAGTTTAACCTGCCACCAAGTTACGAAGAGTATCTTGCACAGAGGCTACGACGAGCACACTTAGCTCGCGCATCCACGAGTCATCTTCAACAACAACAGCAGCAACAACCACCACTACAGACATCTCAGCAACAGCTGTGCGCATGTGCCAACTGTAAGGTGTGTAAATTATCATTATGAACAGAAACCGATAAAGTGAAATCTTATACGGACTACTGGTACGGGGCATTCCATGTGAAATTGGACAGGATAAAAAGGTATTTCCAAAATGTTGAAATAATATATTTCAAGAATAAAGTTAGTTACTAGCATTTCAATCAATCAATCAATCAATCAATCAATCAATCAATCAATCAATCATTCAATCAATCAATCAATCAATCAATCAATTATCCAATGTCTGCATGTATGGTTGTCGCCCAGGTGGCAGATTCCCTGTCAGTTATTTACCTAGCTTTTTCTTAAACGCTTTTAAAGAACTGGGAAATTTATCGAACATATATTTTTTTCGAATCCCTTACTATTCCTCCTATAAATGAATATTTTCCCCATTTTGTCCAATTTATCCTATTAAACATACGACCAAGAAGTATTTATAGGATATACAGTATAGTATATTAGTAAATTGTCCGACTCATTGGCTGAATGGTCAGCGTTGACGCCTTCGGTTCGGAGGATCCCGGGTTCGATTCCCGGCCGGGTCGGCGATTTTAATCGCGTCTGATTAATTCTTCTGACCCGGGGACTGGGTGATTGTGTTTGTCCCAACACTTTCCTCTTCATGTTCAGACAACACACTACACTACGAACCACCACAGAAACACGCAATAGTATTTACATCCCTCCATATTTTGTTGGCGTCAGGAAGGGCATCTGGCCGTAAAACAGGGTCAAATCCATATGTGCGCCACAGTTCACACACGCGACCCCACAGATGTGGGAAAAGCGGTGGAAGAAGAAGACAGTACGGAATATTAGTAAATTATACTTAAATATTTTTAAATATATTTTTACTTGGATTACCTTTAATATTGTGTGTAAGAAAAACTAACTGCATGTATTAAGATTACAGTAAATGAATGAATGAATGAATTAATTAATTAATTAAGATACTCTTCAAAAGTAGCTGGGGGTACTTATTTCTGCTCAACATCAACTTCCTCTGTCCAACAGTTTTTATTAAATTAAATGTTCAATAGAGTATATTTTTCTGACAATCAAGTTTTTACAGAAAATATTAATGAGCAAAATTAAAATATGAGAGCTTACGTTTTTTACAGTTGTAAAGATAATACTAGCCCTATATACAGTACAACACAATAACAACTTTCTTAAGAGTTTAGTTTCCATTAACATATTCTGGAAACATGTTTAGCCTTACATAAAATAAAATAAAATAAAATAACATAAAATAAAATAAAATAACATAAAATAACATAAAATAAAGGTGGAACATTTGACTAAACCTTCAACATATGTTTAGCCTATTAAATCTGAAATATTTTGAAAATCACTACAGTTTCCTCTTCAAAACAGAAGACAAAATTTTGGCGGCCGTCCTTTAATTGTATGAAAATTTATTTGTTCAGTTTTTCATAACGAAACAAGAAAGATCAAAGAGAAATACACAGATGGAATGGAGATAGGTTTGGCATTTGCCTGGAGGAGAAGTGGGAAACCACGGAAAACCACTTCCAGGATGGCTGAGGAGGGAATCGAACCCCCCCTCTACTCAGTTGACCTCCCGAGGCTGAGTGGACCCCGTTCCAGCCCTCGTACCACTTTTCAAATTTTGTGGCAGAGCCGGGAATCGAACCTGGGCCTCTGGGGGTGGCAGATAATCACACTAACCACTACACCACAGAGGCTGAATGGAGATAGGTAAAATCAAAAATAAACCTGAACTTTACACTCCTGTTATTAAACAAAAAGTGGAAGACACCAGGGAGAACAGCAATGCAATATTATACGAGGAATGTGGCGGGTGGGGACAAATCAAGGTGGAAACAGAGAAGATGCATGTAGCTAATAATAAGGATATGCATGTGGAGGTATCCTAGACTATGACTTAAAGTCTAGAAAGTACCTCAAAGGCTAAGTTTATCTGATCGTTAGTTAAGGATACGTTCAAGAAGTACTTATAGGATATACAGTTATACTTAAATAACTTTGTAATATTTTCTTATAGTCCATCTTCGTAGTAAGCGTCTTTCTGGACGACCGGAGGTGTGGCCTGGCCTCGTGTGCGAGGAACTATGGGAGCGTTCGCGCTGGTGGTGGGGGAAGAACTTGAACCTTTCCTCCAGCTGACACAGTCGAGTTCAGGCAGCGGACGTAGCCCTGGGAACTGACTGAAATAGTGTGGAAAGCTTAGGCGCGATACGTTCCCGGGTCGGGGTGGTCATTATTCAATGGCTCATCGGTGTACATACATCACACTAACTCAAAGGTGTAGGAATTACTTAATATGATAAACTAGTGAAAATAAAATAGTACCGTACATTGTACAAATCGAGTCATATATTTCAATTGTCTGCCTTAAACCTTGTCAATTAACTACACAGGCCTTTGAGCATAACATTCTAAAATTTCAGTTCTATTCCAGTACGGAAATACTTCGTAACTTTCGTCGTAAATGTTGGTGACGTCAAGAAATCAGAGGGTCATGCCTAAAAGAATTCATGCTTTCGACACAACGTGAAATAAATCTCAGTGTATAGTAAAAGTGGAGGTCAATATTTTGGCACTCTGTAGCCTTTAATCTATACTTATACATTCTTACGAATATGAAATCTTTTATATAAAATTGAAAGGTTTGAACCATTTGGTAGAAAATCAATTGAACATAAGTCAGTAACTTGCAACTGGTAATACTGCGAATAAAGGAAGTTCGTTTGAAACTGTACTGTACTGTATACCAAGGAAAGGCGCATCGGTACGCGCTATCAGTTCATCAATCGCTTAACGAATAGGAGGAAGTTGTTTCCACTGACAGCCTGGAGATATAATCTACTTAACGTGATTTCTAGTGAAATACGTATAAAAGAGATTAATTAATGCAAATTTGTCGGGAAAATGCAGAGAAGAAGCATTAGTAGAAATACTTCAGCTACTTTCATAATAACATTAACAATGTCTACTTTTCTTGTCCATCAGAAGAAATATAATAATATATAATACTCTTGAATAACCTGCTATTGTTATGACTGAGAGAACAGGTCTCCTACAGCAACAGCAGCAACAAAAACAACAACGAAAACAGCAACAAATGCTCCGGAACAATATACAATATAAATCTGTCTCATAAAATCAGAGCAAAAATATTATCGGACTTCTTACGTGTTCTATGATCACGTTTGTTTAATATTCGGAGTTCAGGGATCTTATTTACAAATTATTCAGAATAATCTTCACTCTCGTCTGAATCAGTGTCATCTGAAGTTTCACCGAGGTTGATGTCGGACTGGTCTAATTCTAATTCCTTATGCATGGTGTTGTCACACTCCCAGTATTCCTGCTCAGTGTCTTTTACGTGGTCGCAACATTTTTTTCCGTTTGTCTTGCGAATACTGTGCAAGCAATATCCGCAAAGAGCTTCCTTTTTGTCGAGTGTGTCTGCTGTCAAGTCACGAGTGATCTATAAGACAGATAAATATTTCGTACAGAATAAGCATTTTTATTTATATTGGGAATAGGAGCGCGTCATTTATGAACAGTGAAGGCATTAGAGATGCTATGGCACACATTTTTATGCTAAAAAAACTAATTATGCTGTATTACTATTAATTGAGATATATTCTTTTTCTTTGCTAGGGGCTTTACGTCGCACCGTCACAGATAGGTCTTATGGCGACGATGGGATAGGAAAGGCCTAGGAGTTGGAAGGAAGCGGCCGTGGCCTTAATTAAGGTACAGCCCCAGCATTTGCCTGGTGTGAAAATGGGAAACCACGGAAAACCATCTTCAGTGCTGCCGATAGTGGGATTCGAACCTACTATCTCCCGGATGCAAGCTCACAGCAACGCGCCTCTACGCGCACGGCCAACTCTCCCGGTGGGATATATTCTTATCACGGACCTCTCCTTTGATATCTCCCCAAACCGACTCAGTGTGATTGAGATCTGGATGATATGTTTCATATGTTCACTCATGGTATAAACACTTTCACGTGCCTAGCCTCGCAGTGGTCTCCCAGATTTAGAAGAGGACCTAGAAGCCATGCTCGTCACTTCAGTAATTTCAACTTAGCCCGCACGTAACAACACGCGCCGCTTGAGAGACGTTTTCACTTCAGCGCTAGCCTGGCGACTGGACCTGCTGTAGGAGTGGGGGGACGATAGCTCCCACCACTGCATGCGCAACCATTTCTCGCGCAGGACGCTTTCAACCAAAACGGACTATAGCTGGATTATCTGTAATATTGTGTATAAGAAAAACTAACTGCTTGTAGTCTACTCCGTAATATTACAGTAAACCGGGCGAGTTGGCCATGCGATATCCACGCTACTGGCCTGGACTTATACCCCACCTACTGAAATTATTTTGTGGGTAAGCAATTGCATCCACTCACCATTTAAGGTAAGCCCGAAGAATGGTTGGGAATGGTTGGATACTCAAAATACACCACCATAAATGATGTGGTTATGGCTCAAAAATACTAAAGAAAGGTAAGGGACGGGTTCTAGTGTTTTATGTAGAATCCAAATCAATAGAACGCAACTTCCCATTTTAAAAATATTTCATGCATCGACTGCAATTCAAACCTCAGCTGTCTTGATGAAAAGATAGAACCATTGGAATTGAGTTATCACGCCCGCTAATTACAAAATAGTTACCCGCATTTTTGATGGTGCCATTTGAGGTTCCAATCAGACCCCGGGAATTCGACAAAATACACTATAGGCCTACCTATAGAACTTAGGCATGCATCTGCGATCTGTCTTGCTACTGTTAGAATAAGAAACCTTTCTCATAACTTACCGAGGATGCACATTGTTTTGGCTTCTTAGTGGCAAAACGCTCCATCTTCAAAAAAAGTTACTTATATGGCACAAAATGAGGAACTAACGTGTAGGTCACAATACTGTCACAGTCTTCCCAATGCTGCAACTTAAACACAGCACTTTCTCAAGCACAGTACAACCAGAGGATCCCTAGGACATTGTTGTTTCCTGGAACCGATGTGCAAAAGCTGACACGACAATAACTTCTTCACTTTTGACAATGTCATATATCAACAAAATGGTTTGGCAATGGGGTCACCGGCCTCAGGTATCTTAGCAGAAATATACCTGGACTTCCTCGAATACACCAAAATTGACAACGAATTCGAAAACATTCTCTTTTGGGCCAGATATGTCGACGATGTCTTTGTAATCATGAATGAGAAATCAATTAACGCACCCACCACCCTCTTAAGACTCAACAATATTGATCCTCATATCAAATTCACACTAGAATCCGAATCAAATCAAAAAATCAACTTTCTAGATTTAACCATCACTAGAAACTCAGATTCTTTCAGTTATAAAATTTTCAGAAAACCCACTCAAACAGCCTCCACCATTCGCCAAGATTCAGTGCACCCCCAGTCCCACAAACGAGCCACATACAACAGCCTAGTTCACCGAGCCTTCAGCATACCTATGTCCAATAAAGATCTAAAAAACAAACTCAACACAATCCGCGGAATCGCAAAATTCAACGGCTTCAGCAATCATTTTATAGAAAGGATAATCAATAAACACAAACATCGCCCAAAAACTACCCTCAAAAAAGAAATAACCAAACCTCTAACATTTTCCACCTTCACGTTCAACAATGATATCTACAAGTTAACCAACATCTTTAAGAAACAAGGCGTTAAAATAGCCTTCAAAACCAACAATAAGAACATGAATGTTTTATACAATACTTCACACATCAACAAGACCAGCAGTTTTTTAAAATCAGGAGTTTATAGGATCAAATGTACCACCTGTAAAAAAACCTACATCGGGCAAACCGGGAGAAACTTCATTATCAGATACCACGAGCACACTAACGCAATAAAATACAACAAGTTTTCAGCCATCGGCCAACACATGCAAGATTATAACCATAATTTCACCAATATTGAACAAGACATGGACATCCTCGTATTAGCAAACAAGGGCCCTTTACTGAACATAATGGAAAATTACTACATACACCTAGACCAATACTTTAATGCCAGTCACAATCTCAATGAAATCTCAGAGAAACCCAACATACTCTTCGATCTATTTATCACTTTCCTCAGAAACAATAATGCAGCCAACCTAAACTCAATCCTAAATTTAATCAAAGGTACTTTTCCAAGACAATTACACTTTCTCCCGCACCCTTCAGCCCCACCTTAAGCCCTCTTCCTAAGCCATATTTCATTTCAATACAAGAACTTACTGATTTCCATGATTATAATTTTTACAACACCCCATTTATACTTTATTCTTTGTTAAAAACCTCTTATTATGTATATTCCTTGTATTATTAACTATTACCATAACATCTCATTTCACTTGTTATTCTTTAAAATAATATTGTCTTAGGATTTCACCACAAATGATCTTTGCTCCAATACGGCTGATGATGACCCCTAGATGGGTCGAAACTAGTACCGTATAATTTTGTAATTTTGTGAATATATTGTATTGAAAAGGTGGAAACATTTGAATCGTGCAGTCGAGTAAGGAACTAAGTCAGATTTTGCTACTTTTCAGGAGAGCAAAAAAACTGATTTTCTTCGACACGCTTCAATGAATAGTTCCCATTATTTTATATAATATTTAGATCAGTGATAGATATGTAACGGAGGTAACAGGAAAATGTTCAAGAAAAATTTATAAATTTTATGACCGTTTGAACTTTTTTGACTTAGTTCCTTTCTCCAATAATACCGAAAAAAATTTGGGTTTGGGAATAAATTTCTCATACAAACTACACCAACATTTGTTATATATTAAACATAGCATAATGCAATACATAAGCACTGTTTACAGTTTATCCAACAGAAAAAAACAGGGAAAACAAATACAAATGACCTTGAAGCGCCAAATAACTACAGTATTACATCCGAGACTACTAACCTAAGGGGAATTCATTGGCTGCGAAATAATGTCCAAATAAAATGCCAAAGCATCCTCATTCGCAACATATTTCAACAGTTTACGCTAGTCCTTTATCTTCTCAGCTTTTATTGGAACCCCACCCTCTGGATGTGCTGCCATTGGCTGCAAGGAAAATGTGCAAAAGTTACCTTTCTCAAGATGAAATGTATGTTTCACAATGCTGTTTATGAAGGGAAGTGCTACAAGAACTCCTGGTTTCTCTGCCCTATATCTGTATTCTTTAAACAAAGAAGGAGAAAATGCAATCTTTCCAGCACGAGGAGTATTCTTTGTCGATGTTTCAGCTGATACAGTCACTTTTTTAAAAAACTCAGGCCACCACTTGTCAAAATTAAATACTGCACTTGAGTCTACTAACTTAACTGTAACATTTGCTTTGCTGTTTACAATAATTGCCATATACTCTTCGATAGTATAAACTCTGTCTACTTCTTAAATGTTTTTCTTAAATACCCCAAAGTCCCTGTTGCATGGTAGGAATGAATGACCCCTCTCGGAAAAGTACTGTCTAATCTCCTTAAATCGATTTGAAGCTGCCAGGCCTAGCATTAGTCTTATGACCATATGGTTCTTATTTTGGCCTGGAGAACCATCAGAGAAAACGTGTGACTGGTCAACATTTTCTGACACAAATTCGTCTATATAATCTTTCAGGAAAGAAGCAACTTCATTCGCACCCTTCTTTCCTTGGCCTTCATGATACATATACACAACACATTTGTCGGTTGCAAGATCATGAATACAAAACACATTCACCCACAACTGTCTCTTGTAAAACACTTCTTGCACCGGTATGTGTGGCAGGGGCAGATTTTGCATAAAGTCAAAGGCAAGGCCTGTCACTTTGTCATTTGTTCTGCATAGTGTTGCAACTTCTTTCAAAGACCTGTAGAATTTCCTGCTTCTTCTTTTATGAACATCATATTCAGCCTGAGCTGCACGCTTTGCTGTTTCACAAATATGTGGACTCTTAAGTTTAGCTGTGAACTCCTCACATTTGCTGCAGACATCGATCTGTGGTCGTCCGAATCAGTAGTTATAATTCTCAACAAAGTAAGTCCTGTAGAAGCTGTACTTGACGACTCCAGACTCCGGGTATTTTGTGACAAACATGTTGTGCATTTCTTTAATAGTTAAGCGGGCATCTAAGTAATGCACTTCTTTCCCTCCATAATGAGTCCGTTTCAGAGGGAATGATTGAATATGATCGGATATCAGTTTAGTGACATCTTCCGGTATCTTTCTGGTATTTGGATTGGTTCCTCTCTTGTCCCTGGGAATTTCTCCATGAAGAAGAAGCATTGTGATACGGAATACTCTTTTCTGAGTGACGGCATGCATGCTCATAAAAGCTGAACGACATACCTTCTTTCTATTGTTGCCATCCATAACAAAGTAAGTGAAACTTGCTGCTCGCTGCTTTGAATTTTCATTCCTCGGTCTTTTGGTCTTAATTTCATTCTTCTCGATGAGGCACTGCAACTGTAAATCTTGTACATCCTTACTGGGAAGTTGAAGAAACTTGGAAAGAATGGACATGCGAGCCTCTTCGTTGATAATCTCAAAGCACTTCTTTCTGCATCTAGAAGAATAACATATTATTAATGCTAAGTATAAATCTATACCATACGTATTGTTATCTAAAACAAGAGTAGAAAGTTCGGTTGCATGTTAGAATATTATTTACTAAACAATCCCTACTAATACTTCTCAAGCTCCTTACTTACCTGCAGTCAGAAGTGGTTTCTTTGCCTTCCACAACTCTCCCACGTTTATTCACATATGCCAGTCCTCTGAGTCTTGCGTGTTTCAGAACACTATGTTTATGGCCCTCAGGCTGTGCTTTCCTTTTCGGAGTCATATTCTCAAACGTAATACAAAGATCACTTTGTCATCCACCGAGATACAAACTGAAATACTGTACACTATAACCCACCATGTACCGTACGATTTCTGTTTCCCTCCAGTATGTTGTCCTTTGTGTTGTACCAACGCCGTAAATTGAAATATCCCCTGTTATACCTACATCGCATGCAACGTGCGGCAAAGAATGGAACTAAGTCATGAATAGCAAGTGGTGAAGAAACGCACTAAGTCGATGACACAATATGCCCGATGTCCATCCACTGTTTCTCCCACAAGGAGAAGGCTGACTTATTTCGTTCCTTTACCAAATGATAGGTCTTGGTTATGTGAGGTAAATGAGGCAATAAAATGAAAATGGCCGATTTTGACTTAGTTCCTTACTCGACTGCACGATTCATTTAAGTTATTATTATTATTACGATGTTGTAAGATTGCAACTGTTTCTGGCCGTGGCCCCCATTATCTTGATAGCCCTGTTCCGGCCCCCTACTGAGTAATCCCTTGCTAATTATCTGTTTCCTTATCTCTTGACATTTGTCAACACACGGTTACATTCCGATATTGAGGCCTCTACAGGGAAATATCCCCGTGCATCACAATCCTAAGTGTTTTCCTTTCATTCAAGCAGTACAAATATGGAGAATTATGAATGGCCTTATTGAGCCTTGCTAGTAGATTCGTTCTTGTTCATACCGTACGTAAAACAACGGCTGATCCTTGCTCTAGTTTCAGGAAACATTTGGCGGGGGGGCCGGCCCCCCTGGGCCCCCCCTTGACTACGCCAGTGGGTTAAGATGAACACAAACACTCAGCCCCTGAACTAGAGAAATTAACAAAAGTCAAAATCCCCAACCTGGCCGATATCGAGCTGGAGGCTCTCTGAACTGACAATGCTGCTATTATGTATTGCTAGAATTAACTTTTATGAAGATAATTGAAAGTTTGTAAAAAATATAATGTTTACAAATATTTCTGTTATTGGTCCTCATATAATGAAAGGGCATAAAACATGTAAGATTGGAATTTACATATTGTAAAACTTCTAAACTAATCCAATGCATCTACAATAATAATAACAGAGAAATTTGTCATTTTCTGTTTTGGTCCCCTTAATATTGTTATGCCACTGTAGACTAATCAAATAACATATAACCTAGAGCACTCTCCAGATATTCCTGAACTTAATTACTGAGTTTAAAGTGATCACACTTTAAGATTACTCTCCGTCGTACTCCAGGTTTCCCATGTTTACACCGGGCAAATGCAGGGGTTGTACCTAAAGTAAGGCCAATCCTATCACTTTCCCATCCTTCCATTGCCAAAAACCTTTGATGTGTTAGTGTGATGTTAAACAACTAGCAAAAAAAGAAAAAAATACTTGACAATGAATAACAGCACTTCACAAGTTACTGTAGTGGCTATTTAAAATCTAAGGATTTTGTTTTTCTTTGCTAGTTGCTTTACGTCGCACTGACATAGATAGGTCTTATGGTGATGATGGGACAGGAAAGGCCTAGAAATGGGAAGGAAGCGGCCGTGGTCTTAACTAAGGTGCAGCCCCAGCATTTGCCTGGTGTGGAAATGGGAAACCACAGAAAACCATCTTCAGGGCTGCCAACAGTGGGGTTCGAACCCATTATCTCCTGGATGCGAGGATCTAAGGATTGCTTGTATTTACCTGAATCAGGCAATTCCTCAGTAATCTTGATTGACAGGTCTCACCTTTCACTTCGCTTCGCACGCACCGGTCACTCCACCAACAGTTCCCTGTAGCAGAGTTTGAATACACATCTGTTGATCATCACAACATAGGACTGCTGTTTACTTGGCTTGACTCCAGACAAGACTGATAACTTGCGCAATCAACTCATGTCACTGCTCCACATTCTAAACTACTCAGCCAATATCACTCGGCAAAACAACTACACAACACAGCTTCACACCAACCACTAAACAACAACAACTACTCCAACTCTACCTATATAGCACCACAACCACACACTCTCAACACTCACTCACTAATGACGACTCCTCATTTGTGGAGAGCCTGCTTTTATATACCTGATAATAAAGTTTTAGTATCTTCGAGATGCTGCTGGAATAGGAACATTCCTGTTTAGTCCTCCTGGAAGTCCACGGAGGAAGAGACAAAAAGCACAATAAAAGCAGGGGCCTGTTACATGCCCTCAGGCTGGCCAGGAGGTCTCTGGCCTGACTCACTCATCCCTTCCAAAAAATACCAAAGGCAGCTACAATAGCACTGACAGTCGCACAAGCACTTAACATTATTTTTTACTTGTGTATACCTGTACAAGATAAATACAAAGTATATTTGAATTGTACGGACTAAATTATAATTTTATTTATATAGATTGTTACCAGGCAAATCTCCATATCCAAAGGCACACCAAGAATATTTTTTTCACTGGTTCTAGATAAACAGATAATAACAATAATAATTATCGGCTCTGAAATCCTGAACCACGCCCAAAGTATCATTGTAATCATATTTTTTGTGATGCCATGCAGAATATAAGAAAAATATCAAAGTAATTAAGGTACCACCATGAAGGAAAGAATGTCTCTCAGTGAAAGATAATGTTCACGTGTACATATTAAACTGCTGATAGCAGACCTCCAGGAAGAGCAGAAAATAAAATTAATGCTGTTCTTCTTACTTGATTGAGCATTACAAACAATAGTATACAGAATTTGTAACTCAGTAGTAATAAACACTAGAAATCTAGGCCATTGAAGGTGAGAGTCAATATTAGTTGATGTGCCAACATTTCCATATGCAGGACATTCTTTCAGAAAATGACCAACATTTGAAATGTAAGAAAGCATGCCAAATATTTAAAATTTAACTTAATTTAATTTACAGTAGATGTGCAATTCATATAATTGTAGGTTCTGATGATGACACACTGTATGAAATATTAATGTTGTCTCTATTGCCTGAACTTCCTTGTCTGTGGAAGAATATTTAGGGGCATGAAGTGAATCAACACCAGCTCTTTATATTCAATTGCTAAAAATGATCATATACGTCACAC